>NC_138104.1:91537834-92872834 GCF_964146895.1 Miniopterus schreibersii
CGGTCTCTGGAGTTACATCTTTTTACTTTTACTTTCTTGTTCCTCTACTTACTGACATTTGAACTTTGGGATCCCTCATTTGAATATTAGGAGAAACAGTACCTACCCCATATGATCATAGATTAAATGAAAGGGTAAATGGAAGTCACTTAGAAAAATGACTGGTACATGCTAAGAGCTCAATAAATAATAGCTGTGATTATTCCTTATCTGATAGTGCAGGTATACGTATTGCTGATTTTCTCCACTGTACTCGTCTTAGTCAAAAGTAGCCTTCAAAAGCTAACAGACTATGACATTTTAATTTAAGCCTCTGGCCTTATGCAAAATAAGAAATGTTGGTACAGTCTGTATATGTCATATTGTTGTATATTTTAACTTTTCTGTTTTGGAAAGAATATTTTAATCAATGTGAATCACTAATTCGGTGGTGTTTATACTGCACAGAAGACTTACTGAGTTAAAGTTAACAGCATCTTGAAATAAAGAAATATTAAAATACACATTAAAATTTTTGCTCCACTCTCTCTAATTTCAAATGTTAGATGTGAGTTGACAATCAATTTAGTTAAAATACAGTGAAGGAAGTTAATTGCTAATGACTTATAAAACTAAAATTATTAGTTAGCATATGTTGCCTAGTAACACAGTTATCTTTCTTGATCAATACCAGTTCTGCTCAAAAGTAGATGAATTACAACATACTTTAAACAAAATTACAACATACTTTAAACAAAAATGTTTGTATAGGGGTCCCATCAGGTAAAAATAATATTTACTTAATAAATAAGTTTGTGAGAGCTAAACCATAGCAGAACTGAGTACTGATTCAGGAAATATTTACAATTTAAGTGCCCATAGGCAAACGAACAAGCATTTTCCTTTATGTCTACTGAAACAGCATGCTATATCTGGCAATATCTTCAAGTGAAAACAGCTCTTACATTTCTCTCCATTTTTCCCAAATGCAAAACAGTGATGATTACCAATCTACTGCCTGAACGATCACCCATTTTAAGTCAGATTTTCAAACCCGACCTTGTTTGCCAAAGAACCGTGACTTTGGGATAGCTTGAACTCAGTGTAAAGTATAACAGAGCAGAAAGGTATTTTCAGTTTTCTAAAATTATCAGATTTACGATGGCTGAGTATATGTTCTCAGCATTCACAGTTCTTAGAAATATTACGTAGGAAAGAAAGGGGAAACACAGGATGATTTCTCCATGCCATATAAGTTCCCATCGCAACTTCTGAAACTAGTTCCCATACAGCGAGCGCGCCATAAATATTTGTTGATGATGATGATAGATGGCACGTTTTGTATGCACTAATGTCAGTGCATGAACACATTGCTTGTGTTTCTAAAACCAAAGTAAGCAGTAATGTTGACAAATGACCACATTCGCAGGTGCTTCTAAGTATACTGGTAGTTCAAAGTCAGGGCCCCTCATCCATTTATCAAGACTGTAACTGAAATTCAGCTGCAGTGTATTTGTCCAGCTTGAGCATTTAGGCATAAACTCCATTTATCTGGAGTTACTTCTGTTCTCTTTAGATAGGTCTGGGGGTCAAACTCTTTTCTCAAAATATGCTGGACACATTTAGAAGCACTGGCTTCCACATGACGTATGAGGTTGCTGGACCTAAAAAGGGAAAATAATAATTTAGGAAAAAACCCTCCATTCCATTATGTGAAGTTAAACTACTTTATTGCATCAGTTTTGCTCTCACTTTTTGAAGCCAGAAAAAACTGTCTTTGAACTTTATTCCATCTGTTTTTAGCTTTATGTCTTTGGACACATAATTGAACCTTGCTGAGGGTCAGTAAAGTCAACCATAAAATGCTGCTACTAAGAATTCCTATCTCACAGAGCTTTGTGAGAATCAAATGACATTATATATGTTGTGCATTTAACATACATATTAAGTTCCTAAAAATTAGTTAAAATACCAATTTGCAGGTGTTTTAATTTAACAAAACAAAAAACATCCACATCAGATAACTATTTTATTTTCTAACCATCTCTTTAGTATGTAAGGAGTTTCTTCTTATGCCTGATATTTATCCAGTCCCCTTCTTTGTAGCTAATTCTTTCTTTAGCTCTTTAAATGTTGATCTGTAACCAAGTGGTTTCCTTAGGTTTTATGAAAGAAGAGGACCTGCACATTACTGCTGCTTTTAAAAGGTTTTTATTATGGGAATTTTCAAATTAATGTAGAACTATAGAGAAAAGTAAAAATAACAGACTCTTTATACCCAGAGGTATAAAGATAAAATGATTATAACATTTTCCCACTCTTTATTTCCTGAGAACTAAGATCATCTATATCAACATGACTTAGTTGCTTTATTTTCTTTCCAGGAAACCATTGCTCTGGAAAGGTAAGACTGTAAATTAGTAAATAACTGTATTATTTGGTTCAGGAAATTCCTACAGATCAGTTTATCAAAAATCCTAATCCGTTCATCAAGGCAAAGAGCTCACTTATTAAATAACGATTTCCTTATGAAAACTTGCTTTAAGTCCCTTGCCACCTCACTGCATCTACTAGTCCTGAATTAGTATATTATGAATTTTGCCCTGTCCCATTCAGTTCCCTGCCTTAAACCACTCGAGTTTGAGACACTGCTAAGACTATGTCGATATGGTGCTCTCCCTTACTGAAATGATTCTGAGCAAATTAACAGGTTGTCTGGTGATATTGTGGAGATCAATGCCCATATATATGATGTGTGTATATATGTGTAAGCAAAACTTTTTTGGAGAAGTAAAAAGTAAAAGAAAGATATGTCATTTCGACTGTAAGCTGTTCACTTGGCCTCTTTAAGAAATCAGGGCCTTTGCGATGATAACGCATTCACCATGCCATTATCGCACTTAACATAACTAATTATTCCTTAATATCAGCTAATACTCAATCCATATTCAGGTTTTCCAGATGATCTCAAATGTGATTTTTAAGTATTTTTCTTTTAAATTAGAATTCAAATAAGTTCCATACATTACATTTGGTTACTAGGTCTCTAAAGTCTCTTTTAATCTGTAACACTATCATTTTTTTTTTTTTTAATGCCGTTGATTTGTTGGATAAACCAGGTCACTCACGTGTTCTGTAAAAAGACCCATATTCTAAATGGGACTTTCCTCATGGTGTACTTTCACTTTCTGTTCTACACATCACCCCTTGTATTTCCTGTAAACTTCAGATAGATCTCTAAGCTTTATTGTATTCAGGGACAATATTTGGACTTATAGGCTGTATCTTATCAGCAGACATGTAATGTAGGAGTGTCCAGCTACCAGTTATACTAAGACTAATCACTTAATCACCGGGGTCTCATTATGCAGTATCAGTGTTACCCCCTCCAGTAGAGATGTCGCCATCACAACCTTACCTTCAAGATTGAGCATCCACTGAAGTTTATGAGCTACTTGCATCCCTTTATTAGATTTTAAAATTCCAATTTTATAATATTGTCCTTCTTTGTGTGTTTATTAGCTGAAATTCTCTTATGAAGAACTTCCCTCATCAAGTATTTGATTATTCTGGCATAGATTTTGTATGGGGAATGGAGGGTAAATTTAGATTATTTCCTTTAATTTATCAGTTTTCAGAGGAATGGAATTGTGCCCTGGCATGCAATGATAATTATAGGATTTTTTGAGTAGCATTATGAACTCATTGACTTTCAAAATTATATTTGATGTATTTGCAACTGAAACAAATTATTCCCTAAAGGCCAGGCGAAGCCCCATTTGATCAATTTGGGGCGGCTTGATGCACTTATAATACTGGATATCCCAATACATGGCCAATTCTGAGTTAACATAGACTCTCACAATCCATTTTGTATAGTCTTCCTTGTTAATGACTAATTTAAGTGTTTCTGTCTGCTAAAGGGATTTTTTTTGGCAATTTTCCTTTTCATAAGTCACATTGTGTCATTTATTTTTTGTCTCTAGCTATAGTCAGGTGCTTTCAGTGTTTATTTTGCTAAATTATTTGTCTCTAAAGCCATGTAAATTCTGACATCATAGCCTCGTGTTTTCCTCATGTTTTATTCCTGCCCTCCCTCTGGGCTTGCTTTGCTTAAATTAATGCCAAACCGTTCTAACTAATGTTTGAGCAAATAGAGGAAAAGGAATTTTTTTTTTAAAGCAGCCATTAGTTTTGACTTGCCTCAAATGATTTCAGTAAGTCTATTTTATTTATCAGTTAATAGTTTTACTTATTTCATCTCATCACTTCATTAAAAAGCTTTTTTATCTTTTTAGCAGATAAAAGTCATGCTATTCTTTTTCAAACTTCAGCTGTTCAAAAAGAACAAGTTCAGAGAAGACTTCACTTTTTCCCTCAGGTTAGCATGTCTGAGCTCAAATGTTATTTGTCACTTTTGAAATGTTTTCTCCAGCCTAACTGGCATTTCAGTTCTTTGAGAACTTCCTGCCTAATTTTGTGATACATCACAGAAATTTTATTTAAAATAAAGTGAACTTGGATCTCTCAAACCCTGTCTCTGTTGAAGATTTCAATAAAGTATTTGATCAAAAGGTTTTGACAGTTTGAAATAGACTGAATTGCTGTCAGAAGCTGCACAACCAGGCTGAAAATTTCCCAAGGAAAAAAATAATCTATGTGGAGTCATAGTTCCTGCTCATGAACAAGTATCTTAAACTCCTGAACTTTCTCCTTAAAATAATTAAGGTAGCAGAGAATAATAAACTCAAGAGCAGGGTTTCTCATCCTCAGCACTACTGACATTTGAGGCCACATAATTATTTGTATAGGAAGTTTAGTACTGTCTCTGACCCTTACTGACTAAATGGCCGTAGCACCCACCTCCACCCAGTTGAAACAACCAGAAATGTCTGCAGACATTGCTAAATGTTCCATGGGGGACAGGGGTGGGGGCGAAATCACCACTGATTAAGAACCACCATTCTAGAGGGTAATAATCATGACTATTTAAAGATTTTTTAAAACTTGACTCCCTGTTCCTGTTAGAAAAGGAGCTATAAAATAGAGCTGAGGAGTATCAGCTTAATCTATCTGGAAGAAGAATTTCTGGATGAATTAAATATAAGTTCCTTGTCTCTAATTTAACCCACCTCAGTGGGGGGAAAGCAAAGATTAGTGGTCCTTATATTAGTATAGTCTTATGAAGAAGGAAAACAATCCTGAAAGCTCAAAGATAGATTATACATCTGGAAATAGCTCACATTAATTCAACCAACATTTCAGAAATATTTGATATTCAGAAAGACTACAAGAAGACAAATGCTATGTGCTAAAGTATAAGAAAGCTAGGATTCACCAGGCTCAGATGAAAAGACAACAGGATTAGCTAAAAGTAGAGATAGATAAAATTAGATGAAAAAGACAGAGTTAACCAAAGAACTTATATGTATATATTCATAACCCATGAAAGCCTGGGGAGGGGGTCAATGGGGAGAAGATAGGGGACATCTGTAATATTTTCAACAATAAAGATAAATTTTAAAAAATAAGAAAAGATTGCAGGGCATGTAAAATTGAGTACTAGTTTACAAATCTATTTTAGAAAAAAGTAAAAAACAATATACAATATTGTGCATATTCACATTTATTCAATGATAAGCACCTTTAGTTTGTATTTGCTGTGTTACTTAATTTTCACAACAATCTATGAATTAAGCAATATAAACCAAGGCAGTGTGGATGACCGGTCATGCCAGGTTTTCAGTTCGATACTCTATTATTCATGAGTTGCTTGAGAAGTTCTAAAAGGCTGAGAAAAAGACAAAAAGATTACTATACACAGAGACCTTGTGCTGACGATGGTGGATAATGTAAATACAAAATACGGAAATAGTTAAGAGACAAATAACAAAGAAACAATAACCAATTGACCAATGTTACAATTGATAAAAAGTTTCACAAACAAAACAACAAACAATGGCTTGAGGGTGAAGAGCAAAACAGTCACCGAACACCAGTAAAATCAATGTAAGGAAAGCTACATCTAGATATTTGTCAAATGGGAAACCTTACAAAGTTGAATGTAAAAGTCTATAACATCCAGGAAGACAAGGAGAGAAAAAAAGATTACCTAGAAAAAAATGAAAGCAAGACTGCCTTTAGACTTTTTTTTCCAGTGTGAAATACTAGAAGACAATCAGTTCATACATTTTAGACTTCCTAGGAGGAAAGTGTGGTGACCCGAGAATCTCCTAACTAAGATAAATTGTTTTTCATTCACAGAGACAAATAATTTAATCCCTAAAAAGTTAAGAGTTTAGAAAATATACTATCCATGCATCTTTATTCAAAATACTACTTGAAGACTTTTTCCAAAATTAATTAATACTAAATTCTAGACTAGTTAAATCATGACATAAATTGACTTTCCTTAACAGGCTGAATGCCCCGAATGCAATGTATCTCTGGATGATTTATTGCAGCGCAAAGTGAGTGTCTCTCAATGCTTGCTGAAGTTATCTCCCCACAATAATTACAGGATTGCTGGAGTACTAGAAAGCTTTTTGTTCCTTCTCTTCAATTTCTCATGTGTCTCTCATCTCACAGTTTAGTGGGAAAATCTTGTCATTTTTTAGGATGACATAAACTAATTACTCCTGCTGTCCTAAATCAGTAATTGGTAATAATGACTAAACTGTTTTGGAGACTTTGCTGGATGAAATTGCACCCCAAATGAGTTCGCTCTCTATCCACAAAAGCATTCTTGAATAGAAAATTATAATAGCCTCACTCTTCTTAGAGATATGTAATGCTTTCCTGAAGCTTTAGATATTGTATGGCATAAGTTGAGCCATTTTTGTTATTTAATTAATTGTTGTATCTACCATTTAAAAATCTTTAATAGGCTCTGGCCAAGGTGACTCAGTTGGTTGAGCATGGTCCTGTGCATGGAAAGGTCCCTAGTTCTATTCCCAGTCAGGGTGTATCCCAAGGTTTTGGGTTCGAGCCCCAGACAGGGTGATGTTTCTCTCCCTCTCCCTCTCTTTCTAAAATCATTTAAAACATATTTAAAAAAATAAGTAAAATTAAATCTTCAGTATAAGATTATGAATAACCCCAAGATAACTCTTGAAAAGCCTAATATCTCTTTTTTTAAAAAAAAATCTTTATTGATTTCAGAGAGAGGAAAGGAGGGGGAGAGACAGAGAAACATCAATGATAAGAGAGTCATCATTGATGGGCTGCCTCCCGCACGCCCCTTGCTGGGGATCGAGCCCGCAACCCGGGCATGTGCCCTGACCGGGAATCGAACAGAGATCTCCTGGATGCTAGGTAGATGCTCAACCACTGAGCCACGCCCGGGCTGGAAAGTCCAATATATTTTGAGTGATGTAAACTCTATAAAAAGATGCAATAATAAGGATAATAAAGAATTGCACTAAAATGATGAGTGCATTTATAAATGATTGTATCTGGGTGGTGGGATTTTGTGTGATGGTTTTTCATTATTATAATTTCTCATATTTTAGAAACAACTTTTATAATAAAAAATAAGAATTATATACCCAATTGATCACAAATGGTATTCATTAAAATAAAGAGCAAAATGTATCAAGACAGAAATGCTCTTGTCAGTGAGACGGGCCAGTGAGCCAGGTCAAATGGAACAGGGAAACTGAGACAGACAGCTGAACAAACTGACAGCAATTTTACAGCAGATACAGGTCACCTCCCTAGAAATAACATCTAGGCCTCAGTTGTATTTCAACTCCAGACCCGGAAAAGCAGCAAAACCAGGTGGGCGACACCAGGACCAGCTGTGACCACTGACGACCCCCTGCCCTGACACTGACCGATTAGTAGAGACCGGGGCCCTGGAGGAGCGCACCTAGAAAACTGATGAATATTCTGCTAAAACCCTCCCCTGAGACCTCCCCTAAGACTCCAGCCTGCAAGAGAGAAATAAAAACCTTAAGACAAAGGACCCAATGCATGCTCTCCCTCTGAGGAACAACCCTCCCACCCCGCCATTCCCTTTGCCTTCTTCCCCCATGGGCATGCATCTCCTAAACTCTAAGGGACCCCAGGAGACTTTCAACCAGGGCAGCAATGGGCAGCTGCAGCTCATTTTTAGCAGGTTAGTTCCCTGCACCTGTTCCCAAGGCCCCTTTTCTCTGACTTCCCAGAGAGCTAGGGCAGCCCAGCCTAGGCTCTCCTGTTGCTGCTTCTATGCTAAGCCCTTTCCTGTTTTACTGTCCCCAACTTTAATAAATGTTCCCTCATAGTCATCTGGACTCGTGTTGTAAAATTTCTGCTGCATGAAGAACCCACACACTACTGGCTGGCCCTAAGCAGACCCACCATTTTTGGCAACCAGAGATTGCACTTTCTTTTCTGAGCCTGTGCAGCCCAGCTGGCTCATTTGCAGTGACTTGGACTGTCTTATGGTGGTGCAGAATGGCAGGATTCCAGAGAGGAGCCCACCCAGGACTACCTCGTCAGGGGCGCATTGTGCCCCCCTGGCTCCTCAATTTGTATCTGGCGACCTTGGGTGAATTCCTTTGGAATTCCGGACCCCCCCTGTTGTTATAAGGTAAGAGGCCGAATTTCTTTAATCTATCTTTTAAAATCTTCGAGGTAGAGCTAAAGGTTAAGGTTGTGAAAACTCCAAGCTAAGGCAGAAACAGGAGAAAAATGGATGACTGGTTTTTTACTTTGGCTTTTCAATTGAAATTGCTTTCTAGGGGCCTGAATGAAATCTTTTACTGCATGAATGTGAGCCTAGGCTCTTTGGCTCCGAGGGTGAGAGGGGTGCTTACTCCCTCCAGCTCAAATCTCAGGCATTCCTGGCGACGGAGAATCTTTGTGGAGGGAGGAGGGAAGGTCGAGACACGTGGGAAGGTTTGAGATGGCCTGGAGCTCAGCACATGGCAGCGCTCTTTAACCCAGTACACAGTGTATATGGAGGCTTGTTTCGGACTCTGCAGATCTCAAAATAAAACTAAAGTCAACAGGGGAAATTGCACCTCCAAGGCCAGAAACTCGAAGCCCCCATTAACACTCCTGACTTAAAGAAATGGGAAGATTTAACTGGAAGTTAAATGGCCAAAAAGTAGCTCTTTTGATACCTTAATTAATTTTTTTGCATGCAAATCAGAAAAAGCTGGCTTTAAAATGAAAACAATGAGTGGGAAGCTTATCTTGATTGCAAATTCGAAGCTCCTAGAGGAGCTCAGGTAAGTTACCTAGAAAACTGGAAAGACTGGTTTCAGGCATGAGGGGACCAGTGATTGTATACATTTCCTTTCTCCAAGACTCTGATGGGTTTGCAAATAAATTTTATTTACTGTTAAAGAATATAGTGTTGGCTATTCTGACCTATTCCAATGAATGTACCTACTGCTTTCTGGGACCAAGGCAACAGAATTGCTAAATGAGGTCTGCTGGAAAACTAGAGTGTGTTCCTATTGTAGAAAGTCAGGACACCTTAAAAAAGATTGATGAAAACCAAAATGGGAATTGGAGGGGGAAAAAACAGAAGCAAGCTTAGAGTTGCTCCAAGGGCGTTTCCCCTTCTTTACACTGATAGTTTGGGAGAAGTTGAAATTATCATAAAAAAGGGAAGCCATTAAGGCCCTCCCAGATACTGAGGCTACTTTATTTGTTCTTAACCACACCCAACTAACTGCCTTCTCCTTCTGAGTAAAGCTTCTATACAAATGTCAGGGATAGCTAATCAATGTCTGCTTTTAAAATCAAAACCTGTTTCCTTCCAACTAGGGAATGTTATGGGACAAATATATTTACATATATATTTATATGTAAATATAAAAATATATTTACATATATATTTTTGCTAATCAAATCTGCCCCAATTCACCTGGTAGGGCGAGTTTTTTTTAAATCAGTGATGCCCACATATGCTTTTTTTCAGAAGGGTAATATGTATTTAGAACTAAATGAACCAGATACTGAACCAAAAAGAAAAATGATTTTAAAGGAACCTGAGGAAACTAATTTTGAAACTGACTGAACATTTGCTAACCCTCTTTTCTTCAATATTAACTTCCATGAGAGCCTGAGAGCTGGCTTAACAGGGTATCCACCCTATTTAGAATAGCCCAAAACAGCCCAGAGACTTGCAGAGATGCCTCTAACTCTCAGCTTGCTACACATCTGTCTATAGATGGGGAACCAGTCCACAACTCTTCAAGGTCCCGTTTTGGGGTACGTGCTCTCCACTGGGAGAAATTTGACCCTGCATCCCTCAAGGAAAAGACTGATCTTTTTCAACACAGCCTGGCCCCAATATAAAGTGGCATCATTAATTTTAATACTATTGAAACAGGACAACAATGAGTCTTGGCTGCCTGTCACCGCTTGAGCCAATTAAGCTGAGACAGGGTTGAATCGTATATGAGTGTTTATTCCAATAATGCTGGCAGTAGGGGAGAACAGCAGGATCCTTCCACATAAAACCTTTCTTACCCCCCCCCCCCTTCCCGTAAGCCAGCTCTTTATATTGGGCAGAAGGAAACAATTACATGACAAAGTAAGAATTATAGGCATGGGGAAGTAGGTAAGATATAATGCTAACAGATTATAGGCAATGCAGGCTGGAGGTCAAAAGGGGTGGCGCCTCTGAGACTCCATTGTTTGGAGAACAAGGTTGTTAATCTTTCCATGATGATAGGCAGTTCTCAGAAAATGAGAATGGACTGAATTCCAAGGTTATCTCCCATGTCCCATGGCCTACAACTCTCAGCCAGGTTAGAAAGTGCCTTCTCTAATCAGAACAGAACAATCATGGTTAACAGAATGATTGATATTTCTTATACCTACAGCTAGTCCCCACTACTCTATTTCTGCCCCTAACACTATCTTGAAGCTAGGACCTATTTTACTATTCCCTAGGGAAATGGATGGAGGTCCCATATATCCAAGCCTTTATGGATTTCAGAGGCGACCCTAAGCTATATGCTTTCTGTAAACTAGAAAAATATACCCAAATAGAATGAAACAATACAAAAATGGGTGAATTGATTTGTCAATCGATTGCCAACACCTGGGTGGCTACCCAGTCCTTTAGGTATTGAAAATGACTCATTGTTTTACAAATGAAGTCTTCACCGGGCCAGAGGTGTGGCTCCAGAACATCAAAGCCCACTAAATCCTTTGACCTTTCCAAAACCTCCCCTTTTTTATCTCAAGAGACTTATAGACAGTTAATTGGCTTTTCAAAACCAAAATTCGACGACCTTTAGAAATGCAAATATTTGGAAGGTGATTCTTATCAAAAGGGAAAAAAAATGTAGCCACCTAAGCAAATCATCTCCTTTCTACTATTTCTTTCTAAATTAATGAATTTTAAAGTTATTGAATATCTGGATATTTTTAAATAACATGAAATACTGAAACATTGATTGCTAGACAAATCTTAAGTTTGTCTGCATTTGGCTTTGTATTGCAAAAAGTCTGTAAAGTGGATTTGGAGTTGTTGATATAATGTATTGTGCTTTGTTGAAGGTTTGTTTCTTGAAAGAGTGTGTTTGAAATGTGTTCATAAACACCAATCTAAGGAATGCTGGTGGTTTAACTTTTTGGTTATCACTGGAAATTGAGGTTTCTAAGATTTAAAAGTTCCAATTAAATTTAAAAGAGCTTGTATGGTTTTGATAATAGAAGGCATAAAGTATGGAGATACATTTTTGCAGGAAAAGGATTAAAATTAAATTCTAATAATTATTTCTGAAAGGGTAAAGAGGTTTGTGAAAATTGTAAAAAGATTTATGAAAGGTTGTGAAGGTTATAAAAGTTGGTGAAAGTTTTAAGTTTGTAGAAAACCCCTAGTCAGGCTCCAGTCCTCCTTTTCTGACCTGATTTCTCTCTGGTGACATTATTTGACTCCGATAGGACCTGGAGGAGTTGTCATTGCACTCTCCCTTGCCCTTGTCTGTGTAGGGGAAACCTATACAGCTTCAGAGTAAATCCTTCAGCAAAAGGCATCTAGTCAATGCTGATGTGGAAGGTAAACCTGCCCTCTGGACATGCAGTCACCCGTCCACAGGACCATCCCCAGGTGATGTCTGGGTGATGGGTCTAGTGATTCAGGACGTCATCACCCCTGATGTCTGAGGGGACCCCTTCTCTCTTGCTTGTTTGACTGGTGTGGAGTTGAGTCCCTTGCCTGACTGGGACAAAGCAATTCCCAGGGCATCTGGCTAATGTCCTCGTCATTGGTAAGGCCACCTTCAGGGCACTAGGAAAACACCGGGTCAAACTGGCTTTCTCTCTCTCTCAAACAGGTTTTCAGATTAAGTACCTGCCTAAGTGGGTTAAATCCATCCCCAGGGACATCTAGTCAAATTCGTAGTCATTGGTAGGACCACCTTCAGGGCACGGGGTAAACACATCCACAAAGACACTTTCTCCTTGTATTCTCATATCTGACAACCCCACTCTTGTCATGTCACATCTTTTGTCACCAGGGTGTCTGACTTTTCAGCGAACAAATATGCAAGAGAGAAATAAAAACCTCAAGACAAAGGATCCCACCTCCTCCTGATGATTGGGGTCAGTTATCCCTGCTGTGACTCTTTTCCTAGGCTGTCAGAAGTTACCAGGCATCAGCCATAACTTAATGATAAATAGGTTTCTTAGGAAAGAGATTGCAAAACAACGAGGAGGGGAGGGGAGAGTTCTCTCTTTACAAAACCTCTTCCACCTCTCCACTCCCCCCCCCCCCCCATTGATGGTGTTAAAGAAAAAAAGAGACAACAGGACCAAAATGGAGTCACTTGTACTTAAACACCATGTCAGCAGACCAAGACTTAATATCTAACTTAGTTGAAGTTCCAACCGCTCCCAGGAACGTGACCATTAACCAGTCAATCTGGAATTACTTGATCAGTACTAGTAAGGTAATCTGCATAATAGACCCCCACCCCTTTCCCCAAAGGAAGGCTACCTTGTCTGAAACTATCCACTCTTTGTTAGTAAGTTTCTTTTTCTGCCCCTTTCTGCCTATAAAACCTCCCATTTTGTAGTTTCCTGGAGCTGCATTCGACTTGCTAGATGGGATGCTGATTCAGAAATTGTTAAAAAAGTTGATAAAAGCAAATTGATCTTTACATTTACTCAGTTAAATTTTTGTTTTGATTTTTTGACTGGTGTACAATAACACTAAAACTATATTCTCTGATAAAGAGTTTATGCAAATAGTAACAATAATACCCTTAGGGAAATTTAAATTTTCAATGACTAAAAGTAATATGTAGGAACAACTAATATCCAACCACTCCTTGGTTCTAAATTACTCTGGTTCTTCTTTAAATGTTATAGGAAAAGATAGTGTACTTGAGATAATGGCTTGCCAGTATATTAGCATATTATAAGTTATAGTTTAGTTTAGTCTAGTTTTGCTTCTTTCCTTTGAGTAAGCTAGTTTAATTAAGCTAGCGTATGCATTTTGCTTGGAAATTATGATTTGTTTATTTTTATTGTTGAAAGTATTACAGATGCCCCCTTTTCCCCCCCATTGATTCCCTCCTGCCCTCTGCCCCCAGCCCCCACGACTCCCTCCCCAGGCCTTCACCACACTGTTGTCTGTGTAGAAATAATTTTTTAATGCTTATGTTTTGTATGTTGTAAAGAGACGATTTCCACTTTTATATGTGTTAAGTCTGTATACTACTTTTCTCCTGATTTCTTTATTATCCTTCTGTTGTTTATTTTCTAAGACTTCAAATGAAATCTTATTGATTTTTATAGTTTATTATTATTGGAAGTGCTTAGTGGTTTAACTTTCTTCTTTATTAAGAACAACATCCTTGCCCAGCCGGAGTGGCTCAGTGGTTGAACATCAACCTAGGATCCAGGAGATGGGGGTTCGATTCCCAGTCCGGGCACAGGCCCGGGTTTCGGGCTCTCCCTTCCTCTCTCTGAAATCAATAAAGATATATTTAAAAAAAAAAAGAACAACATCCTCTTAGATATTACTATGTTTGCCTTTATTCCCACTACTTTTAGCATATTCTTCACTGCAAGTTTTGACATTTTTCTTAACTATTTCTTTAGGATCCTGTTTCTTGGGTTTCTTTCTTTTCATGATTGTTGATTTTTAAAAATTCATTGTGATCATAGAGTTTTATCTGTATCATGTTTACATTTTGGAATTCATTGCAGTTGTCTTTCGACATATGATATGCTCTTTCATTTCTGTATATATCTCTTTGTTGTCTGAAAAATAATTCTACTTTTCAAGGGCATTGACTTTAAACATAAGTCTTATGTATAAAGTTATTTTTAAAATTACTTAGATTTTATATTCTTTTTTTATTTGGCGTATGATCTATCACGTATTGAGATTTTGGTATAAAATCACATAAAAATTTAATGTTTCTATCAATTTCTTTTTGTATTTATAGCTACTTTATTTTATAAATGTAATGATAAATGCATATGGAACCCTTTGTCATCATAAAATGAGTTCATTTTCCCACTTAATAAATTCTACCTTGAAATCTTTATTGATGTTAAGAATATGTCTTCTTGTTATGTTGGAATGGTGTTTCTTTATTGTTTTCATTTATAGTCAATTCCTTCAAGACAAATACTGAGACAATATAGGTTTGCCCTTTTAGTTTTTTGCTTTGTTTTCCTTGACCTTGAGCGTCATATTAATTTTTATATATAAATTGTATCTCCTTTGTGTTTACTGCTAAAACTGATATGACTGGTGTTACTTTTGAAAGATCCATTTACTTTATTTTGTAACTTTAAATTTCCTTTGTTTTATTTTGTGGTGCTCTACATTATGTGAATTTTGGTTTTATATTTTTATAACACACAGATTTTTTAAAAGAATTAGGGCATACATCCTGGTTGGTATCCCTGGTTTCCAGATATTAAGAATGAATTCTTGTTTAAAGTAAGCCAGCTGTTTCTTTTTATCTATACAATTGCTATTCATTTTATTTTAATTCTGGGTCTTTCTTTTAAAATTAGCTCTTCGTGAATCTTTGCAATTCAAGATGATTTATTAATTTCCTTAATTTGTTGAAGATGAGTTAGAATTGAATTTCCTGTTAAAAACTTTCTTGTTTTGACTCCACTGTAAAAACTACTTCACTGTCATTTAACCAGTTACAGTTACAGACAGGAGAATTAGAGTTATTGGGGAGGAAAGATTTATTTCTGCCCTTCTTGGTTCTTTGGCTGGTCTAATAATCAAATTAATATAAGTCAGATTAACAGGAGAAAAATAAATTTAATTATGCACATATAGAGTCCACATAAGAATATGAGACCTCCATGCAATCAGACAATTGAGGCTTATATGCCATCTTGAGCTAAGAAGAAAAGGGGGTAAGGGTCTTGCACTTCAAAAGGGAGGAAGACAATTTTCAGGAAGATGGGAATAGCAAATGTTTGCTAAATAAATGTTTGTCATGCCCTGCAGAGACAGAGGGACATAAGAGAAATTTGATCTCTAGTCCCTGTAGAGTCCCACCCCACCCACCACCACCACCACCACCAACTTAATACACCTAGCCCATACTCTTTGTAGTTATCTCTGGTGACAGTTCTCTTCCTGAACAAGGCCCTTTACCTAAATTCTTTTAGGCAATTAAGGGGGAGGTAAAAGCTTTTCCTTAATCAGTTTGGGCCTTGATTGTCTTCAGTTCAAAATAGTAGCACATTCTGGGAGATTTGTTGTGAAACCCCTTCACAGTTAATGCTACCTTTTTTCTATCCCTCCCTTGGTTAACATGATTCTCTCTGCATGATTATAGTATTCACTTTTTAATATTGGAGTTGCATAACTTCATAATATAAGTTTGGAATGTAGTTAATGTTTATTAAATAATCTTTCTAAGCGTTGAGACTTTCAGTTGTGCGTATTTGTTTTTCTTCATTTTAAGAAAGTTTTTTCATTATATCTGTGTAATTGAAAGAAAAATTTCCATTTGTCCTAGTCTCTTCTTTAGGAATACTAGTTTTCATATCTTTTTCTCCCTAGGAGTATTCTCATTTTTGTCCTTCCGTACTGAATTCATATTGTTTTCTCTAGTATACCATAAATATCACTGATTTTTCAGTTTTTAATAAAATATTTGATACTACTGATTTATGCTTTTAATTTAGTTTAAGCTTTGCAATGTTATTATCTTTCTTCTGAAATTTATTTTCATAATTTACCAGTTGCTTTGGAAGGGGAGCAGAATTTGCCACCCCCAAAATATCCACTTTGGCATAAGGAGATTTGTTGTGAAACCCCTTCACAGTTAATGCTACCTTTTGAGCTGCTTATTTTTAAAAAAAACAGTGGCCAAGGAGAAGCTCTGAAAATCTCGTAGAAGTTGCCCTTTTATAAGAGACATTTACAGTAATAAGGGAATCTCAATTTGTAAGGGTGTCTCTCCCTCTACCTGGAAGAAGGTGACTAAATCTCCACAGTTGAGCCGTTCTCCAGTTGATGGACACTTGGTGTGTTCAGTTTTGGCTATTATAAATAAAAGTCCTGTGAATAATTTTTACATCTTCTTGTGAACATGTTTTCATTTCTCTTGGCTAAATCCCTGAGAGAAGAATTACAGTGTTCTAGATAGATATATGGCTAGTTTTGTAACAATCCGCCAGATCTTTTTTCTGAAATGATTGTACTCTTCCACACCCCTACCAACAAAATAAGAGTTATGATTGCTGACAACCCCATCGATACTCGGTTTTGTCATTCTTTTAATTTCAGCTATAGTTTAAAAATGTTTTACTCTCAATTTCCTCCCAAAATTATGGTCACTAGTTTTGGGGGGAAATGAGAATTGTACATGGGCAATTACTTCATCATTTCCCCTTTTTCTCATAGGGAAATGTTTAAAAGGGAAGAAAATCAAACCATTATATGCAACAGGTTATATACAGTTTTTATCATGAAGCAACATTGCAAAAAAGCCGCTAATTCCTAAATCCGTTTTTATCATCATACTCTAGTAGTGAGAGTGGAACTATCTGCAATCCATTTTTCATCCCTATATTAATGAGTTTTGGATGATTTTGTTTTATTTCAATCTCTAATTGAAATTTCACCACAAGCAGAGTTTTCTTATTGAAAATTACAATAAGGAGATTTTCCATGTAGTTGGTAGATTGGTTTTGAGGTTTTGTAATTTTTTCTTCTTCTTTCAAACAGGAACAATCTGTTTCTAAGCTGTGACACACGAAAAACTTACCAATTCTAATGTACTGAAAATACAATTGAAGTAACTTGCCAGCCTAGGAAAAAACCCTAAGTAAGTATGCATTATGATATTAACTTTTCATTTTTCAAGGAAGATATTAGAGTTTATATCTAAAAGTTAATGTTCTGTGACTAAAAATTCTGAAATGTAGGCAGTTTTCTAATTCAAAAAGCCCACTGGTTGTCAATACTTATACTACAAAAAACATCATCCAAGATCCAACAAAGCTTTTTCCCTCCCTTCCTCTCCCTCCCTCTCTTCCTTCCACTGTCTCTTACAGATTTTCTTCTTTCTTCTTATTTCCCTCTCTCCCTTTATTTTTTCTGGCTCATTTCCACATGTAAGCCCCTGAGGAACTCTAATGCATGTTCGAAGATAATCTCTTGATTAAAAAATAATAATCTAGTGGTGGATGGGCTGTCTTGAGCCTAGTGGCAGATGAAGGTACCCTGCAGACCACTTTTATGAACAAGTTCAAATATGCTGGTCCTTATAAACCTTGTACAGCAGCTGTTTAACCCATTCAAACAGAAATGAACAAGTACCAACCGAATGCAAACACTCAAAGGCTTTTTATTCAGAGATTGCTATAGCAGACAAGTCAGCCTCTGTTGCTTGAGTTTTGGTAAAGACTCAAAAGCAGGCAGAGAGAGGAGCGGGAAAGCTTTATGGTGGAAAAAGGGGAAGGCTTCAGGTATGCCCTCCCTGATTGGATGGAGACAGTGGTTTGAATTCCCATAAGTGTGACTCATGGAAAACAGGCTGGCTTTTTGGGCTGGTTACTATAGATAGAGAGTTGGTTGATTTCCTGGACTGGTTGCTGTAGGTTGTGCGTCAGAGCTCTGTTTTCAGGTATGGTCTGGCCATTGTCCTTTTGTATATTCAGTCTCCCAAATCTGAAGGTTGGAAGCACTGTTTAATGAGTACAGACTTTTACAAGATGAAAAGAGTTCTGAAGATGAACGGTGGTGATGGTTGTACAGCAGTATGAATGTACTTAATACCATTGAACTATACAGTTGAAATTAGTTAAGATGGTAAATTTTATGTTGTGTGGATTTTATCAAAATTAAAATTCTTGGAAAAAATGAAACCTCTTAGGAACATAGTATAAGTGCAACATTTCTGTCTTTATGCAAACAACGAATAGCTTTGAACAGACATTACAAACAGCCCTCATCTCAAAGATTCCAGTGCTTATGTTGTATATAAGAACTTAGATGGTAGGGAACCATTGGTAAACAAAGGCTTTCAGCCAGAGAGTAATTTCTTTGACCCCATTACCTTGCATTGACAATCAGATCTGATTACTTTCCATTTTGAGCACCCCTCCCAAAGACTTTGAACAGCTTATCAATAATCTCTATGAAGAAATGTAATATTTATATAAAGTCCATTAGAACTCTGTGGAACTCCAGGGTTATTGAATATATTAAAGAGCTCAAGAGCTACTGTGAAGCATTTTTATGTGGCTTGACAGTAAAACTTCTAGAATAGTTTCCTGTTTATGCAACTTAATGTTCATTTAAATTCAATGACAACACACAAAAGCTACAAATTCATATGGGAGGCATCCTTAAGTTCATAAAAGCAAAGAAATCTGCAGATGTCTTCTGTATCATGAGTATAACAATGACTGGTCTTTACCCAAGAGACTCCTAGAATTTTGTCTTTGGGCAAAGCTCTTTGGTAGATGGTGCCAGGATATTCAGCTTTGCCAGATATGCCAGTGATTTTTATGTCCATACTATGAGTGCAAAGTTAAGAAACTTGAGAAAATATCTTCAAGTGCCTATTCAATTTTTTATAACTATTATTTTCCGCAAGTCACATGTATTTTGCCTCTTCAATCCTATAAGTGATTAACTTAGGAAATTTGACACAAATTTGGACTCTGACATTGCCACTGGCTGGCAAACCTAATTCAAGGCTCTAGCCACCAGGAAGAACCAGACTATGGGCCTTTAGAACTTTGCTCCATCTGCTTAGGTAATTCACAGTCTGCTATTCATCTTAATATTGTAGCTAGATTGATGATGAACCTACAAATAAATACACCTGGAGTAGCTCTGACACATAAATTTGGTGAAGCTTGCAGAAGCCTTGGAGAGATGTAATGAATGTATAATGAAATGGCTTTCTGTTCTCCAAATAAGAACTTTGAAATAAGGATAACTAAAATCAAATGCTTGCACATTAAAAAAAAATCTTGTAACTACTGAAATAAGAACTTATATATAGAATTTAATGTATTTGGGTCCTTTTATTTAATAGTCTCTTTTTGCTTTCTAATATACCATCACTAGAAAAACTGATGTGCACATTCTAAATGCTGCTATGCAAGTCTTCAGACAAGGGATGTCTAACTGGAAGAGTCTACACAGTAGGAATATAAATAAATAATTGAAAAGTTTATGTAATTTATAAGTATATGTAATCTTATCAATTACATATACTTTTCGATAGTTGTGTTAATGATGGCAGTCAAACAAGTTTAGAATGTTAAGGAAGGTTCACAGGACCCAAAATGACAAGGTTTACAAATCTACCATTTATTGCAAGGAGACAATAGATAAGTCAAAGCTTTAAAGTCCGGATACGCATCACAGCAAGGGACTGGAAAGGTTGGAAGCAAGCTCCAACTGTCCTCCCTTAATGGTCTTGCTTTATCACTTGGATCAGGTATCACCAACTTTTGCACGGGTCCCGGGATGGAGCCTTGGCCAGAGCTTCCTGCACCTTTCTGGTCATATTATTGCTACATGACCAACCCCAGTGGTAGAACCCTTGGGCAAACCATCAATATTGCTGCTGTTATCAGGTGTAAACCATCAGATGCAAAGCATCAATCTCACTTTACAAACAGTGCTGACAAGTTGGCACAAAACATGCTGAAACTTGCCTTGGACCCATGGTTACAAAACAGTACTGTTAATCATTATATTTCATTGACCTGAGTCAGTACCATGCAAATACATCTCATACTTCAGCAAAACATCTCAGGGCAATTCTAGGCCTACTGGAATTAACTCTTAGAGCGTGGTAACCAGAAACCCAGTTTTTGTTTTTGATCCATCACTTGATTCCCCCTTGGTGTCCATTAATACCAAGTTTCAGTCCTCCATACTACTTGTATTTCAGGGCAACCTCCTGTGCCTCCACCATCTCATTATAATTGTGATCTTGTGATTTATAATAAGAAATATATATTTGGTCTGCCACCAATTCCTGGCACAGAGCTCCTAAAACCCTTGCAATTTCCTGCAGTTAGAGCCCTAAAGTGTCTTTTGTTGTGTTAATGAGTTCCTTTTGGAAAGCCATTAGGTAACCTAAGGCTGGGCGCTGGTTGTCAGAGGAACCAGCCCAGTGACTAGAGGGTTGGAACTCTCAGTACTACCCCTGCCTCCCTACCTCCAGGTAGGCGGAGAAGGGCTGCAGGTTGAATCAGTTGCCAATGGCCAGTGATTTAATTATTCATGACTATGTAATGAAACTTCCATAAAAACCCAAAACGACAGGGTTCAGAAAGCTTCCAAGTTGGCGAACACTCAGAAATTTGGGGAGAGTGATTTACTGGAAGAGGGCATGGAAACTCTGTACCCCCTTCCCCATGCCTCGCCCTATGCATCACTTACATCTTGATGTTCCTGATAGCCTTTTGTAATCAACTGGTGATCTAGTAAGTAAAATGTTTCTTCGAATTCTGTGAGTCACTCTCAAACCAACTGTATTAGTTGAACCTGAGGGGTGAGGGTTGGGGGGGACCTCTGATCTATAGCTGGTAGGCCTGAAGCAGAAATGACAACCTGAGCTTGTGACTGGCATCTGAAGGTGGGGGCAGGGACAGCAGACTTGTAGAACTGAGCCTTCAACCTGTGGAATCTGATGGTAGATAGCGTCAGAATTGAGTTGAATTGTGGGATACCCAGCTGGTGTCTAGAGAATTCTTTGGTGCTGTATGGGGAACCCCCACCTCCACACATTGGAAATTGAGTCTTGGCACCATTTTAATATTCTATTATTTTTCCGTTCGCTTATTTTTCGAAGTACCTTTTGCTAATCCTTCTTAAATAGTCCACACGCTCACTAAAACATTATTGAATACTATTTCCTATATAGGCAAATGTAGCAAATAGTTTTGTAGTCTCCCTCTTACTATTACCAATATCATCATCATCACCCCATCACCCTCCACTGGGCTTTCTGTTTACTGGTTTCTTTCTTACATAGTTTACTTATATAGTTTCCTAAAAAAGAGAGAAAAATAGTATGAGTTATTGTATGTCTAAAATATCTTCGTTCTCTTTTCACCCTTGATGGATGGTTTGGCTGAATATAGTTTGAAATAACTGTCTCACAGACTTTTTGTTTCATTTTCTTCTAGCGCCCTTTGTTTTTATTGAGAAATTCATTGCTGTTCTATAGGAAGATGTCCCCTTTTTTAACTCAAAAGCATTTTGAATATTTTTCTATAAGCCATATTCATTTCTCTTATCAAATTGCTTTGGTTATTACCTCCAAAGCAATACTGACTAAATAGTACTCACAATGGACACCTTTTTTCTTCTTCATAAATCTTGGTGTGGGATGCTTTTAGGTGTCCTCATTAATCACAATCATAAAATCACTTTTGCTTCACACAACTGTTTTCCTGTTTCACTACTGATGCCATGGAATTGGTGATCCTCTTTAATATGGGGAATTTCTACATCCATACTCTGCCTCTTATCTGCTTACATTTCTCTGAAAGATTGCTCACTTTTTGCTTCATTCAGCATTTGGGTCTTTAACCTTTTCCTGTACAAACCAGTAGGGTTTTAAAACATTCAGATTTCTCATATTATTAAAAATAAAATAAAATAATAAAATAAAATAATAAAATAAAATAAATAAAATAATAAAATAAAATAAAATAATAAAATAATAAAATAAAATAAAATAAAAACATAAAATAAAAGTTCCTGGTTCACATGACGTTTTTCCTCTCTCTCTTTATTGAACAAGTTAAATACGCTTTTAGTCTCTACTTCAGAAAGATCCTTGCATTTTCAATCAACTACATTTTAATTTTCATTTTCACTACTGCCACTACTGTTTCCAAGGACATCAGCAGCCATTAGTTGTTCATCAAGAGCCCATCATAGCCGGTGGGTTTTCCAGACCTTATTTTATTTAATAAATCATAAGCATTCAAAAAGGTTGATCACTTTCTTTTATTTAAAAAACTCTTCCTTCAGTTTTTATCACAACATATTATTCTGTTTTCTTTCTACAGTTCTGGTTGTTCCTTTTGTTTTTTTCTTGTGGATGAATTTTATGCCGCCCATCCCTTGAATTTTAGAGTTCTTCAGGTGTCTGTCCTAAGCTCTCTTCTTTGCTTGGTGGACAGCCTTCTTTCTGGGCAGTTCCACTAGGACTTCAGTGACTATCTTGCATAAAGCTATCATATAAGCTAACATTTCCAAATGTTTACCTCTAGTCTAAGGCTTTCCCTTCATCTGATACAAGAAGCCCACAGCCTTACAGATATTTCCACTTGGATTTCTTACAGGAACCTCAAATCAATTGTATCCAGATGATAGGGTTATTTTTATCACCAGAATTGTTTCTCACAAAGTATATCTATCTTACTGAATAATAAATTCAGTTATCCTAACAATAAAGTTATATGCATTTTTCCTAATTATTTTCTGTACTTTATGCCTGGTTTTCAATAAATCACCCAGTCTGTTGATTATACATTTTTAATGTCGTTATAAACCTACCTTTCTTTTATCAATATTTACTGCCTGGAAGAAACCAACATCCTTCTCATGAGCTGACCACTTATGACCAGATTCAAACTGAGATTTTAATCTCTTCTTGAAAACGTTCTTCATGGCTGGCTTAGATTGCCCTCCTATTTTCTTAAGCACAATGGACATCTGTGTATAATTACAGTATATTGCACAGTATGGCAAATCTTTATTTATTTATTCTTTGCACTTCCCACTAGATTATAAGCTTTGTGCATTACTTAGTCTTTCTTGCTTGTCATTGAAAAACTAACAACTATCAAAATGGCAAGTATAGAGTGCTCAATAAAAATAGCTCAAATTAATTAATGAAAGAAAACAACTTAGATGACTTAGTAGGTGTTGTCATTGACAATGATTAATTCATAGTCCAAAGGAGACAGAACTTATTATATTTCCTTAAATTCTCCTGAGGAAAAGAAAACAAAGAAGAGAAATTCTTAATATTATTGGGAAACTTACTGGCTAATATATCTTTAAATGTTATTTTTGTTTAATCACAAATCCATATAAACTTTTCATTATTTATTTTCTAATTAAGGCAAATTTAATGTGAGTATATTCTTTTTGACCAGAACTGTTACAGAGAGTTAAAAGAACATACTCATCCTCAATTTTGGCAAATTCAGATACTGAGTTTCAGAGAGAAAAAAAAAAAGATACTGAGTTACACTATATATAAAATTGGATGTGAAGAAATCCACCCCATTCCAAAGATGGCATCTTTAGGAATGGACAATTACTGATTGCCTTTATTGAAGGTTAAGTGTGCTCTCGATCTTTATTTAATTGATTTATTGTTTATTTCTTCATATTTCAGAGCATGCATATGTGTGGTAGATTACGCTGATGTGTATTGATCCGTCACCTCTGCCAATATCTGTGCACTTTGCTATGTTATTTGTAGCCTCCCCCTTCTGGCTTGCTTAGGCTGATATAGTATTAGCCTATGTAATGCAAGCAGAGACTTGAACTTGTATACCAAGTTCTGTACCCTCTGGTACCTCTGTCATTACCATGAAAACATTTCTGACCTTGTCTACTGGTGGGTGAGAGACATTTGGGCACTGCCAGGTCACCTAAGTCACCCCAGTCGAAGTCAGCCAAGATCAGTTGACCATCAGATAACTCAGAACATGGGAGTGAGGCCAGTCAAGATAGGCAGAGATGTTCAGCTGACTGCCAGCAGAACTTACGAGTGAGACACGCTTACAGTTCTATGCCGGGGGTGGAGGGTGGGGTTTATAGTTGTTTGTTATGCAGAAAAAGATGACTGGCGCATTATAATTCTCTGTGTTTGGAGTTCATTCAAGGTAGTTTCTGAGGAAACACAGAGAAGTTACTCTCATGTAAGTGACAAACTTGAAATCAGTTTCTTTAAATGAACAAAGTGATAAAAATATTCTGACTGTCAATAAACCAGAAAAAATAGGAATTTAAGGAGTATTTCCTAGTACAGAGACTCTCTTTGAACTTACTGGACATTATTCCTTCACTACTTTGGATCCAAAGCAAGAGCCAGGTGGCAGAGACAGTGTTACCAGTAAAACACTTCCTCTCCTGGATCCAGATGAGTTCATTTACCAGCCTCCCTTAGAGTTTGGTTACAGCCATGTACTTGTGTTTTCACCAATAAGCATATGAGAGAAGAGATGTCTTAGTTATGGCTCAAGGCAATTAAGGATGGATATAGGTTCTCCATGTTCACTATCTCTCCCTCAAGTAGAGCTGAAAACGAATAAATTTTAGTGGGTTTTGTTACAAAAATAATTCCAGTTGCACAATGCACTTTTGAGGGAGAATCGCCAAGCAGAACCAGTAGATCAGAATTGGACCGGGACATGAGCAAGAAGTAAGCTTTGGTCTGTTTGTGTATTGTGGCGGCTAACATTAATTATCCTAAATAATACAAGGTTACATTCTCAAAATCCTTTAAATACTATGCAGGTGAATATTTTAGGTATAACACTGTATTCATTATTATTATTTTAAAATATGTCTTTATTGATTTCAGAGAGAGAAAAGGAGAGAGAGATACAAACATTAATGATGAGAGAGTCATTGATCGGCTGCTTCCCGCATACTCCACACTGGGGATCGAGCCCGCAACCCGGGCATGTGCCCTGACCAGGAATTGAACCCTGATCTCCTGGATCCTAGGTCGATGCTCAACCGCTGAGCCATGCTGGCTGGGCCTGTATTCATTATTGATTGCTGTGTAGTACATTTACCCTGAAACTTAGTAACTTCGAACAGTATCATTTCACAGTTTCTGTGGGTCCAGAATTTAGGAGTGGCTTAAGTGGGTGGTTTTGGCTCAGGATCTCTCATGAGGTTGGATGGGACTGCAATCATTTGAAGCTGGAATATCCACTTCCAAACTCACACATGTGGTTTCTGGCAGAGTTCAGTTCTTTGCCATGTGTCTCTCCCTAGGCTTCTATGAGTGTCTTTGCTACAAAGCAGCTAGCTTCCCCCATAGTGAATGATCTAAGAGAGAGCATGCCAGTCTTTTAGAATCTGATCTTAGACGTGGCATACCATTACTTCTGCCATATCTTATTGGTCACACAAGGCAACTCTGATACAATGTGGTCATGAATACCAGGAGGAGGGGATCCGTAGAGAATGTCTGAGAGTCTGGCTAGCACAAATACAATAGAGAACAAAGACTTGCAATAAACTGGTGAATGCATGCCCCACTGCAATAATTCTGTTTATACTTTTTAGAAAAGAAACACACAAAAAAATCCCACAAGTCTGCTGGCCTGATTACAACTCTTTTAAAAATATTCTAAGTATTGGAGCAAGGTAGATAACAAGATGTTTCAGTGAAAGAGAAAATGATATGCTATTGGAATGTGTTATTTTCAAGTTATATCAAGAGAAAATGTCCTTTCTGTGTATCTTTGAGTTGAAATGGTAGTCTTTTATTTCAGTCAGTGTTGAGGGGCAGGTGGTATAATTGTTTCAAGCTGGAGTACTTAGTAGCTATCATTATATGCACATTAAGATAATGTAAAAATGTAATTTGCATAAGATGTCATCATAATAATCTTTAAGTCATTTTTCCCACTGTAAAGAGAATCCAAAAGAAAGTATTCTGGCTAAAATTTTAACTCTCGTTAGTTGTTGTTTCAAAAACAAACATAACAATTTGGTCAGACCTTTATTCTCATGAATATAGGCCTCCCTTTTTTGTTATTGGAAGAACATAAATATACAAATAATTCTCATGTAGATGGCTCACCAGTTGAGGGGAAAAAAGTTGGGTTGAATAGTAAGGAATACAAAAATAAAACTTTATGTTATAATTTCTGGAACTTTGAGAAAATAGAGGTGCATTTTTAACATAGATTAAGTTAATGGTATCAAGTAGTGGCATCTATCATTGATGGAGGCGGAAGGAAGAATTCAGAACCTGAGCCTGGGCCGGGTAGCTGGTTAGAGCGTTGTCCTGACACGCCAAGGCTGCTGGTTCAGTGCCTGGTCAGGGCACACCCAAGAATCAACCAGTGAATGCACAGCTGGATGGAACAACAAACTGATATCTCTCTCTCTCTCTCTCTCTCTCTCTGCCTTTCTTTCTCTCTGTCTCTTTCTGTCTCTCTGTCTCCCCCCCCTTTCTCTCTCTCAAATCAATAAATAGAAAAATAAAATTAAAAAAATTCAGCCCGGCAGTGTGGCTCAGTGGTTGAGCATGGACTTAGTATCCGGGAGGTCATGGTTTGATTCCCAGTCAGGGCACATGCCTGGGTTGTGGGCTCGATCCCCAGCAGGGGGCGTGCGGGAGGCAGCCGATCAATGACTCTCATCATTGATGTTTCTCTCTCTCTCTCTCTCTCTCTCTCTCCCTGTCCCTGTTCCTTCCTCTCTCTGAAAGCAATAAAGATATGTTAAAAAAAAAAAAAAATTCAGAATCTGAAAGAGTAAGGAAAGAAAATTGCATAATAGGTCTTATTCTATTTGAAATGCCATGATTTTTTTTCAGTTTACAGATAGATCTCCCATCCTTGTTATTATGAATGTATGTGTGTTGTGTGTATGACCTTTAATCACACAGTTAACATAAAAACACATACATGCTTATCTTTCTGTTGTGACACAACTAGTTGTCATGTTTTGTAGAGCAGTTAAGAAATCTCTGTATTGGAGAGTTCACATGGCAGATGAATAAAATAAATTGTAGCCATATTGATATGCCCCTAAGGAAGTTCTGTTAAAATAGAAATGACTGCTTAAGAGGTCCAGATTAAGTAAAAATAGTGAATCAATAAAAAGCCAACATCATGGTTTTTCTTTGGCATTATGAATAAGTACTTCAGATTTCTGTCATGGCACTTTGTCTATCAATAATGGCAAAAGAGCTATGCAGTGGAAAAACTTATACGGTGTCTAAAATATACCTGTTTATGAACAAATCAATATGTAGTAATGATTTTGTGCTCTATAAATATATAATATTTACTCTGCTTTTAGTTTTTCATAACAACCTGTGGGTCATCATTAGGGTCCAGTAATTGGGCAGAATACTTACCTTGGATTTGACCTAGACCTGCTGCTCCCTGCTCCTGTTTTGGGCTTTGCAATATGTGGCAACCTGAGGCTCAAATCATCAATTGTGAAATAATGATGCCTGCCTCAAAGGACATTTGTTAGGATTAAATGAGCAAGAAATTTGCAATTAATTTGGATCCTGAAAACCAGAATGCAAATGTTGCTTATTAACCTTCATCTCCATCCTACACTGGAATATGGTTTCTCTCCTTATGATTGATTGATTGATTGATTTAATATATCTTTATTGATTTCAGAGAGAGGAAAGGAGAGGGAGAGAGAGAGAGAGAGAAACATCAATGATGAGAGAGTCACTGATGGGCTGCAGCCTGCAACCCAGGCATGTGCCCTGACCGGGAATCAAACCTCGATTGCCTGGATCCTAGGTCGACGCTCAACCGCTGAGCCACGCCCGGCCGGGCTATGCTGTATTCTTTCTTTCTACTATATTGTACTAATGTCACTGCTCCTGCTTTCCTAGGGCTGGTCTCGAAACAGTTCCTGCACTTATAGCTTACTTGTAGCCTGCTGTTTCTGATATGCTGGGAACTAAAAATCAAAATTGAACAACAAAAAACCCCCAAACTACCTGAGCAGCTTATTGAAATTTTTACGTTCAATAAATAAAACTGCAATTTCAAGGTTCTAGTGTGAAACAAGAGGCAGAAGTAGTGCAGTCAAGTGTCAGCTTCGTTTGGCATGATCTGGATCTTCTACTGTTTGTTTACCTCCTTCCTGACTCCTGGTTGAGCTCCAGGAAGATGAAATCTAAGAAGTGTGAAACTAGAATAAACGAAATGTTATAGTGTTGTGGATATGTGGCTATGATGTATGAATATATAAATATATTTTCATAGATATATAAAATCACACAGCTCTTTCCTAGATGATAATGTGTCCACATGGATTTTGCTTACTATTTCTCAAATCGAATGCCTTATCTCAAGCCATTCTCCTATTGGAATGGTCTCAGGAAAAATAAAACACAATTTTATTTCTAAAATAATTCCCATGCACTGCCACACTAAAGTTACAGTAGTATATTAGTGACAATAATAGGCTTTTTGTTTTTGTTTAAAAAAACCTTCCTTTGTCTCCTTTTACTCCCGTGTATACCAATATCACAGAATATAATACACTCTCCCACACAGGCTGATTTTTTTTTTTTAGTGTCTCCCACACTAGTCTATAAATGCCTTTAGAGTGTAAATCATAACCTTTTTCTCTTTGTATTCCAAATAACTAGTGTAAGACTGATGTTTAGTAGTTCTCAATAAAATGGTTTTTGAATGGGTGAATGAAGTATGAGAACCAAGAGGAGGGATGGCTAGTACAGCCAGAGGTGGTCAGAGAAAAATTCACATGAAGTGTTCACATTTGATCTCACCCCCCTCCTCTCTCATTTTGATTTTCTGTAGTTTGGATTTGCTTTTCTATTTTTTTCCAAATTCATTTAGGTATAATTTACATATCATCGATGCAACCTATTATAAGTGTTCAATGAAATGATTTTTAGTGAATCTATGCAGTTGTGAATCTCACTGCAATCCAGTTTCAGAACACTTCCACCACCTCCCAAAGTTTCCATTTTCCCATTTGAAGTCAATCTCCACTGCCACTCCCAGCCTCAGGCAACTATGCATCTGCTTTAGGTAGGTATAGTTTTTCCGCCCCCTAGTAATTTTATACAAATTGAAAAATTCAAGATATGGTCCTAAGTGACTGGCTTCTATCACTTAGCGTAATGTTTTCAAGATTCATCCATGCAGTAGTGTGTTTCAGGACTTTGCTCAGTTTTTGCTCAACTGCATTCCATTTTGAGCAGTGTCTGGGACACAGTGTCAATGGAGGCTTCATACAACTGAAAGGAAGGCTCAGGAACTGGGAGTCATGGCCCTGTAAAGTTGTCCCGAGTTGGGGCAAGGGTGGCAGGCCTTTATACTCTTGTATTGACCATGAGAATGACTTTGGGTAGGGTAACTCCATCAATGGAGACTAATCTTGAAGAGGGTTGGTAGATTAGGGTTGTCTATCAGCACCACTCATAGAAGCTTGGGAAATAAGTCCTGTCCTGAGAGGAATCCAGGTGGTATATGACAGCATTCACTACATAGAAGCAAAAGATTTTCTCACTAATGTCCTGAGAAGCATGAGGTAAATTGAGGCATCAAGGATGAGTCCAAGGTTTTGGGCCTGAGCAATCAGAAGGATAGAGTTGCTGGTAACTGAGATGGCAAAGGTTATATAAGTGAAGTTCTTTGTGGGGGGATTTCAGGAATTTAGTTTGGGCTGTGTTGTGCGTGAGATGTCAATTAAACATCCAAGTAGATATGTCAAGTTGACAGTTGGATATATAAGTCTGTCAAAGGCTCAGGGTGATTTTATTAATAACTGCCAGTACTTTTTCAACTGCACTTTCCAATTCTTGTGTTGTTATTTTGTTTTTCTTTTCTGGTGACCTTTGAAAATATTTTCAATCAACTTCCTTAGCACGAGTACCTGGTGGCTCTATATACTGAAATCCCAGAAATCTAAGAATAACTTTTTAAATATTTCCACACTTGAATGGCAACTTGAGTATATATCAATTCTTATGGAATGCTAAATGTTCTTACATATTACTTTTTTCTACATACTTATTTATGACTATTTCTAGACTGTTTTTACTTCAGTTGTAGTATTGTCTCATAGGACCCATGCTTTATTCATTGTTTGTTGACTCATCCTTGAACATAATCAATAGCAAAAATCTGTCTAAACCCAGTGTTTGAACACAGTCACAATACATTGATTGAATTTGGCTATTTCCCAATCACTGAGGCCAATAAAAATTTATTTATTAAGATAGGGCACATGCTGATATTTAAAAAGCTTAATAGTATTCTTGGTTAATATTGTTGTCCAAATTATACAAATTTACTTTGGGTGGTTAATATCAAATTGACTGTTAACATATGTTTGTCTTAATTATCTCTGTTGTTATAGGAGGTCATAAAATACTTCTGGTTTTAGAATATGTTCTCCTTATTTTTGGTTTCAAACACTTCTTTTGTTGGGCAATTAAGAATAAGATTAGTAAAGTTTTCAGTCACTCAGACATCTTAATATCAACCTAGAATTTTTGATTTGTGTGTTAAAGATTAATAGAAGTTTATCATATCGATAGGGGTTAGCAATCCAAGCAACAAAGAAGTAGGTCCAAAAAAATAAAATCACAGGTTATGTACAGGAAAGTGGGAAGTTGGAGTGAGTATATAGGCAGAAAGAGTGACCTATTTTTTAAAATTTTTTTTTTTATTGATTTCAGAGAAAGGAAGGGAGAGAGATAGAAACAGCAATGATGAGAGAGTCGTTTATTGGCTGCCTCCTGCACGCCCCCATACTAGGGACTGAGCCTGCAACCCGGCATGTGCCCTGACCGGGAATTGAACCATGACACTCAACCACGGAGCCACACTGGCTGGGCAAGTGACCTATTTTTATACCTAATTCCGAATTTTAAAAATATGTTATTGAAATATATATTTGGTTTTAAGTTCACAGAAATTCTTTACTCTTACCCTATAACACTAGCAGTATAGAATGGATTCTTATATGCTGACCATGCTTTCATGCATATTTCTACTGTTGAGTTCAGCAACAATAACAAAAAATCCCACAACTTGGTAGACAGATCCAGGACTTTGAAAAATTATAAGCAATAATTATGGTGAATCTGTTCCTACAGGTTAAATCCTGTGGTCCTCTCTTGGCAATGTCCATTCAATGACACTTTAGTAACAAGACCAAGAATTAAATTAGGAAGAGAAACTAAGTCTTTAAAAAGGTGTTACTTTTTCAAAGTCAATGATGGTCACTAAATTGGATTAGAACCCTGGTGTCGTGAGCACCAGCCCAGAGCTATTTCCAATATACCTCATGACCACAGAATTTAAGGCTTCAATTTGACATTTATTTTCTATTGTGGATATTGATTTCCTAGGGAAAAAATGAAATGTGCTGTTGTGGTCCTGTGTGCTTTATTGACCACATAAACTCTAATTGATTAAGAAGGCTTATGTACTATCCCTTAGTTTGTATATTACTGCAGATTTATTTCAATAAAGCTACGGTGATGGCTGATTGCAACTACATATATTAATAAACAGTACTACTAATGTACAAACAGTTATTACAGATTTATCTGTTTTATAGGCCTGCCTTAGTCCAAATAAAACCTTCAGTGTATTTTATAGTACTTCCTGAGGAGCTTTATAATTAAGCTCATGTTTAAAATGGGAAGAGACATGGCAACCCCTTGAATTCTTCAATTTTTGCTGACTGTATTGAAAACTACAGAAGCCAAAGAAAGCTACTAGATAAATTTATGACTCAGTTATAAATGATACCTTTTGTTTCATATTTTTCTAAAGGTGTAACATCTTGGTCAAATTTAAATTTTTTTTCATCCCACCCAACATATTGAAGACTCAAGCTGTTGCATTTCTCTCAGTATTTTTTATCCTCATATCCAATTATTATTAGCTTAGTTAACCTTTTCTGTGTATTGATTATTATGAGCAACCTGGGTATAATACAGTTTATTTTGACATGCTTAATTAACCATTTTTGGCTATGAACAAAATTAATCTTGTGCAAACACATTTTGGGGAGGGAGATAATACTAGCCACTAAATGGAGACAAAGATGAATTCCCTTATGATTTTCCTAGCCTCCTCTGATGATATCCACTGGAATAGTAGAAGAACTTCATGGAAAAATGATTTGTTGCCCTGTGCAACCCTGCCTCTTGCCTCTTGCTTCTTGCTCTATCTTGCCAAAAGTTGTAGTAAATGTAGAAGTAGGGATAGGATATGGAAATAGCAAAACAAAGTGTATATTGGTTATAGGTATTTCAAACTAGAGCCTGAATATGACAATCATAGTAAATTGCCTTGCTGTCATAAACTATATATCAAACTTCAAATTGTAAAGCAAAACAAACCTTAATCAGTCAGCCTGCATCATCAGGACACCTACTGAGTAACACATTTCGGGTCTATTATTTCATTGAACAAGACCATTAAATAGCAGAGTACAACCAACATTGTTTAGAACATTCCAGCCAATAGCAGAACACATATGTCCCCCCAAGACAGGCCATATCCTGAGCCATAAAACTAATCTGAAGAAATGTAAATGAGTTAAAAATCATGTAAAGTATGCTCTTTGACGAGAATGGAATCAAACTCTAGAAATCAATAATAGAAAGAAAAAAGAAGATCTTCAAACACTTATAAGTTAGTAACACACTTCTAAATGATGTATGGGTCCAAGAGGCAGTCTCAAGAGAAGTAAAATAAATATATCAAACTGAAGGAAAAGGAAAATGCAAGATGCCAAAATTTGTGGGGCACAGCTAAAGCAGTACTGAGAGTGAAATTTATAGCACTAAATGTTTGCATTACAAAGGAAGAAAAGTCTTGAATTAATGATCCACCCACCCATTTCAATTAACCAGAAGAGAACAAAATAAATCCAAAACAAGAGGAAAGTGATAATAAAGATAATAGAAGAAATTAACTAAATTGAAAAAATGAAACAATAGAGAAAAACAATGAGACCAATCGCTGGTTCATTGGATAAAACATCAATAAAACTTATAACAACCATAAAACGGAGAGGACAAAATGTACTAGTATCAGGAAGGAAACAGTAGATGTCATTACAGATGGGTAAGGGGATATTATGTACAACTAACCAAATCTGTCCAGGATCTGTATGTGGGAAACTACAAAACCCTAATGAAATGAATCAAAGATCTGAGTAAGTGGAGTGATATACCATATACATGGATTAGAAGACTGCTCATAGTGAAGATGTTAATTTTCCCCAAATTGATCTATAGGTTTAACACAATTGAGTCTATAGTTGTTTAAAAAAAGAAAGACTGTTTACCACTGCTCTCCATATTGCCATATTTCTTGGATCTTTTACAGGTTTTTAAAAAATATGTAACTTCTGCATGGTGATTACTAAATTATCTACTATAGCCATGGCTAACAAATGTAGTTTCTCAAATGCACTGTTGTTTTCTCAGAATTTCTTCTTTAAATTCATTCACCAAAATTTAGTTCATGCTAATATCCCTCTGGTGGAAAGGTTTCCAGAACCTCATTCTCACTTAAACACTTCTCACAGGTGTCCCCTAGCACATTTGACTTACCTGCTATTAAATTTATCAAGTTATAGTGACTTATCCGAATAACTCTTGTGCTACAACAATCTTTGGCTATTTTTTTCTGATTCTTGATCCAGGCTCCATTCCTCCATTCCTCCATTCCTCCATTCCTCCATTCCTCCATTCCTCCATTCCTCCATTCCTCCATCCATCCATCCATCCATCCATCCATCCATCCATCCATCCATCCATCCATCCATCCATCCAACAAATGTCTTCCCTTTGCAGGAATTATGCTATGCTGTGGGTGTACAAAGATTTGTAAGTCCCTCACTGTGCTGTAATTCAAATATTGCTTTGAGTGTAATATGGAATTCATTTGTATTTTTGGTCTTATTTGCTTAAAAATATAGCAGATTCTTTTTTAAAATTTCACATAATTAAGGCCATTGGGATACGAATGTAATTGCTGAATATATGTAACTCAATGTTTTGATCAGCAAATAGGCATTGAATCAGCCACTATACACCATGCTTTTTGAAATGCATTGGAAAATATTCATCTGGTTTATGTTTTCATGGAGCTTAATATGTGATATTGACCAGGTTTTCAGGACTTATTTATGTCTTTGATAGACACAGCAATAAACACGTTATGGTAGTTCTTTAAACATATTTATACATCTGGACAAACATAGTTTTAATAGTACAGTTGCCTCCAAAGGGCATGTTGTGCCTCATATGACTTGATTTGGGCAAGAAATTTGAATGAAAAACCTGTTTAACTTATATTATTATTCATTCTTGTGAATGTTAAAAAATATGGACTCATTTTTATCATACAGTATAATATTGAGCCTCACTTATTTTGTAGTTAATGTCTATGGTTTTGATATTTTTAGGATTATTGATAGTATTTTAATCTACTGATAGCAGAAAAGGTTGACAAAAATCATAAAATGGTTTTATCTATAGCAAAAATTATTCTCGAATTAGAAGACATCAAAATATGCTGATTTCTTAGTAATACTTATCATTTCAACTACACAAGGCTATTTGCATTGAACATAGGAGAGCAGAATCATTTCTAAATCAACCTCTTAAATTTACTGAGTAGAAATACTTCTAGGAGACAAAATACTGTTATACTGTCTAACTAGTATTTTGTTTTGGGGGATATTTAGAAATGTATGTTTTTCTCCTGGCCTATCTGTACTATACATTTTTGCTTTAATTATATTGGTTTTCTTTTATATTTATCAGTTGTTTGCTTAGAACTATATGTCCTAGAGTGTAGTCAGAGCCACCATTCATATTTCATACCTACTGGATGTAGCTCTAAATTCCTCTTTGAGGTCTCACTCAATTCTATATCTTGTCGGCTTTCTTCATGAATGGCAAATAACTATTTTGGGCATTTAATCTGAGGACAGGGTTCCCAATTATTGTTTTCAACTGTAGTTAGAGAAAACTATTCAACAATTTTTTAAAGGCAGATAATAACCATAATATCAGTGATGTTAAGTAATAGACATTAAATTAAATACATTTTGTAAAATAAATGAGATTGTAATTATTATATTGTGCACTCTTTCTAATATTTGGATTTCTAATGCAATAATTAGAATAGAGAATGGAAAAATAAATACTGAAATAGCAGTAAAGTCCAGACTGTCCCTACTCTAAGTTACTTCTGCAAATGCACAGTGAAATTTCTGAACCTTTTGTACTAAAATTAGGAGCTCAGTTATATGTATCACAGGAATATTATTTCGCAATTCAGTATAATCTTCCAGTAAAAGCTATAAGACATCGATGGGTTTGCTAAGAAACAGTAACTGCACATTCGTCTAATTTGCCGAAACATCTGAAAAAACCATTGGCCTGTATACATTAGTAAGACCTTGCTGCACATTGCACAATCTCCGAAACTTCAGAATGTGACGCTTCAAATAAGTGGCAGTTGCTACAGAAAAGAATGAATTCCCCGTCATCACAGTACAAACATTGTCCCAGTTTCCACCCCTTAGAAAATTTACCAAGCAAAATTCGTTGCGGTTTTCCAGACCTAGCTAATTTGAGATTGCTTGTGTTGTGGCAAAATGATTACATACACGTATGGAAGATCCTGAGGGTGCTGTGGTATACTTGCTTTGTTATCAATACCAGCTCATGTATTTTAAATGGAATGTGCAGTTAACCTTTTTCTATTAATCTGTCATAGTCAGCTCTTTTCCAGTTTCTAAAAACAATATATACCTATGTAGATGGATATACAACTCACTTATAGGCATAAACATAGATGTTATAAGCACAGGATAAAAAGTAATGAAAATATATATGAAAAACTTGAAGCTTCTCTGTCATGCCTCACTACAAGGACCCCTAGCTCCTTTTCCAAAAGATATTATTCACATTTTCTATATATATCTGTAATGGAGAACATTCCATAGTAGCATGTGGAACTCTCTCTGAATCTTTTTATTTTTAAGGTTTTACTCTGCTCCATTAAATGGATGCACACAAGTTTTTAATCATTTCTAAGTTGTAGGACATGTGGTTTGATTTTTGCTGTTAAAACAAAAATTAAATAACATTATAATGAGCTCTTGTCATACTATTTGAATAAGGCTGTGGGGTAATTCCTCAGCAAAACATTGCCAGATCAAAGAGTTTTTGGATTTTACATTTTGTTGGACACTGAAAAATTGGCCTTCTGTAAATGTTAAACTTATTTAGATGCTCACGAGTAGTTTTAAAGTTGACTGTTTTTCCACATCTGTGCCAAATCATAATTTTACTTAATTTTATAATTTTTACCAACAGTTGAAACTATGTAGTTTGCATTTTCAAGTTCAACAGCCTTTTATAATTTTAGTCATTTATATTTATTTAACTGTGATCATAAATTTTGCACATTTTTCCTATTTGATATCTTTTACACACACACATTCATGCTGCTTACATTTGAAAGTACTTGGGATTTTGGAACAAGTTAATAATAATATTACTGTGATTCAGGGCTTTTTAGTTTTTCTAAATTTTCATGGAATTATTCTAGTGTTTTCTCATTAACCGTTGTACTTTCCTTAATTTTCAATATAGATATAGACAGCTGTTTTTAAAAATCAAGACTCCAGGGCATGTTTACGTACTTGTCCCAAGTTTGCATTCTTGCACAACATAAATAAGCCCTGGCGATCTGAAGCACAGCATAGTGATTATAGCCAACAGTACAGGAGTTGCTTAGAGACTAGGTTGCAGTTGTCCTCATCACCAGAAAGAAATGGTAATTATGTGATGTGACAGAGGTGTCAGCTAAGCTACATTTATATAAAGAAATGTATCAAATCAACAAGTCATATACCTTAAACTTACACAATATTATATGTCAATGATATCTCCATAAAAAATTAGGATTCTTATCCTATGTGTGTTTATAATGCAAATTGCTAGTCATAACTTTTTTCTTCGATCTACTTAAATTTTACATATGTAATTTATATACATATTATACATATACATGTATATCTTATACATATTTTATATCTATTACTAAAATTGCCGATTTTGAACCACCCTTATGTTCCTGTCATTCATTCATATCATCAATATGTATTGTGTGCCTAAAATGTGGCAGGTGTTTTCCCACATGCTAGAGACTCAGGAATAAACAAAACGTCAAATCCTTCCCCTAAAGTTATACAGTTATTTTAATACATTGGTATCTTCTCTTTTCTTACAATTGATTTCTCACCTGGCTATTGATAAGTTGTTATACTGAATTGAATTTTATTATCAGTATTATACTGACATAAAAATATTTTTAAGCATTAGCTTAATTATGGCTCTGGAAATTTTAAATTGCAGTGGAATTAAATTCTTAGTTTGAAATTACTATGAAACCATCTGGGCCTTTTAATTTTTGGTGAGGTTTTAAAAATCAGTATTTAGATGTTAATTTCATTTAGTTACTAGCTTGTTTAGATTTTCCATATCTTCTATGGAAAATAGAAGATATGGGGCTAATTTTAGTAACTTCTGCTGTTTCTATAATACATTTAATCCTTGTTTACAAAGAATTTTATACAAATTATACTAAAGAATTTTGATATGTATCTTTTAATTTCCTTTCTCTCTGTTTTTTCTCTCCTCATTTCCAATTTTACTAGCGTTGCCTTTCATTATTTTTGTAAATTTATATCATCATTTTTAACAATATATAAACAAACTAGCTGTGGGTTTTTAATATTATTGATTTAAGCCTTTAAAATTTTTCTTCTTTGTCATTCTCATGGTTATATTTTGTTTTTTCCCCAAAATTTTTAATATAAAAATGTAACAGTTTAAAAAATATTATTTCTTGTTTAGAAATCTATGAGTTAAAATGTGTGGATTTTTCTCCACTAAGGATAGCTTCAGCATTATCCATTTTGAGAACATGTGTATCCTTAATCATTATTCTCTATATTATGCAGTATTGATTTGTATTTCACTTTTTATATAAGACTTGTATAACAGAGTTTTCTTTATAATTTTAAAATATCTTGATATAATTTTAGATTTTCTTTCCTCTTTAAATATGACACTATTCTGGTCAGAAAAATGGCTCTTTCTTTTTTACATTCTTAAATGTATTATGATTTTTTTTGTGTTCTAACGTGCTTAATTTTACTAGTTGCCTTATCATCAGGTAAAATTTTTCAACTATACTGTATTGTATATTATAACAATACATGACAATAGCAGATGCCAGTGGTAGCCTGCCCATATCCCTTATACCCTGCGTGTTGAGTCTGTGCCTGTGGACTTGCAGCTGCCAGTGTCTGCACCGCCCTGCCACGAAGCCTTTGCTGAAATCCTGGAAGGCTGTTCTGTTCCCACGCGGCAGGCCAGCACCTCCCAACCCCTGACTGCTGGGGTACCACAGAGAAACGATCCAGCTGCCCCCTGCCCTTGGCTGGGAAAATTTGGGCAGAGTTTTCCCATGTAATTAAACTGTGATAGGTAGTTTCATCCTGCGCCTTTACTGGGTGCTTTCCCTCCTCCATAGAACTTCTCTCTTCCTTACCTGTGTTCCTGGTCTTCCCTAAGAAACACATTTCACTGGAATTGTTGTCTTGCTGGTGAGGGAATTCAAAATAAGACAATCCCAACCTTATCAATACATTTTCCCCCCTGATAGACTATATGGTAAACTACTCCAAAAGATTATGTGACTCACTCACTGGCTGTTTATGGCGGGTTAAATTCTGTTTCTCATTTATCGTTTCATTTTTTTTTGCTCATGTAGCCAGTGTTTCATAATTTCTACATTTTGTTATTCAATACCTAAATATTAATCACAAAGTTTTATTATCAGTGTGAATAGTGCTCTTTCTCATTATGGCATGCCTTTTTTTCTTTAAAAATTCTACATTGGGATTAATATTATGGTGCACTGGGCCCATACATTTTTTAAAAAATCATTTTTGATACACTTATTAAGATGCAGCATTCATCTGACAGTGTTATTTTATCTGCTCAGCCTTTTACTTCCAGTATGTGAACTTATCCCATTTTGACTTACTGATATACAAATATTTGGTGTTCGTTATTTTATTTTATTATTTTATTTTATTTTATTTTATTTTTTAAATTTTATTTTACGTTATGCTTTATACTCAAGGGCTCTCTTTGTTTTCTGTCTTCAGCTGTGTGAATTGGGTGGGTATAGGCTTCTCTGTTCTAGTGTTTAGCTTTATAACCTTAGGTGACGTGATGAATTCTGACGGGTGGAAAGAACCTCTCCTCTCCAGGCTGACAAGGGGTGAAAGTCCTTCCATAAGAGAGATGACTGGGTGCCCTTGCACAGAAGGCAAATGTTCTGAGAGAGGAGAGTGGGTGGGTATAGCCTAATGAAACACTAGTCCTTTCTCTGTTTCTGTCCCTGAGGCGAGAAAAGAATTACTTAAAAGAAAAACACTGTAATAGCGTCCTTGTAGTTCCAGAATCGAAATTCTTTGTGGTTTGAAATACCTTAAGACACCAACGGCCCCACTTTTCGAGCCCTTTAAAACAACGTGTTAAATTAGTTCAAATTCAAGTGGATCTCTTCCAGTTTTGAAAAACCTGCTTTTTGATGATTCTTGCTTTCACTTTGGGAGGATGCGGTGTTAATAATCATTTAATCATTGGCATGGTGTTTCTTGTCAGTGGTTCTGCAGATGATTATAATAAAATGTATACTAATGAGCCCTAGCTGGTTTGCTCAGTGGTTAGAGCGTCGGCCCACAGACTGAAGGGTCCCGGGTTCGATTCCGGCCAAGGGCACGTACCTCGGTTGCAGGCTCCATTCCCGGCCTGGCCTGGGCGCGTGTTGGAGGCAACCATTCGATGTGTCTCTCTCACCAGTGTTTCTCTCTTTCTCTCTCTCTCTGACTCTCTCTCTCTCTCTCTCTTCCACTCTCTCTGAAAAGCAATGGAAAAAGTATCCTTTGGTGAGGTTTAAAAAAATTTTATACTAATGATATCTAATACATAGTAAGCATTTACTATATGACAAACACTGATCCATGTTATTTATATGTAGTGACTTATTTAACCGATGACTAAATTACACGCAACCATGAATTGTATATTAATACCAGTATAAATTTACATCTGAAAAAACTGAGTACAGGAGACTCTATCCTGTCTAGGGTTTCACATCCCTCGAATAGTGGAGCCAGGAGTTAATTCATAATTCATGCTACTGGGCTTCTGAACGCTTCAGTGCTCTTAACCATGACACTACACATACTCAGACAGGAGCCATCCTTTGAGAATACATATCCTGGAGAATACGATATTTCACTTTAGTCCTTTTGCTGCTTTTACCTAAAACTTGGATAAGACAAATGAAACAAATAGCAGAAGGTATGAAAGGTAGAGAAAGTGTGAAAGGTAGAGAAAAAAAGGCTGACCTAGCTAGGGACATTGGTATTCAAGGAATGACTCGCAGTTCAGTCCGCTAGGGATTTTTTTCACCTCCTACATATCCCAACCTGAGTGCAGAAGTTATCAAGGCAGAAATGCCAACAGAGGCCGAAAAACACACAAAGAGGCCCTGGCCAGTGTGGCCCAGTTGGTTGGGTGTCCTCCTGTGCACCTTTAGGAATTATCTGTAGAAAGACAGTGGGAGTGGGGATGTTCCCACACCCAGGGGGTGGAGACAAACGGATCCAAAGAAAAGGGTCAGTCACCTGGACCACCTCCTCACTTACCCTCCCAGGTCCAGATGGGGCCCGGAAGGCCTTAAGTTGTTTCTGGTTATGCCCTGTTCCTTTATCCAGTTGCTGAAAGCAAATGCTCCCTGTGGGGCCCTGCCACCTTCCATGGGGCCTTTTTATTTAGTGCAGCACCTCTGTACCCTTGATTAAATGGAGAACTAATAAAAAAGAAGTGCGGATACATAAAAGGCAAAATAATAGTGAAATAAATTATAGTGTATCCACACTGTGATTACTATACGACTTTGACAGTCAACCTGGTTAATCTATTTATACTTACAAAAACATCTCCAAGACATTTCTAATAAAAAAAGCAAATTGTAGACTTTCAGATAAGTGCACAAATTTATACTTTATTTATGTAAAGGTATACATATATGATTTACTAATATGCACATTTAATGGCAAAAGGGCATGCATTTGCATTTTTTGGAAGTTTTACATTGAGTACATGCTGTATTTATAATTAATAATATAAAAGCCAAAGAAATAGTCACATGATGGCTTATTACTAAAGGTCATTTATTATTATTTTCTTAATTCTCACCCGAGGATATTTTTTCTATTGCTTTTCAGAGTGGAAGGGGAGGGGAGGGAGAAACAATGATGTAAGAGAGACACATCGATTGGTTGCCTCCCGCACATGCTCTAACCACTGAGAAAGTGGCTAGGGCTAAATATTTTGAAATATTTTATGATCCTGCTTTATGTCTCTATAGAATTGTCTTATAATTATTTTTTAAAAAATATATCTTTATTGATTTCAGAGAGAGGAAGGGAGGGGGGAGAGAGATAGAAACATCAATGATTCGAGAGAGTCATTGATCGGCTGCTTCCCGCAGGCCCCTGACTAGAGATGGAGCCCGCAACCCGGGCCTGTGCCCTGACTGGGAATCGAACCTTGATCTCCTGGATCCTAGGTCGATGCTCAACTGCTGAGTCACGCCTGTCCCGGCTATAGAATTGGTTTTTTTTTGGTAATTTCATGTTAATAGAGTTGTACCCTATGTGGTCTGATATGCGTTGCTTCCTTCATTTGGCATAATGTTTGTGAGGTTCATTTATGTTCTAGCGGGTATCAGAAATCAGTTCCTTCTCATTGTTGAATTAGAATTTCCTTGTATGGTTGTATCATTTACTTTTTACCTGTTTATGAGATGATGAAGATTACAGTTCTTTCCAGATTTTAGCTATTATGAATAAAGTGGTTATGAACATTTTTGTAAAGGAGTAGAAGGGTTGGATCATATAGTGGGGTATGTTTAACTTTTTAAGAAACTGCCTAATTGTTCTCCAAAGTTGCTGTACCATTGTGCAGCCACAACATCATTGGATGAAGTTCCAGTTGCTCCATATCCTCGCTAACTTTTGGTTTTGTAGCCCTTTTAAAATTTAGCCATTATAGAAGGTGTTGAATTGGTATCTGATTGTGGATTTTATTTATATTTTCTTGAGGACTAAAGATGTTGGAAATTTATTCTTGTGTTTATTGAATATTCTTTAGTTAAGTATTTGCTAAAGATAATTGTCCATATATTTAAAATTGTCTTCTAATTATTGATTGGAATAGTTCTTTATATATTCTGGATACAAATCCCCTTTTCAGATATATCTATTGCTAATATTTTCTCCGGATCTGTGACTTGTCTTTCATTTCTTAGCTTTTAAAAAGAGAAGTTTACGTATTTGATGAAATACAGGTTCTCTCTGTTTTTGAAACGCTGTCTAAGAAATCTTTCTCTATGGCAAGTATTGAAAAATTGTTTCCCTATGTGTTTTATAGATTGTACTTTTATACTGAGGTCTAAGCTTTATTTCAATCTCATTTATTGAGGTCTAAGCTTTATTTCAAGCTCATTTATGTAGCTTGAAATTCATGTCCAAATACATTTTTGCATATGGTTATTCAGTTGTAACACTATGTATTGTAACAACACTTCCTTCTTCTGCTAGATTACTCTAGCGCCCTTTTCAAAATTAACTGGCCATAGTTCTAGACTCCTTATGCCAATATTATTCTGTTGAATAGAATTTATATTAAATTCTAATAAGATAAGCATACTTTACTAGAATAAAAAAAATATTTTAGCAAACAGTTATGCAAGAAATTTTGTGTAGCAAGTGGTAAACTGAGAAGTTACAAGCTTGTAGTCTTTGCTTAGCAACAATCTAGGATGAACGCCCAGGAAATAATTGCTAACTATTAGAGACAGGTAAAATTTAGAGGGGATAAAATATGTCATTGTTGAAGGTATTGAAAGAAATAATGCTTTGTTTCTGAGCTTAGATATCACTGCTGGATACTATGTAGTGGCATTTTTGTTTTTTCTCTCATGATCTGTTCCTATTTCAATCCCTGTTTCTTTCTACCGATACTGCTTCAGTAACATTGCATAACTCATTTTTTGACAACTAAAAAGTTTTGTTTATTCCTAAATTGCTATCATTTTGCATAAATAGTGAGAAAAATAATCAAATCAAAACCTTAAATATATAAAGAAACATAATATATATTACATATATTTATTGAATAGAAAGAATCTAATAATTCCATAGTTCCCCATAGTTTATAAAATACTTTCTTAACCATCCTATAATTTGTGTGTGTTTTTAAATTGAATTTATTAGGGTGACATTGGTTTGCAAAACCATACAGGTTCCAAGTGTACAACTCAACAAAACATCATCTGCACACTGTATCGTGTACCCATCGCCCAAAGCAAAGTCTCTTTCTGTCCCCATTTCCCCCCTCTTTGCCCACTTCCACCTCCAATTTGTAGTCATGGTTTCAGTGTACACACACACATACACGAACAGAATCTATAAAGAAAAGCAGACCATCTCACCACTATGACATATAGTTCACCTGCTTGGCTTTAGCTCATTTACCTGGAAGAGATGCCTGCTGGAAACTGGATCTATTTTACTTGTTTTGAATACACTAAAAGACCAGTTATGAACACTGTGTACTACATTTTATAATCTCATTTGCAGTTTTATTTTCTATTTTATAAACTTGTTATAGTTAATTTTTCTATGAATGAACTAAACCATCCAGACTTGGTGGAATAGTGGTAATAATACTTACCTGCAGCCACAGTGCAAGGGCCCAAACCTTGGGTTGAGGCCTAATGAGTCCTTAAGCAAATAATTAAATTTCTGAAAATCTCAATAAGCTGTATTGGCAAAGTGGAGATAATTATTTCCTCATGAAACTTAGAGAATGTACAAATATATGTAAGCCTCTAAAACAGAGTTTGTTGTTGTATCACCAGCTAATATATTATGATCAAGGTCTTCTTCTTAGAACAGGGAGACATCCCCCCCCCCTTATTTTATTAGTTTGTTTATTTTAATGAGATAATATTGGTTAATAACATAAATTTCAGGTGTACAACATTATAATTTGATATCTGTATAGTCTACAATAGGTTTTTCTATGATGATCCCAAGACTTATATAGTTCTATTTTAATTATAGGAAAATACTTAACTTCCCTCTGTATTTATTTATTTTTATTAAATAGAACCTGAAACATATTTTATAAGGTGGTCCTTCTGTAGATATTACCATGCTTTCTTTGCATCACAGATCAAGTCACTCTATTTGTCTTTATCTTTGTAATTTGCAGTTAAATTCTCTAAGATTCACAATGAATTTAGAATTTTAGGGGTATATTTATATTGGCGTGTTTAGATTTTTATCATTTTTTTGATCTGTTGCTCAAATATCTAAGATGATAACTAACGAGTCATATTTATGTTAATTATATTTCTCTCTTTAAGTTACTCAAAATATATATCTGGTATATGTGTTAAGAAGGGATAGTAGCCCTAGCTGGTTTTGCTCAGTGGTTAGAGCGTCAGCCCAAGGGCTGAAGGGTCTCAGGTTCGATTCTGGACAAGGGCATGTGCCTTGGTAACAGGCACAAGGATCAAGTCCCCACCCTGGTCCGGGTGCCTGCGGGGGCAACCAGGCGATGTGTCTCTCGCACATTGATGTTTCTCTCTATTTCTCTCTCTCCCTCCCACTCTCTCTGAAAAGTGATGAAAAAATATCCTCAAGTGAGGATTTAAAAAAAAAAAGAAGGGATAGTATTTTTTTCCAATAGTCAACCATTGTTTTAACACTAATAAATAATATTCTTAAACCATTAAAACTGGGCTTTTACATGTATGTCTTACATATGTACAGTATTGAAGTTTATTTCTGGGCTAACTCATTTTACTAATCTATTTATATACCATTTCCATAGCTTTATTTGTATTAGATAATTTTACTCTGTTAGCCAAAGTTTCTTACAATCTCAGTTTCCAAAATTTTATTATGCTTACTTTTCTCTTTATTCTTTTGGTTTATGAGAAAGTCATCTTATTGGAACAAAATTGCACACTTTTCAAAAGAGATATTTGTAGAGCAAATCTGGCAGCAGGGGTAGAATAGGTGAGTGAATTACTACTTTTTGTAAAAACATTCTGTTCCTCATTTATGTACTGGGCCTTTTTCCATTGGAAAAAAAGTACAGTTTAAACAGTAGAGGGTTGTTTGTTTGTTTGTTTGTTATTACCTTAATGATTAAAATATTGTACTCACCATGTCATATAATAATCTAGGTATAATACTGCCATTACTTAGATCATTATAATTGTTTCCCTTTAAATGTTCTTTTCAGAAATAACGACAAAGAATTGAACTGTAGTACAGTTTTGGCAATTAAATTGTAACTCATAATGGTTTAACCACTCTGGGACTGATACATAAAGGTTTCTGGATATGTAAGAGTTACAGTTATATATTCAGCAAAGAAACACTGACACTTATTAAAATGAAATCAGTGAGTGATGTTTTCCCTTTGTTCCCACAAATGCTACCATTTCCTCTGTTAGCAAGGCAATTATACTCAATGAGTAAGGCAGTTTAAGGGAGAAAAGGGAAAAATGATAAATTTAGAGAAGGTTCTGCTTCAAGAATACTTTAAATCGTCAGATTTGTGCATAAATATTTTAATGCATAGTAGAATGTGGTGAATGGCAAAATGAAAGAGTCACTGGTATGATGGAACTTTAGAGGAGAGGAGAATTACTGCCATATACAGCAGTCCGGTATGACTTCATGGTTGATCTGGCACCTGAGCTAATGTAGACAGATGGTTTAGATTTGGGGTGGATGAGATGGCATCACTGGAAGAGTTGAGACAAAGCCACTGAGGTGCAGAGACTCAGTATAGGTTCAGGGAAAACTAGGTAATTTATTTTGGCTGGAACATTGAGAGTGTCAGTAAAAGCAGTGGGAGGTAATTTTGTAAAGACAATTGGAGGCCAGATGGCAGAATATCTTGAATATTGGCTATTAGATTGTGGATTTTATTTTGTTGGTAATTTGGAACCCATGAAGTATTTTTTTGAAGGTGGTACTGTGAACAGTGCTATGCTTTAAAAAAGGTTACAAAACAGATTATCTTCCTAAAGAAGCAGTTAGACTGGGTAATTCAGAAAGGTTTAGATAACACTATCTTAACCAATGTTCAGAAAAGTTTATTCACTAAGCAGTTTTTACTTTTGTGCTTTAATGTTTAATGTCAAATTAATATTTTTCTTGTTTTTCCCTTTATTTAAAGAAAGATGTTAGTATTTTTTGAAAGGAGTTAGCAGAAATATATAATCCTTGCCTTTTATATTAAAATAACAAATGTGATATGAAATACTAAAGATTTCTAGTACATTACAATAATTATAAAAGATCATGTCATTTGGCCCAGCAGGTGTGGCTCAGTGGTTGAGTTTGAACCCATGAACCAAGAGGTCATGGTTTGATTCCTGGTCAGGGCATATACCTGGGTTGTGGGCAGGAGAGGCAGCAGATCGATGATTCTCTTTCATTGATGTTTCTATCTCTCTCCCTCTTTCTTCCTCTCTCTGAAATAAATAAAAATATATTTTAAAAAAATTATGCCATTTGAACATAAGTTTGTGTAGAATTTAGTTCATATATTACATTTTTTCTCAGGTATAGTTACAAATCAGTGCACCTTCAAGCTATCTCGGCTTAATACCCATATTAATTTAGTGTTTCATATGAGATTATTAGTTTTATTTAATTTTTAAATAAAATCCATATTCACAAAATCCCTTCATTTTATTTATCTTGTGTATTATTTATTGAATTATTGAGACATGTAGTTAGTATTTATTTTGAAAAATACTAAAAATGTAAATGAAGTCAAGTCAATAATTAACTTGAGTACTCATGCATTAAAATAAACGACTAAAGAAGCAGCAAAATCTGTAACTGCTGGTAGCCCATTAATGGAAACCAAATCAGTTGTTGTTGTTTTTTAATTTTTCTTTTTCTTTTAATGAGGACTCCATCCTCATGGTCTAGTTACTTCCAAAGGCTCCACCTCCTGGGTAGAGATGGTAAGATTGCCATTGGATGTTGAGATGCGGAATTTGGAAGTGATGTCCATGACAGGAAGATGGATTTGGGGAGTTCTTAGTATATATATTATTAATTGAAAGCATGGGAGTAAACTGGACTGCGCAAAAAGACTGTGAAAGGAGGAGAAATTAGTGTCCTGGGATTGAGGCATGGGGTGTTTAATCATTTACTGGCCTAGTAAGGGAGGTTGATCTTAGAAATGAGGCCAAGTAAAGGCAGCCAAAATATGTAAAAACATTCACAAGAGAGAATGTTACAACAACTAAGGGAGCAAAATAATTAAAAGCACTACTGAGATTAGAATGAGGAATAAATAATGATAATAATATTTAACATGTACTGAATGATTACTTTTTGCCTAGTACCCAAGTACATAACCTGGAATTGCTACCATTGTAACCAGCTAGTTATTAATAATAGGAAAGGAACAAAGGGAAGGCCAAACATTATAAGCATGGTCATCTGGGCAGCTTCATCAGGAAACTGCAACTTTACACTCCCAGGGAACCACTAGTCCATTCCCTGCAGATCACTGGGGGAAGGGATCAAACAAAGGGGAAGATGGACACGACACATGTTCAGTGAAGATGGGGTGACGTAGGAACGGTGCTTGCCTGTCAGTCTAGCCTGGGGAACGAAGAACATTGGCTAGGAGGGTGGACTCCAGTGTAATCCCGAGAAAATTTGGGAATACATAATCCCCACAAAAGAATTCTCTCTCTCTTGTTCCTCTTGCTTCACTCGTTTCCTTGCACTCACTTGCTCTGTGACCCACGCTAGCTGTCATGTGGCCCTAGAAGCCATGTGGCCCATGGCCATGCGGACTCCATACGCAATGGATTACAGCTGGGAACACAAGCTAAACTAGCCAGATGATAGACTGGATTGTGCACATATGGAGTGGAAACTCTGGGCAGTGGATTTAATCTTAGCCACGCTAAAGACAAAATGGGACTTTTTCCTTGATGGGACAGAGGTAGATGGGACCTTGGAAACTCAGGAGTTTAATTCCACAGAAATAAATCTTTGCATGATACCTAATCCTCCCATGGGGCCTCAGGAAATTCTTGTTTCCCCGGCACCCCAAGAGCTCCACTTCCACCAGCAACAGATGGGGACATGGAGGACACCCCACCGATAACAGAATGATTCATTAATCTTCAGTAGCACCATGAGGTGGATACTATTATTTTCATTTACAAAGAGGAAAATGATTCGGAAAAAGTAAAAAACATGTTCAAATTAACATGGTACATGTGGGTACATGTGGGATTGGAACCCAGGCAATATGAGTCCAGAGGTAATACACTTAGCTTATATGTTATATTGTATCCAAGTGGTCTGAAATTTTCCCTATACATGAAGAACAGAAGTTTGTCAAAGTAGAAAGGACTGAAGGCTGTGAAAGGTGTACTTTATTCTGCACACATACTTCAGGTTCTGTTGAATGATAGAATGAAGCCATATTGACTTCCTTGGAGCCACCAAACTTGATTTATGTAAGGATCCTTGAGTGACAATAGAACTAAGTAAGTGATGTTGCATATGGGATTTTGGTTGGTTCTGATACTGTGTCGAAAAGTTACATTCCAGTTTTCCTTTAGGGAATTGTGTACCCTGAGATCTCAATTTAAGGGCTTTAAGTGAAGCTAATCTCTTCCTCAGTTCCACTAGGGTTGCATAAATCAAGCATATCAAAAAGTGTCATGTTAAATTGCCAAATGGATTGGTGGATATTGGCTCCCTTAATATATAAAACTCTGTTTTAAAAAATTTGGGATTCTCTCTTAAGATAGTAGGAAAATCTCATCTAAATCTGCTGCCTTTCTTCCAGAAGGTGAATTCCTTGTTTCTGCCCCGATCCTTAGAAATTACAATGTTATTCTTCTAGAATGCTATGGCATGTTGAAGCAGGAACATGGAGTCCAGAATACCGCAGCAGGTTTAGTTGTGGATTCAAGGCGACTGTCTGGAGAGCTTAAGTGAGCACTACTCCACACACATTAGAAATTCCCATGTTATTTAAATTAGGTAAAGTGTGTTCACATTTAGACATCATTTATTCCTTTGTGTACTGGAGATCTCTAAGAGCACTTTCAAGATAGATAATTTCTTAGAAGTCACAGAAACCAGAAAAGCTATTAAACTCACAATTACAGTTTATTACAGCAAAAGGATACAGGTTAAAATCAGTAAAGGGTAAAGGCACATAGGGAGGAGTCCAGGTGACACCAGACTCAAGCTTTCAGTTCTTCCCCTCCTGTGTTGTTACACTTACAGTGCTTCATTCTTTCAGCACTGATGTGTCCTGACACATGCAAAATGTTGACAACCTCGGTCATGTAAGCATGGAGCATTTCCATCACTGACCTTAGTCCCTCAGTCTCCAGCCCCCACAGAAATCAAACTGGGACACCATGCCTGAAAGCCCCAGGCATACAAAAACAGACATTCACCATAAATCACATTGTTAGCATAAACTCTTGCTGTGTCTAAAGCCTCAGATATACAGAGATATTCTTACCAGGTAGGATATTCCAGGAGCTCAGAGGTTACATTCCAAGAGGTAGTAAAAGACCTTAAGCAAGTATAGGTCTTTGAGCAATCCAGCCCTCAGAGTTAATCATTTAATTCACAGTATATATATACATTTTTGTTATTTTTATGTATGGTATTTTTGTCCAGTATAATGTCTTAGTGATTTCTATTATATATAAAAATCATTTATAACTATTTATTTTTTGTTTCCATTTTATAAAATACTATCATCTATTCTAATAACTTAGTTGTGGAGCATTGCCTAAGATATATGCAATTATTTACACATCTACAAAATAGTTATCTTTGAGTACTTTTGATACCACCAGGCCTTAGTTCTCATTTTTGTCTGATTAAATTGATTTGAGCTTCTGGGAAAACTTTTAGATGATTGAGGAGATAATTTTCTCATTGCTAACCTAAATGAGAAAATAGACAACCCGTTAGCATATGTAACAAATTTAACATGAAAGCAAAATAAGCATTTTTATGAATTAAATAGTTATTGTGACTAGATATGTATACATAACAGATGGAAAAATGTGACAAGTTCTTATGTTAATGGAAGGGAGAGGACCTTATCTCCCCTAGTTGCTAGTAGAGGTGAATTTCTTGTGATATCCTAAGAAAAAGAATTTTCTGAAACTCGCACAGGAAGATGTGATATTGTAGAAAGCTTTATTTCTGTGGAATTAAATCCCTGAGTTTCCAAAATCGTATTCCCCTTCGTCCAGTCATAGAAGTGTAGCTGGGGCTTCTGCAGAGCTAAAATTAGAGCCAGTGTCCAGAGTTTTGTTTCCATGTTGGAACTGGGTCCAGTCCAGCATCAGACTAGCTTAACTTGTGTTTCCCCCCCCTGAAGTCCATTAGTCCATTGCATGGGGGTCTACATGGCCATCAGTCATAGGGGCGAATACAAGGAAGTAGGAGCAAAAGACCCCGCTGAGCCAAGTCAAGCACAACAAGAGCAACACAAGAGAGTGAACTCCTTTGTTTAGGAGATTATGTATTCACAAATTTTCACATGCTTAGAGTGGCCACACCCATTCTGGCCAATGATCTGTTTCCAGGTGTGATTGACAGGCAAGTACCTTCCCCGGGCCACTCCAACTTTACTGGGCATGCTTCTATTTCCCTTTTGTCCAGTCCCCTTCCCCCAGTGTTTTGCAGGGAATAGACTAGTGGTATCCTGGGGAGTGCAAAGCTGCAGCTTCCTGGTGAAGCTGCCCAATGACATGCTCATCATGTCTGGCTTTCTCTTTGTTTCTTTCTATTATTAATAACTAGCTAATTACAACAGTATCACTTTTATACAGTTCTATTTCAATAATTGAGAAAACACAAAAAAGTAGTATCTCTCTGGGAAAAAATTAGAAAGTACTTCACAAGCGAGAAGAAAACTGATTCAACCATGATAAACACTGACATAATAAACAAAAAACAAAGAATAGACAAACTACAAATCACTAACATGGTAGTAAAAATTAAGTGCAAATTTATACTTCTTAGTTCCTTCACCTTTTTCACCCAGATTGGCAGTTACTAAATATTCCTGGGGATGTAAGGTACAGCATAGGGAATATAGTCAATAATATTGTAATAACTATGTATGGTGCTAGGTGGGTACTAGCTTTATGGGGGATTACTTTAAGTTATAGAATGTCTAACTATGTTGTACACCCGAAACTAATATAATATTTAATGTCAACTGTAATTTAATTTAAAAAATAAAACAGGAACAGAAATAAAATTAAGTGCAAATAATTGCTTGGACATATCTTTTTTGCTCTTCGTACTGTCTGGTTCCCAACTTTCTGGTGCCTCTTTAACAAGCCCCTAATGTCAGTCCAAGTTAATGTAAAGCTGAGACTTTCCTAGAGTCCAAGGGAGAAAATCTGACTCCATCGTTTGATCCTCGATACCCCTGGCTAAAGTTCTTGGTCTAGCAGAGTCCATAATCCACTGTAGATCAATGTGAGGACTTTTCTTAACAGTGATGGAAAGACAAGGGCTTTTTTTCCTGCTGCATTTGGTAAAGTTGAGCAGGAGAGCAATGACTCAAACTGACTACACGACAGATCCCAGGGGAAATGTAGAACTCCTGTGACCCAGGTCATGACCCATACCAAGTAAATCAAAATTTTTGGTTCATAAAATCTGTACTTTAGTTATGTTGAAAACCGCTGTTTCAGAGAATAGTGATTCTTAGCCTTTGGGATGCATCTGAATCAATGGTGGGCTTGATGAAATCTAGATTATTTACCCCAACCACACTACACCCAGTCATATATATGCATTAGGCATATGACTTTTTTTTTCTTCAGTACGTATGGGTAGGTGAAGCTGGGAATTTGTATCTATTAATTGCCCAGGCGATGCTGATTCTAGGAGCAAAATTTGAGAATGACAGCTTGACTCTATGAAGGACTAAAGATAACATGGAGGGGGATGCTTTGCTTTTGAAGAGACAAAAATATTAAATGTTAAAAAAAAAAAAAAAAGTCTGAAATCTCAGGTACCTGAAGTGTTACAGGTAGATATTAATGGGGCCCTAATGACAACTTGCATCTCTTGGAAGATTTCAGTTTATGCCACTGTTGCTGTTTAGTGATCACATTTTGAGGCTCTATGGTCACTAATGATATATACTAACGATATATACTATGTTGTGGGTTTATACTATACCTATACTAAAGCTCAGTATTTTTCATCTCATTTCAGCTTCACTGTGGGAAGGGTGCTGAAATACAGGTACCATGGAAGATCTGGCGAAGGCGAAGACGCTGCAGCACCTTTTGGACCTTTGGGCTCCCACCATTGACATCTGTGATCCCGATGACAAAGGCCAGTTGGGTTTTGTAGGTACATAGACGTTGCCAGCTTTTTTTGCCATGCTACCCATTCAAACCTTGGTTCTGTACATCTGCCTAGATCCCTTGCGATAGTGCCTAGCTTTTTCATAGATAAGCTTTCTCCTTGCCCTTCAAAATATCTGTTCAGCAAACTTCTCTTTAGGCACTTGATCTTCAGCGCTGCACAGTTCCTTCGCCTTTTCTTAAAGATTTTTGGCACAGCAGGAACCTTCTCTCCACGCTCCCTGGTTCTAGGTGGAAAAGGTGCTCATGCATCTTGCAGAGGACCTGCCCAGAACTGTTCCTGCAGGCTTCAGCTCATCTCTCACGCCACAGATGTGCAAGAGTTCAGGTGGAATAGGACCAAAGCATAATTCCAGAGGCTTCTGCATAGCAGGAATGCTCTCTAAGCACACGATAGAAGGAGAATGTGCTTTTTGCCGGTTTTCAGCCCCGTGCCAGAGGCTTCAGAAAGTTTGCCCCTCTGAGGCCAGAGCAGCAAGATCCTCACTGCAGACACAGTGAGTGGTCTTTTAATCTCTTAAAGAAATAGCCTCCCTGAGCAAGTGTTCTGGTTTAGAGATAACTGTTCGGATTTTTCATCCTAAATAGGACTCCAGATATTCTATTAAAATATTCTCTGATTATAACAAGGAATGTTTAAAGCCAGAGACTGGTGAAAGATCTCTCATGTGTGGAAATTTCTCATGCACACTTTCGTATCCTAGAGTGATGGGGTCAATTGATACTGGGTGTTTTACAGTCTCTGAAACGTCAGTGGTCCAGGGAGGATCTCTTCCTTCAAAGCGTCACCGTATATTCAGTTATGGGGACCTGCAATGTGGGCATGCATTGTAATAACCTGTTGGATTTGTCAACCCATAACTGGGCCCCTCCTCTCTCCCCAGAGTTTCTGATTCACTACAGTTGGAGTAGGGTCTTGGATTTGGCATTTCTAACAAGTGCATACATGATGTGGATTAACATAGAGAGCTATCATTTGATGGGAGGTTGAGAATTAAACCAACATAAATAAATGGGGAACCTACTGATTCCTGATGGTAATATCTCTGAGTGCCTAGTGTCAGGAATACTAGAATAGTAGGAAACCCACCATTGGTTTTTGTTGCCATTGCTGTTGTTAACTTTGAAGGAAATAAAATAATTCAATTTCAAGTGAAAGCATCCCAGGTGAAACAGAATTATAAACAACTATTTTAAATGTATATATTTTGAGCTAAATTAAAATTTGTCATTTTGTTAATAAATTGATCTTTTAACTAAAAATACCCCAACAAATTTGTAATTACTTGCAACTATGCAGTCTTAGGAAATACCGTAATACTCTTTTGTGACAAAAAATGTTGGCAATACATTAATTTTGCCGCAGTTTGCTGAAACTTTCCAAGGTATGCAGAAGAGAAATGAACCTGCTGATTAAGAATCATTCTCTATGGAATCATATAGTTAGTTCCTTAAAGCCAATATTTATTAGTGATGCATATGCAAATTTGTAAGACTTTAAAAAGGAATTGATTAAATTAAAAAATATGAAATAGTATTTGAAAATAAACAGTTAAAGTAGACTATATATGTTTACATAATATGTTGTATTTTTATTATGGTGAAATGCTTTTTGAATATACTGGATATTCAAAAGATGTTTTTCATTTTTAAACACTGATAATGGATATTAACATTTTTCTTACAACTATTTCTGTAAGCTTTTATATTTTGCCTTTGGTTTTAGGAAGCTTGATAAATTTGCAATGTAGGCTTTTGCAAATTGGCCATCAGTTAATTATTCATTTGGAAAATTCAGGTTCAGCAGATTGGTTTTTAGTGAATTGAGCTAAAGAAAGACTCTAGTGGATATCATTAGCTTTAATTGCTCTGAATCATTCCATTATTTTGGAGAATTGTTGCAGGTTTTTTGGGTGGGAATTGCCCTCACTGCAATCTGAAATGATGACATTTACATGGAATTTATCCTACCCTCATCTCCCCCTAAAGGGTGCCATTATGAAGTACCCAATGGATAGATTTAAAATACCTTCAGTGATAAAGGTATATTGAAGGAAAAAAAAAAAAAGCATTGGAATTCAAACTCTATTAATAGAGTAGAAATATCTCTTCTCAATCTGCTGCTTTACTTTCTCCCAGAAGGTGGATTCCTTGCTACGGACCTGATCTGTGGACCTTCCAGTACTTCCAATGGAGTCACATAGACAGCGCTACATTTTCCCACCAAGGATGTGTGGAAACATGTGCATGTTTCAGTGAAGATAATACCATCCCCAGCTTCACTGTGGCCTCATAAACCAAACTTATCAAAAAGAGCACCTGCTCTTATTGGCTTTGTTGATAGATAATATTTTATAGACATCCTTCATTTTATTGCACTTCACAGAAGTTGGGTTTTTCACAAATTGAAGGCAAGACCCTCCACCAGCAAAAAGATTACAACTCGTGCTGTTGCGTTGTTTGCTTTACTGTGGCGGTCTGGAGCTGAACCTGCATTATCTCCAAGGTATGCATATATTTTTAAATATTTGGAATCCTAACCTTATTATTGAAATGTCTTTCTAAATCTGCTGTCTTGCTTTCTTCTAGCACGTTGATCCCTTGTTACTGCCCTCATCAGTGGCATTTCTGATGCTATTTTTTAAAAAAAATATATCTTTATTGATTTCAGAGAGAGGAAAGGAGAGGGAGAGAGAGATAGAAACATCAATGATGAGAGAGTCATTGATCGAGCCCACAACCCGGGCATGTGTCCTGACCGGGAATCAAACCCCGATCGCCTGGATCCCAGGTCGACGCTCAACCGCTGAGCGACGCTCAACCGCTGAGCCACGCCCGGCGGGCTCTGATGCTATTTTCCTTAAGTGGCATGGTGAGAATGAAGCAGAGGGTCAAGGTTCCGTGTTGCAATGTCTTTGGTCAGAGATTTGGTCAGGTCTTTGTTGCAGGCTCTAAGTGACTGGGGAATGTAAGCAAGGTTTCTCCCAGCATCCAATCAGCAACTCCATTATCTGAGATGGTTAAAGAATGTGTTTTGAAATCCTTTGAACCCATCAGATTCCTGGAAAAAATAAAATACTAAGTTTGATCCACTGTTATTGTGTTTTCTATTTTACATAGCTGAACATAATCTCACCCAATAGAATCCTTTACGTAAGTAAGTAAAGCTTATTTGATATACTTCTGTGGCTTTGTCATTATACAATCATAAACTGCTATTGACATTGGCAAATTCTGTTATGTGAAACCAAATGCACAAGTGATAAAATAAATGAATACACTGGGCTTAGTAAAATTAAAATATTTCAAAGACACCATCAAGAAAGCGAAAGGGAAATTCACAGATCAAGAGAAACTATTTGCAATAGCCCACACTTTTAACTTGCTTTTTTTTTAGTCATAGAAAGCCTGTTGAACCTGAGATATTATGGACTAAACTGTATCTCCCTAAATTCTTATGCTGAAGACCTAACCTTCAGTGTGACTATATTTGGAGAAAGGCCTTTTAATTTTAAAGAGGTGATTAAGGTTAAATGATATCATGAGAGTGGAGCCCGACTCTGATGATTATTGTTCTTAAAAGAAGAGGAAGAGACCCCAGAAATCTCTCCACATGTGCACAGAGGAAAGGCCACGTGAGGAGACAGTGAGAAGGCAGAAGTCTGCAAGCCAGGAAGAAAATCTTGATTAGAAACCATCCCTGCTGGCATCTTGTTTTCAAATTTCCAGACCCCAGAACTGTGAGAAAATCCATTTCTGTTGTTGAAGCCACCCAGTCTGTGGTATTTTGTTACAGCAGCCCAAGCAAACTAATACCTGGGATACTATTTAATGTCAGCTGACTAAGCCAGAAATTAAAAGTCATCAATGATAACCCACCCCAAAACTTGACAAATGATTAATGAATTTCTTAAATGCTTGTGAACTTTTCCTTCTAGACATGGTGTCTTTGCTCCATCATGCTGGTATTTCCATAGTAAAGGCCGCCTTTCCCTCTCTTCTGCATTACTAAAGCTCACTCATGTCTGCTCTCCTACACTGATCTTATGCCTAACACATTTTTCACACTGTAGTTTGAATAATAATTTTCAAATGAAATTCTGATTGTATCTATACTCTACTTCCAAGTCTTTATCAGTCCATCTTGTTTATTATCATATGTATTATCTGCCTTTTCTCAACTCTTTAAATATATCTTTCTCCATCTCCCTATGGTACTCAGCTATACTCAATGAAATACAGAACTGAACTGAATAACTGCTAATGTTATAAGGGGTGATGCTAAGATAGGCAGAATACAATGCAGAAAGAACTACTATGGAATTTCAGAGAGTTAAATAGTTTGAATTTTAAAAGAAGGCTCAGGGTGTTTCTCGACAGTATGTGAAAAGAAGGGTGTCTAGATTTTTTGGTGTAACCTTAAGGCAGGATGTATTTCTTAGTCATATCCACATCGCTTGCTTCTAAGACAGTGTCTGTCTCAATAAATGTTCTTATTAATAAAGATTAAGGAGCTGACATTTGCTCTAAGAAAACGCTTAGAAAATTCAAGAGTATGGCTAAGAGGGATGAAAAGGCTGATTCCATTTCTCACAAAAGAGTGAAGATTTGTTTTCCTTAGACTCAGGGCTTTAGTAAAGCCAATCTTCATTAATACGTATTTTTCCAATTCCTATATTCCCATTTAGCGCTTGGACACTTCTTTCACTTAATGCTGCCTTTAATTGCAATTATGGTTCTCTCCCCTCAACTAGTAACTCCTGGGTAAATGGGACTAAGAACCTTTTCCTAGAGTTCAACACTCAATAGATAATTATTGCCTATTTACCAAATAAAAAGCACAGAAAGCAAAATTTTTGATAGTTTGTATTATGTCCCAGGTAAAGATTCTGTTCAGTGACAATCACCATTCCAGTTTTTGAGGAATGATTGAATATATGATACTTACAATGTCTACAACAGACAAGTAATTTGTATCTAAATTATACAAGAAACTACTTCAAGTTAAGAAAGACACATAATTCTCTAATAGATAAGTAAACAATTTACAGACAGGACATCCAAAAAGTGAAAATAGCATTGTTAAAACTACTCAAAGGACACAGCTAATCACAGAAATGTTAAAAAACAACGGATTATTGATAATAATTTGTAATAATAAGAGATGGGGAACATTTAGAAAGCTGGATAATGTCAGGTTTTGGTGGGGGCATGGAGGTAACATGGCCTACTGGTACAGTCATTCTGGAGCATGATCAGGCACTGCATTGTCAAATTAAATAAATATGACCTATGATCAACCATTCTACCACATATATTTCTCAGGAAATTTCTTATGTAGGTCCGTGAGAAGACATGCAGGATGTTGTGCATTGCTTCATTATTTGTACACTGCTGGAAACTACCGGTGTGTACCTCGCTAGCAGAGTGTATCGTAAAAAAACTCTTAGAAATAATTGACCATTATGCAGCAGAAATGCATGTAGCCATGCAGATGAATCCTAAAACTAAGGCTCAATATAAAATACATTTACATAAGTTAAAAATACTTGCTCATGAAATAATACATAGTTTGCAATAGTATGTTTAAGTAAAAAGTTAAACATCAAATACATTAGACTTAATGATGAGGAAAGAAAGGATGGGATCTAGGTTTGGGGATATAAGAGAACTAAAAAAAAGTTTACTGAATACATTTTTTAAATGGATATGCTTAACATAAAATTGAAATTATGTAGCTTTTTGCCTATATTTGTCCAGAATGAATCAGGATTTTATTGGAAATTGTTTGTGTATATGTAGGCATATATATATATCCCATGTCTTCTTTGTGATTATTGTTATCCAGGGGACAATTCTCTGTGTCCTCTGCAAAGATCTACATGTCTCTTAGACCCTAGGCCTTACAGAGGTCTATCGTGTAAAATTTAAGAAGTTATCTGTGTGCATGGGACTGCTGCTTTAAGTATACAGTTTGTCAGTCCAGATTTTGCCTCTGAGCTTTCCAAGGTGCTCCGGGCGACAAGGTTGCATGGTGGAGTGAAGAGTTCTGGCTCTGCTCAGAACCTTTTTCTGCCACTGCGTACGTGACCTACAAAAGCACCCACTGTTGAATGAATATACATTAGAGAGGTTCAGCCTAACGGACTATAATGGCCACGGCTGCCCTCTGAATCCTTGTCACAGCTAGAGGAAACAGATGTAGTGGAACACAGTTGCAATGGCTAGAAAAATAGCATCTCGGGACCAGAAAAACCATCTGTCTTGAAGTTCTTCCTGCTTCACCTTATATTTTACTCCATTTACTTACCACCATGTAAAATATGCTTTACTTATTATTTTATTTTCTGTATAGCCCCATTACAGTTTAAGTAATATTTGTCATTGCTAGATCTCCAATGGTGCAAAGAGAGCCTTATACATAAGTGAGCAATAATTTCTTGTTGGACAAATGAATTTTTACCTCCCCTAATCCTGGGAGACAAGAGGAGAAAATGGTGATTCTTGAGTCCTTCATGGGACCATGAGGACCAGATGCCTGGGAAGACTTACAGGGCTTTAGAGGAACATAAGTAGCTAATGCCAAAACCTCAACAGTCCTAGCAGTACCGCCCAGAAGTCACCGTAGAACAGTATCACAGGCGCTCTCTATATACAAAGGGCACAATCAACTGAGGCTTTCTCCCAGTAAGAAGAATTCCCTTCGGGAGGTCAATCAAAGCTACCCCTCCCCGTGCTTCCCAGTAGCTCCAGCAAACATGCAGACTCATCAAACCAGATCCATGTTTTTTCTGACTGTTGTCTTCGGGAACTCTCCTTGAAGCCATAGGTGTGCGGTTAGAAGGAGAGGTAGTTAAGTAGAAATAGGTACAATAAGAGTATGAGCCACGTGCTCCTAGAATTTACCTGGGCTATTCAAGCTGCTTGGCACTAGTATCCTATGTTTCATTTTCATTTCAACAAGTGCCATATAAATTCCAATTCATGAGCATCATTGTAAGATAACACATAATCTGCAATGGGAAGCTGGGGTTGCATGGTCACTTGATTTTCCGTACTCAAGCATTTATTCTCTATCTGAGACTAGAGCAAATTGAGGCCTGATTTTCGAATGGTGTTGCAGGAGGTGACAGAGGTCGTGACCTCTAGTTGACCTGTGAGCTAAATCGGGAGTAAGAGGCTCCTCACCCCTCCTGCTCCCAAAGCCAGAGCTTTTCAAGGAGGCAGCCTTGAGACAGTGAGGCGGTGTCGAGACCATCTGGGCTGAATTGCGACTGAACCCCAGTAAGGCTGCTACGGAAACTTTTAAGGCCCGCGTGGGTATGGAGGTCCATTAGTCTTGGGCACCCAAGATAAGCCTCTGAAGTGCATGCCCTCGTTTATTAAACCTGTAGCCCACCAATCTGGAGTGGCTGCCCTCTTTCCGTGGGCTCTCCTTGGCCTCTTGTGTCAGGGGCCAAATTTGGGAACCCACAAAGGAGGAAAAGTTTTTGGCAGAAGGTAGCACTGCCCTCCTCTGAAGCTTCAGGGCTCTTGCTCTGATTCTTTCACCATGCTTTGTCTGTATACCACAGGCACTTGAAGAAGCATCGCCATGCCTAGGTCATGAGGTCCTGTGCTCAGGCAGTTGGAACCACAGCCTGAGCTTGCTCTGGAACTCTCCTGTTCAGGCTTTATTCGAAAGGCCTGAGTTACCCAAATTGACCAGAAAAGCACTGCTAAATGTAGCATGTATTGCTTCAAGGCTCCCAGAATTGTGCTGCTTTCTTTGTTGCGGAAAGTTTGAGTTGCAGGAACTTGTTTATCACTTTACAGGGACTGTCTTAAAGTTCCTTAGATTATTGCATACCCAGTAAATTCAGCAATGTGACACGTGAACTTTCCAAGGATTTATATGTCTGTATTTTGGCATCTAGGATGCTGGCTATTCCTTAGTGGCAAGATTCAGTTAGCATTATCAGTGTAATGGACCAGAGTAATAATCTGTGGGGTGTGAGTAAAACCAAAATCCCTTTGCGTTATATTTTAAACAGCAGAGTTAATATGGTCCTTGGATAAGACAAAGGACATGGACTACTGCCTTTGGCAGGGGAAAGCAAACAACTTCTGATTGTCTTTACTGATTTCTTTAGAAAAGAAAGCGTTTGTTATGTTAGTTCTATATCAGGTGTCGGTGTCGGTGTTGGTGTTCCCAAGAAAAGACTGCTTTCCTGGAACAACAGCTGGAGTCAACGTATGATTAGATTTACGGTAATCTACAGTCATTCATTGAGACCCATGTGCCTTTTCTTTTAATTGAAGTATAATTGACAGGTAACATTATGTTAGTATTAGTTTCAGGTGTGCAATATAATGATTTGCTATTTGTGTATATTGTATATAGTGCCCATACATCCTAGTAAATGGCTGTTAACATCTGTCATCACACATAGTTATAATTTTTTTTCTTCTGATGAGAACTCTTAAGATCTACTCTCTCAGCAACTTTCAAATATACAATATAGTATTAACTATAGTCAACAAGCTGTACTTTATATCCTCATGACTTATTTTATATTAGAAGTTTGTACCTTTCACTCCCTTCACACATTTTGCCCACCCCTCACCCCAATTCTCTTGCCTTTTGCACTGCAAAATAGGTGACTTAAATGAGAACCACTGACACTCCACCTTTTAAGTTTTTGAAGGTGGCGCTAATCTCTGAAATCCTTTAGTGATATGGTATCATTTTGGCTTACTATTTTGGAAGAAGCACACAGTTCCAGTCTTCAAATTGGACCTTCTTTTTGAATAGCTCTCACTCCATGGATTTAGGAACCAATGTGGGATTTCTGCTAGATACTTCTTAAATCTTTGCCAATATATACTCGGTAACTAAGGAAATAACCACAGATTAAGTGTGTGGTCTGTCTGAACCTACTGTTAGATGGACTTAGCCCAAGACTCACTCTATCTCTGGTTTTCCTAAGCCCCCACTTTGATCAGTGGATCAAGGGGGCATTAACACTACCCCAAGGATTACACAATTCATAGCTGTATCCAAGTCCCAAAAGTTTAGGGTATTTTATTTTTTCCAGGGCTCATACATCCTAGTAAATGGCTGTCATTCCCTCTAGGAAAAGGCTGGAAGGAGTCACTGCAGTCATTTTTGACTGCATGGCAGGGGCATCATTCACTGTGACTTAGCCTCCCCATCAGTCAAGGAACTCTGGGTTTCTAAACTGACTTGATTGGAGGAATTGTGTAAGTTTACCCCCTTTGGTGATTGTGTCAGGTTTCTGCTCACTCCACCAAGAATTCGAAATATTACCAGAAAGTTAGCCTAAAACAATAGTTCACTTCACCATTCCACCCAAACTGAGGATCCAACTGTGTTTTCTAATTTTTTTTTTTTTTTTAAATCCTCACCTGAGGATGTTTTTTCCATTGCTTTTCAGAGAGAGTGGAAGGGAAACAGAGAGAAATACCTACATGAGAGAGACATCGATTGGTCGCTTCCCGACCAGGGCCAGGGATCGAGCCTGCAACCGAGGTACGTGCCCTTGGCTGGAACCAAACCCTGGACTCTTCAGTCTGCAGATGGATGCTCTAACCACTGAGAAAACAGGCCAAGGCCAGCTGTGTTTTTTATCTTTATTTGGGCAACCTGAGGATGTCCTTCTTTCTTCATGAATCTGCTAATTACTAGGTACCTGAGTTGTTCAATTCGATGATTTCAATGAGAAAGACATTCATAATTTTATTGATGACTATATACGTACTTATTTAACAAATGTTTATTGAACGTTTGCTACACACCAGACACTGTTTTAGGTGTGAGAGATACAGCAGTGAGTAAACCAGGAAAAATATCCCTGCCCTCTTAGGCAGCTTGCAAGCTAGTAGGTGAAGACCTAGATAAATAGGTAAAATATATTGTATGCTAGATGGCCACAGTACAAAGAAAAATAAAATACAAAGGGCAGTAGATACGGTGAGAATAAAGAGTCTGTGACTGCCTGATTGCAATTTTAATTAGGTTGGCCACAGTCCAACTGTGAAGGTGAGATTTGATTGAAGACCTGAAGGAGGTAAGGGGGTGAGCTCTGAAGTCTCGGGTGAGAACGGACAAGACAAAGAAGCAGAAGCATGAACATCTTGGAGAGGGAACATGCCCAGCATGTTTGAGGAACAGAGAACACTCATAATTGACCCAGAAATAGTTGAAGAAATACGCATTACAGTTTTGGCAAAGCTTAAACTCAACACTAGTAGAATTCCAAAGAATTTATATTTTTTCATGATTAGATTTTAAGATAAAATCAAACAAATAAGTTCCCCATAATCATTTGAAACCAGCAAGGGCATTTTTAATGATTTAGGGAGGATGCTTACAAAATGAGCTCGAATGCACAACTTTCTAGATTATGTGATCCCAGATCTATAAAATTATCTATCATTTTGAAAGAAATAATGTAAAGCAGGAAGAAAATTCACCGAAAGGTTTTCTCTGCTTTGTTGGGTTGAACAATACGTATTTCCCTCTTTATTGTTTATGGTGTCTATAGTTTTTCCCTGTCTTGTTTTCTCTAAAGAAACTATAATACAGCAGTGTGAGGGCTAAGGATTTGAATTAGACAAACCTGGATTGATCTCTTTACTTACTGTTACTTTGGGTAAGTGATGTGAGCAGCTTCAGTATCTGTAAAATAGGGACAAGCATAATGACCCTATAGGGTTGTTTTAGATCATGAATTAAATGCAGTACTGTTTTCAAAGGTGTTAATATAGTGTTTGAGTTGTCATAAATAATAAATGGTAATGTTATTATAAAAAATATAGCCTTTGTAATCAGATAATTTTTTTTTCTTTTAAAATATATCTATTGATTTCAGAGAGATGAAGAGAGGGGGAGAGAGAGAGAGAGAGAGAGAGAGAGAAACATCAATGATGAAAGAGTCACTTCACTGATCGGCTGCCTCCTGCATGCCCCCTGCTGGGGATGGAGCCCGCAACCTGGGCATGTGCCCTGACCGGGAATCGAACCGCGATCTCCTGGATCCTAGGTCGATGCTCAACCGCTGAGCCATGCCCAGCCACGCCAGATTATTTTTAAAGGACAGAAAGAGATGAAACCCAATAGTTCAAACATATACTGTTACATGATAACCCTCTCCTTGCTGAACTTTAAAACAGTGCTCTTTCAAAGTTGCTTTTACTGAAGGGAACCAATTTTGCTCCCCCTGAACCTGCTTTTTGGCATATTGATTTTAAGCTGTTTATTAAGAAACAAGACTCAGAAAGAACCTTTGACCCTCTCCCTTTCCTGCCCAAGAGACTCAGACAGAGAAACCTGCTTTGGGAAGGGGTTCTGTGTCCTCAGCCTAATATGAATGATGTATGGTAAACAAGTGGGCTTCAGGCAGGTGACTGTTAGCTAGATATCCTTTGTCCCTTTGTTTCTGAGTGACTAGCAGTGATTTTCCTGCCTTGTGTTTTCCCCTTTTCCCCAACTACCTGTAAATCGTCCATTCTTACTTCTGACATCAAAGACCCGGTTACCCCCCTTCTCCTTTGCCCAAAAATGTCTTAGATACTGAAGTTACCTCACTGTCTTTGGAATTTTCATGGATTTATCATGTCTGTGAATTCCCCATGCACATGTATTAAACTTTGATTTTCTCCTGTTAGTCTACCTCTGTTACTTTGATGATTAGCCCAGCTCGAATTTAGAAGGTGGGATGAAAAGTATTAACAGTTTGTTTTTTTAGCCCCCACACTACTCAAAACTCCCTGCATAACTACCACTTCCTTTTTTTTTAAGTTACTACTTTTTTTGCATGTGTGGCGACAACCACTTAAGATCTACTCTCTCCACAAATTCCAGCTATACGATGCATTATTTTTAAGTACAGTCACCATGCTGCACATTAAATCCCTAGAATTTATGCATCTTATAACTGAACATTTTTTTCTAATTTTAAAAGTGCTATATCATTATTAAAGACTATTTGGAGCAGGTGGAGCATATGAGGAAAAAATAAAGTAAAAGATAACCAGACAACCACTATAATTTGTGTTTTCTTTCAGTATTTTGCAGTATATATTTGTAAAGTTTTAATCTTGAAAATTTTGTTGCTGGTGGATGAAACTCCCCTGTCATTTAGGGGAGTGAGGTTCTTGGGGCGCCACTGAAAGCAGCATTTTTAGAAGCCCCCACAGGAGGATGGTATGTGGAAGAAGGCTTTATTTGAGTAAAGTTACATTTCTCAGGTTCCAAAGCCCTCTGCTTCTTAAGCCAGCCCTGGAAAAGGGGCAGCTGGGTGTTCAGCAGAGTCAGAAACAGGGTCAGTGTCCAGAGTTTCTGTTCCATGTTGCAGCTAGGTGTGGTTCAGCATTCAGGCCAGATTAAAGTCCATTAGTCCATGTGTGGAGCCCCACATGGCCGAGCACCATGTGGGGCACAAGGAAGCCTGCCCCTGTAACAGGAGTCCCAGGAGCCAGGCACCCTGGAGCCAAGAGAGCCAAGAGAGGGAACTTCCTCTGTTTGGAAGTTTATATATTTAGATTTCACGAGCTTGCAGTGGCCATGCCTGTCCTGGCCACCTGTTTGCAGGTGTGACTGACAGACAATTAGTCTCCCTCGTCACTCAGACCTTCCTGGGCATGGGTCTAACCTGCCTTTGTCTAATCCCTTCCTCCATTAATCAGCAGGGAATAGACTTGGAGAATGTTAAATGCAGCTTTTTGGCAAAGCTGTGTAAATGGCATGCCTCTGTCTTTTCATCTTTCCTTTCACTCGTTTTTTGTTAAATAATAACCAGGTTATTACAATGGTAGGAATTTGAATCTTTAAATTATATGTGTATTATTTGATTATTATAAAATAACACTTTGAAATGACTTAGTTTTTCATAACTTAAAAATTAATGTGGCCCTAGCTGCTGTGGCTCAGTTGGTTGTCATCCCATGCACCGAGAGGTCACAGGTTCAATTCCCCGTGAGGGCACATGCCCAGGTTGCAGGCTAGATCCTAAGTAGGGGGTGTGGAGGCAGTCAATCAATAAAAAACATATTAAGGAAAAGATTGAAGAAAAAATTAATATGAACCTTTGGCTTAATTAAAAGAAGTGTTTAAAGCATAGTAAATATGTCTGTAGATTTAAGTTTTCAATAAAATTAAAGAAAGATTCATATTTTATGTGACCAATTCTTCAAAAATTAGTATTTCAAGACAAAGCTTAATTAAATGTGGTTTTTATCGGAATACCTATAAAACCACTCCATAAAGAACATTTTAATCTAATTTATTCATTTTCTTCTTAAATGTCTTAAAATGTTAAACACAGAAGTGACTCACTAACCAAGAGAAATCATCATCTTTTTCATCGTTTTAGAGTGCTCATTCTTAGGCCATGCAAGTCTGTTAGTGCATTTTCAATCTAATGTACCAAGGTCACATGCACTGTAGAGATATTTCATATGGAAATTTCAGGCAAGTCCATGCTATTTTATAGTAGACTTAAACAATTTGATGAACAGCACATTTAGAATATATATTATGTAATTTTAGAGAACCTTGGAAATGCAGGGGCTCCTTTTAAATGCTAAATAGTATCTTTGGATGTTCTTTCTGAAGAAAGATTGAAAAAATAATTTTGCTGACTTTTTTCCAGTGAGACAAAGTACAGATGAATTGTAAGTGTAAATTTAATTCTTTCAGCTGTTACTTCAGTAGACTAAAAGCATGTACAATAATATTCAAATGGAAGGTAAGGAAAATAAGATAGAGAGGCTGGAAGAACTCAGCTGACAGGCACCTGTCTGAAGCCCCTTTATTTATCATACTTGATTCAAATTAGACTAAGGGGAACATCCTAAGGCCTTCCTGAAGCAGGGTTTTCTCTGAATCTCTTGAGCAGAAAAGGAAGGAGGGTCTAAGGTTCTAAGTCTTCTTTCTTAATAATCAGCTTAAAATCAATATCCCCAAAAGGCAGCTTAAGGGTTGCAAAACTTTGGTCCCTTTAATTTGAAATGAAAGTAATTCCATCATTAGATAAGTGTGAATTTGTAATGTGTATTTTCTATATATGGAGACATATCTATATACTCCCAAATATGTAAATAGTCTCTGTAGTTATAGCTGAATGGTTTGTATATTTAAAAAATTGTTTTTATATGTATATGTAACATACATTTTTTCTGATATGTAGTGAAAAAAGTAATTTTAATTTTAAAGTATTATAATTGGCTCTGTTCATTTTATTTCCCACATGTAGAGCAATCTTAAACATTATAATTATATGTTACGAAATAAAACGTGGGAAAATATTTATTTTAAACCTGAATATTATGTTGAGAAAATTTTCCCACTGGGAACATTTGTTTGCTATTTGTATTCAGCCCAAACTTTTCATTACTGTTAAGGAAATTTGGATAGTGGACACTCTACTACTTAAAACTATTAACATTATGGCAGTTACTAATATATGAAAATCTGATATTCCATTTACTGTCTTGTGAACATCCTAAGAGATTCCCCTTTTTTCTAAGAAACATTAGTTGCAAATAACAAATAGCTATCTTCATATCGTGAGTAATGAAGGGATCTAAGTCTTGCCACCCTGAAACTATCTTTTGCCATTTCTTACACCTTTTCTCTTTTATGATACTACTTGATTTGGTCATTAATATAGTTGTGTCCCATTAGCCCCAGAAACAATTTCAGGATGTTTACGTGAAAGATTTTACAGTAAGATAATAAAACAATTTAAAATGCAAGTGATTAAATCAAGATTTTAAAAATGTGATTGGGAATGGCAAATAGAACTCACCAAGGGGGTAGTATGCAAAATGTTTGTTGTATGGCCCTATGTCTTTGGGTCCTAAGTTTGTTCCTACACTTTCTAACATCCAAAGCAAAGGGGAGATAAAGATATGTTATTCACCACACTCATAAAATGAAAACCAATGCCATTGTCTGGCACAGCTCTTTTTTCTACTACAAGAAGTAAAAGAGAGTGTTAGAGCGAGCTAGAGTTACAGTGTGAGAGAGAGAGAGCCCTCCAGAGCTAGACCTAGAGCGCTAGACGGAGAGCACTGACCCCAGATAGAGCATGCCACAGGACATCGCACAAGGACAGGGCTCCTGAGAAGAGAGGAGTCCCCAGGAAGAGACGAGCCTGCGAGACTACGAGAAGACGACATCGCGTGAGAAGAGATCACGGGAGAAGAGAAAAGCTAACGAGAAGAGAGATCACGCGAGGAAAGAGGATATCACGCGAGAAGTGAGATCGCACGAGAAGAGAAGCTAAGGAGAAGAGATCACGTGAGAAGAGGTCACGCGAGAAAAGCTACAAGAGATCACGTGAGAAGAGAACGTGAGGAGAGAGATCACGCGAGAAGAGAAAAGCTAATGAGAAGCGAGATCGAGGAAAGGAGATCACGGGAGAAGTGAGATCACGCGAGAAGAGAAGCTAACGAGAAGAGATCACGTGAGAAGAGGTCACGTGAGAAGCGGTCACGCGAGAAAAGCTAGAAGAGATCACGTGAGAAGAGAACTTGAGAGACCACGCGAGAACAGCTAACGAGAAAGATCATGTGAGGAAAGAGGATATCACGCGAGAAATGAGATCACATGAGAAGAGAAGCTAACGAGAAGAGATCACACGAGAAGAGAAAAACTAACGAGAAGAGAGATCACGTGAGAGGAGATCACGCAAGAAAAGCTAACGAGAGATCACATGAGGAAAGGAGATCACGCGAGAAGAGGTGAGAGGAGGTGAGAAGTGAGATCACGCGAGAAGAGAAGCTAACGAGAAGAGATCACGTGAGAAGACATCACGCGAGAAAAGCTAACTAGAAGAGAGATCACGTGAGAAGAAAGAACGTGAGGAAAGAGATCACGCGAGAAGAGAAAAGCTAACGAGGAGATCACGCGAGGAAAGGATATCACGCGAGAAGAGGAGAGGAGGTGAGAAGTGAGATCACGTGAGAAGAGATCACGCGGGAAGAGAGAAACTAACGAGACGAGAGATCACGTGAAGAAAGAGGAGATCACGTGAGAAGAGGGTAGCTCATGGAAGAAGATCACGCGAGAAGTGAGAGGAGGTGAGCGAGAAGAGAGATCACGCGAGAAGAGGTGAGTGAGGAGGTGAGCGAGAAGAGAAGAGACCATGTGAGAAGAGAGGAGCTCATGGAAGGAGAGTGCTCACGTGAGAAGAGGTGAGTGAGAGGAGGCGAGCGAGAAGAGAGGAGACCACGTGAGAAGAGGGAAGCTCTTGGAAGAAGATCACACGAGAAGAGGTGAGTGAGAGGAGGCGAGCGAGAAGAGAGGAGACCATGTGAGAAGAGGCGAGCTCATGGAAGAAGAGCGATCACAGGAGAAGAGGTGAGTGAGAGGAGGCGAGCGAGCAGAGGAGACCACATGAGAAGAGGGAAGCTCTGGGAAGAAGAGAGATCATGCGAGAAGAGGTGAGTGAGAGGAGGCGAGTGAGAAGAGAGATCACGCGAGTAGAGGCAAGCAGGACGAGAAAACCCCGCGGGAGGAGCAGAGTGTGCCGGGGAGGACGCGATGTGCCCGTGGGCTCTGAGCAGTTGCACAGGGGCGTTGTACCTGCCAGGCCCTGCTCGCACCCCGGCCTTCTGGTGACTGCGGCGGAGCGCTGCCCTGCGCTGTGCTGCTGGCCTCAGGGGCTGCGAGGAGGGCGCGGACTGAGCGCTTTCCCTGCGGGCCTCTGCCTGCTACGGTGCTCTGGCTCTGCTGGGCTTGCGGAGACCCTCTTCTCTCCCAGGGTCTCTCTCGCTTCACTTTCCTCCTTCCTCCTGTGTTGGCTCCTGTCTCCGCCCTTTAGGGAGAGCGCTTCTTGACGTCTCTTGTGATAGCCGAGTCCCCTTCCCGCCCCCCAGTTTTATAAATACTTTAAGCTCCTGAAGGGACCTAGGCTGGGCTCCTCATTTTCCTTATTCTGCAGATAGGGAATTTGCATCCCGCCAAAAGGGCATGTGGCTTTGAAAAATGCAGCCATAAAGCTCCGTCTTCGCTATTGTGAGGATTGGGACTTTAAAATGTGAAAAATTTTTTAAATGATTTTTACTAGGCATTTTCAGTCTTCCAATGATCTATAATCAAATATAAACACCATTCACGGTTTGAGATGTTACTGTTGAAAGTATAGAGGTCCTTCCTTGGTAAGAATATTGCCTCTCTTGCTGCCAAGTGTAACACAGCTGAAACGCAAACCATGCAGCAATATGTTTTATGTCCATGTATTAAAGTTGGTTTATTCTCCATTTAGCAGGTGTATTTCTTTCTGTCCTTTACTTTGACCTTTCTCATCAGCCATAACCCAGAGATTATTCCTTGCCTCTCGTCCTGTGTTTGTATAAGCAATTTTATCATACTCCACTGCCTTTGCATCACTATGACTTTTACTTCAAATCACTGCCTTTATTGTAAGCGTATTCTAACCGGTGGCCTAGTCAGCTGCAGTGGGCCTCAGAAGTGCTATACTAGAAGCAGAGATAAACCGAACACTGGCAGACACTAGGAATTGTACCACGAGTTAGATAGCCTTTCGATTTCATTTTAAATGCTTTTGTATAAAATAATTTTAGACTCACACAGAATTGTAAAAATAGTACAAACTTCTCATGTTCCTTTTCCCAGCTTCAACCCAAGATATTAGGCCACATACAATAGTACATTTTTCAAAACTAGAAAATGACATGAGCACAAAGTTATGAACTACAGAGGAATTTGACAAGCTTACAGTAGTTAAGGATTTCATACCTTAAGATGAACTCTTCATCTTGTAGGAATATAGTTTAGAAAAACTAGGAAACCTAACGGGAAGCATTTGCATGATTAATACAACATTGCTTGTAATCATGAAAAAGTTGAAAAAAATTATATATGACCGATACATAGAAAAGCAGATCAATAAAATATATTTTTCAATGGAGTATTCACTAGAGGTTAAAATAAATGAATAAATATTCGTGTTTCATGTGTCAGTGACGTAATGCTATATAAACCCTGAATTGTAAATGTGCTATTAACACCAATATTTTAAAACATAACGTCAAGAGAGGAAATTTGGATGGCGGGTTACCTCTGAGGAAAAACTTAAGAAATGTTCTCAACAAAGAGTCCAAAATGATTTATTTAGTTGAAAAAAACGTGTGGTAAATGTGGCACAATGCTAACTACACCATTTGGAAAATTAAAACCGCACCTCTTAGAATTTGGATGATAGAGAAAAGTGGCAGACTTGCATCTGAAAAAAATCTACCAAAGTGGGGAGGCCACAGAGGTCAAACTTCCCACTCATCAAATATAGAAAAAAAATTAAGAAGCAGCCTAACGTAGTAAGTGTGGACTTTGTGTGAGGAAGCCTGCCTGGGCTTATCTTGGATCAGTCCTAAAATTATTTTCTGGTTGGTTGTAGACTATGACCTCAGCTTATGAATAGGAATGAAGGGAAGTGTCCTAAGCTCCTAAGCACAGTGGAGGAATTTTCAAAGAGTGATGAACTTGGATGGTTCCAGTTGGAGTATTTTTCAATAATTCTCACAAACACAAAGGAAACATTCTGTGAAATAATTTTTAGCATTAAGAATCTATCTTGCCCGGCCAACATGGCTCAGAGGTTTAGCATCGGCCTAGGATCTAGGAGATCGAGGTTCAATTCCCGGTCAGGGCACAGGCCCGGGTTTCAGGCTCCATCCCCAGCAGGGGGCGTGCAGGGGGCAGCCGATTGCTGACTCTCATCATTGATGTTCCTATCTCTCCCTCTCTCTGAAATAAATGAAAGCATATTTTAAAAAAAAAGAAAAAAAAGAATCTGCCTTACTTAGAGGGAATCATCAAGGAAATATATCAGTCATCTTTTCTTCATCCTATAGGATGCCCACTTGGGGTAAAAGGGAGAGAAAAAGGAAGATGAGGTAGAGATGACAAAGAAAGAACCAGATAATACCAGGTGATGCAGGATGGGACCAGGTAAGAGAACCAGCCTCTAATTGAATAAGACTGGCATTTAGATAATTACAAAAAAACTGGATATTTTATTTGCAAAAATGAGACTTCTTATGGTGAAATGGGGCCAAATATCTTTTCATTTTCTGACAGCAATCGTAAAGTTTATGTGATCTGCTCGAAACGTCACCCTAGGCAGGGAAAAACAGCCCTTCAGAGCTGGTTTAAAGGGTAAGTGAAAAGAAACTTTATATTCTATTTTTATATATTTTATATTTTGTATTATATATTTTATATGTTACCTACTTTTATAGTATATGATTATATTTTTATAGTATATGTTTTCAGTTTATATTTGCGCCTTAAGTGACACTACTTGTACAACTGATTATATGGTTATTTTACAAATACAGGGCAAAAAAAGAACATGTTACCTTCCTTAGAGCAGTTGTAATATCGATCTTAATCTGCTCCTCAATGATTTGCAATTACTATTGTAACAAAATAGAAGAGGAAGGTTGAATTTGGTGAATAGATATATCATCAACTACTTAACAGCTCTGATATAATTAGAACTTTCAGAGTTTTTCAGATTTTTTGTGCTAATTACTAATGGTGCACATTCTAATCCTATATATTTGGTTTGAGATAAACAGCCAGAAAATGCCACATTGGAAACATGAACGAATTGGGAATCATTCATATAACACATGGACAAAGAATGTGTTGGTTGAGTTTAATGTTTGTCTGAATTACTTAAATTCCTCTAGCTGCTGTGTTTGAGGCTGCTTAAGTAAAAAGCTATAATGCTTTTGTTTCAAAGTTTTTCATTTAAAAATTTTTATATGTCACCAGTGGTGGTGTTGTTTTCTACTTTGCAAGTACTCTGAAAGCCCAAAATTTCCCCTACAAAATTACAGTGAAGTATTACTGAGCAATTCAAGTGACCATTTTAGGTCCTGAATTTGAGTTGCAGCAAACTAGTTGACGAGTAAGAAGCTATAATACTTAATGCAACAATCCTCTGGATAAACTCTCATGATAGCACCCATCTCTGAAGACAAGATGATGTTTATCTGAATTGTTTGGTTGATGCAATTTTTACTGCAAGAGGGCCTATATGTACAACATAATACTAGGTGATACCTTAGAGATTTCTGCAAAGTTCGTAAACATGACGTCTGTATAACTATTAGCATGATATGCTATATCAACTGTTCAGTAAAGCCAGCAAGTATTTCTACCTGTAGGATTGGCAGAATGATCTATATCAAAATATCAACACAAGTTCTCAAACTAGGGTCCAGTAAGCATTATATAACCTGTATTGCCCCATATGCTATTCTGTTTCTCCATTTCTAGAGACATGACCAGTCCCCCAGGAGACAGCTGATGGTTTAGACAGAACTTTAATGTTGCAGCTCCTTAGAATAGATGGGTCATGTACTCTTATTAGTGATACTTTCCTGAGTGTGCATCACAACACACACATATTTATTTTTAAATTTATACTTTATACTTATATTAATGTGCCAGTATAGTATGTTCATTACTAAACATATGCAAATATTAGAAATATAACATTTCTGAGATAAAGATTAAATAAGCATTGTTTTCACAAAGATATTTTATGAGAGGTTTAGCCAGACTAACCTTGATTAGAATCTGGCTTTGAAATTCTTAACTTCTGCTTGAAGTGAAAAGATTCATAAGATGCCATAAGTGCTTCAGTGTGTGCTACTCCTGTGTGACCTAATTTTGGAAGTGTGCTTTTTGTGGAATTTGGTAACCAGGGGAATGTTATGTGACAGAAATTAGCCAGTTGTCAAAAATGATCCAAGTAGCTGATATAAATGCATGCATAAATCAAGCAAATATTGAGTACAAATATATAGTTCAATAGGATTGTTAATGATATGTATTGGAGAAGAAATTATTAAAATAGTTACCTGACTCAAAGATGTAGAAGTGAACCCTATTATAGTGCATTTGTGGGAGAGACACATAAGAGGATATTCAATTATACTAGCATTATTCTAATGAATTATTTTGTAAGATACTAGAAAGGTAGAACCAATGACTTTACATGAAGGGAGCTGTCCCGTCTTCAAAAGGTAGGAAGGAAATGATGCGGGGGGGTGTGTGTGTGTGCGCGCTCCAGGGGAGGCCAAAGGAGACCTCAACTCAATAACAGGTTCCAGGTCCTTGTCACCACACAAGAAAGAATTCCAGGACGGGTTGGGAAGATTCAGCAAAGCACAGTAAATTTATTGAAGTGAAAGTACGTGCTCAAAAAATGAGAGCAGGTAAACTAGGAGAACAGATGCCTGGATGGGGTCTGGGTGGAAGGTTTTTATTAAACTTGGGCAAGAGGGGGCTAGGGTGGTCCTCGGATTCTGATCCTGGCAGGGTCACTGCCGATGTGTCTGGTCCTCATCTGTCCTCTCCAGATACCAGTTTCTTTTTTGGTCCTCCCAGAATTGTCATGGCAATTCAGGGGACACAGTGGTTCAAAAACCACGATGCAAATTTATTATGATGATATTGTAACAGCACTGTTGGGCACTTTTAGGTCAATATGGCTGCCAAATCTGGTTGAGACCAGTTTTCATTTGTCTTAACTACAGGAAATTGGGAGGGAGATGCAGGGGACCAGGTGTCAGCAAAAGTCAAGTTTATAATATTCCAGCCAGGAAGGAAAAGGGGACGGGGTGGAGCTTGAGACCTTGGTTCGCTGCTCTAACTTTCCCGTTTCATAAATGCACTGTAATCACCGCCTTACTCAGACGATCAGTCATGGTAGACAGAAGCGTCTGTAACACAGAAAGTAACCTGTCCCAGGTAACCACTCATTCTCATAACCATGCTGGATCATTCAAGTATAGAGACTGAAAAATTCCCTGAACGTACTCAGAAGATCATAACAGATAGTGTGGTGTTTTAAATGGAAAGTTGCAAGAGAGGCCTAAATAAATAAGGAAATAAATAAATATCCTTTCTCTTGATTATTATGAGAGGAAGTTCTCAGCTCTTGATTGAAATTGGTTTGGAAGTTAAAATAGAATCCTGCACTAGCATTCATCTGCACTACTGGACCAGAGTTCCAAAAGAAATAAATTTGTACTCGAGCAAAGAATTTTATGTGGAAATATAAGCTAAGGCAGATATCAGCAAACTATGGTGTGTGGGTCAAATCCAGCCCACCACCTGCTTTTGGTGTTGTCTGTGACAGGTTTCACAGTGTAATGGCAGAGTTGACTAGTTACAACAGAAGCCATATTTCCTATAAAGCCTAAGATATTTATTCTCTGGTCCTTTACAGAAAATATTATATGGTATATAGTCCCCTGGAGTTGATATACACTAGGTTTATAAACACTTAATGATTAAACACAGATGTTTGTTTTTATGGGAAAATAATTTTACATATATTTAAATATTTTCCAAGATATTTTATCCTGAATGTGCTGTATGTGTGCATATAAAACTATTTGGTGGACCACACACAGTTCATTCCAGAGGGTAGATTACTCCATTCTTTTTATTTTAATATATATTTTTTATTGATTTCAGAGAGAAGGGGAGAGAGAGAGAAACATCAGTGATGAGAGAGAGTCATTGTTTGGCTGCCTCCTGCAAGCCCCCTGCCCGGGACTGAGCTGGCAGCCTGGGCATATCCTCTGACCAGGAATCGAACCACAATCTCCTATGTCCTAGGTCCATGCTCAGCCACTGAGCTGCGCCGGCCGGGCAGATTCAGCCATTCTTTATCGGTCACTTGGGGCTTCTTTTCTCAGTTTTAAAATGCATTTCATTTCCAATGCTATACCATTTGGGTATTTCTTCAGACACCAGGATCTAGAATATCATCCAATTGACAAGGTCTATTAAGATCCTCGCAGGTAGATAAGCAAATTAAGTAAGAAGCCAGTTTTCCAAAGGATTGTATTTGCTGTTGTTTTCTGTCCTTGACTTTTGTGTTATTTAGCATATATATATCCCCTGTGAAGGACACAGAAGATCATAAACCCTTCCATTCAGCTTTTATTTATTTTTAAAAGTAGAGTCTATCTCTCACAGAAGTACCCCAAATAACTTACCTGGACATTTATCTTCAGAGTTGAGCTTCCCCTGTCTCCTCAGGAAAAGTGTTCTTATATACCACTTCTTTGTGTCTCTGTCCAGGTCAGAATGCCTTTGCAAAATGCCTTGCCTCTTTAATGATGTTTTATGTTAATAAACAAGAGTGGTCTTCTCACATCAATTTCCTCTCCACTAGCTACTTTACTGTAAGGGATCAAGTTTTGAGTAGAGAATTTTTGTGCATTATGCGATTGAGGGACAGGATCCACAGTGTTTATATTAAGGAACTTAAGAAATGTAGCCCAACTCTTCTGTCCCAGTCTGCATTATTGCTTGTTTCAGTCTAGCTTTAGACATTTATTCATTTGATTTATTATCTTTAATAGGTCATCTAAAAATGAATGTGCCACTAGTAGGACGGCTGCATAATATCATTACATGAGTTAAAATCATAAATGAGAGAGGTCCTGAGGAACTGGTAGGTGCTGTAGCAGTAGTTCCAACAACAATGAGTAACGTGGAAGGGTTAAGTCCAGGATATAGTGGGTAGCAGGGGGATGATGGGTACTCGGATGGACAGACAGCACAGTAAAACTGAAGATGTCAGTACAAACAACATACAGTCATCACCTGTTTTACAGTTCTGCCTGGGGCCAGATCTGCTCAGCAGTTCACTGTGCTGACTGTTTCCCTGCAGAGAGAGGGTATGGGGAGAAATGAAGAAGGGCAAGGACCTGGAGAAGGGGGAGGAGAAGTAGGGGTAAGGGGGGGGCAATCAAAGAAGGGACAAAGAAACCCTGCCCATAAGAAGTTGCTCACTGCTTTAGAAATTTCTAACCAGTGGGTTTAAATGACTATTTTCTATCCCGGGACTCTGGGTTTTTGCCTTTGTGCATCCCATGTTATCTTCTATTATTTAAGTAGTTTCTTTGGAAGGGTGTTCTCCTTAATGAGATTACTTTGGCAGAGTGAACACTGGCAGAATTATTACAATTTTCAAAATTGTTGGCTTATGGATGTGAAATAATCCATCAGTATATGCAAAATGTATTCACCGGAGAATGCTATGGGCCCATGGAAGTGTCATTGGACAGTGAATGAACAAATGGGTGAGATCAGTTATCTCGCATGGAATCGGGGACAATGACCAGTTAGCTACACTTTTCTTTGTGTTTTTTAGTTTTAGTCTAAAAACTGATTTGACTGTATACTAATGAAATAATGTCACTCCCCAAATTGTTGAATGTTTATTTCAAGTTGGATTGCATTCATAGAAAATGGATGTTTTATGAAATGGAAGGTAGTAGTTTTAATAAGAGAAATACTTTATTGATTTATTTGCATATGCCCATTAAAACCTTGGGTCACAGAGCTTAAGGGCTATCCTGCAGCTATTCATTGTCCCAAAGTAGCAGATTTGTCCTTCTGTGGACCACATTAGTAATGGTTCTTAGGATATAGGAGGCAATAGTGATAGAAAAAGAGAGAGAATAGATGTTGTAAAATCCTCAAAAGGGATGTATTTGATAACAAGCACTTTAATGTAAATTATCCTATTATATTCTCTTCTTTGTTGTCCCAGTGAAAATTCTGCTTAGTTGTGCTCTTAGCTGTTCTACTTAATCTGAGCAGTTCTTTTCTTCTCTTCCCCTGGTTTTTTAATGAAGCCCTAGCAAAAAAATTGAGATTATTAACTTATTGTGCCTTGGGAGCAGTTACTGTGAATTCAAACGCATATTTCCTTAATTTAAAATAAAAATGAGAAATATATAAAATGATTATATTTCATTATGCAAATTTGTTTTTCTTTTCTGCTAAAAAGATTTGGTTATTGCCTTTGCTTCAAATGGAACACAAATGAGGCATGAAATCCCTGTTGCTTTTTCACAGTTGAAAACAACATTGAGTATTAACGCCGTCATTAATATTATATAAAGCTCTAATTCAGTTGGTTATTGACTTGTGTGGCACCACACAATAAAGAAATAGTAACTACCAAAAAGAGCATAAGCAGAACTGGGATAAAAATTACTGTAGACTGGGCTTGAGCTAAACATACTAGGGATTTCTTGGCTTAACAATGTCATCAGCGGGTATCTGTCTAGCTGCTTTTCATGTCACTGCATGGATGATTAGTAAAACAAGTAATTTGAGCTTTATTCAACTTTTCAACATGTAGCTTCTTTTCTTTTTTTTTTTTTAATTAATCCTCACCTGAGGATATTTTTTCCATTGCTTTTCAGAGAAAGTAGAAGGGAGAGAGAGAAACATGGATGTGAGAGATGCATCAATTGGTTGCCTCCTGCCCTCACCCGGTCTGGGCTGGGGATCGAGCCTCCAACCCAGGTATGTGCCTTTCACCGGAATCGAACCCTGGGCCCTTCAGTCTGCAGGCCAACGCTCTAACCACTGAGCTGAAATGGCCAGGGCAACATGTAGTTTCATTATTCTCTTTATCTGGTAAAACTCTGATTATGAAGTCCAATATAAACTTTAATTTTATATTGGAAAAACTTAGAAGCCATCACATTTTAAAACAGCTATTGTCATTTAGAGCATGTATTTGTCATTATGAAAAATGACAGTATGTCTTGAAAAGATGATCTTTTTAAAAACAAATATTACACGTTGAAATTTTAATTTAATTTGTTGTGAACAATATTTTGTATTTATTTTAAATTAAGGACATATATATTTGAACTCACAATTTTCTGAACACATTCTGTTACATTGCTGTATGCTTTTTGCTCTCCCGCTGTAATATAATGGCATTATGTTTCCAATAGAAAACATTTTGAAAAAGAATTCTCACGCTAATCACATCAAATCAGCGAATGCCTTGCCTTTGAATTTTAGGTATCTTTTTCCTTTTTCAAATTTGGTATTGTAAATTTATCTTGGTGTAGTGATATATTTCAATGCTCTAGACCAGTGGTTTTCCAATGGAAGCATATTCACCCCCAGAGACTATTTGACACTGTCCGAAGACATTTTTGGTTGTCACAACTTGGGGGAAAGTGCTCCTGGCATCTACCAGGCCAAGGCCAGAAATGCTTCCAAACATTCTGCAGTGAACAGGACAACTTCTCACCACAAAGAATTATCCAGATCCAAATGTCAATAATGTTGCTTTACTGCAGGTTAGAAATCTTTCTGTCTAGCAGCACTGTCCAACAGAAATAAAATGTAAGCACAAATGAGAGCCAGGGATATAATTTAAAATTTTCTAGTATTTCCATAAAAAAAGAAATAGGTGATGTTATTTTTTATAATATTTTATTTATCTCAGTTATCTAAACTTATCATTTCAGCATACATTTGATATAAAATAGGAAAGATATTTCACAAATTTAATACTTTGAGAAATCGAGTGTGTGTTTCACACATTACACCTGAATTCAGACTAGCCACATTTCAAGTGCTCAATAGCTACTTGTAGCTGCTGGCTAATTGTACCGGGCAGGGAAGCTTGCATAGATTCCTACCTCTATCACTATTTACCCACATCTTACACACAAAATTAATAATAATAATAATAATAATAATGATCTATTCTGAGTTGTGCCAAGTGTGACCACTCTTTTATTTATTAAAGGGTCTTATCCAAGGATCTAACACTTTCATATTCATGTTAAATCTCATCTCTAAAATGATCATTTTTGATGGCATTTAGTTACAAAGTTAGAAGCAATATTAGGAGAATATAGTATAACCTCTGTTTCAGTCCAGCAATTGTGTTACTTACAAGTCACATCTCTTGGGATATATCACCTATCTATCACAGTCTAAAGTCAGTTTAATAATATTCACAGAGGGAGTACTTTTCTAAGAGGAATCGTAAATACCACTTTTTATTTACAGGAAGCAATTTAGTATATGAGGACAACGAATCTGTGGTTAGTGGCTTAGAAATGATGATACTAGGTCAAAGTAACCCTCCTTTTTAAGTACAGTTATTATGGAATTAACTTTGTTCTGGACAGATAGGCAATAAATTAGGATCATTGTATGAGCAACCAGACAGTGCTAAACACAGTTCTGATGATAGATTATAGGAAGTTGGAAGGCCATCTTTCCTTAGCTATTCTCCTGAAAATATAAGGTTATAACCAATAAATTTTTAATTGTTACTTTAAAAGAGTAAAACAAGCTCAAAATATTAATAAAATCTATTTTTTTCTTAGAAAACATAAGCAAATTGTTTAAATGATTTAACCTATTGTTGAAAACTCTTATACTGCTATATGTGGTACCTGGAATAAATTTGAATAATAATATTATGGCACATTAACTAATTTATCTTAATTTCGGTGCTTTTCCTCCCATAGAATCTCTTTCAAATGGCCAGGAATTATGGGGAATTTCTGTTTCTGTTTGGAAGAGGTAGCTTAACACTTGCAAATTTGAGATGTAGTTGATTTAACAGCAAAGCCTTCGAATTTCTCTAAAACACAGTAAGAAAAGTTCCCCACTCACAAAAGATGGGAATCTTAGCATTGAGAACAACAGATTGTCAAATGCAACATGATGGTGGGTGGTAGAATTTGTTTAAATATAGATATCTACTCTTCAATAATTGTTGCTGAAAATGCACCATCTGCTTTAAAAGAATAATCATTCGTGGCATATCATGATAAAACATTCATGACAAGGAATGAGTTTATTTTTGAAAATTTCATTTACTGGAGTCATTAATTAAATATATTTGTCCAGCATGTTGGGGCACTATTAGAAAATTTCCCGTGAGCTATGATCTTGTTTGGAATCACTATCTCAGTTTTCAGAATTATTTGGTGCAGACAATTAGAGATGTCTTGTAGATAAAGATATGTGGGAAGAGATATAATATTGGCCAAATTGATATCTTAATGATTGAAATATTTTGGGGGAAGTCAACTTTATTAAATATTCGTTGTCAGGGTTTGGCAAATATCTTCTAATTAGGCTCTGTGTATCCATAGTGTTCTTTACTAGAAAATATAAAATAGTTTCTGTTTCATAATCATGTCATAAAGAACAATGGAATAGGTAATATTGCCTTATGTTGTAAAAACAATGGTATTAATCTAATGTATTATTAATTCAGTGGAGAGATTATTAACCTTTGAAATAACCCTCCACTAATATTTGATACTTGATTTCCAGTGGCTATTAATATTGCTTCTCTGTTGCATATCACCATTTTATAATTAAAACATTTTACATTGTATGTAATACATTTATGTTTTCACAATATGGGAAAAAATATGTACTAGGCAAATAATAATAGATAATATGCTAAGTATTTTCCTCTATTCCTTTAAGGTTTTCATTTCTAGAAACTTTGATTCCTTCTCAATTAAATATGATTGATTTTCATTCTGTAACATGAAGTAACTACTCCCTTCCCTTTAGAAAACAAGCACCCTAAGGGAAGTGACTGCCTTTTATTCTATATAATCTTTCTTGAATCTAGCACATGTGTTACATATAGTAGACTCTCAATCAATATTGGTTTTAATTAAATTGAACGCTATATGTTTCTACCCATTTTGAGATTAATTGGCTGTCATGTATTAAAGAAGGAATTTAATACACAACTCATTTTTCAAAGAGAAATCAGCCAGATGGATTTTTTTCCATTTAAGTGGTTGACACTTTTATATTTATTCCGTGTGGCATGTGCTCTTGCTGTCACATCTCTCACTTTAATGAGTTGATAATGTCACCAAATGGTTTTTGGCTATATCAAAACAGGTATGTGTAGGAAGTAACTAGAATTCCCTTATGAATACCTACAAATGCCAAATGAGTTTCTAATGTAGGCATTAGGGGAAAGGAAGACAGCATCTGAGTTAATGACAAATGTGAAGACTATCTCCCTGGTAGAGAGCTGCAATGGAATGTCCCTGGGACCATTAAGTGCTCCTCTTCAGAGACACAGGAAACACAGCTGTGTAAATTTATCTCACCCTGATTCTTCCTTCAATTAAAAAAAATTATTTAGCTTGCTCTAATATATTTACTTACATCAGAGACGTTGGTATTACAAATGAACATTGAAGAATTTTGAAAATCCAAGTACATTATTTAAGCTGCCTATAAAGAGTGGTCTCTGCCTGCTAAAATATACCACGCTTCCTATTCTTGTCTCAGTTTTTCACTAAGTACCTGTACAACCAGGCAAGACATTTAACCTGTGCCTCAGTTTCTGTGTCTGTAAACTTGAATGAGTCTTCATTCTAAACGTTTTTTGTGCGTGTATGGATGTGTGTTTGTGAATAAAACAGGGTTGGCTTGATCCCCTCTTATACCACTTATTAACTCTTTGACCTTGCGCAAGTTATTTATTATCATTTCCAAAATGTTTAAAATAGGCATATGTTATGAGGATTAAACAAAAACATGGCTGTAAAGTGCTTATGATACATAAAATCTCTCAGGTTTTAACTATTATTATGAGAATTTTTCAAGCCATCAAAATGCCTTAAATAGTTTTATTGTTTAATTTTAGTATAAATCTTCTATTTGCAATAATGAATGGAAACTCTTCTGACTCAACTTCCATAATCACTCTCTACATTTGGATATAAAAATAAAAGGAAGAAAAATGTAGTATATTTTATTACATATTCTTTATTACATGAAGAAGAATTTCTGACAATAGGGAGTGTCAAGAGCTAAACTAATCAATGAAAAATATGATATGAACCTCTTTAGTAAGTCAATATAAAATACTTATTACCATAGGGATTTTAAAGTAGTTCAAATCTTTGCTTTTAGAAGTTTGTAATCCAGGTATCAAGGCAAGCAGTAAGTAGTAAATATAAGCAATATAATTCAGAATAGTTGATGGTAAGTACATATATTAATAATTACTGGACTTTGGACAAGTGAGAAGATAGCACATTTGGTGATGACAAAAACTCTGAGATAGGAGACAGGCATATAATTGAACATTGACAAAGGGGTAAAATGCAACAAACAGAGTAGCACGCAGGAAGTGAGAGAAGAGCATGAGTGTTAGGGCAGGAATCGGAAAGACCTCAAGGTGATTCGGGACAATGGAGAGATCCGTCTGGAGATTGTAAGGAGATGAAGCTAAAATGGTGAAATTGAGACCTGTAGTTGCCAGCTGAAGAACTGAGATTTTTCCTCCCAAGAGGGAAATAGAAAAGAGGAAAGTTTGATAATTCTAACATGGAACTTCAGGGAGTTCGCTGGAGTGTACCTAACCTGTCAGTGTGACTAGAGTGCAGTGAGTGGGTAGAGAGTGGTAGAAAATGAAGATGACATCAGAGAATTAACGGGGAGGATCCAGATCACGAAGGGTCTGACTTGATCACGTTAAGGATTTTGACTGGAACACTGTGCAAAATGGGGAGTTGAGGGCTTTGGGCGGGGGGGGGGGGGGTATATTTGTAATGCAAATAGACTGTAGGAGAGCAAGGGTGGAAGCAGGAAGGAGGATTCGGTAGCTCTTTCAGTGATCCAGGCAATAGATGATGGTAGCTTGGAATGAACTGATATCAGCGGGAATGGTGAGAAAGGGTGGATACTAGATATATTTTGGAGATAGAGCAACAGAATTTTCTGACTAATTGCATGAGAGTTGTGAGAGATAGAGGAGTCAAGGATGACTCAAATTATTATTGGCCTAAGTAAGTAAAAAGATGAAATTCACATGAGCAAAGGGGAAATCTGTAACTGAAAAAGGTTGGAGGGATGTGGGATATAGAATTTTTCTGTTATGGACATGTAAGTTTTGAGATATTTGTTAGATATCCAAGTGGAGATAACAAATTGGCATTTGGACACATGTTACTGGAGTTCAGAAAAGAAATTCAGACTGAAGATATGAATCTGGGAACCAAGGGCTTATAGATGAATTTGAAAGCTATTAGACTAGAGGCGATCACCAAGAGAGTGAGTGTGTCGAAACGAGGAGGGTTGAGAATGAACGCGGAGAGTATGCCAGTGTTAAGAGTTTAAGGGTAATAGGCGGAATCAGGAAAGGAGACTTTAAGTTGCAGCCAGCGAGGTAAGAAGAAAATCAAAAGTTGTGGCGTCCTGGAAACCAGGGGAAGAAAGTGATGGTAGGAATGAGGGACATTGAGAGGAGGGTTGAATGTGTTAGAAGGATGAGAAATTGAATGTGAATTTCAGGTTGACTGGAGAAATAAGTATTAGGATTTATGTCTTTGATGAGTTGTAGAGATGATGAATTTGTTTTTAATAAACAAAGACAATCTTATTGGGGGGCACATAGATGATTTCTAGTGGAGGTGTTCCATAGTTTTCAAGCATTTCTTATTATTATTTTTATATGTTATTATAATCATTTATATAAGTTTCTGCCACTATACTAGGTGCTTTTTGATAGTAGGGACAGTGTCTTACACATCCTATGGCTACACCTTTACATTATATTTAGCAGAGGCTAAGTATAGTTTTGCTGAAAAGAATAAATAAGTGATTGAATAAATGGTTAAATAATTGGATGGGTAAGTGGGTGAATAAACAAAACCTTAAAATGGAAAATTGGAGCTTGAGAAGTGAGTTGTGTCTAGATAAAGAGATATAATATGATATGATAGTATCTGCATTCATGATGTTTCTTGACATGATGGTTTTGGGTGGTAACATTCTCCATGCTGAAAATGACAGCTTTTATTCAGGTAATCTACACTCAGGTATGGAAAGTAATTACAGTTCTCCTGTAACGTCAGAAAACTCTGAGACTTTTGTCATCATACTATAAACGTACAGTGTATCTCCTGGCTATATATTGTAATATCTGGAATAATTTAGAAGGATCATTTAGAATAGTGCTATCCAGTAGAAATATGATATAAGTGTAAATGCTAGCCACATATGTGATTTTTAAATTTTCTAGTAGCTACATTAAAAAAAGAAAAAAGTGGAATTATCATTTATTTATTTAACACAATATATCTAAAATACTGTTTCAACAGGAGATTTATATAAAATATTAATAAAATATTTTACATTCATTTATTCATGCTAAGGCTTTGAAATCTAGTGTATATTTTACATCGATTTCACCATATTCCAAAAGCTCAATATTCACATGCGGCTAGTGGCTACTGTCATGGGCAGTGGGGGATCTAGAAAATTCAAGAGATACTAAAGTAAGGCAAACTGGAAATAAACAAGTCATCTCTCTCATCACTACTTCCAAATTGTATTATGTCTTCTTAAACCATGCAATGATATTTGGGGAAGAGCTCCTCTTAAAACCTGTTTTAATTATTTGTTATCAAAATTAAACACAAGTCTTGGTTATTTAAAAAAGAGAATTCCTTGGAGAGTGTGTGTGTAAACTATGCTTATGAGCCTGGGAATTATTTTAAATTATTTCCCAAATTAAAATTTTTATCGGAGTGCTACATTCATTGTCTCCTTCCTAAATATTTGGAATCTTCCAGATACATAACACTGTTGAACAGTCTAGCAGATACAGGACAGTTCAGAGGCTTGCATGCTGTACACAGCATCCCCAGTTAAGGATTGTCCATCAAAATCATGTAGCTTTGGCCGGACCGGGCGTGGCCAGCGGTTGAGCACTGACCTGTGATCCAGGAGATCGCGTTAGATTCCCGGTCAGGGCACGAGCCTGGGTTGGGGGCTCGATCCCCAGCAGGGGGCGCGCGGGAGGCAGCCGATCAGTGACTCATCATTGATGTTTCTCTCTCTTTCTCCCTCTCCCTGAAATTAATAAAGACATATTTAAAAAAATAAATCATGTGGATTTTAACTAGTTATCTACTCTTTGGAAAACAAAACAAGAATCTTGAAAAACCATGTTGAAATTATCTTAATCAGAATTGCCTTGAAAAGGCTCCTATTCTATACATTACTATGTGGCATTAAAAAATCATGCTTTTTCCCCCCTCAGGTTAAACTGTAGATGCCTTGAAACTGATAGCTTCTTATTCCAGAACCAGGGTATGGAGTATGCCCCATTCATTAAAGAGTAAGCGATATAGTACATAATTGTGTTTATAATATAAATTCCCCACTGCCCTTGAAGAGTCTGAATTATGGAAATCACCTAATCAAGGACAGTGTCACTGACGTTTCTCATATATATTGAAATCATTGCTATTGTTAACAGAATAATATCCATAGCACATAGCTCTGACAAAGTCAGTTAGTTGCTTAATTTATGTTTTACTGCAAAGGAATATGCCAGAAAGTAAGACAAGTGTAATCTCGGATAATATCACTGTGATTCCTTCCCATATAATATAATTTAACTTTTCTTTCTTTGTTAAATAAAGTTCAAATGTCTAGATGCATGAAATTTTTTTCCTTTTCAAGGCAAAAACTCATATCTATTTTATAAATATTTATACAAGTACATTAATACTCATAGATATGTCAGCAAAACAATTTGCCAACAATAAATACATAAATGCGTGTATGTGTATGTGCATGTGTGTGTATATACACACATATAGTTTCTAACAACATGATGTCATCTTTGGGAGCAATGAAAGAAGTACGTTTATTCATTTATCCACAAAAAGGGAAAAATATATTTTCATTATGTTTTACTTGGGCAGAACACATTGGAAATAATAAGATAGGTTTTAAGCAATATATTTTGACATATAAGTTCTTGTATTCACAAATTCAGTCACATGTATTATTATTATCTATAGAATAAATAAAACCCACAAATTAAAATTTTTTTCAAATAAATATGTTTGTCTTGAGTATATACTGGGTACTTAAAAACCACTTGTCTTAAAATACTGCTGGCTGCAAAATGCTTTTCCATCTTACCAGAAATGAAGAACTTCAAACTATTGTTCTATTAAGAGTTAGAATCCTGGTGGAAAAATAGCATGGCTTAGGAGTGAATCAAAGGATACTTCAACAACAGATGTTTCATTCTAAGTTCTGTAACCGTAAGTAGGTTATTTAACACTTACAAACCTTTGTTTTCTCAGTTGAAAAGTGAAGTCTAGGGAGCAAAAATTTCAAATATGTGTTAAACATTTAACATTTCCTATAAACACATTATCTATTATTCTACTGATTCTATTATTTTATTATTTTTTAAAATTTTTTGTTGACATTATTACAGATGTCCCACATTTCCCCCACTTTGCCCACCTTTACCCTGCCCCCAGCCCCCTTCCCTCTGGCCTCTGCCACACTGTTGTCTGTTTCCATGGGCTATGCATATATGTTCTTTAGCTATCAGTGATTCTATTATTAATGTATCTGATTAAAGATATACTTTATATAAAGAAGGTCTTTCTTTAAGCCATTGTAAAATGTACACAGTTATTTTTATCAGGATATACATAATATGTTATAAAATTAATCCTGGAATAGAGGTCTAATATAAAACTTATCTTCAAATACAAAATTTGCCATAATGCTAGATCCTCCTTGTTGCTGCATCAAATATATTTTTTAGACTATTAATTTGATTAAGTTACTTGATTTTTTAGCTCTGGAAGAAAAGTTAAAGAAAAAACTAAAACTCCGATAGCCTTCATAATAATTTGAATGCGTAGTGTTAATTCTTCAAGGTTGCATCTATGCATATTTTCCTTTATATAATATTGCCATAAAATCAAAGAAAAATGGTGAATGTCCATAAAATAAACATTTTCTACTTTCCATTTCAGTAAATTTTAACCAATATTGTTAAGCTTTCTCTTCTCAACTTATTGATAGTTCTAGCAATGTTCATTCTCCCTATGGTCCTTTGTATCGAATCTGTTTAATTTTCATGATGGGCTCAATATTTACAAACACCATGAGAAAATCATAAAATTCTTTTTTGATGAATATCTCTAATCAATAGCTCAGGATAAATCATTAGATGAGAAGTTTCCTCCGTATAGATTCTCCCCATTATGTTATGAAATTTCATTCTAGAATGTAAAATACTTTTCTTGAATTTTCTGATAAATATTTTTCAGTACAATTATTTACATGGCAACTTTATAGAAGATAAACTTTGGTAAAATGTAGTTTGTTTAATATTCTATAAAAAAATATATTTCTTTCCATGTAATATTATAAAATATTTATTTTTCATATGTATGTGAAATATATGTATATGTTCTCTAGAAAGGACCTGAGTTTCTGATCTTTTGGAAAGGAATATGGAAAAGGGGGTGACAGGAAGGCTAATGGGAATTTTTTACAGTTTTATTGGTGGTTTCTTCTACTCTACCAAGCGTATAGATGCTCAAGGGAGCTGGTTGTTTAAATCTCTTCCTAATTCTATGTTCAAAGATGCCACTTAATAGCTTGAAATCATCCATGGAGGGAATATGCTACAAATCAGAATTTTTCTTAGTTTTTCAGAGCCTATTGTTACACATTTTCCAGTACAGCCTGAATATACCCAGTGTTTTCTAGGTTTAATATCTGATGATCGCTTTTGGTTTTCTTTCGGATTTCATATTTTGAGCAATTTTATATTTTTCATATAAAAATATCTATGCTGGATAAAGCAGCACATCAGTTAAGAAAATATTTTGCCTTTAATTAAATCTTCCATGACATTAATATCACAGCTCTATTTTATTTTCTTAATATGGCTGGCAGGTCCTTATAATCTGTGTACTTTTATTCATTTAGTGTAACTTTGTTTTAGATGAAACTTTCATGCACCACATTGTTGAGCTATGAGTTTTGATATTATCTAAGAATCCTTTCTTTCTAACAGGATAACTTTTCCTATTTACATTTATTGCTGTATTTAGAAGATTTAAATTTTACTGCTTTCCTCTCACTCTGTATTATCTTATTTGTATTTAATATTTTCCCTTTATATTTGAAAAATGTTTTTTACATGATTGTTTTTCGATTTATAATTTAGAGGGTTGGCTATTGTTTTCTCTGATCTCTGTTCTTCTGTTGTTTTATCCTATAACTTTAAGAAAGTATAATCTAAATTACTACAGGTTATTTTGGCAGTGGATGGTGATGGAGAATCAGTTGTATTTGCAACATTCCTGGAGTGAAAACAAAATAATCTAGTCCCCAATATTCACAGTGATAATAAGAACCAATCACTGTTGGCTTTTAGTTTCCCTTTTTTGTTTGTTTGTTTGTTTGTTTAAAAGAAATGCAACATCACAGATGTTCTTTGAGTCACAGAGGATATTAAAATATGGAACAGAAAGGACATTGATGACTGAATTAACAGTTGAATTGTGTATAGCATACCAGTGACGCTGTAATGCACCGTCATGTATAATCACTAAAACCTTTATTGACCTCTCCACTGTGAAAGATGAAAATAGCAGACTACTTCTTTCTGTCTCTACTTTTGATAATTATTTTACATTTATATAATATTATAAGCTCTATAATATGTACCTTTAATAATAATCTAGTTCTTGATTTGTCAAATTAATATTTTAATTTCCTCTATGGAAAATAGTGATATTATTATACTTATATTTTTTCATATCCCATTAAATTGACTTATTAGATGGAACCATTACCATTGACATTAGCTAGTAATTAGTAAGAGGAAGAAAGTAAAGGTGGTCCAGACATTATAAGCATGGCCATCTGGGAAGCTTCCCCAGGAAGCTGCATCTTTATACTCCCCAGGGTACTGGTCCATTCCCTGCAGATCACTGGGGGAAGGGGTCCAACAAAGGGTAAGAAGGGTGCTTGGGCAGTAAAGTTGGGGTGACCTTGGTGAAAATACTTGTGTGTCAGTCTAGCTTGGGGAACCATGGATTGGCTAGAAGAGGCAGAGCCACTTGCAAGCATGCGAAATCTTAGAAGGTTAAAATCCACATACAAGGAATTCTCTCTCATTCCCCTGGCTTTGCTCCTGCTTCCTTGCACTCACCTGTGCTCCCTCCATAGCCATGTGGCTCTAGAAGCCACATGAGCCACGGCCATGTGGACCCCATACACAATGGACTACAGCTGGGAAAACAAACTAAGCTAGTTTGATGCTGGACTGGGCTGTGCAAATATGGAATGGAAACGCTGGTCAGTGGCTTTAATCCTAGCTCTACTGAAGACACAGCTGGACTGCTTCCATGGGAGGATGGAGGGAGAGGGGACCTTGTAAACTCGGAAGTGTAATTCCACACCAAATGCCACTCATTCTCCTGTGGGAGTCTCAGAAAATTCCTTTTCTCATGACATCACAAGAAGCCCACTTCCCCCAGCAACAGGTGGGGACATGGAAGACACCCCACCAATAACTGAACCATATGAAATTGCCCATTTTCAAGGTCAAAACAATATATTCTCATTTTTATATTTTTAATTTTTTTATAATTTTAACTTACAAACCATATTTTACAGAGCCTGGGAGATTTATATAAATATAGTAATTACCCCTGTGTAAAATTTATATATATATTTTCCAAATCATCTCATCTTGCTCATGGATATCTAGGGCAAGTATTTTTGTCTTTCAATAGGAAGTGAACCAGCAGCTTTTCACATAATACACAAACATAAGTTTCTCCAGAACTTAGTTATATGACCATAGCTATAGAAGACTGGAAAGTATGCTCTCAACTTGAGTGTCAATGTGCACAGCTTAAAAGGAGATGTTTTCTATTTTAAATAAGGATGGTAGGAAGAGCTATTTGAAAACAATTCAGTCTCTGACAAATACTGTCTAGTTCTTGACATTGAGAGATCTACAAAATTTACATCATTGTGTTAGTACTTTATGTTGATTGCTAAAAATAGAAATGAGTCTATAATTGCTAAGAACTAGAAAACAGGAAAGCAATAATAACAAATCTTGATAAATCGAGTTAGAAAAATGAAAATAAAGGGGGAAAAGGTGTAAAATTCAAATCACAAGTATAAAACACAAAATATTATTACAAGTTATACTAAACCAGTAATAGAATTTTACTAATTATCCTTTAAGAGATAAAAATATATATAATGACAGTATAAGGCTAAAAATTAAGAGGAAGACAATACAGCTTTAAAAAATAATATAAGATTATTAGTGTTCTAATCAGGCAGAGTAGAATTTAAGTTTAAAGTCATTCAGTGAAATAAGTGGGCATATTTTGTGTAGTCAAATGATACTGCCCATCAAGAATATACATAAAGATCCAAAATAATTAATCACTGAACAAGGTGATATCAAAATATAAAGTAAAATATTTTCTCAAAATACTGAAAATGGGTGAATCCACAATTATAGAGGGAATCCTTAATATTTTCTTCTGAGAAATTGACAGATCAAGTAGATAAAATAAATTAAAATAGAAAATTTAGATAAGAAAACTAACAAGCTTAGTCAAATAGATGGTAGAGAAAATTGAATCCAAGGAACAGAAAATATATATTCCTGTCAAACTTTTCTGGAATGCTTCCAAAAACTGATATGATATCCCACAAAAAATTAAAATTTATTTAAAATACAAAAAATACCATATAGACCACATTCTCTGCATTCTATACAATAAAACATTAAAAATAAGTTGAAAACTATCCATTTGACTTCGCAAAGTTATATATAGAATAATATAAGGAAGCAAATGTAATGGGAATATTGTAAACAATAATATTTAAAACATTTTACAAACCGACCTATATGAGAAGAATCAGGTTCAAGATGTCAAGCCGGGCATCCACATTTCCATTACATTGACTTTATTTAACAAGAGATGTCAGAAAGAGGTATAATATGAAATAATTAATAACCTTAGAAGAAATGTTCAAACCACATGGTTAAAAAATATATAATTATATGGGGAACTTACTAATTAATTCTGGTTGTCAGATTAGCCCTGACAAAACTAGGTAAAGATAACACTCCTAGAAAGAAAAATTATAATTTCCACTTAAGAATATACATATATATACATATATATATATGAAATACAATATTGACAAATGTAGCAGGTTCTTAAAAGAACAATTATTCATGACCTAGTAGATGCTATGCCAAGAATTCAAGGATGTTTCACAATTAAAAAAAAATACTAATGTAATTCTTCTGAGAAACACCAAAGGCAAAAATAAAGTACACAATTATTTCAGAAGTTGCTGAAAAAGATTGACCACACTAATAGCAATTCCTATTAAAACTCTTAGCTAGAAATAGATTTCTTTTAAAAGCAAAACTGGGTCTGGGCTGCTTATCGCTACTTAAGCCAATTAGGCGGAGACAAGGTTGAATCATGTACGAGCATTTATTCCAATATTGCTGGCAAAATGGAAGAACAGCAGGATTCATTCACATAAACTCTGTTCTAGCCTGCTCCCCATAAGCCAGTTCCTTATATTGGATAGAAGGACAAAAATTACATGGGGAGGTGGGCGAAAGGAATAAGAATGGATATAATGATTTACAGGTTACAGGAAATTCAGGCTGGTGGTTGCAAAAATGGTGGGGTGCTTCCTGGACTCCTTTGTTTTGGGAACAAAGTTGTTAATCTTTCCGTGATGATAGGCAGTCAAAGAGAATGGATCACATTCCTAATGCCCTGGGGCGTACAACTCCCAGCTGGGTTAGAAAGTGCTTTTTCTAATTAGAACAAAACAATCACAGTTAACAGAACATGATCAATATTTCTTTTAACTATAGCTAACAATCATGGTTAACAGAGCATGATCAATATTTCTGCCCTCAACACTTTCAATCTCATGAAGTATATTTTACCAGAAATAGGTAGTAAATATGATACCTAAATTTGAGTTAATGAAGCAATATTCCAAACATAATAGGCAATCATGCCTAAACATGTGTGAAATCAAACCATTCAAAATTTTTCTAGATTACCAAAAAGATTTATAACAAGCATAAATATGGATATTAGAAAAATGAGACAAAATTCATTTGTAAAAGATAAATCATCTACATACATAGCCTAACTTTGAAGTTAAATATCAGTAGTTAAATAGTCATCATCTTGATACCAGATACACACAGACACACACACACTGACCATATTCTATATATGACCAATAAATGTTAAGAAAATAGAAACATAAACAGATCCAATTTACAGTAGTGACCCACTAAAATTTCACCCCATCTCCAATGCTAAGACTCTAGTCTGTCCAAATTTCAGTCATTGATATCTTCACTGGACTCTGTCTCCACACTGATTCCCTGAAGTCTTTTTTTCATCACAGCAGCCAGAGGTATATTAATTTTTTCCCACAGTCCGAGGTGTCTTTTAAAACTGAAGCTTGGTTTGTTCATACACTCTTTTTTGTTGTTGTTGTTCACATACTCTTGATAGCTATCTTCTAACTCAGAGTAAAACCCAAAGACCTTACGGGACCCTGTACAATCATGGCTCCCTTTCATGTCTGTGACCTCATTTTCTGAAACTATCCACTTAGCTCACTCTGCTCCAGTCACACTGGCTTCCCTCCTCTTAGAACATGTCAACCGTGTTTTCATCTTAGATGCTGTTCTTTTGCCTAACTATGATTTTTGTTATCCACAGGGCTTACTCTCTCACCTACTCCAATTAGTCATGTAAAGATCCTCCTGTTAGTGCAGACTATGCGGGCTAAAAAAATACTGATATTTTTCCTCCCAGTTTCTAAGTTCTTCTGGCTGAGCTAATAACCAAATTAACAGACAGATTAACAGGAGAAAATCAAAGTTTAATACATGTGCATGGGGAATTCACATAGACATGATAAATCCATGAAAATTCCAAGGACAGGCAACATTCAGTATCTAAGACATTTGGAAAAATGAAAAAGGTGTGGGGATGGAGAAAGGGGTATTAGATTTCAGAAGTGAGAATGGACATATATAGGTAGTTGAGGAAAAGCAGAAACACATGGCAGGCAAATCTTTGCTAGGCCACTCAAACAATGGGACTGAGGGGTATCTAACAGGCACCTGCCTGAAGCTCTCCTGTTTACCATACATCATTCACATTAGGCTTAGGGGACATCCTAAGATCTCCTAATTAAAGCAGATTTCTCTGTCTGAATCTCTTGGGCAGGAAAGTGGGGCGGGTCAAAGATTCTTTGAGTCTTTCATTTCCTAGTAAACAGCTTAAAATCCCAAAAAGCAGCTTCAAAGTGGTAGAATTTTGGTCCTTTCAGAGCCTTCTGGGTCCATCCTATTTAGACTTGTGTTGCCCAACTCAAGTCTCTTCTTTGTTTTTTCCTCCTTAATACTCATCACTTTTACATATTTTACATTTTTCTGATTTATCTTGTTTATTTTTGTCTTCCCTAATGAAGAGGATTAAAGACCATGCAGGTTCAGAACTGCACAGTTCCAGTAGAAACTGTATAGTTGTGTAAATACAACCTGCAAAATGTGTAAGGTGGCCCTGCCCTCAGCATAGTAATTCAAGGCCTATTAGTGTTTGAATGGATTTTTGCGGTCTTTGTTTTTTTCTTTTTTTACCCTGTCATCTAGCTTAAGAGTAAAAAGCTAATGAGACCAGATTGTGAAGGGGCTCTGAAGGCCATTGTTAGAGCTTGGAATTGACTCTAAGTGAGGTTGGGAAACTTCTGGAGAGTTATAATGAGATTAGTTATCTAATGCAACAGTTGCTTTAAAAGGATCACTGTGACCGATATTTTGAGACCAGGCTGTGGAAGAAGATGGTGTAATGGATATCCATTAGGAGGCCATTATAATGAACTCACTCAGAGATGATGGTGGCTTAGAAAAAGGGGCCAACACACTGGACGTGGAGAATTGTTTTGGGGTCCTGAATATATATCGAAGGTGTAGCCAGTAGAAATTGCTGATGGAGTGGATGTGGGGTATGGGAGAAAAATTGGAGTCAGGGTGACCAAAATTGTTTTTGGGTGTGAGTAACTTAAAGTCTGCAGTTGCCACTTATGGAGATGGAACAAATACCTGGAGGGGACATATTTGTGTGTGGGAGATGAGTAGTTTGCCTTTGATATATCAAGTTTTGTATTTCTTTTAGACATTTGGATATATTTAGATAACATTGGATTTTAAGTGGAGACATACAAGCTGAAGATATAAATTTATGATTTATCTGTCTATAGATTTTTTGGTAGTATTTGTGGTTTTTTAAAAACTTTGGTTTAAAATACATAACATGGCCTAGCCGGGCATGGCTCAGTGGTTGAGCATCAACATAGGATCCAGGAGATCGAGGTTCGATTCCCGGTCAAGGCACATGCCCGGGTTGTGGGCTTGATCCCCAGCAGGGGGCGTGCAGGAGGCAGCTGATCAATGACTCTCATCATTGATGTTTCTGTCTCCCTCTCCCTCTCCTTCTCCCTTCCTCTCTCTGAAATCAATAAAGATATATTTAAAAAAATACATAACATAAAATATACCATTTTAACCATTTTGAAGAGTACAGTTCACTAATGTTAAATATTATATAGATGGTTTTTCATCCATGACTATAGGTGAGATCAACAAGAGAATCAGTGTAGAGAGCAAGGAGGAAATGTCCCAATGTTGATTCCTCTGGAAATCCAGTGTAAAAATGATCAGAGGAACCAACAAAGTATAGAAGGAGAAGCCAGCAAGTAGGAGGAGGGGAAACTAGGAATATGGGGTGAGCTAAAAGCGAAGGGAAAAACAGTTTCAGGGTGAAAGTAGTGATCAACTGTGTTACATGCTGCTGAATATTCAAAAGAGATGTGTTCTTAGATTCAGCCGTTCAGTATAGTACTGTGGCGCTCCTTGTGACAGTGGTATATTAACTTTAATATTTTATCCCAGATTCTTCTCTGCCTCCATCTGTGTCCTTTGCCTTATGGCTTTTCAGTTCTTCCCACTAGACGCAAAGTATACTCCTGTCCCTGACCTTGGACTCAGCCATGTTACTTGTTTTGGCTGATGGAACACGGAAGGGAGTTCTAGTGTGCTAGTTCTTTATTTCCATTTGTCTTGCCCTTCTGTGTCACCATGAGAAGGACATGGTCTGATTAGCCTTTTGATCCAAGTGTTATAGTAGGCAGCTGGTTGTTAACAAGGAAAGAGGGAGGAAACGGAACAGAACATCTGACTAAGCAGGTCAATAGCCCTGTGGTCACCTCCGGGAGTAACTGACATAGTCCCCTCAGCTTAACAGGCCCGGGGGAAAATCGCAGACATCCTGAGACTGGGGAGAAAGAGGCAGAAGGAAATGCCCATTATTAGGGCATGTGCAGACCCATACACAAGTCACCTCAAAGTGACCTCCCCTTAATTATGGCCTGATTGTAATAAATTAGCATTGCAGTTCTGAACCCTCTCCCCTGTGGACAAACGCAGAGAATTGCGGGTAGGAGCCAAAGTGGCAGGACACCCCCAAAAGAAATCAGAGGATAGGATTGGACACTTTAAAAATATGTCCACTCTTTTCAGGGACTGGGTAGTTCAAAATAAACCCGCTCTTTTCTCAGCCCAAGAAAATCTAAGAAAGCTCACACAAAGACCTTGGGACAGTTGCTCTTGGAGCCTGCCTGGCTCTCTCTCTGCCTCCCTCAGAGAGTGTACTTTCACTTTAATAAATCTTGCCACCGCCACTTAAACCCCTCCTGTGTGTGTCTCTGAGTTCTTTCCTGCGACACCTCAAAGATCCTTCTCTGTCTGGTGACACAGGCCCTATCTGCAGCTTGAGCTCCAGCCCAGTACACATCTCTATCAGCTGACTCCTAGATGAACTGCTTTTGATAGATGGATGCCAGAGAGATTGTGTGCTTGTTACATCGTTTACTGATATGGTGACCTTGACAAAGGCTGTGTTGTTGCTATGATGGATAGAGAGCCTGACTGAAGCAAGTGCAAAGAATGGGAAGGAAATCATTGAGTAGAGTAAAGCAATGCTTCTGTGCAATTTTCCCAATTTCCCCATAAATGGGGTATAAGAAATTGGAGCACATCTGGAGAGAGACGTGGAATAAAACATGCTTTTCATTCCGGATGACAGAAAGGACAGCATGTTTGAATGCTGATGAGAATGATCCAGTAGAACAGGGGGGAAATGATGACGCCAGAAAGAAGGTGGAGAAGCACCCCAGCCGTTCTGGAGGATACTATGTACACAGGTGAATACTGGGGCTTAGGGAAGTCTGAAATCCAGATTTCCCCGAAGTGAAAATCCACACATTTTCTATTAAAATATGGAGCCAAGCTTCTCTTTCTTTCAAAGCAGTAAATGTGGAATGAGAGGGCAAAGATATGTAGTAAAGCCAGTTTCCTGGAATGGTCAAGTCCAAAGATATTCTTAGGGTGTGCCTTTACTTAGGTACAAGATCTCAGGCAGCTTCTCTAATTATTTGGATCACTTTGTTTCCTCGCCTATTAAAGAAAATGGATAAAGAGATGAGTTCTAAATTTCCTCACCCAGCTCTAAAATAGTATTATTCTAAGACCTGACAATTATGCTTCCAGTGAGCCCCTCTGAGAGCTGTTGCCATCATTATGTAAGTGCACAGCTTACTGGCATCCTCCTATGTAACAGATCTCAAGATGCCTCTTTCACAGTAACATCCCAAACTCACCTAAAGTCAGATATTTTAGAATATCTGACATCTGCTTAGTCTCCCAAGGCTGGCAGAATGGATTGAATAATAGTTATTTTAGGATGTAATTGCTGCACTGTTAAAAAATAAACCCCTCTGCAACTAAATAATGTCATATTTCTGAGCCACTTATATAACCAAAATGATTTATCCAGATAAAAGAGCATGATTTGGGGAAACATTTAAAAAGTCATTGCAAATGATTTTCATTACTCACCCGCTGTGCTGTAAAAGTGTGCTTCTCCATAGTTTAGATGGTAGCTATGTAGGACAATGGCAGTTTTCTAATATTGCATGTTCAGAAATCTTTGCATAATAGCTACAGACAAAGTTGGGATACAGAGCGCGGGAAAAGGAATATGGAAGTTTCTAGAAGGCCCATAATACCTTGGGAGCAAACTAAAGGTGGTGGTAAGCAATTGTGGGAGAGATTAGAAAGCAGACACAAATAATAGAGAAGTAGTTGACAACCAAGAGGGGAAATAGAAATAGAAATGAGGACCTAAGGGAAAGAGAATGGGAAAGCAAAGAGAAAAAAAGAAGTTTCCAGTAAACTTAACTTTGCATATACATCTCAGGATGACTACTTTTTGTAGTTTTAAAGAGTAACCACTGAGCCCAGGGGTTGAGGTGTAGATAAATAATGATAGGTGACTAGATAGATTAGATAGATCAATAGATAGAGGCAGCATCTCCTAAATCTCCTAAGTATAAATAGCTATATTTTATTTAAAATTTGTGGAATTTTAAAGGCTGTCAAGCAACTCATGTCAGCATGGTATACTAACCAGTATTGGGCAATGCCAACATTAAAGTCCTCAGTGGTCCACAAATTAAGAATTACGGTGTCTGTATCACTTCAAGTTTGACATGGAATTTGTGGGTAGGTGTGCGTATGTATATGTTTGTATGTATCTTATAAGGATTTTTGAAGTACATTTAAAATAGAATAAATTAAGTTGAAACAGAAATTGAGGTAGCAACGAAGTTCTGAAACTTCAAGTCAAACTGTGATTATTTTAAATGCTGAAATGGGTGGTTAAAAATAATATTTCAACTAACTAGTATGTAATTTAAGTAGGCAAATAGAATGTTAAATGATGTATTCTCTGAAATTTGGTTGGATTTCAAATAATGACTAATGTTTCAATACTTACATGTCAACAAACAGAATTCAAGTGCAGCACAACCTTTTGCTTTAATTGTATCCCCCAAAGAGAGACCATGAGCAATCTCACTGAGATTCGCATTGACCAATACTGAGAAGTCGAATGCATGGTAACGGATAGCCCATTACTTCTTTCAGGGCCTCTAAGTAGTTTAAGGAGAAAATAATACTAACTGACAGGGAAATAATTTGCCAGTATTGTGGCTTTGTAAATCATTTTGTGGAAGCAAGAACTCCACTAAATCTCATTCTTTTAATTGGATTTCCTGTCCCCTTGCCACCATTCTATTGGCATTGGCCCCTATAGATGCAGCTTCAGTCAATATAGTAAAAATAATTAGAGGCTGCCTGGCCGGCATGGCTCCATGGTTGAGTGTCGACCCAGGAACCAGGAGGTCACAGTTTGATTCCCAATCAGGGCACATGCCGGGGTTGCGGGCTCGATCCCCAGCAGGGGGCGTGCAGGAGGCAGCCCATCAGTGACTCTCATCATTGATGTTTCTCTCTCCTTCTCCCTCTCTCTGAAATCAATAAAAACATATTTAAAAATGATAATAACTAGAGGCTAAATGTTAGATTTTTTCCTTGCAAAAACTAAAGAAGGATTACTTTTTAAATAAACCAGGTATTTGACACCAAATGAGTTTATCATATCATTTGACTTGCTCTCTGTGCTGCAGCAATGACACATGACTGGCTTTGAATTCATTTTTTTAAAATCTTCATTGTTACATACACTGTTGCAGTCCCTGGGCTGAGTATTTGAGGTATGTTTCCTCATTTAACATCCTTTATTTCCCTCCCGTTTCAAGCCATAGATAAGCTAACTAACATGATTTAGTCAGGATTCAAATCTAGACCTGCTTCCTTCAAAATCACATTCTATTGCCACAGGCCCTCTTGAAAAGTACCCTCTGGGGACAGGGTTGGGAGTGAGGATAAATAATTAAAACTAGGCAAAAGGATATATAAATATAGATCCACAGTTAGATACATCGACAGACTTACATTCTTTGGGTGGCTATTTAAAGTTTATTGACAATTTGTATAATTTTAAAGCATATCAAAAAGCTCAGCCATAGCATAGTAATTTCAGTTTCATCATCTGTCTAAAATTAGAAGTATAACATATTTCCCACAAATACATTGAATATTAGCATAGCCAGGGATAAACAATAGTCAGGCAGATCTGAGTTCAAATCCAAGCTCTGCTACCTACTAGCTATGTGACCTTGGCAAGTACCATAGCCCATAGGAGCTTCATTTTCCTCGTCTGACATGGGCATTTAGAATATATTGCTCTCCAAATACTCTTCTGACACTTGTACAATATGGAAGATGAACTTAGGCCAAATTCCTGGAGTAGATAAAAATCAGAATCCTTTAATATCTGAAAGTTTTTATCAATTCTTGGAGATGGGACAGTTCTAGACAGCACCATGTTTTAATCAAATAGGTTCAACTGTTAAAAGGAGTAGGTATCAATTGGGTAGTTGAGGCAACTCCTTGAATATAGCAACAGATTTATGACTGATTATTTTTGGTACTGCAGTTAAAGGTAATTCTAATTTAATTTTTTTAACCTTTAGTATAAATTAGTATAGATTAAAACAAAACAAAACAAAAAAAACCCCTAACTTTTCATGAGGGGTCCAAAAATGGAAATGGTCTATCTGTATTATTTGATCTATGTTACATTACAACCCTAGTGCCTAGAACTGTGCCTAAAAATCGTCTTATTTTTTTAAAAGTATGTTTATTAAAGTGAGTTGGGTAAATAATAAAATTACAAAGTTATTACTATACTTGAAATATTTTAAATAGTTCTATATAAAAGTTCTGTGCTACAACAGGTATGTATGAGTTATGCAGGCAGCCATTATAAATCTTGGGGTATATAGACATTAGCATTCATTAATGACTTTGAAATTATGTGTGCAGTAATCAAGAGAAATAAAAATGAAGCACAGGCTGTAAACATCATTTCCTTGTAGCACCTTTATGAAAACTTGTGTAGAGAATTTCTGTATTTAAGTTAAAGGCACACAGAATCCTATGAATAAAAATTTAAGAGGCACTTTTTCTGATTCTGAGATGGGTTACACCTCAATTGATGTTTTTGTTTGTATGTTTTACTGTTAGTGGAACAGAGAATTTTGAAATTTCACAGAAAATTTATGTGTGAAATTAAGCAGTATGTTCTTGGGAATCTAGGTTGAATATTTTATTACTCCTCAACTGCAATGTGCACTTTCCCTTTCAACTTGTAAATCATTAGCTCTAAATGACCACAATTAAATCATCAAGGGATGATTTTTACCAAGTGACCAAAGTAAGGAGTAGGGATCTTTGCCGTAGCTATGATTGTTACTGTTCCATTATTTCATTCCTTCCCAAAAGGGCAGAGTATGTCTAGAGACCAGTCAATAAGTGTAAGGAAAAAAAAACGATCATTTGCACTGTATTCTCATTAGTGGCTAGTTTTTCATATGGTGCTTTTTGGTATCCGAAGACATACTCTAAGTGATAAAGTTTGTTATAGACTTGCTTTTATTAACACGGGAAGTTCAAATAGGGGCCATGATAGATTGAGAAAGTTATATCGGGTAACTACTGTGTATATTTATTTCTTATGATGCCACATACTCTGTTTCTTTCTTCAGAAGAGCATTCTTTTTTATGCTTTCCTGTTACTTTTTCTGCGAACTAGAACAAGTGAGAGATATTGTAAGCCCTAGTCATTGTTGATAGTGTAATATTAGCGTCTTTTCATGCTAATAATGCTTTACAGTTTATTTCTTTGTACATATGTAGAGCTAATTTTAGCTCTCAATTAGAGCTTTGATAATATTACTGTCCTATATTTAAATTATTTGGACAAATATTGAAATTATTTGATAAACAAATGACAATTTCATTTACTTCAGGATAAAAATACAAAATTACTTCATGATTGTATGTGATAACTTTAATCACTAATTTTCGCAAGCAAGAAACAAATAGGGATACATTTATGAAGGTAAAGAAAATATGTGTATATATATATAACATATATAATTTCACAATGCTTAGATCAGTTTCTTGCATGTAAACTATATATATTTTATACACATATGTACAAATATATATATTTATTTATTTCACACTGTGTAGTAAAAAATATTCCCCTCCTCAGATTTTCCTAAAATTTTAAAATAATGTGTTTAAAATACAGATACATATCCACTTTGAGTTTAACCTTTAATATATATATTTACCTTTCCCATTTTATTATTTGTATACACATTTGGTATTCATAAAATAGTCAACAATGGACTACAAATATATTTCTTACATTATAAACAATGCAGAATATCAAATATTGGATATTATAAATTGAATTTGAAATTGAAATTACTATTGATTCAAAAACTATGAACTTTCCTATAGTTAACAGAGCAAACTTTAAAATTTTTACCAGTCAGAAGAGCCACACAATGCTGTACATGACCACAAAATTATTTTTACTCTCCTGACACACAAAATCTCTTACATATTAGAGTTAGAAAAAAATGTGAGATTAAATATATGAGAAGAATGCTATTCAATCACCTAGAGAAAATAAAAAGAATTTATGACAACATAATAAATCAACATCCTTAGTAGTTACCTCATTATGTGTACGTAGTAGCTACTGACATTGCAGTTGAACAGCAAGCCTGTTATTTGAAAGAGGTATCATGGTTTCCATGACTGCAGAAAGAAGTGTGGTTTAAGGAATTAAATTTGATTACATACTAAAGGCTAACTTTGACTTCTGTTAACATCAACAAAGATTAAATATTTCCTTTTAAACAAGGTGAAAGTCAAAGTAGCTTTGAAAATACCACCATAATTACTTCATTATTCCATTTGTTATAAAGAGAATAATTGTTTAGGTATGTTAAATTAAATTCATTTGTGAAAAAATGCACTGTGTTTTATGGATAGAGAAATTGAAAGAACATTTAGCACTTGGGTTTCCCAGAATCTGTTGACTCCTCCAACGCAACTGACATCCAATGGGGGTGTTGCAGTATATATCTCCTTTTGCTACAGTGCCTAGTATTTGGTGTCATTGCTTAGTGATTGTCCTTCAGGTTCCCTGCCCCTGATATTGGTACACAAGGCACATTGTAAATGAGAGATTATATGTATAGAAGCTGCAGTGAATTTAAGAATTAAGAGTGCAATGGGGCAGTGAGGCAGGAGGCTTTGGAGTTGGGCATCAGAGTGGAGGGATGTATGCAGAGGGGGCCACAACAGCAGCTTTGGTGGTGAACATCAGCAGTATTTCTGGGGTGTAATGTTGGCTCTATCTCTTGCTGCCCAGTTCCTGTTCTCAACTGCACCTGTAGTCTTCCTGGGAGGTCTGTGAACTATCCAATTCTCTTCCAATAAATTATTTTCCTGCTTAATTTAACCAGAGTAGGTTTCTCTTATTTGCAAACAGTCCTGACTAGTATTGCTTCTTTCTTTCTTAGGTATCTATTTCTTTAATTGTTAATTGGTCATATAAACCTTATACTACTCTTTGATAAACTTTAGCCAGTTTATGAGCATGTAATGGCTAATTAGGGGACTGACACTATCCAAGCATTACTGAAAAAATGAAAGAGCCTGTGGATCCTGGAAAATAAAATTCAGTAACCATTTCTTAAAATTTCTTTTTATACTAAATGGAAAAATAACTGCTAATTTCAGGGGGAAAATTTGGGGCATGAGTAGTGAAAATGTTGGAAACTCAACAAAATTCTGATCTAATATTAATGTAGATGAAATTTATCAAACATAATCTAAAACCATTTTCATCCTTAATTATTCATCCAAAATACATTTTAAGGTAAATAAGAAAACCAGAAACCCTATTTTCTGATCCATATATGTGTGTATGAAAGATTTTTGTGAGAAATTAATCGATTTTAGAGTTTAATTGATCTCTAATGTGTAAAGTTCAAATGGTCTGATTTCTGTTGATACCTATTAACCTCTAATTTCTTGCATTTGTCTTACGATGACTTGCAATTCACAATATCCAAATATTTGGGGTCAAGACTAATACCTTAACAAATAGCATTTCAAAATATGAGAACAGTATTAGTGCAGATAACCCAATCTAAACTGTTATTAACATTTTTAACTAGACTCCAGTCTCATGATAAATATACTCTATGCTCTAAGGAGTCGTTAATAAAGTTTAATGAAAGTTTGTCTCATCTATAGTTGGTTCCAGGTCTTGTTGCTCAGCAACTACCTTCCAGATCACATTTCTAAGCTGTAATGTAACTGAATCCCTGGAGAGCACTTCAAACAAATGAGAGTTTTCAGCCACTTAATTCAATGCCCTTTACACAGGGATTGCTTTAGGGACCATGAGATTTGGGATTTAAAATGCCCCAGGACCCCTGTTAACTCCAGAGTTTCCATAGAATGCTGGCCGCAACTAGGCGCCTGAAGTCCAAAAGAAATGCCCACAGGCAGGACTGAAAGCCACTCTAGCAGACATTTCATTTTTAGATTTCCTGGAAGTGAATGAAATAGCCAATGGAGAATCTACTGACAAGAGAAAAAAAGAGACTAAGAACAGCCTTGTACCATCATTTACCCAAGTGTAAGGAGAAAGACATCAATAAAAATATACAGATGGAGAGGTAGATATTCAGGAGAATATAACCGCTATGGGAGTTAATGAAGAATGGAATTTTAAGGAGGTATGATCATCAGTGCCCAACATTTCCAAGAAGCCAAAATAAGTGAGATAAAGACGGATTTGAGGTAAAGTTGTTGATGAGGCCAAAATAAATTGATTTTTATCACTTAATCATTTTTATATTGAGCACTTCACTAACTCACTTTTTAGGTTGTCCATTAATAGTTTACCTTTTAAAAATTTCTGTTAATCATTTTCTTGTCTTCTCTGCGTAAGGCCCAAATAAACCTCTGAGTAGGCTAAGCCACCCATAAAAGAAGGTACAGCCTAAGCGATGGAGGCTTGGCCATCACAGTTATTTCTTCATTATTAGCGTGAGACCAGAATGAAAGAAATGAGTCAGAAGGCCTAACATACAAAGTACAAAAGTTGTAAAAGTAGCCATTGCCAGGTCGGTCAGGAATATAGGATGGAGATTTCAAAGGGCAAGGGGAAAGATAAGGGAAAGTAGAAATCAAGAAAACGGAAAATTTAGGAGAGAAATTCAGGAACTCTTTGATTTCCCCAGACTTTTCCTTTACACGTATAAGGAAGTCCATTTTACTGACCACAGCTTAAAACTTTAATAAAAGGTGCAAGCTGGGTTAGAGAGTGGAGTGGAACCCACCAGTTCATTCTAAGACAGCTAGGACTCTCTCCCTCTCTCTATCTCTCTCTCTGTGTCTCTGTCTCCTTCTCTCTCTGTCTGTCCCTGTCTCTCTCCACATGCATACACACATGTGTGTATGCAAATACATTGAATTTTGCATAATATTAAATCATTATACATAAGCCACCTCTTATTACTAGTGCATGAGATTCTTCACTGCAGAAAAAAAGATACCTTACACAGTATATCTGGTGCCTAGCAGAGTGAATTGCAAATGGTATGGCTCATTGTCGTAAAGGAAAATTGCACACAATCTTAAATGTATTTACTCAAAATTGAGGTATCTCAAGAGAAATCTAGAGATATCCCTAGATATCTGTTTGAGCTCCACGTCCATCCTGCAGAAATTTTAACTTGCCTATCCAGTATTCAGTTCTCCTCCTTTGCTAGCTTTAACTCTCTTTGGGTTAGAAATGTGTGGGGCATTAACGTATCTAGTTAAAAAGACTGCCCTCCTCTCATGCCCTTTGCAATTAAAGTGGCCATGTGATCCAAGTTCTGGTCAGTGAGATACAAAGAGACATTAAGTGTGTTGGGCTTTCAAGAAATCTCTAAATTTTCTAATGAAAGGGGTCAGATTTTTCCTGTGCCCTTTGCCATCTCCCTGCCTTGAGAAAAGGCTTGATGCTTGGTAGTGGCACAGCCGTGACTTTAAAAGGTCACATTATAAGCATAATGGGGAAGGAAGCTAGAAAAATGCTGTGGACTTGATATGTTCCTTAAACAACTACATCATCCCTGAACTCTATTTCTCCAGGCTTCTTGTTGCCTGAGAAAAAAAAACCCCTGTTTGTTTGAGACATAGATAATTTCCTGAGAGGTCATTTTATAAACTATAATTATATCTGTGTCTATACATCTCTATGTATAGATAAAAAAAGATTTAATATATAGATACACACATTTATATTGGCTTTCCAAATAAAATTATGTAAGAATAACAATGGAAAAGAACACCATAACTAATGTTTTATATATAATTGGGCAATGATATGTTTTAAGAAAATGTTATTGGCGATCAAAATTTAGATTTTTTTGGAAAAGACTGTGGATCTTGGAGCAATAACTGTAGAAAATTTATTATAGCAAACAAAACAACACAATGCCATATTTGTTCTAATTAAAATTCACCAATGTGAAAAAAACAAGATAAATTTTATTATATGCCTTCATTTTATTCCACACACACACAAAAACCTGTGATTAAGAACATGTTGAAAACTTTAATGTTTAATTTATGATCTATGAACATCTGAAAGCCAGACAGTAAATAATTATATTCAGGCTGGTGGGCCACCATTGCAGGAAACAGTTTTGTAAAATCAGTCTATCAAGGTTTTGCTGAACATCATCAAACATAACATAAATATTGATTCTTGGGTCTAATAAATAGTAGAGGTGAGATGAAATGTCGAATGTGGGTAGATCTTATAAAACACTGGCAACATGTGGCCACTTACCACTTTTTGTTTTGTGTGCATGTTTGTATTTCATGATGCATGAGTGACAGAGAGAAAAAGTATTAAAGAGAATTTTTGTTTGGGGTGATGCAAGGTTTGATCCCATGTTTTTGTGTAAAGTACACAGTCTGTGAATATATTTGCAAGCCAGAAATAAGTTACATTAGGTACTGCATAAGAAAGACAAGATTTAGGTTGAAGAGGGAGCAACAAATTTGATTCTTTCTACATCAGATTAGCAAAATGTGCTTGGTGAAGGGCATCAAGGGATTGAGCACTTTTTTTGTAGAAAAATAAAACCATCAGGCCTATAGAGCACATGTCACATTTGGCCAGTTTATTTCTGATACATTTTCTCATTTGTAAATGATAAGAAATTATAAGGCCTTCCTTTTATGCACTGCATAATCCTTTAAGAGTTAGTGGAGCCCAGCCGGGCGTGGCTCAGCCATTGAGCATCGACCTAGGATCCAGGCGATGGGGGTTCGATTCCTGATCAGGGCACATGCCCAGGTTGTGGGCTCGATCAATGACTCTCATCATTGATGTTTCTCTCTCCCTCTCCCTTCCTCTCTCTGAAATCAATAAAGATATATTTAAAAGAAAAAAAAAAAGAGTTAGTGGATAGCCCTAGCTGGTTTTGCTCAGTGGTTAGAGTGTCCACCCGTGGACTGAAGGGTCTCGGGTTCGATTCCAACCAAGGGCATGTACCTCGGTTGCAGGTTTTGTCCTGGTCCGACTGGGGCCACATGTGGGAGGCAACCAATCAGTCTCTCTCTCTCTCTCTCTCTCCCCCCCCCCACTCCTTTCTACTCTCTCTGAAAAGCAATGGAAAAAATATCCTTGGGTCAGGATTTAAAAAAATAATAATAAACACATAAAAACACTTATTAAAAAAAAGTGGATAGAATATTGTGAATTACAGTTTATTTTGTATGTGGATTTCCAAATAAAATCCTCTCTTGGATTATGATATTTTTTCCAATCTTTAGTTCTGTCTAGTCATGAGTTCATATACAATATGCATGAAAATAGTAAGCAGTGTATAAGATGACTGTCACCTCAAAGAGAATCGAAAATATAAAACTAAAATTTCAGATCTTAAACCCATGCATAGTACTTTTGAAGACGGGTCCATGGCCTGCTTTACTTAGTCTAATGCTTAGCAATACATCACACACCCATGAGGGGAAAACTTAAGATAGTCTTGAATCCTTTCATGAAATCACCTCATTTCTGATTATATATTTTCTTACCCCATCTCTGATAACTCCACTTGAGAAAGCTATTTACTGAGAAAGTTGTGACAGAGCAACCCCTGTAGGCTACGAGGAGTCACATTGACTTGATGTTTATGAGCAGAGACAAATGCTCTATGGATTTCTGCAGTAATTCCCCCCTTCAGTAAATAAAGGAAGCCAGACAGTCTTTGCATTCCTTTGAAAGTGATAAATGGTTAAGTTTGAGACTGCCTGGGGTTAAATGATCTCAGGTTTCAGTGAATTCCTGATTCCTCCCTTGCAGGCTTTCTCTGCTCGCCTGCCTGCTTCATCCTGAAGGCCTTCTTGCCATTAGAGGAACTAATGAGTCATCAAGAGTAGCTGTGGCCGCATTGTCAGATGTTAGTCTGTTTTTATCTATCAATTTGGGTTCCCACTTTTAAATCTTAGTAGTAGGAATGCGGAGGAAACAAACTCTGTAAAGTGTAGCCAAGAACAAATTGAAATGATGTGAAAAGCCAAGAGGTTGCTAGCACAGGATGCTCTCAGGATCGTATCAGGTTGTAAATTTCAGAAGGGGAAAATAAACTACACCTGAAATGTATTTAACACCCTTATATTTATTAATGATTCTATGAGTAGATGGAAACTTTTTCCCAGCTTCCAGATGACTAAAATGACATATAAAGTAGCAACGCGACCAGCTACTTTAACATATAAAAATGGTGATGGTGACAGCATCCAAGCTATGGAGCAATGAACTAACCACATTGTTTCCTAAGTGATGACTAGCTTTTGACTAACTTTTAAAATTATATGTCACTTCTCCCCTTTTTTCAAAAAGGTTTGGTCACAAACTAATAAGTTTTTCCCTATACATTATAATTAGTAATGCATTAGCCAAAAGATGTTATGGTTGAAATTTTATTAACTCTGCGTACCTTTATTTTTCTGGGTGCTCCCCACCCGCCTCCACCCGCCTTCTGGTGTCAGTGTGAGGGCTCTGAGGGCTCGCAGTGACCTTTCTCCTTCTCATTTCTCTAGAATAGAAATGTATGCAGCAGTGGACAGTTAATCAATTGTGGTTTGTGGAGAGGAGGGTATCGACCTGCAGCAGTATACCTTCTTCCCTTACTCATTTCCTGAGAGCACTGTACAACAAAAAGGGTTTAGGAAACCTTTACAAAATTCAGCCCCCAAGTGCCTGCGTTCTAGGGGAAGGTGTTTGAAAACATGACACTAAAAGAACCATTGAGACTATAATCTTGCACTGTATCCCTGACATTTTAGAGGGCTGCTGGTCTGAAACCAGTGTTCTTTCTGTGAAGTGCCGGAGAAGTATAATAATTCACTCCTTAGGGCTGTAGCCCTGAATGTTTTAGTTGTTTATAATGATATTAATGTTTTTTCTCTCTCTTCCTCCTCCTACTCCTCCCTTGCGCCCCCCCTTTCCTACTTCAATCATATTGAGGAAGGAAGATTTTTAGGAGCATGTCTACTTGTATCTGATTGAAATAGTCAAACGAGAATAAGAGAGGGTTGACAACAACTCTCTCTGGTCAGAACCTCGTAATTTGAATTGAGCAGCAGCTCTTGCAGAGGAGTTAGGACAACACGAATTTGAATCTTGACTCTGGCTGGTAATAGCTGTGTGATCTCAGTTTACTTACTTGAGACAGGGGAATCATGTCACCAACATTTTTTATCATCTAAAAGGGTGTGTAAAATATTTAGCATAATACTTGATACATGAAAATGATCTGAAAGGACAGCTATTTAAATATTTTATGCAAATCATCTCTGCTGCTTAAACGAAGAAAAGGTGTAAACCTTCCAGATATGGATAGTGATGTTGGTTTAGTGAATACAAATATTGAGTAGACAGTGGAAAGGGATGAAATGATAGGATTCCTAGTGAGAAAACAAATTGTACATACACGCAGAGAATACAGCATAGCATGTTCATAACGAATTACAAGTAACCAATGTAAAAATACTGTCCTTTGACAAACTAAAATTTTTTAATGATTTGAACCTAAACTACAATAACTATGAATTGTTACTTTCACCTTAACTGGAATTAATTTACCAAAAAGGGATTGAATTGTTTTTATTATATTGCAATTTGACATTTTTAGAGCAAAGTATTGAAATTCTACTGCCCTCTCAACAAAATATATTACATTGGGTTCAGTTTTCAATGCCTAATAATATGCTGCTATAGTTTAAAAAGTCATTGTTATATCTCTGTGTTTATGTGCGACATTCCTACCCATATTAATGTACGTGGTACATTTGAGATTATACTATGATTTTGAGGATATCTTTTTACATTTTTGAATCTCTTTGATGTGATACTCATCCTATATACTGCTTACTATTTTTGTGCATATTGTATATGAACTCATGTTCCTTTTATCTATTTATTTAATATAGTGCTGTTTATCTTTGGCATATAATTTATTTCAAACTCCATTACCTAGAGTGATGGCAAGTTAGGTTAAAACCTTCAACGTGAAAGATATGAAACACATATATCATGTTGGTTCATATTTACTTTCAAAATGAAATATGTCATGTTGAGTTTCTGGGCTGGGTGAAAAATAGTTTTCATAAAGCTAACAGGATGCAAGAATAAATTATAACTATGTTAATTGCTTTAATGGTGTAGAATCAGGAAATCTTTGTAAAATCAAGAAATGTTGGTAGAAAGCAAACTACCTATGCGTGTTAGTTTAGGTAAGAAGAACACATTTTTCTGGAAGTAGAGTATATTAAGCAACTTTAGATTGCTTTTAATCAAACAGCCAATATTTATTGATCATCTCCTATGGACTGACTAGAGGAATAGAAAAAAATGAGACAGATAATTCAGAGTCTAAAGATTATGTTCATAGCCTAACAACTCTCAGCCAGAGATGTTGTATGTTCATTCAGACTTATGAACAAGCGTTTTCTCAGTGTCTACTGATGTGTATAGCACTATGAAAATCTCTTGAGAAAAAGACACAAGTCAAATTAATCTAAGGGTAATTAAAATATACTAGAAGAGACAGCCTCTGCTGGTCACTGCAAACAACTCAGTAGGGAAGATAGGTTTATACTACTGGAGTTTAACTGATCAGATTTAGGCAGCAATCGAGTGCTGAGTTAATGGTAGACAAACACAGATATATTAGTCTACCCACTCATTGAACAAATATTTATTGGCACCTTTGTGTTAGGCAGCCTGTATATAAACAGCAGTCATAAAACGTACGTGAGCCCTGCCCTCATGGAGTTGATAACTGCTAAATTGATCTGCCTAGATAGGATTTTTGTTAGTCAACTATTTTTTATGATAACATAGTTTTCTTTGAAAGATTAAGACCTGCAAATGTTTCTAACTTTGTACAGTTTTGGGGAAAATTCTGAGTGCCCTTTAAGTTTTCCCAGTTTAGTGGAATGTGATTGCCACGTTCTGAAACAAGTGGAAAAAATAGAGTGAATTTGGTAAACAGGAGTCAAAGTTGTCTGTCTGCGCACTTTGGGTTTCTAAATTCGCTCTGGGAAAGGAGATCTGCAATGATAAGTAATTTCCTGGGCCCTGCTTGCCCTAGGTGGCTGAAATAAGGGCTCATGAGATCCTGTACCCCATACTGGAAATCTGTAAAGCCCCTTATTGCTATCAAAACTGGCCACAGCAATCAGCCTGACACTTCAAGCACAATGGACCAGATTGGTTTATAACATCATGTTGAGAAGTGTTAAGGCCGGAAGCTTAAAGCACAAGTTGGAAGTAACAGAACAGTCACAGAGATGTAGATTACAGCATGGAGAACCTAGTCCACAGGGTCGTGATAACTGTGTATGGGGCCAGGTGGGTGCTTGGGGCAATGGGGCACCACTGTAAGATGCATGATTCTCCGGCCACTTTGCTGTGCATCGGAAACTGGTACAGAATAATATTAAATGTAAACTGTGATTGAAAAGACAAAACCATATGAACGCAGTCATGCTGTTTTGGGGTGTCTCAATATGTTTCTGATTTTTAATGCTAATATTATAGATAGAGAAAGAAAGAATGCCCTCTGGAAGAAGGGCATAATGGGCATAAATATAGAAATTTGGTTATCAAAAAGGAATGGTAACATCTTGGTTATCTCTCTAACTGTATATAGGTGTTTACTGGTAGAATGAAAGATGGTTCCAACACTTGTCATCATTGTCCTGGCTTATGGACTAAGCTTGTCCTGTCCTAGTGGTCAGCATACCCCTTTTTTGGACATGGATACAGCTGATAAATTATATTGGATCTGATAGTTTCTCTTTGGTAGAGTGTCATTTTATAGACTTACATTGAAAAAAAGAAACCTTAAAGCTCAATAACCGCATACTTAAAAGTGAAAATAATAAAGAAGAGCTTGGTGAATTTTGCATTCACAATATAAATATCAATTTCCACTTCAATATGTAGATTAGCATTAATAATTTGCACTACCAATACCACTGTGATGGCTATGGTTAATCCTTTATTTTGAACTATTTGAACAATCATTTTGTTTTATTATTTGTACGTACTACTATAGGTATACACTCATATCACTTTTTGTTTAATATTGTTTTTATTAATTTTGTTTTATTGTGCTTATTTTCCTAAGGTTTAATTTGCTAAATGAGCCTTGGCCCAGAATATAATAGAGTTTACTAAAGTTTCTTTAAAACCAGGGAATGCTAGATTCAATGCTATATTTCTAGTTTCGAAAGAGATACCCCTATTAGAATAGTCTTTAATTAAATTTCCCAGTGCTCCTGACTAATATCTTCTTTTTATTTCCCATTTAATTTTCTGTCTCGTTTCACATGAGGGTCTCTTTCGATGCTTTCCCAACCCCAGTTTCTTTCTCCCCGCAATAGGCATAAAGCCAGTGATTTTCTCTAAGGTATTGCTTTGAATTTGTGTGAGTCACGTAGCTGGTAAAAGTCTAAGTTCTCTGTTTCATTGGCACCATTGCCCCACATTTGACTGAAAACAAATGTTCTTGTGTAGTGTTTGCTTCTCCTTGCTAGTCACTGATGGTAACTAAATGAGCAGTTCGCGGGCAGTTCCTCTGAATCAGAGACTGCTTATTGTTACATCTTGCTTTTATTCAGAATATGTTTTTAGTCCTAGTATCAAAGCTTTTTCAAAGTTTATTTTAATGAAGAAACTTTTCTTCAAAATCCTAATCATCCCACATTCATAAAGGTAGATATATATATTGCCAATTTATAATGTATTTTGACAGTTAATTGTTACTAATTTATAAATTCCCTTTGGCCAGTAATGTCTTTCATTTTCCCAATAAATTCTATACAGTTGTTTTTTTATACTTATCTTTTTTCTTCCTATCTTTTCATACTCACTAAATAAGTATCCCACTTGATATTAAGTGGGCTTATTGAAGAAATATTGGTTATGCAGTGTGTTAGTCACATGCTTGCTTCTAATGGGAGCACCTCTGGTTTTCTGGATATCAAAGGATAGCATAGCCTTGATAATACTGTTTGGTGATTAGTAATTAAAATTTCTCACTTAAATTAGACTAAATTTATCACATTTTTAAGTATATTTTTCCTGGAAATCCAACCTCATAATTATCCCATTGCCTATGATCAATGTGTTGAGTCAATAGCCACAAAGAGGTTCTCACTCATATTTTTTGTAGGATCAGGTTCAAGAAGAGGAATTGCCCATGTCAAGCCTCTCTTGTTATGCTCTGAGAGATTCAGTGTGCCCGGAAAAAATAAGGCATCTGTGCAACGGGGCGCAGGCTTAAGTTCTGAATTACTCATGTATATGCATCCTAGGACTAAATGTGAGTCTCAAGAGGCAAAGGTCTGCCTCCACTTATGAAAGTCAATGAGACAAGATATTTCATTTCCCAGTCTGTCAGTTAATATGCTTTCACCTACAAGTGGAATAATCTCCACCTCAAACTGGATTAAAAAATAAATAAATGTGTACTAGCCGGTTTTGCTCAGTGGTTAGCGCCTAGGCCTTCGGATTGAAGGGTCCAGGGTTTGATTCCAGCCAAAGGTACCTCGGTTGCAGGCTCCATCCCTGGCCCTGGTCAGGGCATGTGCAGGAGGCAACCAATTGATGTTTCTCTCTCTCCCTTCCACTCTGAAAATCAATGGAAAAAATATCCTCGAGTGAAGATTAAAAATAATAAATAAGTAAATAAATGCATTATCTCCTGTATCACAAAGCTCAGAGATATGGGAGGGCTCCAGGGTTAGGCATTTAAAGAGCTCAGTGAATAAATAAATAAATAAATATTTTTAAAAAATGCGACCAGGCGTGGCTCAGCGGTTGAGCATCGACCTAGGATCCAGGAGATCGCGGTTTGATTCCTGGTCAGGGCACAGGCCCGGGTTGTGGGCTCGATCCCCAGCAGGGGGCGTGCAGAAGGCAGCTGATCAATGACTCTCATCATTGATGTTTCTGTCTCTCTCCCTCTCCCTTCATCTCTCTGAAATCAATAAAAACATATTTTAAAAAAATAAAAAATAAATTGTTCAGTGATATTATTAGGGACATAGTTTCTTTCCAACTCTTTATCTTCACTGAACAAAGTTGGCTGCCTTTTGAGGTTGGTAGCTGCAGAAATCCAGACAGCATATCTAAATAACATGCCCAGAGGAATATGGGATGGTTTGTCTGCTCTCTTAGGAGTGAGGAAACATTTCCATGGGCTCACAGGCAACATCCCCCTATGTCTTACTGGACATATTAAGATGTCTGAATTTTCTTGAACCAGTGAGATTTACTTTCCCATGAGTCACATGGCCGTGATAGAAGGGAATATCGGAACTAAGCTGTGGTTCCTATAGGAAGCAATGTGACTTAAGTGAGCTCTAGGTAAACAGATTGTTCACTATACTCCGGCCTCTGCCAGCTATGACACAGTCACTATTTGGAGACCTAAATTCAGTTATCTCCCACGCTAAATTAAGTTGAGGTTCCAATAATTCATGAATTCAAGTATTTCAGATGATAGGGATGCTGTAATATTTTCAACATACATGGTTCACCTACCCACGCAACATTTGTGCTCCCTCCCCAAGATAGCCAAGAAGATAGTCCCTTTATAAAGACTTTAAGAATTAGATTGGTGATGGAGTCCCTGTAATCTTTGAAAAATGCTTTGGTGGATGTTTTATTTCGTTTTAGATTATTTTTTACAGATTCTAAAGTTGAAATGGCTCTTGATTTTCATAGAGATGAGAGATTTCTTGGGAATAAAATGAAAAAAGAGCCCCCAAAGTACGCAAAGTGGCAGGCTTACATAAGTAACACTATTAGTAGTAGTATTTCAAATGATCAGGAATACAGTGTTCCTTGGCAGTGGTTAATTCATCATAGGATCCTTAGAGCCAAAAGAGATGGATAGCCCACTCAAGTGCTGTTTTATTTGTCTAAATATAAAACCCTAGCTCTGGTGAATGGACCAGAATCAGTTACCTCTCAGAATTTTTCGCAGTTCCTGTGACCCTTTAATAAAGGGGACATTGAGTATATCTTGTAGACCTTGAAGTGTCCTATTGGAGCTCAATTCGTGTTTCTGTGTGCATCCCCTCCAATACGGTGTACCTTTACCTCTGATTCTTTGGAAAACTGCCTTTGGGACTGCTATGTCCACATGAGCAGAGAGCTGGAAGTGCCTGAGTGTTTATGTCCCCTCGAACAACCTTCAGACAATGACTAATGTTTGTGGGAGAATATAAAGCCCCAGCTCCATTGTCTCTAGTCAGAACATTTTGAGATATAATTTACAATCCAAAGATTTCCTTTTGGAATAAGCTAAAGCTACCTAAAATTTGCCCATTTGTTCAATTCCTTCCTCTTTCCTGTCCTGCTTCCTCAAGTTTTTTAATAGTCTCTCCTGGGAACACTTCTTTAATAAATCATTTGTACATTACTCCTTGTCACTGGATCTGCTTCTGAGGAGCCCAACTCTTAAAGAAGCATCTCTAATGATATCACAAGTACTTTCCCATTTTCCCATAGTCTCCTCTAGCTTTTTTTTGTTTGTCTGTTTAAAAAAAATATTAACTTGTATTCATCCTGAATTTTTTTCACAAATGTGTCTTGTATTGAGCAATGCAAATTATTTTTAGTGTCTTCTTTAGCACTATTGAAGTCTTGAATGTACCAAAATATTTAACAATTGTTTCTGTTGAAGCTCTTTGATTTGTTTAATACAAAATTTATGAAGTTTCTGTATTAACTTCTTTTTTAAACCTTTTGACTTCCTTCACCCATTTTTTCCAACCCTCACCTCTGGCACCATCAATCTGTTCTCTCTATCTATATGCTTGTTTTGTTCGTTTGTTTGTGTGGTTTTTTTTTTTTAGTGTACAATTTCTTAAGGGACGTTTTTGAACTGACTGAATGAACACTCCCCTCTGTGGACCTAGAACTCCAATTCATTCTGTTACTGAGGTTGCAGGTTTAGAAGTGTCTGGTTATAATGTGAATTGTTTTCTAAGTTTGCATCATGGTAGAACTGCAATTATCTACATCCTGCATTCCGTCCACCAGCAGCTAATTGCATGGTTTATATATAGTCTCAAGAAATGACAGGATCCCATATCGGCTCACTGAATTATGGAATATTGGATTTTCTGTTGCCTAGAAGCAGGTGGATATCTGTGAAATAATTTCTACTAAATATAGTAATAAATAAAAGGGAATCCAGCATCCTTGGAAGAATCCCAAAGGTTAATTCAAATATTGGAAAAAAATGCAGAAATTGAGATGCTTATCATATCTTCATTCAAAATCACAGAATGACTGATGAAGAAGTGAATGTGTTTCAGAGTGACAGTGAGTTATCATAAAAGTACTTAATAAGTTCCTTATGGAGTTTCTTTACTGGCATTAACCTATGTAATTCCTGACATCTTGCCACAGCTATCCATCTGTAGACCAAAGCCAAACAAGCAGCCCCTCCCTGCTACCAGTAAGAAGGAAAGGCAGTACTTTGGAATCTTCTTTTGATTTTTGAATTCAACAACATCTGGAGGTACTACTCAATCTATACTGAGTTAATACAAAGGGTGCTTTGAGTTAAATCCAGAAAATCCTCTCCAACTTGTTTAGGATGCATCGGAAGCAGACTTTAATTTGGGCATTATGTCCAAGCAGATTCAATATTACCTAAAATATCCATGTTGGACAAATAGAAACTATGACAAGGCTTTGTAAACAAATCAGAGAAAAAAATCCATTAGTGTTTTCTAGAAGGCCCATACCCTCTTCATGATACAGATATATAGACATAGATATATGATAAAGACATATATATGTGTCATGAAGAGGGTATGGCCTTTTTATGTACGAAATTATGGTGGAGTCTATACCCTTGACCATAGGACAACTGGTGACCATGTAAACTAATCGGCCAAATATCAACTGAATATCTGTCCAGTATAAACTAAATGTTTATTTCTGATTCACCAAAATCACTTACGGAGCCAGGAGTGCTCCAACATTTCATACTATGGTAAGATTATTAAAATTCTGGGAATGCCTACTATGGTTTCATTGCTTCCCCTCCTAAGCCTATACTTATGTTCTCATGGGGAGTTTTTCTACAACAAACTGAGGAAAATATTCAAGCCTAGATTATAGATGGTTCTGCATGATATGCACACGACAGAAATTGATGATCATGTTATATTTGATAGAGATGGCCCAGGAGGAAAAGTCTTCCAATGGCCTAATTTTTAAGTGGCCCATTTACTAGTTCACTTTGCTTGAAAGAAAAGATGGCCTGAGATAAATCTAAACAGCAGTTCACATTCAGATGCTACAGTTAGTCCCTTCTTATCTGTGGTTTTTCTTTCCATGGTTTCAGTTATCTAGGTCAAGTGCAGTATGGAAATATTAAATGGAAAATTCTAGAAATAATTCATAAGTTAAAAAATGACATGCTCTTCTGAGTAGCATAATGAAATGTTGCTCCATCCAGCTCTGTTCCACTCTGCTCCACCCAGGTAGTGAATCATCCTTTTGTCCAGCATATCCACTCTGCATATGTGCCCCTCCTGTTAGTCACTTAGTAGCTGTCTTGGTTATCAGATGAGTTATCAGAGAGTGAGAGTTGAGAGAGAGGGAAAGAGACCACATTCTCATAGCTTTTATTACTCTCATAGCAGTTTATTTTTACAATTTATTTTATTTTATTATTATTGTTAATCTCTTACTGTGCCTTTTTTATTTTTATATTTTTAATTTTCACCCAAGGATGTTTTTTCCATTGCTTTTGAGAGAAAGTGAAAGGGAGGGAGAGTGAGAAACATGGATGTGAGAGACACAGCAATTGGCCGCCTCATGCAGATGCCCTGATACGGCCAGGGATGGAGCCTGCAACCGAGGTCCATGCCCTCGGCTGGAATCGAATGCGGGACCCTTCAGTCCACTGGCCGATGCTCTGACTACTGAGCCAAACTGGCTAGGGCACTGTGCCTGATTTATAATTAAGCTTTATCATAGGTATGTAGATACAGGGGAAAACACAGTGTAATAGGGTTGGGTACTATCCTGGTTTTAGGCATCCCCTGGGCGTCTTGGAATGTTATCTCCTATCGATAAGGGGGGACTACAGTAATGATTTAAGGTTTAACTGGATGATCAGCGACTTGAAAGGGAAAAGATTGCTCTATCCTAAAGGATGCCATATAAAACCTGAATCAGTACATAATGTATGGTGTTGAGTGTCCCTCACCAGTGTTCATGTAATAAACAGGAAGAAGTGGAGATGCTAGCTTTCACTGATTAAATCTAATGACTCAGGTTTACTTCAGATCTTCAGATCTCTAGCTTCTCATTTAGTAGCCTAAAATGCATGCTTCTACTGTGAAATAAAATGTTTCTCTTCAATTTTAAATGACAGACACTGTGGAACACTATGCAGCTGTAAAAAAGAAGGATCTCTTACCCTTTGAGACAGCATGGAGGGACCTGGAGAGTATTATGCTAAGTGAAATAAGCCAGTCAGAGAAACATAAGTATCACTCATAAGTGGAATGTAATAAACAAAATAAATTGATGTACAACATCGATCCAGAGACACAGAAGCATAGAAGCATCCAGCCTGATGATTCTCAGAGGGAAGGCAGGGGTGAGGGTCAGGGAGAGATTAACCAAAGAACTTAGATGCATATATGCATAACCCATGGACACAGACAATAGTGTGGGGAAGGCCTGGGGGGGTGGTGGGGTGGTGAATGAGTGCAGGTTGGAGGGGGTCAGTGGGAAGAAAAAGGGGGGACATGTGTAATACTCTCAACAATAAAGATAAATTTAAAAAGAAAAGAATACTGTGCTATATTCTAAGTATTGAATTTTAAAATTTTCACTTAATTATGAAATAAGAAAATACTTCCCATATGCCTCTGTGCAAGCCAATATTTGCATATCTATGCATTAACTTGTCAAATTAATTTTATTAATATTTCAATTGAGAAATAAATATTATCTATAAAAATTCTATATGGAAATTGGTCTTTAGTACCCTTTTCCAAAAAAGGTCACATGTAAGTATTTCCATTCTTAGTAGTTTATTTTGTTAGCTTGTTTATATGTTACCAAGATTTGGAGCTGTCCTCTCAGAAGATGGTAGCAAGTGATTGGTACTTTTTGTGAAATAATGAAAATATCCAGAAACCTCTATTCTGCTAAGTATTTGATAAGCACATTTTTGCTTAAGTCTGGGGAAGCAAGCTAAACAAACAAACAGAGAGTCATTTGTATTACCCTAATGTAGAAATATCTCTTCTCTGAAGTTCAGGTTATAAATGCAAATAAAAAACAAGCAAAAAAAACACAAATGCTTTGCATGAGTGACAACACTAATTGCTTCTGATCTTATTATTATTTTTTTTGTGTGAATTGCCTTTAATATCATTTAAGTTACTGCTTAAATGTTTAATGAATAAGATAATCTATAACCGTAGTTAAATGGCAGATATGTTTCAAATTTGATTTTAAAAGTGTCGAATGCCATAAGGTCTTTTTCTTTTGACTAGCGTGATTAAACATGATGATAGTAAGTTGACTGAGGAAAGGTATCTGTAAGTAAAACATTTTTGTTAAAGCCAAGCAGATTTATTTATTATTGTCAATGAGAAAAGATTTATCCTTATGTCTTTTCAAAATATAAAGAAGCCAAACTAAGCATTTAACAAATGCAAAAACAAAACAAAGATCAAAAACAACAAATGGCCTGCATTAGATAATGCTCCGTTAAAGAAATGTAACAGCTTCAAGATAAATATCTTGCTAAATTCTAAACGAATGAAAACATTATTTTAAAGCTAAATATAAATTTAACTATAAGACACACAAATGAATGCCTATAGGGAAAAGAGAGTACTGGTCCTGAAGTCCTATTAATGTATTAGCCATGCAAACTAGAAAACTTTAAAGATGGATTAAGCCATTTTTTAGAATAAAATTTGCCTTGAATGTATTTATATGTATATGAGTATAAACAAATTACTAGTTTTAAAAATCAGTATATATAACCAGAAATTCATAGATTTTTAGACCTTGTATTCAGAGAAGTGAAAATAGCATTATACTTTGGGCTGAAGATTTTGTTTAAACAAATATCATTTATTGATGTGAGATAAAAATAAGCGTTGGACTGTCACCCATTTTAAGGATGTAATTATTCCTTCTTCCACAGAAGCCTGCTTGGGACTTTTGTATTTTCTCACAATGATTTGGGGGTAAATCTGTTATTAAATAAGTATTATTCATAGGAGCAAGCTGAGAATTATAGACTTTTAATTAGAAAGTAAAATTTTTATCGATTTCAAATAATTCAATTTTTTTCCTCAAATTTTAATAATTTGATATTACCTTATGTGGAAACAGGATCAATATTTTTTCTACAGTAATAACATTGAACATATATGCATATATATGTAATATTTTATAAATACATAAAATATAGATACATATTGAATATATACATATAGAAGGAGCTGTAGGTATATGTAATATATATATTAAAAAGTATATTAAGCTGCTGATAAGCCCTCTCACAAAAATACACATACACATGCACACACAGAAGCATGCTGAATAAAGACTGCCTCTGCTCTTACAAGACTAACAATTATCGCTGCAAAATAGGGTTGTCATCTTGATGCTGAAGTATACAATTTTCATCCAGTTATAAAATTGCATTTTATTTTCACATGTACCTGCTTCTATTCCATATTGTATTATTTATTTGCATTCTGTTTTTTCTAGAATCGAGCCTTTGTGCTGTACTGAACATTTTCAGCTCTTGAATTAAAAAAATAATATTTTAGCCCAGCCAGCATGGCTCAGCGGTTGAGCATTGACCTAGGATCTAGGAGATCTCAGTTCAATTCCTGGTCAGGGCACATGCCTGGGTTTCGGGCTCGACCCCCAGCAGGGGGGGCGTGCAGGAGGCAACTGATCAATGACTCATCATTGATGTTTCTCTCTCTCTCCCTCTCCCTTCCTCTCTCTAAAATCAGTAAAGAAAATATTTTTTAAAAAAATAGTAGTTGAGACACTTTTTCTTTTGCTAAAAAACAAAAAGGGGGTGCATGTGATCCTGAGGTAATGCGTTTGGCTACACGTATGGTTTCCTTCACTTATTTCTGGAATCTTTTTCATTCACATATCTGCTAGAGAAAAGGAAGAAAGCCTTTCTCCTCTATTTCAGGGGTTTCAAGTCCATCCTTAGAGTCATGCAAAACTTCTTTCCAATAACCTCAGTCTTTAGAATAATTAAAAGTTTCAGATTGTTTAATGACTCAAGCTTCATTACATATGCTGTAGATATTCCTTATTAAAAGAATTTACAAATACAGAATTTTCAGCTTACATAACTAAACTTATTAAAAAGCTATGGTCATTAGGACAGTGTGATATTGATATAATGGATACCTATATAAAGTGATATGGTAGGATAGAGTGCCCTAAAACAGACTCACACACATATATGTTCAATTAGTATTTTTAAGTACCAAGATAATTCAATGGGTAAAAATAATCTTTGGCCCTGGCCAGTGTGGCTGTGTTGGATGGAGAGTCGTCGGTACACTGAAAGGTTGCAGGTTCGATTCCCGGTCAGGGGACATACCTAGATTGCTGGTTCCATCCCCAGTTGGGGTGTGTATGGGAGGTAACTGATTAATGTTTCTCTCTCACATTGATGTTTCTTGCTCTCTCCCCCTCTCCCTTACTCTATAAAATCAATGGAAATATAATATAGTAACAATAATCTTTACAACAACTGGAGATGAAATTCTGGGATATCCTTATGATAAAAGCAAGAACCTTGACCAGATCCTCATATGAAAAATTCAATACAAAAATGGACCATAGACTTAAAGGCTAAACCTGTAAATATCTGTAAGAAAACACATAAGAAACTTTGTAATCTGTAGGTAACCAAATATTACTGTACATCAAATACCAATCGTATAAGAAAAGAAAGATCATCAGAGTTAAAATGTCTCCCCTTTTAAAGACACCATTAACACCACTTATCTACTATAGTAGCTAAAATTCTAGAGGCAGACAATTCCAAATGATGGCAAGCATTAGGAGAAAGTGAAACTTTGATATATTGCTATCAGAAGTGTAAAATTTGCCCAACTACTTTGGAGAACTTTTCAGTAGTTTCGATAAAATTAAACACATGCTTAGCATGGATTCCAGCAATTCTGTTCCAAGGTGGAGTGAAGAGAAAGGAAAACATATCCTCACAAAGATTTGTACATGAGTGCTCATAAAAACCTTATTCGTAATAACCAAAAATCGGAGACCATTCAAGTGTCCATCAACAGATTATGTATAAGAAAATGGACACCATTTTGTGGTATATCCATACATCAGGATACTACTCTACAATAAAAATGAAAATAATGATACACACAATAACTTGAGTGAATATGTGGAACAAAAGAAGGCAGAAACAAAAGAGTACCTATGGTATGATTTCACATGTATGAATTTATAGAAGAGGCAAAAGTGACCTTTTGTGGCCAAAGCTGCTTGGTAGTTGACTGGGGCCATGGAGAGGGGATTCCTGCACAGGGACATGAGAGAAGTTTTTGGACGATGAAAGTGAAATATTTTGATTACGGTGGTCAGTATAAAAGTGTTTACATTTGTGAAAAGTCACTGTGGTGTAAACCTTAAAATGTAGCATTTGCTTATCTCTTAAATATATAAAATGTGCAAAATAAAAATGCAACCATAAAATGTATCTTAAAAGTCAGAATGAGACATCACAACATACCCAGTAGAATGGCTAAAATTAAATTAAAATTTTATTTAACAATATCAAGTGCTGGAGGGTATGTAGAGTAAGTATAACTCACGTACACTGCTGATCAATGAAGACTGGTAACCAAGCCAGTTTGGTTTGATAGTACTTCCATGGCGTCTTACACCTGTTACCTGCCTGAGCTATATACACAAGATTAATGCAACTGTTTGTTCACCTGGGGACATGGTACAAGAGCACTTATAGCGGCATTATTTGTAATATCCCTCAAGTGAAAGCAATTTAAATGCCAATAGCAAAGCTGAAAAATAAATTGTGAACAAAGTCCTGGTATGTGCAACAACATGGATGAACCTCCCTGACACAATGTTGAGCTAAAGAAGCTACACACAAATGATATGATTCCGTTTATGAAAGTTAAAACTGAAGCAAGACTAAGCCACAGTGATAGAAGCGAGAGTCATGGTGACTTTTGGCGGCCTAGTGGTGTGATGGGCTTCTGGGGTGGTGTTAATGTTCTATTTTTTTATATGACTTATTAAGGTGTGTTTATTTAAAAAAATCATCAAATTGTACAAATGGCAATTTATGCAGTTTTCTGTACGTATAATACTTAATGTTTACATTTTGAAAATCAGATCATGATGTTCTGAACTCTCCAGTGGCTTCCCATTGGACTTCTAATGAAATCCCAGATCCCTGCTCCCTAACCTGTAGCCACACTGGCCTTTTTTTCTTCCTCGAACAAAGAACGAAGCAAGTTCATTCCTATCCCTTTTCACTGGCAGTTCCCTGGCCTGTTTTCTCTTGAAATTCAGGTCTCTGACTTGCCTGAAATCTAAAAACAGTTCCTTTGTCACTTTGTATAGAACCCTACTTTTTTTTTTCAGTGTAATTTTCATATCTGAAATTATCTATTTCAAGACAATTTCTAGTTCCCTTCGTTAGAATGCAACGTCCATACTCAGCAACTTTGAATGTCTGGCTCTCTTCTGTGTCCTCAGTGACTAGAATTCTCCCAGACAGGTAAATAGATGTCCAGTAAATAATTAGAACATGAATAAATTTATAGATAAATGAGTGAATGAATAAATTAGGTCATATATGTATTGTACAGAAATTAATGACTATTAATTAAATATTATTTTTATTTATTTATTTATTTTTATTTGTTAATCTTCACCAGAGGATATTTTTTCCATTGATTTTTAGAAAGAGTGGAAGGGAGGGAGGGAGGGGGAGAAAGAGAGACAGAGACAGAGACAGAGACAGAGAGAAACATCAGTGTGAGAGAGAGAGACATTGATTGGTGCCTCCCACACTCCCAACCAGGGCCTGGCATTGAACCAGCAATCCAGGTACGTGCCCTTGACTGGGGACCAAACCTGTGACTCTTCGGTGCCCAGGCCGACGCTTTAACCACTGAGCAACACTGACCAGGGCAAATATGATGTTTTTAGTGGAACTACAGTAGCAAAGGACAGTGTTATCGAGTGATGTTTTTCTTTTATACTTTAAATGCTATTATTGCAGTAGAGCACATGGAAAGGGCCTTGAGAAAATGATTTCAGCTGCTTGCACAAAACTTTTTCCATTTCAAGTAATATAACATTAAATTATAATTTCTGATAAACTTATTTCTGATAAATTGTTATTTTTGATACTAATCAAGCTTGTGTTATCTCATAGTGTTATGGCTGAGGCTTCAAAGGTGAATAATTTTCCATAATGATCATTTGCTACCTGAAAAGTATTAGCATGTATTTTTTTCTACTATACTAAATGTATGTTCTAAACAAATTTTTCATGAAACATATAAACATCATATTTTTATACTAAAAGTAGCTCTTTATCTAATTTGCCTTGTTTACTTTCTAAAGAGTCCGGGATTCAAGTGGGCACTTAAGTGCTTTTTGATGATGATGATAATTTACTGAAATTTGTTATACATACATTTTCCTCGTAATATTTTAAGCACATATGTTCTCTTTTATTCTGGCGAAATTTTGCAAATTGTAATATTTCATTTTCCCAGCGTCAGCTGTTATATGGTTTACAATTGATAATAATTTTTCATCTTTTAGCCTTACAGTGGAGTGGTCCAATACTTCTCTTCCTTCGTCACCTCCTATTATAATCAATAAATGCTCAATAGAAGTAAATTATATACAGAATTTAGTAAACTTTCATGAAAGATCATACTCTGAAGGGTAAATGAATAAAAGTCATCTTTTATGATTAAAATTAGGCATCTTTTGCAAACCATATTCTAAATAGCTTATTATACTGCTAATTAAGACAAAAGTTCAATCATAGAAACCAAGGTACATTCTTAGGAAGACAAGTTTGGTGTAGAATTCATGTGAGATAATTCTATAATTGTCTTAGTCTCATTTTTTTTTTTTAAATCCTCACTCGAGGACATTTTTTTCCATTGCTTTTCAGAGAGTAGAAGGCGGGGAGAGGGAGGGAGGGAGAGAGAGAAACATTGATGTGAGAGAGACACATTGGTTGCCTCCTGCACCTGCCCCATCCAGGGGCCAGGGATCGAGCCTGCAAACCAGGTACGTGCCCTTGGCTGGAATTGAACCCAGGACCCTTTAGTCCGTGGACCGACGCTCTAACTACTGAGCCAAATCAGCTAGGGCTGTCTTAGTTTCATTCTAATCTATGAGTCTGATATAATTGTTTCTAAGATTGGTGTTCTTCATAACATCAAGAAGTCAGTTGTTACTAAGAATTTAGTCTTTTCTAGCGATGTATAAGTGGAAAGAAAACATTTAAGTATTAAATATTTTTGCATACATTTTTTCACTTGATCTTTACCACAATCCTAGATAATAAATATTTAGCTTATTAACTGGTTATTGAAAAGATTTTGTCTGCCAGTTCAAAATATCATTTCTGAGATTGATTTTGTTAGCACATTGTCAGTTATGTTTTTCTCCTTGTTTGTTTGTGTAGCTTGGTTTTTTTGTCTGTCTGTTTTTGTTTTTTAGTAAAATGCCAAGTACTTTTGATAATTTCAAGACTCTTGATCATGTTCTCTTTCTCTTAAGAAAGTTATGTCTTATTCGTTGATCACCACAATTCTAACAGCATTGTACCTGTAGTCAACAATATACATTTCTTAATTGTATAATACTTAAGATGGTAGATCTCATATTAAGTGTTCCTATCCCAATAAACTAAAGTAAGTTTTAAGCTTTGTTAGAGTGGGTCTATTTCTGTTTGCTTGTATTTTTAGGACATCATTGTAAGTTCTAGGGCAAAGCTTTTCTGGGATGTCAAATAAAAATCTAGTATATTCATGAAGGTCTCCCTTTGGATGAGGCCAAGCTCCAATATCTCCTCAGTATCATGTGATCTCTGAAATCCCTGCCCATCTCTCCAGCTTTTTGATACTGTTCTCTGTTTGCCCTTCTAGAATCTCATCCTGCTATGCTCAATTTAGGAGCTAGCCAAGGACTCAAGGGAGAATTTATACAGAGATTTTTAGAACTCTTTTCCCCTAGTTCTCTCTTCTCTAGTTGTATATCTGCCAAATTCCAGCTGCCTTTGTTTCCCAAAGTTTTGTCATTGTCTTCTCCATCCAGGGAGTCTACAGCTCTCCTTGGGCTCTATTAATCTGTGTTATGATTTGGAAAACACCTTCAGACCCATAACTGGCCAACCAACCGCCTGCTCTTCCAATTTATTTCCGGTCTCCCGTTGTTGTTTTGCTACCATAATCTCCCATGATGTTTTCTACCATCTAAAGAGGCACACCCTGTATCTAACTGTATCATAAGCTCAATACCTGTTTGCTGTGAGTTATCCTATCAATGAGCTCAGCCCTACACCCTCAGACTATACTATATCCCCCTTTCCACCCTAAATCCTTAACATTTGCATCACCGCAAGCTTCAATATTGCTATCGTTTAGCATCTGATTACTAAACCAATTTTCTAGTAGAATACCTTTGCCAAAGAGATGGTGTTCATTCGTCCAGATTTCTTTATCTAGGGTGTTATGTATGGCCCCAGCTTCTGAAAGATCAGCATTACTCATTTTGACTGAAGCCAGTTAGGCTAAGATAAAACCTAACTTTCTTCTACTAGGACTAGATCAAGATATTTTCAACCTCAGAGGTTCTCCCTTAGCAGGCAGTAGTATTTTTCTGTTGGACATCAATTAACTTGAACACTACCACGGAAAGTATCTAGCCAAAGATTTGAGAGATTTCAGAGCTCTTCAGTGAAGGCTTCCTTTATCCTGTTTCTAAAATGGTCAGTTTCATAAATAGTTGTATTAATCCCAAATTTGTCCAATATGTTGTTCAAAATGGAATGAAAAGAGAATTGGTATAAAGTAAAATGTGAAGACTCCCAGCAATTTAGTCTTATAAAGTAAGTGGAAAATTGGGTTGTTTTTTCAAAGTCTGAAAGATCTCCCTTTATAGGACTGCTGAGTTGTAATTTGTCTGCTCCTATTAAATTGTGTTGTCATAGATACCTATGAATTCTATAGAGTTTAGAAAGACTTTATTTCAGTGTTTATAAGCTTCTGCAAACAAGAAAAAAACACATTTGAAATCTCTTCGATTTCAGTGAGACTAATTTCTTATTTGTTTCTTCTTTAAGTTCCTTGCGCTAAGATGTTACACTCTTGGTATCTAGGCATATTAAAGAAGTCTCAAGGGACTTTGGGTATTTGTAGATAGTCTATTTTTTTTCTAACGTGCGAATAAAAATTTAATTTCTTTGTGAATATTTGATATGGTTTCAATGACTACACAGTGCTGTGTCCTTCTAGTTAAAAATACACATTTGGTATGTGTTTGTGTGTGTTGATTCCCCCCCCCCCCACTCTGTTGAAATATATCCAAATGATAATTTAATGGATATGGCCTTAGCTACAGTGCTTCTGGAACTTCATTGATCGATCTTAAATACAGAAAAATAAATTGAGACTGGGACTAGGGAGGCCAGTTCGGTGGTACTCATGAGAGGTAGCAATAGTTCATATCATGGTGTCCAGGGGTTGGTGGTAGAAATGTAAGCCTTTATAAATGAGATCAGTGTTGGGAAGAGCTTGCTTTCAGAAATGTCTAAGTAGTTGCAGTGCTCATTCAAGTGGATAAGAGTATTTGAAGAAGGCCTATCCATCTTGGAGCTAAACCTGAATAAGTTGTTGGGATACAGGAAGAGAAGGTTAGAAAGACTAGACCTGTTATGAGAGTTCAAGTTAAGCAAATTTGTGTTTAGGTCATGTTTCTAGGATCATAGGGAAAAACAGCGTGTTATTCAGGAAGTAGAAGTCCAGATCTACTAAAAAGTAAAAACTAGAAAGATTAAGGAGAAAAGAAACAATTTGGTGAGACATGGATACCTAGTGCGTCATGTCAGATGTACAACAGCAAAGTTATTTTTAGCAGCTCCTGATAATAACTTTGATTTTCTAATATATTGGCAAGTTTGGTCTGGATTTGTGCATGAATAATCTTCTAGTATACCCAGGCATGGTCTTACTAGTTCCAAAGGAACTTATGATGGTCAAAGTACAAATATTCTTAAAAGGAATCAAATGCGCCTTTCATTTCAGGACGACAACAGCAAAAATCCAAACAATCCAGACATCGGTGACTTTTTTTTTTAACACATTAGAGAACTGAGGTGACAGAGAAAATCACTACCCTTAAATCTGAAGAGATAGGTGGGTCCTGAGAATAACAGTCAAGATCTGCTTACTTGGAGCTGAAGCTGCTGGAGACATGAACTGGTAGAACACAGAAATGAATACTGGTTGTGGACTAGCATGCGACAGAGAAACTCCTGGATGCCGCCGTTTTATAGAGGCCCCCACACTTCATTGTGTTTTACCTCTAGGAACCCCTCCCAGGTTCTCATGGTGAGGAGTCAAGAAAGATTCCTTGGTGGCTGCAGCTGGAAGGCAGAAAGAGGAACCATTGTGAAACAGGGCCCAGAGAGTTCTCTGTAACAAAGGCCTACTCTACAGGAGAAAGCACTTCATCAGAGCCTCGTCCCTGCTGGGAGGTGGGCATTTTTCCATTCTATGCCCCCACCACCACCCTTTTTAAAGGTGTTTTTATTTTTTAGAGAGAAAGAGGAAGGGAGAGGGAGAGAGACAAACATCGATGAGACAGAAACATGGATTGGCTGCCTCCTGCATACCCCCTACTGGGGATTGCGCCCACAATCTTGGGCATGTGCCCTGACTTGGGAATCAAACCGGCGACCTCTTGGTGCATGGGACAACAGTCAACCAACTGAGCCACACCCGCCGGGCAATTCTACCCCCCCCCCCCTTAGCCTTCCTTCTCACCTAAGGGAGGTATAACTCAAAAGCACTTTTAAATGTAATGGACCAGGGACATGGGACTACTAAAAGACTAAGAGTTAATCATAAAATTGTAAAACGTTTCCCCTCTCCACACCTTACCAACATACCATCAGGGCTTCAGGATAATAACAGTGGATTACAACTTGAAGAGCAGCAAAATACAGACTCAAAGTCAGAGCTTTGTGGAAGTCCAAAGTGAAGAGGGGAGACAAAACAAGGACATGGGAGGAAACTGAAGCCTATGACACATACACCCATAGCAAGCATTTAACACATCTCAGGTCCTAATCAGACTAACATAAAGCACACAGAGGCCTTCATCACCTCCGTTCCTATTACCCAATACCTCATGTCTGCTTTTAACAAAAATATTACAAGGCGTGTCGGAAGGCAAGAAAAGAAAAGAAAACATCAGAACTAGGCTCAGATATGACATAAATATTGAAATCACCCAACAGAGACTTTAAAATAGTTATGATTAATTTAATAAGAGTTCTAATGCAAAAAAGGAAAACCATGCAAACACAGAAAGGTAGTATGAGCAGAATGTAATTGAAACTCTAAGAAAAAATAAAAAATGCTAGAAATCCAAAATACTTTAACAGAAATGAAGAATGCCTTTGATAGACTCAGTAGGAAAGTAGACATTGGCCAAGGGAAGAACTAGTGGGCTTGAAAGCATGTCTATAGATACCTCCCAAACTGAAATGAAAAGAGAAGGAAGTAATAAAAATAAAACCAAAACACTATGTCCAAGAATTGTGGGTTCATTTCTAAAGGTGTAACATACACATAATTGCAATACCAGAAGGAGAAAAAAAAGAACAGAACAGAAATATATGAAGTAATAATGGCTAAGAACCTTGCAAAATTAATGACATATATCAAACTACAGATCTCGGTAGCTCAGAGAACACCAAGCAGGACAAATGTCACAAACAAACAAAAAAGAAAATTCCCAAACAAACAAGCAAACAAAAATCTATTGTTATATTCAAATTGCAAACAGTCAAAGAAAAAGGGAAAATACTGAATGAAGCCAGGTTGCCAGTCATGAGAGGAAACTTACCTATCAGTGAACAAAGATGAGAATAATAGTGGATTTCTCATAGGAAACCATGTAAGTAAGGAAAAAGCAAAGAGTTAAATGTTTAGGTTTGAAAGAGAGAGAAAAAAACACCTTAGAATTCTGTATACAGTGGATTAACCTTCAAAATTGAAGGAGAAATCATTTCTGAGACAAAAATTAAGGGAATTCGATGCTAGCAGAATGCCCTGGAAAAAAATGTTAAAAGTTCTTCAGTGGGGAAGGAGAATCCCCAGTAAATTCAACAAGGAATTTAGATCTGCATTAAGTGAATGTGAAATAAAAATTTTTCTGTATGAAATAAAAAATTATTTGATTAAAATAATAACAATGTAGTAGGTGATTATAGCATATAGAAAATTACATAAATGACACCAGTGTCATAAAAAATAGGGAGCAAGTGGAAATACTATGGTAAATGTTCCATACATTTCATGTGAAATTTTATAGTGTTAGAAGGCAGACTTAGATTTGTTAAAATGTGTATGGTAGACTCTAATGCAACTGCTATAATTTTTTAAAAAGAGGTATAATGTATATGCTGAGAGAAACGGAATCATGAAATCCCCACGTAAGACTAGAGAAGGCAGGAAAAGCGGGGGAGACAAAGAGCAGGCAGAAGGAACGGAAAACACAGATTGTAGCTATTAGTCCAACTATACCAGTAATTGTAAATATGAATGGTCTAAATATACCAACTAAAAAACTTAACATTGTCATAATGTATTAATAACCAATGAACATATGCACGTATGCATATCCCATGGGCAGACAGTAGTTCGGAGAAGGCCTGTGGAGGGCGTTGATAGGGGAGAAAGGGGGACACCTGGAATACTTTCGACAATAAAGACGAATTTTTTTAAAAAATAGAAAGAAAATAAAGTAACAAGACTATATTGTTGTCTATAAGAATTCACTTTAAATATGAAGACTGAAGATTCAGATACATAAAAGTAAAGGGCTGGAGAAAGATATACTAACATTTATCAAAAGAAAGCTATAGTAGCTATTTTAATTCAGAGAAAGCTAATTTCATAACAAGGAAAATGATCTTGAACAAAGATAGGCGTTATATAATGATAAATATAAAGGGGTGAATATTTCAAGAAGACATAACACTCCCAAGCACACATGCATCTAACAAGGTAGCATCAAAGTACGGGAAGTAAAACGTATAGAAATGGAAAGAGAAATACATAAGTCCACTATTATATTTGGAGATTTCAGCACTCCTCTTTCAGTAATTGATAGATCAGCAGAACATTAGTAAGCATATAGTTAACCTGAAAAATATTACCAACCAATCAACTTAATCAAATTGATATTTATAGAATATCCCATCCAATACCAGAAGAAACCACAATCTTCTCAGGTTCACATGAAGCATCCACCAAAATTGACCACATTCAGAGCCAGAAAAACACCTTGAAAAATTAAAAAAACAAAACAAAACACAAAAAAACAAAATCATAAGAAGTTTCTACTTAGACCACAAGGGAATTAAAAAACACACTTGTAAATGACATAAAAGAAGTCCCAAGAGAAAAATTTAAAAATATTTTAAACTAAGTCAAAATTTGTGAGATGAGGTGAAAGCAGTGCCTAGAGAAAAATTTATAGCATTAAATGCATATATGATGAAAGTTTTGAAATCAGTAATTAAATCTTAAACCTTAGAAAACTATAGAAAGAGGAGTCATTTGAACCTCAAGTAGTTAGAAAAAAAGAAACAAAAATTAGAGCAAAAATCATTGATATTAAAAATAGGAGACCAATAGAGAAAAATCAACAAAACCAAAAGCTAATTCATTTTGAAAGAATTGCTCCAATTCAGAAAGCTCTATCCTGGCTAACAAGAAAGAAGGGAGGGGACAGACTACCGGTGTCGGAAATGAAAGACGGGCCATCACACTGCTGAGCCCATTAACGTGAAAAGCATAACAAAGGAGTAGATCCTCTACCCACGATTCTGATAAATCGGTGAAATGAACTAATTCCTTTACAGACCCTAAGCACCAAAACTTGCAAAAGGAAAAGTAGATAATTTGGATAGTTCTATGTCTATTAAAGAAATTGAATCAGGAGTGATTGTCTGGATTGAAAGGCTTCTTCAGATTGAGATCTCAGTAGCATTAATTGGGGGTTTATTATTTACCAGATCTTTAAAAACTGCTTTCCCAAAATAACTTTATATATATACAATTGACTCTTGAACTGCACGGTCCACTTATACATGGAATTTTTTTCAATAAAAATATAGTCGGCCCTCCGAATCCTTGGGTTTTATATCTGCAATTCAACCCACCACGAATGAAAACAGTGCTTGCAATTTGCGGTTGGGAATCTAATGATGTGGGGGACAACTGTACGCATTGCTCTCTGCCATTGTATACGAGGGACTTGAGCACCCACAGGTTTTGGTATCTACGGGGACCTGGTGGATTCCAAGGAAAAACTATCGTTAAGTTTTAGGGGAGTCAAAAGTTATATGAGGATTGTCTACTGCACGGGGTCTGGTGCTCATAACCCCGGCTTTTATTCAGAAGTCACTATATATATATATACACACGCATACACACACACACATACACACATATGTATACACATGTATATACACACATATATCCATATATAATTGCTAATTATATAAATGTAATTGTTGATAATACCTATAACTTTTAATAATATAAAATTTGTTAACATAAAATATGATTACAGATGTATTTGATATAAAGTTCTCTATAAGGAGTCACAAATTAGTCAAAGAACTAAAAATGATCTTTTACTTTTAACAATTCTTACTTTGTTGATGAATATATAATAAGTATAGTTATATATTCATATAGAAATATATATTCATATAGATATGCTTATGAATGAGGTAGAACAATTATTTTTACAGAGGACTGTAAACTTACATATTACATTCATTAAAGATACAAAATCTCCATGGCAGTTATTGCCATGGCTACAGAGCCTTTTCTTTAAACCATGCCCAATGACTAATACTTCTTATGTCATTTGCCCTTCTTTTTGATGCAAGATCACCCAGATAATAGAATACCATTTGTCTCTCTAATCAACATGACAATTTATTAAGAGATGTAAAAAAGGAACATTTTGTTAGTGAGATATTATTAGAATTGTGTAGTACTTGTTTAAAACTGCTCCAAAACCAATAGCTTGTTTCTGCTTCTTTGCTAAAGGCATGGCAAGGAGAAAGGCAATTTTGTTTTCAGACAATGAAAGCTTCGCTTTATATAGAATTACTGTTTACTGGTTTAAGAGAAAGGACCTCAAGATCACCTTTCTTTAATGAAAATCACCTTTTCAAGTAAATGCCTCTCAGGTTGATAACTCTTAAATCACCATTATTAATTGATCAGAGTAAGGGATATTTGACATGGCTAAAGACAATTGAAATTATAGCTTCCTTCAAGGGCATCTAGAGAATGGTTTCCTTAAGGAAACACGTCATGTGCTGGTGATTATCTTTCATAGTACATTAAAGGAACTTGAAAACAGTTTGAAAGCATTAAAACGTATGAAGATTTCTCATCCTCAAGTTTTCTGAAAGAAAATAAATATTCCTATTTATTTGCACGAAAATAATAGCAGACAATGATGTAAATTTATTCTAGATTTAGAAAACTGATGGGAGTAGCAAATCAATATACATTGATGAAAAGAAACAGGATAACTTGGCATTTAAACGAAACAACTTTTCAATTGGAAAGGTGTATGTGTTTAATATATGTGTATACATGTAAACCATTTTACTGAATCAAATATTTTCTCACTGCTTCGCCAGGTGGTGCAGTATAAATATATCTTTCTTAGGTGGAGCTTTGCTTTCCTAAGAGTAAATCATTGCCATCATTGCCATGTATGTTTGTTTGCATATATTTGCTTTTTTCCCCCTTAACCTACATCATCGTTCACAAAATGTTCCAGCATCTCTTTCTTCCAGGGCTTACAGTAACATTTCACACTGGGGTGAATTTTGTTCTCCTTTGATTCCTTCCTTACTTTGTTTCTCTCTCTTTTCTGAAATTTATTTTTTAAAAATATGTCTTTATTTCAGAGAGTGGAAGGGAGAGGGAGAGAGAGAAACATCAGTGATGAGAGAGTCATTGATCAGCTGCCTCCTGCACGCCCCCTGCTGGGGATGGAGCCCGCAACCCGGGCCTCTGCCCTGACCAGGAATCAAACCCCGACCACCTGGATCCCAGGTCAGTGCTCAACCGCTGAGCCACGCCGGCCGGGCTGTTTCTGTCCTTTGAGGAGGACTGTTTCCTCTTCAGACCATATCCATAACCATTCGTCTTGGAGCTTGATTTTCTTACGGTTTCAAGACTACATTGCTGCCCCTCTACGTTGCTTCTCCCATTTCCTGAATTCTAGATCCTTCACTCTACCCTTTTTTTCCTAGAGACATATTTCATGAATTTCCCAATAAAAGGTCCCTGGAAAGTAGAAAAAAGTGGGGTATTTACATCTCATAACATTTATTCTATTGTAAATCAAGCATTCGACTTGGATTTTAAAATCTAGGTTAATGAGCACCCCTCCCCAATTTAAATGTGTCCTTTCTTCCTTTGCCTTTGAGCTTTCATTCTGGCTTTAAAAAAATTCCATGTCATTGTGCAGTCCATTCTCTTTTTTCATTATGTGGTATTATTGTTTTCTTTGTCAAAGTTTTGATGATCACCTGCGTGGCACTCGTGTTCTGAAATTTCACCATTTTATGACTTACAGTTTATTATGGATTAAAAGGACATTTCAGTCTAAACACTCATTTCCTTCATTTTCTTGCATAATTTCTTTGATAATTTTCTCTACTCTCTTGTATTGTTTAAAAATTTATTTACTGATTTGAGAAAGAGAGAGAGAGACAGACAGACAGACATTGATTTGCTGTTCCACTCGTTTATGTTCTCATCGGTTGCTCCGTGTGTGCCTTGACCAGGGCAGCAAGCCCACAACCGTGGTGCTCTCACCAGCTGAGCTACCTGGCCAGGGCTCGACTCTCTTTTAATGACTTTGATTATTGGAATGACTGCTATTTACTTGGATAGTTGACCTAAATCAATTCTCTGGTTTCTTCTTTTTTTCTCTTTAGTATTCATTTTTTTTCACTCTACTTCCCAGGAAACTACCCATAGTGTGGCCTTTATCATCTTTACTATATTATTTATTTCAGCTACCCTATTTTAACTCGCAAGAGCTCTTTATTTTTCTCCGACCATTCTTTCTTTTATATTATTCTGTCTTTACTTATTAGATATAGGACCTTACCTTACCCCTCTGGTTACGTTATTGTTTTACTTTGATGTTTTCTTCTGACAGTTCCCCATACTTCCTCTGTTTCCTTCACTTTTTACTTTTATATTTTGAAAATAGAACTTATTTTAATATTTTATGCTTCATTTTCTTTTATATTTTCATTTACTTCTGTGAAACGCATTCACCACATATTTGATGTGCTTCAGTTCTTTGTTCATACTTAAGCTTCTGATACTAAAAGTTGATCGAAATTTTTGTGTGTATGAAGGCAGTTTTCTCGAGGATTTATCTGGCAGTGAGGGAGAATTTTAGCGAGAATAACCCCCTAAAGAGTACCTGTAGCACTTTTCCTTGGGACTGATCAGTGCATACAGTGAAAACATAAATCAGTTTATGTACCTCCCATGCTTAAATTGCTTCAGCAATGCCCGTAATGCACAGAATGGAAGTCAGACTTCATATCAGGACCCTTGAAACCCTGTATAATGTAGCTTCTTCCTGTCTCTTAACTTACATTTCATATCACGCATAGTCTCTACTTTAGTCCTGCTAGCTTCCTTTGGTCCTTGGATAAGCCATGTTTTTGTCCATAGGGATTCTGTTTTCATATCCAAAACACTGTTGTACATATTTAAGGCAAATGCGGTGAACAGTAGTTAAATATAGTATTCTGAGTTTTTGTTGTTGTTTAGTTTAGTTTAAAGAGGGAATTTTTTAAAGAATACAAATGTTTTTACAGGCGTTCCAACAGCTCTAAGGGGTTAATAGTTAGAATCACACCTTTCTGAAGGACAGATCATGTTGTAATCACAAACTTCTGGGTTTTGCAAGACCATGCAGAGAGCATCCTAGAGGGCATTTCTCCCTGTGTAGTGTGCAAGGGACTAGACTGTGCATTCATTTCTGCTCGCCTTGTAGTCCTTACGTTCCTCCATGCCGCCCTCAGACTTGTCAAGCACATATCGGCAGGCTTTCAGGCATCTCTGAAATGGCTCAGCGGCTGGAAAAGCGCCTTCAGTCCGCAGAAATTAATTTTACCCTCTGAAGGATGGCTTCTGGCGTAACTACAAAATTCCACTTCGGGATTCTTCACGATCATGTAACAGAGAATTTCCTAGGGTCTGGTCCTCCTTGTGCAAAATAAAGATCACACAGCATTTCCCGGGCTGTCTTCCTCTCGCCTTCTGCCATTTCTGGTCTTCAATCCAGATATATTTCTCTGTAGCCTCTCGTCCTCTCCCATCCTGGGGCCAGCTTCTGGGATCCTCGGGTCGTGTTGGCAGAGGGGATGCTCTGCCCCGTATCACAGAAACATGGGAGCAACACAGGAAGCCTAAGTGAGTTTAATGACACCACAGTATAATAGCAATTGCTTCGCGAATAGAAACCCCTTATTCTTCCAGCACACCCCACCTTTCTAAGGGAGGAGGGTAACCATGAGAGCATGGTGTCGTGGGAGTCAAAAAGGTAAAGAAAATGAAGACTGAAAGTTGGCCACTGGGTTTAGCAAAGTATAAATCACCAGTGACCTTACAAAAAGAAGTTTCTGGAAAGACTTAGAGATGAACGCATGACTGAATGAGTTCCAAGAAGAAAAGGGAGAGAGAAAATAAATATCGTATACTAAACCCTTCACCTTATATCAGTACAACAAATTTTGAGCAAATAATTTCTTCGCACCTTGAAATACTTTAAGGAATCCTATCAGCCATATATTTAGATTTCTTATCGTTAAACTCTATTTTCAAATGAAGAAATTGAAGCCTAGAATAAACTTGTTTTTGTGCTTTACTTCTAGTTTAAATGAAATTCCCTAAGGCAGACTTATTCCTTCCTTTCTTTGTGCTACCTAAAAAGCTTTCTTCAGACCTTATCTGCGAGTTTCCCTCTTGTCTGCAGTCATCCTTTACTCCAATTCCTAGTACTGTATCTGGAACGCAGTAGTCTCATAAGAAATATATTCATTAGAATACAACCAGAGAGTTTAACCAGTTAAGTGTTATGGGATTAATGTAGTAGCAAAGGCCTCCAGAAATTGTATCAGAATATTGTAATTTGCAGCTTGGTTCAGTATGGCCAAGGAGATCAATTTTTGATGCCCCACACAAGATCTGTAATCTCTGTACTGAAACCCCAATCTTTCTAAAATACCAAGCTCTCCCTAAGCCCACCCACATAACTGTCAACTCATATGCATGCATTAGTACCTGGGGAGATCTACCATGACCCCATATCGAGATTCAAACATGGCTTGAAATGTCTGGAAAACTAATGCAGATGCTCTAGATGAGATGATTTATGTCACCTGACTTATTTTTTGGTCCATTATTTTTGCTGATGTAATTATAAGAAGAAGGTTTGTGCTCTAGATTTAGCGAAAGGGAATGGAACAGTGTTAGGGGGGAATACTGTGTGTTTTCCATTCAGATCCATGGAGGGATCTGTTATGAGCCCTTTGGAGAAATAAGTTTCAGGAAGAATCTGAAGGAGACACCTTCGTAAATGACACTATAAAGTAAAGGGCACAGGATGATTATAAAGTCACCCAGAATGCAGACAGCGAAGAATTCTTTTTTCAATTCTGTATGTTGCAGAGTTCCACTGGAGCGCCCCGCGTGCTCAAGTGCACTGGAAACGATGCCAAATGGCACCGTGGTAAAGCGGGAATGAAAGCTTGACTCTTTGTGATATAATCAGTAGTGGACACAGGAGTACTTCACCTGTTTGGGAGTGAGCAAGATCATCAGAAGCTAGTGTTTAATTTGCGAATGTGTGTACTAAAATATTTAATGACTCTTAATTTATTTGCATTTTACTTTAAAGGAACATTTGTAGGTGGAAACGAAATAGAAAAACTTTAGTCACTATTCTTTTTTCTTTTTTAAAAAATACATCTTTATTAATTTCAGAGAGGGAGAGAGAGAGAAACATCAGTGACGAGAGAGTCATTGATCAGCTGCCTCCTGCATGCCCCCTGCTGGGGATCGAACCCCCAACCCGGGCATGTGCCCTGACTGGGAATCGAACCCGGATCGCCTGGATCCTAGGCCTATGCTCAACCGCTGAGCCACGCCGGCGGGAAGAGTCACTATTTTTAAGTGTTTTATTCACATCATGGCATCATGGCAAGGTGTAAGAATTTGATCGTTTCTGTGTGTGTGTGTGTGTACATCTGTTTGTTACTTTTACCAAATCACTGTAATTTACCTGAAAGAGTTAATAACACCCTCCTCGAAAGACCCATTTAGCCTTTCCCCAAGCACAAAACGTGGCTTAGTCACTAATAAGACTGAGTTAGAAATTCTCTGAACATCTAGAGAACAATGAAATCATGCAGAATAAACACAGAGGAATCATTTGCAGTAAATCATGCCGGGCAAAGTTGATTTGTTTGTGGGGTTTTTGACAGATTATAAAATTAGCGCATGGAGGGAGAACTATGGATAATAAATATCTAGGTTTCAATAACGTGGTTGATATAGTGGTGCAAGTAAATGTATACAAATTGTCAAATAAGTTTTGATAAGAACACAATAAAATGGATTAAAAACAAACTAAGAGATCATAAATGTGGAAAATGATCGATGAAACTAGGACCTTTGAAATACCAGAAAATGAGCCTTTGCTCTATTAAATGGATTTCTGACCATAAATACAGGGCAAATAGGGCTTGAATTAGATTGGCAGCTTATATCATTTGGGAAGGAGCTGTAAAAACCAGTTTGGAAAGAGAATGATATAACTGGTTGTAAATAAGTTAAGTCTGTGGGCAGAAAAGAACAAATGAGATTCAATTTGTACAAGAGCAAGCAGGAAAAATATTACTAAGCAACTGTATAACAGTGCCATTTCTTGCTAATAAGAGTGATGGCATAGCATTTTACAATATATAGCATGCTTGCTAAATGCTTATTTTTATGAGCTTATTGCATAGCAAGCCAAGAGAACAGACTACTTTCTGGAATAAGGTTGATTATCCAAGGGAAGTCATTGAGTTCTCGGACTGCGTGCCGGAGTCAGTGTGTTTGGCAGATGGGCCAGCTGCATTTCTTGCTTCCGTCTCCATCTGGCTCCTTCTGATTCTTGGAGCCTTTTCTGCATGTTAGGAAACAGGCAGCAAATATTTCCTAATAGTATAGCAACATGTCCATAATACTCTTTGATGTTCAGTCAGAGGCTACATTTAAGTCGTATCCCAGTACAGACTCCACATACTGTCTCCTCAAGTGCATTTCTTATTATCTGTCAAATATAATTTCATAGACTAAGTGCACAACTTCTAGCCACCCCGTGTGGTCTAAAAGAAAGAAACAGAGATATGGAACTCCTGTTTGTGTTTGGGTGGGTCACAGGTGTAGGTAAGAAAATGCCCTTAGGGGCAGATGCAAGATTTCCTCCAAGTAAAACCATGTAATGTGTCTCCAATTTCAAAAGCTTGAATTCAAATAAGAAAACAAAGTATTATATATGCATCAAAAAGGGAAGTAACGAGTTGTGTTGGATGTTCGATTGTTAACCACTCGAGATGTGAGTACATGACTCTATACACAGAAAACATGAATGGAAATATATAAGGAAACTTTCATTTTATACATAGTTAAAGTATCTTTTATTCATTATCCCAAAACACTGCTATTAGTTCCTTTATAGCCTTAGTAAATTATTCTATAACAGCAATTAGGACTCAGCACACTTCTTTACATCTAATATGCATGCAGTAAAAATATTATCCAAATAACTAATTAAAAAAATCTCCTAATTCTTTCCTTCTCTTTGAAAGTACCCGACTTTCAGGTCTTAGAATATTAGCTGAAGTCAAAGAACAAAGGTGACAGAAATCCTCTGAAGGACAGTAGATGCATTAAGAACTCTATTAGAATTGGGTGGTAAAGAAAAAGAGTAGATCAGAGGTATTTACACTGAGAAAACCAAATCATCTCATAAATGTACAAGAATGGTGACTGTTATATGGGCCAGGTACAGAAACCTGATACAGAGACTCACCAGGGCAGAAAGCCCTGAATGCCTAGCAAAGGCCAAAGCTGTGAAAACAAGAACCTTGTCCCAGGGTAATCTATCCTCTTCTAGTAGTTTAGACCCCCTAGCAGTTCCTCCTTAAAGATAACATCTAGGCCTCAGTTATATTTCAGCTCCAGGCCCAGAAAAGCAGCAAAACCAGACAAGTGGCACTGTAGGTGCCTCAGGACCAGCTACATTGGCACCTACCAATCAGTGGAGACCAGGACTCTGAAAGAACACCCCTGGAGAGCTGATGACTATTCTATTGAGACCCTCTCCTATGACTTCCCCTAAGATTCCCACCTGCAAGAAAGAGATAAATACACTCAGGACAAAGGACCCAGTGCTGGCTCCCCACTGGGGGAGCACGACAGCACCTTCTTCTTCCCCCTTCACTCTTCCCCCTTCTTCCCTCTGAGGGGACCCCATGAGACTTAAAACCAGGGGGGCAATGGACAGCGTCAGCTCGTCCCAGGCTCACCCCCTGAACATGTCTCCCAAGGTCCCTTCTCTCTCTGACTTGTCAGTGAGCCAAAGCAGCCCAGCCTGGGCTCTCCTGTTGCATCTTCTATGCTCTTCCTTGTTTCACTGTCCCAAGTATATTTTTGCTGCCATCATGGACTCAGTGCTCTTTGACTCAGTGCTGTGTACCCTTTCTCTTTGGATCTCCCTATCTACCATCCCCTTTCCTTGAATAAATTCAATTTTTCTTTATTCACCGCCTGAGATGACTATTTAGCCTGCCCATGCACCACTGACCTTAACCCTTCAGCTAGCACACCCAGAGGAAGAACTTGTGAAATAAAAACATGTTTCAAATGTGGGCCTATTGTGACTTATAAGAGGGTCATTATGATGATAAAATTAAATGCATTTACACTTGGTTTCCTAAATAAGGGAGCATTTCAACATCTTCAGAGCTTGTAGGATGCTTGAGTATTCACAGTTACTTTTGACATTAGATTAACCAGGTCAAGAGAAATACCTTGAGGCCTTATAACTGGGCAAAGTAGTGTTGGAAAGGAATTTGGGTCTAAGCCACGGATGCCAATGTTAGTTAAACAAACAAACAAACAAAATTGGATTCTTAGTCAAGATATCACATATTTTAACAAAGCCATATTTGTCAAGAAGAAAGAAGGTTAAAAATCACCCAGAATTTGCATTCAGATTCTTTGTAAGTGATAAAAATCTGAAGAATCAGGAAGAATTGGTTATTGAGGTTGAGATTTCACAGATTTGAAAAGAAATTGTCAGGACTCCAACAGAAAAATAAAAGAATGCCTGGAAGATATAACTGTTGCCTTGACCACTCAAAGACTTTATACCAGTACCAAAAGTTCAGTCCCATCTCATAACTTTCTTTTATATATGACCAGTCATAGATTTCCCCTAAATGACATAGAAAATGAGTTATATTTTTCTTATATTTTATCTTTCTTGTTGAACTATAGACAGGTTGATGTTTGAAAAGAACTGGAGTTGTAGCTGATGTTAAATAAACTTTAAGAATTGTATTAAAATAATAAAAAAAATTTTAAATGCCTTATAACTAGTTTAATAGCTATTGCTGATTTCTTATCGGGTGAAAATCAGTGTGAAGGATGCAAAGATGAGTAAATGTTGTCCCCAGCTCTCAGGAAGTATGTAATATAGTGGTAGACATGTAAAACTAAATCTAAACAAAAAGAAGACAATAAAGTTGCAACAAAATACAGCATCAAGACATTAAAACAATTGGTTTGGGGGATTGAACATTTCCAAAATAATCCCATCCTTGTATATAAAGTAGGGACTTTAACTGATAAAAGGTAAGGGATGAAATAAGCCATCCCATCAAGGGCAGATTCCCAAACAAAAGGCTCATTTTGTAATTATTGTGTTTTTTTTATTCATTTTGTTCTGTTTAACTTTGACTTTTACATTCTGAACTAAAAATTCAGGGCAGTACTCCTTCAAAGATGAATCAAAAACATATTCCTAGTTTCTCGATTTTATTTGTTTGTATTGTTACTGTTATAATTAGCTAGTTAATATTAATAATATGAAGAAAGCAAAGGGGAGGCCAGACATTTTAAGCATGGTCATCAGGGCAGCTTCACCAAGAAGCTGCAAATTTACACTCCCCAGTGAACCACTGGTTCATTCCCTGTACATCACTGGGGGAAGGGATCAAGCAAAGGGGAAGATTGGTGCATGTGCAGTGATGTCATGGCTGGAGATGTAGGGAAGGTGCTTGCTTGTCAGTCTATCTAGCCTTGGGAACAAAGATCATTGGCTGGAGGGGGTGGGCCACTGCAAGTGTGGAAAATCCTGAAGGATTCATTGACTAAGCTTCTAGTAAAAATTCCCAAAGGAATTCTCCCTCTCTTGTTCCTTAAGCAGCCACATGACCCATGGCCATTCAGACTGCAGCTGGGAACACACGGTAAGCTAGCCAGACACTGGACTGAACTGGACTTTAATATGGAGTGAAGACTCTGGGCAGTGGCTTTAATTCTAGCTATGCTAAAGACAAAATGGGACTTTTTCTGTGGCCGGACAGAGAGATGGGACCTTGGAAGGGAACTCCCTTAATTTTACCTCATCAATAAAGTTTTCCATGATACCTCATCCTCCCATGGGGGCCTCAGGACATTCTTGTTTCAGAGCACCCCAAGAGCTCCACTTCCACTAGCTACAAGTAGGGTCAGAGAGGGAACCCCACCCATAACAGTGTCGTGTTTCTAGTGCTACACATTGCCACCTAGAACAGAATGCTCAAAGTTTTCAATGAACCTATCTACAGTGTGATGGAGTTTGCCATTACTAATATCACTTTGTAAAACAGAGACCTCCTTTCTAAAGCCTGGGAAATGTTACTGACCCCTGATTTCTAAGAGAAGCAGGTCTTTTTTCTGTTGCGTCCATTCTACTTCATTTTTCTTGGAACCCACTTGACATACCTATTTCTTTGAAATCTAATTTGGCTGAAGTCATGGACAATTCTATTGTTTACTTTTATTAAACAACCTATTATTTCCTTTTATTATTGGTGACATGAGAATTGATTCATTCTTCATTCTACTAAATCGTGTACTTTCTGTGCACTGGAAAGTGTTCTTGAATGAGAAGTATGATAATGAATGAAACCAACAGAGTTGCTGCCTTCCCAAAATTCACAATCTAAGCAGGAAACAGACAATAGACCTAGATACAAAAATTAATAGATGAATAAAATTCTAGGTGCTAATAAGTAGTCTAAATTAAAACAGAGAATGTTATAGAGAAGGACATTACTACTTTTGATAGGATGCTCAGGAAAGACCACTTCGAGGAGACAATTTACTGGAAGGAAGTGAGGGATAGAGCCTGTGACTTTCTGGAGGGAAGGAGTTCCCAGGAGAGCAGAGGAAAGGCCTTATTAGTAGGAAATCTTTGGTATGTTGAAGGAGCAGCAGGTGAATAGGTAGCTAAAATACGGTGAGAGAGGCAGGAAGAGTTGGAGACGGGGACAGGGGTAGTGAAGGACCAAATCTCAGTAGGTCTGTCTGTCTTTCTTTTCCATAATTTTTATCAACATTTCTAGAGCCCCATCACTGTATGTTACTGCACCCACCCTCTCAGGCCTTAGCCCAGCTTTGCCTTTTATGTTCCCTCTTTTCTAGCTTTTGTTGTAAAGATACTTCTGATCATTTCCCTCTTCCTGCACACATAAGTATGATTTATTGTGCTTATGAAATAATCAGGCACAGATATATTTGTACTTTTCAAGAGATTTTACATATGACTTATTCATAAAGTTCACCTCTATAGCAGTAAATTACTTAAGGTAAAGACATAGAGAAGGGTATTGTAATAATTTGAGGGTAGGTGCAGGGGACAGTCAAAATCTGTAATAACAAATGCCCAATTGAAAAATAATAGATTTCATAACAAGGGTCTTTAAATACATGCTCTGCGGGCGTGGCTCAGCGGTTGAGCATCGACCTAGGATCCAGGCAATCGGGGTTCGATTCCCGGTCAGGGCCCAGGCCCAGGTCGCGGGCTCGATCCCCAGCAGGGGGCGTGCGGGAGGCAGCCGATAAATGACTCTCACATCATTGATGTTTCTATCTCTCTCTCTCCCTCTCCCTTTCTCTCTGAAATCAATAAAGATATATTAAAAAAAAAAAAAAATACAAAGAAATGGTGGGGAAGCTCCAGCACAGATTGGGTAGGGCAAAAACCACTCTGATCTATTTCCCCACAGCCATGACCAACTATTGCCACATCACACATCAGATCACACTCGATGAAGGGGCCAAAACACAGCCACTTCGAAATGGAGATTTAAAAATCACATCCATCTCATGATTTCTTGAGGATTCCCTGTCTTTTTCACTCATCAACCTCTCAGGAATGATAAGTAGCTCAAACATCACTCACCCTTTGATCCAAGAGCCAGAGGGAAAAAGTTATGTTTAATATCGCAATCTCATTTAATCTTTTTTATGGCTGCTGTTTTCTAGGTAAGAAGAGAGGGTATGGAAGGAACAGAAGGAAAAAAATAAAAGAATAAAAGTTAAACCTATTCTTTGTGCCTTTTTTGGGGGGTCCATAAATAATCTTAGGGCAAAATTATATGGTATAAGGAAATGCATTACACAATGTAATTAGGGTTTTTAAAATTCAAGCCAACATATTATTTTACTTAATTTACATGGGGAAGAAGAAGCTGTAGCTCAAAGGAAACAATTAAGTTTGTAGCCTGTTGTCTGGAATAGGGAGGCCAAGCCACATATACCTTCAAGTTAAACCCATATTAATATTAAATATCTAGCGTGCTCTAGCTCTGGCTGGTAAATTCACCTAAGAATTGTCCTTCATGGTAGCACTTTTATCTATAGCTTTTGTGATCCAGAATGATCTCAGCCTTAGGTTCTTATGAGGGCTAAATGACCTACCTACAAATAGTTTAGGTAAGAAGAATGATTTAAACTCAGTCTTTTATGAATTCCCTAGAAGTTCACTTAAGCAACATGGACACTGGCCTTTCTTTGTTTCTTGGTCTCACAAAATTTTGTTCAATCTCAGGGACATCTATCTGTCTGGATGCCCTTTCTTAAGATATCCCAATGATTAGCTCAGTTAAATATCACCTCCTATGGGAAGTGTTCTGGTATCAATATATATAAATAACACCTTCTACCCCAGTTCTTCCTACCACATTAATGTACAACCCCATTATATTTCTTTCACTGTATCACTATTCAAAATTATCTACTTTATTTATTGGTCTCCTGTTTTTATCTATGTTTTCATCTACTAGAATGCAAGCGCCATGATTTTAGCTGTTATTTTTTAGTTAATTTAGAACAGTTCCTGCCCCATGCACTATTTAATAAACATTTTTAATACTTTCAGTTCAAGGAGATAGGAAAATTACAGGAAAGTTTCAAAGAAAGGACAGAAGATACTACCTATATAACTTTCAATTGGATTCATCAATTGTTAACATTTTGCCACATTTTTTTTAATCACTGTCTTTGGTAAATATTTATGTCTATCATCTATTCATATATTTATTTCTTAAGTGTATTCTCATGCATAGCCTTAGTGTAGATAGAAAAGTCAAGAGACTTATTATTTTAAATGTATTATTAGCAAATCCAATGTCCATATTCAGATTTCGTAATTGTCCCAAAATATTCTTTTAACATAGTCATGTTTTTAAGATCCAGTTTATAATTGTGCATTGCATTTAGTTGTCAAATGTCTTTAATATTCTTTAATCTGGAATAGTTTCTCAGCTTTCCTTTTTCTTTCATGACCATGAAAGTTTTTAGGACATTTATTTAGGAGTGCAGTTGTTTGATACAATGCCAATAAATGTTTTTGTAATTTGAATACATGAATACCAACTGCTACCTAGAACTGTCTCGTTCTTATATGAAGATACATGAGAATAAAATGGGTACTAAGTCATACTTTGGGAGAGTCCTAATTTCCTGTCTTTCAAAGTTTTCAATTTCCAAAACTAAATAAATAATATCAACAGATTTCCTGCAATTTTATATTAAGCTACTATGAAAATTTAAGTAAGCTATTAGACTATATTTTATGTGGGCCTTCTCTAAGGAGCATACATCAATAAATACATCAGATGTGTTAAAAATCAAGATTTTACTAGCTTCATTTTCAGCAAAGTTTTCAGGATGGAAGTTGCCACGTATTGGCATGGTATTCTCCAAAGGAGAAAACCCAAATACGATGTGCCAACAAAAATCCATTAACAATCTCAGATTTTAACATTTTTGGAGCCCCACGACAGTTTTATCCTGCCCTGGCCGTTATATTGCCTTGTGTTCCATGGAAAAATTGGCTAAATTTAAGTAAATTCATTTAACTGGACGCTAAGAATGATCACTTTGTGTCACAGATTATCAATAGCCTTACCATGAAAAGGCCCTAAAATCTCTTGTATCTATGTTCCATTTTTCCCTTATCTGATGAGAAAACCCGCATAATCTTTTTAGTCTATTCAGTGGTTCCCAGCCCTGGATATTTATTGGAACAAACTTGGGAACTTTGAAGAACTAGCCATTGTTGAGCCAGGCCACTAGCAATTCTGATGTAATTGGCCTGTAGTGGGCCCTTAATCATTGGTGGGATCTTAAAAGAACTGCAGATGCTCCGAAAATACAACCAGAGCTGAGAATCACTGATCTGACCAAAGAAATTCCCGCATCGCCCAGTGACAAGTAGAATTCCGTCAAGTAGAATGCTGAAATATTTTCCAATCTCACAGTTTTGCTCCTTATATAATTCATTCATCTTATCCTTCCCCTTGGTGACAAATCAATGCTTCTGGCTAATTCTAATCATATTGTTTTATTTCATTTAGATGCGATGGATTCAGACTCTTGACTAGAATACTGTACTATCATATTGCAAGAATTTGTGACTAAAGAAGCTAGAAACCATGTTGACTCTGTCAATGTCGATTACATTAACCTGTGGAGTTTATTATACCTCCCATATTCCTAAAGTATGTTAAATGGTTGATCATTGGCTTGGTTCTTTGTTTAGAAATTGTCATAGTCTCTTATTGCAATGATGTCTCATTGAAGTAAAACATTTCCAAATGTATAGAAAACGAAAGCATTTGCTTTATCACCAAATAATGAAAGAACATCATGGTATATAAAACTTCTTAAGAGACCATATGTAGTTACATCATTTATATATCCCCTTTTTATCTGGCCTCTACAAATAGAGATATTGTAATGCAAATATTTATGCAAACAAATCAATGTCATTGTCATCCGAACTCTTTCCCCCTAATTTAAACTGGGCACTTGAACTATTTATTTCTCAGCTCATCAGTGGTTCTTGAATATCAGGTGCGTCCTACTTAATCAATATCTAAGCGTTCCTTGGGTTCAATGAGCTGCTCATATGTACCTTTACATATTCAAAGTCTGTCCCTCAGTATAGATACTGACAGATCTTTATTGAATGAAAAGGTCAAGGCAGGCCTCCCCTTGGCAGTGATTCTCTTTAAACCATGTGATTACTTCACAAAGAATGCTTTAGAAAAAGCAAAACATTCACCTCAGTGGATTACATTATATTCTCAAAAAATATTTAGAGCCCTGGCTGGTTTTCTCAGTGGTTGGAGCATAGACCTGTGGACTGAAGGATCCTGGGTTCGATTCCAGCCAAGGGCACATTCCTCGGTTGCAGGCTTGATCCCCAGCCATGGTCAGGGCGTGTGGGGGGGGGGGGCAATCAATGTGTCTCTCTCACATTGATGTTTCTTTCTCTCTCTCCCCCTCCCCCTTCCACTTTATCTGAGAAAGCAATGGGAAAAAAAATAAAAATATTTAGAAATGGACATTAGTTATAAAAGGAAGGCACTTGGCAGCTTATTGATTATGCAAGTATATGTTCACTGCATTTACTTTAAATGAGCCAAGTAGTGTAAGGGTTGGAGAACTCTTTCTCAGAGGTCCAGATTGTTGAAATTTTGGGCTTTGCTGGCCACATGGCCCATTGTAACTATTTAACTCTGCTGTTGTAGTGGAAAAGCAGCCATGGATAATACATGACGGAATGGATGTGGCTGTTACAAAAAAAGCTTGTTTACAGAAACAGGTGGTGGGGCAGTGGGTTGGCTTGCAGACCCCTTAAGTAGTGGGGCACAATATGTCCTATATATAATACATATCCTTATGCCTAGACGTACACGGGTTTTATTTATGAAGTGGAATTGAGTATCTCTTTCAGCAAATCGGCGCTGCACAGCAAAGCTGCAAGAGCTCTGAGTTACTTGTGTGTATATCTGAAGGCACCACGTGGACCTTCTGTTAAGCAGTGTGTCACGGAATACACAGCAGAGAGGCTCCTTTCGCGTCTCCTATACTTCAGTAAACTCGTCTCTGAAAGTGTGTGGTATCGTTCTTCCTAAACGGAGCCAATCAATGAAAAAATTAATCTGTTTATCAACTCGGCACACTTTAAATAAGTAAATAGTCTCTTATTTAATTGTTTGGCTGGGCTCTTGGATGTGAGCTGTGTGCTTCATGCTGTCCTGACGCAGAGTTCATCATCTCAACCAAGGCACAGTGGTCAGGTTTCGAGCCATGTGCTAGTTGTTACTTATGATGGAGACAGAACTCTGTGATCAAATCTAAGTGCACTTAATTTAGGAAAAGAGACAATTGGTTAAATGTCTGATATCAAAGTAACAAATAAGTAGTGAATTGAAGAGGAGGACTGTTTCTAAAGTGCTCCAGACAAATGGACTCTGAAATCAATCTCATCTTTTGAAAGACTGCAGCCCCAGGACTTCTGGTGATTTTTCTTCATGACATCCCCTGATACCTAATAATAGACATAGACACATGGCAAAAAAAAAAGAAAAGAAGCGGCAGTGTTAGCCTGATGTAACCCCAGCTCCTGTGCTCTTTTATAGTCATTTGTTAACCTTTTCCCTCTTGTATTGTGAAACTTGTAGGGCACATACCCAAAAATGACAGTGACAATAGGAGAGGCCCACATAGCCTCCCAGATTAAGACGGAAACATTGCATATAACACTCAAATCTAGTCCCACAGAAGAGAAAGAGAACTGCACGGTGATTCTCTCACTGGTGCCTAGTTCACAGAAACAGAACAGCATCTCGTCCATTGCTGAGCTAGTGCAGAATTTGCGCTGCAATACATGTGCCTACAGAATAAAGTAGCTGGGCTTACATTTCTTATGTATTTGTCCATATAGTCCTTATGAGTCTGGTATCAACTCATGACATAGCTATATGTTTTAAAGTAACTGAATCATATATATCTTTAAAAATGAACATGTGCTTGGTGAAAATGTTTCTTTTAAGAGTATTGGGGTATATATTATACAGCAACTACATGTAGAGATTATAATATACATTTCTATGACTATTACTTTTTTTCAGTGTACTCTGTTATATTTTCCTTCCTTCCTTCCTTCCTTCCTTCCTTCCTTCCTTCCTTCCTTCCTTCCTTCCTTCCTTCCTTCCTTCCTTCCTTCCTTCCTTCCTTCCTTCCTTCCCTCCCTCCCTCCCTCCCTCCCTCCCTCCCTCCCTCCCTCCCTCCCTCCCTCTTCCTTCTTCTTTCTTCTTTCTTCTTTCTTCTTTCTTCTTTCTTTCATTTATTTTTGCTTAAGATTGGACTGTGATTACCTTGACATTTTTTTTAGAATGCTCATATCTTCTATGAAGTATTATAATGTAATGATTTACAGAAGGTGCATGTTACTCCATTGTTTACATAGCTAGTAGGTGTTTCAGTTAGTAAGCATAATTGTGCTAAAAACAGTGTTTCACATCTGTATTGTATACATCTTTCTACGAGTGTTCAGCAACTTCACTCCAGTTTTTGAACAATTCAAGGCTAATTGAAACACTAAAACTACTTTTTCAATAATGATATATGTGTGATTTGATAGTTTTCACATGAAAAGAAGACACTAACCCTGAGCAAAAAATGTAGATCAATAATACTGAGAAAATTAATCTCACTACAATGAATACATTTTGTGATGCACAATGGATGAAGCCTTTGAATTGGTCAGAACATTACATATTATTTGCTTGTGCAGGCTCATTGTGGGGTTTTTGGATAAATTTTGAAAACTGGCTCCATGAAGTAAAGTAAAAGCAATTTTATTAGCTATTGTAAAAAGCTTTTAAATGGTTTTACTAACCATTTAAAAACAAGAATAAGTAACGTTTGAGACTGTTATATCCCTGAGATTATTTTAAAAGTCTCTTGAAGGTACTTATGATTTATTTGCCGTTATACAAAGCTTTTTATAAAAATACTTCCATTGTGTGTCTCAAACAATTCAATAATGTATTCCTTTGTTTTGCAAACAAGCAATAACTATTTCCAAAGCCAATATTTGTGTGAAACCTTAGGAAAGGAGAAAAACATAGAGTGAAGATAAAAGAAAACACTTATAATCAATTACAGATAAATAGAGTTAACATTTCAAATTCCCCTTGAAATAAACGCTAATGAATACACTTCAGCAAGAAGAAAAAATTAACCTAGAAAGGAATTGGATGAAAGAGGCAATGACAAAAGGTGAAATGGTAAATCCTAAGCATGTTGTGTGAGATTTAAGAAGATTATAATAAAAGTTTGGGATTGTTTAAAAGCAAAGTTTAATTAAAAGACTAAGAAACACTAGATGGATGATATGTAAAAGATGTTTGAGCCCTGGCCAGTGTGGCTCAGTTGGTTGGAGCATTGTTTCGTAAGCCGAAGGGTCTCTGGTTCGATTCCCAGTCAGGGCGTATGCCAAGGTTGCAGGTTCAACCTGGTTGGGCTGTGCACAGGAGGCAACCGATCAATGTTTTCTCTCATATCGATGTTTCTCTCTCTCTCTCCCTCTCCCTCTCTCTCTAAAATCAATAAAAGCATGCCTTTGGGGGAGGATTGCAAAAAGGATATTTGATTAAGGTCCCTGTGTTGTAAAGGAAAGAAATAAAATATGGATCAATTCTCAGTTTGTGAATTAAATATAAAATTAAATATGGGTATTAATCCATTAATGCAGAGTAATAGAAGGCAAGAAGAGAATTAATATATAGAAGGCAAGGCATGACAATTTAAAATACAGAATTATAATGCATGTATTATTAAAAATAATAAATGTAAATGGATTAAACTCATTTAGTAGAAGATAATAAGAAACTAGATTCTGGAAAATGAAATGTACATGACTTGCAAGAGAAACACCCAAAGTGAAATGATATATATAATTTAAATGATCAGAAATGAAAGGCAATATATACCTGACAAACTAAACAAAGAAGATAGTGAGGCAATATGTAATAGTATATAAAATAGTATTTCACTTGCCAAGAGTCAACATTAACTAATAATAAAAGTAAAAATTTATAATGAGAAATAACATAACAAACATAAAATTGTATAAAACTAAGAGCTTATCTTTGAAATATATTTTATTCCTTGCATAAAATTTTATTAAAAATAAAATTTAAAATGTGTCAACTTAAGAAGAAACCTTAAAACCTGGAAGTTTTAAGAATATTGTCTTAGAATATAATACATTAAGCATAAAAAGTATGAATGTAGATTATTCGGGCAATACTATTAAATTATGTAGCCATTGGAAGAGAACTCTACAGCCAATAAAGAGAGAATAAGTATTCTCATCTTATGATACATTAAATATGCATGAATTCAGAAAGGAAAGCTTTAATAGATTTCAAATAGTTAGTTGTGGCATTTATATCAGTTGAAAAGAAGGTTAAGGAGTATATAAAACATAAACATGTAAGTTCTATTTATAGCATAGAATGCTTTCAGCAGTTAAAATTACTGAGCTCCATTAGTCTATGTTATTACGAGGAAATCTCGGAAATGTAATGTTGAGAGATAAAAGAATGTTTGTATAATATAATTCTGTCCATTATTATTTTGAATGCCCTAATTCTAAACATACACAAATGTGTAAGACAGAGAATGGAAGGCAACACACTGGATACATGGTAGCTGTTGCCATTATGTGTAGAGGAAAATAGAATTGGGAATAGAATGGGAGACGGTGAGACCACTCCTTCCTCTATGGATAATGTTTCATGTCTTTTGTAACCCCCGCCCCAAATTAAGATGGGTTTGGGAGAGGAAGAGGGTGACAGGGAGAGGAAGAGAAAGAGGGAAGGAGGAACGAAAGAAGAGAGAAGGGGAGGGAGGGAAGGAATGAGAGCGAAGTTTTGATACCAGATCCGTGTGGTGGATCCTTGAGTATTCCTTATGTCATTACTGCACACTGTTCTGTATTTTTTTTTTTTTTAAACGTATCTTTATTGATTTCAGAGAGAGGAAAGGAAGGGGAGAGAGAGATAGAAACGTCAATGACGAGAGAGTCTCTGATCGGCTGCAGCCCGCAACCCCGGGCCTGTGCCCTGACCGGGAATCGAACCCTGATCTCCTGGATCCTAGATCGACGCTCAACCGCTGAGCCACGCCTGGCCGGGCTGTTCTGTATTTTTAAAATTTATCAAAACACATTTAAAAATCAACAAATGTTTGAATAAAAATCTAAATATGTTAAATGCATGTTTTATAAATGTTTACAAGCCAAAGAACAGTGAAATGGAAGGCAAGAGACTTGATTTTCAATGAGGTCTCTGCCACTTATAAACTGGATCCTTCATCTATAAAATGTTAATATGAATGTTTATTCTGCTTAGTTAATGAGAATATGCATAAAAGCATTGTATAACAGAGAAAATACTTTCCAAATATAAAGGATATATTTTTTAGTAATAATTATTACAGTTACCATATATTTAATGCCTACCGTATCCCAGGCATGTTTAAAATATTGTTAATACTCAACATAATAAAAAGGAAACTTAGCTATTATTATCCCCATTTCAAAGAGGCGAAAATTGAGTTTCCGTGAGAAACTCATCCAAGTTCACAGGGGCCTTAAAAGGCACTGGCAAGATGATGACCTTTTCTCTCTAAACATAAATTATAGCTTGGTTTTTGGTACAAACATCTTTTGCAACATATAGAATATTTTGAGCCCTGGAGATTGAGGGGTGGGGAGTGGGGGAGAAACAGCTAAATTAAAGGGCTTTTCTCATATCTAGAGCTTGTTAAATTTATTGTTTTCCTGGGTTAAATTTTTTGTTTTATTTGTTTATTTTTTAGAGTGAATGGAGAGGAGGAAGGAGAGGGGGAGAGAGAGAGAGAGAGAGAGCAACATCGATGTGAGAGTGACACATCAATTGGTTTCCTTTTGCGAGTGCCCCTCCAGGGATGGAGCCTGCAACCGAAGTACATGCCCTTGACATGGAATCAAACCCTCCACCCAAACGCACAACCCTTTGGTCCGCAGGCCAGCATTCTAACCACTGAGCAAAACCAGCCAGAGCTGGGTTAAGTTCTTGAATCATATTTTCTAATGGAAAATATCTATCATTTGAATGAAAAGATTACCAGATGCCTTTTCATCTGGGTCTCCTGGAAGGGACTCTCCTGACTATAGAGCTGCATGTTTCGGTACAGTAATTTTTATATTTCCACGTCCTTAATGATATGTAGCCTTCTGCTAGTCACTGAAGTGGCGGTCTGTCACCCTGCTGCGTCTGCTCACTGTCTGCCTGACAGCTAGGATAAACAAGAGCTATCGGCTCTGCCACTCTTGCTCCCAGGAGGCCACAGTGATGCCACCTAATCTGAATGTTGTGCTTCAGTAACTCCTTAAGAGGGTTCTCCAGCCCACTCAGCTTATGTTCCCTAACCACATGGCAGTTGCTTGGGAAGCCAGCTGTTATCAGTTCTCAGCACAGAGTTGCTCTGCAGCAAATATGGATTTAGCCATGGTAAGCTCCTACCTGACTGATGCTTGGGCCATCACAACATTCAAAGATAAATATGAGTGACTGATACCACTTATCAAGTTATTTACAAAACCATCCATGATCCATTAGCCTTCCTGAGTTTTTCATACCATCAGAAGACAACTCTGCAGGCTCAAGATAGAGCAACCCCAACTTATTTTGTGCGAGTGCAAGAAGTCCCAGGTTCAGAAGAACTTTATTTTAGTGTTAATTTAAAAATTACATTGTCCTTGTCATTCATTTCAGTGACTCCCCAAGATCTTCATCCTATTAGTCTTGATTCTGTGATTGTTAGTAACAAAAAAATAAAGAAACTAACCAAATGTAGTAATCTTAACACACTATATTTTCTTTTCAAGTTTTGGTCCAATTGAGGTTTCTGGCATTTATGCTTCTGGGCAAAGCTGGAACTCCCAATGATGTTGTATTTATGTTTTTTCAACTTTGTGTACCCTATGAATAAGTACATGTGTGTTTTATTGCTACTTTAGACATATTAATGGTTAAAATCTGTACAATGAGATTTTTGGAACATGCACCCATATTCACATTTGACTTTGAATTATACTAATTTGGGATCATTTCAATACTTCAGAATGATTGACTATACTAGTAAAAAAGATTAGCTGTAGTGAGATGCTGATGTTACATAAATTTGTTCTTGCGTTATCTCTAAGATGTATTTACATGATTACTTTAAAGAGTTTCTCTTTGAATTATACTTTGAAGTGGAATTTTATAGTCTCCAAAGAATGTATATAGCAGTATCATCAGCTTATATAGTCTATATGTGGAATTTGAGATGAAGACCTATCTCTTTTATACTAAGTAAAACAGCAAAATTCTTTATTTTCAGGCTTATTTTAATAATGTCTAATTCTAGGTAATTTTAAGGTGAGATAAATGTTAATGCATTAAGATTTAATATGGTTGCCAAGAATAGAAATAATGTGTGGGTAGTGATGTATTTCTCAAAGTCTCAGGAATGAAAAGTTGTAAAAAAGAAAAAAATAAGGGAATAGGAGATTGATTTAGAGCAGAGTAAACCTTCCTATTCCTTTTTTTCCCCATGTCCATTTGAAATTTTTTCTCTAAGTCATACTGGAAGATGATAGCCTAGTGCACCATCAAAAGCAGACAGGGGACATCCACAGAGTCCCAGGCACGTCCAGAACCATCTCTCACCCTGACCCTGGCACTGTCAGTTGGAGTTGGGGTTCCCTGGTAAGAAATTCCCCTTCATATGCTTGCCCCACTTGGATTACCTGATGACTGCAACTTATGAAGAGACAATTAGTTTTGTCTTGGTCAACAGAGAGACCTGAGAGCCCAGTTCATCACTCATCGCCTAGATGCTCATCCCTGTCTTCGTAGCTGACTCACACCCCCACCAATCTGTGCTACCCCAGGACACTTCATTGTTTACTCTGGAATTCTCTGTGTCCGTGCCCGCGATAGTACAGATACCAAATTATAATGTCGTACAACTGAAATTGATATCGTTATTCACTATTGTTACCTCAATAAAAATAGATTAATTTTGAAAAATTATTATTTCAGTGTTACAAAACCTTTAATTACTTAGTGAGTTATCAAGTCAGTTGAGGCTCTGGTTCCAAGTAGAAATAGAAGGCATCAGACTTCAAGGAAGCCAGGTCTCTGATTGCTCAGTTCCTTTAGAACCCAGTGGTGAGAGATAGGTGAGAAGTCAAGCAGACTCCTCCTGAAATCGTACTCAGATTATACCCATGATTTAGCGTTTCCTACTCTTGCTTAATCTCTCGTTAGTTGCTAATTTTGGATATGGGGGCCTTAAGGCCCATGCTAGATTGGGACAAAGAAAAAAAAGAAAAGAAAATTTATAACTTTGGTGAAAATATAGCTATCTGATAGTGACACTGCATACTTGATCCACAAATTAGGTTTCCTGCTTCATGACAGATCAGACCAGGCACATGCGGGTGGACTTTTTTCCGGCACGCAGCGATAGTATCACACTTACCTTGGTGCCTACAGGTATTAGACTAAGTGGATTTTGTTGACTCTAATGTCAGTGTTAATAATGAAACCTGCCCAGCAACGGGGATGTTGAGCCTTTTTCTCAGTGGCACCAATCTATATGCTGAGAGAGAGGGAGGGAGCCTGGGAGGGAGGGGAGGAGGGAGAAAAGGAGGGAGAGAGAGACAGAAGGGGAAGGAGGAGTTGGAGATAGAAGAGTGAAACAATTGAGATCTTCAGAGTGTTGCTGTTTGACTTCAGAGACATGGCAGATAGCTTGCGACTTTGGTAGACCATAGACTATGCCATTGATGCCTACAACTTGGGGTTCTCATTGCTAGAAGAGCAGAGGAAACACACACACACACACACACAATCAAACAAAAACAAAACATTAACCCATCTGAAAACCACTTATCCCGGCCGGGCGTGGCTCAGCAGTTGAGCCTAGACCTAGGATCCAGGCAATCGGGGTTCGATTCCCGGTCAGCGCACATGCCCTGGTTGCGGGCTTGGTCCAAAGAGGCAGCCGATCAATGACTCTCTCTCATCATTGATGTTTCTGTCTCTCTCCCTCTCCTTTCCTCTCTCTGAAGTCAATAAAGATATATTTAAAAAACAAACAAAACGACTCAGCCCCCTTGATAGGCATGAAGGCTAAGAAAGAAAACAGCTTTCCAGTTGGTGTCTGAAAGTGACTACTCTGGAACATGAAGGACTAAAGAACATCAGTTGAATGATGAATAAAAGGAAGAGAAAGATAGGACACTCTAGAGAGATGAGTCACTTAGCGTCCACCTTTAGAATACGACCCATTTGTGGGTGCCCTTTAAACCAGTCAGTGTACCCCGAAGAGTCCTAGGGAATGGGAAAAGCCATCGGACCCAGCCCACCCACTCTTAGGGAGAGGCTCCAACAACGAGAGGACGATACATACACACTCCCCAGGGCTCGGGCCAGCACACAGCCGTGCTCCGGGTGTGTGTGTGTGTGTGTGTGTGTGTGTGAGTGAGACAGTTCGCCTGCAGTCCAGCTCACTGCTGCTCATGCTCAGAGGTCACTCCAGCAGAATATGTACTTATAGAAATATGGGAGCTCGAGTTCCTGTGAGATTGTTCCCTCTACCTTCAGAGAACGGTCGTTGGGTGCCTGTGGGTTCAGACCACTGAGTGCGGCCTCATAGCCTATGGTGCCATTTCTAAAGGGGGGGGGTATTGACATAATACATGTCCTATCCCAATTTGAATGTTTTTTGCAAGAATGTCTTGATAGATAGCAACAGTGTGTCTTGTTCTGAAAAATCTGTTTGTTGTAACAGATTTCCGATGGGTGCAACGTGGTGCCTTGCAGTTGGGTCACTCTTCTAACTTGCACAGTGGCGCCAGCATAGCTCTGACTCTTTCTCCTTTTCAAAGGACTGTGAAAATAGACCCAGCGTGTGAATCTTGTGTCCCTAGAGGAGGAAAAGTAAATATGTTTGTTTTATTTTTGTGAGAGATTGTGTGTATATGACACAAGTTACCTCTTTTTGTTCAGCTAGTTTTCTATCCTGCCTTGATATTGGCAATGTGTCTGGGACCAAGGTAGTAAATTACGTGGAAATTGAAATATGTTCATGAAACCTAAAAATTCATTATAGATAAAAAATGTATGGCAGATCTGGACCCCACTATAAAGTCCCAGAATCAGTTTTTGAAATGTGGGCTGCTTGGCTCTCAGGTATTGCTGCTTTGTATGTGTCAGAGTATCCATAACAAAGTTAAAATATACTTTTCTTTTTTAAGAGAGGCTGTTTAAATCATGGTTAAGAGCACAAAATCTGAAGCCAGATAATCTGGATTCAAATCCCATCTTATTTTCTAACCAGCTTTATGCCCTTGGGCAAATCATTGAACGTTACTATGACAAAATTTCTTCAAATGTAAAATGGGGTTGAGAGTATTTGTACATATATAATGGGGTTATTGTAAAGATTAAATGAGTTAATATATGAAAAGCATTTTAACTAGTCCAAGTCACTAGCACAATATAATTCTTTGCTGCTGCTCCTAATACTGCTACTACTATGAAATATTAGTAATTAAATAGTGGTTCTTTACGCAAATAAGAAATGAATATGAAAATTTTTTTTCTAGAAAGGAATCACTTGTGCTTAAGTGGCATTGTGTTATTCTTCAAATAAATATATAACTAGCATAGTTACTAATTTTTCAATTACACCCTGTCAAAGTATCTTTACAATGTAATAGGTGGATGCCTATGTATGCTGGCATTTTGGGCACAGATTTGTATCTATGTCCACAAAAACTTTCTACACATACAAAAAGTATTTCTTATCCTGTGGCACAATTATAACAATTTTCAATATGAGTGCCAGTATGTCAATCTCATAGAGACATAGATTTAGTACATAGTGTCCATCTCTTCTCTCTTTTTTTAACTATATAAAAATTATGGGATAAAAACTAATACTTAAATCTAAAAGTTAGAATCTTAGTGTTTGGTATGAGATGTATACACAATGAAAATATGAGATTATATATTCAGTGGACCCTTGAGCTACACAGATTTGAACTGTGTGAGTCCACTTATACCTGGATTTTTTTCACTAAATTTTTGCAGTTTTTAATCTGCCACTGGGAGTCCATGGATGTGGAGGGCTCACTCTACACCTTGACCTATGCCATTTCATATGGGGAACTTGAGGATGCACGGATTTTGTTATCTGCGGGTGAGTCCTGGAGCCAATCCCCAGTGCTTACCAAGGGCCAAGATAAGTTTCGGGAGATTTTTGTCTGTGCAGGTGTCAGTGCCCCTAACCTCTGCATTGTTCAAAGGCCAACTGTATATATCCTTAGTTGTTTTTAGTATAACACTACACAACATTCTATTTTCCAGGAGCAGTTTGGCTTTCAATTCCGAGGGCTGTAGTAGAATGTTGGCGGGAGAGGTTTAAGTGTAAATCTCCATTTCTCAGTAGTTTTCACCCATTTTTAAGCAAGCAAGTAATTTGAAGTGATTCTAAGCAGATGAGAATTTAAATTCTGTTATAAACCAACACTCTGTGATTATTTGTTGATATTAAAGTTTTATCTAAAACTGCAAACTTCAGGGAATTGTAAACTGGATAATTCTCACAGTTGGTGGTTTTGACTTTAATTGCATACTGCCATGATTTACTTGAATGGCAAAAATCTATGATAAAGCCCTGGCTGGGTGGCTCCAGGTTGTGGGTTCCATCTCCAGTAGGGCACATGCTAGTGTGCTGAAGGGAACAGAGCACTCTCTCTCTCTCCCTCTCTCTCTCTCTCTCAAAATCAATAAAATCATGTCCATGGGTGAGGATTCATAAAAAAAAGTGATAAAGTTAGGTCAGTCAGCAAACAGGAATGCTTTGTCATTCCTGTTTGAAGGTCCTCTTTACCTTTTAGTATGATGTGAGCTGACACACATGGAAACTGGAGCTACCCAGCTTCTATTTCTTCTCTCTACCATTGTTAGTACCACATACAAAGAGGCAATAGAGGCATTTGCCATGTGCCCAGCTGTCTGGTCCTTAAAATGCTTTGGTCCTGATTCAGCTAAGTTACTTATTGCTTTGAACAAATAATTTTAATCCATTTCACCCTTCTTTTTCCAGGATGTAATTTTAAACTATGGATTCAAGCTTGTCATGGTTTTGTTTATATTCTTTCCAATAGGACTCAGGTTAGAGGCTTTACTTTTAACTGATTTGCTAAAATTGATTTTATTGTTGGGAGTATTACAGATGTGCTCCATTTTCCCCCCTTTGCCCTGCTCCACCCATCCCCACCTATCTTATCTTTCTGATTTGAGTAAAGCTTTCCTATGAATTTGCAATTTGTGTTTTAAAAGAACATAAAACATTTAAAAATGATTGAAAAAAGTTCTTGCTTAGAAACAAATACTAATGTAATATGTATGATACTTTTAAATAGGAATCATTTACTAGAAATCTCAAAGGCAAAAAGAATAGTATTTAAATTGTTGGAATGACCTCTAGTCTTCATTATGGACATGACCCATATATTTTATGACTATTGTGATGCTCCAGATTTTAGTATGAGTGGTTTTAGCATCTGCACAACTATCTTTTTGTATGTACTAAAGTCTCACATATCACATGAAGAAATATAACTACAACTTGAAATAGATTTTCTTTTTTTTAAAATATATCTTTATTGATTTCAGGGAGAGGAAGGGAGAGAGAGAGAGAGAGAGAGAGAGAAATAGCAGTGATGAGAGAGTCATTGATCGGCTGCCTTCCACATGCCTACGACTGGGAGTCGATCCCCAATCTCCTGGATCATAGGCCGGAGCTCACTTGATGAACCACGCCTGCCGGGCAGATTTTCTTTTTGCAGGTCCCATTATGGTGGCACAGTGTTGATATTTTATTCTGTCACTAAAATTTCAAAGTATTTTAATGAATTAAGGTTATTACTTTTCTGTTAATATGCCAGTTAATGCTATTTCTTTGCAACATAGCAGTTTCTTTTTATTTCAGAACATTTTAAATAAAGTTAAATGCCATGTAAAGGGTGTACAGTTCTTTCAAATACCTACACTGATGGCAAATATATTTCACTATCAATCAATATGTGGGAATGTTCTTTAGTTATTTAGAGGGAAATAAAAATAACAGTACCTCTAATAAAAGTATAAAACACCTAGAAGAAAACATAGGCAGTAAACTCTTTGGCATAGGTCTTAGCAGTTTTTTTAGATATGTCTTCTCAGCCAAAGGAAACAAAAGCAAAAATAAACAAATGGGACTACTAAACTAAAATGCTTTTGCACAGCAAAGGAAACCATCAGCAAAACAGAAAGGCAACCTACTGAGTGAGAGAAAATATTTGCAAATGATATACCTGATAAGGTAGTAAAATCCAAAATATATAATGAATGCATACAACTCAACATAAAGAAAAAGAACCTGAAACAATTCAATTTTTAAAATGGAGAGAGGACCTAAATAGACATTTCTTCAAAGAAGACGTGCAGATGGCTAAGAGACAAATGAAAAGATGCTCAACATCACTAATCATCAGAGAGATGCAAATTAAAACTTCAATGAGATACCACCTCACTCCTGTCAGAATGGCTATTATCAAAAAGACAACAAAGAACAAGTGCTGGTAAGGATGTGGAGAAAAAGGAACGCTTGCGCTCTGTAGGTGGGATTGGTGCAGCCACTATGGAAAAAGTATGGAGGTTCCTGAAAACATTAAAAATCGAACTGCCATATGACCCAGCCATTCCACCTCTGGGGATTTATCCAAAGAAAATGAAAACATGAATTTGAAGAGATATATGCACCCTCTGTTTAATGCAACATTATTTACACTAGCCAAGATATGGAAGCAACCTAGGTGTCCATCAATAGATGAGTGGATAAAGAATCTGTGTTATATATATCCAATGGAATATTACTCAGCCATCAAAAAGAAGAAAATATTGCCAGTTGCAGCAACATGGATGTACCTAGAGGGTATTACGCTAAGTGAAATAAGTCGGACAGAGAAAGATAAATACCCTATGCTTTCACTTATATATGTGGAGTCAAAAACAAAACAAATGTAAAAACAAAACAGAAATAGACTCACAGATTAGAGAACAAGCTATTGTTCGCCAGACGAGAGGGTGTTGGGAGGGTGGATGAAAAATGTAAAGGAGATTAAAGAGGTAAAATCTTCCACTTATAAAATAAGTCATTGGGATGTAATGTACAGCATAGGAAATAGAGTCAACAATATTGTAATAATGTTGTACAGGGAGAGATAGCTACTAGACTTATGGTGATCATTTTGTAAGGTATATAAATGTGAAATTAGTATGTTGTACACTTGAAACTAATGTATTATATCAACTGTAATTTATAAATGAATAATTAAATAAAAAAAAGTTTAAAGTTGGCACCTTTGGTCCGCCTTCCATGCAAGTTCACACACCATAATATTTAAAACTTGACATCAACATCATATATGAATTATGAATGTTATGAAAGAAAATTGCGTATGTTACAATCCAAGTTGTTAATTGAGGGCAGTTTGAACTTTGAAAGAGGAAATTCATCAGATGTTGGAAGGAGAAAGCATGAAAATGTGACTTAAAGATTGAAGGAGGTATGGAAATGAACTCTCTGTACACATGACCACTGACAATAATTCAAAGAAGATTTTGTCTGTTGGCTGATTTGTTGTTTTTAATGATTATAATCTTCTCAGTATACTTAAAAAAAGAACTAGAGAGAAATTAATAAAGATAAATAGCAGTCTTATAAGAGAGACCCAGCTTAATCTACTGGCACCTGAGAAAGCAAATGTTAGTGAAGTTGAGAGAGATGATTGGCATCACATAGCAATTCATTTTTCTCTGAATAAAAAGTGAGGTGTATTAAAATAAAGATAAACACTAAGAGAGTAGGAAGGAAAACTGAAGGGATTCACATCTTATAACCTCTGTTTTCCCATTAAAGTAGAAGGCAAATTCATTTATTAACTGGGATCCAATGGTGGGTAAAGCCATAGATGGAGACTTTGGAAGTTCAGAATTAAGGTGAATATTTTATGTAGCGTTTGGAACATAAGGTCTGTTCACATAACCAGATGTTATGTCCCTGCAAATTGTCTTTGGACTGGGCTTCTAGTACACCACGAACATGGATTTGACCATTTAGACTGAATTGGTCTACGTTTATGTAGAAATAGCTCCAGTTCTGTAAATCTTGTATTTCTTTTAATGTTGCCGTATAGTTTGTTTCTGCCCCAAATTTGAAGCATGTTTCTAATTCACATGCAGATTTGCATTAGACATCTAATTTCTTTATTAGAAAATTACCTTTAAGTTTAGAATTGCGCTGTCCAACATGGGAACCACTGCTATGTGCTATGTGTGGCTATTTAAATTTAAAGTTACATAAAATTAAAAATTTAGTTCCTCGGGTGCACTAATCACATTTTAAATGCTTAGTTGACATATGTGGCCAGTGGCTGACATATTTAATAGTGTAGATATATTTCTATAATTGCAGAAATTTATATTGGATAATGGTGCTCTAGAATTATGCCATTCCTACTTGGGTAATTTTTATTTAAATAAAGGTGATCTGTTTAAAACATGTCTGTTGGTGAGTTTAAATTGAATACATTTGTGACAAAGTGACTTCCTATCCCCCTGCTATTCCCAAGCTCATAGATGAGGTAAATATATGTCGAAAAGAAATTAGAAGTTTCAGCTTATGGAAAAAGCTGTCGTCTTTGACTTCTTGCCTTCTACTGCCAGTTCAACCCCAATCCTAACTTTATGGTGGAGGAATTTAATTTATCATCAACTTTCCTTTTTTACTCATTTCTGATCTTGTACCCCAGCTCGAATAAATGAGCTTTTAAATTTTTCTCAAAGCTTCAGCCATACCTTTTATTTTACTTATTTTATTTTTTATTTTTATTTAAAATATAGCCATACCTTTTAAACTCCATACTGGTTAGCAAATCCAGGGAAATTTTGGTTTTCTATTTTCTCATCCAGGAAGTGTCACAATGTTGCAGGAAAAGAGCACAATTTTTAAAATATGTTTTTATTCATTTTTTAGGGAGAGGAAGAGAGAGGGAGCGAGAGATAGAAACATAGATGAGAGAGAAGCACTGATCTGCTGCCTCCTGCGCGCCCCCTAGTGGGGATCGATGCAGCAACCGGGCACGTGCCCTGACGCGGAATCAAACCGGCGACCTCTTGGTGTATACGATGTCTCTCAATCCACTGAGCCACACCGGCCGGGAAAGAGCACAGATATTTTTAGCTAACGACTTGGGTTTGCTCTCTCTCACAAAGAAGTTATTTGAGTCTTCTGATACTTGGTTTCCATATTTATTGAATTCTTTTAAAAATTCCATCTTTAAGCCTAAAGTGAGAAAATACATTTAAAGTAAAGGTACAGAATGACCATCATCAACACTAGGAATTCCAAACATACATGGTGCTGCCTATATGTAAACTTGTTTCTACAGGTGTGTTAACTGAGTTCTTCCAACAGCCTCTCAAAGCAGTTACTCAACATGTTTTCTTTTTTCTTTTTCGTTTATTTTATTATGGTAGTATTGTCTCAGTGATTAAGAGCGCTATGGTAGTATATGTGAAGATAGATATCATAACTGATAAGCCCCCAAACTCAGTTAATAAAATAATTGCTTTTTTCTCATATAATGATTAAATATGAATATTCAAGGATGGTTTTTAACCTGGTGATGCACGAGGCCAGATTTCTTCCACTTGGTGGCTCCACAGTGGAATAGGGCCTCGGAGACACTTGCTTACAGTCAAAAAGTGGAAGAAAAAAGGAATGAATAGATACAACTAGATGCATAGGATGCTGGGAAATATGGCCTCAAGGGAGGCAGTCATTTCTCAATAATCAGCTCTTCACTATGGAAGACCAATGAGAAGCTAATATCGCCTTTTTATGTCACTGTAACTTTAACTTACGTAAACTTTGCTCTCCTACTTTCTGTAATGAATTCATTTCAAGTATTAAATGAATTTAAACTATTAAGTTCAGAGCTCAAATATAATAAGCACTCAATAAATAGTAGCTCATTAATTCGTTGCCATCCTCTTTAATAAGCTACAAAATATTCTGGTCTTTGCGAGATTGAGGCTTCATTTGATTCTGGCAATTTCTTTTATCTACTCCACCAACCAACCTAATTAGGAGGACTCTGTCATGGCTGCTAGACTCCCCTAATGCCGAACACCTGCCTGCTCGTGGTCCCTGAATATTACTTTGCTTTTAATTACACACCACTGTGCTAGGCTTATTTATTGGAATTTCCTGTTTTGTATTTTGTTTATTTTCTTTTCATCTTGGGTTTCTGATGCCAACTGCACATGGTTTTCTCACTCATTGAAAATTGTGCTTTTCCCCTAAGTGGATGCTTTCTCTCTGGCTCAAATAGAGGGTTTGTCTCTATTGCAGCCTTGGCCAAATTGCAGGTTTAATTTCAGGCTTTTGTGAGATTGTTCCATGCTGTCTGTGTACCATAAAAGTCAGGCCGTTGAGCAATGACCAACCAAATAGGCTAAACGAAGCCAGACAATATGTGCAGAAGAAATGCTGTACATGGAAATCTATCTTTGTTTTTTGTATTTTATTTTAGTTTACCTTTCTTGGACATGAATATATGTGTGTATGTGTGTGCAAGTTGTGTAAGGAGATTGTGTGTGTGTGTTGCATGAGTAGTGTGTGTGTGTGTGTACATGTTGTATAAGGTATGAGTGTGTGTATTTAGTTTTGGGTTAGATGGTTTGAAGGAAGACATTTATATAATGTAAGCAAACCTTTGCCTGTGATAGGAGGGGCAGTTAGTGAGGATAGTTTCAGTGGCAACCGTCAAGGTGAATATTACTTTCATTGACCCGATGGTTTTTGCTGCAAAAAAGCAGGATTTATACATGTCTTCCAGAGTCTTAAACACTGTATGTGTTCAAGAGACATACTATATGCCTGGCTGGTGTGGCTCAGCAGTTGAGCATCGACCTAGGATCCAGGAGATAGGGGTTCGATTCCTGGTCAGGGCACATGCCCGGATTGCGGGCTCCATCCCCAGCAGGGGGCGCGCAGGAGGCAGCCGATCAATGACTCTCTCATCATGGATGTTTCTGTCTCTCTCTCCTTCTCCCTTCCTCTCTCTGAAATCAATAAATATAATTCTTTTTTAAAAGAAACGTACAGTAATATTTCAAAATGGATGTCAAAACATGTTACAAAATTATGTATTAGACCAAGATGTGGACTTGTTAACGGTAACAAAGAAGCATCAGAGGAATTTTAGTCTCTTTAACTTTATAAAGAATGTTAAATCTTGGGTTTTGTTAGAGAAAGATTAAGAGAAGTATTTTCTGTCCTTTTTTGTTTTTTTAGGAGGAACATTTTCTTAGGCTACAACTGTGCCTTAGGGACTACCTTATCCTCAAAGTGGGAAGGGTGGAATACCTTCTGACCTCCAACAGAGTCGTAGTAGCTTCATAGAGTTTATCTGAGAATATTTTTGGCAGGTTAATTGGGAGGGAATAGTGTTGTGAATTCCTTCCCTCCCAAAGGAGAAGGGTGTGGTATTACTTCCAAATCCCCAGTCAAGAGAAGGGCTTTAATGAGGTGCCACAATTAGCTTACTCTGTGTCCCCATAAATTTCATGGGCCCTGGGAACTGGTATTTAACTTATACCAGCAGCAGCCGAGAGCTATCTGTGTAGCAATTAGATTTCACTCCAAGTGTTTATTTGGGTAAAATTCTATGACTATTTCCTGTGTCCCAGATGTGGACCATGAACAAGAGAAAGTGAGAATATGTTTCTCTTGGATTTTGTTCATTGAAGCCCCTGGAAATGTTAGTTAGGCCACAGAATAAATAATCCGGAAGATTTTCCATGTGTCTAGGAGCTGGAGAATGAAAGGGCAACTCAGGAGCCTAGAAATGTCTGTGATTGTCCTCATTGATGAAAAAACAGGTGAGATATATCCCCATGATAAAGGGAACCCCAAAGGGACTCATGAGAGTGCCGGTATCAGATACCTATTGTCACAATAATACTGAATAGCAGCCAGGAAACCCTCACCCACATACAATAATAACTGTATCGTTCAAGCATCTAGGGTTTTCATCTCCCTGTCTCTCCTGGCCCTGGCTTGGCTCCTATACACGTTTAGGGATAGCTGACTCTCGGCTTCATCTAGAACGCTTCTGGGTGGAACAACTGAGATGCCATGTCCGTCTTCACCTCTGGTAAGCTAGCACAAACATGCTCTCATTGCTGTGGCCGAGGCACAAAAGTGAGGGCAAGTCCATATACAGCAGCATTTCTCAAGCTTTTCCTTACATCAGGTGGCTCACATTCCACGGGCCAAAGCAAGTCAGATGGCCACCCCCAGAGATGGACTGAAGAAGCTTTATGAAGTTGCAGGGAATGGGTGATGGCAAGGGAGGGGTGAAGACTGGAGGGCATTTTTTTAATGAGTCTATCACAGTGGCCATGAGCAAAACCAAGTCAGATTTAGCCACCTTCCAGATCCAGAGAGTGCTAGAGTTAAGTCACCATGCTGTTACCAAGCAAATGAGAACTTTTGTGCCCAATCTACCTCTTCTCTTTCCCTGAGAGTCCACCACGTTGTAGTCCTCCGTTGTGAGGGGGAGGTGGGGGAGAGTGCTGGAAAGCCTAGTAATGATGTGGGCTTCGACCTGAAGCGGCCCCACGCTCAGGCAGGTGAGAAGACTACATTTTAGAGCAAACTGAGACATTTTAAAAAGGATTCTATGAAACTGGCTATATTTTTTTGAATGTATCTTTACTGATTTTAGAGACAGGAGGGGAGAGGGGGAGAGAGAGAGAGAGAGAGAGAAACATCAATGATGAGAGTCATTGATCGGCTGCCTCCTGCACGCCCCCTGCTGGGGATGGAGCCTGCAACCTGGGCCTGTGCCCTGACCGGGAATCAAACGTTGATCGCCTGGATCCTAGGGCGATGCTCAACCACTGAGCCACACCCGGCCGGTTGAAACTGGCTGTCTTAATTACTGAATTGAGACTTCTTTGGAAGTAAGAGCAACAGCTGAGTATTTATTACCTTAGTGTGACTAGAGAAGCCATGGGGCTGGCCTTGAATTTTCATCCCGGGCCTGATGAAGAACTATCCCTGCTCAGTAAGTATAGAGAGACAGTGAGAGACAACCCTGAAGTGACTTTATGATTCAATTCTAACAGTAATTCTTATTTCAGTAATGACATTACTTCAATAAGTAGTGTACGGTAGTGGCTGAAAATTAGAAAACAAGAGTCAAACTGCAGTTCGTGGGTTCAAATCTCAGCTGTTTCTTGTTGATTGAGCATATTTTTTAAAATTTAATTTAATTTCTTTTACATCTGTGCTTCAGCTTTCTTACCTAGAAAATTGAGACAGTATTTTTACCAACCTCAAAGCATTGTTGCAAGGATTGATTGAGTTAATATATTTAAGCTTTTCAAACAGTTCCTGGTACACAGTAAACACTTGGTAACTGCTACTAAAATGTACTATTTCTATCAAAAAGTAAACTTTTCTGCAATGATATGTGAAATCGAATAATCTGATTGGAGACCACACTAGCACATGATACATACCCTGTCAAAAGCACATCACTTGCACAGTATTTGGTGAGAAAAACACTTGATTATTTGAAGTAATCAAGTAAACACTTAAAGAAGTATTGTAGGCAATCCATTCTTTCCAAGCCCAAATTCTCCTTTTATGAAACTCACCTTGGCATGGTTTTCCTTTGGAAATTTTCTTGGACTTTTAACAACTAGTGACATTTCTCTGGGTTCTCACATGTGAGCTTTTAGCATACAAAGTGATAGGTCTAACCTCCAAAAGGCAACTACTAAAAAATACCTTCATATATTTGACTTTAAAAATTATTTTTCAATTACTCTTGACATTCAGTATTAGTTTCAGGTGTACATCATAGTGGTTAGACATTCATATAACTTACGAAGTGATCCCCTCAATAGGTTTAGCATCCACCTGGCACCATACATATTTGACTTTGAAGACATAATTTTATTAGTTTCTTTACAAAACGGAAGACCTAGATCTCAATATAAGATATAAAGTCATCAATTTAGGGCTAGAAGGAAACTTCGAGATAGTTGACTCATCTCCTTTATAGACGACAAAATCAAGGCCAAAATGCATCTAACTATGTGTCCAGAATTACAGACTATTTTCAGAGCCAGGACTGAAAGTAATGTCCTGAGTTGCACAAGCTCCCTGCTCTTTGAATACTCCGCAGCTTCCCACGTGAGCGCAATCTCAACAGGGAAAAGAGGAATTTGGATAAGATGGGTGCTCAGGGTTCATGTCAGAAATGGTGTGCAGATCCACAGCAGGCCATGGAAACCAATTTTGTTTATATTTATTTTTATTTTGTATTGTAAATAATAGTGTTGGGTATACAAATATCTCATTGAATCCCTGCTTTGAAATCTCTTGCATGTCTGTCTAGAAGTGGAATTACTAGACCACATGGTAACTCAACTTGTAAATTTTTCAGAAACCAATTTTTAAATTGAAGACTGGTTATGGTGATGGAATCTTTTGCGCAAAAATGTGGTAGGAAATGCTTATAGGAGGCATGAGGGAGATAAGAAACCTCTACACCTTTGCTACAGGTAAAAAGGCTCTTGAGAATTTATTTTTTCTATCACACTCCCGTTTTCAAATGATGAAATTGCACTCTGAGTAGTATCATCATTTCTGTCAGTGTCATGCCTCAGAGGCATCAGTAGGGCTCCTTGAAACACACCCGGCTGGATCTCACCTCCAGAGTATGTGACAAGCAGACCTCAGGTGGGGGTGGGGAGAGTGGTGGCGGTGCTGAGACTACAGGCTGACAAGTTCTCAGGTGACTCGGATGCAGTCAGTCATGGATCAAACTCCAAGAATCACTGACCTATGTAAACAGTTTAAATAGCAATACAAAAAATATGGATGAGACCGTGTGTTCTGCTAAAATTCCGCACATCGCGTGTGAATATGCACTACATTTAGCATAACAGGATATCTTGATAGAAGCCAAGAGAAGGAAATGGCTTCTACTGTGTGATACAAGGCTTGGGTTTGTATTTCATCTTGACTGAATGCAACTGATTACTTTAGAGATGTTGCTGCATCATTTGATATCTCAAGGGATCTATTTCAGGAGTGTCTGGCTCTAGCTTCCTAGCTGCCATAAACCACTCTGATCTGTTTTAACCTAAAGAACTGTTCATTTATTTTATTTCAATAAGAACTTCTCAATAACCCTTTCTTAAGCAGTCTCTCCTGTCTGCATGTCTTTTTCGTCCCTCACAATCTGTCTGCTTGTCGGTACAATCTTACAATCCTTACACAGGAATATGGATTCTGGCTCTGTGAATATAGATCATGTGCTTCCACATTGGTTTCCAACTTTCAGCTGACACTTTTCTACTAAAACACCTCATGCTCTTGGGGAAAAAAAACAACGCTTTTCCACGCTATCCTGTGATTTCAAATCAGAGGCATTTAATTAGGGATGCCTAAGCACAAGTATAGAAATATGGCAGAAACAGACCATGACAAGAGTGTAGACCAGGGCTGGGGAACCTTTTCTCTGCCAAGGGCCATTTTGATATTTATAACATCATACACGGGCCATACAAAATGATCAACTCAAAAAATAGCTATGAGAAAAGCTCCTAGATTTATTGAATTTCGAGTCTCCCGCGGGCCGGACCTTCCCCACCCCTGCTGTAAAGTGAAATGGATTTTCACAAGCAATGGGCTTATATTGTTACCACATCCTGATCTCTGTCTCTTCCTTCATTCTCTCTCTTCGACTCTGGGCCCCTGGAAGGTCCCAGCTCACCTTCCAGGCATGAGCAACCCAGCTCTCCCAAACTTTCTCCCTCCCTTCCCTGTACCTCACTTTGTTACACCTTCTGAGAATCCCCCCTGTTTATTGGAGGTCAGGAGATACCAATGGATCATCAAAACAATCTTCCCACTTGCCAACTCCCAAAGAACATTTTTATGTTTTATTAAGTCTTATGGATATAAATGACTTCAATATGAAATCGACACTTTCAGATAGCCTGGAGAGAAATAAAATATTAATGCAAATGAGATATTTAGTTTTCCTTAAAGTTACACCCCATGTACAGTTGCTTCTTGCCTATACAGATGAATAGTTCTAAGGAGGAAAAAAAAGAAAAGAAAAAGGCAAACTAAAACCAGACAGTGATGCTTGCTGACTTCTGTCATTTTCATATTTGAAACTTATAAGTTTAATGAAAATGATGAAGATAAACATGTTTACTGCCAGCAATATAATTGTCTGCCTCAGATTATAATTATTTGAAATTAGATCATCTCCCCTTTTGTATAGTATAAGTTCTAAATGACAAAGGCCATGACACTTTCAATTCCTATAGCACCTATCATGGTATAAGCACCACTAATAAAAAATAATTCAATAATAATAATAACTACCATAGCTATTGAAGAGAAAACTCACAAAATGAAATACAAATAACCATAACATAGAGATAATTTAAAGGAAATAAATATCCATTGCGATGAGAAAGAGCATTTAGAGAAGAGCTTGATGATTCTCAAGATTACCCTAAAGTCATCCTCAAAGACCTTGTGCCTGAATTTCAAGGAAAAATGCAGTTTTCAGGGGGCAACTGGAGATTGCTGTTCATAAGACCTTGTGAGATGTTGGCAAGACACCTGGACACATCTGAAAACAGTGTGACAGAGGGATGCCTAGTGAGGAGCAATGGAGATGGGATTTTTTTCTGACTGGGAAGGGCAGCTGCCTGCATGGTGATCAGGCTGGATGAGAGTCCCAGGAACCCCTGCAGGGGGAGGAGGCAAGGAAGCCACAGCAGTGGCCCCTGCCTTGTCATGGATCTTACTCTCTCTGTTACCAACAGGGGAAAGAAACTGTGATGGGATCGAGTGGGGGAAAAACACACAGGACACTTATTTATTGAGTAGCAATTAAAAAGTGACAATGTGGCTTAAATCCCCCATATACATACCGCACTGTCCAATAACATGTGGTTCTTTAGCTATTGAAATATGGCTGGTGTTAGAGGAACTTGGTTTAAAATTTAATTTTAACAATTTACATTAAATTTAAGTGGCCACATGTGTCTAGTGACTGTTGTATTGGACAGTACAAATTCTAATCCTCAAGAGAAGTGAGAGATTATGTTTTTAATACCCTGTATTTTAAAAATATTGAAACTGATTAAAAGTTAAGCAACTTGATCAAGATCACATCTAGATTATAGCTGTCTATAACATAAATTCAGGGGTTTCTGACTAAAAAAAGACATACTCTTTTCTCAATACTATATCTCTTTAACCAGTTTTCTAGAATGACTGATAATTTGATTTCTCTTAATTGAAAACTAAATGTCATGCATACCAAAAGATAAATGCAAGAATGGATCACTGCTTGCAATAGCCCTGCACTGGAAACTACCTATATGACCCACAAGTCAAATGCATGAGTGAATTATGGCCCTTTCACACAATTGAATATTATACACTAATGAGAATGGAATAAAGTCAAACCGCGGTTCTCGAACATTCGATCTCGAACAATTCAGTTCTTGACTAAGTTGTTCGTGGTAAAAATGTCTCATTTGTCGAACAACACTTTCATGCTGATACCTTGGCGTGACAAAAAGCATCTCTCGGGCAACAAACAAAGGAGAGGATGCTATTGTTGCTGGTGAAATGGATGATTAGCACAATTTTAAAACATAAAGAGGCCACCAAGAGTGCTAATGTTGCTAATAGTGTGAAAGAAACAGTGATCACAGGCAATTGAAGAGGTGGAAAAACTGTTGTTGATTTGGATAAACAAAAAGCAGTTAGCTGGTGACAGCATTTTGGAGGCAATAATAAGTGAAACAGCGAAGGTGCCTCATGCTGACCTGAAACACACCCCTGGAAGGAGTGCTGAGAGTGATTCGTTTAAAGCTAGTAGGAGGTGGCTTGATAAATTTAAGAAAATAAGTATTTGTTTATCGATTAAACAGTACATTAGACATGTGCTGTATACAAGAAAGATTAAAACAGGAAATCATTTGTGGGTCTGGAATGGATTAATTCAATTTACATTATTTCTAATGGGAAAAAATGATTCGGTTTTGGAACAAATTGCTTTTTGAACATCCTTCCAGAACAAATTAAGCTCCAGAACAGAGGTTCCACTGTATCTACAACTCCATGTAACACTTTAGATAAACCTTACCAACAGTATTATTCAGTTAAGCCAAAGCCAAGAGCACAAAATGCATGATTCCATTTGTGCAAAGTACTTAGATTAAAATAATCTATACTATTAAGCGAGGGCAATTGTTACTCCTGCGGGCATAGGTGGAGGAATGGTGAGTGGTGGGTGGGCAGTGACTGGAAAGGAGTCTGGGGAAATTTCTGGGCTCTTTTGCTATTTTTTGTTCAGGATACTCGTTGAACTTGGAGAAAATTCTTTGAGTTGTACACTTATGATACATACATTATATTAGGTTTGTATTGCTGTACAACATATTACCACAAACTTCGTGGCTTAAAACAAAATAAATTGATTATCTCACGGTTTCTGTAGAGAGAACTTCGGGCAGAGCGTGGATGGGTTCTCTGCGCAGAGTCACCAGGCTGACATCAGGATGTCTGGGGCTGCAGTTCTCATCTGGAGGTCAGGGTCTTCTCTCAGGTTCCTCGGTGGTGGTTAGAATTATTTGCCTTGTGGTTGTAGTGCTGAGGTCCCCCTTTTCTTGCCAGCTGGAGACTGCCCTTATAATGTAGAGCAGTGATTTTCAACCTTTTCCATCTTATGGCACAAATAAACTAATTACTAAAATTCTGCGGCACACCACAAAATATACTCTTTGCTGATCTGACCAAAAAATAGGTATAATTTTGATTGATTTAAAAAAAATAAATGATAATTATTTATCATTAGGCTAAGTAATGTATCAAAAGGCTAAGTAATTACCTAGCCTTTTTTGTGTGTATGTTGCTTTTTAAAAACTATTTTATTGAATTTATTGGGGTAACATTGGCTAATAAAATTATATAGGTTTCAAATGTAAAATTCTATAATTCATCATCCATACAATGTATTGTGTGCTCACCACCCAAAGTCAAGTCACCACTTATCCCAGCTTTACCCTCTTTTACCTGCCCCCACCCCCCTTTTCTTCTAATAATCACCATACAGTTATCTGTCTTTGAGGGTTTTTTGTTTTGTTTTGGTTTTTGATTAATCCCTTCATCTTTTTCTCCCGGCCCCCAAACACCCCTCCACTCTGATAGTTGTCTTTCTGTTTTCTATATCTATGAGTCTGTTGCTATTTTGTTTATTTTGTTTATTAGATTCCACATCTAAGTGAAATCATATGGAGTTACCTACCTTTTTTCCTCCAAAGTGACTTTTTAAAAAATCATATGCCTGTACTTGTATATAAGGATTTCTGGTACCAAGAATTAACCAATGAGATGTAACCTTATTAGTCAATGTGACCAATAAGTTGCAATTCTATTATATGACCTATATATTTGTGGTACAAGACAGGGCATTAACACTGGATGGCTATTGTTGTGTTGGCTGTTGTCATTTTTTTTTTTTTTTTTGATAATCTAAGGGAAAAGAGGTCAGTGCCCCTTACTAAATAGTCAGGTATGGCATGTTTTAAAAATTCTTGCAGCACACGATTGAAAATTGCTAATCTAGAAGTTTTCTGTAGGTCACCATAGCAATTCACAACATGTATACTTGCTTTTAGGCCACCTGTAGCATGCTTCTGACTTCCTCTTTGATCAGCTAAAGAAACTGTCAGCTTTTACTTTTTTAAAAAAATATGTTTTTATTGATTTCAGAAATAGGAAGGGAGAGGGAGAGAGAGAAACATCAATGATGAGAGTGACCAATTGGCTCCCTCCTGCATGCCCCCTACTGGAGATTGAACCTGCAACCTGGGCCTGTGCCCTGATCAGGAATCAAACAGTGACGTCCTGGTTCACAAATTGACGCTCAACCACTGAGCCACGCCTGTCAGCAAAACTATAAGCTTTTTATTTTATTTATTTATTTTTTAAATGTTTCCTTATCTTTATTGTTGAGACCGTTACAGATGTCCCCCTTTTAACCCTAGTGATCCCCTCCACCCCACATCATCCCACACCCAGGCCCTCCCCACACCAATGCCCACGTCCATGGACCATGCCCATAAACTTACAAGTTCCGTGATTAACCTCTCTCTACCCACTTCCCCCTCCCCGCCTTCCCTCTGAGATTCCTCAGTCTCTTCCAAGCTTCTGTGTTACTGGATCCACTTTGTTCATCAGTTTATTTTGTTTATTATATTCCATATATAAGCGAGATCATTTGGTACTTGTCCTCGACTGGCTCATTTCACTTAGCATAATACTCTCTAGTTCCCTCTCTGCTGTGCGAAAGGCTAAAACGTCCTTCCTCTTCACAGCCACATAGTACTCCAAGGTGTAAATGTCCCACAGCTTTTTTATCCACTCATCTACTGATGCCACTTGGGCTCTTTCCAGATCTTAGCTACTGTGGATTGTGCTGCTATGAACAGAGGGGTGCATAAGTTCTTTGCGATTGGTGTCTGGGATTCCTTAGGATATATTCCTAGAAGTGGGGATCACTGGGTCAAATGGCAGGTCAATTTTTAATCTTTCAAGGAAACTACATACTGCTTTCCATAGTGGCTGCACCAGTTTGCATTCCCACCAGCAGTGTACTTGGGTGCCATTTTCTCCACACTCTCCCAAGCACTTGTAGTTTGTTGACTTGTTGATGGAGTCATTCTGACAGGTGTGAGTTGATACCTCATTGTGGTTTTAATTTGCATCTCTCTGATGATTAGTGACGTTGAGCATTTTTCCATATGTCTCTTAGCCATTTGTATGTCCTCTTTGGAGAAGTATCTGTTTAGGTCCATTGCCCATTTTTTAATTAGATTGTTTGGCTTGCTTTTATTAAGTTGTATAAGTTCCCTATATATTTTGGATATTAATCCTTTATCCGATGTGTCATTGGCAAATATGTTCTTCCATACAGTGGGCTCCCTTTTTGTTTTGTTGACTGTTTCCTTTGCTGTGCAGAAGCGTTTTATTTTGATGCAGTTCCATTTGTTTATTTTCTCCTTAGTTTCTCTTGCCGTAGGAGATGTATCAGCAAACATATTTCTATGAGAGATGTCTGAGATTTTACTGCCTATGTTTTCCTCTAGGATTTTTATGGTTTCATGCCTTACATTTAAGTCTCTTATCCATTTTGAATTTACTTTTGTGTATGGTGTAAGTTGGTGGTCCAGTTTCATTTTTTTTGCATGTATCTGTCCAATTTTTCCAACACCATTTATTGAAAAGGCTGTCTTTACTCCATTGTATGTTGTTGCCTCCTTTGTCAAATATTAATTGACCATAATGGCATGGGTCAATTTCTGGGTTCTCTGTTCTGTTTCACTGATCAATATGTCTGTTCTTGTGCCAGTACCAGGCTGTTTTGATTACAGTGGCTTTGTAGTATAACTTGATATCTGCTATTGTGATCCTTCCAACTTTGTTCTTCTTTCTCAAGAATGCCTTGGCTATTTGGGGTTTTGCTTGGGACGCTCTGTGCCTCCAGAACCTGTGTGCCTTTTTCCTTGACCAGGTTAGGGAAGTTTTCTGCCATTATTTCATCAAACAGGTTCTCTAACCCCTGCTTACTTTCAACGTCCTCTGGCACTCCTATAATACAAATATTGTTATGTTTTATGCTGTCCCACTGCTCCCTTAGACTGTCCTCCTGTTTTTTAATTGTTTTTTGTTTTTGGGTCTCTGAGTGAGTGATTTTTTTCTACCCTCTCTTCTAATTCACTTATCTTATCCTCAGCTTCTTCTGATCTGCTGTTTTTTCCTTCTAATATATTCTTTATTTCTGCTATGTCGTTCTTCATTTCTGACTGGTCATTTTTCATAGTTTCCAAATCTTTTTTCATGCTGTTGAGCATCCTTACAATCAGTATTCTAAACTATACCTGAGAGGTTGCTTATCTCTGTTTCATTTGGCTCTTTTTCTGGAGACTTCTCTTGTTCTTTCATTTGGGGCTTGTTTTTTGGTCTCCCCATTTTGTCTAAATGTTAGGTAGATCTGCTAGGATTCTCAGTCTTTTTGGAGGGCATCTGGTTCAGGACAATGTCTGTCGCAGTTTGTGACAGGTCCTGAGAACCCTGTTTGGGGCTATCAACAACTCAGGCTTGAGATCTTCACTGCTGGGGCTGGATGCATTTGGACAGGCCCGAGGTGCACACCAAAGTCTGCTTTTTTTAACGCCCGGGTCCCAAAACAGATCAGGCATAAACTCAAAGCACCCTGAGGTCTGCCTCACTCTGCAGACTTCTTAATCTGATCCTCTTAATGAGTATCAGGCTGTAGAAGCTCCTCAGGGTGGGTCGGCTAGTTGTTATCAGTCTTTTAACAAGCCTCAGGCTGTAGAAACTCCTCTGCGCAGGGCAAGAGGCTCTCAATCAGGTGGGGCAATTGCTTCTCCCTGAGGCAAAAGCCGAAAGTTCGCCTCCCAAGAAAGCTGTCCCTCACAGACTGGGGGAATGACTCTCCCCAGACTCTCCCCACACAGCTCCAGTCTACTCCACTCCCCCTCCGCCGCCAGAGCCCAAGGTGAGTGGCTGCACACGAAACGTTGTGCGTTGGTTCTTTAAAAGGGTGCCTGCAGTTCCAGCTGCCTCTCCCTGGCAGACAGAAACCCGGCTGCTTTTCACAGCCAGGTGTTATGTGGGCACCTTTCTCAGTTCTGGTGCTCTGGGCTGGGAAGCCCAGCCTGGGGTTTAGGCCCCAGAGTCCTCAGTGGGAACCCCCCCGAGCTGAGATATCCCCCGGGACCTTCAGCTGCTGCCTGGAGGAAACCAGCCAGCCCTCTGGCGTCCGCACTTCCTACCAGTCTCCTTGCAGTCTCCACTTTTCCTCTTTGTTTAAGAGGGTGCTCTCCAGCTTGTCTTCAGTTGGTTTTCAGGATGTTTTTTCTCTGTTTTAGTTGTAAATCCAGATCAGTCCAGGGAGAGTTTCAGTAGCTTCCACTTAGTCCGCCGCCATCTTGGATGTCACTTATCCCCTTTTTAAAGGGATTTAGCCCACCCAGATAATTAGCAAATCTAAGGGTCAATTGATTTAGCATCTTAATTATATTAGCAAAATCTCGTCTCATATTACTGTTTGAGTAAATATCTGGGAGAAGTTGTGCATACAGCAGGTGTTGCGAATTTTACAGTGCCATATGTGAATTCTGCCTACTGCAGGTACCATTTTTTATGTCTCGACCATAATTGAATAAAAAGTTTATGATAATCCTTAATCTGTTACTTAACATGAAGTAACAAGGATAAGCTTGTCCATCTAGATTCCACTGTCCTTCACTAGCACTGCTTTAGAGCAAAAATTAGCGTGAGAAAGGAAGTTCTGCAAATATCATTGTGGTAACAAGTGATGGGAAATGACTTAACTAATCCTTATTTTCATTTTGTATTCTCCATCTTTTCCTTTTCCCAAATATTGATGAGAGGGAATATACCCAATATATCAAGCTCCTGAATATGTAATCAAGTGTCCTGGCCCAGACAAATTATCTCTGAGCATAGTGAGAAGTTTATGGCAAGGGTCATTGTCCTTGACAGTCTTTCAAAATGCTATGTTAGTATAACCCGGGTAGTTTTTCTTTTTTAATATGTTTTTATTAATTTCAGAGAGAGTAAGGGAGAGGGATAGAGAGATAGAAACATCGATTGGCTGTGTCCTGCACACCCCCTACTGGGAATCGAACCAAGGACAACTTGGTTCATGGGTTGACTCTCAACCACAGAGCCACACCAGTCTGGCTAGCAGGGATAGTTTTATATATTAAAAAGAGATTGGACTGAGGTATACATGAAACTGCACAGTCTGTTAGGATGGAGGGACCTGTGTTTTATAGCAAAACATGTTCCCTTGACATCCCGAGGCCATGCAGGAGTTGATAGATTGTGAATGTCTCCATCTCTAGATGACTCCAGTGAAAGCAACATTTCAAAAAAAAAAAAAAAAAAAAAAACCACCCAAAAAAACAGTTCTAAAAGAAGCCTTTATGAAGAGTGGTCAGAGTTCACAAGAATAAGACATGTCAAGGTAGACTACCTTCATTTCATGACAGCTCATTAGAATAGTTGAGTTGGGAAACGTGTATATCTGGACATCAGCAAAGTATGTGACATTTTTCCCCATAACATTTCCATGAAAAGCTATAGACACAAGCTCTAGATATGAGTTCATTAGGCAGAATTATATGTGGTTGACTAGACACGGAAGAGGAGGCTATGTCTTGCTTGATATTGTCAATCACTGCAGCCAAGTTCTGGAAAACACAATTATCAAAATTACAGATGACACAAAAATGGTAAGAATAAATTTAGTGGATAACAGAATCTGTATTCAAAAAGATGTCAATAGACTAGAATGGTGATCCAGATCTAAAGGGGGGCAATTTGATGGGAAACATTTAAAAGCCTTGCATATGTGCTCCCAAATTAAAATGCCCATGGCTATCTGATTTATAATACCATAGTTAATTGTACATAATTAATTTGTTCATTTGATATGTGCTAGGCATAACACTGAGAATTTAATTTATATTATCTGATTTTCTTTTCTTAACCACAGTGTTAGGGCGGGTGTATTTCCTAATTGTGCAGTAGTGGAGATTCAGAGAAGTTAACTGATTTTGAGCAGGTTGGAGTTTGTGTCCTTAACTCTGTCCAAATGGAAGTACACACATAAAGCGTTGGGGGACCTTATGGTTTAGAGTGGATTTGAATTTTAGATGTATTAAACTCAATATATATGAATGGTAAGACGTGGGCAAAAAATAGTTAGTATGTAGGTCTTAATTCCTTCTAAGTACTGTGTGTAGAATGCCAAAGATGAGAACTTGGTTTTGTCTCCCTGCTGAGACCCAGAGCATTGGGTCAAGATCTTAACGTCAAAATTTTACTTGAATATAGGCAAACCAGAAGCAGTTCAAAATACAGCAATCGCTGTTGTGAGAATGTTCAATATTATATATACAAAGGAAGAAAAAGGAAATTGGATTTATTTTCTATATCTGAAGAAAAGAGTTACTAAGTTTCCTTAAATCTACAAATATTAGAGGGATTTTGTGATAAAAGTCCTAGTAAAAGATGAATCAGGCTTGCAAAGCGGGGAAGTAGGACACTGGGTAGAATTTATTCTAAGAAAGTTTCTGTAAAAGAAAATATATTTATTAATATTTATAATATAATTTAATATTATTTTATAGTGCTATGCTTATTATCTTATTTAACCAAATTAATTATAGTTAGGAGTGGCTTGATTAATGCTAAAAAAACCCACACACCGTAGAAACAAAATGTCCTTTCTTCCATGTAACGTTGAACTTGAACTCTTATGCAAAGGTCAGCAGCTTTCCTTATTAGAGAAAGAGAGCTTAGTTTTCTAGCAGTCAATGATTTAAAGGTCTGTCTAATCTACCTAACTCTCTCTGTCGTGATTTGATTTCATGAGATATTTAAACTTTTTATATTGAATATGTTGTCAATTAAACTGAATCAACCTCTAAATGGGTTTTATTTTTTTAAAGTTTTAGACTTAAAATTTAAAGACTAAATATAAATATAGTAGCAAAATAAAGTTTTAAAGATGGTATAATTAAATTCATTTTTGGCATAGACATTTCATTTCAGTGTTTCATGGGCTACTGTCAGTATTTACAAAAATGATTTTCTTTCCCATGGAATTACACTTCTGAATTTTGTTTTCCTTATCATGAGGAAAACCTTCAGTTATCCTCTTTATAAAGATACTCTGCGGTATAAAGTTTTATGTTGCTCCCTTCTCTTAGAGAGACACTGTAATTGTGGCTGTTCGTGAAAGGGGAAAAAAAGATGTAAAGTCAATTCACTTTCTATAATTTCCAATTAGGGAGTTTTTCATGACAACCCTTCTCCCTCGCTCATTTTTTTTTTTTTTCTCACACTGTTTTCTGGAATACTTTAGAAGTTCCTGTAGGATAACAGTAATAGTACATGTCAGTATGCTCATTAAGTTGAAGTACTTGTGCTCTTTGTAGAATAATTGTAAGACAATTAAGCTTCATCTGTTTCCATTTAGATTTCGTGCTGTAGCTGCAAAAGTATAGAGAATGAAAGATAATGAAACAATTCAGATAGAATATCCCTTTTTCTCCAGGTTGGTATAACTAGTAATCAGTATGGTCATTTATATGTTGGCTTATGTAACCAAGGTTATTAGTAGTACACAAAGCTAGAAGACTAGATCAGAACTAAGAAAATTACAAAATATTGTCTTAATTAAACAAAACATCTACGAGGGTTAAAATACAATGAAAATAAAAATCAAACAGGTAATAATTTTTCAAATTAAAAGATAGAGGATTATAGGTTATCTTCAATAATCCATAGATAGTAATATGCTGATGAAGTAAAAAAGAATGAAATTCAGTAGAGATTAATGTACAATCTGTCAATAAATACTAAAATATATACAGATATGCAGTCTTTCAGTTATGTATTTTAACAGGAATTCATATTAAAATATACTTCAGTGAGTCATTAGATTGGACGGTTTTTAATGTCCCTTTTAATTGTGCAAGTCTATGATTTTGTGATTTATGGCTTCTACCAAAATTAAAGGTTAATACAACAGGCTCATTTCATAGAATGTCATGTCAAAACAAATGAGGCAATCTTGCATGACCGAAACTCTATGTCCATAAACAGCAAGATTTAAAAAAAAGTTCTAGAAATCTGCTGCACAATATTGTGCTTATAATTAATAATGATATATGAACACTTGAAAACTTGTTGAGGATAAATCTCATGGTATGAGATTTTACGTTTCCCCAGGAAGGAAAAATAAAACACAAGTAAGGCAATAAGTTTAATCTGCTTTGACTGTCCCAACGCATATCATATCTGTGTTTATTTAAGAAACCCACATTTTTAGAGAGAAGTTGACAAACCATGATGAATCTGGTAGAATGACCAGAAAGAAAAGAGAATTTTGCAACTGTTTCATTTGCAGAAAGTTTGAGGACTTAGAGATGTTTAATCTCAGAAAGAGAAAGCCTTGTCCTGTGTTTGTGTGTATGTGTACAGTTGAGTTTGTGCGCATGCCTGAAAAATCTGAAGCAAGAGGCCTACCTTGCAATACCTGTCTGGTTCAGTTTTACTTTTCTGCTGTCTCTAGTAAATTCCAGTTTGAGAAATTAACATTGAAAAAGCTTACTTTGGTATACGATATTTAAGAAAAAGAAAACTGATAATAGAATTATATTTTTAAATACAATCTGAATTTTGAAAAAGGTCATTGGAGTATTAGAAAATGAATTTCTGAAATGATAATATAAATTTGTCAACTTGTTACGATCTTCCAAGTTTTCTTTTGGGCAATAACATGTGTAACTATATGCTTTACATAAACTACTCTCCATTCATGACCAACGAATGTTCTCAGAAATATAGTCATAGGAAAGATTAGGAATATTTATGAATTGCGAAGTCGTAAATAATAGCAAAGGGAAGTCATGCTTAATAGTTGGTAAGTGCCTTGGTCCTAGTTGTATTTTGCCAAGATATACCTGCCCTGTGGTAGGTTGAATGCAAGAGATAAGATTTTAGGTGGAGAGTTCAGCTCTTGCATCTATCAGAGAGTGTAAATATGGGAAGATAAACTGGAAAGAGATATGCAGGACTGCACTGTAAGATAATTACTAAGAAGAAATTATTACAGTTGTTAAACAATTAGGTATGGTACTGAAGGGAGAGGTCCAGAGTTATTTGGCATGGTCAGATGAAATATTTACTATAAGAAGAAAAATTTTGGTATAAGAGCATGGCAGTTTTTAGCAAGTTGATTCTGAGATTTTTATGGCATATGAGATGTTGTCCAATAGGTATTTAAAACCCAGTCTCATGCTGAGAGAGAGATTGAAGCACATCTTATATATTTAGGGATCATTGGTGTCGAGCTGGAAGATAACATTGTAATTGCCAAATAGTGTATGGAAAATAAAGAAAAAGTAGGTTCAAAGTGAGAATCTTGGTTAAAAAACACACAGTATTTTCAGTAAACCTAAGAGCGCTGTGTAGAGTTTATCAGGCAAAACACTCTCCCCCAGGCTGATTAAATGTCCAAAAGCAAAATTTCCATAATGCCCTGCATTTACAACACGAATAATATCAACGTAATCACCAATTTACTTCTCTGTCGCTTCCATTAAATCCTGCACCTTTCCGTGTCAATTTCTAATTGACACTTTATTCCTGATGCCTAACAGTATGAGCTACATAGTAAGTACTGAATTTCAAAAAAAAAAAAAAAGATTTTATTGGACAGATGGTTCAGAGGCAAATCAGGGGAGAGTAGTGCCTTAGAAACCAAAGCAGAATATTTTCAATAAAGAATTAAAAACATCAAATGCCATGGAGAGCATAAAGCAGATATGAATTATGAAGCATCTACGGAATGCTTTAGAATTTGTCATTAAATTCTTATTCTTGAAAATGAAAGCATCAGATTTGAAGTCGGTAATTATACATGTTATTAAACTATTTAGACTTTGCCTCATCAGGATAGTTATATCTCAAGCACAAGATGGAGATTCAGTTGTTCCGTGGACAAAAAGAAAGATGAATGTTTACTACAATAACCAAATTCACTGTCCTCTTTCCATTTACCATTAGAACAAAACAGGGAGAATCTAGCTATGTTCCTACTTATTAAACTTAGGAGGTGGAAGCTTAAAATAATGATTAAAGTGAGATATTTGGATCAGTGATGTATCTGACATCTCTATAATTTTCCTTTCTCTTACTGCTATGAATGACTGAAAGTTACCTCCATTTTTGCATATATGAATTATCTGTGTATATATCTATTTTAGTCTAGAAATCACATTGATTATAAAATCTGTCCCTAAATATTGAAAATAGGAAATAATTTATATTTTCATTGGCCTTGATCTTTTACTTATTTATTTACTTTAACTTGGTGGTGCCTGTTTTTTGGGTTTTTTTTCCAATTGATTTCAGAAAGAGAGGAGGGGAGTAGGAGAGAGAGAAACATCAAGGAGAGAGAAACATCGATCGGCTGCCTCCCGCACGCCCCCTGCTGGGGACCGAGCCCACATCCTGTGCACGTGCCCTGACCGGGAATCGAACCGCGATCTCCTGGATCCTAGGTCGATGCTCAACCGCTGAGCCACGCCTGGCCAGGCCACGACATAATTTCAAGTCTGTTTTAATTTATTCCAGTGAATGTGCTCCTGATCTGCCATGCTCTGTATCTCAGATGTAATTGTGGGCTGTTGGCGTGGTTCTACTTGCTTGGCTTTAGCTGCTGGAAAGCAGTTGCACCTGATCATTTCTGGTGGTTATTGCTGCTATTAGCACTTGCCTACCCAGCACCTGCCAAATACCATGACAATTTTGTTCAAGAAAAAAAGAAGTAACAGAGGGCTACGTCATTTCCATATTTGCCCCGCTCTTGGGAAATTATTTGTTTTTCTACAACATTTTCTTTGGGCTTATTTTCCTACGAAACTTCATGGGTGTGATGTCAGTCAGAATTGGCTGTCCAATTCTGATTTTTTTTCTGGTTTTTCACAGGATTCTCTTCTCTAGCATACAGTCCGGCTAACCCAGCAATTATTTCTCCAGATATGGTTTACTCTTCTCCACTTCCCATCTAAAACCAAACTTTTATAATGTAAATTGCAAAATGTACTGATGTAATCTGAGTATTGTCATTTTCACATTGGGTCCTTCTTGTTTTCTCAACAAGTAGACCTGATGTTCGATACCTCCTCTGGTTTTGCTGATGGCTCTTGATTTTTTACTGCATCAGTTTTAATGACTATACTGGTCTTTCATCCTGCTCAGATGGAGGAAAGCTTTAATTTAAACTGAAGAATACTTGACAGTGATGTCAACAGTCCCAAATGACACCGAAAGTAACAGATGCATGGAAGCATTTCGTGAAACTAACCTAGTCTTGTGGGAATGAGCTAAAGAATAGAATTTTCACGCTGTCTCATCTTTTGGATTGTTTGCATGCATATGAGAAGTGACTTATTGGACCAGTTATTTTGATTGTATATTTCCTTTTGGCATATAAATTAAGTACATTATTTTTCTTTATTCATGCAAGATTTAGCCAAGAAAGCATTTTGAAAGAAGATTAAGTTTTGCTGTTTAAAAAGTATAAATTCAGATGTATCAGCAAACCATGCTCCCTTAGAGTTGACCGTGGTCAAAATCCTATTGGTGTTGTGGGTATAAAATATAAAAACTAATGCTTGCCTTCCAAGAATTTGAAGTTGATTTGTGGAGAAAGATTTTTGTACTTTTGATGTTTTGTACCATCAACACAAATACAAAAGAGCTGATGGTCAAGGCAGGCTGTGACCGTTGTCAGCGCCTGCTTCGCCTCAGCCGCATGACCCATGTCCACCATCGTCTCTTTGCTGGCCCTGCCCCCAGAAGCAGTGGGAGCCCTGCTTAGTCCTAGAGCACAGCTTCTCTTTGTATCAGCAATGGGGAGATTGGGAAGTAAAATCCTTTCTCTCTCCTTGACCTCTACTCAATCTTTCTTCTTGGCCTCATTTCTACCTGACCCGTCACCTGGGGTGGTTTCTAACTTTTGTCCTCGGAGTTGGCTTCCTTCCCGCTGGCTTTCTTCTTACTAGCTCAGCCCCTCCTTACCCTCAGCTTGCCATATGGCCAGTGTTGGGAAAGAGTCCATGCTAATTCTTTTATGATTGTGAGTGCCAAGTCCGTACTGCAGTTTACAGACTCTACAGGAATTTAAATAAGTAAGAGATTACTCCAGACTAGATTATCAGGGATCTCGGTCTGCCTAGAAATCAGAAAGTACAGAGGAAAAGGAAAGGCTTTCAGGGTAGAGGAAAGAATGAGTAAAGTCAAAGATAAGAAAATATTCAAGTGCAGAATGGTGATATAAATTTGCTTAGACAAAGGGGCTTGCGAAAACATAGGTGAAAATAGAGTTTGGGGCTAAACTGTGAATCATCTTAAGGCTAAGGCATTTGGAATTATATTGTATGTAATGGAAAATTATTGAGGTTTTTTGAACACTGGGATATCATATTTAAAGCAACAGTTAAGGATTTTTTTATGTAAAAACGTTTAATGTTGTTTACTTGCCTTAAAGACACCCTGTGATCATCAAAATGATAGAATGTAACTGGGGCTCATATAACTGAAATATATGATCAACTTTAAAGATTCAGATTATACAGGAAATCCAAGAAGTAGTATATAACTGGCCATTCACCCCTCCCTATACGTATCTGGTTTGCCATGTGCCTTTGCATCCCCTTGTCCTAAAAGCAGAGCATAGTTCCCACTCATAGATGTCAGGGTTGGCCATGTGACTTGCCTTGAGCAAGGACATGAATGTGCATTAGATGCTGTGCCAGTTCTGAGCCTAGATCATGAGAGGCCTTGAGCAATTTTATATTCACTCCCCTTGAGCTTCTTCTATCTCTGAAACTAGTTCTCTGGTCAGTGGAAAATGAAAAACATGTGGAGCAAATCCAAACTTAACATGCCCTGATGCGAAACCAGTTGAGCTCAACCGATAGACTAACAACCAGCTGAAAGCAGACATGTGGGCAGTAATTAATTATGGGTGTTTTAAATCATTACCTGTTTGGGATAGTGTTAAACAGCATCATTGTTGAAATAGTTGACCCATACACTTTTTCTAACTAATAGAGGAATACAATCCAAACACGAAACCCAAAAAGTGAATAGTTTACAGTGTTCTGGGAATGTTAGATCTAAATATTATAATTATTTCTAGGAATCATTATATGAGAGATAATACCAACAAACAGGAAACTTGATCATGGGGTAAATTAATATTATGCCAAGTCATGAAAGAGCAAAGGAACTGAGGAGACATAGATTACAGGGAAAAAATACACACACAAAACAACAACATGAAATCATTTAGAGGGAATCCAAATATTTGAAGATATATGAGTTAACAAGTAATTTAAAAAATTGACTCAAAAACAAAGAATTCTCTATACCTGGGAGTTCTGAGTTGGAAAGAGTTTTCAGATGAACCCAAAAAAGTCTCCAGCTCCATTTCTCTGTGATTCTTTGTTTTCATAATTGCTTTCAAAGAGTAGGGTTTCTGTTGACAACCATGAAAAGGGTCTTACATGTTTATATCCAGGTGAAAGAAAATGTGTTGCTTTTTGACCTCTGTTTAGAGTAAGAAAAGTTTTTTTAGAGAGTTTTCCAACAAACCTTTCTTTGCATCTCATTGGCCGTGCTTGGGATTGTGTGCAGTGCAGTGGTGTGGTGGTAAATTGAACAAAAGAAAGCCACTTCTGCCAGTTTCTGTCATGTAAATGTTTCCATGATGGCTTTTTTTCACTACCAATGTTACGTATGTCACTGAACGCAGACTAAGGGAGAGATGTGCACATGTGTTTATTCTTGAAACAATCATTGCACTAATAGATGGGATTTCCCTTCTTATCCATAACCACACATTGAAAAATTCTTGAATTTCTAAATATTCTACAGTAAATCTGCATTGTTTTAAAAAATAGGAAAAATATTACTTTAAAGGAAAGACTGTGCCAATGAAAAAAATATTTATTACAAAGTCAGTGAGCATTAGTTGTATTTATTCATTTGGCTGTACAATTTGTACAGAGTGCTTCAGAATCATTCTCAACACTATTCCGATATAATGAGTCATAGTAGTCATAAACAACATTTAGAACAATTAATTCTCATAAGAAATTTTCTGTTCAAGATTTATTGCATACCTCCTGGGTTCTGGTAATAAAATATAAATATGAAATGATTCCTGTTATTGAGTAAAGCTATCGGAGGAGAGACACATATGAGCCAAGGGTTAAATAGAACAGTGGATGGCAAACTGTGGTCCGTGGGCCATATTTGGACTACTGCCTGTTTTTGTAAATAAAGTTTTATTGGAGCACAGCTACGCCCATTTGTTTATGCATTTTGGATGGTTGCTAACACGTGATAAGGACAGTCTTAGATAGTTGCAACAGAGACCATATGGCCCACAAAGCTGGAAATATTTATTACCTGGTACTTTATGTGTAAAGTTTGCAGACTCCTGACATAGAGCATGACAGTCGCCGAGATGGAGGCATGCACCAGATGAATTGGGGGCACAAATAAGGACATCCCAGTCCCTTTCATTCACTGAGAGGGCTTTGTAAGCAGAAAGTAATGAAAATCCAATATCAGTGCACTAATGACGCCAAATCGGAATGACTGTCCAGATGTTGATAAAGCATCTTGAAGGCTGGCTGAACCTGAGACTTTTCAGCTCCTTTTAGATACAGCGTGACAAAAAGTGCTAAGCACGGCTGTGTTCATTATGGTTTATGAACTGTCATTTGACTCTGTCAAACATAAAATGATTAAACCAGGGATTGTTTTATTTAAAGCAGTCATATTTAAAGTAAAACTCTGTTTAAGTGCGACTTTTTATACAAGGGCCACTAATCATTTGCTGCATTCTGATGCTATGTCACATAAGATCAGCCTTTCCAAAGGCCTTCTCTTTCCTCTGATGAAAGGTCTCATGTATCTTGAATTATTTTCTCGATATGTTTTTTGTTTTCCATCCCGGTTACTCATATAATAATATATTTTAAAATGACTGAATGCATTTAACATAATTATGTTACTGTGATATTACTTAATGATTTATTGAACATTTTTTCCCTAAAATATTCTGGTCTGTGTTCCAGAACGGAGCAAACAAATGGTTATAAAAGTTATTACGCTCTTATTTATTCTTTACTGTAGTCTGACTTTGATCTGCTTTAATGATATACATGCATTAATAACACATTTTTTATCTAAATCAGATTGCATTCAAATTAGATGTATATATATAAAAAAAAACCACAAAAAAACTTGAAAGCTTGGCTGTTTTATATGCAGTACAATTCAGCAGTTAAACCTATTGTAAGGAATTTGTCCTAGTGGAGAGATGTCCTATAGAGACCACATGCAGAAGCTACAAGGATGAGAGGACCTGACGACACTATGTAGAAAGAGAGAGAGAGACCTAATCATCTTAGTGACCTGAGCTCAGCTCCTCAGCTCTGCCGATCAATGTTCCAGACATGAATGAGGCATCTTGGACATTCCTACCCAGTTGAGCCTCCAGATGTCTGCAACCCTAGCTGTAATCACATGCGTCAGACAAACTACCCCACAAGGCCCACAGTGACAACAACGAAACAGTTGTTCTCTTAAGGCACTAAGCTTCTGAGTGGCATTTAATTATTTTACATAGCAATAGACTCCTATTTTGAAGTGTTTCAAAAAGTCTCTTGGGAAGATCTTGGATCTTCAGCTGAGTTTCCACTGTCCTTCCCATACTCTCAAACTCTATTTTCCAGAAATTCCTCAAAAAAAGTTTCCTAGTGCCATCCTTGTTATTTTTCTTGACCTACAATATAAATTTCATGTATTTTCTCTAAATTCACTAGTACTCTGTGAAGAAGGCAAGGTCATAAATGTTCTCAGTTTACCAGCGTGAACTGGGTGCTAATAGGTGTATTATAATCTCCAATTTTATGGGTGAGGAAACTGACAATTCAGAAGTTTAAATAACTTAAAGTCACAGCTAGTCACATCTGAGATTCAAATTATTCCTATATTACATTAAATATTATATCCAAAGGGAGAGAAAGCAGGAAGACACTATATTTGAAAACCACAGAATATCTCACACACACACACACACACACACACACACACACACACACACAGATCATCCACCTCATTCCAGAAGTGGCACACATCATGTCCACTCCTGTTCATATGTCAGAGCAAGTCATAAGTCTCCAAACTTACTTCAAGGGTAATTAGGTAAAGTTAAGAAACTCAACAAATGTGAGTTGAGTACTAACTGACTCTCCTCTCACTGCTTGATAGAATGGCCCTCTTGACTCGTCTTGAAAAGACCCTGCCTGCCGGATAAAGGATCTGGCAGAAAGAGGGTAACATCTCCTACCCCAGAACTTAGAAGCATCTTCAATTTATCTCTTGATCTCTTAAATTTTAACCTATCATTCCACCGTTAGGTGTTAGGATTGCTTCTAGAGGAGTATCACTCTTCGTCTCAGTTGTCTCATCCTTTCTTTATGTGCATGAATGAATGGAGCTACAAAAGTCACAGGCAAGAATGCTGTCCACGGTAGGGAATGGTGTTGCCTCTCTTCCCACTCTTACCCTGGGTGCAACCTAGAAAACCATGTGTTCAGGTGGCATAGCTTTAAGATGGAGGAGAGCTACATGTCTGTCTAATCTATAAAAGACTGCATAAATGAGAAAGAAATTGTCCTTCTGTTAAGCCACAGCACAAGTTCTCATCAACCTCAATAATAGATTCACTGTCCATCAGGAGAACTCATACAGTCTTACTCCACCAAATTATGGGAACCAGTTTGCCTAATGGCAGCTCCCATCACATGCAGCACTGCTCTGCCTCTTGCCTTCACACTCTTTCAAGCATCTCCATAGAATCTCCCAGATACCTGAGGAAATGTCAGGTCTGTCCAAGATCTACCCCAGCAGTGTTATCCAGGGAGCCTTCCTCTCATATATACAGTAGATATGAATGATGGCTGTGAAACTGTGGGGCTAGAAAACTATTAATACTTTCTCTCCTACCTTCTAAGTTCTTCTGCCTGGGCTAACAATCAGATTAACAGAGATGAATACGAAAAAAATCAAAGTTTTCATACATGCGCATTGGGAATTTACAGATGCCTGAAAATTCCAAGGACAGTGCGGCAACATTGGGTATAGAAGACATTTTGGACAAAGGAGAAAAGAGGGGGAGTGGGGTATTAGATTTCGGAGTGAGAATGGGCGATTTTCAGGTAGCTGAGGAAGAGGGAACACACCTGGCAGGCAGATCCTTGTGAGCCACCCCGAAACAGCGGGCCAGGGGGTGTCTGGCTAACAGGCACCTGCCTGAAGCCCTCCTGTTGGCCATTCTCACTGCGAATCAGGCTAAGGGGACACCCTACATTCTCCATCCTGGAGCAGGTTTCTCTGTTGGAATCTCTTGGGCAGGAAAGGGGGCAGGGTCGCAGGTTCCTTTTGAGTCTTGTTTCTTAATAAACAGCTTAAATCAATATCCCAAAAAGCAGCTTCAGGGGGGCAAAACGTTGGTCCCTTCCAAACCAATTTGTTTACTGCTTTGTCTGTTCTCCACTGAAGAACATTTTCGCCATTCTGTTACAAGTATTTGAGTAGGAAGTCACACTGGATTTAGTTTCTTAGAATTTTTATTATATAACCTTGTTTTGTAGTTTAACTTTATTTTTAATTGTTGTTTATAGTCAATATTATTTTGTTTTAGTTTCAGGTATAAAGCATAGTCACAACCCTGTGTTTAGAGCAGATATAGTACATTCTAAAGTATACCTTTCATTTTTTTTCTTTTTTCTTTTCTAATCCCCTGCTGTTGCCTTCCCCCCCAAAATTCAAACTGGTATGTGAATGATAGTTGATTAGTTTGGGATAGGTGGTTATGGGAACAAGTCCAGCTCTATTTCCCATATGTCAAACCCTGATCATTACTCAGTGACTGCAGATAAACCACTCCCGAGGTCTGTACAAAAAGAAAGTCAGTAACAGACCCTGATTCTAATCTAAAGTCAATGGGAAAACAAGTTTTAGACATCAATAAAGGATAGGACTACATTCGTAGAAGGAAAAAAAATACACGATAGGTAATAAGTGTAATGCTTCTTCCAAAACAGTCTTACTACCTAAATTCTGAATGTTGGGTTATATTTTAAAAAGAAATGATAATCATGGAACAAAATCGCGGTGCTAATTATCCATACGATGGCAGTCATTACAATATATAAATGTATCAAGTTAACATGTACACCTTAAATTTACACAATGTTATATGTCAAATATATTTCAATTTTACTTATTTATTTTAAATATATCTTCATTGATTTCAGAGAGAGGAAAGGAGAGGGAGAGAGAGAGAGAGAAACATCAATGATGAGAGAGTCATTGATCAAGCCCGCAACCCGGGCATGTGCCCTTATATTTCAGTTTTAAAAAAGAACTTACTAGTTAGAATTTAAGAGATCACTGAAAAGCCTTCTAGGTTCTTTCGTAAGGAATTATTTTATCTCTTGATTGTAAAATATATTAAAAGACCAACAATCTTTATGCCCATCAAGTGTTAAGAGAACCAGACAGAGAAAGCCTCTAGAAGCTAAGGGCAGCCCTCAGCTGAGAACCAGCAAGAAATGGCAGCCTCGTCGTGGAATTGAATTCTCCCGGCATCTGAATGCCCAGGGAAGCAGGGTTTCCCTCAGGGCCTGCAGAAGGCGAGACAGCCCAGCCATTACCTTGCTTTAATCCAGGGAGAGCCACATTGGACTTCTGGCCTGACGGACTGTAGGATAATAAATCAGTCTGTGTTGTATTAAGCTACTATGTTTGGGAGTAATATGTAATAGAAAACTAATACACTAACCACCGAGTAATAACAGTAATTACCCTTACATGGCCCTGTAAAGTTTTATTTAAACCTTGTACCTTTCAATAGATAATGTCAATTCTGTATTTTACGGGTGGCTCCCAGCAGTGAATCTTGGCAGTTGATTAGGCCTGTGGTGTCTCCCATCGACAGGCATTCATCTCCGTTGCTCCTTCAATGATGGGGTCTCCATGGTGGGAACACCCATGGAAAACTGCAATACTCAGTTTTTTCAGTTTGTTACTTTTTCTCGTGCATTTTCTAAGTAGTCTGATACTGTTCTAGATTATTTTGGGGGGCAGCCAGTTAGATAGAGCTTGATTGCCAGATCTGCAGGCTACCAGCTATGAATCCTTGAGTAATTAAACTCACCATTTGGGGTTCGAGTTTTCTGTTAAAAAGGAAAGAATGTAATATTTATGTTTCCTCCATAAAGACTGTATAAGGATTTAATAAAATGTCATATTATGAAGTGCTCATCACAATGCCTACACTTGATAGACTTTATATCCTACCTCTTCTCTCCCCCTCGTTCATGTGTTCAACAAATATTTAATGAACATCTACTACATGCTAAGAATTTTCCTAGGCACTTGGGATACTTCAGTGTACAAAAGACAAAAATCTCTCTTCTCTTGAGTACATTCTAGTGCAAACACCACTGCTTGCTCTATGGCATCCTGTATGTGTTAACAGAAGTAATATATGCCCTGCCTGGTGCCATGCAGTTAGGGATAATTTCTGGTTAATCCTGTTGCCATTCCCCGGGACCCAAGAACTCTTTGCTGATTCAGAGCTCTGTTTATTCCCTTTTGAGTTTTCTAATGCATTGTATTGAAGAATGCCTTGCTCTGTCCATTTAGTAATTTAAGGTAGAAATACCTTAAAGAGAAGGGTAAAGGGGCTCAAATATATAGTGGTGGGAGGAGACTAGACGTTGGGTGTGCACACAATGCAATATACAGATGATGTATTATAGAGTTGTACACTTGAAACTTATATAATCTTATCAATAAACATCACCCCAATAAATTTAATAAATGAACAACTGAAGTAATAATCATGTATTCTGGGTAACCCACAACATAGCCGTAGAGACATGGCCTTTAAGCATAAAAAAGTTTTAAACAAGACATTTGTAATGACTGATTTTGAAAAAAAATCAAAGAAATAAAAACCAAACCAGGAAAAACCCTCTGCAACACTTCAGAGAAGTGTTTTAACCATAAAAACATTTCATGAATACTCTTAAAAGAGACTCAATTTCAGATAATAGGATTTCCAAGACTATTGTTAGCTATACTTAGCCACAGTTTCAAAATTAAGTTTTCAAGTTGAACAGATGGCTCCATTTCAGCAGTGTTACTATTAGCTATGCAATAGAAATGTTTTGTTTGTTTGCTTATGTTTATGTGCCAATTATATTTTTATTTACTGTATTCCTTTTTAATGGATTATTTTTTTCAGGCGTGATTTTTTAAGAAGAAAAAGAGTAAGCTAATTTTAAGTTGTAAAATTACCATTTTGTCTAAAAATGTGCAATGCATCTCTTAGGCAAAGGTTGGTTTATATTGAGTTTCCTTTTTTGTCATTCAGACTCAGCACAAAGAGAAATATTTTCTGTTGAATAATTCTCATTTTTGCATTGTGTGTCTAAAAATTTCCCCCGAGACAATTAAAAAATCTTACCCTTTGAACTTGTAGCGCCACTGGTGAAATTGAAAGTTGTCTTGCATGTGTTTAGCCTTCTGTCTATCCAGAGCCCTTCCCCTCCAAGGGAGCAATCATCAGGGTAAACACAGGTTTATTTTAGGGGACAGGTCAACATTTATGGTTGGGCCTAAATCCATACTAATGTGAATCAATGCTGACGTCTAAAAGGGGTTGATGAGACAGATTTCAGTCTCATCTGGGCCACTTCCCGAAGGGGACCGTCATAGTCAGCGACAAATCAAAGAAACAGGTTGGCCAAGCAAAAATCTCTGAGACAGGCCGGTGGGGATGGGGGGGAGGGGGCTGGCAAGACACTGAGAGATTTGTTTGGGGGCGGGGGTGTATTTTCCAGAAGTGGGAGCGCTTTACAAAGAAGGCAAGGGAAATGCTTCAGCAAAGTAGCAGAGCACAGAGGTAGCAAAGGACTTCTGCAGAAGGCCTGTGGCCACTCAGCCAAGCTCCCCGTCAGAACTTGGTCCCCACTAATACATATAGTCACCGCCCCTCCTCCAGCATCGTCACCGCAGATCCCTTCCTGCAGAACCCCCTTTAGCTCGAGCAGTGGGCCATGCTCTCTATGTACCGTCTCTCTGGACCCCCCTTCTCCCCTCTTCATCTGACTCGCTCATCCTTCAGATCTCAACATCGAGGTCTCCTCCTGCAGGAAGACTTAGCCATGTGTTCTCAGTATCTGTAACCTCAGTCACAGCACCCATTATACGAGAATTTTTCCTTTAATCTTTTTTTTTTTTTCATGTCCACATGTTTTTAATTCCAGATCTGCTACTGAGAGAGTAAGTCCTTGGGCAGATTACCTAAGCCCTCATTCCTCATCTGATGTGGGGCTAACTAAATATTTTTTTTTCTTTTTTTTCTTAAGTTTTATTATTGTTTAAAATATTACAGATGTCCTTTTTTTCCCCCAATGACCCGTTCCACCCCATTCCTTATGCGCTCTTCTGTGGACCAGAGGTCTTTGGGAAGGTTTCTACCATTATTACCAGTGAATCCCACGTATTTATCTTGTAATACTGTAAATATTCCAAGTCAGTGCTTCCCCCTTACAATCTCCTTTATTATTTCTGTGTATTTACATTTTCATAGTTCATTCAGTCAACTCAAATACTTTTATATTGTATCATTACTGTGTAGAGTCTGTGTCAATACGAAGAATAAGCAATTTGTGACTGGGTCAGACTGAAACAAGCCATCATCAGCACCTTGTAAATGGCTTCTTAGCTTCCTCAAAGTCCGAATCATATCAGAGAGGGACTTAAAAAATAATGCTACCTGATGACATGAATTGGAAATATAAATCTCAACATACGGAGAATTTTGGAATTGAGACTTAGTATATAAAAATTACTGAAGTGTTTTATAATTTCACTCATCAAAAAGTATCTTTGAGCATCAAGTTTGTGTAATACATGTATACATCAGGAAGATAAAGAATAATATAAAATTTAGTATCTCTTAACAGCTATAGCTTTAACCTTAGATTTTATTTCCAGATGAATAGAAGTTCACAGAATCTTTGTCTTTTTTTCTAATCAAAATAGCTCCTCCTCCTGATTCGAAAGCAATGAAATAAAATGGCTAAACTCAGGTAATTTTATGATAACAATTTTACAGCTGCTAAGAGGGAGACGTTTTTAAACCTCCCATATCTATTATAAATGACACTGAAATTATCATCCTTAGATTGAAGAAGAGGGTGAGATATTTGTCACAATATAGTCTCTCCACCCCACATCTTAAGAAGAATGCTATGACTAAAATTAGAGAGTGCATGCAGCACTACTTAATTTCAGTCTTCTGCAGGAGGAGGAGAGAACTGGGCCTGAGGAGATAAATAGAGATCAGAACAAAGAGGAGCTAGTCAGTTCTTGCGAATCTTGCAACACCCTGGGTGGTAAGCCCACTGTCACCCGAGAAACAGATGCTAGGCTTAAAACGCAATTCAGGGGGTGTCAGTGAATTGCATTAAACCTGGTATTTTGTTTTTCTTCTGAAGAAAAAAAGAAAACCATGTTTCACTTATCAAATACAAGCGTGCTTTTGTCAGAGATTCTGCCCTGATAGCCAGCTTTCATGTCACATTCCCTAATGTGTGCAGGTGGCCCTGAAAAATGCTGTGAACTAAATTTTACAATAATAAGTTCATTTACATCTCCTGGTGCAGCGTCTCGGCGGTGTAGTCCGCATGGCCTGTCGCAGACTGTTTGCCACGTTGAACATTACCGAGGGCGAGCCGTACCTGTAAAGCTTCGATATATTTCTTTTGTTTTAGAGAGTAATCTTGGATTAGAGCAGGATGTAAGGGTAGCAGAGAGAGCAAATTATATTAAGAGCAGAACGAAAAGGAAATATTTAATTGTCTGAAGAAAGAATATCTTGGGATGCTTACATATTGCACAGCCACCTCTCACACTTACACAGCTTTGCAAAAGCAGACCGAGACACTGATTAGGCATCACAGTTATTAAGAGAACAAAAATTACTCTCTAGCAAGTGTTTCTAAAGGAAGCGTTGCTGTCATTTGGAGACTTTTGTGAACCAAAATTAATTTTAGACTGTAATACAGAATAGAAAGCACTTATTTGAGCAAAAAGGAGCTGCAGCCCAGGAGACCCAGATTCAGGTAGCAACTGAAGTTGTGTTGCACCGAGACAGAGCGAGGCCTTCTTTTATGGCAGAGTTCCCGCCCGGCTTCTCAGTTAGGTCTGTTTTATGTCGATGAGGAATACAAATTGTGCAGTTCTGATTGGACAGGCCAGGTCTCAGTCCATCTCTAGAAAGACAAAACCAGGTTTCCCCTGCAGTTTTGGACTCAGATGGAGTAAAGAAATGGGGCCTGGTGCAGAAGCCAAGAGTTTAGTCTAAGGTCCTTCCTGGTATATAGAGGAGGCGAGGGTCCCTGTCCGCAAGGGGCTGCTAGGCTCTTCTTATTCATAAAATTTCCGTCCTTGGGTTGACCACCCAAAGTGCATCCCAGCAGATAAGTTCCTTCTTGGGGTTCACATCAAATGAATCTTCTCAGAGTCCACATTTTCCTATCTTCCTTCCTTCCTTCCTTCCTTCCTTCCTTCCTTCCTTCCTTCCTTCCTTCCTGCCTTCCTGCCTTCCTGCCTTCCTGCCTTCCTGCCTTCCTGCCTTCCTGCCTTCCTGCCTTCCTGCCTTCCTGCCTTCCTTCTTTTTTTTACAGAACAGGGAATTTTTGGTTGTGCTAAAAACATTTAACAACCTAGAAGTATTGTTACTTCTAAGTACACGTTTATATATTTAAATACTTTTAAATACAGATAGATACTGTGAATGAAAATGCAGCTGTATGAATATCGTAATGCAATGAATTTGGATTTATATTGTCATGGGCATTATAAGCCTAAATTTATAAACCAGTTTTGTTCTTTGTCACCATTTACTGTTCCCCTTTTTTTCTCTCCTAGGCAGAGATACTGTATATTGCATGTGATTCCTTATTTTCAGGTATTTTCTGCCTTCATTTGAATGACTTTTGAACTCCTGGACATGCCTTTTTCACTGATGACTTTTTAACTCAGAGTCTTACTAAACATTAGTAGGGTATTTTATAATCATTACATAATGTGAGGGGAGAAAAAATAATCTTTCTTCTACCCTTCTCGGTTCTTAGCAGAGGCACTTTCCTCCCCCCGTAATAAAAAGACAGATTAACAGGAGAAAAAAACCCCAGAAATTTAATAACATGTATACCTCCTGTACAAATTGAGGAGACCCAGGAAAACTGAGGAATACCCTCAAATTGCCCATCTCCAGCTGAAGAGAAAAAAAAAGATATTATGATGAGGGGAGGTACAGGAGATGATTAGGAAAAGCACAGAAAATAAAGCTAAGGTTGTTAGGCAAATCTAAGTCCTCGCCTTCTCCGTTGCTAAGAGTTTCTAGAAACTTTAGAGTCATCCTTCTCGGTACAGAAAGGGAAACACCCTTACACAAGGAGCTTTCCCTTATAAACTTTTTAAAGAACAAAAATTCAACTGAGGAAATTTAAAAATCGAATCGGTTTTATTGCACGATCATGAATGAGACAGCATCCCATCTAGTAAACAGAGAGCTGCTCTGAGAAGCACAAACTAGAGGGTTTTGCAGGCAGAAACGGGCAGGATAAGAAAGTTATTGGCGAAAGGAAGGAGGACTGTTTCAGCCAAGGGCACCTTTCTCTAGGGGAAGGGAGCCGGGGCCTTAAGGAGGTGATCTCCCTGGCCTTGGTCGGACAGTTCCAGGCTGATGGGTGTAGGTCACATTCCTGGGGGGCCTGTACCTGCTAGGAAGTCTTGGTCTGTTCTGGGGGTGAGCTCCTCCACCTTGGGCCTGTTTGTCTCTTTTTCTTAACAAATGTAAGTATCTCTTACAAAAGGGTAACTTCTCAGTTTTCAGAGCTTTTCCTATATGTCTGCCATTTCTTTTTCTTTTTTTTTTATGCTCACCTGAGGATATTTTTTCCATTGCTTTTCAGAAAGAGAGAGAGGGAGAGAGGGAGAAAGAGAGAGACATCGATGTGAGAGAGACACATCAGTTGGCTGCCTCCTGCACAAGCCCCAACCAGGGCCAGGGATGGAGCCTGCAGCCGAGGCACGTGCCCTTGGCTGGACTCGAACCCAGGACCCTCAAGTCCGCGGGCTGATGCTATAACACTGAGCCAAACCGGCCAGAGCTGTCTGCCATTTCTAAAAAATAATCGGCCTAAATAATCCTTATGCTAAAGAGGCATATTTTGGGGTGACAAGTTCTGCTCCCCTTCAACAACAATTAAGAAGAGCAAGTAGTATCTCTCTTCAGTCCTGAGTCTACAAACAGATGCGGGTAGAAAACAAGAGCAAACAAACCAAAGGGTCCCTAATGGTGACAGTTTTTCTATAACAGAAGTTCCATTTCTTATAACCAAGACATAATGAATCTGGAAAGTAAATAAGGCAAATCAGACAAGTCAGCATTCAAGGAAAGAAAATTTTATCTTATCAGATAATAACTTGTTGACACTTTTGTGAATGGCAATAAATTAGTATCTAGTCAGTGAAGCGGGGAAAGTGAATGCAATTTTTTTCCATTTGTGTGTTATTTGCGGCTTTAGATAATTTTAAAAATGCTTCATGATGAGTTTAAACAATTCATTAGAAATCTTGTGTCATGATAAATTGATAAGTTTGAAAACAGAATTTAATAATAATGCGATGGATATACAGGGTGTCCCAAAAAATGTGTGCACACTTTAACAGCCTATTAGTGAAATGTATTTTAATAAGCACTGCCTTTAAAATTATTAAAAGTGTATGTACATTTTTGGGGGGACATCCTGTATATTAAAGTATGATATTAAATACCTGTTACCAATTAAATTTTTCTCGGGGAGGAAAACTTTCTCCTCTGTTCTTCTAGGTTCTTCTGGGTGGTTTAATTGACATGAGACAGATTAGCAGGAATAAAGCAAGTTTAATTGCATATGTATGGGGACTCCATAAGAAAATGACGCCCAAAGACAGTGGGGCAAATGAGGCTTAAATGCCGTCCAGAACTAAGGAGAAGGGGTAGGAGTCTGGGACTTCAAAGGGGAGGAAGACAATTCACATGGGGACAGAAGAGCCAGTGTTTGGTCAACATGTGTGTGCCTTGCCTGGCAGAGACAGAGGGGCCCAGAGAGGACTGGGAAGAGCTCCCCCAAGCCTGCCACACCTAGAAAATTCTTTATAGTTCTCTTTGATAATAGCTATCGTCCTGGAACAGGCCCTCTATCTAGATTCTTTTAGTCCCTTAAGGGGGAGGTAAATAAATAACAAAACTTCTTGAGCTTGCTGTTTCTTAAAAAATTTCATCCTAAAATAAGGCCCATGTCAAAGAGACATATTTTGGAGCGGCAGGATTCTGCTCCCCTGCATTTCATATTCATATCCATCCCTATTTTCAAAACTGGGATCCATCCAAATGTTCACATCCAAGATACAGGTTTTCCTGTAAACTCCGAGTAATGGATACAGTGAAAAGCCCTCTTCATCATTTGTGTAAGATTCACTTGTGACAGATGTTGTCCAAACCCCTAGGATCATACCAGACTAGCAGGAAGGACAGAGAGCCTAAAATATTAATTACCTGATTAAGATTAAAATGAAACTCTTGATGTCCACATGGATGTACCTGCACAGAACAGGGACACCCCTGGGGAACGCTTAGTCAAATTGACAGCTGCAGTCTTCCAACGTCTCCGTGTTATCCAAACATGGTCAGTGAAAGGTTAATGCTGGGTGGTGGTGCACGGGCAGGCTAAATAGCCATCTCGGACGGGTGAATAAAGAAAATTAAATTTATTAAAAGGGGTTGGCAGTGTCTGAAGGCAAGGACTACACAGCACTGAGCCCAACGGTATTGGATCCATGATGGCAGCAAAAACATACTTGGGACAGTGAAACAATGAAGAGCATAGAAGAGGTAACAGGAGGGCCCAGGCTGGGCTTCTTTGCTCACTGAGAAATCAGAGAGAGGGGGCCTTGGAGACAGGTTCAGGGACCTTGGAGACAGATTCAGGGGTAAGCCCCAGACAAGCTGCCGCTGCCCATTGCTCCCCTGGCTGCAAGTCTTGTGGGGTCCCCTCGGAGGGATGGAGATGGCCCTGGCATGCTTCCCCGGTGGGGAGCTCCAGCTGGGACCTTTGTCCTGAGCGTATTTATCTCTTCCTTGCAGGTGGGAATCTGAGGGGAGGCCACAGAGGAGGGTCTCAGTAGATTATTTATCAGCTTTCAGGGGTGCTCTTTCAGGGTCGTGGTCTCCACTGATTGGTAGGTGCCAGGGCAGGGGGTTGCTAGTCAATTTATATGCCAGGTGCCACTTGTCTGGTTTTGCTGTTTATCTGGGCCTGGAGCTGACATACAACTGAGGCAGAGATGTTATCTTTAGGGAGGAAACTCTCAGGGGCTCTAAACCGCATGACCAGCGATATGCTGGGGCTGGATAGGTCACCCTCGGAACAAGGTATGTGTTTTCCCAGTTTTGCCCCTTGCTAGGCATCTGGGCTTCCTGCCCTGGTGACTTTCTGTACCCTAGTTTCTGTACCTGGGTTTCTGTACCTGGCCCACCTAACCTTAAGGATATGGCAATGATTTTCTAACCATGAAAGAACTAAATATGACAGTAATAAATAAAATCATCTTAAGCAATTTCTTCTTAGAATAGAGTCCCTGTTTTCAATCTATAACTCAAGGAAACTATATATAGAGTAATGAAGGTCTGTGGGATTTGCCCCCTGCTAATATTTCAAAATGTCTAGCAGTAGTCTTGGAATAAATGTTCTTAAGACAGTAGTGAAAATCATTTTCAAGACATGAGGCCTAAGTGTGAAAAATAATAGGAGGGCTCTAGTTGGTGGAAAAACTGGGCGTCATTGTCCTAGGATAGAATTTCCCAATGTGTCATACTCAGAAAATTGTTTCTATAGGTTGTGTCAATGTAAGAAACGTCCCAACGTAAGAATTTTTGTGATTTTACTTTGAGCCAAAGTGGCAGTTGCTGGGAAGCAAAACTCAACAGGTTGAGAAAAATGCACCAGCAAATGGCAGTTTTGCACCTTGTTTTATACATTCCAATCAAAGGAGAAGGCATAAGTGGGCTACAGGAAATTCATCAGTGATAGATTTAGGGAGGCTGAAGAAAGCAAAGCTGGGTATCTCTGGGATTGGTCAAAGAGTAAAAGGAAAAGACACATATTCCTTTTACACAGGTAATAGTCAACAATAAGGACAATGGGGGGATTCTTGGTCTCTCCTCTGGTGGGGTGATTGTGTCCTGAGGGGTCCATAAAAAAAAAAAGGAAATTACCCGGGTATTTCAAAGGTATGTTATTGTAGATGCAAAAAGACAATAGGCTCAGTTAAGTTAAAGCCTGACCTTTGTCAGGGACGATGCCCGATGTCTGCCTAGGACATCACAGTACTACCCTCCGTGACTTGCTTTCTGTTAGAAAGTTATAATTTCACACCATCCTATGTGGTTGCTTTAGGTCTCTGACTTTGTAAGGCCCACCGTGCAGGCCTCTCCTGAGCTTGTCAGGTTTAGTATGTGGCCCCTTTTTGACCCACAATAAGCATTACTGGAAAAAAAATAATTCAGTGGTCAGAAATGTTTAGGAAATGCTCTGTTTAACATATATAATTTGAGTTTCTATGAATTGCCAAAAGAGGAATAGGGGAAAATTTCCCAAACTTATTTTTTGGCCATAGGATATGTATTTCCTTTCAGAGAATCTGGCAGGACTAAAGTTATAACTTAACTTGGGTAATGGTTACTGGGATGATACAGCCAACAAAACAGGAATGGATACCTGAAGACAAACCCCCCGGGGCTGCATGGGATTCCAGTAGAGTATGTTCACTCTGGTGGAATAATCTGGATGCCGTACGGGTTTTTTCTGGAGGTCTCTTCTAACCCAACGACTTAGAATCCTCTATCGTTGAATTTGTCATTTTGAAGTTTGCTTTTTTACTACTTCTACAAATTGCCCAGGATTGTGCTTTTTCTGACTTTTCACAACACGGGTCCAGGAAAGCAAAAGCCTTTTTTCTCAACTTTCAGAGTGTTTATATCCTGATTCTGCTGCCTGAGGGGTACACGAGTGGGGACCCTCTGCTGTTTGTGGCGTTCTTGGGGCGCTGATAAAATGAGCATTTTGAGAAGCCCCCGCGGGAGGCTGAGAGGTGGCAGGAGGTTTTATTGGCATGGACTTACGCTCCTCAGGTTGTAATGTCCCATTCCCCCATGCCAGTCCTGAAAGAGGGCAGCTGCCAGTTCAGCATCCAAGTTCATTAAAGTCCATTCGTCCGTGTAGAGCCCCACGTGGCCCTGTGGGGCGCAGGGGAGCCTGTCCCTGCAACGGGTCCCAGGAGCCACGAGAGAGCCAACAGCTGAACTTCCTTTGTTTGGAAGTTTATATATTTAGATTTCATGAGCTTGCAGTGGCCGTGCCCGTCCTGGCCAGCCACCTGTTTGCAGGTGTGACTGACAGACAGTTAGCCTCCCGTGCCACTCAGACCCTCCTGGGCGTGGGTCTAACCTGCCTTTGCCTAGTCCCTTCTGCCACCAGTCAGAGGGGAACAGACTCGGAGAGTGTTAAATGCAGCTTTTTGGCCAGGCTGTGTAAGTGGCATGCCTGTATCTTGTGGTCTCCCCTTTCACTCCTTTCCTGCTAAATAGAGAACATTACAGGGCATCGGTGCCACCAACCGGCGGCAGCGCTGAGTGCCAGTGCGGCCAGGACAACGCTCTGCAGGCTGGCAGATGCCGTGAATGAGCTAAACCAGGAGGGTGACCTGGGCGGACACCCCCGTGCTGTTCCTGCTAAGATGGGCATATTGAAATGTCACAGTTGTGGGGAGGAAAAAGGTAGAAGGTGTGAGTCCCACCTTTGCCATGGTTAGTTCTGTGAGTTTGGACATTTTTTATAACTTTGTATAACTTGTGTAAGCTTCAACCTCTTCATTTGTACCCAAGCCTAAATATCTTTGTCTTGTCGGCTCTTCACAAATTAATTGGTTTTTGGTTTTGCTTGGTTTTTCATCTAAAAGTTGTATAAGGTCACTTCTTTTGAAAAAATTGTATTTATTGATTTTAGACAGAGAGCTGAAGGGGAGGGGCAGAGAGAGAAACATCGGTTTGTTGTTCCACTGATTTATGCATCATTGGTTGCTTCTTGTATGTGCCCTGACCAGAGATCGAACCCACAACCGTAGCCTATCAGGACGACACTCTAACCAACTGAGCTATGTGGCCAGGGCCTTTTGGTCACTTCTTAGGCCCCATATCTATGAGATCCCTGTACATGTAAAATTAAAACTTTTTTCTCCTTTTAATCTGTCTCGTGTTAATTTAATGATTAGACCAGCCAATGAACCAAGAGGGGTAGGGGGAAATTTTCCCCTCCCCAGAAGCACTAATTGTGAATAGAAATATGTGTGAAATTCAGGTCTACCACCAAACTCTCACAGTGATGGCTCACATTGAAATTTTATATAAATATTGTAAATACAAAAATGAGATCATCTAGTACCACTTAAATAGGTTTATATATTGCAAAATTGGTAAAATTCAGTGCCCCCTGCTGCTGGAAGTTATTTATTTGCTGTGAAATATTTTAGTTATTTTTCTCTTATTGGCCAAGCTTTAGTCATATGGAATTTTACTAATAGCTCCACCAAGAGACAACCCCACTCATCTGGTTGTTGTTGTTGTTGTTGTGTTTTGTTTTTTAACAGCTTGGCTCGTGTTCCGTCCATGAGCAATGTAGTTTAATTTCTTTTTTGCATTTTCTCAAATGTGATGTGAATCTTACATTGCGGAGCTTCTGTTCACGCTGCTCTCCCTAACTGGCATACTTTCCCTCCAGCTTCTTTTTCTCTTTGGCCAAGTTCACTATCACTTGATCTTCAATGCCTCTTCAAAGAAATTTTCCCTGATCCATTCAAACTGGGTTGGCTACCTTCTCATGTCCTTTCCTACTATTTAGTACGTACTTGAACCATGGTTCTCACACGTTTCTGAGATTCCCCGTTTGCTTGTCTCTCTCCGCAGTCCTAGCACTTGAAAAGCAGGAACTGTGTCCTGTCCACATGTGTCTCTTCGAGGACTGTAACAGCATCTGCCCACCCAAAACGCTTTAGAAATGTTTCTCGCATGAATAAATGTATGAGTGAATGTCCTTGCAGAATCCTAGTTGTGGGAGGGGTTCATATTCCATTTCTAAACAAAAATGACATGTACAGTAATACCAGTGGTGGTGGGATATATAATATCCCATAGAACAGTTCTAATAATTTTGAAATTATTATTTCTAAAAGTTCTGAATATTAGGAAACCTTTTTGGTTATGCTGATCCAGAATCTAACTGATTGATATCTGAAAATATCATTCTCTTTTCTGTCTTCTGCTAAAGTATAAAGTAAATATAGTTTTATATCCACTTGGCATTTTATCATATCTGCAGAGTAATTAATTCTTGACATTTTATCTTGTTTTATATTAAACCTCATCAGATATTTTAATAATCTTTGAATGTTACAAGGTTGTATGTAAACTTCTTCTGTAGCTTGAACTCCAGCTCTTTTATTTAGAAAAGACCCAGATCATGCAAATCCCAGAAATTGTAAGAATCAACTTACATCCAGAATCTGCTCGAATGCCCTGTGTCTATTTTCATAGGCAAAAATTGAAGAATGTTGAAAATGAGAAGACCTCGGCCTTAATGTCATTTAACAGAGAGCAGAGAAAGCTTGTTTCTGGAGCTGCCGAGCTGTAGACAAATACAGACAGTCCCAGCTAAGAAATCTGAGGACAGTGATAAAAATCTGGCCAAAAAAACCAGTACATTTGAAATACAGTTACAGGTCTTAGAAAAGACTATTGAATTTGCTACCTTTGAAGGCCTATAAGCTACATTATTTCTTAAGGATTTGGTCTTCTTATAACATTTGTAAGATCTCAGATCCACGATTTCCCAGTGGAAAAGCATGCATGTGGTAAACAAAGTTTTGGCTTCTATTTCATTGCACATGGAGCATATATCCCATTTGTATTATCGCCCCTCAGCTTGATTGAATGCCCTTTTATAATCAGATTGTGAAAGCTCGTACATATACATGAAACTTCTCTCACGGTCAACTTGGACGAGAAATCATCTTCTTATATATGTTAAAAATTCAAATTCTAGGGAATTGCATTCCTTCCATTTTTATTATACCAATGAAATAGGGACATTTTTCCAATAATTGAGAAATATAAAATATTAAACTGGTAAGCCTTACAAATAGGCCTCAAACATAAATGAGATGTATAGCACTCAATAAACGTGTAATAAACAGAAGCAAGCAATTACACCGTAATACAATAGATAGAGCTTCTGGTACGATTATATCAACTTGACGAACTGCCTCTTCATAGACTCCACTTTGTTTTTTACATTATTTTCTTTTGACAAATTTAATCTTTATATAAAATTCATGAAAACTATTTGGAAAGACTGTTGTGTTAATCTATTCAGTGAGTCATAGTGTATTCAGTTTACTTCTCTGGCAAGTATTTTCATCGATCCTTTCAATCTATAAACACATAAACATTAACATCATGCTTTGTTTTGTTCTGTTTTACTGGACAGAACAATTCCACAGGTAATGATGTTTACGTTTTAAACCGCAACAGGTGTTCACATTAAGAAGCCCAGTGTTTCAGGTGATAAAGACACGTGGCTGGGCAAACGTGTGCTCTTCTTGGACTCTCAAAAATATTTTTTACATCTTTTGGAAGCAGAAGTTGAAGGTAGACCCTGGATAGCTAGTTGAAATTAAAATACTTTAAATTAAAATGCTCATTAAGGCACCAAGAGGAGGAAACTAGAATGATTTCTTATATCTTAAAAATTCAATAGTGGAAGGAGTTTTCAAATCGCACGATAGTAGTTGGCTTAGACTCAAAACATATACAGAAAGTTTCCTCATATTCAGGACATAATTAAGGCAGTGGCTTATTTAGGGAAGAAGTAAACTAAGGGCAGGAATCCAGGCAGCACAGGGGGCTCGTGCTTTTGGGGTGCGCCTCTTTTTATAGCCAGTGACACATTCCTGGTGAAGGTTCCTTACTTAGTTCAACCTGACTTCCTACCAACACACAACATGTAATTGGGACGTTCATCGATTGCTTCTGGATAAGCTTAATAAAGGCTTTTACTTCTGCACATCTCTGGAACTCAAACAAAAGGCCCCAAACCTGCAATTAAGAGCCGGAGATAACCTATCATTTGGCAGAGCCCAATCGCAGTTCTGTGTCCCTCCCTTGTGCTGCACCGATTGGACTCTGGACGGTGGCTTCTCCCCTGAGCGAGCTGGGAGCCTGTTTGTGCAGGATCGGGGTGTCATTATCTGGCACCTCTGAGCGTGAGCGATAAAGGCCCCCCTGTCGGGGAAGCATGGGCACCACGTTGCTTTTTACTGTCAGAGAGGCTGTCGTTTGCGTGTCAGCGCAGAAATGCCTGTGGGTTGCGCCGTGGATGACACACGCTTTGTCGCGTCCTTAATCAGCAAGCACGGCAGAGAGTAGCGTGGCGTGTGAGCTCCGGGCCATCGCCGCGGCCGGGGGCGTGAGTAAAGCTCTCTGCCCGAGACATCGCCGAAACCATTTGAAGCCAAAAGAACAATACGGCAGAAAGCAAGAAAAGGAAGAGACAGAGACTTTTCGATTTTTCTTGGCAGCCTGCTGTAGGTAGTGAGGAATTTTTCAAAGCATTGTCCTTTAAAAATAGGGAGCTATCAAGTAATTGGGATGATTTCATTCAATTGCATACGCTCAAATTTAATAGTGTAAAATAGGGGAATTTAGAAGCAAAAGACCAAATCATAATGCCATAAGACTATAAAAATACCGTCTGTACTATGGGGAAATAACTCACATACTAATACACATGGGCAGAAACACACACATATATAATGTCTACACAGACCTTTTTATACTTATTTTTAAAATTTAGACAAAAATCACAATAAAAGGATTCATCATTTCATATTAATTCTTGAGCAATGGATTATAAAAAGTCTTTTTAGTAAAGATAAAGAAAATAATCATTTTGAAAAAGTTGGTTAATTAAAAAAAGTCAGGTGAAATACTAAGGTTCTGGGCTTAGTAGATTAAAAATTTAGTGAAAAAAATATTTTTCTATATATAAAGGCTTACTTTTAAATTTTTTTCTAAGTTTCTTCTGAGTCTGGGTTTCTGAGTTTTGGGCTTCATTTTACACTTCTTTTATTCTAAGTGCTATATGTGGTGGCTTGCGACAAGAAAGATGACACATAAAAAGTAAATATATATATGTATAAATAAAAAAATGTACCTTAACACAACATGGGCGGGAATTATATATGCGGAAATACAATGAAAGAGCAGATATAAAGCTACGGTAGCAAAACACACATCATAATATTCTTGGAATACTCAAGTTGGACTGCAAATTTGGTTCTGAAGATCCTTGAGGTTAAAATAAAGAAATGAAATGTGCCTGGTTAAAAATTTACATCGTGTATTGTTTAAATCTTTTACCACAAGTGTATAGCAAGGAAGTATAAAAATAATATGAGACAAGATATCCCAAATATAGCAGGTAAAATAATATATGTAAATATAATGAACCCATTGTGTCAAAAAGACCAAATACAATATGATGGGTTTATTTTGCATTAGATGAAAAACCTTAACTCATTTATATGCAGTCCATGGAATGATGTACATGTACAGAAAAGCTGAAGCTGGAAAAATGGGCAGAAATATATGACCTTACACACGGCAAAATGTTTGGCTTATTGAGATTACACGCGTTTAAAATCTTGAAGCAAGCCTGTATGATGCCCTGGGACAGGAGGGCTTGGAGGTGTTCTAGGACTAGGAAGTATATTTTGGATTAATGGTAAAATGTATTCAGTTTTTATAACTGATCAAGTTTTCTTTTTCTCTTGAATCACAATTGAATAGGTAAATGTGTATTTTATAAAAAATATAATTTTTAATATTTCCTAAGTTGACCTGTCTACTGGCATATTATTCATTATATTCTCTCATACATATTAAAATACCTTCTATATCTATAGTTTTATTTCTTTTTGTTTTCTTTGCTTCTTTATGGTCTTCATTTTTTATTTGTTCTCTCTTTTATATTGTTATGTAACAAGGGAAGGAGCATATATATAATTATTCTTTTCAGTGATCTGTATTTTGTCTCTGTTGAAACACACAATTGCTTATTTGCCCTGTCATTGACGTTCCTATGTTTATTATTTCACTTTTTCTTTCGGTAACTTACCGACTTCTGATTTTCTTCTGTTTTTAAAATTTTTCTTTCCTCTTGAAATGATTCATTAAATTACTGATTCTTAATCTTTCTTCTTTTATAATTTAATGATTTAGGGTATATGAAAAATATGTATGGCACTATATTCTGTAAAATGTATATGATATATAGGCATTAAACACATAAATGTGTATATATAGATAGATATATAAATGCATATAGTGATAGAAAAATATTAAAGAGAAGCAGAGAAAGGCCGAGAAAGAGAATCTATAAAAATATTCATTGAAATATTAATAGCAGATGTTTGTTGAAATTCCATATTTACTACTTTTTTTTGTTTGCACTTTTTAAATGCCCTTTATTGTGAAAATGAGAGACTTATTTTTATAGTCAACAATAATAGTTAGCTGTGTATATGGAATCAAATCAATTTTATGGAGATCCAAGATGTCAAATTTAGCTCACTTACTCAAATTCTCCCTTTTCAGAGACCATATAAAATTATATTAGTCAGAGGAAAGGTATGATCTACAACAAGGTTTAAAAAATGAGAGTCTCCAAAAGAGGGTGAAAGAACTCAGAAGAAGCTGCATCTTAGAACAGGTGCAGAAGCTTGGTCCTTTAGGTGGCATTTGCTCTTGAGAAGGAAGACGACCTGCCTTGCAGAATCCCTGAGAGCCCTCGGTCTTGGAGACCACAGCTATGCTGGAAGATCATAGTAGGAATGTGGGTTTTAATGGAGATCAAAGTAATTCTTCACTATGGAAGCGTTTAATCCACCCCTAAATACTATCCTACGTCAATTTTACACAAAGTCGTCTGAATCCATGTAGCTTCTCAAAAAACCTTAAAGGAGCTTTTGAAATTGAAAGAATAGGCTAAGAACCAAAGGAGCACCCCAGTGAAATGGCCCTTCTCAATCTGGTGTTCAGAGCTCCTCAGTCATGAAGATCAGGGTGAAGTTGCTCATTCTAAAGCAGACCATTCTGGCCCTCTAGACCCGCACAAAGCTCATGGACAGTCTCACTCTTAAATATAGATCTACCCCTAGGACCATTAGACATGAAGGGAAGATGACAAAAGAGGCGAGACTAACCAATAGAAACTTACACAAAATGGAAAAGGGTGGTGGTGGAGATGATTAAAGGAACAAAGACAATTCAAAACAACAAAGTGAAATAAATTAAATTGTATTTTCTGAAATATTTTTAAAAATCGAATTATATAAGAATCTAAAATGATTAAAAAGAAGTAATAAGAAATCAAAAGTAAGACTGAATTTCAAAGCAAAACACCTCAAAAAGTAAAAACCAGTGATAAGTGATAAAATTCAAGAAAATATCCCAAAAGGGAACTAGAAAAGGAGAAGAAAAGAAGGAAGGCCAGGGGAACTGGGAGAAGTCACAGGAAGATCAATCCAGTGGGACAAACGTCAAAGTCACAGTAATTCCAGGAAGATAAAACGTGGCAAAACACTAAAAGTTCTTAAGGTTTATATAAGAAAATTCCCATGACCTGAAGAGATGAGAAATTTTCAAATTGAAAATGCCCTGACGGGTGTGGCTTAGCAGTTAGAGAGTTGGCCTGTGGACCGAAGGGTCATGGGTTCGATTCCTCGTCAAGGGCACAATACCTTGGATGCAGGTTCAATCCCTGGCCCTGGTTGGGGCATGTGAGGGAGGCACCAATCTATGTCTCTCTCTCTCTCTCTCCCCCCCCACGCACACACCCTTGCCTCCCTTACTTCCAGTCCCTCTGAAAATCAACAGAAAAAAAATACCCTTGGATGAGAATTAACAACAACAAAAATGTAGAACCTTTAAGGTCTAATCTCTTAGCAACATTGAAGAGTATATAATCCAGTATTGTTGACTATAATTGCTATATTGTGCATTAGATCCCCAGAACTTACCTTCTGATTGCACGTGTGTACCCTTTGGCCAGCAGCTCCCCAATTCCACCACCCTGCAGCCCCTGGCAACCACCATTCTACTGCCTGTTTCTAGAAATTCATCTAAAAACAAACAAACAAAACCCAAAACAAAACAAAAGTTACCTAGAACAGTGAAAGAAAAAAGGTATACAGTAAGATGCAGCAACGTATCGTGGAAAGCCAGCATAAAATTAATAGCAAAGCGTGGGGTGATCAGAGAGGAGCTCAGACAATGTTCTACCCTGAGACCAACCTGTTTTCCTGGAGGAGCCTTCAAGGAAGGGCTGTATACCGACTCAGGCTGCGCATGGGGCAAAATTCTGGGGCCCGAAGAAAGAAGAAAAAGCTTTCTTCCTATTAACCAGTGAGGTAGTAGTTCAGCTAGTTATCTGTGAGTCACACACAAAAAAGAGAATTTGGGGGGTCTGTGTTTGGCTTTGTCACGGAAACAAGGAGACTGTGGACTGTTCTGGGCATTGTTCCTGCAAAATCAGTTGAACCATCTGTTGAGGGGTGGTAACAAAGATCAGTTATTTTAGTGTCAGGGATCTTAAAAGAGGGAGACATAAAATGAAAAAGAAATGTTAATATAAAACGTTATATTAAACATCAACACATAAAACCATCCAAGAGGTCAGTGGATGGAACTATTTCGTTAGGCAGCACTGCTCATTGAGTTTCTTGAAGCTAAAATAACAATGCTGTTGGTGATGCGGCCCAGTCTTGGTTACCTCTCGTATACAAGCTTACATGATCTGACCATCTTACCAGACTTGTTTAGTGACCCAGAGAGTGGCTTGTCCAGGAAGAAATGCAGCCCACATGTGGTCAGCTGTGGGGTGAGTCCTTTCCGGTGTGTCAAGTCACCAGGCTTTAACTCTCAGGGCTTCTGCTTCTGAGAGAAAGGGCCAATTTCAAGGCCTTATCATCTCGCTAAGGACCTGAGCAACCAGGTTTTAGTTCTCAGTGATGCCGAGTCAGGAGCGAGGGAGAAAAATTGGAACATTGGTTTGGAGAGTTTTAGCCAGATTTTGAAGGCAAGTGTAAAAAATGAAAATTTGCTAAGGGTTGACAGTGTATGCAAGATGACAAGATTTAGCCCAGTTTTCAGGTAGGTAATAAAACAATGCAGTTTACAAAGCGATGCGAAATAGCTCAGAGAAAATGAACAGGACCAAGATATGATGACCCACAATAGTGTGTTATAGTTTACAACTGAAGCATAAAATCTCTCTCTGCAGCCGTGCCCCTTTTCATCAAAGATAATCTTAAAGAAATATTATTCTTGATCATAAATAAGTCTGTCTCATTAGAACTGGTCTGATTATTTGCATAGGTGCAGCAAGAATGGTAAATTTACTAAATAGCCCTTCGAAATTTTGCTTTGGTAGTTGTTATAAGGAACTTTAGACTGGACTTTTTTTTTTTTTTTTTTTTAATTGATGGCAGAAGAAGAGAGAGGGAGAGAGATAGTAACATCAATGGTGAGAGTCATTGATCCTCTATCTCCTGCACGCCCCCTGCTGGGGATCAAAGCCCACAAACTGGGCATGTGCCTTGACGGGGAATTGAACTGAGATCTCCTGCTTCACAGTATACTAGACTTTTAAATGACTCTTGAGACTAGTAAGTGAGGCCAAGAACTACATTTCACCTGCAGCACCTATTAACTTGGGTAAATTCCTCTCTTCTATAAGTTCCCCGAATATATTAAGACCCCTGGGCCTGTCAGGAAGTGACCTTCCTTACTCACCTGAAAGCTGGTGATCCTATAAGGCTGGCATTACAGTCAAGGCTTTATAAACACTGGCTTCAAAAAGTCAATCTTAGGCCGGCTGGCGTGGCTCAGCGGTTGAGCGTCCACCCATGAACTGGGAGATCACAGTTCGATTCCCGGTCAGGGCATGTGCCCGGGTTTGCGGGCTTCGATCCCTCACAGGGGACGGGCAGGAGGTAGCGGATCAATGACTCTTTCATCGATGTTTCTATCTCTCTCTCCCTTCTCTCTGAAATCAATAAAAACATATTTTTTAAAAAAGAAAAGAAAAACCCTTTTATTTTATTTTTAAAAAATATATCTTTATTGATTTCAGAGAGAGGAAAGGAGAAAGAGAGAGAGATAGAAACATCAATGATGAGAGAGTCATTGATCGAGCCCGCAACCCGGGCATGTGCCCTGACCGGGAATCGAACCCCAATGGCCTGGATCCTAGGTCGACACTCAGTCGCTGAGCCACGCCCGGCAGGGCAAGAAAAACCCTTTTCAAAAAAGTCAATCTTAACTCTTTAAATGTGTCTAATCATATCTGATTCTATGAGCATTATTCTCAAATATGATATTCCAGCCAAAGCCTTAGTTATATAACCAATGTTTCCAATTACGTTCTGTTAACAAGAACAGATTCTTATTAAATCCATGCAAACAATTATTTTGCCATGAAAATATGAATACTCAATAGGAGTTTTTGAATTCTGGAGGGATCAGGCCAGCACAAAAATAAATATTACATCTGTGGTTATAAAGTTATAATTTACTAGCTTAAAGAAAGAGAAAAAAGTGTTCCTTATATTCAGAAAATAGGACATTACAGCATCATCTGTATTCCCAACAAAAGTCAGAATCATCCTTCATAAGTTTATTCAGTCCTCTGCAATTAATTTTTGTTCGGCTTAATCTTGAGTCAGACGTCTCATGAACTCATCAGCTTCTTCTCTAGAGTTGTGGAGAGCCTGACTCGATCCAGTGGTTTGGCCTCAAAGTTACTTAAGCAAAGCTACCAGATATCTGTGCCCTACAGTGCTTGGCATAGTCCTTTCCATTTGTCCCATACATAGTCCTTTGTGTTGAAGACAAGCCTGTGGCCTGACTGCAAACACTTTTTGGGAGTCTCAGATTAAAACCAAAAACTATCTGTGGATGACAAAAGACTTAAAATATCTGTAGTTAAATATCTGGTGAGACTTAATTACAAAAATAAATACAATTGATAAGGAAATTTGGTTGTTTCTGTGTCATAGAGCATTTAAAAAATAAATGAATTAATGATCAAAATAACTTATTTTGTGATGGAGAAAATGACCTATAGCACTATACTGTTGTTGTCTAGCATCAGGCAAAGCAGCACCAGGACATATCGTAGATAGCAAGGACATTGACAGATCTTTAAGAACTTCATATAATTTCTGAAATATTGATATTAGTAACATTTTCACCATACAAATCTAAGCTAGGGAGGGGTTAAGCATTTCTTCTGATTTGATGACAGTTCCCATGCTACTCACAATGTACAAGTAAACTTAATTATTTCTAGCCCCCTCTCTTTTTACAAAGTGGAAGAACCCTTTTGATTTTCCAGGGATCTTCTGGAAAATCTACAAAACAGTTTGACATCAAAAGTTATCATTTAGGCCTGACCAGAATGGTACAGTAGTTGAGCATTGACCTATGAACCAGGAGGTCACAGTTCGATTCCCAGTCAGGGCACATCCTGGGGTTGCGGCTCGATCCCCAGCAGGGGGCGTGCAGGAGGCAGCCGATCAATGACTCTCATCTTTGATGTTTCTATCTCTCCCTCTCCCTTCCTCTCTTCAAAATCAATAGAAATACATATTTTTAAAAAAGTTATCATTTAGAATTTGTTTTCTAGAATGCAAAATGTCCAAAGATTTCAGGAGCTTTAAACTCTCGATGAAATAGGATTTTTAAAACATGAGTATAACCACACTCTGGTGTGGTTGTTAATTTGAATCATTACAGATATTTTTTTCCATACATAGTTTTTGTACTTGACTTTACAGATAAAAAAAATATCTATGAAATACTGTTCTCAAGCAATCCAGATGTAAAGGATAAAAGAAGAGCGGCTAAGAAAAAGAATATAGTAGAAATTGCCTTTGCCCTCTTAAACTCTAAGGTTACAGTGACACACCATTATTGGAACGATGGCAGGCCTCTGAGTGATGTGCTACCCAGGGTAAATGCAGCTTTTGCTTTAAAATAGACAAAAGGAGCTGCTATCCCTTCATAGTTGTAAATTAAAAACAGAAAATTGACATTGAATAAACTAAACACTGAAAAAATTCTTAATGTAAAAGGACCTGGAAGCTGTTGACTGATGGCTTCAGTCAAGTCCACCGAATGTCCAAGGCATCATTAACCAAGGGCATGGGCCCTCCCATCTGCTGTTTTTACTTCTGATCCCCTGTTCTGTGCCAGAATATGGACACATTAGACACAGGTGATGCAGGGTCAGATAAAAGGAAATCTTTTTCAATATAGAATCACTTGTCTCCAAAAGTTAATGAAGTAGAGACTGAAAAAACGAATTTGAGACAATGACAGCCTATGCTGGTTTAGCTTAAGATTCTCTTCTTTCTTTATTGATTTGCCAAGAATTACGGTGTTGTCAGGAAAAGTTACAGACTTTCTTATTTCTTTGGCATTAGATTAATGAAGTGGCTTTCACATGTCCTAATTGTCAAATTCAACTACAAAATTCCCCATTAATAAATATAGCAATTATAATCAACTAAAAATGAATTCATTTAATTTTAAAAGGACAGGGAATATATGTAATGGATTATATATAAAACCAACCATCCAACTTAAAATACTACAGAGAACATATTCCTCTTAGTGGTCTTGATTTTTATTATTTAACATGTTTTCTCTTTATTATTGAGAAACACAAACTCTCCCTGGACCTCTGTAAGCTTCACTGATAGTTCTGTCTGCTTTTTTCCAGTGGGTCTTTCTCAGCCTTGGGGAGTTTCCTCCCATTCATACACTGATCTGTCCACAGCTGTGGACTCCAGTGGAACCCTCTGCAATTCTCTTTCTTCTCTGATACTCTGATTTGCAGATTCCAGCCTTCCTAGCTTCTCTGGTTCTGGGGTAGTTCTCCTCAAGTTTTGGTGATAGCACGCTGAACATCAGTTGTACCTTCCTGACCTGCAGCCAGGAAACTCACTCTAGGTAATAAACTGCGGTATTCACAGGGCTCACCTAACTTGTTTCCTGTCTCTCAGGAATCACTGTCCTGTACTGTGAGTTGTCTAATTTCAGAAACATTTTGTTTCACAGATTTCATCCACTTTTTTTTAGTTGTTTAAGGTGGAATGATTATTTTGGCCCTTAGTACTTCCATCACGGCCGGAAGAAGAAATTTGCCCTAAATTTTGCATTATAGTTTTTCTGCTTTTCTTTTAGTCTTCCCACTTGTCTAGATAGTCTTTTTCTCAGCTTTATTGAAGTATAATTGATAAATAGAAATTGTATATATTTCAGGTTTACAACTTGATGTTGCCATAAATGTATGCATTGTGAAATAATAGCAACCAAGCTAATTAACAGATCTATCATTTCACATAGTTATCATTTTCTTTGTTTAGGTGTGTGGTGAGAATACTTAAGATTTAACCTCAGCAAATTTTACATATACTGTGCAGTATTACTTATTGTTAACTATAGTCAGATCTCCAGAGCGTATTCATCCTGCACAACTGAAACTTTGTACAGTTTGACCAGCATCTCTCCATTGCCTTCACCTCTCGCCACTGCCAACCATCATTCTACTCTCTGAGTCTATGGATCTACCTATTTAGATACTTCATATAAGTGATACCATATATTACTTGTCTTTCTGTGTCTGGCTTATTTCACTTAACATAATATCCTCCAGGTTCATCCTTGAAACTAATAGCAGGATTTCCTTCTTTTTTAAGGCTGAATAATACACCACTGTGTGTGTGTGTGTGTGTGTGTGTGTGTGTGTGTGTGTGTACCACATTTTATTTATCCATTCATTCATTGATGGATTTCTAGGTCGTTAGATATTCTTAAACAATGCGTTGTTTTGTGCACTTTATGTAAATCATGTCGTATCAGATATTCTCTGATTTGCTCCTTTCTCACTATTGTGTATTTGATATGCATCTATGTGGATGCAGGTGTTATTATTCCATTTTATGAATGCACACAATTGTTCTGGCCATTCATCTATTAATGCACACACTTTTTAAAAAAAATCAGTTTTCAGTTATAACACATAGTGCTATGAACAAGTTTGTTCTTATTGCCTAGTTCAGTTGTGCAAGAGTTTTACATGGAGCCGTGATTCATACATTTTAAGGTGAATACAACTCAGATGAAATGTGTTGACTTCCTTTCATTCAGGAAGTCCTGGGTGGCACCTGATGTTCTGCATTTCTATCAACTCCCAGGTGCTTGCATTGCTGCTGATCCTTGAACCTCTCTGAATAGAAAGCATTCTTTTGGGATTTTTTTATAGATTACAAATTGGATTGTAGTGTGGTTTTAACTCTATTTTTCTTAGTAAGAGCCAACCTTAATTTTTCATCTATTTAAGGGCCAACTACTGTATATTGAAAACTGTATATTTATTTCTTTTCCCAATTTTCTATTGTGAAGTCTTTTTCTTCACCATTTTTAAGAAATTCTAGATATTAGCCCTTTGCCTAAGATGTAGTTTTTAAATGTTTTCTCCTTGTTTGTCATTTGTCTTTTACTTTATTCATAATGTTTTATCCTGTAGTTGTTTTTTTAAATTATTATATCTTTATTGATTTCAGAGGGAGAAAGAGAGATAGAAACATCAGTCATTGATCAGCTCCCTCCTGCACACCTCCTGCTGGGGATTGAGCCTGCAACCCGGGCATGTGCCCAGACCAGGAATTGAACCCCGATCGCCTGGATCCTAGGTCGACGCTCAAACGGTGAGCCACGCCCTGCTGGACTCTCCTGTGTTTTTTATTATGATCTTTATTTCGTTGAGTTTTTCAAGATTTCATTTTCTTTGTCTTGGATTTTAAATTGTGGTTCAAAGGACACTTGGCGTATTACTAGTTTTAAGGACACGAAGACATGTTTAATTTCATTATTTGTATGGTTTCTGTGGTGTGTTTTTTTAAAGTGAAATGAAGTGCCCTGGCTAGTTTTTCTCAGTGGTTAGAGCCTCAGCCCACAGACCAAATGGTCTCGGGTTCGATTCTGAGTCAAGGGTATGTATGTACCTCTGTTGTGGTTCGATCCTCTGGGCAGGGAGTATTCAAAAGGCAACCAGTTGATGTGTCTCTCAAGTCGATGTCTCTCTTTCTCTTTCCCTCTCTCTCTGCCTCCTCCTTCCCTTCCACTCTATGTAAAAATCAATGGAAAAAATATCCTTGGGTAGGGATCCAAAAAAAAAAAAAAAGTGAAATAAGCCAGTCAAAGAAGGACAAATACTACTTGATTTCATTTATATGAAGTATCTAAGGTAGTCAAACTCATAAAAGGAAGGAGTAACATAGTGGTTGCCAGGGCTTGGGACAGGGAGAAGTGGGGAATTGCAGTTTAAAAGGTATGAAATGGCCCTGGCCTGCCTGGCTCGGTTGGTTGGGTGTCGTGCCATCCACTGAAGGGCTGCTGGTTAGATTCCCGGGCAGGACACAAGTCCAGGTTGCTGGCTCAATCCATGGTGGGGGCATGCAGGAGGCTGCTGGTCGATTTTCTGCCCTCACATCGATGTTTCTCTCTCTCCCTCTCCCTTCCTCTCTCTCTAAAAATCAATAAATAGACAAACAATAAATGGTATGAAGTGTCCCTCAGGAGGGGCAAGTTCTAGAGATCTTCTCTACAACATAGTGCCTACAGTGAACTACTGTACTGTGCATATAAAAAGTTTGTTAAGAAGGCAGAGCTCATGTTGTGTTCTTACCACAATGAGAAAAAAAAAAATCAAAAAGTAAATAAACATTTTGAAGTTTTGCTCTTTTTTCCGATGTTCTGCAAGAGTTTGGGTAAAGTTAGCAGCATCTGTTCTTTGAGGGTGCAGTAGGATTTCCAGCCAATTTGAATCCGCTCCTCTTTTTTTCAGCGGGCAGTTCTTTGATAATCTCCTCTATTTCTTCAATAGAAATTGGAATACATTGTGGTAAATTATGTTTCCTAATAAATCATTCATTTCACACAGGTTTTTAAGTTGACTTGAAGAGTTTTGCAAATGATTTCCTCTGCTTCAATGGTTATTTCATACTTAGGGTGAATTGTACTTTTTCTCTTGGTTAGTTTTACTGAGGATATCTATTTCATTAATTTTTCACAGAAATAAGACTTCCATTTATATGTAGTTGTAGTACTTTTCTGTTTTCTAATGCATTAATTTCTGGTGTAATCCTTATTATTTTATTCCTTTTGCTCTCTTTCACTTTATTTTGTTTTTCTCTTTTAGCTTTTTGAGTGGGATATTTAATTCATGTATTTTCATCTTTTTATGTTGATATGAATATTTAAGGGTATAACTATTCTATCACTGCTTTAATTGTATCCTGTAGAATCTGAAATGTAGTGTTAAGTTTTTGCATTTCCAGATAGAATGGTCTTTTTAAAAAATATTGATTTCTAACATTGAATTGTGAACCAAGTATATTATTTGTATTATTGATGGATATTGCACTTATCTTTGACCCAATTAATCTCATGAATGTCCCCAATGCACAATCTTCATCCTCAGTTCCTGGAGTGCAAAGTTTAATCCATACTCCATTAGAAAGACTGTAATAATTAGTGTGTTTAGGTCTTCTGTATCTGTAGTGATTTTCAGTCCACTTGACTTGAGTTGAAAGCACTGTGTTAAGCACTCATCTTTATTAGTAGGTTTCTATCTATTGTTCCTAGCTTCTCATGTAATTTCTGCTTTATGCAGGTATATTATTTAGTGCATAGGCATTCGTTGCTGTTATGTCTCCACTGTGAATTTGACTTGAGAATTATATGTTCTTTCCTTTATGTAAATGTTTTTGACCTGAATTCTCCCTTGCCAGATACTAAGATCTCAACCATTACCTTTTTATTTTTTAGTCTCTACTTTTTCAAATGGCCCCAAGCATAGTATTGAAGTGCTATGTTGTGTTCCTAAGTGCAGGAAGCTATGGTGTGCCTTATGGACAAAATACACATATTGGATAAGCTTCATTCAGGCATGAGTTGTAGTGTTTTAGCCTGTGAGTTCAGTGTTACAGAATCAAATATATATAAACGTGTCTTTAAATGAAAACATACATAAAACAAGGATATGTATTGATTGATGATGAAAATATTGTCGCCGTAGACTCACAGGAATCTAAACCTGTGTTTCTTCTACAAGCAATGGTTTAGTATTAGATTTTGCAGTGACTTCACAGAATGTAACTACCACAAATAATGAGAATTGACTCTACTTCAGACCCTGTGATTAAAGGTTGTGGTCGTTCCATTGGCTCATTGGAAATATTTCTTTCTCTCTATTTCTGCTTTATTTCTTATTTTCATTTGGGATGATTTCCTGGAAGATAGTTGAAAATGGCTTTATTCCACCATCTTTAACCAGACATATATAATTTCACTTTTAAAATACTGACCTAAGGTTTCTTTTTTTAAAGAATATTTTGTTGTGCTATAAATGACTCATGGTTATGTCCACAGAGGTTCAGTTTTGATTACCTATAATTTGAGAAAGTAGTTTTCTCCTTAGGGTTTAGAAATTTCTGTTCTTTGAAGATTACAGGACTCAATTCATTTGTAGTTTGGAGCAATTTTGATTCCCCAAAATAAAAAATAATCCATTTAGTAAATTATTTCTAGGAAAACTTTTTAAAAGCAAAAAGAACATGAACCTAATCGCAATTTTTTATAAACCTATATGGTGCAGGCTTTCTCTTCCATTTAGCTTTAAAGAAAGAATCTTGTTTTATTACAATTTTTACTTTGCTTTTCTTACATTGGATCTATATTGAATTTTTGGCAAAATAGTATGGCATTGCTTGTAGAAGCCCATCAGTAAGATAATCTTGACTTCAGAGAAAGGTTAACTGTTAATAATCAGACTGTGGGTGTCTAAACAACATCCTTCATAAAAAGGAATATATGACAACAATAGAGAAGAGGTAGTTGTTCTTTATATGAGGCATTATTTTCAGTTATCCAACAATGTTATAAATATAGTGAATAATTAATGATAATTTTACTTTTTTCTAAGTGACATTGCCTTTGAGAACTTTTACTTAAAATTAAGTAATTCCCTTCTAAGAAAAAATAAAACCACAACATTTTCCTACCATTACTATTCTGCACATGTATGAAAGTTAATCAAAGTAAGACATGTTCTCAAGAAAACCCAGTGAACTGGTGTTCAGCCAGAGAGCCAACTTTCCATTCTGAGAACAATACGTGTGAGCTATATATCTGAGAAGAGCTATAATGCTGTTAATTAAGTATACACATCTCTGCTGTCTACTTAAACAATCCTAATACAAGTCTTGTCAGTGCCTTAGAATTCGCTTTAAAAAGTAGTGAGTTCTTTTTCAGCTCTGACATTTAAAGATTATCAGAAGTCATCCCTCTCATTCTTATTGCAAGAAAAATCTAGACATTTTACCTCTATAGTCATCTTCCCTGGAGGCCATAATGTTGTCTAATCATGAGAAAACCATCAGATAAATTCCAATTGAGGGCCATTTTCTGCAAACTGCTTGGCTAGTGCTCCTCGAAAATCATTTTTTTTAAATTGAAATATATTTGACATATGACATTGTGCTGGTCAAGGAAAGTCTAAGAAACTGTCACAGCCAGGAGAGCCTAAGGAGACAAGATAACTAAATGTAATGTCGTCACCCAGATGGGATCCTAGAACAGAAAACAAAGGATAGTAGTAAAAAGGAGAAAATTCTGAACAAAGTCTGAAATTTAGTTTATTATAATGTGTCATTATGGGTTCATTAATAGTGACAAATGTCCCATACTAAATGTAAGATTCTAATAATAAGTAATACAGGATGTAGGGTATATGGGAGCTCTCTGTATTATGTTACGATTTTTATATACACCTAAAACTTTTATTTATTTTTTAAATATTTATTTATTTAAAAATTATCTTTATTGTTGATAGTATTACAGATGTCCCCCTTTCCCCCCCATCAATCCCCTCTACCCCGCATCCACCCACCCACAGGCCTTCCCCACACCAGTGTCTGTGTCCATGGGTTATGCTTATAAACATATAAGTTGTTTGATTAATCTCTCCCCACCCACAACCCCTCCCCGCCTTCTCTCTGAGATCCCTCGGTCTGTTCCCTATTTCTTTGTCTCTGGATCTATTTTGTTCATCAGTATATTCTGTTTATTGTATTCTACATATGAGTGAGATCACGTAGTACTTGTCTTTCTCTGCCTGGCTTATTTCACTTAGCATAATTTTCTCCAGGTCCCTCCATGTTACCTCAAAGTGTAAGAGCTCCTTCTTCTTTACAGCTGCGTAGTATTCCATGGTGTGAATGTCCACAGCTTTTTTACCCACTCATCTACTGATGGGCAGTTGGCTGTTTCCAGATCTTAGCTATTGTAAGCTGTGCTGCTATGAACATAGGGGTGCAGATATTCTTTCTGATTAGTGTTTCAGGATTCGTAGGATATATTCCTAGACGTGGGATCACTGGGTCAAATGGCAGGTCAATTTTTAATTTTTTGAGGAAACTCCACACTGTTTTCCACAGGGGCTGCCCCAGTCTGCATTCCCTCCAGCAGTGCACTAGGGTCCCCTTTCTCCACACCCTCGCCAGCACTTGTTGTTAGTTGACTTGTTGATGGAGCCATTCTGACAGGTGTGAAGTGATAGCTCATTGTGGCTTTAATTTGCATCTCTGATGATTAGTGACTTTAAAACTATTTTTAAATTAAAAGATTATTTTTAAAATTATGATCACAAAGTTAAAGAATAAATTTATTTTTGTTTAAATTACAGTATAACTATTACATTTGTGTCTTCCATTTTAAATGCCCATCACACGAAGATCATAAAATCCCACTGTTCTATCATTTGTTTTTCATGTGGATACAACAAATATTGCCTTAGGTGAAAATATCCATAAATAATCCTAAAGAATAAGTTCCACTCTTATCCTTAAATGATATTCTGTTGGCTAAGGAAGGAGATAAGAAAAATACTTTCTTTCCCATGAAAAGTGCTATGAAATCTTTAACATTTAAACTGCCTCCTCTACTTCTGAATGGAAACATTCCTTTTTGGCAGATGTACCTGAGAGTCAGGTCACAACAAGAGAGAAGCCTTTAGCTATGCTCTTAACTTCTGTACCACCTTATTTTTGAATGGTCACCAATCACTTTGATTCCAAGTTTAAGTGTTAAATATTTATTTCCAATCCGTATTTGAATAAATGTAGTCTTTCCATGATTGTCACTTCCTAAAAGCCATTCCAAGTAGACTTAGATCTCCTTTGTATTTTTTCTATAACCTTGAGCAAATTTGTGAAGCATCAACTTTTTTGGATTTAACTTCTGGTATCATTTACCCCGTTAAATAAAAGTAATTTTGATGTTTATAACGAACCAGTGCAAGCTGCAGAGTAGAAAAGAATCTTGGAGAAAATAATGATAATTCAGAAAAGAATAATAGAAAATAAAATGCTGGAAGAAAGAGAGCCTTGGTCAGTGGGAGACTTTTGAGTGAGTTTACTTATTACTAAAATAATCATTATAGTAATAAGTTGTAACTGTAGCCGACTTGTCTTCTTGTCTTCCAAGTATGGCTTCCTTTCTTGAATGGCCTCACAATCATTGCATAGTAAGTAATCCTGCCTAGCTCTGGGGTTTCAAAGCAGGGCGAACGTGTCACACCGTCCCCCAAAGGGGTCCCTGGAATGTTCCGCAGACGCTCCTTCTCCCTGGCCTGGCACATTTGCCCGACAGGAATGCTTCTGAGCTTGTTGCTGGAACTGCAGGGAATGACCTTTCCTTTTCCTCTGTCACTATAAATTGTAAATACCAGTATTCTCCTATCATGTTAAGACCCTAAATGAGAATAAAGCCAGTACAGGGAAGCAGATCTGAGAGAGATGGAAGAAAACGACAATGACATTTTTGAACGTCTTTATCTGGCCAGGCCCAGCGGAGGCCTATCAGCAGGCTTCCTATTACGTGGGCCAATTTTTATTCCTCTTATAATTTGGTTTATGTTTTTGTAAACCTAAACCGAAAATACTAGATAGTACACTAGTAATTTTTGAAAATGTACTCTGTGCTAGAAACTGTGTTAAATGATTTAAATAAATGATCTCATTTAATTTCCACAATACCTCTATGAAGAAGATTCTATAATTAACCCCTCTGAGGTTATAAATAACCCTGTAATTAAAGATGAGTTTGTGTAACATGTCCAAACTCCTGATGGAGAAACAGAGGCCCAACAAAGTTAATCCAAAGTCACAAAATTAACTTTATCAAGGTGAAGGCAATTAAGCTATGTCTAACAGAACAAAAGTCAGTGTGATAAAATTAATAATTGATTGGAAGTCTAAACAATCAAATTGATTTAAGTAAAAACAGTTCATTGACCAAATTCTATTTTTTATTTCCAAAGCATTTTGCAAAGAAGCACATCCTTTATGTGTGTTTGGGTGTACATATGTGTATGTATTTTTGTTTGTTTGTTTTTACAACAACAAAGTAATTTCATGAAGAGGTAGTACTTGGTAATTTAACTATGTGCATCAACAAAGTTTTTATTGACCTCTAAACACACCAAACTACATTTGCGAATATGTTAAATCACCAAGTGAATTGATGACACGATTATTTTCGGACAAATATTTCATAGGCCTGCAGAAGATATATTTTTGTTTATATTTATCTTGCTTCCTTTCCCTATGGTATAAAAATACTTTGAATATCCTTAATTAGTAGTCTTTCTTGAAATTATTTTGAAATAGCATATCACAAAAATGTATTCATAATATACCTGTTAAGTCCAAATTTCTAATTCTCGAAATTATCATTTGTAAGAGAAAAGGTAGAGAAGTAGTCAGTCTGGAGGGAAGCCGAATATTGAAGCCAAAATCGTTGGTTCTGGGATGAATTTCTAAAACACTAATTGTCAATGCATTTAGAATTCTAGTAGTAATGGGCAGCATATGGTTATGTGCCCTTCTGTTTGTATGCCTTGTAATCTATGTAATGGATACTGGCACCATGGCACATATCTAAATTTTCTCTTAATTCTAATTTTATATATACATATTAAGCAAATTTGCAGAAAAAGCCTTACTCCCATATGCTCCTTTATTCTTGTTTTTAAATAACAACAAAATCAAGCTGTATAAAGAATAGAAAAAATAATCACTGTCATGTTTTAGAAAAACAGTTTGAGCACATGGTTCCCATGAATTTATGATTGTTACAAGTGCTTTATGGAAACTAAATGTAAATTATGAGATAGTTTACATTTTAATAACCACATCCGGCACTTTTCTTATTTAAAGTAACTCAATTAGTAATTTTTTTAGGTAAAAACTGATGATTAAGGAGGTAAAATTTTGCCTGTCCTCTTTCCACTCTAGTTAGTTGAGTTGTGCTTAATTTAACATCTTAGGTTTACTAAAGTGAAAACAATCCTGCCAGTCATTATCCATAAACTATGTATGTGTGTCCTTAGGTTTTAACTTTGGCTGGCCTGGAATTAGAACTAAAGATGGGAAACACATGGCTCTGAGCTCATCTTGCCGTAATGAGCTGGGCTTCAGAGATTGCGAAGTGCTTCACTTCCACAGTATGCAAATTGTGTACAATGCCAGATGCAGCAGCGCTGATCCAGTTGCCAAGTTCATGGTGATTCATTCACAAATTGTCACCAATTTAGATACTCAGGAACTAGCAGGCTGTTCAGGGCTGCCTACGTGCATGGTTACTGCAGACTATTGTACGACATTCAAGCACCTGGAAGGGGATCTCAACTTTCAGTTCTATTGAGCGTACCATGATGTCAGACTTGGTTAACCCCAGGATATAACTCAGTATTTTTATAAGCCTTTGGATTTGCCTGCTCATGACAGAGAGAAACCATTCAATTCAAAGGGAAGAATTCTCCTCAATGTAAAATTAGCACCTGTTAGCACCTCTCTGCATGTTCAGATTTACAGTGTCCCTCTTTGAATCAATACATTTTTGTACACATAAGAGAATTTTTTAACTTCTATATTTATAAAATAACCATCTTATATTCTACACGACATATGATTATACATATTCACCATCTTAGAATAATATGCTCATTTATTCAGCAAATACGATTTGATGATTTACCAGGAGTCAGGAACTAAGTTCTAAGTTGGACGTTAAGAACAATAAAACAATTTAGGGAGTGTCTTAAAAATAGCTGAGTCTGGAGGAAATATGAATTAAGTCATATGTTCTTTGTTATCTGTCTGTGGCCAAAACGATTTACTTTTTAAAATAGTCTATTGAATTTTTGGGGGGTGTTTGAGAGTGGAATAAAAATGTAATACTGAAAAAAATAAATCCTGACCAGCTGTTGAGATCTTTGAAAAATTGACTCATCCTTCTAAATAAGAGTGTAGGAGACTTTAACAAAAGAGGAAGTAGGTTTGTTCACTCAATCAGTTTGCTCCAGGTTTATCCCTGAGGTCTAATGTTTTGGACTAATGACTCTTTTTCCAAGATATCAATCTTTTGAAAGAATGAATTACAGAGAGAGTAAAGGCTAGCAGATCTTTGAAAAATTGACTTTCATAAGGAAAAGAAACTCTACTTTTTCTCTGTATAAAATGATATAGATGTATGTGGTATTTATATGTGATATCAATGGAAAATAGGCATTCAGAATTCTAGGTAGTTTATGGCAAAGTCAGCAAACACTGATTTATGGTATAAATCAGGCCTACCACCTTTGTTTGTAAATAAAGTTTTATTGGAACACAGCCATGTTCACTTATTTACATATTGCTTATGACTGCTTTCATGCTAAAGCAGCGGAGTTAAGTATTTGTGGTAGAGACCATATGGCCTGCAAAGCGTAAAATAATTACTATGTGGCCCTTTACAGAACAAGTTTCAGACTCCCTGGTTTATAGGTTTGCATTATATTCCTATAAAATTTAAGGGTTTCTTTCCCTAATTAACTCATGTTTTCAAAGTATTGCCCAAATATAATGTGCTAAATGATAATGCTTATGCAGGTTAATTTATATTATATTTCACATCAAAATGCAGAATATTAAATAAAAACAAGATAATGCTTTTGTATAGAAGCCAGCCTATAGAATCTATTAAAAGAGACACAAGTTCTATCCAAAGATAGTTTTCAGAAAAATTACTGAATTCGGTACTATATTGTCAATATGTATAAAGGCCCAGTAAAGAAAATGGTAAGCACACCATGTAGTTCATTGCAAGGTATTTATCTAAGGAATTACTTATATAGACATTAGATGAATTAAAACTGAGGGTGGTAAGTAAGCTCAGAGATTACGAGCTGTATGGGCCTGCTACTAGTTTATTCCATTACAGTTCAGGGGTCTTGAAGGTTTGAGCAGAGCCACGCCCGTCTGAAGGCCCGCGGGAAGAATTCTCCTTGCGTCTTCCTAGCTTCTGGTGGTTGACGGCAGCTCTTGGCATCCCTTGGCATCCCTTGGCTTGTTGCTGCACCACTCCAATTGCTGCCTCCACCTTCACATGGCCATCTTTCCTCTGTGTGTGTGTTTCTTCCAAGTCTCTGCATTCAAATTTTCTGCTTAAAAAAGCCCCAGGCATTGGATATAAGAACAACCTTAGTCTAGCGTGACCTCATCTTAAATTAATTCTATACATAAGACACTATATCCAGATAAGGTTACTTTCACAGGTTCCAGATGGACATGAATTTTGAGGGACACTATTTAACTCAATAGAGGTAGACTTCAGGCAAGAGGTAGATCCACTCAGGAAATTATTGGAGATGTTACCTGAAGCAGTCTCCATCCAGGGCCTTCCATTTGCCAAACCCAATAAGAATCTACTTGGCAACAAAAACTGGGAAATGTGGTTTACAGAGGATAGCTCTTTGGGATACAAAATGGATCATGAGATGGCTAATGGGAGGGGAATGAAATATTCCTCCATCGGTCTAAGTTCTTTCTGCTAGTCTAATAGTTAATCAACATGAGACAGATTAACAGGAGAAAATGACCAAATTTAGTTACATATGTATGTACAGGAACCTCACATGCATGAGAGAGTCAGAGACCCCACAACTATGAACAGTTCAGAGAAAGAAAGATAAAATGAGGTATATTTGGCATCCTGAGCTAAGGAATGAAGCGAGAGACCTGAGTTTCAGAGGGAGAGGGGTAATTCACAGGACTAGAAGAACAGATATTCAGTAATTAGATGTTTGTTCTACGTACAAAGTTATTTCTGCTAATAACTCTGATTATGGGCAAAGCCTTCCATTTAAATTCTTAAGGGAGAGGTGAAAGTTTCCCTTGAGACTGAAGGGCCTCAATTACCTTCAGCTCAGAATAATCCACATGCCAAAGTTGCACATCTTGGGGAAGCCTGTTCTGAACCCGTTCACTAAGTATGGGTCTGAGAAACAAGCAAGCAAACAAACAAAAACAGACCATGTCTTTAAATTTTGTCAGAACCTTCTAATTTTTTAAATTCACACTAAAAAATTATGGATGAAATTATATGGTGTTTGGGGTTGGCTTAACAATAATGCAGAAAAGGGACACAGTGAGTTAGAATTGAGATCAATATATTTCAACAGCAGCACCACTGACATTTTGGACTAGATAATTCTTTGTCATGGGGATTGTGTAACATAGAATATTAACCAGCATCTTTGGCCTCTTTCCACTAGATGCCAGCCCCCCCCCCCCCCCCCCCCGATGTAATTACCAAAAATGACTCCAGACTGACAAATGTCCACTTGGGGGCAAAATTGTCTGTATTTGAAGATCGCTGGTTTAGTTGAAATAAGATAAATTTTGAGGTAATAATTATTGAAGTTGTGTGATGGGCACATGTTGTTTTGTTGTATTAGTCTGTCTACTTCAGTATATTTTTAATATTTCCATAGCAAAAACTGAGTACCACAAAATAAACTACCTTAGAGAGTGTTGTGCTTCTGCTAGATTTAGAATTTGAATTAAGGCTGTTACTAAAGGTCACAGAAGTCAATATGAGTCAATTAGTAATGATGCTAATGAATTCTGAAGGTCAACTGAAATTACTTTGCAGAGAGAAATTGAGCGATTTTACATGCTCTATATCTTCATCACCAACATTCATGTATTAAGTACATAAATATATACACCACATTAGATATTTATTTTTAAAATATATTTACACTTATACAACTCAAGCTCCAGAAATTTTCAATCAAGCACAGATAGTTCCTCTACATATAAATAAAGAAATGTCATTGGCTTGACTTTGCATTTGCCAATGCAAATAGGCAATGATTTCATATCGCTGCATCCTAAAGTGAATGGGAAGTGAGCCTGATGAGTTTGAATTCTAGTTCTGATATTGTCTAGATTTCTACTCTGGATATATGATCTCTGTAGACCTCAGTCTCCTGAGGACAGGAGAATTCTACACAGTATTACCAACATGATCTTTCTAAAGTATATACCATAATCATTTCCTTCTTATACCTTTAAGGATGAAATGCGAGACCCTTAGCATGGCGTCTGTATTTCTTTTTTTTTTTGTATTTGTTAAACTCTTCCTCTCTCTCTAGCCAGACCTTGCCATGTCTTACGTCTCTATTCTCCAGTCTTGGTAAACCATCTGCAGTTTTGTGTACATGTCATGGTTTTGATTTCTCTCTGTTTATCTGCATTCCCTAGACCAACACAATTTCCATCTGGCACATTTCACCTTTTTATATTACTGGCCTGACCCCAATGTCATTTGAGTTTCAGTTCCCTATTTATGCATGAAGATTTTGTCCCTTTATATGACATAAAACATTCATCTAAATGTCAAACAAATTGTTGAAATTTATAACTTATTTGCAGGGTATTGCTAGCATGTATATCAATGCGTAACTATGAAATATATCATTTTTCTGTGGCAATTTTTAGTAATGATGATTTAAATGTCCAAAATGCCTAGTTTCTCTTTTCACCTCCCTTTCTCTATACTTCCTGCCTTTCAATAAAATACTTCTGTCCGTAACTTTTCTTTCTAATCACTTCCTCTCTGTGGTTTACTTTTATTACTGGTGAACTTCCTTAGGCGACTCTGAGATGAGACCCAGGCATCTGGCTTTGTGCTCCTCTGCTCCACTTTCCTGTGCAAAACAGTCAACACCATAGCCAGAGCCAAGGGACTATGTACAAGACAACTTTCAGCTTATTTTTAACCTTAGGTAAGTCTGCAATTTGCCTTCACCTACTTAGAAATATGCGCAGGAAATTCCCATTGCAAACACACAATAGTGTCAAAAACCCCAAAGATCTATTTCCTTTAGCCTGAGAACTAATGGTTAAGTTTTAGGAATGTAGGTGATGCTGTTTGGGAGCGTAAAGCAGATTTTTGCCTGAACCCACAACCAGGTTGGCATACGATTATTTGGAAATAGTTAAGCAATCTGATCATTTTCTTTGATGTCCTTTTCCCAGCTGTCGGAAACATTACTGAGCAGTCAGTGATGTTGGAGTCAACGGAGTTTGAGTATCTGCTATCAGTAAGGCATCAGTTCATCTGGAAAATTACATTCCGGATTTGAAACTCATTATTGCAAATTCCCTGGCTGGTGCAAATCAGGGTGGTTCTAGGAATGGGGAAAAAAGATACCCCAGCAACATCTGTACTTCTTTTTTGAATTAGCGTTGTTTTAATATTATGAATTATGTAATTACTACAAATATACCATAAACAGAGGATATTTATAAATGGTATAACCTGAATGTATAAACACAAAACTCATTTCCATTTTATATGCATATCTCTATAAGAACACAAAGCAAAGCCTTTGTAAATGTGCGCGTGCATAAATTTCAGTAAATATTTTTGTCTTTGTGCATTCGTTAGTAATATTTTTCTAAAATTTAATTTTTTCATTAAGGTTTGGTTTATAAATGTTTAATATATTTTTGTAATTTGGAGAAATAACAAACTCACACACAGTAAGCCCAAATCATCTCCCTTACCTACTTTGGCTTATTAAATATTTTAAAATACAAGGATATGAAGTGATCATTGAGTTAGAAAAGTATCTTCTCTTCATTTCCTCTCCCACTTACACACTAATATCAGAACTTAACAAATTTTAAAAATATAAAACTGCAGAAAACTCACTTTTTGTAAATTGTCTATTTAAAATTTGTCACTCCAAAATATGTCTATCTGGTCTAAGATTTATTTTCAGCTGGTTATTTTTAACAAAGAGCAGACGTGGGAGAAGCTCTATAGAAGACCAAGTAGAAGCTACCCTTTGTAAAGACATTTACATTGTAAGGAAATCTCCATCTGTAAGGGTGTTTTCCTTGCTGTACCAGGCCCGTCTGCACTATTAATGGGGAAGGCAGGGATTTAAATCTGCATAACAATCTTACCCGTGTTTACTGTGCTTTTCCTGGTCACCGCTCATTACAGATTCTCCCCACCCCCAACATCATCTTCTGTCTTTAGCTGGGGATGGTATTTAAGGTGGAGGCTTCAACCATTTTGGCAAGTTACTCAGTTTTCCTGGGTCTCTCCCATGTATACAGGATGTATGCATGTTATTAAACTTTAATTTGTTTTTCTTTTGCTAATCTGTCTCATGTCAGTTTGATTATTTAGACCAGCCAGAAGAATCTACAAGAGTAGAAGAAAATTTTTCCTCCCTGACAGTAATTTCTGAACATATTTCATTATTTAATTTTGCTGCTTAGTAGCAATGTGCCTCACCACAAGACAAACAGGAGATTTACTTGTAAACTAGAAGCCAAAGCATTAGGATGGAATGAAAGCCTTCCTGGTAAAGGAATTTTTAAGCAGCAGATCATTTACTGTCAAACTCTAAATAATACAACATAGGAATGCCCAAGGGTGCCTTAAAATATAGTGTCCCCATTTCAGATTTCGCAATTAAAAGGGAAGGAGGCCTTCCAAACATCTTTCTTTCCAGAATTATGAGTGTGTCTGGAGTTCTGACCCTGTCAGGGATCAATTGCTGCATGTTAACAAAGTGTGCCCCCAGTTGCATGCCTGGGATGGCAGTGATGGCTGGCTTGGTGAGTCACTGAACCCCCGAGGACATTTTTGCAAATAGAGGAAAAAACGTCAGGACCTTTCTCAAAAATTAAATCAGCAAGCTTCCTAGTTATCCTCCTGACTTAAGTGGAGGGAGTAAATTCCTATTCCCTGAAGCTTCTTGTAAGAGCAGAGCTGCCTGAGCACAGTTCAGAGACACCTTGAGCATGAATGGGGGCTGGAAAGAAATCACCTTTTCTGAATATAAAGCAGGAAAAATCTTCTCTTCGCATAAACCTCTATGTAATACTTGTATAAAAAAGAATTACTCTGTAGGATCTATGCAGAGGAGTTACACTAGTGATCTCTAAGCAAGGCCAGAGTTTTAAGAAATAATTTTATTTACTTATAATGTGATTTTTATAAAGATGTATGAAATAGGTGTTTCCACAGGCATCTATTTCATCCACTACAATCTATCCTCAGCTTTCTGCACCTGCTTTAAACTCGGCTTTTCCCAGTGGTTTTAATTACAGTGTGCCATACCCTCTCCAGTGCAGTCCCACAGAACTTTGTGCCGTGATGAAAATGTTTGATTTTTACATCGTCCAGGATGGTAGCCTCCGGCCACTCGTGACTATTTGTGATCGGTGGAAGTGGGGAATCCCTCCCCCACTGATTCTTCCAGTCCTGGAAGAAGTGTAGCTGTGGAGTCAGTAGAGCTAGAAGCAGAGCCGGTGTCCATGGTTTCGGTTCCATGGTGGAGCTGGGCCCAGTTCAGCATCAAGCCAGCTCCAGTCCATCACTCTGTTGTGCGGGCCACATGTCCTGGGCCACACCGGTGAATGCAAGAGGGCAGGAGCCTGAGAGCCCCGCAGGCCTGGAGTCAGTCACACCAGGCGAAGAGCCATGTGTGCAAGCGACCGAGAGAAACCAAGAGAGAAAAGAGAGAGGGAACTTCTTTGTTTGGGTTAAATATCTCAGATCTTCCCGCACTTGCCAGGGCCACACCTGCTGTGGCCAATGACTTGTTCCAGGTGTGACAAACAAGTAAGCACCTTCCCTATTTCACCCAGACTTTACTGAACACGTGTCTATACGCCCCCTGCCCAGGCCCTTCCCCCAGCAATCTGTGGGATGGACCAGCGGCTCCCTGAGGGGTGTTAAACTGCAGCTTCCTGGCAAATCGGCCAAAATGACATGCCTGTGATATCTGGCCTTCCCTTTGCCCCCTTCCTGTTACTAAGAATTAGGTTAATTACAATGCTATCGTACTGAGCCTTTGAAATGTGGCTATTGAGACTGAAGCACTGGCTTTTTAATTTTTTTATTGTCATTAATGTAATCAAACCCGCAAGTGTATGTTCCATGTGCTGTAAGAACAATCACTGTAAGAACAATCACTGAAGCAAGAGTATCCAGCAAGGAAAGAGTTTATTTCAAAAGGCAGCCAAGGGAGGAGATGGGTGAAGGCCCAAATCCACCTCACTCTGCAGGGTTCAGGACTGGTTTCTAAGGGGTTCGGGGAACGGGTATGCAGAAGCTTTGTGGGGTAAGTTTTAATTGGAGAGCTTTGAAACCGGGTCATCTATGGTAAGGGGCTTCAGCACCGGATCTTCCTGGGCCATGGACCATTCCCCTTTGAGAGGGCCTCCATGGTTTGGTTCCATGGCAGGTTGGGGGGGTGAGACTTTGGTTGTGGGTGCAGCTGGAGGTCACCGTTCTCTCTGTGAGTGCTTTGACTGTTAGCAACAGGATAAGCTGGTTTTGCAGGTCAGCTCTTCTCAAGCTTTAATATGCACCACAGGAGCTTGTCCGAAGGAAAATTCAGATGCAGTGTGTCTGGGGTGGACCCGAGAGTCTGCATTTCTAGCAAACTCCCAGGTTCCACTGCTCTACAGACCCCACTTCAAGCACCAGGGCTTTAGAAGGATCCTCAAACTTTGATGCACATTAAAACAACCTGGGGAGCATTAAAAAACACCAATGCCCGGGCTGAACCCAATACCAAAATAAAGAAGGAATCAGTATTTTTACATCTCTCTAAGCAACTTAAACGTCTGGCCAAGTTTGAGAACTATTGCTTTGTAACAGGTGCTTATTATATTTTAAAGTGCAGAGGAGTCACCTGGAGATCTTGTTTAAATATCAATTCTGCCTTGGTGTGGGGTAGGCTGGGATTTTTTCATTCTAGTAAGCTTCCAGGTTGCTGGTCTGCTCTAGACATTGCTATTCAAGGGGTGTCTCATGGACCAGCATAATTAGCACCACCCAGGAGCATTTTAGAAATTCAGAACCTTGGGCTCCCACTGGAAAAATTGAATCAGAATCTGTTTTTGAACAGCATTCACAAGCAATTTGCATATACATTATAGTTTAAGGGGCACTCTCCTGAAATCAATGCTTTTTTGTTGCTATTGAGTTTGAAGAGTGTTGGGAATAGTTTTTAAGCCTAGTTCGAGCTCAGTGATTCTCAAAGTATGATCCTAGGTCCAGCAACATCTGCATCACTGGCAACTTATCCGGGGATAGGGCCCAGAATTTGTTTTATCGAACCCTTTGGGTGATTTTCATGTATGCTAAATATTGAGAAATACTACTTTCGCTTTTGTTGGGTTCAGCATTCTAAAGAAATAAGCTTTATTAACATTTGTTTTGTATAGCTGATATAATGTATACAAGATGCTTACCAATGCTTTATACACACAGTATTGTGCATCATGTAGAAAGGAACCATGTATCTCAAGGAAAATACTGTCACAAGGATGCCCAATTAATATTTATTGAGTGAATTGTTGCTGGAGAAATCAGTGGGTCCAATTTCCCCAACACTAGTGGGAGTGGGGTGGCTCTTGTCATATCTTGAGAAAATGAATTTTCTAAGACTCGCACCACAGAGTCAGTGGCTTTTATTGGTGTGGAATTATATTTCTCGGGTTTTAAAGTCCCATGTTCCTTAACCCAGTCCTGATAAATGTGCAGCTGGGGGTTCAGTAGAGCCAAATGCAGGGCCAGTGTCCAGAGTTTCCATTCCAAGGTGGAATTGGCTCCGGTACAGCATCGGGCTAGATTCAGTCCATCAGTCTGTTGTGCGGGTCCCTCATGGCCTTGAGCCATGTGGGCGAGTGCAGGGGAGTAAGCCCGCTGCCGCAGGAGGGCCAGGAGCACAGGCAAGCGGCGGAAGAGAGAGGGAGCCTCCTTTGCTCAGGAGCTGAAATATCAACCCTTCCCGCGCTTGCAGTGGCCGCTGACTTGTTCCCGGGTGCGTCTGACAGGTAAGCACCTTCCCACATCACGCCCCCTCCCGGGCCTGCGTCTGTTCTCCAGCACCTTCCCCAAGCCGTCTGCTGGGAACAGACTTGGGGAATGGTAACTGCAGCTGCCAGGCAAAGCTGTATGAATGGCAGTCCTTTTTCATTCAGTCTACCCTTCACTCCTCTCCTGTTATTTAATAACTAGGTTATTATAACATTATCAGAATGGTCGAAGGTTCATTCATCAATAAAATATATAATACAGTATACAGAATTTTTAGAATCTTCCAGGGTGATCGTTTAAAATGCAAATCTAATTATTTTATTTCCTCACTTAGATCTTTTAATGCCTTACCATTTCTGTAAGGATCAACCTAAAACTCCTTAAATCGATCTATAGGATCTGCCACATTCTATGCCATTGTCCATTATCCCCACTCTCCGGGATCTCCCATCCACCCACTCAGTTCTCTATAATAAAATTGGTCTAGCCTTCCATCACTTCGGTCTTTGAACCATACTCCTTTCTACCTTAGGACCTTTGTACATGTTCTTCCTAAAGAGATTGTTCTTTGCATACCTGCCCCATTACCTAGTTAACTAATTTTCATTCTTTGTTTGCCAAAGATAAGTCCTGTGCCCCGTGAACTTACGTAGCATCATTTTCCCCTTTCTCTACATACCTAGGTAGATGTTCTAACTGGCCAGTTGGGGTCATAGGTCATGCACAGAAAAGTCATATATATTCTCTTTTTGGAAACTAATCAACAAGTCTAAACTGCTGCCATCAGAATTTACCATTATTTTCAACATCATCCTAAGCCTTCTCCAATTAACACTTTTCATCAGCAATGAGTTTTGTCATTTTGTTACATGTATATATAACATGCAAAATAATTTTTAGCAGTGTGTGCTTTTGATAATTTTTCAGATAATTTCTATAACAATTATAAGAAACATCTAACTGTATACATGAGAAATCAAAATTCCCATGCTATCTTAAATTTTAATATTTTTATAATTTTAAAATTAGTCTGAAATCCTGGAAAGAAATCTTCTTAATCCATCCAAGTAATTATAAAATATTTTAGTAATTTCAAGAAGGAGAAGCACAAACATCATCTAGAGATAATTCTGGATTAATATATATGGTGGGGCAAAAGTAGGTTTACAGTTGTATGTGAAAGTTTTTCTTGTATTATTATTTATTAATTATTGTATTATTTTCCATGGCAATAACTGTAATCTACTTTTGCCCAACCCTGTATGTGTGTGTGTGTGTGTGTGTGTGTGTGTGTGTGTGTGTCTGTGTATAATTTTCCTGTTTTTAAATTATCTGATACTTTGTTATAAGAAGTCACCATTGTCTTTGAAAGAGATGAAAGATTATGATTAGTGTTTAACTAAAATTAATTAATTCGGTATGCTAGATTACTCTGCAGTAAGACAAACTCTAAATTTTAGTGATGTGAAAAACAAAAAATGAATTATTTCTTATTCCTGTACGGTGCATGTAGTACATGATGGACTGGCTGGGGACTCTGCTCCACATTGTCTCAACTCAGGACCAATTCTGATGTAGCAGCCATTGTCTCAGACATTAGGGTTGCTTTGGCAAAGTTAAAGATAGAGCATTGCGAATCTACCTTTCAAGAAATGTAATGTGTTCCCAACTTCATTGACATATAATTGACATATAACATTGTGTAAGTTTATGGAGTACAATGTGGTGATTTGATACATTTATATACTTCAAAATGATTAGCACCTTTGTGTTAGCTAGCACCTCCATCACATCACATAATTACCATTTGTTTTTTCTGGTAAGAACATTTAAGATCTGCTCTTTTAACAACTTTCAGGTATAAAATACATTATTGTTAACCATTGTAACAATTCTGTGTATTAGATCCCATAAACTTATTTATTTTGTAACTAGAAGTTTGTATCCTTTGACCCATTTCTTCTACTTCTTTTAAATCTTAACACTTCTCCCTGGGAGTGGTACACATCACTTCCACTCACATTTCATTAGCTAACAGTTCGCTGGGTTTCGATGTCAAGGGGATGGAGAAATGCATTCTTGACAAATATCTGGAAAGAGAACAAGAAATATTAGTCAAGGGCATTAATGACTATCACTGATGGTTACCAAATATGTGGTTATTTCATTTGCATGAAAAATACACACATCTTACCCAGCAGGATGTGGCTCAATGGCTGAGCATTGCCCTGGGATCCAGGAGATCGCGGTTTGATTCTCAGCTGGGGCACATGCCCGTTTTGCGAGCTCCATCCCCAGCAGGGGGCATGCGAGAGGCAGCCAATTAATGACTCATCACTGATGTTTCTCTCTCTCTCTCTCTCACTTCCTTTCTCTGAAATCAATAAAGATATATTTTAAAAATATATACACATCTTCTTGACACCTTTATAGGGAATAAAATCCCAAATTCCCATGTTATAATACATTTTGCTAAAATTTCAGAATTTCTGAGTTATGTGTAAGAGTCTTTACTTTACATGGCCACCCTTGATCCAGAGACATATGACCTATGAACTAATAAAAGAAGCATATTATTTCCCAGTATTATTTATGTATACTTGGAAACGATATAAGGATGAAAGCTGGAGAGGGTGGGAGCGGGTAGAATGTTCTCTGGCTAGGCCCTGATGTGCTGTGGAGAAGGTATGTCCAGTTCATTGCTCTCCATGGTCTCCGGCTAGAAACTTTGAAGATGTTTTCTGTTCTGTTACCCTCCATGGGCACATCTGAAGTAAGCATAGGAGACTCTCCTCAGGGTCTCTGCCGTTTTCTCAGTCTGCCCTTGGAAAGTTTGAGACTCCAAGGGTCACTCTGAGTCATAAAAAGTCATAAAGTTTGTGTTTCTTTTGCAGTAACATTCTCTTAAGAAACTTAGTAGGCTTCATATGTATTTAACTTTAGCAAGTTCCATGCTCTGAAAGCCAGAGACATGGCACATTTCTGTACTTGGTTACTGGGTTTGCTCTTATTTTACTTTTTCATCCCCATGTCTTCCTCTTTCAACTTAACTGCTTATTTCTGGAGCTTATCAAGATTCAGCAGGCGAGCCATAACTTTATGCTTTTTCTTGAGCCATTTTGTCCAATTGAAAGGATTTCCTGGGTGTCAAAACCTTAATTGGATCTTTTCTTTGAAAGATCTTAATTTGTCCAGAGGTTTTAATAGCGGATGTGGAGGGAATACCCTTGATTCGATTTCTGTCTCAAGACTGGGGTCTAATTGGCCTTTGTCCCTGAAAGACCTCAGATGTATATTTTACCAATTAGTCTTAAAAAGCAGTGTCGTCTAATCCTACAAGTCCCCAACTTTCTGGACTCTTCTCCGGCTCTTCCTTTTTTTTCCTGCTTGCACACCAGCCAATCCTTTGGAGACCCAATCTCTTTCCTTTAGTATTTTATCAAAGCCAGCAGGGAGCAACCAACAGACGCACCCGCATTCTCTTTTAATCTTTATTTCTGTATTTCAAACTTTACAACATATATAATTTGTCTTCCAGATTACCTCCGTCAACAATTTTATCAAAAGATTAGGTGCTGCAAAACATAGATCATCCTCCTATGGTCTCTGATGACACTTTCCTCACCACCCGCCCCCCAGCCTTTGAGGTTCCTTACGGCAGCATACAGGCCACATTTCTAGGCACACGTTTCTGTACTAATCGAGATGGATGCTATTGTGTGGATTATTCTGCAGTTAAAAAATTATTAGTGGCTTCTATCATCAGGATATATTTCTTGCTTCCATTCCATGGGATAGTTAGAGCCTCTCCTCATCCTAGGATTGAGGTCACGATAGCAGGACAGAGAGGATGGTGATTCGGCCTGGAAGTGACACATCATGGTCTCTTCCCATGTCTTCAGCTAAAGCAGCTCACATGTCCAGTTCCAAGTTCAGTGGTGGGAGATGCAAACTGCACATATGCCTGCAAAAGAAACAGATGTTTTGTAAATTGCACTAACAACTATCCTACCAAATAATAAAGTGAGTCAGTTTGGCTATCAAAAATATTGGAAGGAAATTTGACATAAATGTATATTTTACTAATGCTCCAAAATAATTTTTTAAAATACAGATTTCTTACTATATATAACATATTACATAATATTTACATTTATGTTACATATATTTACCTAAATATTTTTCTTATTTACAGTCATAAAAATGGTGGTTATATAAAGTGGTCTCAGTACTTTGTACATGTTAATTCATTTTATTCTTACAATCACCCTGCGAGGTAGGTGTTGCTATCCCTATTTCAAAGATCTGGAAACATTAGTATTAAATAATCACGCCCCACAAGTGTGCTCCTCACTTGGTAATAAGTGAAGATGGGAAGATTCACATTTCTAGTCACTTTCTGGACAGCTCGCCTGTTGTTCTGCAGGCACTCTGAGATGAACAAACCCTAAAACAAGAGCAATAGCAGCAGCAGTAATAGTACTACTGGCCCTATGAAGAGGCAACTACTACCTCTAACCAATAGGTTTTTTATCTTCTTTATTGTGGCTAATGTATCAACACCATTGAGATTAGGTAATTAGACTTTACCTTTTACCGTTTTCTGTCAGCACTCCTCAACCTGCCAAAGTTCCACTGATTTTATCTCTTTAATTGTCCTTAAGTATTCTCAGGAAAGCTCTGCATCGGGTACCAAATGAGTTCTACTTGGTGTCAAGTAGTAAATAATGCGTACTAAGTAGAAGCAATCTGAATATTTAATATGAAAAGGGGATTTCCATAGCTAATGGTGTTCATGTTTAATAAATGTGCTCTGGTCTGATATGTTGTGGGAAACTTTCAAGCATATAATAGGTCAATAAATTAGATAAACGACAAAGTGCTTTCAAATTCTAGGATTCTATGACTCTACCTACAAGCAGACTTAGTTTCTTTTTTCTTTCATATTTTTAAATCTTCATTTGTAGAAATTATTACATCTATACACCTACTTTGCGTTTTGCCTCCAAGTTTCCTAACTTAAAATTTGTCATTCTCCTGTCCTTCAAATTCTTCCACCCTCTTGATTGACCCTTCCTAGTTTTTATTTTCCCTGCCTTATTTTTTATTTCTTATTTCCCACTCTACCAGTCTAAGTTGCAGTGGTTCAGGCATGTCAAGGCTTTCCTGCCAGCTCCATTGCTGTAAATCATAGTTTTATTTATTTTTTATTTATTTTGAGAGAGAGAGGAAGGGAGAGGGAGATGGAGATAGATACATCAATGATGAGAGAGTCATTGATCGGCTGCCTCCTGCAGGCCCCCTACTGGGGTTTGATCCCGCATCCCAGGCATGTGCCCTGACTGGGAATTGAACCAGTAACCTCTTGGTTCATGGGTACATGCTGAACCACTGGGCAACACTGGCCGGGCATTCATAGTTTTATTTTAATATGTACTGAAAAATTCTTTGATAAATTCCATTACCTATTCAAGGTAAAAATATACTGCAAACTAAGAAGTTCTTTTAGGGAACTTCCTCGACCTGATAAAGGGTATCTATGAAAAAATCTACAGCTAAAATCCTATTATTTGTGAAATATTGGATTTCTACCCCTGCAATCAGGAACAACATAAAGATGTTCACTCCTACCACTTATAAATTCAACAGTTTAGAGTGTGTGTGTGTGTGTGTGTGTGTGTGTGTGTGTGTGTGTGTGTGTGTGTGTATGGGGGGACTAACCAGTGTGAGAAGACAAAAAAAATTGAGAAGAGTCATAGAGATTAGCAATGTATACAATATGATTGCACGCACTCTCTATATTTACCACATTTTAGTTATCCATTCATCTGTCAATAGATATTTGGGTTGTTTCCACCTTTTGGCTCTCGTGTATATATTGCTATGAATATCAGTCTACAAATATCTATCTGTTTGAGTCTCTGCTTTCAATACTTTTGGGGATATACCTAGAAGTGGAGGGTATTGCTCTGTCAACCTGGAGAATTTAGGCAAATTTGCCTGCGTAATGTTCTCAGGCTCATCCACCGTGTGTCTCCTCTCCAGATTTCAGGGCCCTGCTCTTTTCTCATCAGAGTCCTAACTTTGTCACAGGTACTGTCAATGCCACATACATACCCCATTTCTTTTGTAGCTCTATTACACTTACAATAAAATTCTAGCCTTGATTTTTAAAAACAATAATATATACTATGGACATTTTCAAATATTTAGAAGGTAGATATAATAGTAAAATGAAGACACAAGCACCCATTACACAGCTTCAATAATTATTACTGGATAACAAATCTTGTTTTAAATATATCCCCGCTCACTCCCTCCATCCAATCTTTTTTTATTATCCTCACTGGTGGATATTTTTTCCATTGCTTTTCAGAGAAATTGGAAGGGAGAGAGGGAGAGAGGGAGAGAGAGAGAGAGAGAGAGAGAGAGAGAGAGAGAGATACATCGATGTGAGAAAGAAACATCGATTGGTTGCCTCCTGAATGGATCGTGCGTGACCAGGGCTGGGGATTGAGTTTGCAACGGAGGTACTTGGCCTTGGCCAGAATTAAACCCAGGACCCTTCAGTCCACAGGCCAGCGCTCTAACCACTGAGCCAAACTGGCTAGAGCTCATTTCCATCATCCAATCATTTTGTAGCAAATTTCTGGCATCAGTATTTTGTTTGTAAATATTTTAATATGTATTTCAAATAGATTTAGACTGTTTTTAATATAACCAAAGTAATTTTATAACAAAAGGAATAAGAATTTCTTAAAACTATCAAATATCCAGTCGGTGTTTAGCATATTTTCCATAATGTCTTATAAATGACTGAGTGTGTATGTGTGTGTAACAGTTTGTTTATAACAAGATCTGGGCCTGTCTGCCTTGTAACTACTGGGAATGAGGCCCTCTGGCTTTTAGAGCATGCCATCCATTGTCAGTTGGCTTCTCTGAGACTTTCATGTCACTTTTGCTAGGCCTTCAGTGCTATTATCAGAAGCCAGTCTACTCTACCATCATTCTAAATTATCTTTGGCCTTGTACAGTTCAGCTGCTCTAGCAACCACATCTTTCAAAGTCTCTCCGTCAACCTACATTTCATCACAATTAACCAGAGGTTTTTTATAAAAAAAGCTTTTTTAATTGTAATGCCACTGCATAACATGGATTATCATCACCTCACCTATCATTAGATTTGGCATCCTTACTGGCATTGATCTGGTGAGCAATCCAAGTCTAAATTTTGTTCAAAAGAGATGGGATATGTCCAACTATCAGTCTGGATTGTCTAAAAAGCAAAGGCTGAGGAAAGTCTTAGGTGCTGCTGGTTTATTGGGGAGTGTGATCCCAGGGAAGCAAGAGTGAGGTTAATGAACGCTGAGTCAGGGGAAGAGACAACATGAGGCAATTACCAATCTGGCCTCTGCTTGGCATCAGGTGTAACTTACTCAACCTGAATGGACTTTCTTATGAAAAGCCTTAAAGAACCACTGAGTGTCAGGAAAGTTGGTTGGAGGGAAAATTGGTGAAAATTATCATCACTGGTTTCCTGTCCCATTGGTTGAAGTTAATTTTTCCATGGGTTTCAACTTCCGAACACTTCTGGCTTACATTTGGTCTCGTACCTCAGTGGCAACAGGGAAGTTCCAGGTAGGAGGCTAGTGTCACAGTGTAAAAAAAATGAAGTGAGCTCATGTCCTGTGCCTGCATGTAGTCACACAAAGTCGGTAACGTCAGCAGTGGCTGGTGTGTGTATCGGGGGGATGCTGAACCAAGTGGACAAGGACCATTGAGATGACTGGGATCAGGAGAATCAGAGGTGGCATGTAAGAGGTGTTGGATACAGAGCACTGCCACAGATTTTCCCCACCAGGCTCAGGCCTTCATTATCCACATAGACTGCATCTTGTCAAGTTAAAGAGAAGTAACATAAGTTGCCAGTCAAAATTATTTAACAGTAAAATTCTGTACTGAGGAATGTGAATTTTTCAACTAAAATGATCTGTCACTGTCAAGTTTGAGGGTGCCTCTTGAAGTTGAGAATGGCAACTGTCCACTTACATAAGACATTACCAGCAATAAAGAAAATACCATGTGGCAGCGATGGGTGGCTACACTATATGAAAATTCCATATTCATTACGGATCAAGTACAGAGAGAGGTGGATGCATTTCCCTACTCGACACACAAAGAATGATAAAAACATTACATTTCCTAAAAAGGAAGTTCAAATTTGGGACACTAAAGGGGAAAATGCGGTACAGATGAGGTTTTGTGTCATTCTTCTGTGGCAACATCTATGGTAACCGTAAAACACATGCCACTGAGGAAATGACTGCTTCAGTCAGATTGGAAGGGCGATGAAGTAAACATCGGGCTAGTTCTCAGCTGAGAGGCTATGAAGAGGGAAAGAGCCAATAACTCTTTGCTAAAGAGTCAGGGATGTCTCTAAATGTCTTGAAACTCCTATTGCATAACTTAAGTAGATGTGAATTCATTGCTCTGAGTTCTGCTAAGTACTTCAGTGCCTAGTGAGAATATAATGGGAATTATGGATATTGTCACCAGCATACTACTCTGTTAGAAAATGTTATCTGATGACTGTAGTCACTTGGTGAGGGAGGATGCTTGAGAACAAATCTGGGCCCAGTGGTTTGAATTGATGACAGCAAAGGATATGCAGGTTAATTGACTGGAGACTTTTCTGAGCTGTATTAACTGAAATTAAAGGCACAGACTTTGCCTCGCTAGAACTTAATGTACTTGTTACAATGCTCACTTCACCACATATGCACAGGCTTATTTCACCAGGGACCAGAAGGTATCCACCATGGTGTCGTCCTGGTACTGTATTCCTTATTACGTTCTACCAGTCACTATACTTTCAGTGGTAGAACTCAATCTGATCATGAGTTAGATTTTGAGAGCTGTTTTCTGTGGAAAGTATATAGCTCTCTAGAATGTAGAAGGGCATACAATAAAATACGCGATAAGAGAGAATTAACTAAATTTCAGTAAGTTTTGAAATAGAATTGCCACTTGAACAGAAGAAACTTTGTGAGTGGAATTGTTAGTGCTTGCCTATAATCCCTGAGGATTTGCACCATTGCCTTTCTCTTATTTCATAATCTTTCAGAAGAAACTGGGGTGCCCATTAATCTCCTTTTAGGAACACACAAGGGGGGTGTGATATCTGAGAAGCTCGCTCAGACTTCAGCTAAACTCAAATATACAGTACGTCGTAGACATTAAGCTGATGGACCACTTGTCACTCAGTGCTAGAATAGAGATTGCTGCCTGGTAGAATCTTCCCAGTATTGCTACAGCTGTGAGGAGGCCTTGTAGGAGCGAAATAACCAAAACTTATACTCTATCTTCTGTTTCAAAGATGGAGGGGTGGGCTTATGACTAACCTATAGTATACAGAAAGCAGGGTGAACATAGGTTAGGGGTTTTAAAGATGATTCAGAAAACAACTTCTTGTTAACATGAGAATTTAATGGGGGAATTTACCCCCCCCCCCAATTTTCTAATGTAGAAGGAGCTTGTTAGAATAAAGGGTGGAGAAATGCCTTCAAGCTGAAATAATAGACTCTTTACTATGACTTATCAGGACACTAGGAGGAAAGGTGGGGCAGTAAATCAGAGAGAAGCAATGGGGGTTGCAACATACTATGGCCCCAGTACCTTCAAATTTTTACTAAATAAAAATGCAGCTCACTTTATATTATATCAATTGGAATTCAAATGTAATTGTACTGTGTGGTAAATATACTCTGGTTTCCTATCAGAAGGTTCATGTGGGAAGGATATGAAAGGAGAGTTGGAATTTGTCCTGGAACATCTTGATAGAATGAGTAGTAATAAATATTTTGATGTGTCAGAAATTTCCTCAGAAGCAGGTCTAGAATTGAATCTTTTGTTCTTTTTATTGCTCAAAATTAAATGGCCTCTTCCAATCTGAGTGTATATACAGTTCTTCCATCAGATCATAAAACTTTTATCTATATATTTTTAGTATTTCTTTCCCTTTCTTGTGTTGTTTTCTCTGTACAGAAATTTCATTGGATGGGTTCTGGTGTGTCTAGTTTTATCCTCAACATTACTTAACTTTTTTCTAATATTTCTCATCCCTTCATTCTCTTCCCCTGAATTTTGAAATACTTTCTAGCACTTGAATTGGATTCCCAGAAGTCATCCTTTTTACAATTTAGCTTGTAATTAAAAAAATTTAACTTAGAAATCATGATTTAAATTTCAGTTATATTTAATGATTTCATCGTGACAATGTTTTCTTTTGGATGTGATATCTGCTGGCATTACTCTGAAGATATGCATTATACTTATTTTAAATATGTTCTGTTTTCTATTTTAACTTGTTCATTCATTATGAGTTTATTCATTTTGTTTAGTTTCGCACCTTTCTTTTATGCACTTTATTTTTCTCAAATGCATAATGATTTTTTCTTCATGTTGTAGATGAGGTTCTAGATTTAACATTTGTAGTTTGCATATGTCTTGTTAGTTCCAGTGAAAATCTTAATCTGGTATTGTTTAGACATTCTGAGTACAGGAGCTTTCATTTTGGAAGCTTCATGGTGGAAGGAACACACAAATGGATAGTTGCTCATTCATTTAGGATGTTTAAGCAGTTTAAATTCCAAAAGTCATAATTTAGTTTCCTATGTGATACCTATTAGTTACCAGAACACTTCCTATTCATCCTCTCATTTTTAAAAAATATATGTTTTTATTGATTTCACAGAGAGGAAGGGAGAGGGAGAGAGAGATAGAAACATCAATGATGAGAGAGAATCATCGACTGGCTGCCTCCCACACGCCCCCTACTGGGGATCGAGCCTGCAACCCAGGCTCGATTCCCTGCGTGGGAATCGAACCATGACCGTCTGGATCACGAGTCAATGCTCAACCACTGGGCCACACCACCAGAATTTATCCTGCCGTTTTGACCATTATGAGATTGCCTAGGGTCACAAAGACCTACCTTACCTACCTTAGAAAACTGTATTCTACCAAGTATGTTGAAAGCAGGACCTTTGCAAAAGTCATTCATGTATTAGTTGCCGTGAAATATGTGCCATGCAACTGAATCTAATCTTGAAGTGTCAGTTACAATTCAAATGAGTAAAGCATTTTACCATCAAATTAACTCGATTAAATAACTTTGAATAGGTATTACTATGGTAAGTATGGGCATGTGATACATGCTTTTGATATAATGGTAGGTAACTTTGATGGGGTTCGGTTCCTGCCTTCTCTTTTATAGCCTGTTAGAAGACTGTAAAACACAATATAAAATAATGTAATTACTGCTACAGTGGAAGTATTATGTAGCGCTGATGTAAAAGAGGTGAGAAACTGAGTCTGAGCAAGTAAAGGAAGACTTCCTGGGAGTAGTGAAATCTAAGATGGGATATGAAAGATATCTAGAAATTATGCAAATGAAGTTGAGAGATGCAGTGTTCGAGGTGTGAGGAATAACAGCTGTAATGGCACAGAAGCAGGATAAAACATGGCACCTCTAAAGAACTAGAAGGAATTTGAGTATGGCTCAGAGTGTGGATTATAGTGGGGGAAGTGCAAAGAGATGAGACTGGGAGGCTAAACAAGTTCAGGTCCTGGAGGATCAGGTGTGCCACTTTAGAGTATTTAGCCTTTATTTTAGATCTGTACTTAAAGATTTTTAAAAAAGAGACTGACTTGATCAGATTTTCCATTTAGAAAGCCGGATCTGGTTCCATTATGAAAAATAAGATGTTGAGATGGGAAACTGGAGGCACGAATAGTGATCACGAAGAGCGATCAGGAGTTGCAAGGTCCTTAGGCAAGAAATGTTAATGGCCTTGACATGAGCTTAGTAAGAACAATAGAGCTTGGTTATGGTTGGGTTGTGAGAGATTGGAAAGGGGTCAAGACAAATGCTCAGGTCGTGGCACTGGCAACTGGAAGGAGGTTGATTTCATTTCTTAGGATCAGAAGTACAGAAGATCTATCATCAGCAGATAGTTTGGGGCAGTGAAGGTGACTTTAGTTTTGGACATCTTAGGCTGAATTGACTCTGAGATATCTATGTTTTTATGTCCAGTAAGCAGTTGCTTATATCAGAATCCTGGAAAACTAAAAGGTATACCCAAAATGTATGATTATGGAAATTTTAAGGAAAGGTGGTTATAAAATGTAGGTAGGATGTAAGGAAACCGAAAAGGTTGGTGAAGCACTTGAGACTAGAAACAGCAGGGAGCCGTTGCTTAGGCCTAAGTGAGAAAGGGGAATGAGCAGTTGTCAGGATTCAGAAGACCTATAGCTATAGAAGAGTGTCACAGGACAAGAGACATAGCCTGCCATAAAACAACAAAACCACTGCAAAACCGCCAGGCCGGAATAGCTCAGTTGGTTGAGTGTTGCCCTGGGCACTGAAAACTTGCTTGTTGAATTCCCGGTCAGGGTCAGGGCACACACCTGGATCAGTGTTTCTCTCATCTCTCTCTCTCTCCCCCTCCTTTCCTCTCTCTAATCATGTCCTCTGGTGAGGATTTAAAAAAGCCCCACTGCAAAACCATGTGCTGTCAGTGAGTGAGCCAGTGGAGTACATGCCTGACCTTTCTCTCCTCTCCCCTCCCATTTCCTACTAGTGCCTCCACTTGAAATAACTTAATTAAAACAAAGGGCAAGGGACACCAGGCCATAGAGCTTAGCTTCTCCAGTCCTGGAGTGAAGTAGAGAAAAATGGATAAAGGACATAGAGAAGTAAGGGAGAATATCTAACACAAGACCTGAATCTATTACCCGGGTTAGGGACAAGATTTTTAGGAGCTGTCCCGAAAAGGGGAGCTCATTTAGGAAAGTTATATAGTGAAAATAGATTAGAACACATATCAGGGGTTGGCAAACTTTCTGTAAAGGGCTACATAGAAAACATTTTAGACTTTGTGGACCACATGATCTGTGTCGTAAGTATGTAACTCAATCGCTTGTCATTCATTGGTCAAGGCTTTAAACGATATATGATTGAATGAGTGAGTCTATGCACTTATAAAACTTAATTACAAAAACATGTGGTCAGGATTTGGCCTGTAGGCCATAATTGCCTGATCCAGTGAATTAAAGAAAACCAGAGTGAACAGAATAAAAGGAATTAGCAAAGGACACCAAGAGAGAGACAGGATAGTTATTAGAGTAACATGAGGAATATAAAATGTTATAAAGTCGAGGGAGAGAGTGTTTAAAGGTTGAGGGAATGGCCCATAATATCAGGGAATGCAGGGTTGTTCAATCAGAAAAATCCCAAGAAATTTCTGTAGGATTTAGGGAATAGCAAGATCCTTGGTGAAACCAGTTTCAGTGGTGCTCTAAAAGTCAGGTTTCAGTGAGATGAAAAGATGAAGTGAGAGTAAAATCACTGAATGCGAACACTCTTTAAAGTTGTTGGGTTGTAAAGAGAAGAGAAGAGATTTGCTACTAACTAGAGATGATGATAGGCAGGAAAAAAATATTTTAAGATAAGACAGAGCAAAGTATATTTAAATGTGAATATGAAAGAACAAATAGAGACTTAGAAGATGCCTGATATACATGACAAAAAAGGCATAATTGACATAAGAAAGGTCCCTTGAAAGTGCAAGAGACCTAGCAAAGATGGAAATTCAGTCTTAGACAGGAAAAGAAATATCATTTTCATTATAACTAGATGGAAGGAGATAGTGACATTTGAGGCTTGTATCCATTATCTTTCCCTGTATATCAAAGTACACCCCTCCCCCCCAAAATTTAACAAGGATTTATTATTCACACTTCTGTAAGTTAGCAGGGCTAGTTTGGCTAATTCTACTTCTATATGTCGACTGAGACCACTCGTGCGGTTGCAGTTATCCAGAGACTGAACTGGGGCTGGATGAATTAAAAGGAGTTCACTACTGTCTAATGATTGGTGCATCATAAAAAGACCTCTAGCTCACATTCCTCTCCAGCAGGGTAGCCATGGCTTTTCAGAACATAAGAGGGTAAAAATTGAAGGGGCAGGATCTCTTAAGGCCAAGTCTCAAGTTTGCACAATGTCCCTTTGCCATATTCTGTTTGTCAAAAAAAGTCACATGGCCTGCACAGATTCAAGGGAAGAGCAAATAGGCCCTGCTTCTTAATGGGAGGAGGGGAAAGGTCCTATTGCCAAAGGGCATGAGGGATAGGAGAGGTTGTCTCTGGTATTTTTGTGAACCATCTTTCACAAGGCTTTATAAAACCCATTCATTTTGAAACACCTATTTCTCTTCCTATTCTCAACACAATGGACTGAATAGAACTAGAGTGTTGAAGATGTGTGGTATAAGCCATTATAACTAATGGGTAAAATTAAGAAGCATCTTTATTTTATTCAGATCTTTCTGATCATATAGAAAAAATTTAACAAAAGCAGTTGGAATACTTTAGATTCTATAATCCTTAAGGGATGGAAAAATATGAAAATGTTTCTTTATGGTTGTTTCAAACACTAAAATTCAGAATATAATATGACAGCTCCACTGATTCAAATGGTTGAGATAGGGGGGAAAATGTTTTGCATTATTTGGTATACTCAGTTGATTTCTTGAAATATGATTGAAAAGTGGCACGCACAATTCTTAACCATCAGAATTTAGATTGATCCTTTTATCTGAATAGAGTCTCAGTGGGTGAAAAATCACTGAAATTGTAGAATATCTGAAACAACTCCAATCCATCACACTGCAAAATATCATCAGTGTGCTGAAAGGAATACAAAATAATGTTTACTTGCCTATATTTGGTTCAAAAGTTTCCCTCTAAAAACTAATAAGTGGCTCAAGGTTTCCGAGTTGACATCTTTCTTAAAAACTACTTTTATAAAATTTCTTCTCTATTTAATGACACTGAAGTACTGAGTTCAGTATGATGATTTTTGAGAATGCTTTTGTTCTCTTAATCTTTCTTTCCCCACTTCCTCCTTCCCTTAATCCTTTCCTCTGTTTGTGTCTCAGCCTTTTCTGTTCATAGATAGAAAGGAAGTATATGCATATTTGAGAACCCTTATTTGTAAATGCACAAATTGAGATTTTATGCCTAAGGTTATTTTAGTTCAAATTTATATTAATATAGGAGTGGCTGCTCTGAATCCTGAATGGAAATTTTGAGCCATGCCCAGATAGGTCAGAAGAGTAGGTGGATTGAGCATCACCAGAAGAAGATTTGTGGATTTGTTGATTTGTGTACTATAGAGCTCCAGGCTAAAAAAGAACAGGGAAAACTTGTGTTTCAATGTACAAAGGGGAACTTGAGGTCAAGCAAGAAGAAGGAAACAATAATGACCAATCTCAGTTATTGTGTAACTATTCTGGATTATGTCAACTTCTATATACTAGCAATGGTGAGTCACTATCTTCAAGTGGCTCTTTTATAGTGACCATCAACAAAACAATCCAGATCACATGAACCACTTGAGACATGACTAGGGACCCCAAAACTGGGTAAGGCTTCTGAGAGGTCTGTGTAGCCTCCATAGGAAAGTAACAGGAAGAAAGAGTGAGTTGTAATGCATCATATTAATATCTCCCGTATTTATACATGTACATGGCTTGGTGTGGTTTGAGATACTTGGGTTATACTTACACACTTTTCAAGTGAATATTTAGAAATTCAGTTGCCAAGCAATTTCTGATTTACCCAGGGTGTGATATTGAGCCTGTTAAGATGTATTGGCTATGCACTGTGGATGAAAAGGGACCACATGCTAAGGGACCACATGCTAACCTGACAAGCTCAGGGCAGTCCTTCGTGTTGGACTTGCAAACTCAAAGACCTAATATAACCACAAAGGATTGTCTTGAAACCGGACAACAATGTGTCTGGGCTAGCTGTCACCACTTGAGCCAATTAAGCAGAGACAAGGTTGAATCGTATATGAGCGTTTATTCCAATATTGCCGGCAAATTGGGAGAGCAGTAATGATCATCCACAAAAATCTGCTCTGCCGCCCCCTCCCCCCCATAAGGCAGCTGCTTATATTGGGTAGAAAGACAATGATTACATGGGAAAGTAGAAATTACAGGCATGAGGAAGTAGGCAAGGCGGTCTGGGGGTTGCAAAAGGTGGGTGCCTCTGGGATTCCCTTGTTTCAGGAACAAGGCTGTTAATTCTTCCATGATGATGGGCAGTTTCCGGAGAAGGAGAATGGACCACATTCCAAGGATAATTCCCATGTCCTGGGATGTACAACTCCCAGCCAGGTTAGAAAGTGCTATTCTAATTCAAACAGAACAATCACAGTTAACAGAACATGATTAATATTTCTTATAAGTATAGCTAACAATCACGGTCAACAGAGCATGATTAACAACTCTGCCCTAACAGTCTAAAATTAAAACCTTTTTAACTAAAAGTGGTTTATGGTGGGTAGTCATGTCCTAGGCTGGTATCTTTCCTGACAAAGGTCAATCTTTACCTTAACTGAGCCTGTCTATTGTCTTTGCATCTACATTAACATTTCTTTGGAATATCAGGGTAACCCCCCTTTTCCAGACCCCACAGGGCACAACCAGTGCACCAGGGTGGAGACCGTAAATCTTCTCATTGTTTTATTATGTTAATTGTTGACTGCTCAGTATCCTGTACCCCCCTATTTAAAAGATGTATGTGTCAATCATTTTACTTTTCATCCAATCTAAGAGGTTTCCCCGTTTTGCTTTCTCCCTTGTCCCTAATCTGTCACCCTTGGATTTCATGTAACCCACTTGAGTCATCTCTTTTGATTGTAATGTATAAAATAAGGTGCAAAACTGCCATTCTCCAGAGCATTATCTCAATCCATTGAGACTTTGCTTCCTGACACGTGTTGACAGTTAGGTTCAAATAAACTCACAAAAATTCTTCACAAGTTTGAATGTTTCTTACGTTGACAGCATTATGCCTCAATATATATATAATTTTTATGACTTTTAAAGGTAATACTAAACAGGGATAAATAGCTTCTTATTTGGGCTGAAGTTTCTGTAATTTCCCTATCCCAAGTCACAGATAATTGACTAAATTATACAAATCATTCTCTGTAGTTTGGTTTGGACCATTGGGTCATCAGGATTTTTAGGAAATAATTGATCACAGCTGCTACTGGGTAAATTCATACTTGTTGGCAGTACAAACACCCACATATGAACAGAGTTATCTTGTGATTAACATACACTTCGGGAGTGAAGCTCCCTAATTGAAATATTGGTTATCTTTAAGAAATATTCTTAAATTAGGGCGGCCATACAGGTATGAATCATTTATGTTCTTCTTAACACTCCACATGAATACAGATGCAGTGCAAAATAGCTTGTATACATCATTGTCTGAATATTTGGTATAATTGTTGCTAAATATTAAAAAACACTTTCATCACTTAAAATTTTCTTTTGAGCATGCTTAGCCTTCCATTTCTATTTTTTCTTAAATTCAGTATTGTTGTGGCATCTTACTCTTTCATTGATCTTACTTATACTCTCATCCTCTCATCAATATCTGATTTTCATTTGTTCATTTAATTAATTACATTTTTTTGTTGAATGAGTTTCAATGTGTGCTCCTACCTGTGAATTGCAGTTTAAGCCATTTATCTTCAATAATGAAACTGAAGACATTGCCTCTGACAGAACTTGATTGGTCAGCAAGGAATTATGCTGAACTGCTGTATCACAGGACTTCTCTGTACAGCAGATCCTCAAATAATGTCCTTTGGCTCAACGTCCTTTTGTTACAACGCTGATAAAAAAAAATAATCAATTCCCGATTGGGGCCGCTGTCTGTGTGGAATTTACATGTTCTTCCCGTGTCTACATAGGTTTTCTCCAGGGATTCCTGTTTGTCACATATCCCAAAGATTTGCATGCTAGGTTCATTGTCGTGTCTACATTGGCCCAGTGTGAGTGAGCGTGGGTTTGGGTGTGAGTTGCCCTGTGATGGAAGGACGTCCTGTCCAGGGTGGGTGCCCACCTTGTGCCCTGAGCTGCTGGAATAAGCTCCAGGCACCCATGACTTTCGGTTGGAAAATAATTGTTTTCCTTGTTTTTATTAATCTTTTATTAATGTATGTATATCTCACATTTATTTCAATGTTTAATATTAGAAGTGTTTGGTGTCTTTATTTAGAAATTTGTGATGTTTTTGTGACCAGATACATCCCGAAAGAACTTAACTCTTTTTTATATGAAGTATCCTATGGTAAACTTGATTTCATTATACACTGTTTGACGAAATACACAGTTTTGAAGAACCTAACATTGATGTGAAGTGAGAGCTTATTGTACAGAGCCTCACATTGGGGCTGGGCTACCAGGCTAAACGTGTTTCTAAATGAATGGCATAATTTGGGAAGAGGTAGTTTAGTCCAATTTGAGGTTGAAATTAGGTTTTAAGAATTGAATATATTTTATACACTTAGTCATGAAAATTGAAATTAAAGGTAGAAAAGTTGTTAAGGAACTGGTTTCCAGAATACCTTCAGAATTCATAACTCTACAATTTAAGACAAAACAGAACAAATCAACTAGTCTAAAAGTCAGTGAAGGATCTGAATAGGCATTTCTCCGAGGAATATAAGCAAATAGCCAATAAACCTATGAAAAGGCACTCAAAATCATTACCCATCAGGGACAAAGAAATCAAAATGACAGTGAAATACTGCTTCACACCCTTTAGAATGGCCATAATTAAAAAAAAAACAACAACCACGAATAGCTAAGGGCATGTTGGTGAGAATGTGGAAAAATTGGACCGTCACGCACAGCTGGTGGGAATGTAAAGTGATAAAGCTGGTGTGGAAAAGAGTCTGGAAGTTGCTCAAAGGTTAAATATAGATTACCCAGTGATTCCACTCCTACATATATTCCCAAAAGAAATAAAAATAGATGTCCACACAAAAACTTGTATGTGAATGTTCATAGCAAAATTATTCATCATCGCTAAAAACTGCAAATAACCCAGAGTTTCATTAACTAAGAAAATGTCATGTATCCATATATTGGGAAATTATTCAATCATAAAAAGTAATAAAGTATTGATACATGCTGCAACATGGATGAAGCTTGAAAAGAACATGCGAAGCAAAAAAAACGACCCCAAATACCATACCCCCTCCTTAATCCTAGTTTCGCTTTCTGTGATTTCAGTTACCTGTGGTCAACCATGGGCTGAAAATATTAAATGGAAAATTCCACAGATAAGCAATTCCTAAGCTTTCAATTACGAGTTGTCTTAGTAGTGTGGTGAAAGCTTGCACCATGCTGCTCTTTCCATGCAGGATGTGAAGCACCCCATTGTGTCCACACCGGTTCTGCTCCCTGCCTCTTGGCCACTTAGTAGCCATCTGAGTTGTCCCATTGACTGTCATGGTATCACAAGGTTCATGTTCAAGAAACCCTTATTTTACTTAATAATGGCCCCAAAGAGCAAGAGTAGTGATGCTGGTAATTCGGATGTGTCAAAGAGAAACTGTAAAGTGCTGCCTTTAAGTGAAAAAGTGAATGTTCTCAACTTAATAAAGCATTTTATCGCCTCAGAGCATCACGAGAAGGGGCGTAGAGCACGGTAAGATACTTTGAGAGAGACCACAGTCACATAACTTTTATTACAGTGCATCGTTATAATTTCACTATTAGTTATGTTGTTCATCTCTTACTGTTCCTAATTTAAGAATTAAACTTTATCATTTGTATGTATGTAGAGGGGCAAAAAACATAGCCGATGAGGTTTGGTACTATCATTAATCTCAGACTTCCACTGGGCGTTCTTAGAGCATTTCCCCCAATAGGAGGGACTATTGCATTAGTTACTTTCCATTCCCTTTCTTGGCAGCTTCAGTCTTGCTATTTGATTTCTTGCCAAAACTGCAGATTTGAGTGTAAGATAAATGTTGTTTTAACATTTAACATGGGGTCACGTACTGTGCAGCAATAGATAACAGGAATAGATTATTTTGAAACCTGGAACTGCAGTCCTTCTGTTAGAAAATGCAAAGTCTATGAGTTTGGGATGAGGCTACGTCGAAGGATGGAGAATCTTGAGCAGAGTGTTAGTAAAAGAAGAGAGGGCCTCAAATATGCCAGAAGAAAATGAAAATAATCTAAAGAGAATCTCACTTTCAAACGAGCCCTCAAATAATTTCTACTTATAAAGCTTCAAGGCATATGAAGTCATCTTTTTAAAAAAAACTCTACAAAATATACAAAGAAAATAATCACAGTGAACATGAGTCGAAAGAAACAAGAGAAAAATGAGACCAACAATACAATAAACAGAATTATTAGCCCTATGTTATAATGAGAATAACCTCAGAACTTTAGAGAAGTCAAATATTATGAAGCATGTATTAAAAAGCCCCAAAAGTTCTGTTTCCGGTAATGGTAGTTTATTTGGCCTAACTCTTTCACAAAGAATAACAAACGTTTTTACAATTTTAAAAAACGTATATATAGGCTTGCAAGCTGTGAAGAAGTAACATGGAATACACAAAATAAGGGAAACTGAGGAAAGCGAGTTGAGCATTTGGGGATCTCCTCCCCCCGCAGGGACATTTGAAAAGAATCAGTGGTGAGGCTAAGAAGATGGGCAATACTTCTGATAGACTTGCAGGCCTGGGGAAACAAAAATTAAGACTTAGTTTTCCGCCCTGGCCGGTTTTGCTCAGTGGTTAGAGCGTTGGATTGCGAACTGAAGGGTCCTGGGTTCGATTCCAGCCAAGGGCATGTACTCCATCCCTGCTTTGGTTGGGGATCGTGCTAAGGCGACCAATCGATGTGTCACTCTCACATTGATGCTTTTCCCTCCCCCCCCCCACTCCCTTCCACTCTCTCTGAAAAGCAATGGGAAAAAATATCCTCAAGTGAGGATTAAAGAAAAAAAGATTTAGTTTCCCTGTGAATTTCTATAAGCTTGGTGTTGCTAGTAACACACGGGCTACGTACCATAAAAAGTGCTCTACCTGCCTGAAGGAAACAAACGTAAGTTCTCTCTTGAGGAAAAAGATATGATTAAAATCAGAAGACATAATAGAAAAATAGTAATGGATTCACAGGGAAATATAGATAGTATAATTAATAGATACACATTTATTTTATGTATTTTCCCCAGCGTTCTTGAGTTGTAGTTGACATATAACATTGTGTAAGTTATGTTTTTTTAATGACCATGCTCAATATGTTATGAAAATAAAAATGAGAATAATAACTTCAGAAAAAAAGAAAATTATAAAATGGGTAAGATAAAAGTTCTTGAACTAAAAAATCAATAATTGATCATTTTAAAAAGTAATATATGTGGTTAGCAGCAGATAGAGCTGAAGAGATCATAGTAGGATATTCAGAATGAAGCATGTTGATAAAAAGGAATGAAAATGCGGGAAACTAAATAGTGGTCATATGGGAATACAATGGAAGTTAGATATACTTGTAATTGGAGTCCCATAAAGTGAAAATGGGGGAAAAATGATATTTCAGAAGGAAATAGATCGGAAATAGAAGGTCATAAAACACATCAAGCCACAAGCTCTGGCAATTCCAAAAAATAAGTATAAAAATTCACACCTTTCTCATCATGTAAAACTACTGAAAGCCAGTGATGAGGAGAACATTCTAGAACAGCAGAGGAGACAAAATTACCCTTCAAGAGTAACAAGAATACACAAATTTTACACAGAAAGAAAGTAAAGCAAGAAGACAATTAGAGTTTAAAATCTATAATTTGCAGTTATTCCCACAAAGAAAACTTCGTGCCCCGATATCTTTGCTGTGAATTTTATCAAAGATTTAGTGCCAATAACGCCAAATTCTTCTAAAAAATAGAAAAATTTCAAGTGAGCATAACTTGGAGACCAAAACATATCAAAACATTACAAGAAAGGAAAATTGCAGATCAAACACATAGGCTGGAAGTGAAAGGATGGAAAAAATATTCCATGCAAATAGTGACCAGGCAAGAGCAGGGGTGAGTATACTTTTATCAGACAAAATAGGCTTTCAGACAAGAACTATTGCAAGAGACAAAGAAGGACATTATATAACGATAAAAAGATCAATTCACCAAGAACATTTAACAGTTATAAATAGGATACAGCAAACACGAGTTCCTAAATATATGAGGCAAAATTTGACAGAATTGAAGAGAAAAAATCGAGAACAATACAATAATAGTAGGAGACCTCATACTCCACTTTAGGTAATGATTGGGAAAACCAGACAGAAGATCCGTTAGTAACTGAAGACGTGAACGACACTGTAGACTAATTGGACGTGAGACGTGTACAGAATTCCCCCCCCAACAGCAGAAGAATATACATTCTTCAGAGCACATGGGACAGTCCACAGGATAGACCACATGTCGGACAACAAAAGAGGGCTCAACACATTTAAAAAGACTGACATTATGCAACAGGTCTTTTCGGATCAGAATTGAATGCAACTAGAAAGTAATCGCAAAAGGAAATCTGAAAAATCCACATGTGTGTGGAAATTAAACAGCACACTCATACACAATCAGTGAGTCAAAGGCGGGGGTCACAGCAGAAGTTAGAAACTATCTTGAGACAAATGAAAACAAAAACACAACCTACCAAAACATATGGGGTGCAAGGAGAGCAGTACCAAGAAGGAAAGTTTATAGCTAAAAATGTGTACATTTAAAAAAAAGAAAGAGCTCAAATTGAAAACCTAACTTTATACTTCAAGGAACTAGAAAAAGAAGAACAAATAAAACCAAAAGCTAGCAAATGGAAGGAAATTATAAAGATTAGGGGAAATTTTAATGGAACAGAATAGAAAAACAACATAAATATATCAACTAAACTAAGAGTTGGTTTTTTGAAAAGGTCAACAGAACTGGTAAATCCTTACCTAGATTAACTAAATAAAAACAGAAAAGACAACTAATATCAGAAATGAAAGAGAAAACATTACAACTGATGGCAAAAAATAAAAAAGATTATAAGACATTACTATAAATAATTTTATGCCAATAAATTGGATAACCTAGAAGAAATGGATAAATTCTTAGAAACACACAGCCTACCAAGACTGAATCCTGAAGAAATAAAAAATCTGAACAGATCTATAACTAGTAAGAATACAAAATCAATAATCAAAAACCTCCCCAAAAAGAAAAGCCCAGGATTAGATGGTGTCTTTGGTGAATTTCACCAAATATTTAAGTAAAAGTTAACACCAGTACTTCCCAAACACTTCCAAAAATTCAACAGAAAAGGAACACTTCCAAACTCATTTCATAAGGCCATCAAACAAACCTAAGAATATTCTATCTGAATAATTTCAAAACCAGTAAATTCAATGTGCTGTTTTGCTTTTTTATTTTTTTAAATTTATCCTGATTGTTGAAAGTATTACAGATGCCCCCCCCCCACTGACCCCCTCCTCTCCACCTCCCCCCCCCCCCTCAGGCCTTCACCGAACTATTGTCTGTGTTCATAGGTTATGCATATAAATTATTTGGTTAATCTCTTCCCGCCACCCCCCACCCCTTCCCTCTGAGAAGTGCTTCCATGTCTCTGGCTCTATTTTGTTTGTCAGTTTATTTTGTTCATTAGATTCAATCTGTTATTTTAGAAAGTTCCTACATACGGAATACTGGGCCCAGGTAGCTTTTTTACTACTCTTGCTCTGTTATTTTCAAGAAATTTGCCAAGCTGGCTCTCAAGTTTATGTAGAAGAGCTAACTGCCAAGAACATGTAAGATGTTCCTTAAGAAGCACATGGTAGGGGGTTATTTTATCAAATGTTAATTATTACTTTAAAGCAATCATTAATTAGGATAACAGGATGTTCATGAAGAGATAGCCAAATGTAAAAATATTAAAAAAAAAACACCCAAAAATGAGAACCAGAATGAGAACCACCATATATGACAATTTAATTGCTGCCAGAAGTTAGAGACTTTAGTAAATGAAATAGAGTACCCTAGTCAGACATTGCTTGCTTTAAGTTTTCAATTGCTGAAAGAATTCAGTAAAATGTAGGAGGTAATAAGGTCAGATTTGCAGAACTGGGGGTATGGAAGTATTGTTATAGGAAATATAGGACCCAGGCAGGAAAGTTCAAATAAGGCCAATGGCCAAAAGAAGGTCCGAACCAAGAAACTGATGCAAAAATCAAAGTAAATTTTAAGAGCAAGAACTGTTGGTCAGAATTGGTCAACAATTGGGAATATTAGGATACTTTATGCTAATGGCTCTTCTGTGCTATTCATGTTTTGCACCGTTTTGCAGTTCACCATTTAGATGTGTTCTTTTAAGATATGAAAAGTATAAAGACATTCACAGAAGTGTAAAGTTGAGAGCTTTCAGTGTGGTTGGATTTCATGACAGTAAATAACAATTTTGAGGCCATGGACCAGGCCTTTTCACTAGGACCTTTTTGTATAATTCAGTGTCTTCTCCAAAACCATCCCCAAATAGGCATTATTCCAATTTTTGAGATGAGGAAACCAAGGCTCATAAAGTCTTAGAGTTCATTGGAAATAGCTTTAAGCATGTCTGGACCAAGGTTATGATATATATGTCCATGTGAGAAATATTAACTTTGAAACTTGGATCCTTCTGCCTTTCTAATAAGTTCCTCATATATTAGCTTTCTGGCGTTGAAACACTTTAAAAAGCAAAAACACTTTTATATTCCCCTCCTTTTGTATAGAGGGATCAGGGGGTACTACTAATGTGATATAGAAACGGCACTGGTAAATCTATAGAAAATATCATTCTTCAGAATGGATTTTAAGAGAGCTGGAATCGCACACAATACAATATACAGATGATGTATTGCAAAACTGTATCCCTGAAACCTGTACAATTTTATTAACCAGTGTCACCCCAAGAAATTCAATAAATTGTAAAAAAAAAAATTAAAAAGAGAGCTAGCATCGCATTTTTTAAACTTTAAAGCAATGGATTTGTCAAATGAGATCTTACACCAAACTGTATGTAAACAGATAAAAGAGGAGCTGCCTGCAGAATTAGGGGTGGAAGAGGCTCTTGGATCCTGAACTCCCTTCCTTTCTAGCCTTGTGCCCTGGGGCCTGTGTAGGAAAACCCAGAGCCCCTGGAACACAGGGTTTGGCCTGGAGGGGGGAGGGAGCAACCCAAGGAGAAAAGAAATATAGCCTTCCCTTCATTTTTAAAATATAGCCGAACCTCATTTAAAAATTCCTACTTCGGTCATTCTTTCCCATTCTATTGTCTACACTCCTTCCAGACACGTGCAGTTTGGACACTTCTTTAGCTGCCTGACTGAAAAGTTTAAAAAACAATCCGAGCCGGTGCCCTGCAGCGTTCTGGCTTTCTCCTCTTAGGGTAGAGTTGGCTAATCTGTGCTGAGAGTTTAGGGTGCAGCAGGTATGCCACAGAGGCATGCCTGCCGGCTCCGGACACTCCCCCTTATGCAATCTCTACTCATTTCTCATTGCCACTCAGCTCCACATGTATTTCTGTATTTAGCACATTCCCCTCTTACTCTTGCTTGCTGTTGGCTTGGCTTCTTTCTTATATATCCAGGAGTTTTGTAAAGAATGGTAGCTACCTTTACCTACTAATCATATGTTTATTTAACGACTATCAAACTAGTAATGGAAAATTTGCGTTTAGTATTAATTCTTCATTGCAGATGAGGGTGTTAGCTCTGTGTGAGAGTTTTAGTTTTGCGGCGTTCAGGGCTTCTAATGGCACTATAGGGTATGTTATCTCTCCGTTTTACAGATGGCGCATTTGTTTGATGTTTTCAGTCATAGTAACGTGATGGAATTTGGTATTTAAATAGACGAGGGTATTCATTCTGTTTTCAGTTCCCTGCGATATCAGAGAAAAGGCTATTTCTGCCATTGTCACGGGGGGGAAAATGGGTCTCTTTTTCAATAGGTCAGTAGAAATGGCCTAATTTGCCTCAGCTAATGAAAGTTTTTAGAGAGCTCCGTGGTGTGTAATCATGCTGTCCAAAATAAAGGAAGGAGAGGCCTGGATCACAAGGCAGCTCCTGACACTTGATTTTAATTTAGAGAACGCTCTGATATTTATACTACTTTTCCAAAGATTTAGTTCCACAATCATTAGAGTGATACCCATTTGTGTCGTGACAAAGAGGTGTACATTGATAATTTGTAAAATCATGAGACTTTGCATAATTAGAAATTGACATTTCTAAATAAAATGTCAGATTTTTCTATTAATAATTAACAAAAATCTCACCAAGTATTACCCTACCATATGTTTTTCTATATAAGAGATTAAACATCTGTACTCTATATTTATAAAGTAAGCTCAGCATTTAAATTATTATTAGTTATCCTTACTCAATAATTGTATAATGGGATCTAAGCCATCTTTCCCCAATTCGATGGAGAAAGCACTTAGTAAGTAACAACAATTACGTAAAAAAGCGCATATAAGTAAAATGCAGCCTTGGTCCTTTGAGTTGTTTCTAACAGAATATTCATGATTATGAAATTTTACTTCCTACTATTTGGCCCATTCTCATCTCAATAGGGCTTCAGACATTCCTGCCTTAACTCATTCAACAAATATTTATTAAGGACCCACCATGCTAATGTACTGTGCTAGTCACTGGTGCCTTATATGATTGACGTAACCTATGACCTCATAAACTAGTGGAGAAGATACACAATTAAACAGGCAAAAAATGAAGTGTAACCAGTCCTGTGATGAGGGGAACGCTAAGTGGTAAGGCAACACATTGCAGGAGCCGGGGGGCCTGGGGAAACTGAATTCATAGGCCACGTTCAGCAGCTTTGCTTTTCTTTTTCTCGGGTAGCAGATGTGTTAATGCCTTGTCCACACTCCCTTGTTACTCACAATTCTGGTCCACGCCTACAGCATCCTGCTGGAAGCACCTGCGAACCCACAGCCCATGTGTGGGACAGGCCAGAACCCCACGAGCAGCCCTCAACCAACGACATATGGCACTTGGAGATAAATCCGTATATCAGCTGCCTTAAGCCTCAGGTGGGGAGTCTCCAAGGCACACTCTGTACAGTCTCCCGGGGTTCCCCAGTGGGACTGTGCCTTGGTCACTCTGGGGAGTAACCTGAGCAATAACACACCCTTTATTGGTCTCCTTTTCTTGCCTACCCCAGGTCTCCCCTCCCTAACAGGTGTTTGCAAGGGGCGCCTTCCAAATAAACTCCTTGCATCCAAATCCTAGTGTCACCGTTTGCTCTACGAGGAACCCAACCTATTATATTGATATTCCAAAAGCTACAGAAGCTCCCTTAAAAATCCTTGACTCTTTAGGGGTAGTCATTATATGTTGCCACCAAAGCCATAACTAAAATACAGTTTTTCTGAATGCAGGACCCCTGATATTTCTGCAAAATAATGATAGTCTCTTCCCAGTCAGCCAGTTGATCTCATGGGAACAAATATCATGCTCTTTAAAAGACTTTCTAATTATCTGGTAAATCATTTCTCAGCTAGATAACTGAAATGGAGATACTAATGTTGAGGACTGAAAGGCAAGAATCTTGTTACTGTTTCTGGACAAGCCACATTTATTCAGCCATATAAATAACTTGATGTCTGAATTCTTATGTATCACTTTGCCACACAAAGTAAAAATTAAAGATATAAAATTTCAAATTTCAAGACCCAAATCTTACAGTCAAAAAGCACACATAAAGGAACGATAAATGTGTATATTACTAGAAGAAAACCCACTTAGATTATTATTTGGAATGGAACTAATGACAATCACAAACATATAACTAATTTTCTTGCATCAATATTTGGCTTGTCAAACTATATGGAAGTTTTCAAAATAAAAAAGTGAACTCAATGCAGCTTTCACTGCCATGTATTTTCGGTTTGTGTAAAAGCAGAGTTGAGACACTCTCTTCAGGGACACAAAATGCAGTTTTCTGTGCATCTTTCTAGTCTTATGAGTCTTTGATCGCTTTTATAAATTGCGGGTAACTATATCTTCAGTCATTTGAAGGATAAATGGAAACTGGTATTTTTCTGTCTAATATGGAAGATCAGTTTTTATATTCCTTCTCTATATTTTTCTGAATATCTACTCTGTGCAGTGATGCTTTTTCTAAAATTTTTGGGTAAATAAAATTATTTAGACTGTACTCTGGCACTCGAGTGCTTTTGGTTGGTTGGAAGCACAAATTAAATATTCAATAAGTGCATCAAGTAATTGCTGAAGTGATAATTTATTTACACATTCAAATATTTGTTTATATACTGCTTTGTTCCAAAAAGAGGTAGCTGATAAAAATACCTGTACTGAAAAATGTTTGAAATATTTATTTTAGATACCAAGACAAAGGGAAAAGAACAGAGAGAGAACAGAGTCAAGAGTAACCAGTATACAAGAAATACACAAATGTAAACTATGATGGCTTTATGGAGGATCCCGAAGCTGTTGCTAAGATCCCTCTGCCGGGTACCTGCCTTCAGTACATGAGCAGTGAAAGTCAGTTCAGTGTTACTCTCCCCATCCCAAGAGGAGATAACCTCAAATCTATTTTAAGGAAAGCCCCATATAGTATTATCCAAGTATTTAAATCACAAGAAAGTGGGTTACAAGTATAACTGTTCTACAGTGACAAGAAGTCAAACAAAAACTTTCCGTGGGAAGGAAAAGACCTCAACCTTTGAGGGCCCCAGACCCTCTCTCTAAAGAGACACACTTAAAGCTTCTATATATAGTAGAACTGATTTAATAGCCCAATTACAGTAGTTCTTAAAATGTGTCCCAGGAAATTCTTGGTGTCACTGAGGACCTTGGTAGGGTTTATAAAGTCAAAAATATTTTCGTAGCAGTGGTAAGACATTCACTGTTTTTGTCACTTCTAGTCTCTCACGCGTACAGTGGTGTTTTCCACAGGTTATAATGGTGTGTGATAGCTCAATAAGACCGAATACAGGAGTTGATGCGTGAGCCCAGTGGCCTACCATTGCGCCAGATATTGAGGATATTTGCAAAAACACAAAGTAATGCTTACACTTCTTACGATTTTTTTTTCCGTAGTTACTTATAAAATGTTATTTTAACATGCAAAGGGTTTATTATTTTATTTTTTCAAAAATTAATATTTTATAAATTCTCAGTTCTAATTTTTAGTAGGGTAAATATCAATAAATATTACATTAACAAAATATCATCTTTGGCATCCTCAGTAGTTGTAAGCGTGTAAAAGATTCTGAGACCAAGAAGTTTAGGAACTTCTGGCCCACTGAATACAATAGCATCGTCATCTTCAGGCCACATTTAAGGAAGACAAATACATTTCTTTTTCTTTCTTCATGGGGGCCAACATTCAGTCGCCGGTTGCAAAATACGCAGCCCAGCCAAATCAGTTTTAGTCACTTAATTTTGAAATTTAGATTGTGCAAGTTAATCACTTTCGACAAATTGAATTCATTTCAGTAGTGCAGTGATCTGAGTGAGTGATGAAGACAACCAAAAATATAAGACTAAACCTAAAACAAGGTCCACTTCCTTTAATTTTATAAATATTTGTTCCTTTTTAGTAGTAACATGCTTGTCAAACTCAGGGCAGTGAAAAGAAAGGGACCTTTCTCAATGATCTTTTAAAGAGTTCAGTGTGGATGCAGTTCCTTGCAGGTGTATTTCAGGTTAACTCAGACGACTAGTTAGTGCTCTTTCCTCCAGTTCCCATCTCACTAGTCTTTGAAACAGTTGCAGTGTGATGTCTTCATTCCCATCGAGGGAAAAGGCGAAGGGCAATGAGTATTAGTTGATCGGGCACTGAAGGTAAACCGAGCAATGCTGAAATCCATCCACTGTCCCACGTGGCTCACTTGCTTAGTTGTCTCTCCCAATATTCTCAGGAAGAATGTTGAGCTTTCCTATTCACAGTGTAGTTTGTGGAAAAAAAAAAATCTTCTGGGACTGTGTGAATTTTGTGGATTATATGACAGAAATACTCAGTTCCAACAGTTGCAAATTACCTATGCTCTTTTCAGAATTTCATGTATATAAAATCCTAAAACTGTGCACTATATTATCAAATATCCAGGTTCACTTGATACAAAAAAAGAAGATAAATGATGTAGCGTACTATAACTTCCCTCCCCCAGCTTGTCCTTCCATGCTATCACTATATTATGATTGTTATATAACTTATATTTTCATACAGTATCAAAACAGTATAATTTTTAAGGGGAAATTTATTTGTATTTTTGAGGATAATGACTTTATATATATATATATGGATCTAAACATAAATATTTATTTATACTAAAGAAAATAAATATATGCATGTGTCCTCTGATAGATTTCCCTTCCAGTTTTCTCTGTAAGCCAGTGCAGTTTTAGTCAGTACTCAAGACCAAATGACACATTTCGTAATGCCAAGTCATATGTCCAGAAGGATGGAGAATATGTGTTTGGAGTTGATGAGTAATGATTAATGGTGATTATGATGATTAAGAATAAATGGTAGGTCCTGGATATTTTGGGGATCTCACCCTTCCCATTTGTATAACAGATGACAAATGCAATGTACAGCTGCATGGCAATTAAATGCCTTTTCCTTTGTAGAATTGGAGCCCTTTGTGATACTGTTTAATATGCTGGGTCTATAAGGCAACTATACATGCAGCCCATTCAATCTGTGACGTTCGTGATTTCACCAAAATTATAAAAAATGATACTAGTCTCAATAATTTACCACTTCACAAAAAATACTTCTGACGTGGGTAGTGCTTAAAAATAAAAATATGGTCAACGTATAAATTTTACAAAAGAGAATAATGTTTGTTGTCAGAATGGACCAGGTTGTAGTCCCCTGTCATGTCGGGCATTTAGAAAGAGGCCGAAATGCCCGTGTTTGGCATCAGTTCTCTCCTGGAATTAGTTCCGTCAACACCCCTGCAGGTGCACAAGAGAAACAGATTGAGAAGTTTGTTGATAATACGGGGTCATTCCGAAATCCCCTTCTGGCTGTCCTCCTCAGCAGCATTTTAAGCCCCTGGATCCAATCCATACAATCTTTTTGGTTGGAAAAATAATTTTTCTGCATCCTGCCATAAAAATCAAAATGCTATTTTGTAACAATAGTATCTGTGAAACGTCAAAAAATTTGCCATGTGCCTAGCGGAGTTGAAATGAAATGTTCTTACTGGTTCGAGAAGGTACCAGCTGCCTGTTAGGTGACTCTCGGGTAGGTAGTGATGCTGTGGGTGTTGCTTTTCTTCCACTCGGGACTGACGACCAGGGTGCGCACCCCAAACAGTCCTAACGCTAATCGCTGAAGACGTTTGAATTAACTTATTTTGTTATCAAATTCAATTTTTCCTGTTTTGTTTGGCTAAGGTAATTGTCTCTTAACCTTGTCATGGATCGAGACCATTAATTAATGAATATTGTCTTGGTTCCCTTTGAATCCTCAGTATTTATCACATGGCAAATACTGTGCGCTAAATAAGTGTCTGTTGAGCGATGATAATGAATGAGGGAACTCTTCTGTTGATACTGCTAACTCATTTCACTGCAAATAATAATAGTAACACTGTCAGTAAGTTTTACAATATTATTATAAAAAGCAATGTAGTTCATAAAGGCACCATGATTAATATCTTCCCAATTGAAATATTGGATTAAAAATAGGCCAGTAGCCCTGGCTGGTGTGGCTCAATGGTTAGAACATTGACCCTGATACTGAAGGGTCATGGGTTCAATTCCCAGTCACGGGCCCGGGCCTGGGTTGCAGATTCCATCACTGACTCCAGTTGGGGCACACGTGGGAGAGGCAGCCAATCCATGTGTCTCACATCAGTGTTTCTCCCTCCCTCTCTCCCTCTCTCCCTTCCTTCTACTTTCTCTGAAAAAAACCAATGGAAAAAATATTCTTAGGTGAAGATTAACAAAAATAAATAATTAAATAAAAGTAAAAATAGCACAGTAAAAGCCATTACTTTGAAAATCTCAGTCATCCACCTAATTTAATTTTCCTCTGACTCAATATTGGTTATGAAACAAAAGTTCCATAAATTCAGGCATCTTAATCAAAAGTGACCTTCTCTGTCTGTTGTCTTTCATTTGATTTTTTTTTTTTTTTTGCAAAAAACTCACCAAGAGCTTTTGTTTATCATATTGACTGAATGTCAGGGTCTCTGATGATTATGGCTCTCAGAAGAAAGTTTTATTAGAAAAAAATGTAGCCCTTGGAATACTTTACTGTGAAAAAATTACTATATAAAATGTGTTTTTGTTCTGAGCTTTGCAGTATTCTAACTTTTTAGCAATTTATTTTTTTAGTTTTAAAAATTTATCTTTATTGTTGTAATCATTTCAGATGTCCCCTTTTTCCCCATTGATCCCCTCCCTCCTGCACCCGCTCCCTCCTCCCAGGCCTTCCCCACACTATTGTCTGTGTCCATGGGTTCTGCACATATGCATCTAAGTTCTTTGGTTAATCTCTCCCACTCACTCCCCCACTCCCCTTCCCTCTGAGATCCCTCAGTCTTTTCCATGCTTCTGTGTCTCTGGATCTATTTTGTTCATCAGTTTATTTTGTTCCTTAGATTCCACATATGAGTGAGCTCATGTGGTACTTGGCTTTCTCTCCCTGGCTTGTACCCATGCTCCTTTCAAAAACAAACTCTGATCACACTATTTACTGTTTCACCCCAGTTTCGGTTTTGACCTTGGCGAAGTGCAAATTAAAACAACAAGAGACCACTACACACCTATCAGAATGGCCATAGTCCACGACACTGAGAACAGCAAGTGCTGTTGAGGATATCACCCAGCAGGAACTCTCCCACATTGCTGGTGGGGTGAGAAATGGTACAGCCACTTTGGAAGACGGTTTGGCAGCTTCTCACAAAATGGAACATACTCTTACCATCTAATCCAGCGACCGCGCTCCTTTATATATACTCAGAGCAGTTGAAAACACAAAACTGTGCACATGGATGTTTGTAGCAACTTTATTCATAATTGCCAAAACTCTGAAAAAGCCAAGATGTCTTTCAGTAGGTTAACTGATAAATAAATGATGGTACATCCAGATAATGGAATATTATTCAATGCTAAAAAGATACAAAATAGGAAGCCCTGAAAAGGCATGGAGGAGCCTTCCATGTATACTAATAAATGAGAGACCCCAATTTGAGGTGGCTCCTGTATCATATTCTGAAAAAGGCAGAACTGCAGAGACAATAAAAGATCAGCAGTTGACAGAGGTGGTGGGGAGAGAGATCAGTAGTAGAGCAAAGAGGGCTTCTAGGGCTGTGAAAATGCAGTGGTGCCTCGGTTTTGGAACATTTCAGTACTCGAATGGTCTTCCAGAACAGATCACATTGGAAAACCAAGGTCCCACTGTAGTTTGTGTTAAGAAGTACAGTACTCTGTATGATGCCATGATGATGGACTCGTGCCATTTTACATTTGTCTAAACCCATAGAATGTACAACACCGAGAATGAACCCAAGGCGAACTCTGGGCGTCGGGTGATTATGGTATGTCCATGTAGGTTCATGTCATTGAGGAGGCTCTGCATGTGTGCAGGTAGGGAGTCCATGGGAAATCTCTGCACCTCCCTTTCAGTTTTGTTGTGAACCTAAACTTGCTCTAAAAAACTAAAGTATTTTTAAAAAATCAGTTAACCAAATACGTGTGGCCTATGTTAGTATGCTCTATTATGCGTCATGGATTTATGCTTCCCTCCTTTCTCCAATACATTTTCTTGATCAGTGTAACTAATAATTATTGGAATCAGATAAAGTGTGTCTACCAACTTTATTCTTTTTTAAGGAATGACTTTGCTCTTCCAACTCCTTTGAATTTTTATATAAGTTTTTAGAATCCACTGGTTGATTTTGAGGAAGATTCTTGTGGGGATTTTGGTTCTTGCTTTGCTATGTTTGTTGACTATAGATCAGTTTTGTTAGACTTGGCATCTTAACAATATTGAGTCTTCGAATCCAGAAACATGATATATCTGTCTACTTAATTAAAGTCTTCCTTGGCTACCATTATCAGTGTTTTATGCTTTTCAGCATATAGATCTTGCATATATTTTGTCAGATTCAAATCTAAGTGTTTCCATTTTGTGCACATTTAAATGCTATTTTCCCCCCACAAATCTTTAAAATATTAGAATAGAATTGTGTTAACCAAAAATTTTCAAAGAACAAAGTTCCTGTACGCCTATCACCCAGTTTTCCCTATTGTTAACAACTAAGGACAACACTGTTACATTATTATTAACAAAAATTTACACTCTATTAGTATTTCATTAATGTCCCTTTTCTGTTTCTGGATCCTGTCTATATTACCATAGTTCATTTAGTTGTTGGTTCTCCTTAGGCCCTTCTGGTCTGTGACAGTTTCTCAGACTTTCCTTGCTTTTGGTGATCTTGAGACAGTTTTGAGGAGTATTAGGTATTTTGTAGAATTTTTCTCAGTTGGGATTAGTCTGGTATTTTTCTCCTAATTAAACTGGAGTTGGAAGTTTGGGAGGAGGACCCCAAAGATAAAGTGCCATTCTCGTCACTCTTACCAGATGCACATGCTGTCAATGTGACTTACCACTGTTGACGTTGGCCTTCAGCAGCTGGTAGAGGCAGGGTTTGCCAGATTTCTCCACTGTAAGCTACTCTTTAAATGGTATTTGAAAAATTAAATTTCCAGTTTTTCATTACTGGCACATAAAAATGCAATTCATTTTTCTATGTTAACCTTTTAGCCTAGGACCTTGATAAACTCACTTTTTAGTTCTCTTAGATTTTTGTAGATTCTATGGGAAATCCAAATGTAGAAATCATGTTGCAAGCAAATAGATAGTTTTATTTTTTCATATCCAGCCTGCATGCCATTATATATGCATGTACATGTGTATGAATGCATGTATGTATGCATATCTGTATGTTATGCGCATTGCACTGGCTAGGACCTAAAATACTCTGTTCAATAAGAGTGGTAAGAATAGACATCCTTTCCTTTCCCTGTAATTGTGAGGAAATTATTCAGTCTTTCATCATTATTACAGTATTTGTAGGATTTTTTTAGGTACCCTTTATCACATAGAGGAACTTCCCTTCTCTAGTCTTCTGAGAGTTTTTATCATAACTGTATGTTGAATTTTGTTAATTTTTTTTTGCATTTATTGAGATGATTATATTGTTTTGCTTCTTTAGTCTGCGGACATGGTGCATTACATGGAGTGTTTTAAACCACTGAGGGATCCTTTCTCAAATATTCTGCCCTGCACACATCTTTCTTTTCCACACCTGGAGAAGTCTCTGGAGAAGCCCCTTCAAGTATATGCCGTCTCGCTTTGTGCTAACAGCTCTCAGGGGCTCTATAATCTCATGCCAGCCCACACTTGGCCTTTAGCAAGTTGTCAGATATTTTAGTTGAAGTCTTTTTAGCCACTCGTATGCCAGCCCTGTCTCCCTCTCGCGCTCTGCCGTAGGTGGGTCACCGGTCGTGCCACATATCACCTTGGAAGTGTCTATTTTCTCAAAGAATTCAGCTTGGTTGATTATTCGGTAACCTCACATCTCTGATGGCTTCAAGAAAATATAGTTGGCACTGCTTTGTTTTCATTGTTAGTGCAGAAAAAAACAGCCTTTTCAGTTTTCTGAATTCTAGGCAGAAGGCAGTAGTCTCTGTGATTAAAAAAAAAATGACTTACCTCTAAGAATAAAATGATATAGTGATGTTTTTCCCCCCGAGAATTTTCAACATAACTTATTTTTGAAGCGTAAAATGTAGCAGTGGGGTTAGTTTAGGCTCATATGCAGCATAGGCATGGTTAATTTTAAAATTTGTTTTGTGTAGCATGTAGCCCAATGTTAGAAACTAAGATGTGCATTATAATTGTATTTGCATTTTAAAAAACTGTCCCTCTAGGCTGAAAATTAGGAAGCCAAGGAGTAATTAGTACTTTTGGCAGAGTAAATAAAAAAACAGAATAGAAGATGAAGTTGTTTGAAGTTGTATAAATCAATCCTGCTGACTCATTTCCCTAAGTGTGAAACCAGTGAGTACCACTCAGAGAATATCACTTTTTTTTTTAAAGAAGCATATAAATGGTAACAACAAATACAGTTTAGCATTGTTTGTATTATGGAATTTATATCAGTATACATTATGTAAACATATTGATTCTTTAATTCAATAAATATTTACTGAACTTCTAAAATATGACAGACACTAATCTATTAGTTATGGAAGAAACATTCAGTCAGGCAGTTAATTAGGAGGCCTGAGTTTTAGCCTTTATATTATTCCTAACTCTTTGCATCATCTTGGATAAGTAACCACTGAGGACACAATGAGTGGGGGTGAATTATTTCCAGGATTACAGTAATAGGGCCATACCACTACATCCCACACACTATTGCACCCAGTACTTAACATAAACTGAGTAATTCACTTATAATTATTCAACCTAATGAATGCCCTTTGGAGGGGGAAAATGATCCTGAAGGGAGGGAGACAGATGAAAGATGAAATAGAATGAAAATAAAATGGTTGATACGTAGCTACAGCTAAATTAACTTTAGTATCAATATATAAAATGTATAAACGTCTAAAATGTGTGTATATATATTTGTGAAATGTACACACCTATTTTTATAATTTATAAATGTTTGAGAGAGATATATTTTTACACTTTATATAAATGTAAGAAACATGTAAAGAGACGCCGGGGACTGATGACTCTGGTTGAGACCAAACAATTCTCAGGCAACTTGTCATCACATAATTCTGCTGACACAGCCACTCATGCGGAGTCAGCAAGTGAAACCAAGCCCACCTTCCCCAATGAAGCGTGAAGTCCTTCTTTTCTCTAACTTTCCAGGAAGGCCCTGCGGAAGCAGTAGCCATTACTCTGCCAGGTGGGGCCCACCAATTATCTCAGAAAAATCACACCTATTATTTCTACATTAGCCTTCTAGGGATTCTCACTACCCCAGAATCTAAAGTGATTTTCTGCATGTGACATGATTGTCAACTTCTCTCACTACTGGAAAACAAAACAAAACAAAAACCTAACTGCTCAAATACAGACTTTAGTCAGAGACCTCACTACATACTCTCTCCTAGAAATTACTCTGAACTCTGCAAAGAATAAATAAAAGGACTGGAAAGGTTTCAACCCTCAGCTGCTCCATACACAGGTTCCCCAAACAGTACCTTCACCACATCGGACAATCTGAATTTCGCCTTGTGTGTAGCAGTTTCCTCAGGCTCTGTGCTATTCTTTTTTTTCCCTTTAAGGCTCCATCCATGAGATCCATTAGTGTTCCTTTACCAGGAGAATATTCACAGCAGCATTCTTGAATGAGATAAAATTTACCTGGAGTGATATAAAAAAAATACATTATGCTATGAGTTCCATGGGGTTTTTTTTGTTTGTCTCTTCCTTAAAAAAAATGTCTACTTTGTATAGGCCAACATTTTAAAATCAGTTATTTTGACCTAAAGCCCTAAATCCTTACATTTAATGATTTAAATAATTCTATGAATATATAAGAGAATGAGATTAAATTAGTAACTGTTATACTTAATTCAGTTGGTTTTTAATTTCCCTAAGTTAATATTTTATGAATTAAATAAAATATGAGAACTTATAGACTATTTATAGCCACAATTCTATTTGTATTTTACACATAAAAGGAAAATGAACTAAGGGTAATTTTAGAAGAGCATGATTTTAGCATGGAGGATGTTTCTTACGTTGGGAATCTCCTATCATCTTTAAACAGTGGAGATGTAAAGCAGCAAGTCCTGTTTTGCATTTTATACAGTTTCATCTTAAGCTTGTCTCTCCCATAGTGCCCTATATATGAGCTAGAATTGATATTTTATATATATTCATATTTATCTCTGTGTGTGTGTATATATATATGTAAAATATCAATATGTATACACACACACACACACACACACACACACACATATATATGTATGCACACAGAGAGAGACTTAATTACATATTTGAGTTACATTTTAGATAAATATAATAGGATTTGGCTATCCCTCAATTTAAAGTGTCTTTAAATACCAGCAACAACAAAAAAGGTTTCAAATCAATGAACATCTGTATTTATATGTACATTTGAGACATTGGGATAATATAAATACATTTTCAATCAATGAAAAAAATAAGAACATGCAATAAAGTAAATTATAGACACGAACTGGCAGTTTACAAAAGAAGGGGTTATAGCCACCTGTGCTTACAGATTTGCATATATACAGTAGCTATGGTGTGGAGAACGAATGGAAGTAGAACAGGAGTGTACATGAGAAAACTATTTACAAAGTATGAAGAAGTGGGGACAAAATGACAAGAGAAACTGGAGAGATCTGAGGTGATACGAAGCATTTGTTGATATAGTTGATCTGAGATTATTGAGTGGGAAAATATATCAGAAATTAGTGCAGATTTCCAGTTTGAATATCCGAATGGCTTATGGCTACATTTAACAATATGGTTAAGCCTAAGAGATAACTATTGCTGGGAAACCCCTCCAACATAGTGAATTAAGCTATTGTCTCCTTTCCAGTGTCCTTATTTTCTCCTTCTGAACTGTCTTTTAAATAGATGTTGGGACTTGTAAATCAGTTTTCTTTATCTTTCAAATTGTGTTTGAAAAAATTTTTCTTTTGCTTTATCTTGCCATGTGGGGAAAGAACACACAGCCTCATTTCTTGAGTATAACTTCTAGCCCTCCAATCTGCTTTCTACTCTGTCCGTTCTACCATTTAGCTTAGCTGTCATCTCTGATTATTTCTTGTACTTCATAATGTATTTTACAATAACTTCCTGTTTCTGTTCCATGCATGTAATATTGATATTAACTAAACTTATTTTAATTTCCTGCACTATAGTTGCATTAACAATTTTTCCCTGGACGTAACTTTTATTGGTTGAGTTACTGTTCTCTCATTCATGGAATTGGCTTTATTTAAATGTTACTTAGTGACCTTTAAACAGTGTAGCTTTATGTGGTAATGGTGGAAAAAGGAAGTTAGAATGGAGTAAAGCTTGAATGAGCGGTAAGGGAATGGAGATACAATGATTACCCAATAATTTAAAAACTTGTCTTTAAAAGCTATAAAAATGGGTCAGGGAGCACAATAGTTGGAGAGAGGTTTTGTTTGAAGGTGGGTGTGTTTCGATTTTTGTATTTTTTTTATTGTTTGGAAGTAAGATACCATGTTATGCTCTTTTGCAATGTGACCTTGCCATACCCTATCCAGAGTTGGAATCTGTTTTCCTTGCTCTTGACCGTGGATTCTGCAATAAATGTGGAAGAAGAGACAAAGTATAACTTGTAATATTAGACATTAAGAAAGCTCTGACTACAAACTGTACCGCTTGGAACACTCTCCCATGGGAAAAACAATCAACATGTAAGACATACAACTACCCCCAAGGCAGCCATGTTGTGAGGAAGCTCAAGTCGGGCACATGAGGGGAGAGAAGGAGGCCCCATGAAGGAGCAAGAAGGTGCCAGACGTGTGAGTCACCAGTTGCTTGCAGCTGAGTTACTGGAGCAGAAGAACAACCGCGCTGAGCTCTGAATTCCTCACCTACAGTTTCATGAGCAAATAAAAGGGTTCTTTAAATTTCTAAGTTTTGGGATAGTTTGCTGTGCAGCAATTGATAACTGAAACAATTAGAGTGTATTTATTACCAGCCACCCTTTTCTTTCTAAGCAACAAATATTTTTAATGGCGTAGTTTTTTATGAAAATTTTAAAAATTAACTTTAAAACACAGAACATTTATGGAGAGAAAATACACTTATTTATTAATTACTTAGTTTAAGAAATGAAACATCAGAAAAGGCAATAACAACCCCCTGTACATCTCTGTACAACCATATTTCCCTCCCCTTATGAAGTAACCAGTATCCTGTAATGCGGTTTATTATTCTTAACAATGCCTATATGTTTACTATATATAGGGTGGCCCCAAGAAACGTATACACACATTGAATAATTATAAAGGTAGTGTTTATTAAAATACATTTCATTTTCCAAATTGAGCTCTCACCTGTAAAATTGTGTATACATTTTTTCAATACACCCTGAACAATGTAGGGGTTAGAGGCACCGACCCCCATGCAGTCGAAAATCCAAAGATAATGTAAGTTAGCCCTCCACATTTATGAATTCCCAACCATGGGTTGAAAATACTGTTCTTGATTCATGGTTGGTTAAATCAACATATTTAAAACCAGAGGATGTGAATGGTCAACTGTATATTTATTGAAAAAGTTCTGCCTATCAGTGAACCTGTGCAGTTCAAACTACTTGTGTTGTTCAAGGGTCTACTGTAAATTTTTTGTTAAGCATTATAGACTCTTTTATGCAGGGTTTTTTTATACAAATGACATTTTACTACAGTTACCACGCAGCAAGCTGTCATTTTTTGTGCAACATTAGTTTTTCGAGATTCATCTATATTGATACAAGTTACTTTGTCTAAATAATTGTATTCATTTTGGGTTGTTTCCAGTTTTACTACAAATAATGTTGCCGTAAATATTTTTGTATTTTATGCAGTTAGGAGTGAAAATGCTGGGTTGTTGGATATGCACAGTCTCAGTTTTTTAAGACATTATTATCACATTGTTTATCAAAAGTCACCAGTGTATTTTTCACACAGTAGTCTCTACTTTATTGAGATTCACTGAGTGCAAAACATAGATATAGAGATACGCTGTTCTTTCGTTTTGCTTTGGCAAGGTCAATATGTAGGTTTTCTCATCTTAGCATTTGACATGCAATAATATATACTACATATTATTCAATATATTTTACTATATTAAAATATATTTATTAAATATATTACATATTTATTTATTCATATAGGTAGGATAGTGATGGTTTGGAGTGTGGGAGCAAAATCAGAAATGGTTAAAACTCATCTCATGGACTTTTGGCTTTCTGAGACCCAGGGGTTATTCCCTCGCCTCTTCTTCTCTTTCTTCCTTTTAAAAATTTATAAGCAAAAGCAAAAATAGAAATTTCAAACCTACTTATATACTTCCCCTGCCAGCATATTTACCTCCTGGTTATCTAGCCTTTTCTTAAATCAGAAGATTAATTTTTCTGCCCCTCTCCCCTGTTTGTCCTTTGATGCAATTCTGATATTTTATCTAACCCTGACTTCTGCAGTTTCTCTGTAACTTAGGCCCTTTCTTCAGGACAGAACTCTAAGGAACACAATTCAATAGAGCACAAGAGGATTTTAAAGCAGAGATTAAAAAGTTCTTTCCCCACAGTAATGGTGCAGTAGGTTTATACATATTGCATTCTTGGTAGTTCCCAATCCACCACCAGAGACCAGCAGCAAAAGATAGACACTCCAGCGGCGGGAATTGATGCCTGCAGCGCTGTATTTGTAAATATGTAATGAAAATGGGAAACAATCAAGCTCTCAATTGCATTTCACCTTCGCCTTGGTAGCACCTTCTTCCTACACGAGGCAGCACCTGACCTGCGGTATCTACAGATTTAGCTTCCTGACAGTGGGAAAAATAGAAATGTGTTGGGAAGCATCCCTTGGCTCCAAATAGTCACCCTTCTCTTACTGTGTCAGGGGAATGCTTTCTAAAACTCCCACAAACTCACAGTTTTATTTCATATAACTTAATTCCAGACGTCATTTGAATAGGCCCTCCTTTGTAGCATCTAAAGTTTAAATCAAGTGCTTAAACCGAGTTACAGAGCAAAGCTAAGGGGTTCAAAGATTTATATTTACATGAGAGCAGTGTATGCAATTATTGATCTTTAGTTTGAAATTAGTGATAACTCCACTCCAGACTTAAGGAATGAGAGAAGACACTGCTTGAATTTTTAAGTATCTAGCATGTGAATTTCCTTTTATAGGGTGTCCCCCCAAAATGTATAAACACACTTGGAATAATTGTAAAGTGTTTATTAAAATACATTTCATTTTCAAAATTGAGCTATCAGCTGTTAAAGTGTGTATACATTTTGGGGAGACACCCTGTATATAATTCGTTTTTGTTTTAATCTTGCAGTACATTTCCTCAATTTTCCTCAACTTGTAATTGCAACCCAAACTAAATTATAATGACTAACACTTATTCAACACAGAGGCCTGGTATTGTGTTGTTTTATACATATTTAATTCTCTCAATCAATACATGAATCAATAATGTCCCCATTTTACATATGAAGAAAATGAGGCATAAAGACTTTTAAACACTTATGTATTTATAAGAAATACTCTGTATCAATCACTAACCATTATACTGTACATCTGAAACCGATACAAGATAATATTGAATAATAACTGTAACTGAAAAATAAAATTTTAAAATCATTTTGTGTTTACTCAACTTCAGGCATTTGGAAAAAAGTAAAAATGAAAATACGCACATATAGCATTTAAGAACATTATTTAGAAATTACAAAGTTAAATTCAACAAAATTATAGAAAGATATAGAAACAGTAAATTAATTACATGGAAACCCTCTTTAAAGAAACCTATGCAACTCCAAAGCCAGTATGAAATTGAGACTAAAAGTGAACTAAAATATCTTCATTCATACTTTATTTAATTCCCTATATGAATTGCAGAAACCTATTTGTAATGGAAAATATTACTTTATATATATACATTATAGACTTTCAGAATGATAATTTTTATGTTAGGCATTGGCAAAATCCTTGGACCTTGGTGGGATCATAACTAAGCACTTTCTGTCCCTTTTGGTTTGTAATGGAATTCCTGACATTTTACTCCATAAACCTGCCTTTCCTTGATTACTTACCGAACAATCACGTTTATGATGTGAACAGATAAGATACTTGACCTCAAATCCTGTTAACTTTATCTCTTAGATTTCTGTTTCTTAAAAATGAGTGAAATTCAAAGGGATGCAAGTGTATAGGTTTTTTCTTTTATGCTTGCTAATATTTAGTAAATACTAGAAGGAAATAGGAGAACATTTCCTGCCAGACCTAAGTAAATAATTCCACAATTCGTTTACTTAAAAAAAGATGGTTGCACATAATTTTGCATTAGTGACTGAAGTAAAGTTACAGAATAAATAATAGCAGAAGCATAGATTATATGAAATACCATTTGTTCTGATCTACTTATTTTGTTTCTTGATAAATTGTTAGGATTTATACCTGGAATATAAACTAAGTTATTTTAATTTGTACCTCTAGGAATATTTGAGACAGTTATATGCTCTATATTTAAGTACATGTTTGCTCCTTTATAAAATAACTCATTTATCATCTTTATTAGCTTTCTTTGTGTGTAGAATTTTAAAAGCATATTTCTGAATAGTACATTTTAATGAGATGAAAGTAGCAATGGCAACAGGAAACACACCTGAATTTTATACTGTCATGCATGTTAATCTTTAAGGAAATAAGGATACTTACGAGATAGGAAATTAGAAATTTCACAAGATGAAATATATTTTAAATGTTACTGCATCACTCTCATTCTCAAAAGGATTTTTTCAGTGCTTATTTGTTTGATGGATTGGGGTTCCATATGGAATTCATTCATTTTCTCATCAAATATCTCTTAAGTGCCTACCAAGTCCCAGGAGTTGTACTAGGTGCTGAGAATACAGAATATGTCTCAAGTATCTTACAATATTCAGAGGAAAACAGATAATTGAATTAAAAAAAAAACAACAAAAAAAAACAGAAGTGTTGATGTCTGTTTCCAGAAGTAAGAAATTCTCTTGGATGGCGGGGGGAGACAATCATAGGTAATGATGAAATGTATGTATATGTCCTCTGGACCATTAAAACAGTAAGGACCTCAAGGAAAGTGACCATGTCCTAATTTTGTCTCTTACTCAAAGTGGAATACCTATTATAAGAAAGAAGCTCCAGATCTCTGTGGCTTAATAAAATGGGGGTGTATCTCTTCTTATGCCACAAATAATTGGCTATTTGGTGGGAAGCTTTCAAAGCGGGATTGAGAATGAGACGCTCCTTTCATCAAGGGGATTTACCACTTTGAGGGCCTCAGGGATCTCCCGCGAGCCTGCAGCCTGGAGACAGAGGAGAGCTCACAGACTTGGGGGCCAGCCTAGCGGCCAGGACTGGAAGCCTGCTTGTCAAGTCTGCCCGCCTGCTATAGCCTAGAGCTCCATGGCGTCTAACTCAGGGCTTTGTGGACAAAGAGAACTTGAATATTGTTGAACTTGCCAGACTTCATCTACATCTTATTTTCCTCCAACCCAGCCCAATGCCTGATAGATAGATACTTGATATTAATAACTCTTTGCTGAACTTTCAGTTTGTAGTAAAAAGAAATCGAGCAAAGTAAATATACTAAGTAAGTACAGCCACAAAGCAGGTATGTTTTGACTTGCAATGTATAGAGTTAATCTTGATTCAACATGTGTGCACTCTGCCAAGCAACTGGATATATTTTTTTCTTTAATGACAGAGCTTTATTTCTTTCATTTTCTCACAAGAACAAGCAAGGATCCTCAAGATTGAATTATTTACTCCAACTCACATAAAGCAGGCAATCTGATTTCACTGAGCTTTGTTATTTGTGGTGATTTTGATAATTTTCTGTTTTTGAATATCATTAGATGTCCTGTGTTGGTTACAATAGACTTGGGCAAAGGACGGGGGCCAGTTGCCAGGAGAACCAACCATGTGATTAGAGGGTTGAAACTTTTAGTAGCTCGCCCCTTCTGCGGAGAGGAAGAAGGCTGGAGTTTGGATCAGTTGCCAATGGCCAAAGAGTTAATCAATCTTGCGTATGTGATGAAGCCTCCATAAGAACCCAAAAGGACTGGGTTCAGAGAGCTTCTGCGTTGGTGAACACATGCAGATTTGGGGAGTGTGGCAGGCTCAGAGAGCATGGAAAGTCCATGCCCCTTCCCCATGCCTTACTCTGTGTGTGTCTTCCATCTGGCTGTTCCTGAGTTATATCCTTTTGTAATAAACCAGTAATTTAGTGAGTAAAGATGTTTCTTTGAGTGCTGTGAATCACTCTAGAAAATCAAACCAGAGGAGGGGGTGTAGGAACCTCTAATTTATAGGCAGTGGGTCAGAAGCACAGATAACCTGGACTTGCAAGTGGCATCTGACATGGGGGGCGGGGTGATGGGCGGCAGTCTTATAGAAGGGAACACTTACCTGTGGGATCTGGTGTTATCTCAGGGAGATAGTATCAGAATTGAGTTGAATTGTAGGACGCCCGAGAATTGCTTGTTGGTATGGGGAACCAACCCCTTTCCCCCGGGCATTGGAATTGTTACCAGAACCTATTTAAGCTTTTATGCTCTTAGACTGAGAATATGCTAATATAGGAAAAGAGAAGATTTGGAGCAGATTGAATAATGGTGATGTACTCTAAATGTAGGCACAGAAGTAAACTCGGTGGCATTGGCTTTAAATATACTTATGAATACTCCACATTTTCTGAAATAGGCTGAATGATGTGACATAACCCTGGCTACCTGCCTAGCTATTAATATAGGGTATTCCGTCAGTCATGAAGGTGTGGGTCAGAAATATTTGTTAAAAGGAGTGCACCAAAATGTTTTCAAATGGAAGATAAATGCTCGGAATGTTCATCATTAAATAATTTTACGTCCATACCACAAAGAGGACATTTTTAATATAGCCCATCTCTACTGCTGGGACACACTGAGTATCATTAGTCAGATTCTGGGAGTGAGTATGATATAACACTGAGCTGTAAGACTTGTCTCCTAATCACAGTTTGTGGGATTGTAATGTCTCCTTGGAGAACAGTCTCTTTTATTATTATGTGATCCCCCTCCTTGTTCTCTATAATTTTCCTTGCTCTGAATTCAGCTTTACTGAAATTATTGTAGCTACTCCAGCTTGCTTGCTTTTCTTTCTTTCTTTCTTTCTTTCTTTCTTTCTTTCTTTCTTTCTTTCTTTCTTTCTTTCTTTCATTCATTCATTCATTCATTCATTCATTTTTAAATTAGGGAAGATCTTCAGTTACTTTTTTACTGAATTTATTGGGGTGACATTGGATGATAAAATTATATAGGGTTCAGTTGTACAATTCTATAATACAGCATCTGTGTATGGTGTTGTGCATTCACCATCCAAAGTCATGTCTCTTTCCATCACCATTTATCTGTCCTTAACTCTCTTCTACCTTCCCCCACCCCCCTTTCCCTGATAATCACCATACAGTTGTCTGTGAGTTTATTTTCCTTTGTTTAATCCCTTCATCTATTTCACCCAGTCCCTAACCGCCTCCCCTCTGACAGCTGTCAGTCTGTTCTCTGTATCTATGAGTTTTTTTCTATTTTATTTGTTAGTTTATTTTATTCATTAGATTCCACATGTAAGTGAAATTATGGACCTGAAGAGTATTATGCTAAGTGAAATAAGCCAGTCAGAGAAAGACAAGTTTCAGCTTTCTTTTTATTAGCTAAGCAAGGCAGAGATTTCTCCATCCCTTTACTTTTAATTTAATTTATCTGCGCTTTTACATTTAAAGTAGTTTTCTTGTGAACAATATATAGCTGGGTCTTGTATTTTTATGTTAACTGTGGATATAGTTGAATTAAAATCAATCACATTTTAACTATTTTGTATTTGTTGCCTCCCCCCCCCCCCCCGGTCTTCTCTGGTTTTAATTGAGCATTTTAAACTATTTTGTTTTCTCTCCTCTTTAGCATACCAATTATGTTTAGAGTTGGCAACATACATGTACAGCTAATCTAAGTCTACTTTCAAATAGTGTGCTACCTTAAAACAAAGTATTCCCAATTCCTCTCTCTCATCCTTATAACACTGCTTTCACTCATTCCACTTAATCCATATTCCATAGTCACTGAATATACTGTTGACATAATTATTTTGAGCAAACATATCTATTATTAGATCCTTTAAGAAAAATAAAAGATTTTATTTTACTTTAATTTATTCCTTCTCTAATGCTCTTACCTTCATCATATAATTTTAAGTCTCTGACATAAATCATTTCTTCTATCTGAAAAACATCTTTAAACATTTCTTGCAAGGTAGGTCTACTGGGAACAGATTCTCTCAATTTATGTGTGTCTATGAAAATCTTTATTTTTCCTTTACTTCTTTTTTTAAATTTGGTAAAATATAAAGAATGTAAAATTTGCCCTTTTGACCATTCTGTGTACAATTTAGTGGCATTAATTATATTACTCGTATTTATTTCAAACATGTTCTCCTCATCCAAAACAGAAACTCTTTTCCTTTCCCTTCCTTCTGGTAGTCCCATTATACGTATCTTATACCTTTTAAAATTGTCCCACAGTTCTTGGGTATCTGTTCCATTATTTTATTCTTTTTCTCCTTGCTTTTCAGCCTGGGACATTTTTATTAACTTATCTTCAAACTCATTGTTTCTTTCTTCAGTTGTGTCCAGTCTACTGATCAGTTCATCAAAGGCATTCATTTTTTTGTTTAGGTTGTTTTGATTTCTAGCATTCCTTTTGATTTTTCTTAAGAGTATCCATCTCTGTGCTTACATTACTCATCAGTTCTTGGGTGTTATCCACTTTTTCCATTAGAACCCTTAGTATAGTAATAATAATTATTATTAAATCTCAGTCTGATAATTCCAACATCTCTGCTATATCTGAGTCAGGTTCTGATGCTTGGTTTGTTTCCTCAGACTGTGGTTTTCACCTTTTGCCATGCTTTGTACTTTTTTGTTGAAACACATGATACATTAGGTAAATGAAATGGAGGTAAATAAGTCTTTTATGTAAGGTTTCAGGTTTATCTGGCTGTATATTAGGCTGTATTTACTGTTTGCTCTAGTATTGGTGTCAGTGGCTAATATTTCCTCTGATGTCCTGTTTTTGTTTCCAGTGTTGCATTTAAGATTCCCTAGAGACTCCTTAAAAAGAGTCTGAGCCCTGGAATTCTTTTCAACGTCAATGCCTTGTTATTATTCAGGAGCCCTATTAATGTGGTGATAAGTTAGGAGGTAGAGAGAAAAGTATTCCATATTCCTATGATTAAGTCTCGGTGTTTTAGTAAGCCTGTGGCCCTGGACTGTGACCTTCACCAATACTTCTTAGCTTTTTTATACAATACAGGATGGTTAGAATGGGCTGCATTTGGGTATTTTCCTTCTACCACATGTCAGGCTAGAGGGGCCTGGAGTTAGGTACTTCTCTTCCCCCACCTCAGTTGAGCTCTGTTTAAACCTATATTAGTTAGGTTCTGGTAAAATAATTTCCCTTGAGGGCAGCCTTTTGTTAATGAGAACAGACCCTCTAGGTGTGTTTCAAAATGGTTGCATTTCCCTTCCCACTGGTAGATGCATGAGAATTTTCTCTGATCTTTACCTAGACGACCTGGTGGTAAAATTCAATACCTGGTAGTAAAAGGATGGAGGCCTCCTAATGATGCCCTATCCCCTTCCCCCAGAGTTCTCATCTCTCAAATTAATCTACACTCAGTCTACAACAATTAATCAATTATCCTTAAGTCTTCCTACAAATCTCAATCCATGGCTTCTGCTTTTGGTAAACTCAAATTCTCTGTATTCATCTCTCTCTTTCTAGTTTTTGGGCCAGTGGATTGCCCTGTGACTCAGTTCTCTAATGGGTCTCAGATAAGTTCTTGATTTTCACTTTGTTCAGCTTTTGTGTGAGAATGAGAGTTTATGACTTCCAAGCTCTTTGTATGTCAGACCACTAAGCAGAAGTCACCATAGTTTCTGGGAAGAACTTACTGTGAAAGTCTATTTCCTTTAAAATTTTTAGGCTAAATAGTAAAGAGTTGTAAATATTTTGGAAAGAAATTTCATGGAAAAATAAATAAATATAATTTATTAATAATTAGTCAACTTTTTAACGAACAAATACAACAGTAATTAAATATATGATAGTTGCTTGGGTCAAAATCTATCAAAATCCTCATTTTATTTCACATAACCTAGAAGTCAACTTTTGTCTTTGAGTCACCAGTGTGAACTACAGACTAGAAATTCCACCCTTATTCATTAGGTTAATGCACTAGTTTTTCAAAGCAGTTTGACTATATTATTATATAGTATCCTACTCGGAGCAATCTGACAATGTTTCACCTAAGACATCAGTTGAAGTCTTTGCTCAAGTTATTTTTAGAAAATATCTGTCTTTTCAAGTGCAGGAACCTTCCATAACACTTCAAAATGCCTATTCAATTATTTACAGGAACTTAGCTACAATGTGGTAGATTTTAAACACAAATTATTTCACTCATAGTGCAAATTGTGACTAGGTGTGTCATACGTTGGGCTCCCTGGGAAGGTGACTCTTAGTCAAAGTTTTAGCTTGCAGATTTTTTATGCTGGAGTGCCCTTGGAATTAAAAGCTGTGGAAGGGAGGTGAAGAAAACAGGAGTGGAACATGGGAAAAGTCTAATTTTGAGGCAGGCCCATCAAGGGTCTCAGCCAGTCCTACGGGGAGGGTCTGAAATTAGACTCTCCTTCAGAATTGGGGAGGGTCTGAAATTAGACTCTCCTTCAGAATTGTCTCCGTGGGCTCAAAAGGCTAGACCTTTATAAACCCCCACCCTATGTTAATCAGTCACTGGATCTGGGCTGTTAGAGAGAGGCGTGACCTTGAACAGGCAGCAGAAACAATAATCTGAAGGAGCTGAGAATAACTGGGTAAACAAGTTAGTCATTGAAGGAAAACTTATGTGGTGTGTCTCTGTCCATCACAACACGATAGTTGTATAAAAAACTCATTTCAGTAGTTGCTTGATTTAGTATGATTTGAGGTTAAACAACAATCAAGGAATTAAGAGACCTTCATTTTTTAAACTGAACAGATATTCACATATATGTGAAATTAACTAATTCATAAATAGCAGCTATTACTCTTACAGGGGATTTTTGTCAAGGAATACATTACAAATAAGAAAACAGGTCAGAAATTAAAATCAAAATATAAACCTACTAGTGTAGTAGCCCCGGGAAAGTTGCTCTTATAGAGTAGTGCTCTTTTTATTTTAGTAAAATTTGCAGATCAAGATTTTTTGAATTTAATGGCATCTTGTTAAAATGTATCATATGTGCTGTTGATTTTATAGTCAAAATCAGAGAATACTATTTGCATTTTTAAAAAGTGAACTTTGCTCAACATTTTGATAACATTATATTATAGTATGTATAACATTGGTGTGTACCCAAGAACTCCCCAAGAAGGTGGGCTAAACTAGATTGGGAAGCAGCTATAGGGACAGTATATTTTAAAAGGTTTATTTGGAAAGATTCTACACTCATCTAAAGAGAAACATGAGTGTAGTTGAGAAAAACCGTGATATTTATTGAGATGGAGTTTTAACCAAAGATTTCCAGTTGTTTAAGGCCAGGATCTTTAATATTGTGACCGGGGGGGGGGGGGGGGGGACGACAAATTTAAAGCTATTAGTAAAGTAGATGGATTACCTCCTTAAGGGTAATCATCTAGGCTGAAAATATGTGATGCTGCACTGAGTTTGTGGTATACACAAGAGAATATGCTGTAGGAAATAAAATTTCATTAATCTACTTAGTATGTTTTTATTTCTTCACTCAGCATAATATTTATTGTTTTCCCACTATACTGTGAACTTTTATGAAAATTTTGAATTTTTTTCACTCTACAGCTAAATGTATGTAAAAGTCAGTGAAAAACTCTGATGTATATATATATAATTTTCTATTAATTCACCATACCCTTGAACTTATTTCATCTAAAGTCAACTGTACTTTTCTCCTCCCCTAGTTGTTTTTATATTTATAAATGTAGTAACAAAATTATGCTTCTCAGACATTTCTGGTAAGATGTGTGTCTTTTCTACTGAATTGTATAACAAGAAATTTAGAATAGACATTATTTAAAATTCCACAATGTCCTTTCTTAATTTTCTTTTGTCAATAGCATAAATTTATAAACCTTTCAACACCAAACCTTAAAGGTTTTAGTGAAGGAGCAGAGAAAATATTTCTATGTTGCACACTACTAATTCTCAGTATTTTGTAGTGTCGTTGAAGTAATTTAAGTTCATCTGTGGAAATTTAATTGTTTCACACTGGAAATATGACTAATATGAGATACAATTTTTAAAAGTATGTTTTTATTGATTTTAGAGAGAGAGGAAAGGAGATGGAGAGAGAGAGAAACATCAGTGTGGGAGAGAAACATCAATCAGTTGCCTCCTGCACACTCCCTACTGGGGATTTAGCCTATAACCTGGGCCTGGGCCCTGACCAGGAACTGAACTGTCAACCTTTTGGTGCATGGTTGCACCAACTGAGCCACACCAGCCAGAGCAAGAGATATAATTTAAAAATATTTTGTAGCAATATAGGTAAAGAAAATAGGACAAATACCTATATAATGCCCTAGGTTCAAGGTGAAGATTAATTATAAGGATATGATGTTAGATCACAGAGAATGCAACTTTTATTTTGGGAATTTTTATGAAGTTCTAATCCAGCATTGCTGAAGTTTCATTGTATACTGATTTTACAAAGTAGACTAAATATACAAATAGCTACTTTTAGGATTTGGGGAAAAGAAGGAATATATTTATTTCTACAAATTTTGAACACCAGTTCCAGCCACAAATAAAAGGCATTGAAGTATTCTAATTAATTATACACATCAAAATTTTGGAAAAACATCCCTTTGCAAAATAGCATCGGTAATTCAAACACTTCCTTAAGGAAGCAGAATTTGTACTTCAAAGGTATAAAATGTAATTTTTATTCCTAACCTAATCTTGGCTATGTAAGGTTGCAGAATAATGTCATAAAACAAAATAAGCGTAATCGATTTTATTTGTTGCTTGTTTTAGTTTGAATAAGCATTTGAAATTTCACTACAAAGATAAAATAAGCTTTTTTATTGAAAGGTTTATAAGAAATATAATGATATGCAGACTATTTCTGGCCTCTAAATATGCTAGGTGTTTTTCATTTAGTTCGGTTGCCAAAACATTTGTGGCAAAATGGATACTATTGACCTCCTGATATTGATTTCCATTATGTTATGATGGAGTATAACCTTTTCAGTAAATTAAGCATATTGTAATTTCTGTCAAAATAAAATCAGTTTCTTGAAAAAAATGGAAAAGTAAGTTTAGTCAAAGATGTAGGATTCAATTAAAATAAACAGTAACAGGGATTTTATTTCAATATAACCCCACTAAGGAGTTGTACAAAATTCTACAATTGCTTTAGGCTTTGGATATCCTAATCTGTGAAGCATGCAGATGACATATGCCTTTCGTGGGCATGCAAGGGACTTAAAGGATTGCTTTTAGCTGTAAACCTGCATTCTTCCAAACCTCATTCATATTTGAATTTTAGTTGTTCAGAGTATGGCAGCTTTACACTAGCTATTGATCTGAAAGAGAACAAAGGAGAAATTTAATGTACTTGATGGAAACGTAGACACTAGTTTAAAATTATTGAAGTTCAGAATCGCTGTGCCCATTCCCCTTAATGCACTCCATGCACCCTGTTCTCCTGCTTCTCTGTAAGCTTGATTACATCTCTGCTCAATTACAGAAATGAGCTTTTAATTGCACTTCCTTAATTGGAAGTTTGACGGTTGCAGAGCACAACTGCTCACTTGTTCCTTAAGAATCAGTTAGGCCTGATCTATGTGAGTGCAGGGGGAAGAAACGAGGAAGATTGGAGAGGTCTCTGCCGTAACATGGGCTCCCCGGTGCAGGCCTGCCAGCCACAAGGGATACACAGTGCTCAGCCACGTCCAGCCCTGTGGTTTTGAGTCCTGTTGGGATCTGGTAAATGTGAATGTTTTGAGTTACCTTCAATAAAAAATAATGACATTATGGAATATTAAAAGCTGAAACCTGCTAATTTATAGAAAAATCAAATACTCAAAAATTATAACAATTTTACCAAGATAGAATCATACTATATGGGCTCTTTTTACATTGCAATGTAATACATTTCTTTTTATGGAATAGCAGAGCTTCCGATAAATGTTTATTTTAATAATCCCAATGATATAACTAAATTAGACATAGACTTTGAAAAACATTAAGAGTTTGGAGCCACTTTGGGGTTCATACATGTTTGTGTTTCAAGTCTGCAGGATACACTTTGACACCTTTCTGTGAAATTGGAGAAAACTGGCACTCAACCACTGACTTATTCCGACTTTCCTTCATTATCCTCAGCTTTTACTCACAATACTTTCGTGATTGTCACGTTTTATAGCATTTATATACTCTTCTCTAAACTTACAATAGGATCACTTCTCTAAATCGAAAATGACTCCTTTTCATCATCAGGTTTACCCTACATCATTCCTGATTTCTTTAGCTTTCATCACATAACTGATGAGTTATATTGAGTGATCAAGTAGTTTTTGTTTGTGAGTTTGATCTTTTCTGTTGAGAGTATTACAGATATCCCCCATTTTCCCCCCTCCACCTAGTTCCCGCCCCACCCCAGGCCTTCACCACACTACTGTCTGTGTCCATGGGCTGTGCATTTCTATTATCTTTTCACTTGAAGAAAAACTTGGCTGGGTATAAAAATTCTTGAAACAGTCTCTCCCACCAAAAATGGAGTAACTTTTCTGCCTAACCTTCTTGAGCTGAACGTTGATTTTTAGAAGACTGAGGTCAATATACTTTCCACCACCTAGTGCTTCAATCGCTTTGCCTCTACCAGTGATTATTTATATACTTTTAATGTACTTAATATTCAGTAGTTTATCACCACATGCCTTGGCATTCAGCATTTCATTTCGATTTTCCTAGAGAAAAGGTACCCTTTTGGGGTATACATTAAGATCTTTATTTCAATGATGACATGTTCTGTTTTACATTTAAATACTTTCATATTGAATGTTATTCCATATTTATCATTCCTGTTATCCCCAATTATTCTTCTATCTTTTGAGTTCTGTTGTGGTAATAATCACGAGCCCGCTAGCCATGCTATTCACTTAGTTTTCAGTCATGCCCTTTTCATGATTCTAATGTCTAATCTCTGGATTTTTTTTTTCCCTCCTTGTCTTCCTGGAGCCCTAGCAACTCACAATTTATTTTCTTATCTCTACTGAAGTCTTTATTATAGTCTTTAAAACCTTTACAGAGACTATTAATATTAAATGGTTTTGTGCTGTTTTTAGGAAAGAATACCTTGTCACTAATTTCTTTATGATGATGAAAAATTACCTGTTGGAATGCTTTTTCCCATGGTGTAATTTTTCTTTTGTTGTACACCCGTTGCTTAGTGCATGTGTATGTTTGTGTGTTACTTCTGCAGTTCATGTTGGCTTCATTATCCATTATTCAAATTTGAATGTGAGTGGCTAATTGAAATTTGTTTGCGTGTATTGCCGGTGTGGCTCAGTGGTTGAGCATCGACCTAGGATCCAGGAGATCGGGGTTCGATTCCTGGTCAGGGCACATGCCCGGGTTGTGGGCTCGATCCCCAGCAGGGGGCGTGCAGGAGGCAGCCGATCAATGACTCTCAACATTGATGTTTCTCTCTCTCTCTCTCTCCCTCTCCCTTCCTCTCTCTGAAATCAATAAAGATATATTTTTTTTAAATTGGCTTGTGCACATTGTCCTGGAAGTAATAATTTCTTACAGAGTTTGGCCTTTAGGGAATATTATGAACTTTACACAAATGGTGCAGGAAACATTACTAACTGAAGCACATTTGTGCATAGAGAGGGATATTTACTACTTTTCTGAAAATCAATGAAGTTATAATTCCACAAATCAATTTTTAAAAATTAAATATTTTTCTACAAACAATATCATTAAAATAAGTAAAAACCATGAAACATTGCTAGACATTTAAATGACGATTATAAACTAAGTAAAATGCTCTTAAAAGTATCTATATCTCAAAAAAGTCCAATATTTCAAAGGTCCTCAGTTCCTTCCAATATCTTCGTTATATACAAGTTATTACTATGATGATAACTGTTACATATACAGTTCAACCAGGATTAAAATATCAACATTGAAGACTTGCCCTATTTCTTTATTAACTCCATACATGTCTAATTCTACCTGAGTGTACCGAAATATTAGCAGAAACCATAGAAAATGAGCATTGTGTCAGATCAGCCCAGGTTGCTGATTCTGGCCAAGACACAGGGTCTAATTTTATCTATGAAAGGGATTCAGACCTGAGCCAAAGCCATTGGCTGGGCCCCTCCATGGAGTTGAGATTCGTTGCTAATTCAATTAGAATGTAGAAAGTGATGCCTGAGCTCCGATTGTGGTGTCTCTCTCTACTCACAAGCCCATCAAGTTTTGATCTGGGAATATTCTGCCTTAGTTTAAAAGTTCCTTCATAAAACCTTATTGGAATTTATTATTAGATGTTAGATTACCTAAATATGTCTCCTCCAAGAAAAGGAAGCTTCTATGTGGTCAGTTCTTGTTTCTGGATTTTTTGCTAATCTATCATCTTGCAACTCGTTGCTGTACTCTCGTGTGTCAGGTCGTTGTATGAAAACACGAGTGCTGATTGTTTCTCCCGGCTTCATATAATGCCTACCTTCTGGGAATTATGTAGCCTTCCTACAGTTCCTTATAACCAGTTGCTCTTTCTTAAAGGAGATACAAATCTATATAACAACCCACAATTGAAAAGCAAAGAAAACAATAGAAATTTCCAATAAGTGGCCTTTGTATTTAAGCATATCGTGTTAGAGTCATCTGCTTTTATATTTACAATTTTTATGCATTTTAATTAACTTTTCCATTTGCAAGTATCTTTTGTATCCAAGGCTTTTCACCGATAGAACAAGTTTCTAATGATTCTAATGTTTCTAAGTTTCTAATAACTTATAATTATTTTTCTTTTTTCAATTTTTTAGTTTTTAACAACTTTGCCAGTGGGAGCTTTTATAGGGCAGGACTTTGAGCTTTGAACCTTACTGTAGATCTGTTTCGAAGGCATCTTTCTTTTTTAGCAACAGGGTCTTCCAACCCATTTTTCATTTTTTCCTGCCTCAAGTCATTAAATTAGTTACTCCCCCCAGTGCACAATTATTTTGAATTGCGAGACTTTTGGGACTGTAGCGATTGGGATCATGTTCAGATGCTGGTTACAAGGTCCAGAAATGACTTTTTTTTTTTTAACCTTTATTGTTGAGACTATTACAGATGTTCCCTTTTTAACCCCACTGATCTCCATCCCACATCCATCCCACCCCCAGGCCTTCCCCACACCATTGTCTGTGTCCATGGGCTATGCTTATAAACATATAAGTTCTTTGATTAATCTCTCCCCACCCACAATCCCTCCCCGCCTTCCCTCTGAGATGCCTCAGTCTGCTCCATGCTTCTATGTCTCTGGATCCACTTTGTTCATCAGTTTATTTTGTTTATTAGATTCCACATATGAGTGAGATCATGTGGTATTTGTCTTTCTCTGACTGGCTTATTTCACTTAGCAGAATACTTTCTACTTCCCTCCACGCTGTGCCAAAGGCTAAAAGGTCCTTCCTCTTTACAGCTGCGTAGTATTCCATGGTGCGAATGCCCCACAGCTTTTTAATCCACTCGTCTAATGATGGGCACCTGGGCTGTTTCCAGATCTTAGCTATTGTAAATAATGCTGCTATGAACAGAGGGGTGCATAAGTTCTTTGCGATTGGTGTCTGGGGTTCCTTAGGATATATTCCTAGAAGTGGGATCGCTGGGTGAAATGGCAGGTCAATTTTTAATCTTTTGAGGACCCTCCATACTGTTTCCACAGGGGCTGCCCCAGTCTGCACTCCCTCCAGCAGTGCACCAGGGCCCCCTTTCTCCACACCCTCGCCAGCACTTGTTGTTTGTTGACTTGTTGCTGGAGCCATTCTGGCAGGTGTGAGGTGACACCTCATTGTGGGTTTAATTTACATTTCTCTGATGATTAGTGATGCTGAACATCTTTTCATATGTCTGTATGTTGCCTGTGGAAAAGTGTCTATTCAGGTCATTTGCCCATGTTTTAAATTGGATTGTTTGATATTTTGGTGTTGAGTTTTATAAGTTTTTTATAAATTTTGGATATTAACCCCTTATCATATGTATGATTGGCGAATATGTTCTCCCATTCAATGGGTTGTCTTTTCCTTTTGTTGATGGCTTTGCCGTGCAAAAAGTTTTTAGTTTGATGCAGTCCCACTCGGGTTTTTTTTGCTCTTGTTTCTCTTGCCTGAGGAGATATATAAGAAAAAATATTGTTATGAGAAATGTCCAAAATGATATGAAAAATTTTATTGCCTATGTATTCATTAAGAATTTTTACAGTTTCAAGTCTTACATTTGAGTCTTTAATACATTTTGAGGTTATTCTTGTGTATGGTGTAAGAAAGTTGTGTAATTTTATGTTTTTCTTTATGTCTGTCCAGTTTTCCCAACACCATTTATTGAATAGACTGTTTTACCCAATTGTGCATTCTTGTGTCCTTTGTCAAATATTAATTAACCATAAAGGCGTGGATTTAATTCTGGGCTCTCTATTCTGTTCCATCAGTCTATATGTCTGTTTTTAATGCCAGTACCTTGATGTTTTGATTACTATGTCCTTGTAGTATAGTTTGATATCAGGTAGCGTGATTACTTCAACTTTTTAAAAAAATATGTCTTTATTGATTTCAGAGAGAGGAAGGGGGAGAGAGAGAAACATCAGTGATGAGAGAGAATCATCAATCAACTACCTCCTGCAGGCCCCTCACTGGCCATCGAGCCCGAATCCTGGGCCTGTGCCCTGACCATGAATCGAATCGTGACTTCCTGGTTCATGGGTCCAAGCTCAACCACTGAGCCACACCAGCCAGGGAATTCCTCCAATTTTGTTTTCCTTTCTCAAGATTGCTCTGGCTAATTTGCTGATTTAAAAAATAGTTTTATAATTGCTGATCTTACTGTTCTTGAGTAATAGTGAGAAATTTTTTCATGTGGAACATATAAATAATTTGTTCTTAAAATTTATTTGAAAATTGTTTAATATCTGAGTTATATGAAGCTACCTTAATTTAGTGAAAACGAAAAAAAAGGTTTTCAGTTAGATATATTGTTGTACCTGCTTTAAATTAGAGTTAGTATATATTAATCCTTTTACCATTTGGTATGTGTTAGGCAAAATAATAGCTCACAAGGATAACCAAGTCTTAATCCCTGGAACCTATAAACTTGTGATCTTAAATGGCAAAGAGGACTTTGTGGATGTGATTTAGTTAGAGACTTTGAGATGGAAAGATGATACCGGATTTTCTGGATGGGGCCATTGTAATCGCAAGACTCCTTATAAATGTGAAACAGAGGCAGGAGAGTCAGTGTCAGAGAGATTTAAAGATGTTAAACTGCTAGATTTGAAGACACCTAGATTATAGCGCAATAATACCCATTTTAGACCTAACCAGTCAGACATTTATAATTTAATTAATGGTAATGGCAAAGCTACAGCTTTTTTATTTACTCACCTAAATGAAAGTGAATAACTATGTATTAACTAGTGTGTATTTTTCCTCATATTCCAACTAATACACCTTCAAATATAGTGTGCCCCCAAAAATGTACACATGCTTTGAATAATTATAAGGGCACTGTTAATTAAATTGCATTTCATTTTCAAAATTGAGCTATCAGCAGTTATAGTGTGTATACCTATTTTGGGGACACCCTGTATTTTTAGTTTAAAGTAAGCATAGAATATTATTTATTTTAGGTAAATATATAATATTCCCAGTTTTTTAAAACAGTGTATCAGTATTCTAAGTGCACTTTAATGGTAAAGTCGTTTGCAAATATAAGAAAATCCGAGTTCTGTAATGGAGAGGAAAGTAACTTCTTGGTACATGTTTTGAATTTTCTAAAATTACACTATTGAAACATTTTCAAGACAACTTTTAAAAAAAAATGTCACTTGATTTTTAGAGAGAAAGAGAGAGAGAGAGAGAAACATTGGCTTGTTGCTCCATTTATTTCTGCATTCATTGTTTGCTTCGTGTATGTGCCCTGACCTGGGATCAAACCCGCATTCTTGGCATATTGGAATGACACTCTAACCAAATGAGCTACCCAGCCAGGGTGCGACTGCTTTTGTGTCCCATACCTGTTCTAAAAAGCTCATGCTGTGTGTCACTCCTCTGCAATTTCTCTCTAGTTGCCACCTTTAAATTACACTTATGCACTTATGCTTAGAACTGGTATTCAGTTAATAGTCACCTCTATGATCAGACAGGTATCCATAATGACTGGTTATTGCCAGTGCCACACTGGCTGTTCAATATTGGGAACATCCCCATTCTTAAACCTGTATATTTAAATACGAAAAGAAGATTTATTTCTCCTTGTTATATCGTTAGTTATCTTCAAACCCAGGGTATTGTAATCATTTTAATAGCAGTGGTAAAATGAGGCCTACACCAAGTCCCCTATTTTCTAAAGTTGCCGAAAAGCCCTTGGTACCTCAAGACTATATTATCTTCAGCTGTTCTACCGTGTGATGTGGCATCAGCAATCTATTCTGATCAGGTTACGCTATTTCATTAGGAAATTGTGCCGTAACAGGAAGTTGGAGAATGTGCTAGAATAGACTGAAAAGTGGACTACCGCTACAGTGGCCACGATGTGACACACTGATTATGAAGAGCAATGATTAAATCTCAGGAAAACAAAATGCTTCTTTATGAAGGAATTTTGTTTCTCTGATCATGACAAAGGGAAATTACATAAAATATGCAGATGGTAGTTTTGCGTAACTGATTATGAAAAGCAATGATTACAACCCAGTTGAGAAAACTGATTCTTGAAAAAGGAGCATCGCGTCTCTAATGATGGTGAAAGAAGGAATTTGATACACAGTACGCCAAAGAGGGTTTTGATGCGCAGTTCAATTTCCAATTATTTTACGGAAAAAGTTCCTGACCAGAATTTCATTTTTAAAGGTTGGCCTAAGCACAGGTTATTAATCCAAAATTTTATTTCCCTAAAATTCTATAGAACTATCCCAAGTATTATCTAAGAAGTTTAGAGTTTCTGCAGCATTTGAATTATTTGTGCATGTTATCTGGTGTGATCCTACTAGACTTCTTGAAGTGCTTAGTAAGGAGTGCCCGTGACACATGCCCCTCTCTCACCCACCCACCCACAAACACACACATCCCTGATTTACACAGACATATATACTGACACATCATACGGCTTTGTATTTGTCCTTGTGAGTTCCTAAGATGCAACATATGACACATCTTGTTTACCAAAAGAGCGGTCTTCCGTTTTCTTTTTTTCAAAGAGATATTCGAGATAAGTATCAGTTAATGATAAGCTACTGGGCTTTATTGGTCCCCTATACTATATTTTATTTAGTATTAATTCCCTGTCATCCTGTGGAGTACATCATGGATCGCAGAAAACAGACCCAAAAGGGAACCGACATTAAATTATCACTGTGAAAATATTGACACAGCCTGGCTGGTGGGCCTCAGCAGTTGAGCATCAACCTAGGATCCAGGAGACCGCGGTTGGATTCCCGGTCAGGGCACAGGCCCGGGTTGCGGGCTCGATCCCCAGCAGGGGGCGCGCAGGAGGCAGCCGATCAATGACTCTCCTCATTGACGTTTCTCTCTCTCTCCCTCTCCTTTCCTCTCTCTGAAATCAATAAAGATATATTTAAAAAAATATATTGACACATCAAGATTTTCTTTAAGTGTAATAGAAATGTTCTTAGACTGCTTCATTCAGCCCCACCACCCAAGCACAGATTCAGAGGCTTAGCTACTCTCGATTCCCCAACAGACTATCAGAAAACCTGTTAATCAAGGAAAGCAAACTTAATTAGAGTTACTTTAGTAACGAAGGACACTGCCTTGACAGTCTTAATATCAGGATAAGGCATCAAGAGAGAATATTTATGGGGTTATGGGGTTATGCGTTCTGGAATCATGTTGCTTAAGATGGGTCTTCCAAGGCAGGAAACTGATGGAGATCGACAAAGTGTGGCTGGAAGTTTCAAATGCTGAACACTGTTAAGCGAACATCTTGACATGAGTCTTGATGAGTCACCTCTTGTATGATAAGTGAGCTATTTGCTAATGTGAACAATCAGTTGTCCTCAGAAAATATCTCTTTGCCCCAGTGAATAAACCGTTGGCTTGGACAAATTGGTTTTTAACAATTTTTCGAAGCAAAAATTGAAGTAATGTGTTAGTTTAAGAGTATTATCTTCCAAGACAAGAAGTTCCAGGGAACAAATAATGAAGTCATGTCAGCAAAATGGTGACACTTCTCAGTCTTAAATGGTGAACTGTCTTGACTCAGGTGGTTTCAAGTCTCCCTAAGAAATTCATCATAGCAAGTATCTAGAGTCTCCCTTTGCAAAATGTAAGTGTCCCAGGACGTTAAACTAGCCAAAACTTACTTGTACTGCCAAGAATCTCCTTCTGAGCCATTGAAGAGCTAAGATACTGATGAAAACAGAGCAAATTTGGTTTTGGAGGGAAGCAAAGATACAGCAGCCTTAGAATGTGACATGAGTTCTTATACAAGGAAAAAAGTGGTGATTAGCAGGTGAAGAATCAGCTTCTACATGGATATTATATATTAAACTCTGCTCCATTAGATATTCCACTTTATTTCCTCTGGTCTGTATTTTCCCAGAGCGGAGGCCCCATTGTCTTTTCTTCTGCAGCATCCCCAGAATCAACACCCAGGCTTCTGTACACACTTTAATAACCCCCAGCACTAGCTCTTCTTCCCTAAACTCTTTCCTTGGGTCCTATCCGCATACACTCTGTACATGCACATTCCCTGTTCCTTTTGTTTCCCTGTTTTCCTTACATGATAAATTATAATGACATTCGATCCCAAAGGCCAAATCATCAGCAACTGAGAAATTATTTTCTCTTCTTTTTTGTGGTGATATGGGTTTAGTTAATCTTCCAATACGTTCTAAGTTGGGGGAGAACCAGTTTATTTACTCTTATATTGTACAAAAAAAGGAAAACCAAAACAGTTAGTTTCCATGATGACACAGACTGAGTATTTGTGTCTGCAAATTTTGTTGCTATGCCGAGAACTAAGGCTTATAAGAGCCGATATTCTGAATACATGAGTGTCGTTAGAGGAAAACGTGTTTGTTGTAAGCAGTGCCTTTACTTCATTATCAGTACTTAAATTTAGTTAATAAGCCCGGCTGGGGTGGCCCAGCTGTTGAGCATCCACCTAGGATCCAGGAGATCGAGGTTCGATTCCCGGTGGGTGCACAGGCCCGGGTTGCGGGCTCGATCCCCCGCAGGGGCATCTCTCTCCCTCTCCCTTCCTCTCTCTGAAATCAATAAAGATATATTTAAAAAATAAAAATAAATTAAAATGAAATTAGTTATTAAAACAGAAAGAAGAAGGTAAAAATGAGAGAATTGGTGGGTTTGAAATGGTCATCAGGGTGTATGTCTGAGCAGAAAAGAAAATGTTGTAACTTTTAGCAGAAACTTGTTATATTCCAACCAATACAAATTCTGTGATATGATCAGTGGGTGTTGATGAAGCAAAAACAATCAACATTTTATGGAGCTTCCCAAGAAAGTCATGACCATCAGGAAGAGCAAATTTCATGTTGTCATAAACTTATCAGGAAATGACCTACGTGAAGGTCATATATACTTTAATCCACTCGTTTTGTGCCCATTCCTGATGTATACTCAGAAAGACTCGATTGAGCTTCTACTAAGGATAGTTTTTAAGAGAATAATGGGCAAAATTACTACAATGCCAACATTATAATCGGTTTTCATAAACTATGACTGATTCTATTAGGCTGATGTATTGCTTCTTCATGAGCCTTAAATTAGTTTTATTTTTAAGATAGTAAACTTCAATAAAAATCATGCTCCCTCGCATATCATAAATTTATGCGACAGTTGGGCAAATTTACCATGGAAAGAATGAATATTAATTTATTGAACATTAGTATGAAGAGCAGTAAAGTTAATCTATTTTATTGACATTTTACAGAGAAGTGAAAGATAAGAAATATTGATAGTCATCCTTAACAATCTATAACAAACCATAGCTATTCACTAGAATTAAAAAGATAGATCTGAAAATATTATTTGTGATAGTGAAAACTTTGCAGAGGAGGACCTTTAACCACGGCAATCCTACCTTCTAAACAATTCTCACTCCTCATTGTGTGATGATGGAAGTATAGCCATTTTTTACCTCCCCACCCACCCCTAGCTTCGGATTCCTGTCAAGTTCTAGAACTAGCTCAGCCTATTCCTACTGTATTAGTTTTCTGCTGTTCCATAACAAATTACCACAGATACAGTGGCTTAAAGCAACACACATTTATTATCTCACGGTTTCTGTGGGCCAAGAGTCTGGAGATAAAAAGGTAGCATGGCTTGGCGGTGTCCTCTACTCAGGCTGCAATCAAGATATTAACCGGCTGGAGTCTTATTGGACACTTGACTAGAGAAGAATCTGCTTTCAAGCTTATTCAGGCTGTCAACAGAATTAATTTGCTTATTGCAGTGTGACTAAGATTTTTGGCTGCCTACTGGCTGTTGGCTGGAGGACAGCTACACTTCCCTGCCACATTTCCCCTTTCACAGACACTTCGCAGCATGGCTCTTTGCTTCTTCAAGGCCACCAAGAGAATCAATCTCCGTCTCTCTCTGTCTCTCTCATGTGCTATGACAGGTGCATACATAAAACATCATCCTGAGAGTGACACCTTATCACGTTTGTCGTATTGTATTGTTTAGAATCAAGTCACAGGTTCTGCATGTACCCAAGAGGAGAGGGTTATATAAGGGTGTTACTCATTGGGGTTCACTTTAGAGTGTGTCTGCCACACTTAGCATCCCCCAAGTCCGCTCTGAGGACACCATGGAGATAAAAAGGTAGCATTGATTTGAGCAAAAATATCAACACAAAAAAGTTGGGAAAGCCCTGGGAGTCACAGGCTTCCTTGAAGGACGAGCTTGTTTACCGGGTGTCCTGCAGCTTGGCCAGAGGCAGCAATAAAAAAAGATGGAAGGAATATGTTGACTTGTTTCGCCTCTCTCTTTACCTTGAAACAACAGCCAGTGGCCCTTCAGCAAAGAGTCCTGCAGCAATAGAATACACCACCAGTGTAGAAAATAACAGCACAGAACAGAAGTCCCACAAGGATGCGTTCAGAATAACCAGACACTGGGGCGAGTTAATTTCTCTATGCCCTCGCAGTCCAACGCGAAAGGCCAGTGGATCATAACCTAGGGAAATCATCTCCACCCAGTTCTGCTTTGTCCGAAGAGTTTAAATGAAATCCTAGCCATGGGGGTTATTTTGTTGAGTGGCAACAATCAAGAGTGATATACAATGCTTCTGGGGTTCCAGATATTCTACTTCTCTCTTTAAATTCACCCTGATGAACTGTCCAAGACCTTGACTTTGATTTTATTCCAATACCAAGCAGAATAGCTGACACCTCCAAGGAACATGAGCTCTCAGACCAAATATATTAGACACCTGAGGTTTAATCACCTCAAAGGAAAGGCAACAGACCAAACAACAGATATCATAGGAAGGAGAACAGAAGCACCAAAATTATAAGTATACACAGATAGTTAAGAGATGGGAAAAGCAATAAAAACCATCAACCATCAACAAGGAAACTTCAACAAAAACCAAATGGAAACATTTGATATAAAATTTACAGTGTTTGAAATAAGAATACAATGAGTGGATAAATAGTAAGATAGCTATGCCCGAAGAATTACTTAATGAGTTGAAAGATGAGGTTGGTGATGCCTCCTTGATGGCAACCTGAAAGGAAAACTAAATCAAGGTACAAGATTAAAGCTAAGAGTGAAATAGGATAGAATTATGAGTTACAGAAAGTTAAAAAAAAAAAGATATATTGTTTTAACAACAAAGGTTTAAAAATTTCATAGAATTTCGGAAACACCGAAATAAAAACTTTAGATTTACAGTCTTTTTAGAGAGCTAAAGGGGGAAAATCCATCCCTAGGCACGTGGTAGTAATATTCAGTAGCACCAATGACAGACACACATTTTAAATGATGCTGGGGTAAAAAGAAAATAATCTATACAGAAATAAGGATGAACAATGATATCAGAATTATCAACAGCAAAATTAAACACAAAAATGAAATAATGCTATAAAAAAAAAAACATGTTTAGATCAAGAATGCAATATTGAATCTCACAGTTATTCAAATGTGAGAGCATAATAAAAAATAATTTTCAAAAACAATGTCAGAATGTTTCACAAAAAAGAAAGATATTATAGATGCACTGGAAAAAGTTATAAGAAACAAACCCAGAAATACAATTCAATATGTAAAAATATAAACCTGGTATAATTTTTTAGTAGACTTTTTGTGGTCTTAAAAAATAAAAGCTTATGGGTTGTTGTGGCTCAGCAGTTGAGCATCGACCTAGAATCCAGGCGATCAGGGTTCTATTCCCGGTCAGGGCACAGGCCCGGGTTGCAGGCTTGGTCTCCAGCAGGGGGCGTGTGGGAGGCAGCCGATCAATGACTCTCATCATTGATGTTTCTCTGTCTCTTAATAAAGATAAAATAAAATAAAAAGAGAAACAAAAGCTAATTTCTCAAAGGGGTAAAAACGATGTTTATAATATTAACCTAGAAATAAAAATCTAGACAAGCAGCATAATGGAAGATTTCAAAAGTATAAAAGGGCCATCTTTAAATACTTGCCTCTTAAAATATCTAATTGTTAAGAACTAAAGATTTCTAGGCTTAAAACTTCAAAATGGAAAGATGTTCATTTTGGTTCAAGTTTGGATGCAGAGTCACAAGGGAGTGTTGCCCTCGTCCTAGGAACCAGAAAATGAAGACGCAAAGAAACCTACCAGAGAGTGAAAAGCCCTCCCGAGAAAAGAGACCCAGGGCTGATGGCAGGCCTGGTGGCACGGAGGAAGTGGCATCCAGCACGGCCAGCAGCTGCTGGGGACAGGAAAGCAGCTGAACTCTCTGAGCTTTTCCCGTTGGCTAATAGGACAGATCCCACTGCGGAGGTTTCCCAGCAGCAGAGCAGCCAGACACCCTCTGCCGGCCCTTTCCCTGGGGGATTCGCTGAATGCTCGGTGGTAGTTCACTATATACTAATGTGATTTAGAAAATATATTAAATTCTTCAACTGCCAGAAAAATATTATACACACACAGGCAGGTAGATAGATTGATAGCTTAAGAAAGTAAATATGATCACTATTTTGGAAACTCCATTGTGGATGCCACAGTTTCATAATGTTCTGTTAATTTTGCAAGTTTGGAAACCTTTATAGAAATGAAGTCACATAATTCTTTTTCCGTAACTTTCTTTTAAACTCAATAATATATTCACTCTTTTTGATTTATTACTTCTCATTCAGTTCCACATAATTTTCAGTTCAGGGTGCATTTATTCATTCTCCTGGTGATGATCATCTGGTTGCTGTAGGTTGCCTGCTTTTCAAACTATGCTACTTTGAAAATGTTTACTTTTTCCTTTGTACAAATATGCAAACATTTATCTAGATTATAGATGCATAAACTTGGAACAGCAGATATTCTAACTATTTTAAAAGTGTGTATACCAATTTATGAGAGTCTAATGAACAATATTTTTGGCAATGCAAGACACTGCCAAAGTTTTATTAAGGTTTTACAGCCTTATAAAATTATTTGTTATAGTGTTTTTAAAGAATTTTTTCAGTACCTGATTACTAACAGAATTGAACATATTTTCACATACTTACTGGTAATGTTTTCTAGGAAATGTCTCCTAAAAACTTTTTTCCATTTTCTAGGGTATATATTGTCTTATTGTTACTGTTTTGCAGAAATTCATCATATGTCTCTAGATTTAAATGATACTTCATTATGTGTGTTATAAGTATCTTTTTCCATTTTTGGCCTTGCTTTTAAACCGTGCCAACTTTTATTATTATTATTATTGTGGTAAAAAGCACATGATATGAAGTTTCCCGTCAGCCCTGGGCAGTGTGGCTCGGTTGGTCGGGTGCCATCCAGTGCTTGGAGAGGTTGCCAGTTTGATTCCCAGGCAGGGCCCGTGGCCGGGTTGTGGGCTCCGCCTCCCGTACTGGGTGTGTAGGAGGCAGCCCGTCAAAATTTCTCTCTCCTACCGATGTTTCTCTCTCTCTAAAAATCAATAAAAGAATTTACAAAAATTTACCATCTTAATCAATTTAAAGTGTGCATTTCAGCATTAAGTATATTCACAGTGTTATGCAACTGATTCCTAGAACTTTTTTCTACTGCAAAACTGAAACTCTGTACCCATTAGACACTAATATTCCCTCCTTCAGCAACCACCTTTCCACTTTCTGTTTCCATGATTTTCACTACTTTAGGAACTTCGTCTGACTGGAATCAGACAGTACTGTTCCTTTTGCAACAGGCTTATTTAACTCAGCATAATGTCCTTGGGGATTATCCATGTTTTAGAATGTGATAGAATTTCCTTTTTTAAGGCTGCATAATATTCCATTATATATATATATATATATATATATATATATATATATATATATATATATATATATATATATATGTGTGTGTGTGTGTGTGTGTGTGTGTGTGCTTGTGTTACTATTTCTCCCTTCAGTTCTGTGAATATTTCCTTCATGTATTTGGGTTTTCTACTCTTAGGTACATATATTTATAAATGTTATATCTTTTTGGTGAATTGACCCTTTTATCATTATATAATGTTTTCCTTTGTCTCCTGTGACAGTTTTGACTTAAAGCCTGTTTTGTCTGATGGACCATCGCTATTTGCTTTACGTTGCCATTTGCATGAAATATCTTTTCGTCTCCTTTCACTTTCAGCCTATATGTGTCCTTAGATCTAAAGTATGTCTCCTTTAGAGAGCATACCTTTCAATCTTGTTTTTTAAATCCAATCAGCCAATGTTTTTTAATCAGAGGGTTTTACCCATTTAAATTTAAAGCGATTACTGATTGGGAAGGATGTACTAGTGACATGTTAATTATTTTTTTGTCCGCCTAATACCCTTTTTTGTCCCTCCTTTCTTATCTTGCTTCCTTCTTTCGTGTTTCATTGTGGTTTGTTTTGCTTTATAGGGATAAGTTTTGATTTCCTTGTCATTTTCCTTTGAGTATATTCTAAAGATACAGTTGTCCCTTGGCATCAACAGGGTGTTGGTTCCAGGGCCCTGTATATATCATAATCCATGGATGCTCCAGTATTTTATATAAAATGGCACAGTATTTGTATATAGCCTATCTTTGCATCCAGGCAACAGCGGGGTATGTCTATACCTCATTTCGTTCATGTGGATTCACTGTAGTGCTCGGTGCATGGCAAATTCAAGTTTTGCTTTGCAGAACTTTCTCAGATTAAAAAATTAATAATTTCAGTCCACTGTTGGTTGAATCCATGGATGCAAAGCCTGTAGATATGGATGGACAACTGTATTTTCTTTTTGGTTACCATTGCAATTAAATTGAACATCTTAAATTTATAATATAGTTTAAGGGATAACAACTATAATCACATATAAAAACTAGACTCCTTTACATCTCTGAACACCTTTCCAGTTTATGTTATTCCTGACACAACTGATCTCTTTTATATCACATACCCATTAACACAGATTTATAGTTTCCTTTTTGCTTTTGTTTTTAAAATTTCTATACTAAATTTTGAAGTGACTTACAAACCTACAGTCCAATACTACAGGATTTTATACTTGTCTATGTAGTTATCTCTACCAGAAAGTTTTAAATTTTCATGTGCTCTTGTGCTGCTATTTGGCCTCTTTTCATTTCATTTTGAAGGACTCCCTTCATCAGAAAAAACAAACTAAAAGTATGATTTGATATTATCACACCCATATTTTGATGACTGAAATGTAAAAATCTGGTAATAGCAAATTTTGGTGAAGGTTCACCACAACCAGGCCTGTCATACTTTACTGATGGGAAAGGAAAGTGGTACAGAAACTTTAGTAAACAGTTTGACAGTTTCATATAAAGTTAAATATAAATTGACCAATGACTCAACAATCCCACTCCTAAGTGTTTACCTAAGAGAAATGAAAATATATGTCCCAAGCACTTGTACTTGAATGCTGTGGCAGCTTTATGCCTAACCGTTTAAAAATGCTTTAAAACATTTTGGGACTTTCATTCAATAGAAACCTACTGAGCAACAAAATGTAATGTACTGATATATAAAACAATGTGGATGAAATTTAAGAGAATACTGTTTGATTTCATATATATATATATGAAATTCTGGAAAAGGCAAAATTATAGTTACAGAAAGCATATCAATAGATATTGGAGACCAGTGGTTTGAGAAGGGTATTAACTTCAAATGATCACAATGCAACATTTGGGGCCAGTGGAGATATTTAAATTATGATTTTGGTGGTCATCTCACGAGGAAATGCATGTGAAAACTCACTAAATTGCACACATAAAATTCACGAATTTTCCTGTATGTAAACTGTATTTCTATAGAGTTGATTTTAAATTTAATTGTAGAAATGACAAAATTTGACTACAAAGAGATCTCAGCAGTTATGATGAAATGTTAAAAAGCGAAGAAAGAAAGATTTGCATATTTGGATATCTGGCATACCCTAGATTCATTTACCATTTTCATGCCTTTTGGAAATAGTTAATGGAGAATAGCTTATTAGTGTCCTGTACACTTTAGAAAATTTGAAAGTTAATGAATTCATTTATTTTTAATTTTATTATTTGTTTAATGCTTAGATTGAATTTATAAGTTTCTAGTATATATTACATTAGTAACAAGTAGAAATTTATCAATTAAGTTCCAATGATCAATTTGGTCTTATACGTTGTTATGCTTTGAGGTTATCTAATATGGAATTTTAAAAATTAATAAGTCCCAAATACAACTTTTTAACTTCTTTAAAAATATGTTTTTATTGTTGATTTCAGAGAGAGGAAGGGAGAGGGAGAGAGAGAGAAACATCAATGATGAGAGTCATTGATCGGCTGCCTCCTGCACACCCCTGCTGGGGATGGAGCCCGCAACCCGGGTCTGTGCCCTAACCGGGAATCGAACCGCGATCTCCTGGATCCTAGGTCCATGCTCAGCCACTGAACCACTCTGTCCAGTCAACTTATTAACTTTTTGATATGCAACTCCAGCATGTATCTTCTTGGTTATTCAGGAATAGTTCTTAGGTTAGAAGTCATTCTTAATTTCTCTTTTTTCTTTCGTCACCACAAAAAATCCATCAACATATTTGACTGGGACTACTTTAAAATATTCTCTGAATCCAGTCACTTCTTTTAAATTTTCATCCCAATTAGCTCTTCCTGAGCCTTCCCAACTGCCTTCTAACTGGCCTCCCTGCATTCAATTTCTACCCTTCTACAACCCTGTCTCTTAAAAAATCACCACATTGACCTTCTAAAAACCTAAATTAGATCACTCCTGTCCTCTACATATAACCCAATAATGGCTTTACACAATATTTAGAATAATATACAAGGAGTTTCTCAAGATTATAATGCTCCTTAAACTGTAAAGTGGTTCCTTTTTAATTATTAAAAAGAGCAACATTCAATAAAATTGCTTTATTCAAAGATTTTAGACTTTAGAAATATAAACTTGGCTTTAAATTGTTTTACCCACACATACACACACACACGCACTTTCATTTACATGGTATATATATTGCACTTACAGCAGTATTTGGCATGAACTACATGCCCAATAAATAGGAATTAAATATACAAATGAATTAATGAATGGGAATGTAGTTTGGTATAAGTGTAATTTTTGTAAGTTTATCTCTTATTTAGTGAGCATCAAATTACCTAACATTTTAACTTATCCTAATATTTATTATGCTACAGAATGCTACAAGATAATTTTATATGTATTAGATTGTGAATAAAAACGCCACCATCATCATTATCATCACTATCTTCATGCCAGAGTACTTCTCCATAAGGATTTTATAAATACAGTTAAAGAAGAATTAACGAATCGTTCATGTTACAGACACCTGAATTGTACACAGAGGTCATACATAAAATCACAAATGTAGTTTTCCCTATACTACTTAGTCTTCACTAACAAGATCTTTATATTATTGCCTATTTCCAGATAGTCAAACTTCACAGAATTATAGAGTGACCTAGGGCTTAGGGTAGGGAAAATTCATGAATCAATTCACAAACCAAAGTATAAAGCTGAAAATGATTCATTGTCTAATCTATTTAGTCAGCAGTGCTCCATGTGTACTATGGGAAACTCTGGGGGCCACTGAGACTCTTTCAGGTGGTCTGTGAGGTCAAAACTATTTTCATAGTAATGTAAGATATATTTGCCTTTTCACTCTCGTGAGCGTACTGGGGAGTTTTCAACAGGCTACGTGAAATGAGATAGTGCAAAAAATTGGACACAGAAGAAAATGAGAACCCAACTATCATACAGTAAGCCAGCAATTCAAAAGATTTCCAAAAATGTAAGGAAGTTGCTATTCTTTTCACTAAATTTTTTGAAATAGTATCTTTTATAAAATATGTTTTTTGGTTAATATTTAAAGAGCTTATTAGTGTTATTTTAGATGAAAGAATGAATATATATACACGTAAAATTTATGTTTTAATTTCTAATGTAAATATTGAGGCATATAAAATCATTTTTAGTGTGTATATGTGTCTTAGTACAACAGAGATTTAAAATTGCTATATTAAGAAAACCCTTTAAAAATCTTTTCATCACTTCTTTCCATCTTCACTTCCATCAATGCAGAGATATAAGGCCACATTTGGTTATTAGGTGGAAATAAGATAAAAAATGCAAAAACTGTTAGGATTGATGCTCAAGAAAATGTAGCTGTTGTTGCTCTTATTATTGTTATTATTAGCAGAATCATAGTTTAGACTAGGAAAGCATTTATTTTAAAATCACATTTAAGATATATGCCTACATAGCATGACTGAAAACAGACCCAAGGTGATATTTAACCGAATCTACTCTTTTTTTACACGGTATCAAGTGGTATTTTTGACTGTTTTTTTGGTTTTTTTTTGTTTTTCACTCCAACAATTTTAGTTAACTAGGTATGGCTTTAAATTACAAATGGAGAAAAAAAAAAATCTTCAACATGAATCTAAAATGCTGATTTTGCCCGGCCAGTGTCTTTCAGTTGTAGAACATCGACCTAGGATCCAGAAGATCGCGGTTCGATTCCCGGTCAGGGCACAGGCCCGTGTTGCGGGCTTGATCCCCAGCAGGGGGCGTGCAGGAGGCAGCCGATCAATGACTCTCATCATTGATGTTCTTCTCTCCCTCCCTCTTCCTTCCTCTCTCTGAAATCAGTAAAAAAAATATATTTTTAAAAATAAAATGCTGATTTTATTTATGAGTAAAAGAGCGACATCACATTCCAATTTGTGGGGAAAGGGTCTCAATATACGTTCTTCCTATTTCGCGGTATTCTTTAAGATTAGTGTACATTTTCATTTTATGGCACATTGTGGAAGAAGGGAAGGTTATTTCATGTATAAATGTAAATGTGTAAGAGAACTGTTGGCAAGATTTCTGATGAGATTTGTTGAGTAGTCATAGTATGTTAGGCTGTTTAACAAATTACTTCCAAAAGCCAAGTTGCCTGCCAGTGGTTATTTCCAGTCATCTGTAAATATTTGACTTAATTTTACTTTTTACACCTAGAGGGAAACTAGAGAAAAATGATATTAAAACATGGTCCCATGAAACACTGAAAAATGAAGTAGAAGAACAGGAATGAAGATTAGGTCTTACAACCAAGTCACCCTAGAACCAGAACAAGACCTTCTGAAAGAATGAAAAATCACAAAATTGTTTATATCATATATATATGATTTATTAGTGATATAGAAGTAATGGACTACCTGCTATCACAGGTCACTATCTTAGAATTATTTGACAAACTCTGACTTCGTATAATTATAAAGGTCAATAAAGTCCCTCTGTATTACATGAGAAAGTAAACAGGGTGATACACGGAGTGGTACAACAGATACTAATTAGCATGAAAATATATGGACAAAGAAGTAGTTGTAACATCATCTAGAAGCTTAATTTTCAAGATAAGTCTAAAGTCCCCTTGATAAGTACCACATGATCTCACTCATATGTGGAATCTATTCAACAAAATAAACCGATGAACAGAATAAATCCAGAGACATAGAAGCATGGAGCAGACTGAGGGATCTCAGAGGGAAGGCGGGGGTGGGGGAGTGGGTGGGGAGAGATTAACCAAAGAATTGTATACATGTGTGCAGAACCCATGGACACGGACAATAGTGTGGGGAAGGCCTGGGGAGGGGGGTGGATGCGAGGTGGAGGGGATCAGTGGGCGGGAAAAAGGGGGACATCTGTAATACTTTCAACAGTAAAGGTAAATTTTAAAAAAGTTAATTCCCCTTGATAAAAAAGTGAAGGAAAATGCATCATTGTATAATAGTATATTATGGTAGTAGTGATAGGAAATATATGGTAATTAAAATTGAATGAATATTCATTAACTTAATAAACTGATGAGCAGAATAGATTCAATGACATGGAAGCATAGATGAGACTGACGAATGTCAGAGGGATGGAGGAGGGCGGGTGGGTGGAGGGGGAGAGAGCAACCAAAGAATTTATATGCAGATGTGCACAACCCAAGGACATGGAAATGGTGGGGAGAGGGACTGGAGAGGAGGATGGGACGGGGCGGGGCGGGTCATTGGGGAGAAAAAGGGACATCTGTAATACTTTAAACAAAAATAAAAATTAAAAAAAAACACACAGTAAAATAAAATAAAATTGAATGAATATTCAGACTTGAACAGAGCTTTTATTGCAGCATCCGGGGAAGGTGACCTTTAGCTACATAGAAATTCTTTACGTGCCTAAAGAAAGAACCTATTAATGAAAGGGAGTTGGTTTGTTATAAATGCACAGAAAAGCTGAGTGACACAGGAAATATTGATAGAACTCATCACAGCACTATCCAGGGAGAAGTCTTGACCAGCACGTTTTGAGTGGTCGAATCCCAAGGCGAAGCTATCCCTCCTAACTTCATTGTGTCATTGTTTTAATGTGATAAAATTCAACATTTGAAAAGGTACTTTGAAATCATTTTTCTTTTATTCCCTGCAGACCAGGCAGTCTTTTGGAATGGATGGTGTCAAGCATAAACCTGTCCACATGGAAACACATTGCTGGTCATGAGAGTAGTTATTCCTTGGCTGTCCTACTTTCTCCCAGCCCAGACCTCTTTGCCAAGGCAATAGCTATTGATTTTCTCTCGTATATACCTAAGACATTTTCTATATCCTCATATGTCATATGTCAGAAGTTATTTAATACTTCACTGATTAGTATTCTGTGGTAGGGCTTTAACTTAACTTATCATGCCTACTCCCTGTTGATGAGCATTATTTTAGGTTTTCATATGAACAGGGTTTCTAATTTTAAAATAATAAATTGTCTCACCTGTTTGAATGCCCCCATCTCAAAAACATTTGTTAATATGTGAGTGCCATTAAGACATGGATTACTAAGTGCTTGGGATTTTTTACAATTGGAGAAAAATCCAGAATCAAGATAAATTTGCCAAGGCAGTGTCACAGGGGAAGTTCAGAATGAATCCTACATGCTAGAGAGGGAGTGAGCCTGCAGGTCACGGAAGGACATGAATTCTCAACAATGTTTCGAAGGTTAACCGAGTTGATGTTAAAAATGATGGCTCATCACCTAGTCTAAGTCCAAAATTTTAATTTCATTACTAATATAAGTGAGTTATAGAAGACATGTGTATCACATGATGTTGGGTCTCACATATATCTCCTCACTTGTTGACAACTCTAAATAGTTCACAGGGCTGTTCCTGTGCTAACTTGTCAGGACACAGGATGCCAGTGGAGTGAAGACGAAATGGATCTCAGTAGAAAGATGCCCAAATGTTGTTCATATTAATTTAACCCAATACTTTGTGTTAGTACATCTATATTATGCAGCTGAATTTCCTTTTCGTCCTATTTCTAGTCGACGTGTAGTTAAAAGATGCATTATTGGTGTAGGCCTATTGTTGGATAATATCCCTAACCAGATCAACTTGTGTATATGTGGTCTTGAAAGTACAGTTATAAACATTTCTGACAAATGCTCAGTGTTTGGTTGCTTCCAAGCGCCCCTCAATTGCCTTGGTGAGATTTGCAGGCTGCACTGAGCGCCGTGCTCGGAGGGATGCTAGTGACCCTGCACCTGTCAGCGAGGCTGCAGATGGCGCGTAACACACACGATTGCCTTCGGCAGGAGGGAGCAGGAGAGGAGGGAACAGATTGCTCTGTGAAATGAGCACACACTTCCAAAAGGCTAATTATTTGTTCCCGAAAACTATTTCTAGTGTGCTGCATCCTTCAGCACTGAAGCTCATTTCTGTGCATCGTGCAAAAGCCAAAGAAAATTCGCAACAGCAAGTGTGGTACATCGATCCATTGCGGTGTCATTCGCCAAAATGCTCACTTTGTGTTCTTTTGGAATTATTTGAGTTTGTGGTAGGACAACTGTACATTGTAGATTAAACATAGTCCCTGAAATTATGAGTAGATGAAATGAGAAAAATTGCGTAAGATATTTGTCTTCTTTAGGAAATGAATTAATTGGTATTAGTTTCAATGACCGAATTACACCAGAGTAATTTAGTGATTTAGTGAAATAACATTTAAAAAAGAAATGGCTACCAAAAACACTTTGTCATTGATCTTAAAATATAAAGTTGAAAAGCATTGTCACAGATAATCTCAAGAATTTACTTTAAAAGAAATGGAGCCCTGGCTGGTTTGGCTCAGTGGTTAGAGAGGCAGCCCGCAGACTGAAGGGTCCCGGGCCGCAGGATCCGGCCCAGTCGGGGCACGTGTGGGAAGCAGCCCATCGGCCACCAATGGCTGTGTCTCTCTCGCATCACTGTCCCCCCCCTCCCCCCTGTTCTCTCTTTTTTCCACGATGGAAAAAATATCCTCAGGTGAGAATTTAAAAATATATAAATAAAATAAATGGAAAATTAGTAATATAGACATTAATAAATAAATATATTTGAGCAAGGATTTATATACTAGTGATTATGTATAATTACATATAATTTATATTACTTATGTATTACATACAATTATATAATGATATGTACTATATTATATGTTATTTTTGTGCTATGCTTTTATCAGAAATGAAGTTTACAGGCTGATATTTCAAAATTCAAATTATTTGGTTTAAAAAATAACAACATCTTGCTGACTGGTCACGAGATAACTTGTGTCTGTACTTACATTAATTTAAGTAATTTTAAACACCTTGCTGACCAAAGTAGCTGGCCTCATGGGCGAATTCTGGCTCTAAATAGCCAGTCAGCAAGGTGTTTTAAAATACATCAGATGGATGATTCGGTGTGGTAATGTTGCCGGTGGAAATAGGGCTCTTCCATGGAGTCACAAGGAAAGTATTTCAGGGACCCACGCATAGTCGGGTGAGGTGCAGTGGCAAGATTTATTGGAGCCAAAATAAAGGACTACCCCTAGGTGCCCAGTGTCTCATCCATGACCAGGTGACTTAGGTTAGTCTTGCTGCAGAAGGAGCCCTGGGCTCGGTGAGCATAAGTGCCCCCCAGGAGGGTCTGGATTCAGAACTGGAATGCCATCACCCTGGGCTCCGGTCATCCAGCACCGTCTGTGATCCTGGCTGCAGTGTCGCTGGCCCTGGGATGTCACACCCAGTCCTGTCCTCGGAGTCACGCTTGGACCCTCTGGGAGCCATGGCTGCTCTGGAAAGAGAATTTGCATGAACGAAATTGGGAGGAAGGAATGAGTCTTTTTTAAGCTTTGATTATATTATCTCTGGCCTGGGAAAGAGCAGGCCTTCTCAAACTAACCAATCTTTTTCCTGGCTTTTTGTGGGCTAGTGTTGGGCCCTCCCCCTAACCAATCCCTTTTCTGGATCTCCTGGGGTTTTGTGTTTCTTTTCCAATCCGATCCTATTCCCAGATTTTCCCAGGCTAAATACCACCCCTTTATGTCACCATTTTGGCTCCTACCACACATTGTCAAAGTTTCGCCTTGGCATCTGGTTTCTGCTGCATGTGCATTTACCTCCTCTTGCACCATCTTGGCTTTTACTGCACGTTCACCTAGCAAAGGAATTTCTTCCACTGTTTTATTTCTACCCATGCTACTAGGCTGATTGTCCCCCGGGGATATTTGAAAGCTGATTCCTTCTGCCTGCTTGGGGATTGCTTGGGGATTGAGTCCCTTAGGCGGAGGATGAGGTGGTCCCCTGGGGAGCTTGTAAATGCTGCCGTTTCCAGTGAATCAGGCTTACTGTCTGCTTTAGCTCCCTGGTTTATTAGCCTTAATTTCTGATTTCATTTGCTCCCTTTCTTTATTAATAACTAGCTACCTACAGTAACAGTAAGAAATCTACCTTTAAAATCAATACATGTCTTTTAGCTGAAACTAATATTCATAATATTTAGTAAAAACATTTTTTGTTACTATGATGTGTGTGCGTGCACATGCACAGGTGCACCTATTTACACATTTTAAATGTTTTAGCAAGATAAAAGAATTTGATCCCTGATTGTGTTTTCCTATCCCGTTGTTTATATCTCCAAATCTTTTGAGAACATGAGAGGTATGTATTTCCAAGCTGTTTCTGGAACATTAATCACACTCTTATATAAAAATCATATTTCTTTTAGGCTGATATTTTCCTCATTGCTTCATCATTTACTTCCCAGATGACCTGAGTTCTGGTTGGTAGATTTCCTCTTCAAAACAACTTTCTGGTACAATTTAAGAACAGGCAAATACCTATGGAGACAGTGCGTCGAATACCTTAGTTTTGGTCCTGGAGACCTGTGTGGGGCTAAAAACATATTAGTACTTTTCTTCCCACCTTCTAAGTTCTGGCTGGGCCAGTAAGCAAATTAACATAGACAGATTTACTGGGGGAAATAATAATTACATAGAATTGATGAATCTGTGAAATTCACATGGACTTCATAAATCCATGAAAATTCCAAAGACAGTGAGGCAACATTGGGTATAGAAGACACTTTGGACAAAGGAGAAAAGAAGGGGAGTGGGGTATTAGATTTCAGAGTGAGAATGGGCGATTTTCAGGTAGCTGGGGAAGAGCCGAACACACGTGGCAGGCAGATCCTTGCTAGTGACTCAGAAACAATGGGACACAGGGTGTATCTAACAGTCACCTGCCTGAAGCCCTCTTGTTTCCTAAGATCTCCTTTCTAAGCATGTTTCTCTGTCTGAATCTCTCGGGCAGGAAAGGGGAGAGATTGTTGTTTCCTAATAAACATCTTAAAATCAGTTTCCCCAAAAGCAGCTTCAGGATGGCAGAATTTTGGTCCCTTCACCTGCCACTATTAGCCGAATCCTACTCAGGCCATTCAACCTGAGGGCCGCAGCCCCGCTTACCCTAAGCTGTTCCCCTCCTGAAAGCATACATAGTAATTCCTGTTACTGACCCTGTGTCCTCTCACACTGTTGACCTATGACAGTTTGCCTTTTCCTTCACTTGTGTGGGCGGTTAAGTGGCTTTAATAAAAAGCATGTATACACGTGGGTTACCACTTCAAATCCGCAACTCCCAACTTCATCTGAGCCCCCAGGACTTTCCCAGGAATCTGCGCTGATCTGCATTCTGCTCCTACTGCCAGCCCTGTTCCTTCAGTAACTCTGCCTCCTCGCCCCTTCTTTAGTAGCCCCCCAGTGGACATCTGATTCTCTGGGGATGGCCTAGTTTACACTCACACCCTTGAGAAAATTGCTCCTGTTCAACCTATTGCTCCCAAACCCAATAACGTATTTGCATCCACCTTTTGTCATGATATTTAATGAAATCTCACAGGCTGAGGTATCTCTCCCCTTGATCAAGGCGACTCCTTCCACCTGTAGCTTTGATATCTCCCTTCCTTGGGATCTTATTACATTGATGGTCACCATTCTCTGGTGACCATCAGTCTCTTCCCCATAGTCACCAAACATGCTGAGGTTTCTAGCAACTTACACAAATATATTTCTTGAACTTTGATCCTATCTAGCTGCCATATAAACTTTCTTCCCTCGTATACACTTCCTGAAAGACTTTTCTAACTTTTCTATTTCCACGTATTATCAATTTAATTTTTCGACCCATCAGAATCTGGCTTCTGCTCCTTCTTTTTACTCTGAAACTGGTAATGTGACCCCCAATGTCACCCAAAACATTCTTAGTTCCAAAATCTCTGATATTTTAAAGATATTTATTTTTGTGAATCTGTCTGTTGACATTTGACGCTATTGAGCACACTTTGCTTCATATTTTTCGTAAGTAATACTTAGTCATTATAGAATAGCAAATAAACCAAAACAGTAAATATTTTGGTCTATATCTTTCAATTTTTAACGAGTTATTAATATCTATACATAATATTTTAGTAAAAATCGTTCCATGATATAGATAGTAATTTGCAACATAACAGTTTTTACTTAAAATTTTGAGAACGTATGTCAATGATGATATAATTTTAAAACATAATCATAAGGTGGCCATTGTATTTTTCCTAATTTATTAATCAGTTCTTAGACTGATTGATAGACTATCCAGTTTCATTACTTTTAGAAATAATGCAACAAATGATATTTTACTTGTATCTTTCAAAATTTTAGCTAATAATCCCTTAGGATACAGAACTGAATTTGGAATTTCTCAGCTAAAGTGAAAACGCATTTTAAATATTTTTGTCACATTTTCACAAACACTACAGTTCAATCATGGTGAGATTTTCACTTTATTACCTCTAAAAATATTTAACAGTTTGAACCAGTGCAGACTTAATGTGCTACATATGTGCCCTGTTCTATAGAATGAATGTAAAAGATTCAAATGTATTTTCAAATTGCACACTGAATGATAGTGTTGCCAGTGGAGATGGAGTCCCTCCATGGAGTCCCAAGAAAAGCATTTTGGGGATCCAACTATGGAAAGATGAGATGTAGTGGTAAAATTTATTGGAATAGAAAAAAAGACTGCCCCCAGATTCCCAGTGTCTCATCTCAGTCTATCCCACTGTGGAAAAAGTCCAGCCTTGTCTTCATCAAGCCCAGAAGTAGGGACAGGATCCAGAAATTCTGTGCCATTGGTTCAGTCCATGCCAAGGCTTAGTTCAGTTCAGCCTCTGTCCCCATCTGACTAGCTTAGTCTCTGTTCCCAGCTGCATTCTAGCCAGTTCTACACCCGGGCCCCGGTGTGGGCCACATGGCTGCCGGCCCACGCAGGACCCCATGCTCGGGCCTGCGTGGGCCCACACACCTGCTAGGCCAGCACGGCTGTTGTGGAGAGAAAACGTGCCTGTGGGTGAGTGCCAGAAGGAACAGACGTGTGTTACCAGCGAGAGGACTTTGCTAAGCGTTGATTATATTACTTTTGGCCATGAAACTGGCCGATCTCTTTCCCAGTCCTTCCTGGGCGTGTGCTGGGACCTCCCCCTAACCAATCCCTTCATTTTCCCAGGTTAGACACCGCCCCTTTATGCATGTCATCTTGGCTTCTACTGGGCATGCACCCAGAAGAGGAATTTCACCTTTATTGTTTTATAGCTCCCTTGGCAATCCAGACTAATGGCCTGTAGGGATCCTTCCTGCCCCTTCGGGGATGAGGTCCTGAGGGGAGAGGATGCTGAGGTCCCCTGGAGTGTGTGAAGCCATGGCTTCTGACTTCATTACGCTTACCCAGTTTTGCTCCCTTCTCTCTTATTAATATCTGGCTACCTATGCTAACAATAGGTAGCCCTCGTTAATTTAAATGATAGAGTTGTTTGCAGTGGTTAAGGTGTAAGGGATATTATACTAAAGCTCAGCTTAGAATGTAGAGGTAAAGTAGTGATTTATTGGCTGTTTTGCATGTTCTTACTATAACAATAATCGTAGGCTCAATAATATAAATATTTTTGGTGGGGGAACAAGTGGCAAGTATCATCGTGCACCAATTTGCCTAATTAGGCAATTACAGTGGAATTTCAATCACTGTGTGTTTTTAATCTTTAATTAGACACAATTAGGCCTATTAAATAAAATGGAACTATAGTTTTCTTGAAGGTGTCAGCATAGGCAGCTAGTTAGATGTTAACAAGGAAAGAGGGAGGGAACAGAACAGAACATCTGACTAAGCAGGTCAATAGCCCTGTGGTCACCTCTGGGAGTAACTGACATAGTTCCCCGAGCTTAACAGGCCCGGGGGAAGATCGCAGACATCCTGAGACTGGGGAGAAAGAGGCAGAGGGAAATTCCCATTATTAGGGCATGTGCAGACCGGTACACAAGTCACCTCAAAGTGACCTCCCCTCAATTATGCCCTGATTATAATAAATTAGCATTGCAGTTCTGAACCCTCTCCCCTGTGGACAAACCTAGAGAATTGCGGGTAGGAGCCAAAGTGGCAGGACACCCCCAAAGGAAATCAGAAGATAGGACTGGGCAGTTTAAAAATAAGCTCAGTCTTTTCAGGGACTGGGTGGTTCAAAATAAACCCGCTCTTTTCCCAGCCCCAGAGAATAAAAGCAGCATAAGCCTGAGGGATTGGTGCAGTTGCTCTTCAAGCCTGCCAGCTCTCTATCTCTCCTGCTGAGAGTGTACTTTTGCTTTAATAAATCTTACCGCTGCAGCTTGAACTGATCCTGTGTGTTTGTCCCTGAATTCTTTCCTGCAGCACCTCAAAGAACCTTCTCCGTCCTGGTGGCAAAGGCAGAACATTTGCCTGCCCTGATTTTTTTTTCCTTTTGAACATCTAACTCAGTTCCTTGTACATGATGAGTGCACAATTGTTATAATAAAGATTAGGTCTGATAAAGGACATTTCATGTGTATTTAAAATCTGATGTTGGAATGCTATAACTGAAAGTTGACAAGAAACGTGGTAGCTGGAACTAGATGCATGAGTCTTGCAAAGGTCATTTTGGTACCACTATAACTGATGTGAACTTGTCACCACTTCCCAAGGATGTAGGAAACTAAACAGCGTGTAGCCAAAGAGGACAGATTGGAGGTGGCAGAACTCTGGCAAAGGCCGTGCAGGATGAGACTGCATCCTCTGCTCAGATAAGTCCTACAAGAGGCAGTTGCTAATCTGAAGTCCCACAGTTCCCTTGGGAAACACTTATGGTGCGTGCAGCAATCAGGGCCACAGAGAAGGAGGCTACCTATGACACTGTCATATCTAAGTTTCTTCTTTCTTCCCTTGCCTGGAAAGATATTGACGAAAAAGAAACAGTTGTAATAATAACCAATTATATAACTAAAAATAATATAGCTATCCAAACTTTAGAAGTGGGAACAGGGGAAAGATGGTAACGTTAACCAAATTTTCTTCTTTTGTTTGGAGTAAATTGGGATTTTCAAAAACTAAGTTACAGAGAAGTCTTACTTGGGTGTTTGATGGTGGGAACACCCACACCCCCCCACACACACACACATACACACACACACACTCACACACACCTGAGAGCATAAAGAGGTAAAAGTAATAACCCCTAAGATTGAAACTGTTATTTTCTGCCAATTATGTTTTCCCTCCCTGCTGAATCAAGGTCTAAAAAACAGTAATTATTAACTCCTATAGACGTACAATATCAAAGTCCATTTAGTGCTACTTCCAGCCTATTCCAAACTAAATAATCAAAGCTTCTGAGAAGAAAAGTCCATTAGGTATTAAGAGTTTAATCTAAATATTATGTTTAATATTCATTAATTCTTGCTTTGTTATTTTTTAAATGTTACTAAATTTGGTTTGATTTTCCTATTGTACTAATAAAGCATGTTGTCTATACCAGAGATCAGCAAACTCTCTGTTAAGGGCCAGAGTATACTTCAGGCTTTGTGCACAGTGTGATCGTGTGATCTTTGTCACAAATATTACCTTTGTAGCTCATGAAAACTTCGATAGACAATATGGGAATAAATGAGTGCTCAATGTGTTTCAATAAAACTTTGTTAACAAAGATAAGTGGCAGGCTGGGTTTGGCCTGGGGGCCTATGTTTGCTGACCACTGGTGTATAATCTCACTACTCAAAATGTGTTCCATGGACTAGTTGAACTGTTATATTATCCAGGAGTTTATTAGAAATGCAAGTTCCAAACCAGAGCTAGTGGCTCAGACTCTGTAGTTTAACAAGATCCCCAGGTGATTCATATACTCATTAAAGTTTGAGAAAAACTGGTCTATACTATAGATTAGTTAGGTTGCTTATGTTTGTTGGTCTATACTCTCTTAAGCATTCAAAGTTCTAAGAATTAAATTGGTTTTATAGAACAAGGTTTAAGGAATTATTAACTGCCTCCCCCCAAGTACTTGTGCTAATTCAGTGTATACAAATAAATACTGGATAACACTTTTAGGGAGCCTATCGTGTGACCAGAATTGTTATAAGTATTTGTAACCTTTACAACAAATCTCTGAGTTACGTGTCAGCATTCTCAAGTACATATGAGGAAATTGAGAAAAAGAGGTTAAATAACTTGCTGAAGGTAAAAAATCTCATAAAGTCCCGGCCAGGCGTGGCTCAGGGGTTGGGCATCAACCTAGGATCCAGGAGATCGCCGTTCAATTCCAGCTCGGGGCACAGGCCCGGGCTGTGGGGCTTGATCCCCAGCAGGGGGCGTGCAGGAGGCAGCTGATCAATGACTCTCATCATTGATGTTTCTCTCTCCCTTCCTCTCTCTGAAATCAATAAAGATATATATATATTTTTAAAAAAAGATCTCATAAAGGAAGAAAATGAGAAATGTTGTATATGTTATAAATATTGTAATGTCCAGTTCATGTTCTGTCATCTCAGTTTATCCGTGTTGAACTGTTTTCCTGTTGAAATATATTTTAACTGTATATGTGTGTATATACATGGCCTGTAACTCCTATTATTTATTTAAAAACCAATCTAGGAGGAGAAACAATTTTAGCAAAAGATTGTTAATTTAATTAAAGCCCTTGGTGCATTTACAAAATAGTTTTAAGGCACATTCTATGTAGCTCCAGCCACTAACAATACAGGGAATACTGTGATTCTTAGTGATACTAGCCTGTGATATTATTCGTTCTTACAGTTGCATGGTACACACATTTAAAAAAGGTAATACGTTTATTTTTATATTCCTATAATTGCTAATAAACTTGTCTTGTGTTTTCTCACAAGGCATAATAATTTTATTTGAGGGATTGCAATTTTATCACCTTTAACACATTTTCTACAGGTGTTACTATATTTTTTTCAAATTAATATTTTTTGTTTTAAGGGTATAATTTGTCATATTTTTTTAGAAATTATTTGTGTTTTCTTTTAAAACAAGTTAAATTATATGAATTATAGTTAAATATTAAAACTAAAATAAAAGAGACTTTTGGTTTTTAGTGTAAAGAGGTATTACATTTTTATGCACCAATGTAGGCCTCTATACGTAATTGAGTGATTTGTACTAGACCAAACCTTCCACTGAGGATAAGTGTAAATTTGGATAAAATTTTTAAAAAGCTGATGTTTGAAACCTTTGGAGAAAAACAAAGCTTTGAGAGGTTTGTGGTTTTTGTAAGTGGACACTGGTTAACACAATGCTAAAAAAAGAAGACTGGCAAATCTTATCCTAAATCCACTCAGCTGGTTCCATATGCCAGGACTGGGTTGTAAACCCAAATCTAAGTCATAAGTAATGAAAGCAGAGGCTACAGTAATTTACTTACTGCAGGAAATCATAGGGTATGAAGTGTGTCCCACTTTCCCTAAAAACATAGCTGTCACTGTTTCTTTAAAATACAAACCCAAACAAACAAACAAAAAACTTAGATTCTGTCAAGAAGAGGGAAAATGAAGGTTGGGGAAAAGCCAAAAGGATCTGCATAGTCTTTTCTTCCTGGTCCTGAACACCCATGCGCCCAGAGCTTTCACAACGTGATAAGGGATATCAGCCTCCAGATTGTCATGAATGTCATGAATCATAGTGAAGTGTAAGGTGCAATTTTGTTTAAGTTATGAAAATGGCAAGTATTGCTCATCTGTTACTTTCCATTTACTTGCTAGTGCTTATGATTACAATAAGATATGATCAAAATAGGAGATTTGAACAATTCTAAAAAAAGAAGTGTGCGAATCCTGAGTAATATACAAAAGAACTGACAAACTTTTATATAGTATCAGTGGATTCAGTTTGCTGTGTAAAGGAGGAACCAATGAAATTAATAGTTTCCCTAAGACCCTAAGAGTGGAAAGCTATTCTTCCATTGCTGGTAAAATTAAATGTCATAAAGATGCCAGGTTTTCTCAAAGTAACCATTGGATTTAAAATGGTAAAACTCAAAATCACAGCAAGAACAGGATAAGCTGATTCTTCTGTGTCTTGGCTAAGAAAGCTTTGCTAATAACTTCCAGGTAGTGAAGATATTCTCCTATGTTTTCTTCATGACGTTTTATATGTTTAGCATTTTTTATAGCTAGGTCAGTGATCCATCTTATATTTGTTTTTGTGGCGGTTGTGAGGTAGGGATCAAGGTTTATTTATTTTTCATATCCTGGTTTTTCCAGCACCATTTGTTGGAAAGACTTTCTTTTCCCATTGGTAGGTGTGTGTATCATGCGTATGTGCATGCCTTGGTCAGATACCAATTATCTGTAATCTGTATGAGCGAGGGCCCATTTCTTCATTTCCTGTTTTACTGCATCAAACTATTGTCTACCATCATGCAGTGATTATGGTAACTTTATATTGAGTCTTGAAGTCAGGTAATATTAGCTCTCTGATGTAGTTATACTTTACTAAGTTTATTTTAAGCACTCTAGATCTTCACATACATTTTAGATTCAACATTTCAATCCTGCTTGGACTATTATTTAGATTAAGTTTAATCTATATACCAATTTGGAGAGAATTGACAACTCAACATTATTAAGTCTTCCAATTTCATAGACATGATATCTCTCCTCACTGAAGTCATCATGAATTTTTCTCCTCAATGTTTTAATTTTCATGGTTGAAACCTTGACTGTCTTTTATTAAATACATTATCAGTATCTTCAGTATTTTTTTTTTTAATGTATCTTTATTGATTTCAGAGAGAGGACAGGAAGGGGGAGAGAGAGATAGAAACATTAATGATGAGAGAGTCATTGATCGAGCCCGCAACCCGGGCCTGTGCCCTGACCGGGAATCGAACCCCGATCGCCTGGATCCTAGGTCGATGCTCAACCGCTGAGCCACGCCCGGCTGGGCTCAGTATTTTAAGTATTTTGATGTTATCATAAATGTATTGTTTTTTCATTTTTCCTTGCTAGTTGATAAAAGTACAAATGATATCTGTATATTGATTCTATATCCCGAGACTTGTTAAAATCACTTATTTTTTATGTAGTTTTTAAATGTTTTCCTTAGGGTCATGTCATGTCATCTGTAAATAAATAGTCATGTCAACCGTAAATAATTTCACTTTTCTAGTCTTGATGCCTTCTATTTCTTTTTCCCTTCCACTAACTAGTAACTTCAGTACATATTGAGTAGAGAGCAGACTGGGCCTCAGTCATAGGGGAAAAGCATTCAGGATTTCCAAATTCATTTTAATGATAGCTGTAGGTTTTTGGTACATTTAAGGCTTTTTCTCTTACGTCGTATCTCTCTGTTTCCACACATAGTTCGTAAGATATTATTCTATAATACACATTGTTCATAGATGTAGAGATTTTTGACTCTGATCTCTCTCTTACTCTTGTTCTAGATGGAAGTAACTTGAATTGTTTGAATCCCAACTCTATACCTCTTCCCCATAGCACACCCTTCAACCCCTACCTCCAGTAGCTGAAACTGTTCAGTTCTTGCTGCCTTTCAACTGTTGTATGCTCCCCAACTCAGCACATTCAGGGACTAGTCAAGAATATTGGCAGAATTTATATGTAGATTTGAGAACTCCCCTTTTGATGGCTCCCTCCTTAGAGATTTCCCCGTACTTTTCAGCTGTTCTGGCAAATCCACACTTCCGACTCCTACAGGCAGTAACACTGCAGTGTCCTTTAGCTCTAGTGACCTCGCAAAAATTGGGGGCTGCTTTCGGGGAAGAAGCCTTATTACCCAGGAATTTTACTCAAAGTGCTTTCCTTTCCTTCAGTTTTTGACCATTTAATTTAATTTAATTTAATGGCCTTTAATTTTGGCCATTCTTTAGTGCCTTTGGGTAATTTTTTCAGCACACTTTATAATGGTTTTCCGCAGGAATGTGATTTTGAAAGAAGCTATTCAACCATTACCTGTAGTGAAACTCCAGTGACTAATATTTATTTCTATGTAGTTAAATTTTTCTTTAAATCTCAACTGATGCGTTGATTATTCATTTATTATATGTTTTTCTTTATTTTGTCTGGTTGAGTTCCCTTCACCTTCCATTATATTACCCTCAATGTTCTGTATGTGTTATTATCTTACCTGAACAACTAGCCCAAATTTACTTGAGACTGGAAACAAATATTACATGTATTAGTGTCACTCGTGTCATAATTAGGTAATCACTTTACACATTATATATGTTCATTAAATAGACATTCTTTGGTTCACTCCCAGAACTCTAATGCTTTCCATGTGACCAATTTCTGATTTCCTTTTTACTTATCAGAATCATATTTTTTAAGAGATGAGTGCAACAGAAAAAAGAAGAGATGCATCTTAACATAAGCACATTATTTACTTATTATTTATTATATTAATTTTACTGTGGAATTTTTACAGCAATAGGAGTTTTAATACCAACAGTAAAGGTAATCTGATTCAGCCATCTCAGACTTTTGTATTCATTCTCTTTTATAGAACCTATTTCATCCGAAGATAAATCATTATCAAAATGTTCTCTCTCCATGTGCATTATAATGCAAATACTGAAATGAAAATTACCGCTTGCTTTCTTGTGGCTTAATAATCATAACATTTTTATCTCCAGGTCAAATGCCATTGACTTCACCTGGTGAGATTATACAGTGAATAAATTTAGGTTGTGTGCCCGAATGAAAGGGGGGGTGTAATGGATCAAGCTAAGTGAAGCTATAAAAATAAAACCGTGACAGAGTGCAGAAGAGTTAAAATATGCTGAATTCCTATCCATATTGGGTTTAATATTAGTTCAGCTCATTAGGAAGAGAATGGAGGCTAATCCCAGCTGTAATTATACATTCTATCAGGCATATAAAGGTAAGCGAGAGAGCAAGTTTGCATTGCCATAAAACTCAGGTTGGAGATAATCAGCACAACAGAATTAAGCTGTCGCCGAATGACATTCATTATGCGGCACAGGCCTAAAGCAGATGGAACTAACTCAGTGTTGGCTCTATACTAGATATCAAGAAACAAATATATTTAGCTGGCTTCTGAGATCTTAGCAAAATACTTATATGGGAACTGTACTACCAGTCTTTCAGATAACACACATCAAAACTTGGGATGGGTATTTTTTTTACCCCTGGGGGACTGCGAATAGAAATACTGTGTTCTTTAATAGTGTACATTTGAGACTAAATCTTAGATTTCTGTCCTTGATTTGGTGACTCTCAGAACATCTTCATATTTCTCAAGTTCTGCAGCATTAAGGAAATAACTTTTAAGTTGCGCTTTTTTTTTTTTTTTTAAAAAAGGCAGTTTTAATTTTTGGTTGGCTTTTATTTGTTAATACTAGGCTATTAAGGTTTTTAGACTGACCAAGACGCAGAATTCAAAAATCATTTAGAAATTTGGGTGTCCTCCGCATGTTCGATTTTTCTGACACATCTCATGCACTATTTCTCAATCAGTGTAGCGGCCGAGTCCGATTTTTTTTCTGGTGCTTTGTTATCATGATTCCTCTCCTTATTTTAGGGACTACTTCCAGTCCATTTCAAACTCCAACCAGCATTATCATAGTTCAGGTCCTGCCTCAGACTGTTACAACTCAAGATTTCAGGCAAGTGGAATTGAAAAAAAGTCAGAAGATTAAATCGAGGGTGCATGCAAGGGAGTTCTAACCCTATAGCGTGCAATCTAATCTGAGAAAGGTGCAAAGAAAGGATAGCAGTGGATTTAGAGGACTGGGAAACATAAACACCTGGGAGCATTAATAGCTTTTTGGTCCTTATAAGGTTAAAGAATTGTTGAAGTCGGGGTACTGAAGGGAGTAATCTTCAGAGTGAACTGCTTGAAACTGATATTACTATAGGATGGGCAAGCATATATTGGCAGTGACTGAGGTGACTATGGAATAATGGCTGAGGGGAACTTCATGGAAGGGAAGGAGGTCTAGAGCCTGAGAGGCAGGGCTGTTAAAGAATTATCTGCATTAATTTTACAATTAAAATGATCTACATTAGTATCACCGGTGGGTAATTATGAGAGGTATCTTTGAAAGTGTCATGCATATGGTTAATGAGTGAACAGAATTGTGCATGTATGAATGTATGTACAAATGTGTGTATATATTAGAGGGCTTTATTCAAATACAATGTTGCTACAGTTTAGTCTTAGCTGGTGCATTGAACAATGAAAAAAGTAAAAGGCATAACCCCTTTCCTGGTCCCAGTCATATACTGTTTTGTATTCGGGTTCAATGAATACATGTGTGCCTTCTCTCCTTCAAGACAATCAAAATGGCTAATTCTCTTTTTCTCTCTCTCTCCCACAGCTATGGTGTGTAAGAAGCATATTCGTGATGAAGAATTAAATGGAGAGAGAGAGTCAGCTTTGAAGAGGTAACATTTGTTTTCATCAGATCTTGACATTTAGTGGCAAAGCTAGCATGCACATATGAACAGTAGAATTGTTTATCAAAATGCCATTAGCAAGGTTTGTTGATGTTTTTACTCTGTGCCTGATGGTGTACAGAACGCTTTGCCTGCATTGCATTACTCCCATTATTTCCACCACTCTTTAACTTTTAATTTTTAGTGATTTTCAGTAACTTTACCAAGTGATATCCCAATCACCATGAACTGGTCTGAGAACATTCTAGTCCCCCCAATAAGATCACTCCTGCCCATTTACAGTTAATCCTCATTATCACCCTAGCCCCAGGCAGCCATTCATCTGCTTCCTGTTTCTGTAACTTTACCTTTTCTGGACATTTCATACAAATGAAATCCTACACTATGTAGTCTCTTGTGTTTGGATTTTTTCCACTTAGCGTAATGTTTTAGAGGTTCATCCATGTTGTTGCATGTATTAGTACTTCATTCACTTTTCCTGCTGAATAATATTGTACTGCATGGATATGCCACCTTTTCCCCCATTCACCAGTTGATGGCCAGTTCTGGGCCATTATGAATGTAGCTGTTGTGAATATTATCATAGAAATGTTTGTGTGCTCTCATTTACCTTAGGTAGGTACCTAGGAATAGAATTGCTGTGTGGTGTGGTTACAGAGTTGTTCTTAAAAATAGATTTTGTTTCCAAAAGCAGCTAATTGTACTTAAATAATCCAAATTGATCTTGATATACTGTCCCAGATATAGAGCTCCTACCTGAATATTTAGATATCTGAAAAAAGTTTAATTTATACACACACTGACACACACATATTTTATTTAGTGGAAATCTAATTGTTATGGCTCTTAGTTTCTGAAGAAAGCATCGTGGTACTATGACAGGGAAAGTTTCTGGAATTGAGTATGGTAGATCAACTGTGATGACTTTGCTAGGAAAATAATGTCTGAGTTAAATTGAGAAGACGAATCTGAGTGAGCTAGATGAAGAGAAACTGAAGAGCATTTCAGTTCGAAGGAACAGCATGTGCCAATCCTTGTGGCAGGAGCCAGCATGGTGAGCTTTGAGGAATGGCAAGATGGTGTGGCTGGTGTTTTGTCAAGGAGAAGACAACTTGAGTCTTGGCCTTCGAGGTTTTGCTCTTATTCCTAAAATCTGAGAATCACTGAAGGGATATAATCAGACAGGTGACAAAATCAGAGAATCTTCTCTGCGTTCAAAAAATAGTTATCAGTCAGGATTGCCAGTGGATGCTGTGAGACCGCTTATAATCTAGCTGGGTTGTTGTTTGTTTATTTTTAACTTGAATATTCTTGGGGAAGATATTTATCCTGTTGATGTCCTAAACAGGAAAGCACACACCAGTGATTGTTAGTTTGTTCAGTTATGTGCCCTGTGCCCAAGTAGGGCAGTATTGGGGATAAATAAAATCAGCTACAAAGCATGAAGGCAAACATAAAATTTCTTGTAATTCATAAAACTTCTTCAAAGAGAACAAAGCTATATAGGAATTCTTGCCTATATACAATATTGTCCGTTAGATAACTGAAATTTATAAACATCACCCAGTATTTGTATCATTAGTGATGATGATAATAAGAACATTACCAGCTACCAATCATGTAATAACAACTGTGCTAGCTGCTCTAAGTACTCTACATAGCTTATCCTCAAAATAACACCATGGAGTAGTTATTTTTAACCCCCGTTTTAGATAAGGTTGCCCAGCCGGCGTGGCTCAGAGGTTGAGCATCAACATAGGATCCAGGAGATCACGGTTCGATTCCCAGTCAGGGCACATGCCCGGGTTGCGGGCTCGATCCCCAGCAGGGGGCGTGTGGGAGGCAGCCGATCAATGACTCTCATCATTGATGTTTCTCTCTCTCTCTCTCTCCCTCCCCCTTCCTCTCTCTGAAATCAATAAAGATATATGAAAGAAAGAAAGAAAGAAAGAAAGAAAGAGAGGGAGGGAGGGAGGGAGGGAGGGAGGGAGGAAGGAAGGAAGGAAGGAAGGAAGGAAGGAAGGAAGGAAGGAAGGAAGGAAGGAAGGAAGGAAGGAAGGAAGGAAGGAAAAGAAAGAAAGAAAGAAAGAAAGAAAGAAAGAAAGAAAGAAAGAAAGAAAGAAAGAAAGAAAGAAAGAAAGAAAGAAAGAGAAAGAGAGAGAGAGAGAGAGAGAGAGAGAGAGAGAGAGAGAAAGAAAGAAAGAAAGAAAGAAAGAAAGAAAGAAAGAAAGAAAGAAAGAAAGAAAGAAAAGAAAGAGAAAGAGGAGAAAGAAAGAAAAAGAAAGAAAGAAAGAAAGAAAGAAAGAAAGAAAGAAAGAAAGAAAGAAAGAAAGAAAGAAAGAAAAAGAAAGAAAGAAAGAAAGAAAGAAAAGAAAAGAAAGAAAGAGAAAGAGGAGAAAGAAAGAAAGAAGAAAGAAAGAAAGAAAGAAAGAAAGAAAGAAAGAAAGAAAGAAAGAAAGAAAGAAAGAAAGAAAGAAAGAAAGAAGTTTTTTAAAAAAAAGAAAGAAAAGAAAACAGATTCAGGAAGATGAAATGTCTTGCCCCAAATCTCAGTGAATAAATAATAGAAAGGTTTTCTAGTATATTCCACAGGATGTATGCTTACTGGATCTGCTAATTTGCCTTCCTCCAAGCTCTTTGTAAAATAGAAGTTACACATTTCAAATCCAGTTCTATAACACATGGAATCTACGTCATAGAGAGATTTCTTTTTTAATCATCACCTGAGGATAATTTTTCCATTGATTTTCCGAGAAAGTGGAAAGGAGGGAGGGGGAGAGAAACATCGACATGGGCGAGACACATGGATTGGTTGCCTTCTGCTGGAGCCCCAACCAGTGCCAGAGATCCATTGTGCAACTGAGGTACCTGCCGTTGGTCAGAATCAAACCTGGGACCCTTCAGTCCAAAGGCCGATGCTCTAACCACTGAGCCAATCTGGCTAGGGCGGTCATAGAGAGATTTTTAAGGTGGCATTTCAAAAACGTAGCTTTCATCCCGCTTCTGTCTCCTGGGCTCTCTACCTGGGGTGAAGTAATTCATACACAGAAAATATATTAACCTAGCTTGTCATTAATAAGTAAATGGACCTTTAGAGCTGAGCAATTTTTCCTTTCCTGCCTATCAGTTGGACAAGGCTAACTATTTAATGGGCAATTTATTATATGTCTAAAATTTATCTTAAGGGTATAAAATTGGGAAACGATGAATAGAATGAAAGGGAAATGACTTCCAAATGAAAAAAGACAGACATTCTCAAGGCAAAGATATGAACCATTTTAGATCTTATAATTAAAAGGAAATAATCGAATATTTTATAGTCATCTTAAAAAATTATGTTTCCTGCCCTGGCCGGTTTGTCTCAGTGGTTAGAGCGCCACCTCGAGGGCCGGAGGGTTGCAGGCTCAGGGCATGAGCGGGAGGCAGCCACTGATGCGTCTCTCACATCGATGTTTCTCTCTCTCTCCCCCTTCCACTGTTTGAAAAGCAATGGAAAAAATGTCAAGTGAGGATTTCAAAAACATTTTTTAAATTATGTTTTCTTTACAGCGTGGGGCAAAAGTAGTCTTACAGTTGTTTGTGTGGAAAATAATAATACAAGAATAAACTGTGTTTGGGGTATTCATAACTGTAAGCCTACTTTTGCCCCACCCTGTATTCAATTTAAATCTGTACTTACATAACATTTTCCTCGTTTTCTCTACTTGTTAATATTGCTCCTAAAATAGAATGTTTCTTGTTGGCACTCTATACTAAAGTAATACACCCAGATTTTCTTCAGATTTGGCAAGGGGTTTTAGAAGCTGCAAATGGTAAAACTTAGTGACTTGTCGCCTACTAATGTTCATGATCATAAACTAGGCAATTAGGCAATATTCCTGATGAGACAAAACAAAATGTTTTGTAGTTCTTGCGTCTTTTTTTTTTTCTCCTTTAGAAGAAATCCAAATAGTGTTTGAAATAAAACCTAATTTTAAAATCCTTGGTTAGAATTTACCAGTGGGCTCTTATGCAAATGACCAATTGTAGACATAATAACTAAAGAAGAGTGAAAAAAACAATCTAAGAGTTCTCTGAATGTTGCTTTTGACAATAAATAATGACCAATGACTACCTTCTTAGTGACAGTTGCTAACTATAATGGTTTCATGCTTAAAAAGAGCACTTCCCTAATGATACAAGAATGCCCTTCCCTGAAAGTTATTTGGATATCATCCTTTTTAAAATATGACTATTAATGTGATGCTAAATAAGTTATTTTCAAAAGGAGTCTTTTTTAAAAAATTGACTTTTAGAGAGAGAGGGAGAGGGAGAGACAGAAACATCAATGAGAGAGTGAAACATCAATTGGCTGCCTCCCGCACGCTCCCCGCTGGGGATCGAGCCCGCAACCCGGGCCTGTGCCCTGACCCAGAACCCAACCAGCAACCTTTCAGTGCTCGGACCAACGCCCATCCAACTGAGCCACACTGGCCAAGACACAAAAGGAGTCTTTAGCTCACAATCACAAGCAATCCGTAAGAATTGTTGCAGTCCATATGTGTCCTGCCTTGCAAAGATGTCAATGCATGTGTACTATTTCTCTTAAATCATTGACATGCAATAAATTTTAGGAATCCATCCATAGAATGGGGAAAAAAGAGTCACAATATCTGATAAATTGCAGAAAATCATTAAATATCTATAGGGAGTGATGATGCCATGATAAATAGTAAGTAAAGAGTGAATATCATTATTTTAATTAAGAATATGTATCAATGCTTCCTAATTTATTTCATTTTACTCATGCTTTTACTCTAAAGTACCAGCCTGCAAATATATGATTAGGTTAGAAACTGTACGATTTTGGGTGGCCTCCTAGACCCAGATCCCCACTTCCTTCTCACCGCCCTCCTTGGATCTGGGTTTCCCTTCCTGTACTTTGTAATGTCACCTGCTTTTATTCATTGATCCTGTTACCCTCCCCATACTCTTTCACATTTTTGCTTATGCTAGCCAGACACTTCCTAAGGCTTGAGACTGAAGAAAACAAACTGATCCATCATTTTTTTGAAAAATGGCAGTGAGAGCTTTCTCCAATATCACATGAAGCAGTGCATATATAAAATAAAAATTTTTTTAAAAAAGCACTGATAAATCTGTGTAGGACAGCCCCATTATTGGAGAATGGTGAGATAGTGTATTTAAGGCTACATCTTTTACTTTAAAAAATGACATCAGAAGAATCATGCCTCCTCTCATAGTATTTCCTTTAAGATTCCGATTTATGTGTCTTTTGAGATAGTATAGAGTTTTGGTCATATACAGAAAATGCAAACCTGGCATGACAATTCCTAGGTTCTTATTGGAAATGTTTCTTGAACTATAATATATATATCAGTAAATATGGGGAAATGATATATACATCCTAGCTAAATTCTTTTGGTAAATAAAATTCTACAAAATAGCATTACCTGCTAATATAGCTATCCATGGGCCACCACAACTTAGTAAAAAAAATCCTTTGAGAAGATACAGGCTTTTTGTTTAAATACTGTTGAATTGGTTAACATGAGGTTGATACAACAGTGGAGGAAACTGACTCAAGGTTGTTTTGTTTTTGTTATTAGACACACACACACACACACACACACACACAGCAGTTTACTATTGGACAATGTGGAAACTGTTCCCTGTAACTGCGAGTGCAGATACAGGATTTTTAGTGAGAAAAATAATAGAAACTAATTCAAACAACTAGGTGGCAGGATCCTTGGTTTCCTGCCCATGTCTGTCATTAAAAACCTGAGGGACATTGGTAGTGTAATTAGTCATTTAACTTTTCACAATGTCTTAATTTGTTAAATGCTGGGGTGGGAGGAGAGTAGTAGCTAATGTAAAAATGTCTTTTAATAATCAAAAAGCTACACTTATGATGTGAAAACAGTAATGCTTATACTGTGGTGTTTTGCATATCATTGGATGAATATTTGTTAAGGTCATATGTGACAAATTCTCAGTCATTCCTTTTCCCCCCATAAACAAATGACACATGTTGTTGCAAAGACAATTAACTCAGACTTTCCCTGAAACTCCTTTCATGACCCCAAGGGTGCTTCCAATTATGAATTGGTTCAAAACAAAGAAGTCTTTAAGACCTTTTTTGTCCAATATTTCTGTTCATTTGGATAACCACACATGAGATTCTGTAATGAAATTATTTCCAAAGAACCTAATCTCCCTGAATTTTAAATACCGAAAGAAATGAAGTAAAATATTTAAATGAAGACATTTACGTGCACATGAATAATCTTCACAATATGAAGTTAAGAGGTTCCTAGTATTTTAAAGAGTAAGATCCTGAAAGAGTTATTGCCACGTTGGGAAAAATCATGGTTAGAGTTATCAAACATTAATATGTCTTGTGAGAAAATCGGACTTCATATAACTTATATCAGTTTTGTGAGTTAAAGGAAATGAGCAGAGAATTTGCTGATTTTCTCATCAATAACTAAGCAGCAATCTTTCAGAGTTCCTCTCCTGGAATTTACTACAGCAACAGCAGAAGCAAAACTACCTTGTGTATTTTTACAAGTTTTAAAAATAGAATTTTTAACAGCAAATGGTGTGGCAATAAAGCATTATAACCAGTTTGGATCTGGCATCTCCATAATAAAAATGAAATCAGACTAATTAATGATAGTCATAAGCCATTTTAAATTCATAATTAAATTTTGCAGGTAATTATTTTGAAACATGCACAAAATATATTTTAGGGAATGTCTGACCATAATCAATCACCAGGTGTCTATTTGCCTGTAAGGATGAAGCATATTCTAACATTTAACCATCTGTCAGTCAACATTATTTATTGAATACCTGCTGTGTATGGAATAGTTAACCTTAAAACAAATCAATCACACAAAAGTCAAGATAGTAATACTGAATATAAGCAAATGAAAGCCACGGCATCTACTTCTGGCCAACGATTTCATAAGAAGCTGCTTCATCTTTCTGCATTCCTAGTGTATGTGTACTCTTGGCATGGATTATTTGCCTGAATGACAAATACAGGCCTTCAAGTAGAAAGTCAAAATATAGCCCGGCCGGGCGGGGCTCAGCGGTTGAGGGTCCACCTAGGATCCAGGCGATCAGGGTTCGATTCCCGGTCAGGGCACAGGCCCGGGTTGCGGGCTGCAGCCGATCAATGACTCTCATCATTGATGTTTCTATCCCTCTCTCTCCCTCTCCTTTCCTCTCTCTGAAATCAATAAAGATATACTTAAAAAAAAAAAATAAGGAAAGAAAGTCAAAATATATAGTATGCAAGTATCCTATCAGCAACTGTCTTGTAGCTGGGATTATCCCACTATCTCCGCACAACATTTTAGAAGAGGAATTTTCCTGGATCAGTAAGTCATTAATTAAAGGATTACTGCTGATTTAGTACCCAGTTATTCTTAGATAACAGGCAATGTGATAGCTTCTTTTCTTCATGTAATGTTATTACCAATGTCCCGAGCCAACATTATCAAGAAATCCTCACTTGGTGTTTTTCTTTTTTGATTTTCTTTTCTTTTTTTAGAGTTCCTTTTTAAATTAAATTTATTGCAGAGACATTGGTTAATAAAATTATATAGGTCTCAAGTGCACATTTCTGTGATACATCATCTGTATGTTGCATTGTGTGTTTACCGCCCAAAGTGAAATCTCCTTTTGTCACCTTAGATTTGACCCCATTTACCTTTACTCCCCCCACCCCCTAGCCCCCTGGCAACCACCACACTGTTGTCAGTCTATGAGTTTTTGTTTGTTTGTGTTTGTCAGTAGTTGTTTCAGTTTTCTGTCTTTTTTTTTTTTTTTTTTTTTTTAATGTGGACATAGTGTTTTTCTCTTAGGTTTCTACTTTAGTCTATTAACATTCCACATAGATATTAGTCACTTAATATAGTTTAGAGCTTTTATTTTTTTTACTGCCATCCGCCGTTTAAAATGCAAACTAAAAAACAATATTGGGATATTATGTAATGTGGATTGTTGGAATAAAAGAGGTCTCACCTCCAAACTGAGGATATTTAGAGCCTGGACTTTAAAAAGTGGGAGTTTCACTATTTTAGTTTAAGCTAGGAAGAAAGGAAGAAAAGAGGGAAGGGAAAAAGGAAGAAGGGAGGGAGGGAGGGAGGGAGGGAGGGAGGGAGGGAGGGAGGGAGGGAGGGAGGGAGGGAGGGAGGGAGGGAGGGAGGGGTAAGGAAAGAAAGGAGAGATAGGAGGAGAAAGGTACATAAGCTCCAAATTTCTAAAAATGCCCTGCAAATTAGACTTAACATTGAGAAAAATTTGTTCCCGTAAAAAAATAAATTTTATTGAGTTTCATTTTATTAACCTTTAGCTTAGGAGTATATTGACTTTCCTGGAATTTTAAACGTATTTTTATCTACCAGAATTATATGTGTTCCTGGAGCAGAAAGAACACCTGTGCTTAAAAAGACCTAGATCAAAATTATATTTAGTCTAAATTAATGTTTATTTCTGGTTCTTTTAAAGTGACATATAACATTCTATAAGTTCAAGATGTACAACATAGCCCGGCGGGCGTAGCTCAGCTGTTGAACCTCGACCTAGGATCCAGGAGATTGGGGTTCGATTCCCAGGCAGGGCACAGGCCCGGGTTGCGGGCTCCATCCCCAGCGGGGGGCGTGCAGGAGGCAGCCGATCAATGACTCTCATCACTGATGTTTCTCTCTCTCCCTCCCTCTCTCTTCCTCTCCCTGAAACCAATAAAGATACATTTTTTTTTAAAAAAAGGTGTATAACATAACAGTTTGTTATATGCATATATTTTGAAATGATCACCACATAAGGATAGTTAACACATCCGTCACCTCACATCTACATTTTTTTTTTTGTGATGAGGACTTTTAAAATCTGTCTTAGCAAGATCAAATGTACACTACGGTATTGAAGACTATAGTCACTATGTTGGACATTACATCCCCCAAACTTACTTATGTTATGTCTGGAAGTGTGTGCCTTTTGACCACCTTCACCCATTCCCCTCACACCCAAACCCCTGCCTCTCACAACCTTCTACGTGTTCTCTGTTTCTATGAATTCATCTTATTTTGGACTCTACATATAAGTGAGATCACCAAGTATCTCTTTTTCTCTAACTTATTTCACTTAGCATAATGTTCTCCAGTTTCCGCCAGTTGTGACAAATGGCAGGATTTCCAATATTGCATTGTATAGATATATAATTTTGTTTATTCTTTTCATCCCTCCCCAAACACTTAGGTTGTTTTCATGCCTTAGTTATTGTAAATAAAATACTGCTTGCATTCATTGGCTTATGGCCCTCTTCTGTCTTCAAAGTCAACAATCATCACTGCAACTTCTTATTCTGTTACATCTCCTTCTCTGACTCTCTTCTTCTCTTGTCTCTCTTTCTCCTTATAGGGACCACTGTGATTACAGTGAACCCAACAGGGTAAACTTCCCATGTCAAGGTCAACTGATTAGTGACCTTAATTCCATCTGCACCTGTAATTCTCCTTTGTCACGTAACCAAACATATTCTCAGGTTTGAGAGATTAGGAAATGGAAATCTTTGGGGGTGCATTATCCTGCCTGCCAAAACTACATTGGTGAATTGGAAACTCTAGAAAGCTAAGCTATTATTTTTTGTTTTTCAAAATGCATTTGAGCTGATAACAAATTTTATATTTGAATTCCGAAGACAGTAGGGAGACACAGAGAACCAAGTTAATTAAAAGGGCAACCTAAAACGTGCTCAAAGGACTCTGGACAGGGATTCGTGTGTATTTTATGACTATTCGTAAGCAATAATTTGATACCTAGGATATGATCAAGATGTCCAAGTGACTAAGCAGGCCTAGAGAAATTAAACATATTATTGGAGAGAAACAGACAAATGCTATGAATAACTCCTATCCAAATAAACTTCAGTCATAGCAAATCTATAGACCTAAGTAAAAATATAATAAAAATCTTCTTTATTAATGTACATATGGACAGTATTGAATTAATGACCCCATCAGACACCATGATTTATTTTATAACTGTCATGTCAGTAATCTAAATTTTTCCCCAAAAGCAGAAGTGGAAGAGAAAGAAACTTTTTCTTAACCTTTAAAATCTTCCCAAATGCAATTATGTGCTTCACAAGACAGTGACAGCTTCCATTTCTAAGCCTATACTTTCCTGCTTGTGTCCAGATATAACATTTTCCTGTCCTATGCTCTGTTTGTCAGAGCTTGTTCATTTTGCTAAAGGGTTTTAAATCTGCCTGAGAATGGAAATTTCTAACCATAGCAACTTATGATTCATCCTTGCATATTGCCTTTCCTCTAAACTTTCAAATCCTATTACAGCCAGTCACTCACTCATTAATGTCAATACCTATGAGAAGTTAAGTGGCCAATTTACCCCAATTTGATAGAAAGGGGAAAAGAGGCTTTAAATGACTTTGCCTTTAATTAAGCTACTACTGTAACAGAAGCAGATCCTTATATCTGTGCTACTTTCATCATGCTAATAGAGTAGGATGAAATAAATGTAAAACACAGAAAACTACTTCCCTTTTGCGCATTAACCCAATATTGATGTAGATTTTTTAAGTGTGGAAGGTAAGAAAAAGGACATCTTTGATCCTTCTTAATATTATTATCTTAATGCAGAATTTATGGAAAGAAATTGGGATACAGCAGGCCCAGTGGTTAAGAGTGTAGATTCTGGAAGAAACATGCCAGGATTTAATATATGACTCTTTTACTTGACAACTGTGTGATCTGGGATAATTTTCTGAGCCTCAGATTCATTATGTGTGAAATGGGGAAGAGAATAGTAGGAGACAGACACATCACAGAGTTGGTGTGAGAAATAAATGAAATTATATGTACCAAGCATGTGGATAAACAGATGTTTGGTAAACACATGTTTGCTTTGCCATAGGGAGACAAAGGGACGCAGAGGACTTTGACCTCCGGGTGATAATAGCTGTCTTCCTGCTATAGGCCCTCTATCTCAATTCTTTTAGGCCAGGGGTGGGGAACGTCATGCTTGAAATCATTCCGTCTGGCCCTGCCAAGGCCACTGCACACGGGACTGGAAATTCAATCAATCTAGGAGTTTTCATAGCTATTTTTTTGAGTTGATCATTTTGTATGGCCCTTGTATGATGTTTTAAATATGCAAATGACCCTTGGGAGAAAAGAGGCTCCCCACCCCTGCAGTAACAAGGGGGAGGTAAAAAGAAAAACTTCCCGAGTCTTCTGTTTCTTAAAAATAATCAGCCTGGCCCAGGCAGGCGAGGCTCAGCGGTTGAGCATCGACCTAGGATCCAGGAGATCGCGGTTCGATTCCCAGTCAGGGCACAGGCCCGGGTTGCGGGCTCGATCCCCAGCAGGGGGCACGCAGGAGGCAGCCGATCAATGACTCTCTCATCACTGATGTTTTTATCTCTATCTCCCCCCTCCCTTCCTCTCTCTGAAATCAATAAAGATACATATTTTTTAAAAATCAGCCTAAAGCCCGGCCGGGCGTGGCTCAGCGGTTGAGCATCGACCTAGGATCCAGGTGATCAGGGTTCGATTCCCAGTCAGGGCACATGCCCGGGTTGTGGGCTGCAGCCAGTCAATGACTCTCTCATCATTGATGTTTCTCTCTCTCTCTCTCTCTCTCTCCCTCTCCTTTCCTCTCTGTGAAACCAATAAAAATATAAAATAAATAAATAAAAATCAGCCTAAAATATCACATGCCAAAGGAGCATATTTTGGGTTGACAAATACTGTTCTGCTGCAGATTCATGAGCCCCCACCTGAGGAATCATAATCTCTGAGAGTGGCACTCGTAGTAGTAATTGTTTTAAAAATCTCCCCAAGTGATTCTTTTTTCTTAATAAGAAATGTTTAAATAACAGTTGACATTCAATATTATATTAGTTTCAGGTGTACAGCATAGCGGTTAGACAATCATATACTTTACAATTGGTCCCCCTGATATTTCCAGACCCACCTGGCACCGTACGTTGTTATTACGATATTATATTCCCTGTGCTGCACTTTACATCCCCGTGACTATTTCGTAACTGCCAACTTGCACTTAATCCCTTCACCTTTTCCACCCGGCTCCCCAACCCTCAGGTGATTCTTATGCACCTAAAGTTTGAGACATCTAGGTCAAGCAGGCTTTTTTGGGAAAAAGGACCCCGAGGGCATGAATGCTTCTCCATCAGGGAGGAAACCAAACAAAGTGAGCTGCTGGAGAGGCAGGGCCCCTGGTGGAAGGCAGAGGGGCCAGCGGGCCAGGGCATCAGGAGGAGACAGAGGAGAGAGGAAAACAGGATGGGAGGAGCTCTCCAGATTTTTCCAAGGCTGCCTCTTGTGGTTGGGTGTGTGGCATCGCCAGTTCTGTGTGTATAGCGATGTTCTGGCAATAATGTTTTATATCTGGTAATGGACTGCCTGCATCTCCCTGATATTTCAAATGCCACCCGGATGCCAAGGAGCTGCAGTCACTAATGCATCAGCAAGAGTTGACCGCAGTGGAGTTGCTTCATCCAGTCAACTGATTACTTACAAGAAAAGCATTTACATGAAAAACATGATGTGACGTTGTATTGCCAACACACAGCACTGGCGTGCCTAAATGTTAAAGGTGTTAAACATTTTCGTAACTTCCATGGATGAAAGTCTTTCTGAAAGAAAGGGTTTATAAGAAGACTGGCCTAGGGGCATGGAGTGTAACCCCCCAGCAGCGTGGCTGGGGAGAAAAGACAATGTGTCCCATGTCCCTCCTGCCAGCCTTTTTACACACCAAGTAGGGGGAAGATGGAAGCCCTTCTGGAAGGGTTGACATTAGCCGTAGACAAAGGGGCTGGGCCACTTCTGGGGGGTGGCCGCAGAGCCCACAGAGAAGTGTCTGCCCTGGGGATCAGCGGTGGGCAGCAGACGGGGAAGTCACGTGTAATAAGTGGAGGCTCCTGAGATTCTCTGCCCCTAGCTGGTCTCTCTTTTGGTTGACCACAGACATAGCCACCTGGAGATTAATCCTAAATTTCAACACATATACAGGAATGTGTGCAGTGTTTTGTCACAGCTGGTCCACAGCTACCTGTTCTCTCTCTTTCTTTCACTCTCCACCCCTGTGATTTTCATTTAGATCATCTCAGAATTGTTTTTCTCGTCAAAGGGATGCTATTATCTGCTTTATGCGTTCAAGAAAAACCAGCGGTAGTGGTGGTGGTGCTAACTAAAGTATATTTACATTTTCATAGCATTTATTACTTTACATTATCTCATTTTGTATTCCAAATATAAGCTATACTTAACTTTGGGGGAAAAATCCTAAGAATGGCTCATTGACTTGCCCAAGATTTAAAAAAAAAAGTATTTTTTAAGATTTTTAAATTTATTTTTAGAGGGAGAGAGAGAAAGAAACATTGATGTGAGAGAAATACGTCGATTGGCTGCCTCCTGCACACTGTCCCGCTGGGATGGAGCCTGCAACCCCAGCATGTGCCCTGACCAAGAATCAAACCCTCAACCCTTGAGTACATGAGATGATGCCCAACCAACTGAGCCACACCAGCCAGGGCAGATTTGCCCAAGATTATAGCTAGGAAATTGCAAACCCAGAATTTGAACCCATATTTTCAAAGTATGTTCAGACTTCTCCCTTTGAGCCTCTGGTCCTCAAAATAGGATCCACTAAGTCCTAGGCATCAATGAGACCCTTCCAGGTGGTTTGGAAGTTAAAAATATATATAATACAAAGAAATAATTTTCCTTTTTCACTGTGTTAATATTTGTACTGAAGTTATAAAAGCAACAGATGAAAGAGCTAGCTGGTACCTTAGGACAAGTCAAGGCAGTAACACCAAAATACATGCACACTATTTTTTTGTTAAATGTCAGTTTTACTTCAGAAGATCTTGGGGAAAGTAGGAAAATTATTAATTTTTCAAAATCTTGATTACACATCTTTTAACATTTTGTGTGTTGAAATGGGAAGTACAAAGAAAGCATTTCTGCTGCACACTGAAGTAAATGATTGTCTCAAGGAAAATTATTTGTGCAGTTGTTTAAGTTTTGAGCTGAAGTAGATGTTTTATTTTGTCCTATTTGTGGGACATTATTTTTCCTTGGAAAAACTACTGACAGAGTAATGATTATTCAGACTTGGGTGTTTGAGAGACATTGTTTCAAAATGATTAAACTCAGCCTGCCACTTCAAAGAAAAGAACTATTTGTTGGCAATAAAAATTTTTGAGATTTCATGCAAAATTAGAATTTGGAAAACTTGTAAGTGCTCCCATAAGTGTAACAGCTTCTCAGTATGCACAGACTTTTCTGATGAAAATATTAGTGATATTAATAAATAAAAATGTTTTGTTTTTGAATCCTCACTTGAGGATATTTTTCCCATTGCTTTTCAGAGAAAAAGAGAGAGAGAGAGGGGAATGTCGATGTGAGAGAGACACATCAATTGGTTGCCTCCTGCACAGGCCCCAAGCAGGGCCGAGGAGCCTGCAACCGAGGTACGTGCCCTTGGTCGGAATCGAACCCAGGACCCTTCAGTCCCTGGGCCGACGCTCTAACCACTGAGCAAAACCGACTAGGGCTGAATAAAATTTTTATATTACATAGCAAAATGCAGTGAACCAAAATGCTCCAATGATCAGTGCTTGATGTTACAAAATTAAACATGTGTAAGACACATTGAAAGTGTCAGGTGTATCAATGGGTTTTAATGGGACAGAACACTGATCTCTAAGCGGAACATGCCTTCTGGAACTTGCTCTCTCGGCAGGACTACAGGCCCCAGGATATGACTATACTCCAGTGCGGCTATGCCTCTTAAGAGAGGGTAATTTAATAATTTTAACCAAAAGTTCAATTCTAGTGTATCTAGTCTGTTATGATTTGCTGTTGGCTTCATTGTCACTTGTGGAGTTTGGGTGGAGTATTAAAAAAGAGCGTCTAAAATTACCTTAAATAGCTATTAAAATATTCCTCCCTTTTCCAAATACTTCTCCTTGAGAAGCCATATTTCGTTCATATACAGAGTGGGGCAAAAGTAGGTTTACAGTTGCGAGTACATGAAACAGTTTAATCTTGGATTATTATTTATTAATTATTGTATTATTTCCCCTTATGAACAACTATAAACCAACCTTTGCCCCACATATGTACTTCTACTGAAGCAACGATTTACAACAGATTGAATGCAGAAGGATATCTGAGAATCTGCCTGTCTTCTGATAAGCTAGACATTTTAAAGAAGTGCAGAATTGTGAAACAATGCTACTATTCTCAGTAAATGTTTCACTATACTTTGGTAAATATACTTCTTTAAAAGTCTTTTTAAATTTGTTTTAATTTCCAGTAGGGTAAATACTAATAAATATATGCTATACACACAAAATCTCTCCGAAGGACTTCAGTGAAATTTATAATTTAAGGGTATAAAGAGATCCTAAGACCAAAATGTTTGAGGACAGCTATAGCGTAGTACCAAGCAGCAGGAGTAAAAAAAATGGTATTTTACATTTCTATAATGTTTCCTATCTGAAATGTTTTCTTTCTCAAAAAATTACTTTTGGTTTTCAGAAAACTGTAAAGATAACTTCTCTTAAGATAACCTGCTGTTGCTTACAGATAAGTCTACTGTGGCAGAAATAATTTGCTTAAAGTGAAGTTAAGAATTGTGAAGTTTGGCGTGACTCTCCGTTGTGAGGTTAATGCCAGCAGGCCCGACAGTGGTCTGAGTTGTGAGGCATTTACCTGCCCAGCACTGACCAACGAGCAAAGCATGAAACATTTTAATAGTGTTGTTTCGGGACCATAGGTTCAAGGAGGAATTGGGGGCGGTTCATACTAACTTATCAGCATTATTTACCGGTTACTTAGAGATCCATGGTTTACATACACCTGGTTTGGGGAAAACCCACCCATCCCCCGGAGCACTCCCAGGGGCCCTAAAATGGGAGCTGATACCCAGCAAGAATATGCCTGTGTGAGCAGAATTTTCTAAGAAGCCTAAGCTGAGACTGCACTCCGAGCTTTCTGATTTCAAGGTGTCCTCTGTGCATACACATCTCAGTGGTTCCTGAGGGAAATTGCGTCTTGGTGTCTTGGTTTGGCCCTTCCAAAGCCAGGATAATTGATGCCTGGGCCTGGCCTCTCTAGGCCCTGACCGCGAGGCAGTCTTTGGCTGTGACGCATAGCCTGGCTCCAGCGCTGTTTCTGTATCAGCTCCTTTTTTTTTTGCAATAAGCTGTAAATCCATAAGCTGTGCCACTTTCGTCCTGAGCATTCCTTAGCAATCAAACCCCTTCTGGTCGCCACCTTCAGTGTATCAACCAATCAGGTTCATGAAGAGTAACAACTACCACGAGTTGCTTCTTTAGAATCTAGAAATACGTTTACTAATAAAATGCTTTTTTAATAGCTACTTATTAATATTTCTGAATATCATATGTTGAAGTATGTCCTCTAAAGCATATCAAACTGTCTTATTCCCATCATAAAATTATCTAGTAAATTGTTACAGGGAATTATGTATCAACACTGTGTCTATCCATTAGTATAGTTTTCATATCAAGTACAGTAATTATCTTACCAAAAAGTCTGGCGGGAAGGGGCACCAGGATCGGTTTAGACACTTAGTAATGTCAGTAAGTAGTCAGGCTCTTGTCCAAATGGTTTTCCTCCACACTCAGGGAACTGGCTTTCCATCCTCAGGATTCTTACCTCATAGTGCTGTTGAGGCCTTGCAGGTGTCACGTCTACACACAGCCAATGCCAAGTAGGTAAGGGTTTGCGTTTTGTTTTCACACCCGTCTCTGACTCTTAATCCCAGGGGACAATGTTTCTCGGAGACCCTCCCCTCCTCCCACACAGACATGGCTACACCTAGCTGGGACCCGGGGGCTGGGGCCAGAAGGGGAGGGCGGTTGAGCCTTCATGTGGGTTGGCAGGGTTTGCAAGTACCCATTCCTGTTACAGACTGGCACACATGTGTGAGTCCCCCGGCTCACATGCCAGGTATGAAGCGGGTATAGTAGCATGCGGTCCCTCAGACCCAATTAATCAGATGATCTTCCTCTGTTTAAATGCAATCCTGGACAGATTATTTTTCTGAAATTCTGCTATGCAATGCCTGTTTTCCTTAAACAACTAGGTAAACGATCTTTCAAATTCCAGGTCAAAGATTATTCCCCCTCTGAAATTTTCCTAGACGTCAAAAGAAGAAAGCTTCACCCTTCCATGGGACCTTACAGAGTTGTGTGCCAGCCACTGTTATAGAACTAGTTGTACCGAAATGATCCATTTATTTTCTGACTGCCCTGTTATTCCCTGTAGGAATAGAAATGTGAGTTGGTTTTATATGCAGAGTGCATATCAGCTTCCATGCAATGGGTATATTATTACATGTGGGTTAGATGAAAAATAGGTGGTTGAAACCCTGTTTTTCACAAAGGCTATAAAATGGGGTCAAAGAAAACAGGAAGACCCACTATTCATTCAGGGTATTATAGACAAATAGGCCCGTTAGGCTCCGTCCTAAACTGAATCTTCGTTCACCGCTTAGGTAGGTGGTAAAAGACCAATGACCTAAGCTCTGCGATTCAAAGGGATTGATAATATATACATCCCTTTTATGTGTGCGGCATGTTTGAACTTTGGGTTTAACTGCTATCGTATACTATTTATATCTTTAAACATTAACAAGAAAATACCAGGCATCCTCCGTAGTAAAAATAGCTTCTTCAGCTAAAGTAACCAGCATTAAAATAAAAGAGCTATAAATATGCATGCTTTACAATATAAACCCAAATGTCCCCTATGGTATAATTAAACCAATCCTTCGCATTTAGAGAGGGCTTTTTATCTGTGCATCTCAAAGTTATTCACACATTATTAATTTCACAGAAATGCCTCCAAGGTAGAAAAGTTATAGATCGGGAAGCTGAGATTTGGGGTTCATTTGCTAAGGGCTAAAATGCTGAGGTTTTAGAGGTAGGTTTAAAGGTCAAATGATATTTTCCCTTACCCCTCAGCTCAGGTCACTAGTTAGTGCTCTCATCTTCATATAAAAACACATCTTAATAAGCAGCCAGTGCCCACGGTATAGTGCTGGGCACTGAACACCTTTAATAAACACCATCCACGCCATGGACTCAAACCTAAGGCAGAAAATGAAGGTGCAGAGAAATCTCAAAAAAGGCAAAAAAAAAAAAAAAACCCAACCCCACAAAACAACAAATCTTGTGATGCAACATTTGTTGGCAGTCGAACAATTAGGAAAATATCAAGTAAAGATTTAATGGGTGCCAAAGATTTAACGGCACCCACTTGGCATATATATATGGTCATATGTAATGACAGTTATATATCTGGTTTTACAGAGAGAAAGGGAAGGACGAGTTGGTGGAGGGATGGAAGGGGGGAGGTAGTAGGGGTGGAGGCAGGAGAGAGACAGGGAGGAGTATTTCTGGGTTATGCGTACATTCTAAACTTATTATTCTGATTTAAATCAAGAATAACATGGAAAAAACACGTGGACACAAGAACTCTCTCCCACAAAGAAATCTTTACTAACTGAAGTAAGTTTCATTATCTTTCGAGGAAAACTAATATCATGTCCCTGTATGGCCAGTACTTAGCAATAAAATGCATAGCGAAATGAATTCATGTCCTCGCAAAACACTTGTAGGTATTCCACACGCTTTCAGAAACAGTCCTTAGTTGCCTGAAAAGCCTTGAAGCTTTTTAAAGTGTTTCACCATCTAAAGTATTTCTCGATGAGGCACTCCTTAAGCAAAACTTTACCTTTGCTCTGAAACTTCTTGAGAGAGAGAGCCCCAGGGACTTTATCCACTAGAGTCCTGTCCTATCCACTTGGCATTTGGAAAAGGCAGCTAATAGCAAGTCATCGTCGGCTCCTAGAAATAACTCGGGACCCTCAGGAGAGGCAGCCAGCCAGCCCTAAGCGCCCCCAGCACACAGCCCACCAAAGCAGCTCACCCTTTGATCCGAACGAGTAACTGCAAATGTCTCCAAGGAAAATGAAACCTACAGCGAGAGAGGCCCAGCTTTGGGATTCCTAGGAATCAATTTGCAAATTTGTTACAGAATGCAATTGGTAGCTATGCACTGACCTCTTTCAAAGGCTCTGAAGTCACCACTGCTCTTCTAAGAATAACATCGAAATGGATATAATGGTTGCTTTGCCAAATACTCGCCCTCAGGTTTACACATAGGAAAATACATTTATAATTTTGAGAAATAAATATATTTCAGAATGTGCTACATTGTGGGTAATTTTTTATTATTATTAAGTTTCTTTATTGTTGAAAATATTACAGATGTCCCCTTTTTACCCACATTGATCCCCTCCACCCCGCATCTGTCCCACCCCCAGGCCTTCCCCAGCCCAGTGTCTGTGTCCACGGGCTATGCTTATAAATGTGTAACGTCTTTGATTAATCTCTCCCCGCCCACTCCCCCCTCCCCGCCTTCCCTCTGAGATCCCTCAGTCTGTTCCATGTGTCTATGTCTCTGGATCCATTTTGTTCATCGGTTTATTTTGTGCGTTAGATTTCACACATGAGTACAATCATGTGATACTTGTCTATCTCTGCCTGGCTTAGTTCACTTAGCAGAATACTCTCCAGGTCCCTCCATGCTGTCCCAAAGGGTAAGAGATCTTTCTTTTTTTATAGCTGCATAGTATTCCTTGGTGTGAATGTGTAATTTTACTTTAATGATGTAATGCCTTTTCTACTTAAATAATTTAGAGCATCTTCAGCTTCATCGTAAAGGGATTAACTTGATTGTGGTAATCATTTTGCAATGCATAGGTGTATCAGATCATCACATTGTACATTTGTGGGTGAAAAGGGGCCACGTGCTAAACCTGACAAGCTCAGGGCGGGCCTGCCTGGCGGCCTTGCAAACTCAGGGACCTAAATGAACCACAGAGGTTGGTCTGAAATTAAAACTTTTTAAACATAAGAAGTTTATGGATGGTAGCCATGTCCTAAGGCAGTATTTTTCCTTCACAAAGGTTAATGTTCACATTACCTAAGCCTGTCGGTTGTCTTTTGCATCTGAGATAACACACCTGATTAACATACCTTTGCAAAACAGTAATTTCCCCTTTTCCCCGGCCCTCAGTGCACCAGGGCAGAGACCAGGAATCCTCTCATTGTTCTTGGTATCTTGTCAACTGTTGACTGTTAACTGTCCTGCACCCGCCTGTGTAACAGAAGCATGTGTCTATCATTTTCCTTTCTATCCAATCCCAGAGGTCTCCCCACTTTGCTTTCTCCTGCCTCCCTGATCTATCACCAATGGATTTCCAGTAACCCACTTGCGCTCCCCCTTTGATGGTAATCTGTAAAGCAAGGTGCAAAACTGCCATTCTCGGGAGCGCATTATCTCAATCGTTGAGATTTTGGCTCAAATAAATTCACAAAAAATTCTCCACAGGCTTGAATGTTTTCTTACGTTAACAAATTTACATATGTTGCAATTTGATTTCTCAGTTATACCTCAATAAACCTGGAAGAAAATGTCGTGCTTTGATGGCTACAGGCGAAGGGCCCCCCTGGCGGCCCCTGGCCACTCTCAGTTCCTGGGGGCTGCTTGCTCTCCCTGCAGGGCAGCTGCCCCTTCAGAGCCAGCAGGGCAGAGTCTTCCCTCCTTGCTCCTTGCTCACATCTCCGAGTTTCTCAGCCTCTGACATCCAGACCCAGGTTTAAAGGGCTCATGTGATTAGATCAGGCCCATCTGGATCATCTCCCTTTCTCAAAGTCAACTATGCCCTTAATACACCCTGATTACAGGACCAAAACCCATCGCATTCCCAGCCTCGGGGATTATATGTGTGGCGCACACCAGAGAGCTGAGCTCTGGGGGGATATCTTAAAGCCTGGTGCCTAGTAGCTGGATTATTCTTGAAACCTCGTTTTATGTTTTCAACAGATATAAATCCACCTGGACATCCTATGAGGATCCTTTTCACATGGTATCCAAATGAAAATTTGAAATCTGATTAAAACCCTTGATAGTGTTCTTTCAAAAGAAAATTATGAATACTAGAATTTCATTAAACATCTTTGTCCATTCATTTGCCTCCTGGAAAGCCATGCGTTTAAATCTAACCCAGAAGTAAAGAATGTATTTTGAATTTATTGTACTAAATCTATATCTTTTGTTTACACATTAGGCATAAAAATCACAATAGTGTGTCTGCTATGTTTCCTCAAATAAAAGAATTATATGAATATCTTTTCTTTAAAAGAAATATTTCCTTCATATAAAAAATGATTAACTTTGCACCAAGCAGAACTGATCCTCTATGTTTTTGTAAGAGGAATGGTAACTCAGTCCATGCTAAATGCCCTGATTCAGGCAAAGATACTTTCTCTCCACTTTAAAAACTGAACCAAAAAATTTATTAAGTGTAATTTTTCAAATTATATAAAATTATCATTATCGCTTAAAATACCATGTCATTGTCATCACAAGTTTAAGATTCTACATAATTGTTCTATCTGAATACAGAAATAAATAAATAATTTGTTAAATTATTGTTGAACAAGTAAATATCTGTTGCCCTTGCCAAAATAAATCTGATTGAGTTATATGGAATTTAGGAGGGAGCCGGACTGTTATTTCTACCAGATGACGTTCTATAGCATGTCGTTTAAAACTTAGTTTCATTTTATTTTTACTTAAATAACACAATTTAAGGAAGCCTGATAGAGAAGAAGGAACTCCTGATGGTGAATATATTCTTTGACTTTAATTAAAAATAGCACTAATAATTATCATCTTTTAAGTGCTGATGTATCCTAGGAATTGTGCATTATTTCACTTAATCTTAACACTCTAAGGCAGTATCTCTAAAAGATCATTTAAAAAATATGAGTGCTATATTATTATCACACCTAAAATTATTTAAAAACCCTAATTCCTTAAAGTAATTAAATATCCATTTAGTGTTTGAATTTCCCCAGTTTCTGTATACAATTTTAAATCAGAACCAAAATAATACCCACAAGTTGCAATTGGTTGATATACTCTATAACCCCAATATTTTCCTTTCTGATTTTATATTGGAAAAAAAAAAGAATATTTTTTTTGCAGAGTTTTCTGTAAGATGTATTTGGCTGATTGTATTCACATAGTGTCATTTGTTATGTTCCTTTGTCTTCTATATTTCACGGCAGCTGGTAGTTAGATTGAGAGATTAGCCTCAGATTTGACTTTTTTACAGGACACCTTTATAAGTCATGAAGCTCCTGGCTTCTGTGGACTTGTTTGGAGACGGCTTTTAGTTGTGATGTATATACTGACTTTAATGATTTTGCTATATTGTATTCTGTTCCTCTAATAAATTGTGGATTTATAAGCAGTGCCACGTTGGGTTCTGTAAATTGTCTTTAGGCAATTTAACTCTGTTTAATTGCCACCATTAGTGCAAGATCTATACAGATAATCTTCCTTTCCTCGTTTTGTTACACTAAACAGTCTGTAAAGGATGCACGAAAAACCTTTGACTCTTCCCCTTTATCGGTTAAAAAGGAATGACTTGGTTACTCAGCGTCCTGTAAAGTGACTGATGGACTTTATTTTTCATAAATGCCATGATAGATTTTTTTAATGTAAGCACACTTGAAGCGTTCCAATCCACTGTGGTCTTTATTTTATTGCTGCTTAAATTGTGCCAACTTTAGCTGGTGGGGACAACCCAAGTTGGTTCCTGAAACACTACTCTGTCCTCAGTAATTTTTGAAATCTCCCTTGCTTTCCAGTATGACAGGACGATCCAGGCTACTCATACACAGTATTTCCTCCGTCAGGCCTGGAATCTGCCACTTCTGTAGTGTCTCCCTTTTTTTTTTTTTAATCTTCGCTAAAGGATATTTTTTCCATTGCTTTTTAGATAGAGTGGAAGGGAGAGAGAGAGGGAGAGAGAGAGAGAAACATCAATGTGAGAGAGACACATGGCCTGGTTGCCTCCCGCACACGCCCTGGCTGGGCCAGGATGGAGCCTGAAACCGAGGTGCGTGCCCTTGACCAGAATCAAACCCAAGACCCTTTGGTCTGCGGGCCGATGCTCTAACCGCTGAGCCCACCCCTAAGGCATGTCCCATTCTTATTCATAGGAAATGGCATTTAGACACCACAGTCTGGGTGCTGCTAGTATAAACTGCCACTGGTTTAGTCCTGGATCATAAGCCTTTTCAGTGAAAAAACTACGAAATGCATTTTTTTTATGAATTGTACACCATATCTTTCTATTCAAATTCGTAGCTATAGGAAAGTTTTGATTTAACCTGAGGAATTTTACATGCCTTGCTTTTTCTCAACAAGAATTCCCAGTTACCAATGGCACCAACATAGTATTTCATTTTCTTTATTTCACAATACATGTAGAATTGTCTTTGAATAGCAATACCCATATTATGGAAAAAAGCTACTGATTACTGAAGACAGTTTGAGGTTGTTTTTTCCCCCATTTCTTTTTGTCCTTAGGGTACTCGTACTTTAAAAATATCTTGAGCCCTGGCTGATGTAGCTCAACGGTTAGAGCATCAGCCCGCCCCTGGAAGAGTTGAGGGTTCGATTCCCGGTCAAGGGCAGGTGCCTGGGCTGCGGGTTCGCCCCCCACCCCTGGTTGGGGTGCGTGTGGGAGGCAGCCAGTAAATGTGTTTCTCTCTCTTTCCCCCTCCCTCCCTTCCACTCTCTCTTAAAAGCGATGGAAAAAATATCCGCAGGTGAGGTTATCGGCAACAACAAAAAGCTTGAAATAGTTTCTCTTGGTGTGGTTAACTCTCTATATAATTTGTTTTACTTCACATAGCCTGTGATATTTAGGTGTGGCTTTTTATTTAACTATATTTTCTAATTATATAAAATATGTACATGTGCTTCCAAACATAAATATAAAAATCAAGGTATAATAAGATGACTAGTTTCTAGTTACTTTTTTGTAAACTTTTTGTTTAGATAAAAATTTTTTTCGTATTTTTGAATGTTGAATGCAACCATGCTGTGTATACTTTTCTTTAAATTACTTTTTAAAGTTAGAAGTATATCCTGAATGTAACTTCTTAAAAGTATCCTGAATGTAACTTCTTTTTCATAGCTGTATAGTATTCCTCCGAGTTGGTTATGATAGTTAATTTTACCAGTCATCTAATAATTGGCTTTTAATGTTTTTCCCCTCATTCCATTACTATTAAAAATTGTCTTAATATTTCACAGCATGACATGCTTTGCTAATAGTGTATTTTTACCCCGTGTCCTGGTATGTCTGGTAAACTTATCTACCATATAGTCTATGAAATATTGTAGGATAATTTATGTATCTAAATTATTTATCTGTCTTCAAAGAGGATTTTTATTGCCTTCGGACAAAATTTAGGACTAAGGTGCTGTGTGCATTTCTATTCTATCTCGTTTGAAGCTGGTTTTAGTCTTAGTGCAGGCTGGTCCATTTCTGGGTTGTCCCTTTTCCTAAGATGTAGCCCTTCACAGATCCAAAACCAAATTCTTAAGTGATTATCAGAGCCATTCCTCCTGGTATGCACCCAGCTCCTGAGGGCTGTGGGGCTTTCTATAGCTCTGGTCAGCTCTTCAGCCTTCTAGCCCCTACTCTACACTTACACTTCCCCTTGTAACTCTGTGTTGCTTAGGACTTTTTGCATGCCTCCGGGGAAAAAGCAATGCACTTCATTTTTCTCTGGAATCTTGGATGTCAAATCCTGGATGTCCTGGTAGCTCTCTGATTTCTTCAAATAGATTTTTCTTAAGTGTATTAAGATTTGCTATTTGTTCTTAGAAGTTTTAATCTTAAGCAGGCTACAGTGTCATAGCTAGAAGTTGAAGTCAGTAATAAGGTTTTAAGTACAACTGTGCCATATTAACTAATAACTAATGGTTGGAATTTACTCTGAAATACATAGAGTTAAAGGTAATAAGCATTGATATACCATTTAAGGATTTTTGCTATAAAGAGGCAATCACAGAAATGGAAAAAACCCCCAAAAAACTGGTCAAGGATAGTCTGTTTTTTCTTTTACAAAGATGTGAAAAATAACAGCATGTCTGTGTAATGATGGAAATTATCTAGTAGAAAGGAAAAATTAATCATACAAGAGAGAGGAAGGCAAAGCTTTAAGGAGACAGGAGGGCATGGAATTTACTGTGCAGCGGAAGAGTTGGCCTCATATTAGAGCAGCTCATGCAAGTTACCTGTTAGAACAAGAGGAAAGGCAGAAAATGTGTGTATAGAGGTAGGTAAGCTGGTATATCTGGTGGTGAAAATTAAAGGAGAAATAGGTTTTCCTGATTTCCTTTTTGTTTGGTTGAGAAGTCAACTCATGGGTTGTGTAGATCATAGGGCATAGAGATGACTGTGGGAGCGAAGATCAGGTATAAAATAATCACTCTTGAACAGTGAGAAAGTGACTTGCCCAATGGTATAGTAGGTGTACTGGGAAATACAGAAGATCCCTTGGGATAATTCTCTGTTTTTGGGGGGGTAGGGGGCAGGTCCCCTGTGTATTGTAGGATGTTTAGCAACAATCCTCTTCTCTACCCACTAGATGCCAGTAGCAATCTTTTCAGTTGTGGCAACCCCAAAAATATCTCTAGACATTCCCAAGTGTGCCTTGGAGGGGAAGATCAGCATCCCTGTTTATCAGGTGGAGACTCTGAAGTTCACAGAGCTTGGGTAATGTGGTGACAAAGCAGGGAGATACAGGAGATAGAATTTGAACCTAAGTCATGCTTAAAAGCCCCTGATATTCTTTTTATTCTATACTACCCCCACCAACAATAAATATTGTCTTATATTTACATAGTTCAGTTGTTTTTAACCTTTTTTTTTTTTTTTTTTTCTGCTCCTATGCACAGAAGGGGTGTAATACAACAAGAAAACCACCACAATAGGTAATTGGGACATCTTTTTCCCCTTCACACTTCTATCTGATTCCCAGAGAGGTACCATAGAATAGTCAAATTAAGATCAACTCAATAGCCAAAACGAAACAAAAAAAATAATAACCTGATTAAAAAATGGACAAAGGACTTGAGTAGACATTTTTTCCAAAGAAGACGTACAAATGGCCAACAGGTACGAGTAAAGATGCTCAACTTCACTAATCATCAGGGACATGCAAATCAAAGCCACAGTGAGCTGTCACCTCACATCTCTCTATTATCAAAAAGACTAGAGATGACAAATATTGGCGAGGATGTGGAAAAAAGGAAACCCTTGTACACCCTTGATAGGAATAAAAATCGGTGCAGCCACTATGGAAAACAGTTTCGAGGTTCCTCAAAATTAAGAATAGAACTACCATATGATCCAGCAGTCTCACCTCTGGGTATATATTTGAGGAAAGGAAATCACTATTTTAAAGAGATATCTTCCACTCTCATGATCATTGCAGCACCCTTCACAATAGCCAAGATATGGCAACAGCCTAAGTTTCCACGGACAGACGAAAGGGTGAGGGAAATTCCACACACAGTAGAATATCACCCAGCCATAGAGACGTAGGAAATCCTGACGTTGGCAACAGCATGAATTGACCTTGAGGGCATCATGCTAAGTGAATAAGTCAGACCGAGAAAGACATGTATCCCATGGTCTCCCTTATATGTGAAATCTGGGAAACAAACAAAAGGTACTCATAGTAACAGAAAGTGGAATGGTGGTTACTAGAGTCTGGGGGTGGGGGGGAGGGAAAAAAGAAGCATAATAAAAAATATTATGGTGGTTGCCAGGGACTGAGAGTAGGGGTCATAGGGGGTTATTGCTAATGGGGCAAGAATTTTAGTTTGGCAAGTTTAAAAGGGATCTGGGGATAGATAGTGGTGATGATTGCACAGTAATATAAATGTACTTAATGCCTTTGAGTCTTACACTTAAAAATGATTAAGAAGGTAAGTTTTATGTTATATGTATTTTACCACAATAAAAAAAAGTGTGTGTGGGGGGGAAAGCCCAAGCACCGTATTTGGAATGATGAATATACAAGAAAGATGGGTTTTCACTTATCAAACAATTATGTTAACTTTACTATAACCCTAAAGAATCCAAATTCATACACATGCCAAAAGTTTATACAATCTGGGAGGCCTACCAAAATGTTCTTTCAAAAGAAAAAAACACAAAAGCAGTGCCCAGCAAATTATTGTAATGTGGGCCTGCTGCTTTATGTTTTGCCTGTCTGCCCGAATTCCTTTTTAGTTCCAAGGCCCAATTACTACTGTTTATTGCCAGGACAATGTTATTTATGGGCTGAACTCCCATCAAGAGGGTCTCCTTTCTCTGTCAGCAATGGCTTAATGAAATAGCCTTTCACCTTTCGAGGCAGGCCTTTAAATTCTCGCTGTACAGATGGAAATGCTGTAGGTCATTTCTTCTAATTGCTTGTGGACAAGGATTGACATGTCACCACACAATTTAGCGTGATTGGCAGACTTTGCTCAGAAGTAGTCCACGCCTGAACCATCAATTTCAGCACTAGATTTAGATGTTTTGTTGGAGCTTGCTGGTAAAAATTAGCTTCATTCTGAGCTCTCCCAAAGAATTGTTTTTAAAAGACAAAAAAGTAATCACAATTCTTTAATACTAGATATGGAGATGATGTTTTAGTTGACTATCCTATGAAATGATTTTGATAAATTGCTTTGTAGTTGTCCTATGGTGGCTCCTTCGTAATACTAAAGTGAGAAGCACCTGCAGGGAAAAATTTTTTGAGTCAAGATTATTTTTAATTATATATTTAAATACATTAAAATTAGTCAGGTTAGCAAATTAAGATTAAAAAAATATTTAATCTATATTAAATTTTTGTGATTTTCTGTAAGAAATGGTTAAAGGTAATAACACATGTAGCACTTTTTCTTGGACTGAAACACTGCTTCTTTTTGTCTTGGTGTTATGTCTCAGTATTTCTTCCAACATGGCAAATTGTCAAGTGTTCCTGCTAATAGAACTTATTGTAATATCTGCCTTCACTTTGGATTAGATTTTCTAAGGCACATTCTGAAAATAATAGTATTACATACTTGTTTTCTTTAAAAGAAGGTCAAAATCCTTGAACTGTTATATCATTTTCTGAGGTCAAAGTTTTGAAATAAATAAAGAACAGAGAGAAATAGTCAGACCTTTAGATCAGCAGTCCTCAAACTCTTTGGTTTCAGAAGACCCATTTACATGCTTAAAAGTCATGGCAGATCCCTAAAAGCATCTGTTTAGATGAATTAAACCTATTGATATTTATCATATTAGAAATTCTAACTGAAAATAATGTAAACTATATATTAATTATTTTTAAAGTACCGGTAATAAACCCATTACATGCAGCTATAAATAACATGTTTATTTGAAAAATATATTTTCATAATAAAAAATTAGTGAGAAGTATGGCATTGTTTTATACTTATGCAAACCTTAGATGTCTGGAATTGTTTTATTTATAAAAATCATTTATAAAAATGGTGCTTGTTGCTTTGGCAGAGGGAGAGTGGGAAATAGCACCTGCCAGCCTCTGTCCAGAGAGTGGCCCAGCAGACCCTGCTTCTCCAGTGATGCTTTAAGATTAGAAAGAGAGTCTCTTTCACACAAACTCTGAGTACTTTTCAAACAACTCCTGCTGCACTGCGCCCTCTAAGAGCTGTCTGTCAGATCCCTACAGCCCTTTGTGTCTCCTGGATGCAACCCACTCTGATTTTTATTTTTAGTTAATTATTTATTTATTTAAAAAAATATATCCTTATTGATCTCAGAGAGAGGAAGGGAGAGAGGGAGAGAGAGAAACATCAATGATGAGAGAGTCATTGATCGGCTGCCTCCTGCACACCCCCTGCTGGGGATCAAGCCCGCAACCTGGGAATCGAACCCCGATCGCCTGGATCCTAGGTTGATGCTTAACTACTGAGCCACGCCCGGCTGGGCCCACTGGGAATTTTTTTAATGGATCATTGCTTGTTTGTTATACTCTTATCCCTGCTTTTCTGGAAATTCCTGAAATAATGACAGTTCCTCTTACTCCAGATTCCTATAAATTAAATTAATATAAAAGTAATCTTAGCGATCGATCCACACAGCTTACACGTATTTTTACCCATAAGGAACAAAATCCCTGACCTTTCACTTGCCTGACCTAGATTGTGGCAGCTGCATTTATGGCCTGGCTTTGCCTTTTTGCATCTTCTTGCAAGTTCCCAGCTACACTTTATGGCAGAATAGCCTCAGGATTATTTTTAAAACACACCTGCTTGGATCCTGTTCCTAAACTATTGAATCACAGTTTCTATTTTTTAAAACCTCAAAACTCTGAGTCAGACAAGCTCCCCTGATGTCCCTGTTGTAGACACAGCTTATCTGTTTTACACCCACCTTCTCCGAGGTCCATAAGACATAAGGAGTTACCTGCTCAGTGGTGCTCTGCCATGCCTTGTCGCCTCTGAAACCCACTGCTCAGGAGCTACATCAGCCCCCCCTTAGCTACAGTTTTCCTCTCCTTGCTTCCAGTTACCTGTGGTCAACTTCCACCTGAAAATATTAAACAAAAAGTTCCAGACATAAATAATTCGTAGGTGTGAAATTTCACAGCATCTGAGCAGGGTGAGGAAGTCTTAGGAGTCCCACTCTGTCTCGAATGTGCATCAGTCTCTTGTGCAGCATATGAACGAGGTGTAGACGCTCCCTGCCCTTGGGTCACCTACTTAATCACCATTCCAGTTATCACATCGAGTGTGGAATTTTCTCGGTGCCCGTGTTCAAGCCACCCTTATTTTCCTTAATATTGGCCTTCAAGTGCAAGAGTAGTGATGCTGGCAATTCAGACATGCCGAAGAGAAGCCGTAAAGTGCCTCTAATTGGAAAGGTGAAAATTCTTGACTTAATAAAGGAAATTTTTATGCTGAGTTTGCTAAGATCTGTGGTAAGAATGTATCTTCTCTTTGTGAAATCGAATCCTGACCCCTGTCATTCATTTATGGAACATTAGATGGCTGAAAAATATTTAACTATATAAATTATATAAGGCAAACTTATCATCCATCTAGGCAAAAGAGAGCATTTGGATTTTAACTCTTATACCAAATTAGCCTTGATTTTAGTCAAAATAAAAATGCAAAAATGATGGTTGAACATTTGAATTCACTCGGGTATTTTGTGAGATTTTATTTTATTTTTTAGGAAATACAGGGGATTCAATTAAAAAAAATTTTTTTTTGCCTTTGATTGGCATGTTTCTTAAATCTCTTTGTTTTTTAAAAAATTTTTCTTTATTGTTCAGTGTTACAGATGTCCCCCTTTGTCCTCCTTGACCCCTTCTACCCCGAACCCACCCCTGCCCCAGGATTTTGTGCGATTTTAAATATGTTCATGATTTTAGTAGAGCCATGCTTCATGGGGAGTTTCATCAGTTCATCTTTCCCCTTTGTAGTGTGAGTCGCTGTAATTTTACACGCACAGACACCCTATTGCTGTAGAAAAGAAATCTTATTTGAATAATTATCTTGCCCCGTTGATGAACTGTTTAGCCTCAATAACAGTGCCATCTGCTGAGGACTAGTGAGTCACAGAAAAGTTTTCAGAGGGCTTTTTTGGGTTAGATACACAAGGGCTGATGAATAAAATAAATAAATAAAAAAGATACCAGAGGCGGTGAAGTTAAACAAAGGCTAAACCTATAGGAAGAGAAAACTTTAGGGTATAAGAAAATCAGACCATTGACAAGGAACCTTGCGAGATAAAATGCCTTAATGTAGTAGGCGGTGGGAATGGCACCGGGTGTTAGACCTTTGGGGACAGACCAAACCTGGGTTCAGCAACCTTGGTACTTGGCTTCTGGCTAGGAAAGAATTCAGAGCCAAGACCCAAACCATAAGAGAACATTTATTTGGTAAAATTACAGAGGTGGAAGAAGTAATTCATAGAAGAAATGGGCTCAGGAAACAAGTTGTAGAGATAGAGGAGCTTGGGAGTGAGGAAGCTAATGGTAATGGGCCTGGTGGTGGGATGGGAGGGGAAGGGAAATGGAAAAGGAGAGGGAAAGGCTCCTGCCTGCCCCCAGGAGGCAGAGCACATGGGGTCCTCCATCCTAAGGGTTTTAAGCCTGGATATCTTAGGGGAGGCCCCAGGGAAAGATCTCAGTAGAATATTCAGCAGCTTTCCAGGTGTGTCCTTTCAGGGTTGTGGCCTCCAGGGATTGATTGGTTGGCACCAGGGCGGGGCCAGCATTCAATGCTGCTGGTCCTGAGGTCAGCCCTGGGTGGTTTTGTTGCTTTTCTGAGCCTGGAGCTGAAATACAACTGAGGCCTAGATGTTATCTCTAGGGAGGAAAGGCCAGGGGGTCCAAACCACATGACCAGAGATATGCTAGGGGAGGAAAGGCCACCCTGGGGGCGAGGTCCCACCCTACAATTGTCCTTTGCTAGGCACCTGGGGCTTTCTATCCTGATGACCTTCTGTACCTGGCGTAGTGTCCTTGCTCTGCTCATGTCTGTCTAACTACCTACCACATTAATATGATACAAATTTAAATAGCAGCATTTGAGGCATGTTGAAAATTTCAAGATACTCTGATTAAAATAATAATTATAATACAAGTGACACATTCTGGTTAATTGAAGGAGATTTGAGGAAATGGTATGATTTCATTAAAAATAAACAGGTTGTTGTGAATAGGTTCTTATTATTCTTAAGCCTCTTCAAAAATATTATGATGAAAGGTTGGATATAGATACTATTGTCAAAACATCAAGGTTAAAAAACATTAATTATCGTTTCTCTACAATACTTGAATTTTTCTGATGTGTTGGTAGTTTGCTAAAGGCGTATCAGGCAAATTCATTTTCAAAGGAAGTCTTTAAAATAAGCTTCTTAAATATTGTGTTATTAAGTCCCATAACATTTCTAATTTCCAGTTGTCTCTTTTCTAACCCCATCCCAATGACAGTTCAGCAATTACTAACTGGTGTGAGCGTGAATGGATGCTGTGATTATAATGAAAGGTTTGCCCTAGAATGCTTTTGAATGAAAATAAATAGTATGTAGCCCCCTTTATTTGCCATTGAAAAGAGAGATAATCTAGAATGCACTAATGATAAGACTGCATTTCAAGAATTCTATATCTCCATCTTAGAAGTTAATATAATCTCGCCACTATAAATCTGTGGCCTGCTATCTTAAAACAAGTCTATTGAATATATTTTGAAAATGTTAAATGAATCATTGCATTTTCATCATCTTAATGGTTTCCCTACAAAATTATTGTTTTCTAATACCTTGTTATGCAATACCAGATGTCTAAAGGGAAACTGAAAATTTAGAGAAAAGCCCCTGAGCTCTATATTCTTTTTACGTCTATCCTTTTAGTTTTTTAGTTTTCTGAATTTATTTGTTTTAATTTTATCTCTTGTATGTAACATATTATTGGATTTAGCATTGTTAGCTAATGTGAAAATATTTTTTTTCCACTTTTTTATCTTTATTTTTTAACACTTTATTAAATTTATTGCTGTGACAGTGGTTAATATGAACATATAGGTTTCAGGTGTGGTTTTCTATGTACGAGATATGTGTATTGCTGTGTCTCTTTCTCTGACATATCTTTTGGAATTTAGGAAGCTTTGTGTCTTTTCCATAATGATTGACTATATGTATATGTATACAGTCTCCTTGGCCTCCTCCTTATCTGGCTATCACGTATTGATTCCTAACTAGGAAATTAATTTTTGCTAGTAATAGCTTCTTTCTTATCTCTTTCCTTTCTCTTAGCATCAGATTTGAAACAAAGTCATTTTTCTTTTACTCAAATGCTTATAAGGCAATCGGCAAGTTTATTTTACTTTTCAGGTCCTTTGCCCATTCTCTCTCCGTTTTTCTTAGTTGAGACCGTCTGTATTTTTAGAACATATAGCTGTTACATATTATATTGTCACCCTCGTAACTACTGTTAACTTAAGAAACATTCACGCCTGTGAAGAATTTTTGTGAGTTTATTTGAGCCTAAGTGTGGACACCTGCCGGGAAGCAGAATCTCTGGGGATTGAGATAAGGCTCCGGAGAATGGCAGCTTTGCACCTAGTTTTAGACATGACAGTCAAAAGAGGGTGTGTCAGTGGGCGAGTGGGTCACACGGGATCTATTGGTGATAGATTAGGGAGGTGGGAGAAAGCAAAGGGGGGCGGGGCAACGACCACTACGACAACAAGGACACGGATGGGGACACACCTCTGGGATTGGATACAAAGTCAAATGATAGACACGTATTTCTTTTACATAAACGGGTGTAGGATAGTTAACAGTCGACAATTAACATGATAACAATAATAATGAAGGGTTTTGTGGTCTCAGAGCAGTGGGTAAAAGGCCCAGAAAAAGGGGAAATGGATTATCTCAGATGCAGAAGGACAGGCTTAGTTAAGGTGAAAATTAGCCTTTGTTAGGGAAAAAGACTGCCGTAGGCCATGACTACCCAAGATAGACTGCTTTTAGTTTAAAAAAGTTTTAATTTCAGACCATCCTGTGTGGTTACTTTTGGTCTCTGAGTTTGCTAGGCCGCCACGCAGGCCTGCCCTGAGCTTGTCAGGTGTAGTGTGTGGCCTCTTTTCGTCCACATGACCTTTGTTATTAAGTACAGTGGTGCCTCGGTTTTCGAACTTCTCCGTGGCCGAACATTTCATCACAATACAGGGTGGGACAAAAGTAGGTTTATAGTTGTGAGTACATGAAACACAGTTTGTTCTTATAGTATTATTTGTTAATTATCGTATTATTTTCTTTCTTTTTTTAAATCCTCTCCTGAGGAAATTTTTCTATTGCTTTTAGATAGTGTGGAAGGGAGAGAGGAATGGGGGAGAGAGAGAGAGAAACATGGATGGGAGAGAGATGCATTTATTTATTGCCTCCTGACTGGGGCCAGGGATAGAACCTGCAACCCAGGTATGTCCCCTTGACTGGGAATCGAACCCAAGACCCTTCGATGTGCAGGCCAACGCTCTAACCACTGAACCACACCAGACAGCACACTCATATTATTTTCTATTTGCACAACTGTAAACTTACTTTTGTCCTATCCTGTATATAAGGAACTCATATAAATCAAGAGCAAAAAAACTCATAATTCAATTAAAAATGGGCAGAAGACCTGAATAGATCAAAGAAGACATACAGATGGCCAACAAACACATGGAAATGTTGTCAACATAACTAATCAGCAGGGAAATGTAATTACAACCACAATGAGATATTATCTCACACCTATTAGAACCGCTTTTATAAAAAGAAAGAAGAGAGAACAAATGCTGGCGAGGATGTGGGGAAAAGGAAAGTCTTGTGCACTGCTGGTGGGAATGTAAATTTGTGCAGCCACTATGGAAAACAGTATGGAGGTTCCTCAAAAAATTAAAAATAAAACTATTATACCCAACAACCCCACTTCTGAATATATATCCAAAGGAAAGGAAATCACTATCTGGAAGAGATGCTTATACCCCCATGTTTATTGCAGCATTATTCACAATCATCAAGATATAGAAACAACTAAAGTACCGTGGACAGATGAATTCAGAAAGCAAACGCTGTGTATATACACAGTGGAATGTTACTCAGCCATACAAAAGAAGAAATTTCTGCCACAAAATGACCTTGACGGCATTACGCTAAGTGAAATAAGTCAGAGAAAGATAATCACTGTAGGATCTCACATGTGGAATCTAAGAAAAGAAGACTGAACTCATAGAAACAGAATATAGAATAGTGGTTGCCAGGCGATGGGGACCGGTGGAAATAAGATAAGATGTTGGTCAAAGGGTACAAATTTCCTGTTATGAGTTATTTGGGGGAATCTAAAAAGTACAGCATAGTGACTATAGCTAACAATACTTGATTATTGCTAACAGGAAATATTAAAGATTTTCACCACACACACAAGAATGGTGGTCATGTATGGTGATGGATGTGTTAACTAACCTTATTTTGGTAAACATTTCACAATATATTTGTGTATCATATCACATTGTGCACCTTAAACTTATACAATGTTAAATGTCAGTTCTATCTCAATAAGGCTGGAAAAATAATTTTAGATGGAAACACAAGTTGTTTTTTTAAAAATCTAGTTTGTGGACACATATCTGTTGTTCCTTAAGTGCCTATGCATTATTTTGCTCCTCATTAGTTTTTTTTGTATGATAATTTTGTGTTGAGTTTTGACTAAGGTTCATTTTTTTGTTTGACATTTTAAAATCAAATTTATTTTCTTGGGCTTTTAAGAGAGTAAATTGGCCAGGACAGCTTTTCTTGCTCCATCATTACAGAGTTTGCTTCTCTGTCGTTTTCATGAATTAACAATAAATCCTGCTTCATATATTCTGAGCGCTGCCTCCTCTGTTCCACTCCTTAAGTTTTATGTGAACCTTCCCTTTTCTTTCCCGCTGTTTTTCCTGTCCACCTTAATTTGGATTGTACTACCAGTGATTTCTCCTCAGTGATGGGCTTTGTTCTGGAAGGAAATTTATTTAAGTAGTTGACAGTGACCATGACACAGTAATACCTTCATATCTTACTTCAGTCCTTTTACATTTAGTTAAAAACTTATAGATATGGAAATATGAACAAATGCATAACGTATCTAATCTTTTATTACTACATCAATAATGTGAAAATATTCTAAATACCACCTTAACTTTTCAAACATTGCATATTAAATGCAGACATCCAAGAGTTATTTAATATTTGAAATATGTAATTTTTAAAGAGGTCTTAGAAATAATTTTATTAAGTAGCTATATGGCACCTGTCTCAATTAAATGTTTTAAGGATCACAAATTTTTGATAATTAAATTCAGATATTGTATATTTGAGAGTCAATGTCAAGTTTGATGAAGCTAGATGAAATTACCTTGTGTACACTTTGATAGTATTTCTTTTAATGAATTCTTCCCTAAAAGTTCCAACTCAGAATGTGAAATCTGAAAATTGATGTTTAAAGATAAAAGTAAATAGCCAGACCACTTTCTGGATTGGGGATTGGTAAAGCAAGTGTGGAGGAACCAATGGAAAGGAGGATTACAGGAGAGTAATTCTCGATGACTGTATAAATAATTATATTTGAACTGAAATTTCAGTCCACTGTCCCAACTGTTCTTTGAAATGAAATAAAAGGAATGTCTTAGTAGTCCATAAAAAATAATATTTATTGATAAAACAATGCTTTTGTTTTGAAGAACGGGTGTGATTTTTATTGTTTTGTTCTGTCTTTGTTTTATTTTTAAAAATTTTTTATTTAATTAAATGATTTATTTTTTAAATATTTCTTAATTGATTTCAGAGACAAAAAGGGAGAGGGAGAGAGAGAGATAGAAAATCAGTGATGAGAGAGTCATTGATCAGCTGTCTCCTGCAGGTCCCCTACTGGGGATTGAGCATGTGCCTTGACTGGGAATCAAACCTCGATCTCCTGGATCATAGGTTGACGCTCAAACCCTGAGCGATTCCCGGCCGGGCTTTGTTGTTTTTTTAAAGTATATTTTACTTTCATGTGTTTATTTTCAGGTACTTCTGAATGTGTTTAAGAGATTAGCATGGTTCATTTCCAGAATGTTTCTTCAATAATTCAGGTAAGGAAATTGCATTACTTTAAAAATATTTTAAATATAATTTATTTTGTGAAGTGTTCACTTACGAGGTGTAAGACTTCTTAATATATTCTGGATACGAGGTCTTTGTGGGATATGTGTATTGCAGATATTTTTTCTTACTTGTGTCTGGCCTTGTGATTTTCTTAATGCTCTTTTGATGAGCAGAAGGTTTTCCTTGTGACAAAGTTCATTTTATCAATTCTTCTTTTATTTTTAGTGCATTTATTATCTGTCTATACCTGCCTTCATCAAGATTGCAGATATTTTGAGGGTTCTTTATGTGAAACTTCATAGTTTTAGCTTTTACTTCTATGTATATGATTGATCTTGAATTAATTTGTGTGTGTGAGTAGTTTGCTGTTGCTGTTTTCTCTGGTGGATATTCAGTCATTCTACTACCATTTGATGAAGAGATTTTTCTTTCCTCATTAAATTGCTTTGATACTTTTGTAAAAAAATCAATGCATCATGTATGTGCGGGTCTATTTCTGGACTTGTGATTTTGTTCCATTGATCTAATAGTATAAAGACATATAAATACCACACTGCCTTGATTACTAAAGCTTTATGGTAAGTCTTGAAATCATGTAGTGTAAGCCCTGCAACTTTGACTTTTTTCTTTTCAAAATTGTTTTGGTTATGGCGGTCTTTTGCATTTCCATTTTTCAGTAAAACCCACTGAGGTACTGTAGAGCAGTAGTATATCTTTTGTTAAATGTATTTTCCATTAAAATTTTTATGCCATTTAAAATAGAATGGTTCTTTAATTTTATTTGCCAAGTTTTTTCCTTTCATATACTAATATAGTTGATATGTACATAAATTTTGTATATTATTAGGTGGATAAAATCTGCTTATTAACGCTAATAGAATTTTTTAGATTCTTTGAGATGTTATGTGTAGACAATTATGTTGTTTGTGAGTAAAGACAGTTTTGCTTATTATTTGACAAACTTTATCCTTTTATTACGTTTTCTTGCCTTATTGCACTTGCTATGACTTCCAACATAATGTTGCCTAAAAGGGGTAAGAGCAGATGTTCTTGTCCTTTGACTGAGTTTAATAAGCAAGTGTTCACTATAGCATGATTAAGTATAGGGTTAACTAGAAATATTTCATATATGCCTTTTATCAGATTGAGATACTTTTTAAAAATTTTAAAGAAACATGCTGTCCTTCTCCTAGGAGTAATAAAAGTGCCTATTTCTGGGAGCTGCAAAGGGAACTCTGTAAGAAATTTTAGGGACTCTAACAGAGATGAAAAACCTAGCTGTAGTATCATTAATTTATAAATAGAAGATATGTTTTTTAGTATATCTCTTTAATAAAAAAGACTGTAGTTTACAGTATATATTCTATAAGCAAGTCCATAATGTAGTCACATTTAGATAGACAAATAAATACACATTTTTCCCCGAACGTGATGTTGAGAAAAAGTAGTTATTGGTATTCTATATATATAACAATGATATATCCTTATGAAGTATAAATTATATGAAAACAACTTAAATGAATATACTTCTCCATTGAAATAACTTCTGCAAACAGATTTTTAACATAGTTTTTAAAATTACTTTCACAAATTATGATTATAGCTTAGTTAATGAATATTATACATTTGTTTTCTTCATACTCAGGCCTTGTAAGATCTGTGTTGTAATACAATGTGAATATTTAACTAATATTCACTGATTTAACTAATATTCATTATTGCAATATTGTGAATATTTAAGTAGATAAATTAGGCTTCATGACTGAAAATGTATATTTAGCACATTTTCATATATTTTAAAAATAGGAACTTTAGACAATTTATTAGCAAAAACACATGTATTAGCATGACTGCTTATGTTCCACCTAGATGGAGTCCTCTTGAAAGCTAAATACTGGGCAAATTCTTCATTCATTTTCTACGTATATCCTTAATAATAAGTTTGGAAAGTCACATTAATTATACAGCGGAATAGGCTAATGTGACAGCCCTGGAGAAAAAAAATTGAATTCCACCTATCAACAAAATCACAGTGCCCTGTATCCAGTCTTCATCCAGAGCTACTGCTGTAAGTAGGTAACTAATAGCAGCCAACAACTGAAGCTGGGAGGAATGAAGGAACCCTATTGGGAGAAAAATCACCTCCACTTGTCCAAGCCACACAACTCTTTGTTCATTTAGACAGATGCCAATATCAAGTGGGCACCAAACTCATATGAGAAACATCCTAAGAGCAAAATCAAGTCCTTTTACTCTCATAAAAGCAAAATCACATGGGTGGTTAGCTAGGTACTTCTAGAAGGTGAAACAACCGGAGAAGAGCAGATTTTAAAGGATTAAATTAGAAGTTTATGCAACTCAAAAGAGGTAGATAATGATGATTAGAAATTCTAAGCATTCCCTGGCATGTCTAGTTTGGCTTATCCCAATTTTGACAATCCATATCCTTCAACTATGTGATCATTAGAATGAAAAAAATCTATATTGTGTGACTTTGTTTTAAATATATTTATTTATTCATTTAATCTCTTTTTTTCATTTAATCTTTTTATTCAACTAATATCTATTGAGTGTTGATCATATTCCTGGCACTTAGTACAGTGCCATTGAAATCATTAGAGAAACATCACAGCCTGGGCCTGAGCATCAGACCAGTTATCGTAATACCAAGGCCTAAATGTTGACATCAGGACAGCTTATAATAGCATTGAGGCACAGTGGTGAGTGTCAGCCCAGTGCCTGGATGTCAGGGGCTGATTTTTTTCCTTTCTCATATTTTTGCAGTTAGCAAGAAGGCCAGTTGGCTAGAGTAGAGTGAGGAGCAAACAAAGGGGAGTAGAATATAATGTCTGGGGAGTCAGTGGACCAGATCATATAGAACCTAACAGGTCAGGGTAAGGGTTTTGTTTCCATTCAGAGAGAAACAAGAAGACTATGGAAAGAACAGGTATGCGGAGTAGGGGGAGACTAGGAGTTCTGATTTGAACCCGTTAAGCTTGAAATGCCTTTTAGACATTCAAGTTCATATGTTAAGTGGGCAGTCTAAAAAATGAGTATGACATTCATGGGATACATAAATTTGAAAGTTATCAGTCTGAATCCGAGATCACCTACCTAGCACAGAGACAGAAATAATCATAAGACTAAGCACTAAGACACTCCTCACTAGACGATTAGTAAGTTTAGTAACTTAAGAGCTGAGAATTGGCCAATAAATTTGCTGATACTGAGGTTATTTGTAAACTTGTCAAAAATAAGTTATTATAGAAACCCAAAATCCTGTTTAGTTCAAAACCAAGGGAAAACTGGAGGAAATGAAGTATAAGCAGGGAGTGTAGGCAATTTTTTGAGGATATGTGTTGTAAAAGAATGCTGGAAAATTAAGCCACTAGTTAGGCGATATAGCATATTCTTCTGTGATTGAAATGATCTCATAGAGTGGGAGAAGGGAATAATACGGACTTAAGAAAACTGCAGAAAAATGACCTCAAGTAAATAAGAAGATATGATTTTATGTACTGGGAAAGTATTAACCTTAACCAGGAACACAGCCAGTTCATCCATACTATCAAGGGAGAAGGTCAAGTACATGGACATTTGATTAGAAATTGAGATCAACAGGAATTCTGAAAGAAATCGTTTTGGAGAGAATGAGAGGGAGCCAGTAGCTAAATCATGAGGGAGGTGGTCTGGGGGTGGACAGATGCCTGCATCAAGGAGGAGTAGCAGGTGATAGGTCAATGGTATTGACCTTTAAAGTGAAGTTTCCAGATATGGGGAGTAAGAGTGCAATTTCCTGGGGGTGGTAATAAGAAACAAGTGGTAAGAGAACAATCTCCTGGGAAGAATGCATGGGAAAAGTGTCCTCGGGGGCATGTGTGCTTTTAGTTAGAGCAAAGACGTTTAGGAAAGATGCGATTTTTCAGGTAACAGAGTGAAAGGGGGTTGAGAGTTGGAGAGGGGTGATAATGATGTACTATTAGAGGATGCCCAGAACATATGGGATGGGTTCCTGATGATGGGAAATAAATGAGAGGCCTTGGGTTTCTTCCAGTTACTGACATATGCAGGGATTTAGAGAGTTCCTACATTAGTTAGTTTTGATGGCCTTCCTGATAGCTGTGGGAAAGTTTATTTTCTGGGAAAGTAGTAGTTTTCTACACCCACTTCTTTCCTGACATGAGTGGGGTCAGAACAAGGCTGTTGAGTGGTGTTATGGGAGGAAGGGGCATGTTTTAGTTACTTTTAGCTTTGCCTGTCTCTAGAGAGACTTGAAACTTAAGTCTCAGTTTTCTTTTCTGTAAAAAAAAAAAGTAGGATTGTTACTGGCATTAAGTAATGTTGTTTTTCCCATATAAAGTGTTTAACACATAATCTTGCACATAGTAGATGTTCATTAACTAGTGGCTTTTAGGTATCACTGTAATTGTTGAAAATGATTTTAAGGACTGGATATTTAGTGAGCTTTTTTGGTTATTAAAATGGACCAATATGCCTAACATCGCGTGCTCTAGAAAAGCAAATGGATATAGTTTCTGAGAGTGTATGCAGCATTAAAAATATCTATTTATGGCTTTATTTACTTATCAGCTTGCCAGGGTACCTTTAAAAGCTGTTCAGAATGCATGTCTTTGATGTTACTGTAATAGGGCTTATTAGTTTAATTGTAATTGTGGCTACCATTGTAGTTAACTCAATGAGTCAGCAAGATGACCATAAGAAAGCCCTGTGATGTCTAGAAGCCATTTCTGGCAGTAACAGCCTCTAAATCCCAGTGTTTGGTTATATGGCTTTCTCCTTCTGCATGCTTGATTATATCGACTCTGAGGGTTTGCTTTGACCTATAGGGAATTATAAACATGAAGTTTTTTCATTTTACTAATTCTGATCCAAGAAATGAAACTTCTCAAAGGTGGGAAACTAAATATAACCTATTAATTTAGAAACCTCTTGAAGTCTGTAATGACATGCTCTGAACGACATGTACTTCAGAAATCTCCCCCTCTTTCTCGATCTTTCGGTCTGCCCATTTATTTGGGGCTAAGCATTTAGGCCGTGACAAATAGTTACCTAAACCGAGTACGAATAGAAGTGATTGGGTTTCCCTGCCTGTTTGAAATAAACACCTTTGTAAATGCATGATGAACTTTGCAAATCTTTTTGTTTTTCTTTCCAGAACAATTTATCATATGTGTCATATTTCTAGCTATGGTTGCCTAGTTTTGGAATCCTTAGAAATTATGGACTTAGGATCCAAAATGGTCTTAGCTTTTTTAACAAAAGAAAATAAAACCATCCAGTGGATGATTTTATGAATATTATTAACCTGAACATAAGGTGAAAATATCATCATGGTTAATAATGATCATTGTTAGCATGAAAAGATATCATTATATGTATCATATATCTTACCATTAAACTTCGCAGTGTTTACGCTTGTAGGAAGCTCATACACCCACACTGTCTCCATTGATTCTCACAGTCATCCATCGACACGTGTTATTATTCTCATTATGGATGACAGGAGAAATGCTCAGAGAATTCAAGTCATGATGCTTAAAGTGTCCCAGAGAGCTGGAAAGTGAGACTAGACCTTGATTCAAGGACTTTCTTTGCAAATGCCATGCCTTCATTGCAAGGTGATGGTTTGAAAAAATTCTACTTCTTTCTCATTTACTACCACCACCTTCAGCCCTAATTGTTTATCCCAGTTTTATAACGTATTTCCAAGGTACGGCATTTAAATTCTTCCTTTGATGCAGTTTCTTTTTAAAAAGTCCCATTTACATTGTTCCCACCTTCAGCCCTTATCATTTTACACAGTCTTGCCTGTGCACCTTCTCTGGTCCTGTCTTCTTTAGATCTTTCCTCCATCTCCTCCAGCAGGTCATTCTTTGTACAACATAGTATCATCCAGCTCCAATTTTTAAACTAGTCAATACATATTCTTAGAATAATATTCAAACCTGGAAAGGCCTAGAATATTCTTCATCTACAATCTGGCCAATGGCTTCAACTTTACCCTGTATAACCCCTTTATTCTAGGCCTGGGGAAAAGACAAAAGGAAGGCCACATGCCATGTATCTAAATATTTAAAAGATATAAATCAAGCTGTATAATAATAAAATATACTGTATGTTTCAACTTTGATATGCTTTCATATTAGGGAAATTGAAAAATCTATGCAAGGCTATATGTTTTTATGACTGCTTCCTTTCTAAGTGTGTACTCTGGTCACTTCCTTCATATTTGTGATCCTAAGCTGAGTTTGTGACAAATACATGTTTTTATTTAGGTTAAAAAAAAAGGTTTGCAATGAGTAAAATATTAAGGATAATTAAGTATTATATTTCTGGGTGGTCTGATAATGACATGGGGAGTTCTGGAATTATAATTGTTATACAGTTATTTAGCAAAGTTTACTTTTCTTCCCTTTTATTTCAGCAAATTATTAATTATTTGATGTACCATAAAATATTTTTCATAATTTAAGTGACCAGAAAGTAATACTTTAAGTTTGTGCTATCTGATACAGTAACTACACATGATTATTCTAATTAAAATTAATTAAAATTAAAATTTTGTTTCTCAGTCACAACAGTCACATTTGAATGGCTTAATAACCACATGTTGCTGGCAGATACTCTGTGGGATGGGGAGGTAGAAAATATTTTCGTCATGGCATAAAATTCTATTAAAATACACTGATCTATAAGATTAATAAATTAAACATAATTGTATTCAGAATTTACATAATTTGAATATATAATCATCAGAAATTACAATTAAATTAAGTAGAAAAAGTCAACATTGAAATTACTTTTTGTATCTGTTTTTATAAAAGGTTGTTTTTCTTATAAAATAACAGGATTCATTCAAAATTAGAAGTCAAGCCAAGATACAATTTGTAAGTGATGAATATAAAAAATTTAAATCAGTAATTTTTAAAGCTCAATTTTTAACATTATTAACTTTATTAAATATTCTATACAAAATCAGCTTTTGTAATTCTAATGTTTTGTTCTGTTTTTTTAAAATATATCTTTATTGATTTCAGAGAGAGGTAGGGAGAGGGAGAGAGAGAAACATCAATGATGAGAGTCATTGATCGGCTGCCTCCCGCACGCCCCCCCGCTGGGGATGGAGCCCGCAGCCCGGGCCAGTGTCCCTACCGGGAATCGAACCCCGAACACCTGGCTCATAGGCCAATGCTCAACTGCTGAGCCACGCTCGGCTGGGCGATTCTAGTGTTTAATGTCTATTCTCTTGCCAACGTAAACCATTTGTACCTCGGTGTGCATACGTACGAATTTTAGATCAATTTGTAAGGTTTCAAAATATTCCTCAGCTGCCATGTGCGCTTCCGAAGACTCGCACCCTAATTTATATATGCACCTTTGGACCGTAAGCTGGACCATTAAAGGAGCAAAAACAACGGGTACTTTGAACTGGTCCTGGGAAATTATATTTCAACAGGCAGAACCTGCTTGCAATTCATGCTGAGGGAGAGGATTTAACATATTAATCCTCTCTTCCTTAAATACTCCTGCCACTCAAATCCTCACCAAACTCTGAAACTGTATTCATCTTTCACACTGGCAGTGGCCCAGCATTTAAAATCTCTTTTTTTTCTTTTTTTTTTTTTGAGGGCAAGATCTGTGAGAAGGGTTTCCCTGGGGGTCTGAACAGTATTTGGTGAGAGCAGATGTTTATGGTTTATAAATTATTCTGTGCTAGCTCTGAGTAACGTAGCCACCCGGGGTGACATAATGACTTTATTTTTATGTGTGTTATGACACCAGGCCAGCCAGGGGCTTCTCGCGTGTGGATCTCAGGGTGCTAGAAACTTTTCGATACAAGCATACCGTACCTATGTCTACACTTCAGTTTTCTAAATTGTAGGTCTCTCTGCTTATGAAAATCTACCTCTCATCTTCCAGCTCTAAACCATTCCTATTTTTCAAGGTCAGATACAAACCCCAACTTCCCTATAAAGGCTTCCTAGGTGAGCCCTTACCACAAGTAATCACTCCTTCTGAATTCTTTGGCCATTTAGGCATCTGCTTTAACTTAAGTTTACCAGGAGTTAGCTTAGGCCTGGGGGAAGAGGGGCCCCAAGTAGCAGGATTCCAAGAACTCCCCCCCCCCAAAAAAAAAAAGGAACTCCTCCAGCTACTCTCAGTGAGAGGAGTTTTGTTTGTTTGTTTCATGTTGTTTTTGTTTGTTTGTCTTTCTAGTTGAGGCATCCAGGTCAGATGTTTAAAGAAAAATAGAAGTCACAGATCCTTGCAGGTCCCTATACCTTTTACTATAGTCATCGATTTATGCACGTGTACACACCCGGTCAGAAATGGTGTTCCTCATTGAAGAATACCATTCTCTCTGTACCAGCGGGCTCGGGCTCACTCACATCCACAAACAATTTCTGTTTGGTCCCTGTGACCTGGTAAGGATGGTAATAAAGTGGATGCAAGCGCAGTCGTGGGCTGTGAGCCACCAGGTCATCCCAGTCACACTCTGTGCTTTGATGTCTCTTCAAAGGGGGTCTTGCTGCGCGAAAGGAATGACCGGGAAGGTGATTAGTGAGAAGCCAGGGAGAACATTTTACAAAGATAGGTTCTGACAAGGCGGATTCCGGCGACTGTTCAAAGGTCAAAGCAGGGTTCCAGCGTTGCTGGTAGCTGGCCAACAGCCCAGCTTGCAGCTCCTCTCAACTTCACACCGATGTAACTGTGCCGTCAGGGAAAACAAAGCGAAACTGCAGATGTAAAAATATGAAAACTCACCGCACAGAGCTAGGACCAACCGCCAGCTATTGACAAAATCCTAACTTGAAGAATCAGTGTTTTTTTCCTCCTGCTTAGTGCATTGCTTTGACATCTCAGTGTAATTAAATTAGCCTTCTAACTGTCTATAATGATATATACCTTGTCCTAACTGTTTCCCAGCTACATTTTCTTCCCAAGCAACCCATGTGAGTAGGCTTGCCAGGTAAAATACAGGACGCCCAGTTAAATTTAAATCTTGGATAAGCAATGAATACTTTTGTCATATAAATAAGTCTCAAATATTTCATGGGGCATAATTATACTAAAATATGCATCGCTTATCTGAAATTTAAATTTAACAATCTTATATTCTAGCTTGCTAAATCCAGCAATCCCATGTGTGAGTAAGGACTGTCTTTTTTCCTTTCCTTTCTCTTCATACCTCTGTAATCTGGTTAATATTTATTTTCTAGTTCCAGAGATAGAGCAGGTTCTTTTCCCTCTAGCCCAGAGACTTAAAACCATGGCTGGGTATTTGAACCACAGGAAGAGTTTCAAAAAATGAGAATGCCAGGGAACCACGTAGGTCTGGGATGAGGTCCAGGTATTTATACTTTTAAAAATTCCAAAGGTTACAGTAATAAACAGCTATTATATTAAGAACCACTAAGAGAATTTAATGACACTCTCCTGCCTGCCTAAGACCTGGTAGAAAAGAAACGAAATGCTCGCTAGCTAAAGAGGGGACTAAGGGTTTCAATTTCTAAATACTCCACCATGTAGGAGTTGACCTAAGCTGACAGCAGGAAACTGTTGGTGGAGATGCGTTGTCAGAATATAAATTGTTCCTCCCTGGTCTGCCTAGATCAAAGCCGGCACTGTTTTCATGGATCCCAGCAGATGTCTTAGCACCAGCACAGGACATTGGCTTGTCCACCCTGCCGTCTTTATAAAGCTAAATGGGGGGGTGGGGGGGGTGGATGCTGGACACGAACTCTGCAGTGTCATGGAGGCTGGCTGGTGTGTATGGTTTGGGCTACCCTGGCTCACAAAGGATGGCAAGATATTTAGAGACTGGGTTTCCCCACGCAAAAATAATTTCCTAATCCTGTTTTTTAATGAAAAATTTTTAATGTTAACATAATTGCAGGTCACCACCCCCCCAGCCTTCATCCAGCTATTGTCCATGCCCACCAGTCCTTTCAAAACTATAACCCAAAGCACTCTTTCATTTCAAACATGATATTGATGTGCGTTATAATCAAGTTGCCTCAGTCCATTTTATATCTGTAAACTATACACTTTAGTTACATTAAGGAATGCTCTGTTGACTAGTCTTGTAACTAAGTATTTGTTCCAAGTATCCTAGAACCTTACTATTTAAATTGTGTCCAGAAAAGCAGCACCTAGACACCATCTGGGCATTGTTAGAAATCAGAATCTCAGGCCCCACCCCAGACCCAGGAATCAGAATCTGTATTTTAACAAGATCAACAGGTGGTTTGTATTCGACTTAAAGTCTAAGAAGCATTGATCCTAGACCCTGTGTAGGTTATAGCCCAGAGGACCTCTACCATGATAGTATCAAAGCACAGTACAGTAGGCAAATAATATATATTTAAATACTTGCTGATTAATTGGTAACATTCTATTTTTTAAAGTGTCCTTGACCTGCCAGGCTTTTTTCAACTTTGTCAATCCAATAGTATCTATGCAAAAGAAACTGTATTTATATTTATATCAAATTCATCATGTTATATAGACCTTATAGAAAATAAAAACACGTTTTTAAATTATTTGGAGATACAGACATAGAATAGAATTATGTAAAGGGACCTTAGGAGATGTACGGTCCAGCCCATTCACTTTATTAATGGAGATATTAAACAGCTTGCTAAAAGTCAGAGTCAACATTCCTGATAGCAGTTTAGTACTTATGTTTGTACAGTACGCAGCCTTTTTCCACGGTTGCGTCATGAGTGTTGTAGAACTTCTCTTATACTCTCGGCCCAAGGCCCTGGACTTGCTGTATGTAAATGATCGGTTAGTGACGAATCAACCAATTCCATGGTTTTGGAGATTATAAATCAATGCAAACTTTCTGGTGGGTCTTTTTTACATATGTCATCAAAAGGCATAAATTGGCCCTGGCCGGTTTAGCTCAGTGGATAGAGCATCAGCGCTCGGACTGAAGGGTCCCGGGTTCAATGCCGGCCAAGGGCAAGTGCCTCAGTTGCAGGCTGGATGCCTCGCCCTGGTCAGGGCATGATCGGGAGGCAACCGATTGATGTGTCTCTCTCATGTTGATATTTCTCTCTCTCTCTCTCTCTCTCTCCCTCTTCTACTCTCTCTGAAAAGCAATGGAAAAAATATCCTCAGGTGAGGTTTAATAAAAAAACAACAAAATAAAACAGGTATAAATTGGATATGTCTTTTGCCGAAGCTAGTTTACCATGTAGTAGTTTATACAAGAGAAAAAACACACACAGGATTTTAGGGAATTCTCATGAAGACCATCACTTTTGAGTGCTTAATTAGTTAATGTACCTGAGAAATATGATATGGCCTTATAAATCAGAAAGAAAATTATAAACTCAACAGTGAACTCAGAGAAGAGCTTTAACTGATAATTCATTCACAAAGGGAAAAAATCAAGCATAGGAAAAGCATAAGTAAATAAGTAAATATCAATTAAAGAAGTGTGGCAAATTACTTTGTCAAATAACACATTAAAACTTTATTTATTAGTTCATTAATTATTTCCAAACATAGTTGGTGAGGCTGCTATATAACAGGCACTGCCCTGTGTTTTGGGGAAAACCAATTATTAACAATTTCTGGAGGGCCGATTTTTTCAGCAAACATCAAAATTCTTAAAAAATAGCATGTTGGTTGTCTAATTAAGTCTATTTATAGAACTTTATATCAAATAATTATGGTTGTTTACAAAGAGATGGCAATGAGGTAATTAGCAAAAGTCAGTGTTTAATAATAAACTTTAATAGCAAAATATGGGCATTCGTCTAATAAATTATCATACATCTTTATGGATACAACTTAATGGGGCCATTAAACTGGATTTCATTTAAAAATGTTAAATTAATCAAATAATTATTAGAATTAGTGGGATGATCACCTTGTAAGGTATAAAAACGTTGAATCACTACGTCGTACACCTGAAACTAATATAACCAATATAAGATTCTATACCAACTATACTTAAATAAGTTAAAAAATGTGAAATTATATTACAGATTTTTTTATAGAAATTTACGAAGAAGGAACAAAATTTGGAACAGTATGTACAAATTTTAGATACTAAGAAGACGTATCTACATATATTTTTGGAGTTAGAGTTTGGATGATATTTATTTTCTCTTTTAAACTTTTTGAGATTATCTTGCTTTTTCCGCCATCAAAAGTAATATATAAAAAGCACGTGACAAATATGTTTGAAAACTCATATGTGCATATATGAAAGAAACAGTAAAGAGGGAAGTAGCTTGAAGTTAAGAAACGAATACTAGTTTGTGGGGTTTTTTGATCACACAAACAAGGCTTAATACTCTAGATCTGCTACTCCCTCAAGTCTTAACATCTTTGAGTTTGGATATCTTTCCCCCTTTTTTATTTGAAATACTTTCCATGGTTCTCAAAACATACTATATAATATGATTAGATTTATATTCACAAAATAAAGCAAAATAGTTCATTACCTATGTAGTTAAAAGTGAACGAAAAAATGTAAGCTATTTGAATAGAAAAGTTTAATTGCATTTAGTTTAGTATAAAAATTATAAATTGCTTAATGTAAAAGAGAAATGATGCCCCCTGAGATAGTTCATGTTATCCTGTATTTTCACATCCCTGCGTATACATATAAAATTCCATATACATCTGCGTTAATATTGCCTTGGTGTCATAAAGACATAACAGCAATTTGGCAACTGTTTGTGGCTGTATCAAGCACTGCTATTTGTCCTTTATTTATAGTAGTGACACTTGATTTTCAGTTGGATATACAGTGAGCCAGCTCTAGTGCAGCCAAGTGTGGCCATGTGACTGAGCTCTGGACAATGAAGTGTGCATTGGAACGGTACGAAAAAACTGTGGGCAGTTTCCTTCGAGGAAAAATGCTTCTTTACAGCAGGAATCCTTTTTCCTCCCTTTAAAAAAAATAGTTAGCTGGAAGGTAGGCACGATGTTTGGTGTCAGAACAGCCGCCCGAGCGCAGTAAGGCGCACGTAAGGATGGGGAGCACGACAAATAGTCCTCTACGACTGCAATCTAACCTTTGGGACAACTGGCTAGGCTATTATTTAAAAGAAAAAGAAACTTCTATCTTCGTTAACCCACTATTATTTTCGGTTCTTCATCCACAGCCAAGCTTAAGTTTACCTGATAGAGTGACCTTTTGGATAACTTGTGCCTTTCTTCTTTAATTTTGCTGAAAGGAGATAGAAAGCAGCATTGACTGCTCTCTCTCTGGAAACTCTGTTGAATCTCTGGGAAAGTATTTGTCTTAGCCCACGATCGCCCGAGCTTGGTCTTTCTATTAGCAGTTACTACTGTTATTTTTACCTCTTCATAACTCAACTGCAGCTCCTCTGGAAACAGGAACAGACGGATCCTGTCTGAAGAGAGTAACAGAGCAAATAGCATTTTGTAATTTGCTGATATAGCTTTTCTTCCAGTTTACAAAGTAAGTCTCAAGAGAACCGGGTAAAAGCAGCTATAGTTCAGGAACGTGCTTTTTACAAGGCTTTCTATACTAGCAGCACTATTAATTTATGCAGTACCCACGTTGGTATTAATTGAGAAAAGTAAGAAAAAACCCCACTGTAGTTAAAAATCCTGAGTAAGCAAAATAATAATTGATTTTTGTAATATATGGAGATGTTAAGTTATAATGATTTAACAATTAAACAAATTACCTGCTTAGGAAATATACTTTAATTTATTAAACACTGGTCTCCAAAACGGATTGAGACATCAATTGCTATGAAAATTCGGAGATATTTTTATGTCTTTTGAACTGTATTTAATAATGATGATAATTTTATAGTCTTATGTGCATGCTTTTCCTTCAAAAATCAATCCTTAACTGTGATATCAGTCTGAAAAAAGTAGATCAGTGTGAAAGAGAAATACTTATTTTGCATCATGATAATGAAATAATTTAGGTAGTGTCTGTTACATTAATATTTAATATAATTGACATCTGAATTATATTAAATAAATTCATTTTAATGATGAAGTATTTATCATATTATTTCTGATATATGAAAATGGAGAGTTTGTCTATTTTTCTACTTACAAAAACCATCTACCACCTCTTTATTCTACTATACAATACTTTAAAATTTAAGATAAGAACAAGATTAGTGTGGTTATTTTAGTTGTTTCTAAATGGAACTTTGTAAAAGGAAGAGAAAAAGACATTAAAATGATTCCACATATAAGTGAGATCAAGTGGTATTTGTCTTTCCACTGTGGAAAACAGTATGAAGTTTCCTCAAAAAATCAAAAATGGAATTGCCTTTTGACACAGCGATACAACTCTGGGCATATATCCTATGAATCCTGAAAGAATAATCAGAAAGAGTATATGCATCCTTATGTTTATAGCAGCGTAATTTACAATAGCCAAGATCTGGAAACAGCCCAAGTGCCCATCAGTAGATGAGTGGATAAAAAAGCTGTGGGACATTTACACCATGGAATACTATGCAGCTGTAAAAACATAAACAAAAATGGGGAACTCTTATTCTTTATGACAACATGCATGGACCTGGAGAGCATTATGCTAAGCGAAATAAGCCAGTCAGAGAAAGACAAATACCACATGATCTCACTCATATGTGGAATCTAATGAACAAAATAAACTGGTGAACAAAATAGATAGATGTAGAACCATGGAGCAGTCTGACAAATTTCAGAGGGAAGGCAGAGGTGGGGATTGGGTGGAGGAGAGATTAATCAGAGAACTTATAGGCATATATGCATAACCTGTGGACACAGACAATAGTGTGGAGAAGGCCTGGGGGGTACTGGGGGTGGATACTGGTTGGAGGGTATCAATGGGGGGAAAAGGGATACATCTGTAATTCTTTCAACAATAAAGATAGTTTTTAAAAAGAGCATACAATAACGTAAAAACAGTCTCTTCAATAAATGGTGTTGGGAAAATTGGACAGGTACATTCAAAAAAATGAAACTAGACCACCAACTTACACCATACACAAATATAAACAAACTCAAAATGGATAAAAGACTTAAATGTAAGTGGCAAATCTATAAAAATCCTGGAAGAAAGCATAAGCAGTAAAATCTCATATATATCTTGGAGCAATATTTTTGCCAATATATCTCCAAAAGCAAGGGAAACACAAGGAAAAATAAACAAATGGGACTACATCAAAGTAAAGCTTCTGCACAGCAAAAGACACTGTTAACAAAACAAAAAGGGAGCCCCTCATATGGGAGAACATATTTGCCAATGATTCATCTGACAAGAGGTTATTCTCAAAAGATATAAAGAACTTATAGAACTCAACAAAAGGGAAACAATCCAATTAAAAAATAGGCCAACGACCTGAATAGACACTTCTCCAAAGAGAACACAGATGGCCAATAGACATATAAAAAAATGCTCAACATCACTAATCATCAGAGATGCAAATTAAAAATACAATGAGGTATCACCTCACACCTGCCAGAATGGCCCCATCAACAAATCAACAAACAAGTGCTGGCGAGGGTGTGGAGAAAAGGGGACCCTTGTGCACTGTCGGTGGGAATGCAGACTGGGGCAGCCCCTGTGGTCATTTCGTATTTTACCATAAAGTGAGTGACTAATTGTAATGTTCTACACATTGGGAAGATTTTTCCTTCCCATTCTTTTAAGACCGTCCCTGAGAGTGTCTGTAATATCCTCAGCAGGTATCCCTTTCCATAACTGTCCCATATTCTGAGCTGACATCAGTAGGCCAAGCTCAGGTTTTTCTTCTTTCAGCTGGTCATCCCAGACCTCTACAGAGACAGATGCGAAAGACTAAGGAGTGACAGAGGAATCTGAGCTACTTGCTGAATTATTTTCTAGGTTAATATAAGAAGTGTGTGAGCTTAACTCAAAATCTGGACTGGACCCTAAAGGAGCTAATAGCTAGAGACTCCCTGCCCACACAGTCCTTGCTGCTGCTCAGCAAATCCTTTCATGAAGGGGGATCTCAGTGGTACATCCCTATATCTGCCAAATGATATATCTGTTTTCCTATGTAGGCTGTTGTCATTTTTTATTCTTTCAGGCTAAATTTAGAATCAGTTTTCTAAGCTCCAGATACTGATGTAATTTTATCTCTATTGGAATTTAATATTGATCGGAGAGATATTTTTTTTAAACAATATTGAATCTATCTAATCAAGATCATGGCATTCCTCCATTTTACCAAATCTTGTTTTTCTCTCAGTACTATTAAATTTTTACTCATATTGACTATATACATGTCCCATTAGGTTTATTCCTCTTTTATTATTTTTGTTCTCTTGTAAATTTTTTTATTGGTTATTGATTTAAAGTAAAATAGTTATTTAATACTGGTTTATTCAAAGGGAAAGTTTAGAAATTCTGTTCTTATTTATATAATTTTTTGTTGTTTATCTTGGATTTTTCAGATGGTCAAATAATTTGCAAATAAAACCATATTTACATATTAAATAATTCTTACGTGGTTAAGATAAACCCTACCTGATCATAGTGCTTCTTGTTTACATATATAAAATTGTATAGATAATTTCACATTTTATTAAAATATTAAATTCTATACTAGTTTTATGTACAAGTTGTTACATCTTCTCTTTTAATAGTGTATACAAATGCTCCTTGGTTACGATGGGGTTATTTCTCGATAGACCCATTCCAAGTTGAAAATATCCTAAATGGAAAATGTATTTAATACATCTAACCCATGGAACATCATAGCTTAGCCTAGGCTACCGTAAACACACTCAGAACACGATATTTAAAACGCAATGTCATTTTAAGAATATTCTAAGAATGCTTAAGATTTCAAAGTCTCTGGAAGGGACAGATTTAGAGGTACGTCCATTCAGTTACTCTGTTTCACTGCTTTAGTTGCCAAAGCCAGAGAGCTGCACGTTAAAGATTTCTCAAGCTAAAACTTGGCTTTGTCGAATGGACTAAAATTTCCCAGACTGGACAGGAAAACTTTATGGGATTAGGAGTGTGGAAAGAAACAGATAAAAATGAATTTCGTAGATTTAACAAGACAAGTCCATATGTTGTCTATTCCCTGTTGAGACAAATGCACCACAATGGCACGTCTATGGACACTTCTTTGTTCTTCAGAGAGTTTTAGGATCAGAAACCTGTGGTTCCACAGTGCCATTAGGGCCTCAGGCTGCCCAGATAATATAGTTCTTTCTCATTATAATATCTTTGAATTAATAGAAAGCCTAGATCCTGGTAATGAATCTTTGAACCGATCTTCTGATCTTAAATGCATTTGCACTGACCCTCTGACTCTTCCCTAATTGATTTAAGTGCAAGACATTGAGTTCAGAACCGGCAGTTCATTTAAATCTGTGATGTGAAATAAGGCCTAGGCGGGGGAGCCTTCTCTTTCTTACCTGTTTCATTTTTAAGCAAAACAAAAAGGCCATTCGCCTCCTGAACATAAATTATTACATTCATCCAGTCTACTTTCTGCAACATGAGGGTTTTATGAGAACTCGGATAATCAGCTAAGGATAATTATTTACCTTTTATAAATAACGGAAAGCTAAGATTTTATATAGGTACTCTGAAAAAATTGTAAGTTTTTGAAACAATACTATGGAATTTACATATTAGTGGTTATAAAATAAATATTCTGTGTCCACAAACCACACTACTTTCACTTGATGGGTCTATATTTTTGGAAAGAAAGAATACAATGAGTGTCACGTAGAACTGATGTCACAAAGGCAAACATTTGTGCAAAAATGAATCAAAAGTTGTTTTAGTTAAGAAAAACTGCAATCACAGATGCTGGAAATTAATTTCATTCTTAAAATGCCTAATGATAATTAACTTTCATATTTTAATAAAGTTTGCAAGAATTGCTTTCACTTCAGGAGGCCTTAAAATTCCCTTTCTTTAGGGGATAAAGTGTTTAATCACCATTTACTTTTGTCTGAAATCAGTGCATAATAATGCTGTATAATATGGAAAGGCATTGAAGAGGGAAAATATGCCCCAAATCAGTGCACACCGGCACTATTGCCCGTAGAAGACAGATGCAATGTAAAATATTTTTATTATTAAAAAAATGGAAAGTGGCATTCCAATTAAGAGTCAGTCTATGGAAAACTGCCACAAATCGGCATTTGAAGAAATAATTAGTTTTTAAGGATGCCCAGCATCTCCGTAACATCCTGCGGTGACATATCAGCTACTCCTAGAAAATAGCAGCAGTAAGTCTCAAGGCCCTTCAATGTCTATTGATTTAATATTATAACATGCTCTTATAAAAAAGAAAAAGACCATGGCATATTTTTCAAATTAATCCCTCACAATTTATCATAGCTAGGCACAGCAACCTTTTCAAGAGATGTTTTGACATTTGATTTAATTTTAAAATTCAATTGACCAAAACTATGGTCATTTTACTTTTTCTTTGTATACGGGAGTGTTTGCAACAAGTCACCGATTTTATTAATGATCTGGGTTTTTTAATGTGTATGTTTGTCTTGTAAAGAAAGAGAAAAGACGAGCCTTCAATTGTTTAAAATATCACATCTGCATAAATCAAAGAAATTGAAGTGACAACACTTTGCTAATCATCTCAGATACCAAAGAGGATTTCTGTTTTACGGCCTATTTTACCTTTTATCCAGATATTTGCAGTGTGGTCGTGATAAACTCGTGCTTTCTCTCTCTGTTGCAAATTAGCAGAAGGTTTCACCGCAGGTGAGGAGTTACGGTCGTAGAATGAACAAGAAACATGCTTCCCCAAACTTTAGGATGTTGAATAATAGTTTGTTCTGGTTTGCGTGACTCAAGAGCATAGCACAGCAATAAGAGGGCACAGAGCCTAGCAAAACGGACAGACAGACAGACAGTTATATTGGAAGGATTCCTAAAGCCCTCGAAAACATTGTTTTCTTAAACTGCAAAACTTTTCTCTCCTACTTTTAAAAGATCATTGAAGGTTTTGCTATCACTTTAATAAATCAAGAGAAAAACATTATTCAGCTCAGACTACTTAGTACCATAGTCATTTATTTTGCAAAGAATGCACATGCTCATTTATTTTACTTTGCTTGGATGAGATACTCCAGAGTGATCTCTATGTAGGAGATTTCTCTAAGGCCTGTGGGTTTCATACATAATATATCATAAAGTTGCTTTTGCGGGGGGGAAGTAGTTAACATTCTGTTTCACACACATGAGCAACTTTCTTCCTGGACTTATCTGGTAGACAGGGTCACTAGGGGTTTTTGTTTGTTTGTTTGTGAATTGGTCACGTTAGGTGGAATCATTTTTGAGATTTTTCAGATTCAGCTCCTGAGCATGTGATAAAACACTTGTGAGACCAAGAGAGTCATCCGTTCATGGAATAAAAAATATATATTTTTTAAAAAGTAACAGTCCAGGCAATTTACCAAGGATTTTAATTCTGAAGTCTGGCATTTAACATGCAGCCCTTACAAAATATAATTTTGTAAGTGCATTGAGTGTCCCCAGATGCGCACTATATGAGCACTCTGAATGGAAGGGCCTTATAATATGTGTTTAGGGGTGAGTATATATATGTGTATATTTACAGAGAATTGGCATGGGCGCCAGAGAAGGTGAAAGGTAAATCAGACAGATGAATATGTGATTTCAAGAACTGTGTCTATTGGAAGTTATATTGAATGTGAACAAAGATTAACAAGATGGTCATATGTGGAAAAGTAATAAAGAGCCAAAAAGACATATCAAAGTGAATCACTAAGAAGCAGGCAGGAAATATTTAAAACAGTATTATGTATATATACTTTTACTCTTTATGACTTTGTTGGCGTTGCAGTTAGAGAGAAGTGACTTAAAATCCATTGTCTTACATTTAGATTTATTCATAGAATCATAGCTAAGATTAATTTTCACTACAGAAAGAGCTTTCCAGTGGTAGTAGTTTCTCATTGCTGCTGTAACAAATTACCACAAACTTAGTGGCTTAAAACATGATTTACTGTCTTCCAGTTCTGTAGGTCACAAGTCCAACACAGGTGTCCTGGGCTAAAATGAAGGTGGCAGCTGGTCAGTGTTCCTCCTGGAGGATCTGGGTGTTGTCGGAGGGCAGTTTGTGCCTTGTGTCCCCGGTTGCCGCTGGGGGGTGGCGTTCTCGGGGTACCTTTGGAATAAGCATTTCCAGAGGCCCCCAGAAGAGGATGTGATATGGTAGAAAGCTTTATTTCCATGGAATCGCACCCCTGGGTTTCCAAAGTCCCATTTCCCTTAGTCCAGTCCTAGAAGAAGTGTAGCTGGGCTTTCAGTAGGGCTAGGGGCAGGGCCAGTGTCCAGACTTTCCTTTCCACGTTGGAGCCGGGTCCAGTCTACTATCAGGCCAGTTTCGCTTCTGTTTTCGGCTGCAGCCCATCAGTGCACTGCGTGTGGGGTCCCCATGGCCATGGGCATGCAAGGAACCCAAGAGTCACAAGGCAAGAGCTAAGCCCACCAAGAGTTCCGAGAGGAACCAAGAGAGTGAATTCCTTTGTCTAGGGCATTATGAATCCCCAGCTTTCCGTGTGCTTGCAGTGGCCATGCCCGTTCTGTCCAGTGACTTCAATTCCTAGGGGTGACTGACTGCAAGCACCTTCCATAGCCCCCCCAACTTTACCAGGCATGCGTCTATCTCCCCTTGTTGGATCCCTGGGGAGTGTGAGGCTGCGGCCTCCTGGTGAAGCTGCCCGGATGACATGCCTGTCACGCCTGGCTTCCCCCTCTGCTCCTTTCCTGTTATTAATAACTAGCTCATTACAATGTTATCATAGGGATCCAGGATCTGTTCCCTTGCTTTTGCCAATTCCTACAGGCCATTTGGATTCCTTGGTTCATGGCTCTGTCACTATCTGCAAAACCATCCGTGTAGCATCTTTTCTATTCTCTGACCTCTCCTTCCATCTTCACATCTCTTTCTGTGATTCTGACCCTCTTTGTCTCTCTTCTAAGGACCCTAGTGATTACATTGGACCCACATAATCCAGGATCATTTCCTCTTCAAGATTTTTAACTTAATCACATCTGCAAGCTCCCTTTTGCCATATAAGGTGACACAGGCACAGGTCCAGCAATGGGAGGGAGGGGGCATCAAACAACCTGCAACACCTCTATACGGCTTTTATTGTCTCATTGCATCCAATATCATCCTTCATTGCATTTATTACAGTATCTTCTATATCACCATTTTATACTCGAGTATGTGGTGCAGTGACTGGCACACAACAGGCACACTATCAATATTTCTTGACTGGACAACTGAAATCTATCCAGATCCTAGATGTTTTGATCCCAGCCCATGGCTCTATTTGCATCACAAGGCTGCTTTTCCCATTAGTAGTATCATTTTATTACAGATATTATTCTGAAAGTAGTTCCCATAGATGCGTTTTTACCCTTAAACTAAATCAAATGCTTTCTCTGCTTTAGCACAACTGAAAAGTTGCCAACTGCTCATATGGATTCCACACAAAATATCAGGTTCGGATTGTAGTTAAATTGGATCATGACCCATGCTAAAGAATTTAGTCATTTTGGCCAATTTTTACTTCTCTTTTACCAAGGAAAGAGAGAACATGCTATGTTAAACAAATTGCAGTTTTGTTTTGTAAAACATATTCCGAAAACTGTTGGAAAAAATGAATGGAAAAAAAACCCTGATACATTTTTTAACCACTTAAATTCAGATGGCATTAAAGTATGCAAAATAATATATCTGAAAGTATTTCAAGTTTGAGGAAAAATGTTCCTGTTATATATCTGTAGTAATGCGATTTTTATCTGAAGGAAGGTTAGTCCAAGAAGAGAGATCCCTTTAACTCCAAAAAAAAAATGAAATGCTCCTTCTACAGGTTGCCATGGTTTCAGTTTAGAGAAAAAAAAAAAAAATTGGAAGGTCACCAATAAGTTCTGAGCAGATTCTCTTTTTTTTTTGCGAAAAGAAATCATACCAATGCAGAGTACAATCCTAACAAGATTTAGAACAATACAGGCACTTTGGAAATTACAAAACCATTAGTCAATACTATATTAAGCTGATTTATTACCCTCTAGTGCTACTGTGTTTGAGCTGCTGATGGGGATCCAGTTAAGAAATAAGATTATGACTCCTTTCTTGAGGTTTTCACACTATTTGCTCAGAAAATAAAGTAAATTAGACAATAAATCATTGTTCATATCACTTCTAAACAAGTACTAGTCTAAGAGGTGGATATTCAGGTTGAAAATTCTTTCCTCTCCCCTGTATCAAAATTCAGCACAGTTACTTTCAGTCAAATGGTGCAGAAGGCTCCTTGATTGCAAGGAAGGAAACCTAATTTGAACTAGATTAAAGAACAAAACAGAATTTATTAGAAAGACAGTATCTCCCGATATTGTCAACCAGTGTCTAAAAACACTGTGATTCTGAGCTCTGCCCGTCTCCGAACTCCCTGCTTCCCTAAACTCTATAAAAGATCAAGCACTTCGCTTTGTTCAACGAGACTGTGGTACAAACACAGCTCTCCCTTGCCTCACGGGCAATAAATTCAGCCTCTTTGTTTCAGACACTGAGCGGTGGCCTCTTCCTTCGACACCAGAATTGCTACCATCTTCCAGACAAACCACCATCCTCTCACCCACCCAGCCGTCTCACTGAGGAGCAGAGGCATAGGTGGGCTTGCACCCCCGTGGCCCCCCATGGGGTCAAGAACAAATTTAAAATTGGCAATAAAAGTTGTTATTTTCCCAGTTTAGAGTTTATATTTGTTACACGCAGATCAGTCCCATTTGAGTCAAGTTTCTGCCTTCTAATTTCTTTCCCATTTCCTCAATTCTCTTCAGTAAGGAGCCCAGGGATTTAGCTGGGCCTTCCTCACTCCCATGGGAAGAAGGGGAAGCTTGCATTCAGGGTGGACGGGAGTGTGGATGGTTTGTTCTGCTGGCAGCAGGGAGAGGAAAACTTCAGTTTCAGTGACCATCCTGTGCATTCTCTCCGCTTGCAAATGCGCAGGGCCTGGTCTGTTCTAGCTTTTGGACTGGTGACCACGTCTAACAGAGAGGCTCCAGATCTGACCTTCAGTGTTTGTTCTCTACTTTGCAGCCCCCTTGTCCACCCTTCAGTCCACTGGCCTTCTCTGCACCTCTCTGAGTCTTCTCACTAGGCCACTTGTCACACAGCCAGGCAGGGGGAAACCAAGGTAGCAGCCCAGGCAAGCTGCTTCAGGCTCATCTGTGTAGCTGTCCCTCTACCCACCACTTTGCTGTCACTAGAAGGCTGTTGGATTTGGTCTAGAGAGAGGCTTGTCAGATGTGCCCAGGCTTTCAGATTCCTAAAGATTCTTTACCCGGGGAATGACACCTCTGTGCCCTGACGTTCTCAAGATCTCCCATACTTACCTTGGTGTTCCTAGAGTTCTCCCTTCCCTGGTTTCAGCCCAGCTGGAACTAGATTGAAGACACCTTTTCCCACTGTCTTCCACTTCTCCCAGACCACTGAGGATGAAGGACACTTCATCTTTCATATCATGGATTTTACATCACTTCTTTTATATCGTGGATTTCCCCAGATGGAATCTTTCTTCTGCCCCATAGAAAATTCACAGCTCAGGCACAAAGGTTACCCCTTCTAAAATAAGAGCTTTCTCTATGATCTAGTCGTCCAAGTCTATTTCTCACTATGTTAAAAGGACTTAAAGAAATTTAGAAAATCCTTTTCTCTCGATAAAACCTGGATTTTAAGATTCTTATCATGCTTTTATCTCAAGGAAAGTCAATTTTGGATTCTAAAAGCTGAGTATTGCTCCTCCATTTCCCTTTGTATTCCTGTTCCAACAATCCCAGTCTTCCCAAGTTGTGAATGCCTCTGACCGAGTGGGGGAAGGCATGAGCACAGGAATATAAAAGATAAATGAAAATGTCTGCATTTGTGTGAAAATGTTATCTGTAGTACATACTGGTACAATGTTTGCCACACTAATGAAATGTTTTGAAAATATATTTATATCTGATACTTGTGGTTTAAAGGAACTCAAAATGTTAAAGTTCATTAACAATTTTATTCATATGTGGAGACTGCTCATGACCCCAAAGATTTGGCAACACAAAGGTCACATGTACTTCACCTCCATGTGCCATGAATTCCTTGCTGTCTGATACCTAATTAATATGCTCTCTCCTATGAGACTGAAAGCCACGAGAACCTTTAACTTGGTTACTATGTGGATATTTTCGTGTGGCCAGTTAGTGGGATCAGAGGAGGCAGCGACTCAAAGGGACAGTCACTCAACAACCAGTAGAGAAACAAAGGAGAGGAAAGTGAAGGGCATTCCAAGTGACAAGTGCTTTCTGCTAAGCAGTACTGAGAGAATGTTAAAAACATAAAATATAAAGTCTTACACATAGCAAAACTCACCTAGAATAGTAGAATGCAGTGAACTGATTTGCTCACTTTATTAACCATTAAATGCGGATACCTGTGAAAAGTGCTGAGTCTTATCGATACTGTCTTAGATTACTCAGCAGGTTTAGGTGCCATCAGCAGCAGCAACCATCACAAACATCACATCCTTATTTTGGGCCTGGTGCTTTTCCGAGTGCTGTGCATTTATAATCATTTTTACTGTTCAAAACAACCCTGTGAAATACTTAACTATTACCATCGCAGTTTTACAGGTTAAGAAATTAAAACACAAATAGGTTCAATAGCTTTTGCGAGGACACACAGATAATGGACATGAAGCTTGACTTTTGCATCGTGAATTGGCTTCGCGTTCTTTTTATTTGTAATAAGATATTTCTATGATATTTCTCCAAAGTCACTGATCTGGTTGATGGAGAGGTACGGAGTTCAGTGTTGCTATCCCAGGTGTGGCCGTATGGCCAGGTGGCTGTGCATGCAGCATGGCTGTGCTGTCCCTGGGTGTATCCCTTAATTATTGTAATCCCACAGAGCCCTTAGCTCTCCCTCGTTTAGACATGCAGAAGCTGCTATTACTCGAAGTTCATCAGCGATTATCACTTTGAGAGTATGGCAGTCTGTAAATCATGGTGTTGGATTTTTTTAACTAGGGAAAGCCCCAAGGGACTCAGCCTAAAACTTAATGGCAGGAGGCAGCTCTGTCTGGAGCCTTAGGCAATCCAAGAGGACAGTTGTTTCCCTCTTGGCAACACTCACTGGTGACTGACTCAGGATACCTGCCATTTGCGCTGCTGTTGTAGAAAGTTACCAGGTTCTTTGGGCGTAAAGCCAAGCGGATGTCTTCTGCCAGTTCCCCCTTTTGCCCAAATAACTGTGGTTATGTGGAAGACGAGGCTCTGCCGCAATTCACAGTCCAACCTAGAGTCCTGTGGGGTTGGGGGACAAGGGAGAACACATGTACCCTGGCTGAGAAAAGCTGGCTCCCAAGATTCCCCTTAAGGAAAATTTTGAGAATAAACTTATCCACTGTTTATGGCTCTTCTTTTCCGTAGAATGGGGAGTTCTAAATATCCTAACAAACTGAAACAATACAAAAGGACAATAGATATTAAAAAAGCAATAGCTATAAAATCACAAGAGCAAAGAGGTCAGAAAAGAAAAACCCACTGTGTATCACCATCAGTTTGTAAATAGATCTCTACATGGATGCATAAGTATTACACATTTATTTTACTCTGGGCACTCTAATTCATTACAAACAAACATTTAACAATATTGAGAGAAATGTGAAATAACAAAGATGAGACAAGTTTACCTGATGTTTTGTTTAGGGGTTAGAATTATAAGCTAAACTAGTTCCTAGGTAATAGCCTTATTTTAAAAGTCATTATACAAACTATTTTAAAATTTTGATAAGATCACTTAAATTTCTGATAAGTAAATTATTCATCTTACCAATTTACATAGTTGTGAATTAAATAAATTAAAACAGAGGAGTGGCTTATATAAATAACACTTTTTTAAAAAAATATGTCTTTGGTGATTTCAGAGAGAGGAAGGGAGAGAGAGAGAGAAATATCAGTGAAGAGAGAGTCAATGACCGGCTGCCTCCCGCACCCCCCCTGCTGGGGATGGAGCCCGCAACCTGGGCCTGTGCCCTGACCGGGAATCAAACCACGATCTCCTGGATCCTAGATCGATCTCAACCACTGAGCCACACAGGCCAGGTGCAGTTCCCTGTCTTTTTGTCTTGCTCCTTGTTGGCTCATCTGTCCTCTGTTCACTCCTGTGCATAAAGTGTCCCCACCTGTGTTTCTCACAAAGGAGAAGCAAGTCGCCATGGTCAAATATATTTCAGGAGAGGCTGCTCTAGAGAAACTTACATAAATGCCGTGTGCCTCCGCCTGACTTTATGTAGTTATAAAAAAATGGCAATGAATTTGAAGTAACTAACAGCCTAGCCCTGGGAGCACAGCTCCTCTGATTTGTCACTGAGGTGTGGGACCATACCCTCTAAGGCACAGAACTGGGGAAGGGCCTGACATGTTCTGCTGAGAATCAAAGCACCTAGCAAAAGCATGGCCCTGGGTGGAAAGTCATTTAATCTGCTCCCAGAATTTAACCTAGAGAAGGGTTAACCCACAGAGAGGGACAAGATTTTTCTAGCAATGTTTATAGATCTAATAATATCAAGTAAACAATTGCTTCAGCAGTCTTTCAGCAGTTGATTTTATTTACTAAAGAGAAAAAAAATTACATAACTGGAACCAAATATCCAATTTCTAAAATTAAAAAGATAACAAAAATTATATTTAAATAAATAAATACATAAATAAATAAAAAGATAACAAAAATTATATTAACAAGCAAAAACCAAAACATTTTGTTTTGCAAAAAGTAAATTTCTTATGTAATGCATAAAATAAAATCTATTTCTACAGAGATGACTAATATTTTTTTGGAGGAAGTCCTTTTCCTTCACTTGCTAATTTATAAATAAAATATCAATAGCACTATGTTAATACCCTTTCATACAGTGCTCAAATACTAGAACATCTTGAGATACATACTACAGTGATGATATTTTAATAAAATATATTCTCCACATCTCCTGACATTTATTTTTATTCACTTTTTTTGGATTCCTATACAATCATTCAAATCCAAACTGAGTCACCATAATTTAAGACAGTGTCAAGGTCTCCCCATTCTTTGTTCTGTCTGCTTAAGACCTAGTGCCCAATAGCCTCAGGAAACTGGCAGGGTTTAAGGTGAAATCTATAGATCTTGACAGGGATTAATCAATGTGGTCTCTAAGAAGTAGATGGCTGTCTTGTTCAAAGTCATTTTTTTCCCACTTCTGGAGTGTAAGACACTTCTCTTCACTGCTATAATCAATAGTCTTTGTAAGTGATGCAACTATGGGCACCTGAGCAGGTACAAATGAGCCAATTCAGTTATATAATTCATGTGGAATATAATATTCCCATTTCCAAATGTCCTTAAATGCTACCACCATCAACATCAGAACCTAAAGAAAGGAAGTGTGAAAGAAATATTTTAAAAATTTGCAATAAATGGCTTCTTTCTATTATACTTTGATTTAACTGTAAAAATGATCCTGCCAGATGAAGGTTTATACTTTTAGATGCACAGAATAATAGGAGAAAGTCCTCTTGATTCGGAGGGGTTGTTAGTTGAGGCCACAGGGGGAAAAGCTTAGGGACTTGATTTGTGGATGTCGGAATAAGTACACTGTTGGTTTTAGGGGTTTTTTTCATTGCTAAGAAACATTTTGCTTTCTCTGATATTGTTCAGTAGATATTCTCTCTTTTAAAAAATGACCGGGTTTCTTAAAGTGCAATGAAGTTATTTTTGTCTTTCTAGCAAATTTCTGAATCTAGAATTTTTTCAAAAAGATATGTTTAAAAGAAACAAGGTTAGAAGATATAGTTTATTAAAATTACTCCCATTTTTATATTTATTCAAATTGAGTACCCATATACAACATTTAAAATATTTGCTACTTTTTTTATTCATTAAAATGGGAGGGGCCCAGCCAGGCATGGCTCAGCTGTTGAGCATCAACCTAGGATCCAGGAGATCGCGGTTCGATTCCCGGTCAGGGCACAGGCCTGGGTTGCGGGCTCGATCCCCAGCAGGGGGCGCTCAGGAGGCAGCCGATCAATGACTCTCATCATTGATGTTCCTCTCTCCCTCCCTCTCCCTTCCTCTCCTGAAGTCAATAAAGGTATATTTAAAAAAAAAACACAAAACAACATTTAAAAAAATATATAAATATATATGGGAGGGGGTGGGTGGAGGTGGAAGAAGGCATAGATGGGGTAAATGATGATGAAAGAAATAAAATAAAATAAATAAAATAAAATAAAATAAAATAAAATAATGCATCACTGAAAAATATATGTGTATGTGTATATATATATATATGCCTTTGTGTTTTATATGTATATATATATATATATAAAGCTTACATGCTTGGCAGGTCTCCGCATGGCAAACATGTTCTAGCCTATGAATTTCTATGTTCACCCATTCATTCCTAATTGTGTATTATATTCCTGGACTAATATATACAGAGATTATAGACACAATTTCTGGGGGAGGAAAGATATATAAATCTAAACATATCCATATATGAGAAGTGTGTGTACAAGGTGAGGAGGGGTCACAGAATAGCAGGACCTAATGTTTGAGAGGAAGTAGAAAAATTAGAGTCTGAATCCTAAGTGAGATGAACCAGAGGGAGTCAGAAGTAGACTGGTATTCTAGAAGGAGTAAAATGCAGAGTACAAAGGTACCTTTGACAAGAGGGCCTTCCTTTCCATTACTTATTGGATTAATACAATTATGACTTTATAGCTAATGTCAAGCCCCAATCCATTCTTCCACAGGCAAATGGAATAATTTTTCAAAGATCAAATCTGATAATATCGCTACCATGGTTACAACTTTGCAATAGCTCACGACAGACATTAGGAGAAAACACGGTCTTTATAAGTCTTGTTATGCTTTTGACCCATGTTCTATTAACTGACCTCTTTTGTAGACAGTTTTTACAGACTTAAATTTCATTCACTGACATTAACTGATATTGACAGACTTCTAAGAAATAGTTCTTTAAACTCAATAGCTTCATTTAGTGTAGGAATGTTGAACTCAAAATATTTCTATAAATCTAACAGCTGTATTTACTAGAGGAATTTTGACAATATTGTACATTACATTACACGGTATTCTTTCTTTGAAGACTCTTGAAAGAAATATTTATCTGGCCTCAAAGCTGGAAATAGCTGTTTCTTCAGAGAAACTGCTTGACTTCCTCTCCTTCTGTACATTCTGAACCATGTTAAGTATTAGTTTGCCTCTTTGACTGGTTTAATGGAATGCTTAGAATCCAGAATATATTATCATCTATTAGGAAGTGTTTAGGATATTAAGGCATCTTGTAAAAACTAATCTTACTATTTGCCTTTATCTTATTTTTCCCTTTAATTTCTCTTGACCTCATTTCTTCTCATTTATTTTGTTTCACTCCATACAGGTATAGCATAAGAGCCTGAAATTCACATTAAATCTTCTCAAGCAAAGTATTACTTGATGAGATTTTGGGGGGGGCAGGGAGAGAAGGTATACAGTTCTCCCAATGTGATAGCTTTTAAAGGATACAAGTAAAAGGGAGGAGGAAAAAAAAACACCTATTGCTCTGTAGTCAAGTTATGCATGTATATACTAGGTTTCTCGCTGTTTCTGAAATGTATCATTTATAAGACAGCTTTAAAAAAAGCATAAAGTCATCTGGAATTGGCAGATTAGCTGAAGGAGACTTTTGTTCAGAATTTCTTGGGGGGGACCATGAATCCCCTATTCTCAATCCAGATGATTCTACAGTTGCTCACCCAACCCCAAGATCCAGGAGAGATATAAAATCTGGTCCTAGCCTGTTAGAACATCCCAACCCCAAGCAAAATGACTGATTTGGAGATAGACTGGGACGCACAGCTAGCCGGTCAGAGCCACTGTGAGACTTTTGATGGGACTTGTATTGTAGATGTCAAGAATGAGGGAAGCCTAGAGCAGCTGATGTTCTTGTGTTTCCATTTGCAGAAGCTTTAGGATTAGGCCACCACTGTACCATGGAGAGCTGAAAGCAGTAATAGAAAGAAAGTAAAACTAATATAATTAGATTTTCCAGTACATAAGCTAATTATTTCTTTTATTGCTTAAAATCATTTGAATTGGATCTTTGTCATTTTTGAATTCAAGTGTCACAATTAACAAAACTCTCTCCTAACTCTCTCCTGTCCTCTCTGTATCTCTCTCTCTCCCTCCCCCCTTATATATAGATATGTGTGTGTGTGTGTCTGTGTGTCTGTGTCTGTGTCTGTGTGTATGGGTGGTTTTCATGTCATACTGAATCACTCACTGCCACCTGCCCCGATACCTCTTTGCCCAAACTCTTCCAACCTACTAACCTGAATGTTTCATTTTAATATCCTAGTTGCACAGATGTAAGCTTTTTCTTTTTCAAACAATATTATCTTTTATTTTTCTTTTCTGCAGCTATATGCTCAGAAAGCCCTCTAGTCCCACTGTACACTTATCTTATTATATAATTAGGCCCTTGAAGTAGACACTTTGTTTAATATGTCATAGAAGTACTCCCTTCTATGGTTTCCCTTCTCAGGTGTAGCATTTGTATTACTACAAAGGTTTTAATTATTAAATCAGACTCACACTAATAATAGATCTTACCCAGCACCAAACTATACTAATGATTCAAAGAATGCAGGTAAGCATTGAGAGGAGATGGAATATTCTTTCTTTGGAGCAGCCCAACGTTGTTAGGTGTCCATTTTCTTGTAAATTGTGGTAAATTTTGCTTTTGGATCAGCAGATTAATTTTTGAGAATTTAGGGACTCCTCCATTTTATTCCCTGTTAATTGTCCAAATAGTAAAATGCTCCCTTGACTACCTTCTACTCTCTAACCAACCATGCTTACTGTATATTTACAATAGGCAATATAGATCATAAGCATGTTTATAAGATGAGCTGTTAGCAGTCATTCATCATACATCTCCTCTTGTCCAGGTATGAAGGAAATGGATTACAAGTCTATGGTTAAATTCTAAAGGTCTAAGGACCTAATATAAAGCCTAGAAGATATTTTGGGATTGATAACAATATTATATATGGAACACCAACTCTTTACTATGCATTGTGATATAGAGGCTCACAGACAACTAAAGGATGGCTTCTTATCTTTTCAGAATTCACAGTCAAGCAGAAACAATATATAAAGAAATAATATAACACATAAAGACAAGTGATAAAATTTATGCCAGGTTATTAAGATAACCAAGAGTAGAGATACCCAAATATGACCGAGGAATTCATAATACCACCTTGAAGGGAAGTTACTTGAAACTGAGTTTTGAAAGATAATGACTTGTCTAAAAAGAGAATGGAAGATGGTCATTCGAAACTCAGAAAATTGTAACGGAAACAATAAGTTAAAAAACAAAGTGATTTATGGTGTAAACAGTGTGTTATGATGAGAGCAGAAAGAGTTTGTGAGAGTGTGTTAGAAGAAGAATCCAATGAAAGGTAGGTCTTAGATCTAAGATTTTTATTTTTATTTTTGAACCTAGGGTAACCAGTGAAAAATTTTAAGGCCATAAGGGACTTTTACACTTATATTTCCATTTTTTCTTTTATTATTTTCTATTCAACTATTTACTTATACTTTTAACAAATATTTATGGAGAGACAAGCACTGTCATAGAGGTTGATTTTACAAGTATAACTGAATTGGATAAAGTTCCCTCTCTTTGATTTTACAGAGAAGTGGATAAGAAGAAACAGTTAAAGAGTAACACATATTTATTGTTATTAAAATATAATGTTTGTGCTAAGCACAGCTAGGGATCTCTGAAAATAAAAATACCAGGTGGGAGCTACCTAGGGGAGTTTGTCAGTGAAGGCCTGTCTGTGGAAGCTCCATCAAAGTTGATGAAAGAAGAGAAGAAACCAGTCTTAGGTGACTGCATGACAGAGAGAACTTTGTGAGCTTCTAATGAAGGCAATTTAATATAATTAAGGAACATAAAGAAGTTAGGAACAAGTCAGAAAGTTTTTATAACAATTCAGGTGAGAAAAAGTAATGTGGTTATTGGTAATAAAAGCTAACATTTCTTGAGCACATATTTAGTTTGAACCACATACAATTGCTAATATGCAACCATCTGACCTACCAAAATGGCAATTTCATGTGGTTCAGCCTATATATTAGATATTACACTAAGTACTTGAATACACAATCTCATTTAATATTTATGAAAACCATACGATGAGATTATTGTTCATATTTTTGCAATGAGAAAACTGACGCTTATCGAGAGCAAATAATTTCCCCAGAGACACATGGCTAGTAAGAGGGTGAACCGGTCAAGTCCCAGCAAGAACCAAGTGGTATATTCAGACAGAATAATGTGAGGGAAGACTAATACAGGGACTATGTACAGAGGCTTTGATACAATTTAGGGAAACCAAAAGGGACAGTGAAGTAATATCGGAATAACACCAGCCACCAGCTATTACCAGAAGGGGCAAGAATATTACCCAGAGAAGTAACTATATGTAAAAGATTGCCTGACAGGAGCTGTGGCCTTTGGTAGAGACATGAAGCCAATCTATGGAGCTTCAGTAAGGAGAGACATGAGCTAATAAATACCCCAGAGTTGACTATCTATACACCACCAGTCTCTTTCCTGAACTTCCCATTAGAGGAACACAACCACAAGTCAGAGGGCAATGAAGCTTGCGGATATAGTCCATAAAGGTCCATCTCACAGGACACAGGGTAAATAGAGAAGGTGGGGATGGTCCTGGAGGGGACTGGGAAGCAGGAGATATCCAGCATTGACTTGGAGTGAGGTATTGAAATGAGCCCTTGATAAAAAGCACAATTCAATATATTATTTGGTGGGCCAAAGTCAAGTAGCAGAAGTACATATTGTGAGGATAGAGAAAACAGGAAAACTAATAGAGATGCAGTGTGCAAACATTGATAGGGGATGAGAAAAAGGAGGAATCTAAGGTGTGTCCAAGCCTTTGGTTTGGGTGGTTGGGTAAATAGTGGCCTTGAGTGAAATAAGGACCTGGAGAGTATTGTGCTAAGTGAAATAAGCCAGTCAGAGAAAGACAAATACCATGTGATTTTACTTATATGTGGAATCTAATGAACAAAATAAACAAGCAAATGGAAACAGACTCAAAAATAGAGAGAACAGACTGAGAACTGTAAGAGGGAAGGTGGTCTGGGGCCGGGTGAGAAGGGATTAAGCAAAGAAAAAAAAGAAAAGCTCATGGACACAGACAACCGTATGGTGATTACCAAAGGAAAGCAGGGGTGGGGAGAGGTTAAAGAAGGTAAAGGGGGGATAAATGGTGATGGAAGGAAACTTGACTTGGAGCAGTGAACACACAATACAATATACAGATGAGGTATTGTAGAATTGTGTACCTGAAACCTACCTAATTTTATTAAGCAATATCACCCCAATAAATTAAATTTTTAAAAGAAGGACAAATGGAAGGAGAAACAAAAGTTCAATTTGGAGAATGTGCAGTTGTAGTATCTATGGGTCATACAGCCTAGCAGGCAGACAGACAGACAGACAGACAGATAGATGATAGATAGATAGATCGATTGATCGATAGATAGATAGATACATACATACATAGATACATAGATACATAGATAGATACATAGATACATAGATAGATACATAGATACATAGATAGGAAATTTTGGAGATAGTTTTGAGTTTTGAATTAAAATTTGGAAGTCATTAACTTAAAGTTTTGATAGTTGAGATTTGGGATTTTATTTCAGTTGCCATGATAAATATATAGACCGATAAATATACTGTATAGAGAACCAGGACAGAAAAACTAGGCTACACGGATTCATAGGGGTAAAATTAAGAAAGAGGATTCACCAAATATTGTTCAACTGGATAGTTTTGAATAAATAAACAGGATAAAATAGCATTGCAAGGGATGGGAAGGGAGAATTATTAAATGATAGTTCACTGTTCTTTTTTTTTTTTTAAGTTTCTTTATCTTTATTGTTGAAAGTATTACAGATGTCCCCTTTTTACCCCCATTGATCCCCTCCACCCCGCATCCACCCCACCCCCAGGCCTTCCCCAGACCAGTGTCTGCGTCCATGGGTTATGCTTATAAACATATAACTTCTTAGATTAATCTCTTCCCACCCACTCCCCCCTCCCCACCTTCCCTCTGAGATCCCTCAGTCTGTTCCATGCTTCTGTGTCTCTGGATCCATTTTGTTCATCAGTTTGTTTTGTTTATTATATTCCACATATGAGTGAGATCATGTGGTACTTGTCTTTCTCTGACTGGCTTATTTCACTTAGCATAATATATTCTAGTTCCCTCCATGCTGTCCCAAAGGATAAAAGATCCTTCTTCTTTACAGCTGCATAGTATTCCATGGTGTGAATGTGTCACAGCTTTTTTATCCACTCATCTACTGATGGGCACTTGGGCTGTTTCCAGATCTTAGCTATTGTATCTTATACTGCTATGAACATAGGGGTGCATAAGTTCTTTGTGATTAGTGTTTCGGGTGTCTTAAGATATATTCCTGGAAGTGGGATCACTGGGTCAAATGTCACTGTTCTTCTATTTCTAGAAAAATATGGAACTATCTATAGTAAGTAGAATTAGTTAAAATGACACACATGCATCTCCTATAAACACTTAATTGGAACTTGCATGCTCTTTGATCCTGTTACTGTAACAGTGAGTTGGAAAGTTTAGACCAACATGCAGGGGCCGAGTATGACAGACTGACAAGGAGACTTATCAGTACCCCTGAGATAAACAAGGAACTAAACATCCAGGGACAGGCTGTGGTCAGGACTTGCAAGAACAGTACAACCACATAAAATTCAATAAATAGGAAAATCTGTATAATGTGAAGATAATTTGGTTAATTGCTTAAATATTTGTATAGTGAACATTATATATTTTCTTGACTTAATTAAAATAAATAATAAAATGCTATTTTTAAGGTCTCTATACCTAGGATATAATAAAATGCAAAGATGAGTGTTGTATATTAAATGTGCTATTGTACTAGATTCCAGAGAGTGATATTTAATGCTTATTATTACTGATGAATATCGTACTATTATTTTTCCAAATGCCTGGACAGCTTTATGAAACAGTTAACTTGGCTAATTTCAGACTACAAAGAACATTTCTGACCAATCTAACATATTCAAAAGCACTAAATATAGCTTCTTAAAATAGACCTGTTTGCTACCTAGATAAAAAAGAAAATATCTGTTGCATTCCAACAAAACTCCCTACAGTTCAAAGATACATTTAAGTCTTTTCTCTTCTAGCCAAGACTGTAATTGGCCATTATACAAAATACTGAGGACTTTTTTTAAAAGAAGTAATTTCTTAAAAAGTATATTTCAAAAGACTAGTTTTTCATTTTTATATTCCTAATTGCAATTGTGGTGGTTTTTTTTTTTTTTCTTTGCCCTTTAACAGAGAGACATAACTACTCTGAGATACAAATGTAAATGGCTATTTTCATTTCAATTTATAGTAGTTGTTTCCCAAGTTAATAAAGTACCTGGGTGCTTTTTTTGAGGGTCCTAAGTATATTTTATTCAAATTTTATTTTTAATAAGATTTACAGGAAATAAAAATTAGGGTTAATTCACTATCATAGTCAAGCTCCTTATAGATGAATAGACATTTGCCACTGAATAATTAGGGGATAATCTAATTACTATCAATACTTGGAAAAGCATAAAAATAATTTATAGTTTAGCCAAGATTCATTTTTATTAATGTTGAGGTTGTACTTTATATCATCATTTAGCTAATACCCATTATTTACTTTGCCCCAGTCTCCAAGGAAGGAGTATACTTCCCTGCCCATTGATTTTTGGGGTGGAAAATGACTTGCTTTCAACAATGGAAAGCAGGCAGAAGTAACAGTGTGTGAATTCAAATCAGGAACCAAAGAGGCCTCAAGAGTTTCTACTTGCCCATCGGGGACCTTGTGACTACAAGCATGAGAAAAATATGCCCCAGGTAGCAGCTGCCCCTTCTTAAACGAGACCCAGAGGGAAAACCTGAACTCCACTCGGAGTCTTAAGCAGTCAGTCCTCCAGATGAACTGCAGACCTACAGCTTGGAACAGAACTGCATACGCCACTGCTGCGATAGAAAAATGAGAAATAAAGTGCTACCACTGAGCGGGAAACCACTGAGATTGCGGGTGTTTTGTTAGGGATCATTAATAGAAACTGCTGGCTAAGACAATAGGAAAAAAGCACTTTATAGTTGTCCCTTACAATTCAGAATGGTTTAATGAAATTCTACTATAGAGTGAGTACAAAAATGAAATATTCATAACTTTGAAGAAGATTTTTAAAAGAACATTTTACCCAATTTACATGCACAGTGTCATATAATTGTTAAGTGATAAGCAAAGAGCAGCACATTGGTTTGTATGTTTTATTTCTCAATTACAGCTTGGGCAAAGTCTTTTAGATATATGTAAATATTGTGCCAACTATGTAAAAAAGCAAAGCACATTTTTACTGGTATAAAGTGTCCTACTTTTTGAAACTAAATTCGTAAGCTTTTCCTTGAGTACTTTTTAGCTTTGGATTGTTCCCTTTTGAGATGGTGGATTAGATTCTTATTGCCGTGGTAACAAATCCCCCCAAATTTGCAGGCTTAAAGCAACACGAATTTATTAATTTATCATACGGTCGTTCAGAAGTCTTAAGTCTGTTTTTCTGGGCTAAAATCATGTGTGAGCAGGCCTGCTTTCCTTTCCGGAGATTCTAGGGGAGAATCCGTTTCCTTGCCATCTCTCTGGTTGCCCCTATTCCACCTCCTTCTCCCGTTTATAGGAATCCATGTGATTACACTGAGCTCACTAAAATAATCCACCACAGTCTCCCATCTTGAAGACACCTGATAAGCAACCTTAATTCTATTTTCAAGCTCAATTCTCCTTTACTGTGTAACCCAATATATTCACAGGTCCTAGGGATTAGGATGCGGGTTCATTATTAGGATGGGGGTTCATTATTCCGCTTACAACAGATGATATCATTGCAAGTCGGTTGTGCTTATAGTGATATTGAAACAAGGTATTGTTTTATACACACACACACACACACACACACTCATACACACATTGCGGTTTAGCACAATGATTCACGTCGCATAATTTACAGTGGACTTCCTAGTATTACCTCATCTATTTTCAAGCTGTATACGCTTTGGGCAAGACATCAAAGCTTTCTAAAGGTTTAATTTTCTCATCAGTATAACTGGCGATAATGGTACAATCTACATCACTATTTTTTGTGAGGATTAAATGCAGTGATATACATAAAGGTTTTTAGTAATTGCCGGATATACATTGATAAATAAACAGTATCTAGTCTCTTTTATATTTATTATACTAAAATATCTGTGTGCCTTTTATATAGTTGTAGATTAGACATTATGTCTGCTTACAATAATTAGGTTGCTTCTTTGATAGTTTGCTGAATACTGTTTCTGGCAGGAGAATTTCAAATTATGAATCTGGCTGTATAGGTAGAACATATAAGCCAAGAAATTAAGCTCATATATTGACACACTGAATCTACATTAATCTGGGTCATTGTAGGATCAAATCTGAATGCATGTTCATTTAATAACCAATGTTACTTCCAATTAATTTGTCTCTAGCTAATCTCAAAACATGTCTAATATTAAAGTGTTGATAAATTGAAACCACATTTTATTGATTTGAAAACAAATACAAATAAGACTTTTGTGGCTCTAAAATTACTTGATAATAATAGCTCATTCTTTACAGAGGCACTAATTGAAATTCAATTCCAAATTAAATAATAATTACATCTATAGCACTATTAAGGTGTCGGTCTTGATTAATGATAATTTTCTTGAGATAAAATCTAACCATTAATATTCCTAACCTGTGTGATACACAGCTTCTTGCAGTATACACGGAAACTCACGTCAAACTTACTCATCACACCAGCATAGGATCAGAGAGTTAAGTGACTCTAGAGAGTGTTATTCATTCTTTTTAAATCAAATTTTCAATAGAGTCAATCCTCTAGCATTACTCTTCCCAGGATTCCATGCTGAGTATTTTATGAAATTCTTATTCATAAGAAATATCTAATTTAGGCAAACTGTGCCTAAAGTTAGAGGGAATTAAATGGGATTATATACTTTGTTTTCCTAAAGGTTTACACAATAAACTCTGCAAACATTTTTAAGGGCCATTGAAGACTGCAAGGTGTCAGAAGAAGGGTAGTAAGAAAAACTTTCAGATGATGATTCTATTTAGCCTAAATTTTCTAGCCCCAAATAATTAGTACTTCCATTTAAAAATCATTTTTTGTATATATTGTTAATAAATAGCTCAACTATACTATACATCTGTGTTAAAAATGGAGACATTCACTGGTCTATTACGATTGTTACAACCTTAATACATTGAAGATATTTTCATGATATATACACCCATGGCAATTGATTTAAAAAATGAGAAGTAAACAGAAAAAAAATCTGTAAAACAGGTGGATGGGTAGTAATTAATTTATCAAAATAGTTAGATCACAGAACTCTTTCTTGAGTTCAATGGCAGAGTGTTATTATTTTGGCAGGAGACTGGAGAGTCCTTTGGAAAATTGACCAGTTCAAAAGGGAACACCTAAGGACACTGCCACCAGGGTTTCCCTAAGAAATCTCTATCCTTATGTACCTAAGATAAATCTTAAATTTGTTAAGCCCCTTCCACATCCTCAGAGTTTTAGTCTCTCAATTACAATTACAGGCACATGCCTAAGTGTTCCCGGAAAGTTTCAGGCATAAAATACGGTAAATGAGAAGAAAAAGAGGAAAAAGGAATAGGGGAGACAAAAAATGACAAAGAAAAAACAAACAAAAATAAAACAGATGCTATACAGGGAGTAGAAAATTTGAATATCTATTGAGAAATATGAGAAAATACCACATCCATGACATTAGACCAGAATGTTATTAAAGAAGAAACCTTCAGAAAACAATAAAAGAGTTTTTAAGTTATTGTTTGTCAGTTCAAACCCATCCTTCTATACTCTGCTTTGTGATTCTGAAACAGGGACTCTGTAAACTTTCTGCTTTGCCAGCTGCTCCCTGTTAGGCTGTCACTAGGGGGTATGAGAGGGGAACTGTGAGGCTGGAACATGGACAAAAGACTTATTAATCCCATTTGCTATCCAATAATGCTTCCTCATCCCAGCAACATCGCTTCTAATAACAACAGTTAAATACAGTTTGCAGGTTTTTTTCCCAACACTGGCAAAACTAGGTTCATCAAGCCCTCCCCACCAGAGATATCATTACTAGTCCACTAAAACCCTTGCTCTAAGTCCAAGGTGTAGGACATGGGCCCAGGGGGCCCCTTCTCTCAACTCAGAGACACCAGCACCAATAGAGTAGTGTCTCCTTCTCAGAGATCAGACCTCTCTTTATATTTCTAGGTTTTATTTATTTCAACCTCTCACCTTTCTTCCTTTAACCCTAGGGTGGTAGCCACTTCCTGCAGTCACTAACTTTGGGAGTTTTCTTTTTACCTAGTAAGCAAACTCGTAGTTAATTTTTTTTCTAATAAATTCTTTCTACTCAAAAAGAGGATGTAATTTCTGTGTTCTCAAAGGACTCTGCCTGACACTGCATAATAGCAAAACTGAAAATATAAAATTAGGCAAATCTCTAAAAGTAGAGCAAAAGACAAAGAAAATAAAAGTAGGAAATTAACAGATTGTTCCAGGAAGCCTAATGGGTGACTAATAAGCATTGTAGAAGGAGAAAATACATGGGAGGAAATAAGCAAATATTTCAAGAAAATTTCCCAGAACTCAAGTACATGAATTTCCAGATTAAAGAATCCACTGAGTGCATAGCACAATGTATAAAAACAGAGAGCCCCCTCCAAATAACATCATCATGAAGTCTGAGAACACTGGAAATAAAAAAGTTCCCATAAGATTCATAAAAGGAAAAATGAATGTCACATACAAGAGATCTCTAATCATGTTAACATAGACAGTCAGAGGACCTGTGAGTCTCCCCCATGGCCAAGATGGCGCAGCTGGGGAGGTTCTTACACTAGGCATGCCAAAAGCTAGAAGTATAAATGGACAAGGTCCAAGTCCACCAAAAGCTAGAAAGATGAATGGATAGGGCCCCAGCTCTAAAAGCTAGCAAAACTGGGTAGGGAAAAAGCCCTCTTGTCTCTATCCTTTTAAGAACCCTGGGCCTGAGCAGGAAGGGGAAATAGTCTTGAAGACAGGAGTCCACCATTCTCCCCGGTCACATGGCACCTGAATAAAATCTCTTTCCTTTTTCACCTGCACCTGCCTCACAAGTCTGCCTTTTGTTGCAGCAGGCAGTTGAACCTGCAGTTTTAGGTTACAATGAAAATGGTCTTGGACACCTCAACAGTAGCACAGGAAGAAAAAGACATTAGGGCAGTGTATTAAAAATGTAACATAACTAATCAATCGAGCATGTGAGAGGAAAATAAAGATATTTTTCAGACAATCAAGAGTCTCAAAACTATACTTCTCGTGTACCTTTTTAAAATAATTTATGAAAGGATGCCCTCCTGCATTCATAAAATGAAGCCTGACACAGGCAAGGCTCAAAGGAAATTTCCACGTTGACCAGGAAGTGAGGTTACGAGATAACAAGTGTGCCATTAGCATAAAGAGCACCAGTCTGGGTTAAAGCGAGATGATATTCACTCTAAATACCGATTTAACGAAAATTTGTACTATAACAATAATGGGGAGTTTGAAAGAAGGAAAACAGGAATGACAACCTGAAGAGCTAACCTGTCACTTACTCAAAGATTAAAAAAAATAAATATAATAAATGCAAGCAAACCCCATGTGTTGTATGTGCATGTGCTCGCACATGAGTATGTTTTCTCTGTATGTATCTCTATGGTTTTAGGAGGGGGGGAAGGTTTAGAACTAAGTGACAGCTATGTTTGTTTCTGCTGAAACTTGAAGTTCGATAATAATGAAGATTTATAAATAACAATAGCCATATACACATCAACTTGAATTATGGAGATATAAAACTGCCAGATCAAGGAGCTGAAAGATTCAGAAGTGTTTGCCTCCAGGTCAGAGGAATTGAGAGATTTGTATAGGATGGGGCAGTATCATTGTAATTTTATTTTGAGCTTTGCAATCTCCTTAAATTTGTTAAATATGTGTGTTACTTGATAAAATAAAATGAATGAAGAATTAGCAAGACCAGTCCTGTAGGTCAAGTTGATTTGCCTTGTTAATCTATAACGCATTTTATTTATTTCAGGGCAAAATCATAATTCTTTTCTATACATTTAAATAATGTCCAAGTGAAAATAATAAGTAACCACTGAGATTCTTTATCTCCATAGAGATTTCTAAATGTCAAAACAAAACACTAGATCATTGACTGGCACTGTATGTGATCTGATGCGGTGTTCTTACAATAAAGGTTCAAGCGAATAAACAAGTAACGTCACTCTTTATTCACAGTCTTTTCTAGTGATAAAGAATACTTATGGTTTCATCATTGTTTATGATTCAGTTCTGTATGCTATGGGAAAGTGGAAATAATCTCCTTTGAATGCTTAGCTACCAACTACAAATTTTATTAGTGAAAAAAAGTCTAGACAGATTAAGTGACTAATGAGAGATCAGAGACAGAGTGAGGGCAGTTTAGGGTTTAAATCCACATGAGCTAACACGTAGTCCAGTGCTATTTGGACCAGAGAGGCTGAAAAGGAACATTGAAGACTCACCAGCAAGGCTTTTTTTTTTCCCCCAACATATTGCATTGCTGGGTTTTGTTTCCTAATGATTTTCTTATAAAGTCTTTTTAAAATGACTGGCCAAAGCCCCAAATTACTCTATTAGAAAATATGTATGTTGCAATAAGTGAGAAAATGGCATTTTAGGAAAGTAAGGCTGGAGTAAAAGTGGATTATTTTTAAAGCTCAATATGAATACTATGTGGCATCAAGGAAGAATTAATTAGATATACATAGAGCCCAAGAATACATCATAAGATTGAGTTGATGGAAAGAAAAGGTGAGAAATACAAGAAATATAGCATAATGTCATGTGATTATTAAAACATATAAACAATAATATGTTATTCAAGAATACATACATATGTTAGGATATAACACATTATAGTTGTTAGATGAAATCCATATACAGAAAACTCGAGTACAGAAACTCACCAGGGCAGGAAGCCCCGGATGCCTAGCAAGGGGCAAAACTGGGAAAACAAGACCCTTTTCCCCAGGGTGACCTATCCGGCCCCAGCATATCGCTGGTCATGCGGTTTAGACCCCTGAGCTTCCTCCCTAAAGATAACACCTAGGCCTCAGTTGTATGTCAGCTCCAGGCCCAGAGAAGTAGCAAGAGCAGACAGTGACGCTGCCTTGGCTGCCTCAGGACCAGCTACCCCACTGCCCTGGCACCGACCACTCAGTGGAGACCACAACCCTGAAAGAGCAGCCCTGGAAAGCTGATGAATATTCTATGGTGACCCTCCCCTGAGACCTCCCCTCAGATTCCCACCTGCAAGAAAGAGATAAATACGCTCAGGACAAAGGGCCCAGCTCGAGCTCCCCACTAGGATTAACTGAATTCCCTTTACCTGAAGTCCAAAAGGTAAATATAATGCAAAACATTCTCATTGATATTCTTTAATATAATCAAGTTATTTTGTAAAATGCAATTATAAAGATAGTAAAAAATACATTCCTACATAATTTATTAGTAGATAAAAGTAATCATTGAGTGTTACTATATTTAGAAGAATAATTTTATATAAAAAAGCTTATTTTCCAGCTTTATAGGGATATAATTGACATATAACATTGTAAAAATAAATAATGCAATAATTAATAAACAATAATATAAGAATAAACTCAATTTCATGTACACCTGTAAATCTGCGATTGCCCACCCCATATATTAAGAAATGTTTACCACCATAAGCTCATTTAACATATCCTTCACCTCACATAATTATTTTTTTATTGTTGTTATAGTGCCAACATTTAAGATCTATGCTTAATGCAATTTTAAAGTATACAATACCATATTGTTAATTATAGTCATTGTGCTATTCATTAGATCCCTGGAACTTTTCACCTTGTAACTAAAAGTTTGAACCCTTTGACTAACATTATGCTATGAAATCTTTTTAAGAACTACTATAGGACCCAGACAATTTAACTTCCTAAAAATTTGGAAGAGTTGCATTGAGAATATCTGGTTCTATTCCAAAGGTTTATTTTCAACATTTTTATGGTGTGATCAATGGCATTACTATTAATTGCATCTCTAATGTTTTAAGTTTTACTTTCCGTGCTGCCCTTTTTTATTTCATAGTGCCAATAAATGAAATATACATTATTAAATATATTTGCATTCTGTCACACTTTTCTGTCACTTAGAACTTAAGAACATTCATGCAAATGAAGGTAACATTAGTGATAAAACATGCTTTATATTGGAAAGCATGACAGTTTCTAGAGACTTATGCATCCCATGTTGGCTATTAGATAAGTAGAAATCAGTAATTTAAGTTGGATAGGACAGCTTTTGCACAAATACATAAAACCCTGATGATGAAATGCAAACTAAAATTAAAATAATTTTCTATATTTAGATAGTTTGGTTGAGTCTTGACTGGATAATAGACCTCATATTCAGTGTAGCTCTGGCAAGCCCTATATACTTTGTACTCAAGTAGTGGTTGTATCAATTAGCATGCTTTTGGACACGTTACAAAATACCTAACTAATAGTAGCTCAATTAATTTTTAATACGGTACAGTGTTGGTGAGAGGTAACTGGATGCTTGGAATGAGCAACAGTCTGGCAAAGTCATTTAGACTCTCAGAGCCTCATTTTATTTATTTGGAAAATAGTGATGTTAAATTACACAAACTCAGGGTCAAATATGTTTTAAGATTATATAATTCCAATTGCATTCTAATTATGTTAGCTAATTATGGAAATGTTGTTAGATTATATCTCTGATTATCTAACATTTGAGGTGAATTATGGCAAAGCTGGAGGAAAGCTCTAGTTTCGACATTTCCTACAGAATATGGTAATGATTGGGTTGGGAGAAGGTGATTAACTAATGAGAGATAAGCCGCCCTCTGTGCTGTAACAGCTTTGGGGGAGAAAGAACAGCTTTGCTCACAAGGCCATGGTGAGTAAGGATGGGTGGGGAAGCGTGAGAGGGTTGATGTCCCCTTAGGTTTTGAAAATGTGTCCAGGAACGGCCTTGTTTTTCATGAGTGGTTGCAATGCTCTTTGCCACCTACGGACACTCCTCAGAAGAAATGGGTCATCCATCGAAAACGGGGCCATTGCAGCAGCCAGGTCCTTAGCCCAAAGTGTGTCAACCCCAAGGAATCTCTATATCATGAGTATCTTCTAAATTTAGTCCAGGGATAACAGAGTTGGCTTCAATCTTTTACTATTACTACATTTTCCCTTTCTTTTATGTCTACAGCTACAAAATACTTATTTGTTTCAGACCTATTGCAAAAACATGCCTATTTTCCATGATATAAAGCAGAGGAGAACTGAAACACACTCTCAGCAGGTACGTAGACCAAGCTAGAAGTCATTCTGAAACTGATACAGAAAAATTCATTTGAAATATTTTCTATTTCAATGAGCAGTTAGTGAGAGGAAAATAGACACGCTATGTGTCTTACAGCATTTTATAGTTATCGGAATATCTAAAAGAGATTTGTTCTGAACATGTCTGTCTGTCTGTCTCTCAACACACACACACAAATACACACAGCAGGCAAATACAATTACCAATTAATAGACATTTATTATTTGAATGGGATTATTTGAAATGCTATTTTAATGACATTTATTATATGAAAGTTTTTCAAAATATTAGTGTATGTATCATATTTATTGACTTCAAAATTGATTAATGAATCTGTTTGGAATTAATAAATAAGTTTACATTTTCCAAGTTGGGACAAAATATATAAGAGTTTTATAGGTTGATAGTTATGAAGAGTGAAGATAAATAAAATTACAAACATAAACATATTTCATAAAGTATTTTATTGTACTTGCTAATGATGGAAATTAATTTAATCTGGTTTTACAATCCTGGACAAAGTCGCAACAAATATTCTTATTTAAAAGACAAAGAATTGTAATTAATCTTAATCATCCTGTTTACAGGATGCCAGTTAGAAGTACTTAAAAATTACAAGTTTTAACAAATTTAGATTCTTTGGGAGCACATATTTATACACCCATGTTATGGTACTTGGTAGATTAAACTTGTAGGTCCTGAACCACATGCTGTGATGATGGATTTAACACTTCATAATGAGCCCTAAGTAATATTTACTGTGTGTCCTTATTTGCATTAAGTTGCTTTATATTCGAGTAATAAGAACCTTATGTTGAGTTTATTAGAGTAGTATTAGGTTTAAGACCTCCAGACTTTTCCCCATCTGTTAACTAAAATAACTTTTACTTGTGAAGGCAGACCAAAATAAATGTACTTCAATTAAGCTACTTGTTTCGTAGCCATAGAATTTATTTTGCATTTTACATTTTCAGTCTCTGTGGGAGTTGGAGAGTATGCCGAGGTAATGATATCTTTATTAAACTGCTTGACTCCATTCAGGAAGAAAATAAATATAATTAATGAAAAGCATTTGTAAATTAAAGACAAACAAGACAAGAAAACTGGAAAACATGCTCAAGCATATAATTAATAAATCTTAAATTTCACCCTTCTTTTAACTTTTTAGACAAATAACACTTTAAGAGTCAAGGTCAGTATTTCTGAACTGAACTTATTTTACCATTTATTTTTTTTTACTCAATTAATTCAGCTATAGTTATGAAAAATTGCAGAGCCTATTTATGGATAGTGCTGACAAACAGCTAAATCGAGGATAACCTTCATTTTTAAGACATGTGTGTCCAATTGAATTAGCAAATTAACTGCATTTTATCACAGTGGAATATATGTGAACCCTTGGCTACTGCAATTAATTCCTACAAAAAGGTCAAGTGTGGCCAGATATGGCCCATTAAAAAGGCTACTTCTTTACTGATGCCCTAATTCTTTCTCTTTATCATTCATATTTAATGGGAAACATCTTTCCTGCACTAGGTACAGCAACATCTGACCAACATTTATTTTTGTTGCCGTTGTTTGACAAATGGCCTTCAACTTTCTAGCTTTTTCCCCTTCACCTAGACCACTTATAGTTATTATGAATATTTAAAAGTATCAAAACTAACTGCAGGCAAGTTTGTAAACCTGGTGAAGTATGTCTTTCAGTGACTTATTTTCATTTTTGCTATTTTTTCTTAATTTCTCTGATCTCTGTAGCTAGTGTTCTCTCTGTTTTACCTGTAACAAAATCTACTACAACAAAGTATCTGTATACCAAGTCATTCTATACACAAGGTCATAATGTTTGTGGATTAAGTGTACTTTAATCTGGTTCTAATAATGAGTCAGATTCATTATTAAATTTTAGGATTAGGGGAGTGGTTCAGTGAGCTCTTTGAAGGGTAAAAAAGCTGCTGCAGGCTTATCAGCTGGGCGGTTCCTTACCCATTCTGTGGAAGGAATATGTTTTAAATGGGAAAAAGTAGCATAGTTACAGAGTGTGAAGTCATTCTGTTTATATTTTTGCATGATTTGTAAACAATTTCAAAGAATTGTCATCTAATCTCTAATGGCAACATCTATAGAACCATCAAGGAAATTTACATATATTAGATAGCACAAGCATTCAAGTAAAAAAGCTCAGTCATTTTGTACAAATTGCATGAAATTGGATCAATCAACTCTTTATTACATACGGCCTTTATATTTATAGATTGTATTAATAATTGTGCTTTTGTTGAATTGCTTAAGACGCTTGGGAGCTAAGAAACAGTTACCCATTTTTAAGTGAAAGATACAGAAAAATTGAATTAATTAAAGAAGATATGCTCTACAGGGAATAGCTATGAAAGTTTTAACTGATTTGAGGAAATGGTGGGTAAATGATAATTAAATGTATTTATTTTAAGAAACAAAATTAGGGTAATTTGCATCATAATAAGGCTTTTTATAAGCCTCTCTCTGGGAAAGGTTTCCTTTGTTAATACTTCTAACATTCAGATCATATATTTAAAAGAATTTTAAAATGACTTCCACTTTGATGTTGCATGAAATGCATTCTCTAAATCTGCATAGTACTCACTGAAATTCAGTATCTACTTCGTGCTGGAGCCTGGAAATGCCTTTTGCAGCCCATCCCCGGTCCAGTCGGGGCCTGCACGGGAGGCGGCCAATTGATGTGTCTCTCTCACATCGATGTTTCTCTCTCTCTCTCTTTCTCTCTCCCATCCACTCTCTCTGAAAAAGCAATGGAAAAAATATCCCCCGATTTAACCAAGACCCCTATACGTTTGCCTCGGGCCTTCAGCCAGCCCCCTTGGGATTGCATACGGTGCGCGCTGCTGCTGCGCCTCGTGTCCTGAAACCTTCCCAAGAGCTTTTCAGAAGTGATTAGCAGTCACTGAAAATGGAGCTTAAGAAAAAAAACTGGGCAATCAGACACCAACAAATTTTGTTTCTCAACACCGTGCCCTGCATTTTTGCTTGCTATAGACCTAGAAGGGAAAAATCAGAAATTGTGTCCCCATGCACGACGCTTTGCAAATAGGAACTTCATTGCTTAAAATAGTGTCTGTACTTTACTGAAAATTTTCTAGATTGGGAGGGTGAGGGACATGAGTGGTTTTACTTAGTAATTTTATCTAAGAATTTGCATGAGTATTTCTATACCTCAATTTAAATTGCACTTCCCTCAGCTTTAGCAGCATCTATTAGAGTACCAGGTCTATTTCTTGGTAGCGTAAACCTACCACCATATCAAAATATTCAGATCATATTATTTAATAGTAGAATGTAGGCCGATTCAGATGAGTTGTAAAAAAGTAAGAACACTGAACTATCATTCTGTCTTTTCTAAACCATGATTTATGATTTTAAAAATATTTTCTGATACTCTCTTCTTCCTATTTTGTTTTTTCATTCTGTTAGAGAAGGTGAGAACCCTTTCCCCCCATCCACACACACACACACACACACTACCCTTCTTGAGTCTTATGGCTGGACTGATAATAAAATCGACACAAGACCAGATGAACAAGAGAAAAACCAATTTAATACATGTGCCTTGGAGATCATAAATGATGCTCAGAGAACTGATGAGCCAGCCAGCGTTTTATACTTTTTAGATGAAGAAATAATAAGTTTGGGAAAAATTGACAGGACAAAGAAACTTAGGTTTGGGTGCTCATGAGTGAGGAATCTAAGCCAAGCTTGGGCATGGGTAGTAAATTAGTGAAGGAGCAACAAGGCTTGCTTACATAGGCTTTTTGGCCCTGGATTTCTTAACTTTAGTAATAAGGGTGTCTCTCTAGCCCCCTTGGGAAAAAGAAGGGCCCCTTTCAAAAGGAGATGTAATTACTGCATTCAGGGAGACAAGAGAGGGTCAATGTGCCCTTCTTGCACTGGCTGCTGGTTAAGTAGCTTTCATTCAGAGGAATCAATATGCCGTTGTGGGATATTTTGGGGCAGCCTGCCCTGGGCCTCGATAATTCTAGGTAATAAAAATGAGAAAATGTCAAGGGAAATGATAAGTTTTAGAATTCTTGGTGCAGGGATCGAGCAAAGAAAAAAAAAAAAAATTATAGTCAAAAATCTTACAGTTTTAGAGAGTTAAAAAGTTTTAAAATTTCTTTGTTTTGAGAAATATGAGTGATTTAAACTCTTCCCGATTAGCAGAACAAGCGATCTTGAAAAGACCATCACTGTTATGAGAAGTGCAGAACTTCGCCAGTGAATATTAATCATAGCAAAGACCTAAAAGAGACTGGATATATTTGATCACATTTTTCTTCTTCTAAATGTTTTGCACAAAATATTCTAGATGGGTGTTTGTGTGTGTGTGTGTGTGTGTGTGTGTGTGTGTGTGTGTGTGTACATTGACTACAGGATTGAATGTCTGAATGTAAATCCTCTCGGTTTTAGTGCTATAAACACAAATAGACAAGTTAAATATGACCAAGGAGAGTATTTTGCTCATAATAATAATTTTGGGAGGCTTTGTTAAAAAATATAACCGTAGACAATGGGCTATGATAAAAAGTGTGGGTTTACATTATTGTACCTTCTTCTGTGAGTTATTTAATCTACCTTGCCCATATTTCCCAGTTGTCTCTTAATTAAAGTTCAAATAAAGCAAGGTAGTTTAGGTTTAATGGTATGCATTTAGATGAAAAGAGGACCTTGACTTGAAACTACCAAAGGTAGATTGGCTACTTCCAAATAAGAATGATTTTTATCCCCAAAGCAAAAAACTGAAAAGCTACTATAAATCTATGTCCCATGGTGGGGAAAAAATTGATAATTAGTAGTAAAATAACATGGTAGACTCATCTGTCAAAAATATAGTTAAAAAATAATGGGAAAAGCATAAACATTTATTTCAGCTTGCTTATAACATTGTACGTCTGTATAAAATAATACTTTGTTAAATCAACATAGCACTTTAGAGGAGGGATTCTAAATAAAGCTTCATAGATTGGATCAAAGATAGGGTTAGAGTGGACTGAATATACTGTGCTCATGAGCAAAATTTCATGTTTGTGGTAATATGTACATTTTTCTAAGGAAAATACCCATGGTTTTCATTATATTCTCAAAAGGTTCTGCGACACTACCCCTCAAAATAATAACACCTTTCCATTAGTGTTCTCAAAGCAACTTTACCCTGAAGTTTTCTTTTGATTCTGAAAATAACACTGTGGAGGGAAACAAAAATATATCGTATTATTCACACATAGGAGAATGGGACTCATGATTGTTAAGCAAGTGGCCCAGTCATACAGGTAATAATTTTAGAAATCAAGCAGAGATCCCAGGAAATCTGACATCTAGTTCAATGATCTCGCATAAGAATGATTTCATCAGTTTAAATACACTGGATATACTTTTTTAAAAATACAAACACGGCACTCACTGGGTGGCTCAGTTGGTTGGAGTGTCATCCCGCACCCCAAACAAGGCTGCGGGTTCGATTCCCAGTCAGGACACATGCCCAGGTTGCAGTCGGGGCAAGTCCCGGAGCCAACCAGTCAATGTTTCTCACTCACATCCATGTTTCTCTCTCTCTCTCTATTCCTCTCTCTCTAAAATCAATAAAAGCATACCCTCAAGTGAGGATAAAGACAAATAAATAAATGAATAAGTAAAACTAAAATACAAACATAAATTTGAATTTATTTTGCCCACGAAAAGGAAAATCTAAATTTCTCTGTTTATAAACTGTCACTTCACTTGTCAATAGATCTTTGGTCTAATACCATGGCCCAATATTCCTGCAGCGTTATGCCCTGTGAAGACAGTGAATATTGAATTCTGGGGAGGGCCAGAGGACCAGGGGAACTTACTTGCAAAGCAGATGTGCTAAAAGGTACTATTTCAGGTCTTTGCTCTCAATGCTCTCAATGATAAAGGAAAGTTACTTGATTAGCAAAGTCAAAGGAGCGGTCTTTTACGTAAAAGGAAATACAATACGGATGCACCCAAACAAAAGACTGCACAAACAAAAATTATGTTTTGATTTTGCATTTTTCCCCCTTTTTTGATTTGGCTCGACTTCCCCCCCCCCCCAACTGAACATTCAGTTAGTACTAATAAGTTAGTAAGTAACTTTTGCTCACTGATGAAAAGTGCTATATCTTTTGGAAGTCAGAGTTAGGGAAAATATATGGGATTTTATGAAGTATATAATTTTTGGCTAACAATAAATTAACTTTGCCCACATTCAAATGAGGTAAATGAGATTTGTATAATGGATTGAAATAGGTGACCTAGTTAATAACTTTTAATGTCTTTCTGCTTCTATCAGGTCAAGGCAATATTACGGTCAGGACACTACTTTTCGCCCGGCCGGGTGTTGCTCGGTGGTTGAGCATCGACCCGTGAACCAGGAGGTCACAGTCAGATTCCCGGTCAGGGCACATGCCCAGCAGGGGCCGTGCAGGAGGCAGCCAGGCAGTGACTCCTCACTGATGTTTCTATCCTTCCTCTCTCGGAAATCAATAAAATTATATTTTAAAAATACTACTTTTCAGGCCTTCTATAAAATGTTTTAGACGCGTTTGAATACACCTTTCTTGTGATCGAAAACAAAGTCCTTCATTGGAGTGAGCTTTAATTTCTCCAGGACACAAAGATACAGGCATCGCTCAGAAGTCAACCAAAGAAACATAACCAATAGGAGATATACGATAAGAGATTTATTGCAAGCGATTGACTTATACAATTATGGAGGCTGGTTAGTTAAGTCCGAATTCTGTAGAACAGGCCACCAGGAAAGGCAGGTTGGAAAGTTTTTCTTTTTATAAACCTCGGCTTTGCTCCAAAGGCCTTTCAATAGATTGAATCAGGCCCACCTAGATTATGTAAAATAATCTCCTTTATTAACATCCACCAAATATGGGCTGTTATTGCCACTACAAAATAACTTCACAGAAGCATCTACCTTAATGTTTGATTGATTGAATAACTAGGTATTATATCCTAGCCAGGTTGATACATAAAACTGCCCATCACAATGCATAACTTATTAAATTGCCAGTTGGTACAATAAATAGTGCTTAGAGTAAGGTGACACATTGCACCCCCAAGTATATATTATTTATTTCCATGTTTGTCATAGTCTAGATTGCTCCAAGCCAGGGTCCAGCAAAATTTTCTAGTAAAGGGCCAGAGAATAAATATTTTAGGCTTGTAGACCATATGGCTTCTGTGGCAAGAAAAGTACATAAATGAATGGACATGGCTGTGTTCCAGTAAAACTTTATTTACAGAAACAGGTGGTCTGCCTTTGGGCTACAGTTTATTGACCCCAGCTCTAAACTAGTAGTATTTAAATTCTCGATATCATCATGGATTTTGGAGCACTATCTGAACATTTTTAAGCAAGGTGTGTATAAGACCCTGTGTTGGAGCCTAGCCCAGCTGGAAGTAGCATCAGCACCTTAACATGTAGTGGGAGGAATGGATAAGCAGATAATTAAATGCAAATCAAAGTGAAATTTTATATAATTAAGGTTTATTCAAAGTGCTCTGGGAAGAAAGATAAGGTTGTCCTTAAAAGTGCCTGTGGGGATTGTCCCAAATAGTTGACTTCTGAGTTGACCCTTAAGGAAATCTAAAAACAGATAAGAGGGGTTGGGGAGCAAAGAAAGAGAGAGAGAGACAGGGACAGACACACAGAAAGAGCTGAAAAAGACAGATTTACAAGAAACTTTGGAGGTAGGAAATGAAATAATATGCTTGATGGGCAATGAGTAATACAATGTCACTAGAAGAAGTGTGGAAATAATAACTAAGCATGAATTTAAAATTGTAGGCCAGGGCTATCTTGTAAATGGACTTTGAATATTCCACTAGGAAGTTTTCTAAAGAAAATGAGAGACCACAAATTATATTTGAAGAGAATATATATGTGTTTACAAAGTTCCACATAGTCTCATTTAAAAAAATCAGTTGCAGGTTATTTTTTGATTACCTGCCTAGCACTGATTTCTCCTTTTTATTGAGTACTCCAATTCTCTTTTAGGAATGAATCTGTCCCCATGCAGACCATTTTGAGAATAGTTCCAGGAGCAGTCCTGACTCTGCTCTGTGAATAATCCCATATGTCTTGCTATGGGTACAAAACAAATGAAAGAAAAAAAAGATTCTTTGTTCTATGAGTAAGGAAACTGGGCAGTTTTCCATTTTTAGATAGTTTCTATGACATCTAAAGCAACTTAATGAAAATGTTGTCAGCATGAGAACTGTATGAGTTCTGTGTACTAGATAAAAATTAAGAAGTGGAGTCAGAAGAGTTAAAATATCTATGGAAATCAAATAACCTAGTTAAACTAAAACAGGGCTTAAACAGGAGTAAGAAATAGAGGTTGCATTGTACCCCTACTTGGTATTTTAAGTTTCTACTATAATACTGAAATGGAAATTTTATTTTAAAACTTAGAATCTTATGTAAAGCAATCTAATAGGAACACATTTACAGAGAAAACTCACTTTCATTTTGTAGAAGTACACCCTGGTTTGTTTGGGTTTTTTTTGACTATGAGGAATGAGTGGCTCCCTGAGAAAAATAAGTTATGCTGATAGAAACTGTATGTAGCAAATGACTTATTTAAGGTATACTTTGAAAAGTGTATATAAAATGCTCAAAAGGTGAAGAGCTATAAAATGGCTTAGCTACTTCTCACAAGAAATTATGCATCTTGTAAATGTAGTGTACCTGCTGGTGCCTGTTTGCGGTTTATATTTAGCTTTTCAAGGACCAAAAAAGATACTTTTGATCTCCTAACATTGGTAATTATGTCTAATTATGGGAAGAGTTTTCTCTGTGTGTGAAACAGCCCACTTTTTTTATTTCCGTTGGTTGCATATTTTAACTTGCACTGTGCTTCCAAGCATCTGTTGGATTTAGATCATTAGCATTTCCACCAATATAGCAGTCAGTGAGACCACAAGACTGTTTGCCTGCTGATAACCATGATGAGAAAAAAACCCCAAAGTCATTTGTTTTCCCATTTCCAGTTAGAATCCTATCAGTGAAATTTAGCTCAATGTTCAGTCACAGACTATACACTGCTACAAAGCAAAACATGCGAAGGCAAGTTCAAGACGGATACCTATAGAGTCTGGATGTGTTTTCTCCTGATACACAACTCTGAAAATTAATAGAAATGTTATTTGGGTTATGTTTTGTTCGGTGCATTCATATTCCATTGACACATCAAATTTCGGGAAATGTGAATGTTTCTTCTTCTCAGAAATGGTTAAGTTTTTTCAAAGAGGTTAAAGGAAAGATTCCAGAGCTTACTAGAGAAGAGCTGAGAGGCTGATAAAGTAGGTAGTGTCCTGGCTGGTTTGGCTCAGTGGTTAGAGTGTCGGGCCTGTGGAATGAAGGGTCCCGGGTTCGATTGGAACCAAGGGCATGTACCTCGGTTGCAGGCTCAGTTCCCAGCCCCAGTTGGGACGAGTGTGGGAAGCAACCAATCGATGTGTCTCTCTCACATCGATGTTTCTCTCTTTCTCCTTCCCTTCTATTCTCTCTGAAAAGCAATAGAAAAAATATCCTAGGGTAACGGTTAAAAAAAGTAATAATAAGAGTAGGTAGTCAGGGATTAAGACATCCCACCACTAATCTCACAATTGAGCCTCAGTCCCCATAAACTCAGAAGTAAGGCTGCATCAACTTACCTCTCCATGTCTCTTCCCCACTTTTGTGCCTGGGCCTATACCTCCCCTCTATTCCAAGGTTTATAAGACCGTTCACTGTGGCTGGGCATTGCTGATATAACTCAAAAAAACAGAACCATACTACATCTTGAAGGACTAATACTTTTTTAGGTTTCAACATTCAAAATAAAAATATGTATTCCATAAAATAGAAATGGACCACTAAGGTACCCTTCTGGTAAACTGTCTTCTAACCATCAGGTCCACCTGGTTATATATACTCTCTGCTGCATTGGAATTATTGCATTAATGGCTGCATTCATTCACTCCTTCTATTCATTCTTTGCAGTACTCTACAACGCTGGCTTGGCAACATGCTTTGCTTTGGTCAAAGGAATATACCATTTACATGATTTTCAAAACCAAGCAGAACTAGTGGAATGTGCCATCAAGGTCCCCCCTCGGAAATGTTCTTCTGAGAAGTGCCTCAGCTAAAGAGAGCTGCCTGGCCCAAGATCGTATCCCTAATCCTGGGGCTGGGTATTGAAACCCTCACCCTAACTTGGGATAACTCTGAAGGGCCATCCCAGCTTCAGAGCTCACTACAGAGTTAAGGAAGACTTTGTTCAGATTGCAATTCAGCCCAACTTCTACCTCTGCCCAATCATGTTTCTTTACCCCCTCCCCTCCCCTCCCCTCCCCTCCCCTCCCCTCCCCTCCCCTCCCCTCCCTTCCCCTCCCCTCCCCTCCCCCTGCCCCCTCATCTCTTCCCTCCCACATGTATGGGTACCTGCTGCATGGTAATCTCAGAGTCTGCTTCTGTAGGGGCCTACTTTTTGAAGTGAGAGTAGTAGTTGCCTTTGGGGAGGTAATGACTAGAAAAGGGCAGGAGAGAGCTTTTGGGGGTGCCAGTCATGTTCTGTATCTTGATGGCAGATACACAAGTATGTTTACTTTGTAAAAACTCATTGAGCTATACACTTAAATTTCATATACTTACTATTGGTATGTTATACTTCAATCAAAACACTTACAATAAAAACAAGCCAATGGGAAAAAAAAGAATATTCTCAAAACTGATGCAAGAAGAAGTTTCAAAGGCATTTGTGATTTTCTGCTTGCTGGTTTTATTCTCTCTCATCAGCATGAGAAAGCCTTGCCTGGGCTTGCTTGCTGCAGGATGAGACACATGGAGTGAAGCTGAGTTGCCCCAATTGTTTCAACCAAGGCTGTGCTGTGATAATTCAGTAGCCAGCCAATCTCCAGAAATGCGGATGATCCCAACCAAAATCGGCAGAGCTATCTAGCCAGCTTACAGCTATCTAGCCAACTTGTCACAGACAGATGGACAAGTTCAGTCCAGATACCGTGATTCAAGTCCAAGTCAACTAAATCCTGCAGATCAAGAGCTAAATTCATGTTTATTTTTGTTTCACACTGAAGTTTTATGACTGTTTGTTATACAATATAATTGTAGCAATGGATACACTTTTGCATGAAGACAATATGAATCATGTCCAGAAGACTTCTGCATTCTGAAATCTCTATCTGTAATCAAGGCAACTGTTCTTTACAGAGGCTTGATACGAATTTTAAAAATGTGTAGACATTGCTGGGTAAATATCACACTGGAGCCTTGAGTCTTTCCTGCTCACACATCCCTGGGAAGATGAACTGCATATACCACAAATGACATTCATACTCTACACACATCTACAGTGCCCTTCCTAACCCTGGTTAAGATACTATGTCAATTCTGAGACAGGTGGTGGTAGGCTTTATGTCTTCAACAGCTGCTGGCAGACAAGAAAAGGTACATCAGGGGATATCCAGAACAGGGTCTGGGTAGAATATAACTGTATGTACATGGGTATATGTACATTAGTTGCTAACTGTGTATACTTTTTGGAGTGTGTGCAATATCCTGTGCAGATGAGAATATATGTAGGCGTAAGCTCATTTTCTCTGCTGCTCCAGAATTCTGGTGGGACACCATGATTCTCTGAGTCTTCATTCTCATTTAATTCAGAATAAGTCTGCAATGTGAATTCTACCCTGTAAATGTGGAAGCCCTATGCAGTATACAAATTGAGAGACTGATATACAGCAGGCTACTTGTGAATCCTGATTTCATAATTGGTGAGGTATTCCTCAGAGGAAAGTCCTCGAATTTTTTTCCCTTTATTCTGCACAGATTTATTAATCTTTTATTGTGCACCCTAGGGGTACCAATGTAAATAAGACACCCTGTCTGCCCTCAAGGGTTTTAAAGCCTAATAGATAAATGCAGAAAATATTTTTGTATAGTTTTATAAGTGGTCTTTTTCAACAATGAGCAAGGTGCTATGGAGAAATAGAGTGAACAATCATGTTTGGCGTAGGAGTACAGATGGAATTCATGGAAGCCTTCACAGTACATACTGAGGAGGTTAGCCCAGCTGGCGTAGCTCAGCGGTTGAGCATCGAGCTAGGATCCAGGAGATTGTTGTTCGATTCCCGGTCAGGGCACATGGCCGGGTTGCGGGCTTGATCCCCAGCAGGGGGTGTGCGGGAGGCAGCCGATCAATGACTCTCACCATTGATGTTTCTCTCTCTCTCTCTCCCTCTCCCTTCTGCTCTCTGAAATCAATAAAAATATATATATTTTTTTAAATGAATAAGCTAAATAGAAATTCTTTAGGAAGACAAAAGGATGGAGATTAAAGCTCCTAGAGAAGGGGAACAGCAAAACTATTTGAAGAACTGAATAGAAATGATGTCAGTACTTTGAAGATCAGTAAATTCCAGGGCACCGTGAGTCAGGCTTAAATGAGGAGAAGGAAGCTATGGGAACACAGGATTGCGGGAGACGTGAAAAGGAGGTTGCGCTTTATCTCATAAGCAATAGACAGGCATAAAAAGCAAAGTATAAAAATTAGATTTGCATGTTGGAAATGTCACGCCAGTAGCAGTACCGTGAAGGATGGACCTGGAGGGAAAGAAGCTACATCAATAGATTAGATATATGCTGTCCGTGTGGTAGCTCCTATCAGCCACATTTGGATACTGAGTACTTGAAATGTACTAGTCAGAATTGAGATGCATGTGCTGACCAATGTAAAATATACACTGGATGCCAATGCAAACAGTTTTTAAAGAATCTAAAATATCCTACTAATCATGTATGATACTGAATGAATTTTTAAAAAGATAATATTCTGAATATATTAGGTTAAATAAAATGTGCTATTAAAAGTAAAGTTTACCAGTTTCATCTTAATTTCTTAATGTAGCTACTAAAATTTTTAAAGTTACAAGTGTGTCTCCCATGATACTCCTTTTGGATAGCCCTGCTCCAAGTGATAAGTGATTGATGACTTAGGCTGCGACTGTCGCATAAAGACAGGGAGAGAATTTGACAGCTGTTAAAGGAGGGGGATCTGATAAGAAAGTATCTGTGTGGCATGGAGAGAGCTGGACAGGTCTAGAATTGCTCTGAGACTTTTGACTTGATCGACAGGGACAATGGTGAGTTTAATAAATAGCATATAGGACCCAATAATTTAAAAAATGAGTTTAGTATTTAACATGTTCAGTTTGGAATTCTGGTTTTTAACCAGGTGAAGGTGGTGAAGAAATAACAATCTACATATTTCTGTTATCTAGACCCAATATTGCGTCTAGAAATAAAGACTTAAGGGTTATTAGCTTATGGAAGAGAAAGGAAATCATTGTCAATGATATTGCCTCAGAAAAGATAGAGAGAAAAGAGATGCAAACTATGGGGCCTGGGGAACACTGGTATTTAGAAAGAAGGGAAAGGTAAAGAAAACCATTAGCCAACTAAGGGAGAGCAGCGGGGAGGGTTCAAGGACTGTGGTTCCCGACCTTGTGGGGGATGCCTCAAGGGTAAGGGAAACGAAACACCGTTTTACGGTAAAAGAGAAGTCATGGAAAAGTAAGCCATGGCCTTTGGATTTGAAAATTAGCACTCCATTGTTGCTTTTATTCTGGCTATGAGGATTTTTGTCAGCACTCAAAATGTTCTGTTAATTCCGCATTAGTAATAGCTTTCACCTTCTTATCAACTTCAATTTGGCTCCCTTTCAATTGCTATAATTGTAACTAGAATTTGAAAACACAGTTTGCGATAGAAATCTATTTTAATTATTTGATTTGGGGGTACAGCAAGCAGAAATTCAACATCATATTATCCCTGTGACTCACCAGAAAGTTTGGGTATGTCTTTAATTTACATAAATTGTCTGTAATCTCTGATGCCCGCTTATGTCTGAATTCGAGTTGTTGCCGGCTGGCTCTTCTTCCTAACTACCCTCTCTAGCTCTCTCAGTAGCCTTAATTAGGACGGCGAAGATGTTTTAGCTTGGATTAACTCAGAAACAGACCTGGAGATAAAGGATTGCTGTTCCAGTAATTTATTAAGAAAGAGTGCCCAGGGGGGAAGTGTAAGGTAGAAGGGAAGGCAGGGCAGGTGATAGGAGGGAGCACTAAGAAGGGTGCAGTCTCGGTGGAGTCCCCTAGAGGGTTCCTTCAGTCTTATCTCATGGGGACTCTGGCTGGTGGAAGTGAAAGCACACAGAAGAGGAAGGCACGAGAGTGGCCCAAGGGGACCTGAGGGGTCTAGGTCAAGCGCCAGCATTGCCCTCCCACGAGGCAGCTCACCTCTAGTTCCCAGTTCAGATCCCACGCCAAGGACCCCTAAGAGCAGCCGTATCAATGCTGCTCCTGGTGGCTGTCACCCAGCGGCCCGGCCCCTCTTCTAAGACTTCGAATTCCAAAGTGCCACCCTGAGATTCATCCTGAGCCTTTTTTTTTTTTTTTTTTGTCACCTGCCATTGCTAAGGCTCTGATTTCTCTCTGGAACCTTAGCCACCACCCTTCTGCCACCTTTCAATGTATTCCTTGGGCTTCCTTTAAGAAGGCGAGTCTCTACTGGCCAAATGGAGTCTGTGCCTCCTGAATTCTGCTGAGACCTCGAGGTCGTCTCTGCCCTGTCACAGCCATTTTTACTCTGTTTCCCAGAGTTTAGTGAGTCTCTTCTTCAGCCAGGTGAAAATTAGTTCATTCCAATTAAATCGATGACTTTTTGTAATTATTCCTGGGTACCTGCAGGGTTATTGCATTATGAAAATGAGTAAAATAGTCTCTCTTGATAAGTTTGCAGTCCACTGTCAAATTGGTAAGTGTGATATTCAGTTAAAGAATATGAACTAACTGCACATATATGCATACACACATATACATACAGCGTGCAGTGTGGAACAGTGAAAACTTCATTCTATTTCTTCTGGGGTACCTCGGTTTTCAAACGTCTCCACGGACGAACATTTCGGGTCACGAACGCTGTAAACCCAGGAGGGCAATGCTTCGGTTTTCGAACCCGCCTCGGAAGTCGAACATGCCCCGCAGCTCCGGCTGAGGGCGAGATCCCAAGGCCCAGCTGCCGGCTGTGGATCCCTCGGTTTTCCAACGTTTCAGAACCCGAACGGTCTCCGGAATGGATCATGTTCGAAAACCGAGGTACCATTGTATTTAATTTTTTACATTCACTATTATACTGTATTAGTTTCAGGTGTACAGCATAGTGGTTAGACAATCGTATACTTTACAAAGTGTTTCCCCCAATATTTCTAGTACCCACCTGGCCCCATACATAGTTATTACAATACACTGGTACCTCGGTTTTCGAACGGAGACGGTCGAAAACCGAGGCACCGCTGTATTATTGACTGTGTTCCCTGTGCTGTATTTTACATCTTTTTTGTAACTGCCAAACTGTACTTCGCAACCCCTCCCCTCTGGCAGCCACCAGTCAGCTCCCTGTATCTGCGAGTCTGTTTCTGCTTTGTTTGAGAACTTCATTCTTTTTAATAGGTACGAAAGGTTTTATAGGGGATTAGTAATTTCACTAGGGCTTGAGGATGAGTTTAAGTTGGAAAAATAAATTTGCAGAGAATGAGGTAGTTTGCCCAAATACACAGAGGCAAGGGAAAGAAATGGGGCACAGGGACCGAAGCCACTTTCCTGTGGGTCATAGGGACCGAAGCCACTTGCCTGTGGGTCACAGGGACCGAAGCCACTTGCCTCTGGGTCACAGGGACCGAAGCCACTTTCCTGTGGGTCACAGGGACGGAAGCTGCTTTCCTGTGGCTAGAAGACTCTTCGAGTATAATTCGATCTCCTCCGAGGCCCTCCTGCACTTAAAACTGAAGCAGAGGCTGCTTCTTTTCTCACAGTCCCCAGTGCTCTCTCTTCTCAGTGTCACTTCTCACCCTGATTATTCCGTGTCTCTCAACAAATCCTGCTCCTCGTGAACACCTCCTAACCACCTCATCGCTCCCTCGCTTCAAGATCTTGACCCTGGATCACGCCTTCCTCTCCTCCCCTGAGTCTGTGATCATTCTGGAAAGTTTAAGGATCGTGTGCTTATCCACCCAGGGCCCCGGCCTCTCAGCCATTGGCTAATGTCAAGAATCCTTCTCTTGTGAACCCTGCTATGAAAATAGCTCTCATCTATGATTTCAAGAATAAGAACTCCCCCAACCGTGGGGCTCTTATTTCTCAGGCTGTAGCCCACATGTCAGTCTATTTTCCTTCTTTGCCCTCAGCTCCTGCTCGGAAAATTTATTTCGGCCTTTAATGGCTTCAATTTTGGCAGCAGGTCACATGACCCTAACCTTTGTGACTATAGCTCTTTTGAATGGAGAGAAGGTAACTCAAAGGCATGCAATCTATTGCCAGGCAGCAGGCAAGCAGAATCTCTGATTAAGGGACAGTCATTGTAGCTGGAAGACATTGAGCACCTGAGCTGAGAGATCTGATCAGGTAAGACCCAGCATCCGTATACAGCAAGCCAAAAAATGTGTACATGTCAAAGTTATAAAGGAACAAATGTTAAAAGCTTTTCAGACATGAGCAGCCTTCAGAGAGGATGGTGGAACAGATGTAATAAAGCAGCACGGATGGAAAATTCTACGAAAGAGCAAAGAGAGAAATGGAGAGAAGATGTGTTGGATGATTTTCTATTCCTCATGAGGCCCTGTTATCTTTCCTGCAATTTTCTTTTTCAGCAAGATTCTCCTATATTTTTATAATACATTCTTTATTTATTTGAATGTGCCTGATGTAGTGCATTTTCCGCAAAATAACCTCTAACACAGATATGACCCCTGTTTGTTTCTATCACTGTGCCCAGGCTTTTGTTAAAATATACATCTAAGTGATCCAGAGGCTTCCGCCTTCCATTTATGCCAGTTGTGGCCTTTCAGCCTTTACAACTCCAAACACATTTATTTGGTTGACTCCTAAAACTAAACAGCGATATTTATCATTTAGATCATTTATAGGAAAAATTGTCACCTTGTAAAAGTTTATAAATAAATATTCTTTAAGTAATGTTATGACCATGTTTTGCAAGCGTGTCTGACATATGAGAACGCTAAATTGTAGGTACCAGTGATACAATTTTTAGGTTCATAATATAAAAATAATTTAATGGGTAAACATTGACTCATTTTATTTTCAAGCAGGAAATAACATTTACAGAAAAGTTTATCAAATATTTGACATTGTAGAACAGGAGTCAGCAAACTATGGCCTGTGGACCAAATCCAGCCTGCTGCCTTTTTGTAAATAAAGTTTTATTGGCCCTACCATGACACCCATTCTATGTATTGTCTATAGCTGCTTTCATGCTACAGTTGACCCTTGAACAACATGGGTTTGAGCTGCACAGGTCCACTTACATGCAGATTTAAAAAATAAATACAATAAATGCATTTTCTCTTTTGTATTATTTTCTTAATAACACTTTTTTTTTCTCTAGCTTACACTATTATAAAAATATAGTACATAAAACCTATAACATATAAAATATGTGTTAACCGACTGCTTATGTTATCAGTTAGGCTTCCGGTCAACAGTAGGCTACTAGCAGTTAAGTGTTTGGGAATCAAAAGTTATTGACTGTGCAGTAGGGGCATCGGCACCTGTAACCTTTGTGTTGTTCAAGGGCAACTGTGCAATGGCAGAGTTGAGTAATTGCAACAGCAGCCATATAGCCCACAAAGCCTACAATGTTTCCTATTTAGTTTTTTTACAGGAAAAAAAAAATGGTTTTTTCCCCTCACCTCTGCTGTAGCAATAGTGGACACATTGTTAACCAACTTCACAGAACAGCCTAAGCACCACATAATAAACTTATGAAGTCCTTATATTCCTGTGTTTTCTGTGTTTTCCATTCACAAAATGTTCAACCTTCTTCTAGGGAATAACTGGAATAATTTTTTTCTGTAAAGAATCTTGATAAACAGGGAAGGATTGGTTTTAAATATAAAGCATATTTAATAAAAATGATAAGAAACAGAAGGTATTTTATTATCTAGAATGAATAAAGTTTACAAAACAAATCAGTTCAAAGAAGGAGAATTCATTAAGGAAATTAAGAAATAGAAAAAATGAAATTGTATTTGAAAGTATATGGTGGTTTCAAAGAAGTTCGGTAGGCAAAGTACTAAAATAATAATGATCTAACATTTAAATGGAAGTACCAGCTGAATAGAAAGTATGGTAGTCCATTAAAAAAGAAAACAAAGGTAGTTCACGATTAAAATTAAGGTGAACGCGTTTAAAAATGCGTAGTTGTGGAACTGAAGAGACAAACTCTAAAATGTCAGCTCAGTTTCTCATATCACAAATAGCATCTAAAAAGAAAATACCTGTTGCAGAAAACATTCATTAACAGGATATTAAATACAGTGTCCCATTATATATATAAAATAAATGGAAAGACATGACATATTACCGTCTTCTATTCATTGCTCTCTTTGCCTCCAGATTGACTCTCCTCCAACCTCCAGACTATATGTTTGCCATTTCTTTTTTCATATTACTCTTCCCCATCAAAACCCTCAGTGATTTTCTGTTGAACTGCACTACTTTAGAACTGAAAGCATAAAGTGCCAGCAAGTCCTCTAACCGTGTTTTACACAGGGGGGCGATGAGAAACGTAAGTGCAATGGTTTGCCTACGCGGTGGGCCTGAGCAATGGGTCTACAGACTGAACCCCAAGCACTCGGACAGCTAGATCCGTGGTTTTCTATCGCGCTGAGCTTTCTGCAATACAGTTTTCTTTATTCTTTATTTTCACTGATCTGTTACTTAAAATAATGCTATCGATAGATGATCTGTAACACTCTGAACGTAGTAATTGCTCAAGAATGCTTATTGCACGCAATAGAAATTAGTTTTAAACTCCATAATTACTACTACACATTCAGTTGTGATTGTTTGATAAGGAATTAGAATATAGAGGAATTACCGAAAGAACAGTCTAAGGATATGCATCTATCTATACAAAATATAAATCTTTACAAGTATATTTGAGAGGAAGCAAAACCATAAAAAGGTAACCTGTTTATTAAATTACACTATTATTTTTAATATATTTTGTAACACAGTATAATTAAACAATTAAGGCCTTCTGTATGAGAGTGGGAAGAATAATTACTTGATTATAATTCAGTTATTTTGAAGCCCCAACTTGAGAAAATTATTAGATCAGGAGAAAGAGCAGCAGGTCAGAGAACCCCACGTAATTAAAAGTATTCAACTCAACCTACTACCACCACACTTAGAGGTCAGGATCATAATCTAGGCTTTATGATTAATGCTCTGGATCCTTTAGCCCATTTCAACCACAGTTTCAAATCTCTGAATGTAAGCATAATTAAATTTAAGTCTGAAGTAAACATACACACTTGTATGCAAACAACTGAAATAGTCCTTTCGTAAACATGAGCATATTTTCTACATACAATTTCAGCCAAAGGAGAGAGCAAGGTGATAATTTCAGAAACACAGAGAACATGCGTTGCTAAAATTCCACTAAATTCTAAATGAATTCTAATTATCATGTGTATATTATTTTACTTGCCTGACATAAAACCTTAGTATTAAAGATTATTCCCAAAATTCCACTCACTAGTAGAGAAAGGGTAAAGGTAACATAACTATTTCTGAAGTATTATTAGTGTAATAAAATGTGGATATAATATTAGGATCTTAACTGACCTTTCCCTTCAACTAAAATTAGTGTATTTTTTAAAAATACTGTTTCCATTTCCCAATCATTTTTGCTCTTTAGCCTCAATATTTTAACTTTTTAACAAGAATGAACTGTATACTAGATAAATGATCATTAACTCATTGTATCATTTTTTCCTTTTGGTTTTGGGTGTGTATGTTATAATTTATACCAATAGGATACCCTCTATATATCTGGTTTTTATATTATAATTATAAATATTACCTTTGATGATTTGACACCAAGTGTTATAGAACAGCTCTGAGAATAATTGGCTTACTGCCTCACCCCCAGATGAAACACTTTCATTTTCATTTGTAACATGTGTGTTCTTAAATATATAAAATTATATGTGTTCTTGGAGTTCATCTAACTCAGTTGCCTCCATATTCAGCCAGCCCTGAAGCTTCAAGAATGAGCAAGACTTTTGGGTGCAGAAGATGGAAATCTCATAATTGTTGATCTTGGCCTTTAGGCCAACAGAAAACACAGTGAAAACAGAAAGTTACTGAAAGTAATCGAGGGCCTTAAGTTCCTGGTGGGAGCCAAGAGAACTATGGTACTTCTGTTTTACATCCATGTCAGACATTGTCTCTGATCCTACGAGGGATCTCATTCCCTCCCACAGCCTTTTTCTAATGAGAGATTCCACATTCAAAACCAGAGGCTGACCATGCTGGATATTGTTTTTGTCAGTCCTTGCTGTAGCTATACACGGCCTGCTTAGCAATCCTGACCGGAGGGGAAGGCTGCTTGAGACATTGTTAAGAGAGAAAATAATTCCCCGTTAAAAAGGTGATTTGTGAGGGGTTGTGGCAGCCACAAGAAATCTTGTGAGCCTAAGGGAAGGCTGGGATGGTTAGCCAAGATGCCAAGGTAGTGCAAAAGGGGATCGGAGACTGGATTTCTGAAGTCATCCACCGAGCTAAACCAACACTGACTGCATCATCTGGTTTCCAGTCTTCTTGTCTCATGAGATTGTAAAGAACATCTGCATGAACTTCAGTACGTTTTGAGAAGGAATTTGGAAGAAGGTCGAATGAAGGTCACCGAAAGATTTATCCGTCTCACACATCTGAGTCACTCTTTCTATCTCTGGGACTAATGAGGGACCCAAGAGTTGAAGATCAATAATTTTGAGTAGTAAAATCAACAGAGTAATAGAAATTGAGATGAAGCATTGAATTTGCAGGGGAGGCGATATCTCTTAAGCATGGATCCATGAGAAGGAAAAATATATTTTCAAGCATTTTTCCCCTCAAATGTGAGGGAAGGATATACTAACAAGTTTCTAGCAATTAGGGATGAGTAATTTAAAATTAATTGTATCCTCTGCCTCTAGTTCTAAGTATAAAATGTCATTAATGGTCTACTTACTGTATTTTCTTAATTTTTTCATTTTAGTTAATGTGACCGTGTTAATTATGAATTACACAGATTCATATTTAAGCTCCATCACCCATCCCAACCCTCTCTACTCCTTTATTTCCACATTAGATCTTGAATTTGTGAATCATGAGTTTATTTGCACAAGAGTTTTCAGGAAGCTGCACCCCACAGCTTTCATTTTTCTTATTTTTCTTATAGAAAACTTGACCGCTCTCTTTTGTTTTTATTATTTCTGTCTGTAGTTTACATGTTTAAATCTGTTTAATTAAAATTTTGGAAGGAAAACACACACAATTGTCTTCTTACATAGACAGGTGACAGGTTCAGTGTAATAAGTGCCATGACTTCTTAAGTTACTTATTAATAATGCTAGTTATTTTAAAGATATTAATGTAGTATTACTATTGGAAGGAATGTATCCTATAGAAATGTTCACACAAGGTTTAAGAGAAAAATATTCTTTTTTTAATAAAACCACAGAAAACAAAGTTATGTCTATTAATAGGAAATGACTAAATAAGTCATATCACATGCATTTAATAGAATATTAGATACAGATTAAGAAAAAATTAACTACAATGCCATGTGCTAAAATGTAAAGACCTGCAACATACCTTAAGGAAAATATGGAAATGGTAAAGTAATACGTATAGTGTAAGTCAATTTTATTTTTAACGTTTTAATTTTTAATTCAATGTATAGACATATACTTTACATATAGAAAATGTAATAAAACAAATACAAGAAATAAAAAAAGCACCACCTTTGGTAAAATTTATAACAGAGGTCAGGGGAGCTTTTATTTTCTGTTTTGCATGATTCTGAACTAATAACATTTCTTTGAGCAAGTTTAACTTTTCTATAAAGAAAACGAAATTATATGCATTTGTCAAAATGAATAAAATCTAATTTAACTTATGCGTAAAGGTTTCCCAGAGCCCTGGCCAGTGTGGCTCAGTTGGTTGGAGCCTTGTCCAGTTCACCAAAAAGGTGGCAGGTTCGATTCCCAGTCAGCGCACATAGCTAGGTTTCGGGTTTGATCCTCGGTCTGGGTACATGCAGGAGGCAACCAGTCAGTGTTTCTCTCTCACATCCATGTTTCTCTCTTCCCCTCCCTTCCTCTCTCTCTAAAATCAATTAAAAAAAGATTTCTAAGAAATGTTGATTTTTTTAAAAAAATCTAGCCAAAGCCTAATTTAAATAATAGGACCTCAGTTTTGTACAATATGCATTCAGCTTTGAAAAAGAAAAGATATAAGATAAAATTTCAGGGAAAGGAGACTATTTGGCAAAATGGAAATCTTAGAGGTGAAGAAGAGACACACATCATGCATTCACAGAAAGAAAAGATTGCATTACTAAATTTACAAAAGACAATATGAAAACAATTTGAGTACACATGTTGAAATAGATACAAAGAAGAGACCATGATGTCTAAGCTGTTTTTTAAAAATGTTTTTCTTGGTTTTAGAGAAAGAGGAAGGGAGAGAGACAGAGAGATAGAAACATCGATGAGAGATGAGAAACATCCATGGGCCGCCTCCTGCGCGCCCCCTGCTGGGGACTGAGCCGGAAACGGGGCATGTGCCCTGACCGGGAATCGAACTGGTGACCTCTTTGTTCACGGGTCCACGCTCAACCACTGAGCCACACCAGCCGGGCCGGCCGATGCCTAAGCTCTTGAGGAAATGTGCAGGGTGGAGATGCCTGTTAAAGTCAGTCAAGAGGAACTTAGAAAAAGAGGAGTCGAAATATATGATCTACTTCCTGCTCTAAGTTTAAACTAGCTCCTGGGCTGTGGCCTTGTTCTCCTGAATTGGGAAACTGTCAGAGATTATAAGCAATATTGTAGATAACACAACTACCTAACTTACTCTAATAAGCACCATCCATGGCAGACAATGGAATTATTTGATAATGTTGGTTGTATAAAAAATGAATGACAAGGTAATTCCTCTCTTGGCCTCCCTTTATTAAATTGCAGTCCAGTGAATTCATCTATTTTCCTTTCCACTTGCATAGCAAAACATGGCTACTAAGTTATTTAGGCAAAATAGCATTTCATTTCCAAATTTCAGATGTAACAATTTGTGTTTTAATGGACCTTCCAGGGATTCTGGTGCACATTAATGTTTCAATAGTGTGGCTTTAAATCCACAAGAATCCCAATGACAGACAACGGACAGAAAAATAGACAAGCGAAGACATGGCTCTAGCTTGTCTTTCTGAATTATCTGAGGTTTTATAATTCAGATAAAGGCTTAACATCCCTTAGATTTATTTCACTCACATTACCAATTTTCGTTTCTCCCCTGAGTGCACTGATTGCTGGTGGAGCTAATTCTGTGCGGAAAAGACTGACAGTGGCGGGCAGGATGGCCCTCCCTGGAAAGTCACAGCTTCCAGAGAAGCTGGCACACAGGGAACCGGGGGCTCTGGGACTTTTTGCTGTCCTAATAGCAAAGCCATTTCACACCATCTGGCTGCAGGCCAAGTTGCCTCGACATCAGAAGCTGATTCTTGAGTGGCCCCATTAGCATCGAGTGCGTTAGTACGGCTCTGTGATGAATGTTCCATGGGGTGAGCCTGAAATATGCTTTATTCAATCCACTGTTATTAATGACTCCATTTCCATGATTATGATATCCACCTGCAAATGCTAAACATCCAGAGCAGTTTTTTTCTTTCTCTTTTTCATAAAATGTAATGTGGATGCAGCCACTTTGGAAGCCAGTTTGGCTGTTTCTTACAGGGCTAAAATTAGTCTTACCGTATGATCCAGCAATCAGATTCCTGGGTATTTACCTAACTGATTTGAAAACTTATGTCCACAGCAACACCTGCACATGAATGTGTGTAGCAGCTTTATTCATAATCAACAAAAACTGGAAAGAACCAAAATGCCCTTCAAAAATAGAATGAATAAACAAAATGTAATACATCCTTATAGAACACTATTTAGTCATAAAAGGGCATGAGTTAGCAATGCAAGCAAAGACATGGATAAATCTTAGAGGCATATTACTAAGTAGAAAAACAGTTGTAAAAGCCACATACTGCAAGATTCCATTTATATTATATTTCTGGAAAGGCAAAGCTGTGAAGATGGTAAACAATACAGGATTTGCAACTAGGGGTTTGAGAAGGGAGCAGAGTTGGCTAGGTGGAGCACAGGGGATGTTTCAGGGTGGTGAAACTATTTTGTATGATACTGTAGTGATGGATGCATGATAGTGTGTTTTTGACAAATCCCTTAGAATATTCTAGCACAAGAGGTGAGCCTAATGTGTGGAAATTAAAAAAAAAAAAATCATCTAGTGGGTCAATATGTACTGTGATGAAAGACTCTGTATTACAAATATATGAGATGACCTCACTGAAGAAGTAGGGGATGGAAGTTGCTAACTTAAGCAGCTTTGAAAATGAGTGGCAGAAGGAACAGTGAGTAAGCGCTTTATTCTAGTTGACAGAGTTGTTTTTCCTGGGGCCTGGGGTAAGGGTTAACAAATCTGAAACCACTATAAACGTAGAGTGGAATCCAACACTTCAGTAAATGGATGTGAATGGGATACCTGATCTTCCACTGTTGGAGAGGGAGGTTGCAGATAAACAAGACGGAAAGGCTTGAATAATTCATTCATGTGATACTGGATTCGAGCTGGAGACATGAGTATTAACTCGCAGTTAACTTTACTATAGATGCAAATGGTTACATACAGAAATATATACATGTTTTAGTACACACACATGCATTTTCTTGCTTTGTCAGCTGAGAGGGCCTAGAGATAAAGACACCCTGGAGCAATGAGCACACTCAATGCCCAACTTTTGATTTCTAATATCATCCTCCAAGAAAAGGAACTAAGGCTCCTTGGAAAAATGGCCGATTCTAGGACTGGGGCAGAGAAAGTTAAAGATGAACCTGGAGCATCCTGTAGTGCCATAAAATAAGGAAATGCTAAAAAAAAATCCACAATAATGGAGTTATGTCAAGTGATGTACGAGGCAACTGAAAGAGCTTCCAGTGGCCAAAGCAGGAACAATCTGAACAACAAAATAAACAACGTAGTATTGGATTATAACTCAAAGTATTAAAAAATCTATGTGACCATACTGACTGAAATGATTGCATGAATAATTTACTGGGAGTGAATAGACATATATCTCATGCAGAAAAATTCCAAATAATCTTTACAGATTTTTCCCTCCCAAGGAGGTGGCATATAACTTCCAACCTCTTAAGTATGGGCTGTGCATAGTGACTTTCTTCCAAAGATTACAGTATGCATAGGGGGAAAAAGAGTAACTTTATAGTGGAGACACCTCACAAACACTACCTCAGCCTGTGATCAAGGTTAACATGAGCAGTGATAGGGAATGGTGATCACATGAGCCCTTGATATGATGTGATTAGAATGTTACTTTACTTTTGTGGCCTTCCTTCCCAAACCCGTAACTCCAGTCTAATCATGAGAAACACATTAGACAAAACCAAATTGGGGCATATTCTATAGGATACCTGATCAGTCCTCCTCAAAACTGTCAGCACCAACAAGAAAAGTCTGAAAAGCTGTCACGGGCTACAGAAACCTCAGGAGACCTAATGAGTAAATGTAATGTGGTGACTTGAATGGGATCCTGGAACATAAAAAGGGACATTAGGGAAAAACCAAGGAAATCTGAATACAGTATGAACTGTAGTTATTAACAATATATCAATACTAATGGTAATAAATGTACCATACTAATGTAAGAAGTTAATGTTGGGGGAACCTAAGTGTGGAGTATAGGAGGACTCTCTGTACTATCTCTGCAAATTTTCTGTAAATTTAAAATTACTCTAAACCAAAAGTTTTATTGAAAATTATAATGTGAATAGGTGGCATCTTCTGAGCATTGTGTGATTGTCCTTGCCTTGTTTGGAATGGTATATATTTGGAAATTTTGTTATACTTGTCAAGGTGCTGATCGTAGCTCTGTTGCTTATTTTTAAGTATTACAGGCATCGCACTCTAGTAACAACTTTATGATCAAAATATAAGTTTAAACTACCCAGTCACTGATGAGGAAAGTGGGGAATTCTTTTCCCCCCTCCCCTGCTATAATCCCTCCTCCAACTCAGTGAATGCTCTTGACACTTTTAGATTATTTAGAAATATACGAGCTTCTTTTATTCAGTCTCTTTAACAATTATGGCCACTTTCCCGTTCCCCACAGTTAAATGGGCTTCCTGTAGAACCTTCTTCAAAACCTGTAAACAACAGAGATCACACTTTTTTTTCCTCTGTTCCCTTCAAAATGATTGATTCTACTCAAAGGCTTTAAAAAAATTCACAGGTGATAGTAATCTTTTATTTCCCCCCTCTTCATCATGAGCATTACCCTGACTTTATATTTTCTTTTTGCAGCCAAAGTTACTTCCAGTATTCAGTGGGAACTGTCTCTCGACTTTCTGCTAAGTCACTAACTCAACCGATATTTCTTGAGCACCTACTCTTTGCCCGATGTTGACTTAGGCTTTGGGACCCAGTAGTGTATGAAAGAGACAAAGACTCTTCTTTCATGGAGCTTGGATTCGGATGGGTGTTACTGAGAGAGAAAGAAAGTACAGGAAAAAGAATGAATTATAGGGCATCGGATAATAAGTTCTCTGAAGAAAAATAAAAGAAGACAAGGTAATAAAAGTTGATGTGGAGTATGTGTTCTTTTTTAAAATGCCAGAGAAGGTCTCCTGATAAGGATCAGTTAGGGCATATATGGGACAGTAATAAGGTCGTGAAACATGTGGCTGTACAGAGCAGTGCTGTAGTTACCGAAACCCCTGGACCGGCAACATCAGCTTGACCTGAAACTTTGTAGGAATGCAAATCATTGCACCTCACCTTAGGCCCTAAGGTGAGGAACTCGGGGAGTGGGACCCGGCAGTAACTCCCTGTAACAGGCCCTCCCTGTGCTTCTGATGCAGCCGAAGTTTGAGAACCACTGGTGCAGGGGAAGTCCATTTCATGTGGAAATAATAGCAAATACAAAGACACTGAGAAAGCAGTATCCTGATTTTGTTTGAGGAGCAGCCGGGAGACCAAAGGTGGCAGAAGCAGAGCGAGTGAGGGGGAGAGAGCAAGAAAGAAAAAAATTGGAGATGAAAAAGCAGAGGTCAGTGTGGGCATTCAGGAAGCAGGCTGTGCTGTGACTTGTAGACCAGGCTGTGACCTTGGTATTTATTCTGAATTGGGCAACCTGTGGAATGTACTGAGCAGAGGAGTGACCTGATCTGACTGATATATTTAGAAGATCTCTCTCTGTTGTGTGGATGGTGGACTGTAGGTATGACAGAGTAGAAGCCGATAAGAGAGGAGGTTATTGCATTAATCTAGTTCTCATTTTATTTAGCTGACTTTATAGCTTTGTTGTGAGGATTGAAATAATTACGACTGTCATACCACTTCTTGTTCCCTAAATGATCATTGATTTCAAAATCAAGTGTACTAGTGTTGGAGTAAACCCCTTGAGGTAAAGAAAAAAACAACAATCAATGCTTGTCTACACTTATTCTTAAAAATATATGAATAAAGGCACTATAGAAAGTCACAATGTATAAGATATTCTTACTATAAAGTAATATTCCTCTGGATTTTCTCCATTTGATTTTCTACTAAATCTTCTTTAAATTCATATCAGGTGACCTTGTGTTACAGTATTGCAAATAATTGCTGGAATGTGCTTCCCTCTCTTCTGAGGCCCGTGTGAAAATTGTCCTTCCCCATCTCCTCCAAGATTCATAACCATATGACTGGTTGCACTTGGTGCGAGGGGGCCTGGGTGGTGTGCATCCGTGAGACGCCAGCGCAGCTCAGCCTCTGCCTCGGGGGTCGTGAACGCACTTCACAGGGATCCTTCTTTAGCTTGGGTCCTGGGGTAAATAATGTGTGTATGAGCACTTAACAGATTCTTACTGACAGCAATGTGGCAGCAAGAGCAGAATTAAGATTTGAACTCAGGAGCATTTAACTCTAAACCCACCGAGCGGTTTTCTCTATGGTGTGTAGTTTGCCTCATTGCCAAAGGCTGGTAGAATTGTATTTCTTACATAGACTATGGTAAGGAGTAAAGGGCGTTGTTTGGGTCTACAATTAACGAGCTGTACTGCCTTAATAAGGACAGATTCCTACTTCTGTACTTCCTTTCTTATTTGGAAGGAAAGGACTGGATGATGTTTAGAGGGGCTGGGGACTTGGTGCATCTGCTGTGAGTTGAATACACCTAGACTCATGCCATTGCTCCAGGACCAGTATATTTTCAGCAAGTTCTCAGCTCGAGGGCTCTCTCCTTCTACTTGCTCTCCAGCTCTGATTTGTTGTGTAACTTTAAATGAGATAGCATGTATAAAGGCAGTTACTACGCCCCACATTCTTTCAAGTACTTCTTATTGGGAATTATTTATTATTAGGGGGCATTTCTCTTTTTAAAAAATTATTTATTTTTCCGATGGTTGATGTTGACACTATTGCAGATGTCCCCCATTTCACAGCCCCCCTTTGCCCACCTGCACCCACCACCACCTCCACCTCCCTTGGCCTTTACCACACCATTGTCTGTGTCCCTCCACTATGCTTATGTTCTTTAGCTAATCCCTTCACCTTCTTTATACCCAGTCACCCCTCTCCCCTCCCCTCTGGCCCCCCTCAGTTTGTTCCTTAACACCTAATCTGTGGCAGCACTATTCCAGAGACTTGGGATAAAGTAGTGAAGGAAACACAAAAATGCCTGTGTTCATGGAGCATAAAAAATGAGGGCAGTCACTGCAAATGTCTTACCTTCCATTTTCTACACATAGTGTTCCTTCCACGTTCAAAAATCTGCTATATTATCTCTCCTTTTCTTTCTCAAAACCCTTTCTAATTTTTACTAGTATGGAATGCTGTGCATGGTCAATTTTTTCATTAACATTTAAAGATACAATGAAACTATCTTTTTAAACTTTATAATCTACTTCTTATATGGAAAATGGTAGATCTATTTCAAGACTGCATTTTGTATCCACGAAGCTAAGAAAATATGAGTGAGCCAAAATATAATAATGGAATCTTTCATCCAAAGGTGACTACTTAAAAACATTTTCCCTCATTACCCTAAATGCCCTTCCACAATTTTTTTGTTTCTGGCCCAGGATCCAATCAAAGGATCATTGCATTGGGTTGTCACGTCTCTTTAACTTCTTTTAATCTGGAAAATTCCCACCACTGTTTTTGTCTCTTATGGCAGTGATATTTTGAAGAGACCAGGTCAGTTGGTTTATAGAATGCCTCACATTTTGACTTATCTAAACGTTTCCTTATGATTAGATGCATGTTAAATATTGTTTTATAAGAATTCTATGAATGTAATGTGCACTTCTTATTACCAGTGTGTCAGAAAACATGTAATGTCAGCTCGTCCTGTTATGGTTCTGCTATTTGAAGACTGAATTAAGAAGGTGTTTTCTAGCTCCCTTCACTGTAGAGGTACTTTTATCCATTGCAACTAACAAGTAAATTGTGGCTTTCCACTAGGAGACCGTTTCAGCCTCTTTTCCTCCTATATTTCACCTAATGGTTTTATTTTTAGTTTTTAATGTTTTTATTGATGTCAGAGAGGAAGGGAGAGGGAGAGAGAGAGAAACATCAGTGATGAGAGAGTCATTGATCAGCTGCCTCCTGCACACCCCCTGCTGGGGATGGAGCCCGAAACCTGGGCCTGTGCCCTGACCGGGAATCGAACCCCGATATCCTGGATCCTAGGTCGATGCCCAACCACTGAGCCACGCCCGGCCGGGCTCACCTAATGGTTTTAGCATCTGTTGATGATTCTTGCCTAAATTAATAATTGTATTAGTGGTTGCAAAGGTCTTTGGTGACTTTCTAATTGTGTTGTTGCATGTCAATGTATTAGCTAGCATTTTTTTTCCTGCACTGAAGAGCTTTTGCTTATCTCCTTTGTGTTTTTGAGTATTACTGTGGACTTGGTGATTTTTAAATATTCAATATAATATAGACCATTACCATTATTATTTGTGGTGTTGAAATTGTCCCGATTTCACCAGTTAGAGCCCTGTCAAAGAAACTCTTGATTTCCTGTGATGTGACCTAATGGAGTATTTTAAATGTTAATGTAAATCTTTATTTCTTAAAACCCCAAAACATACATTTTATTATTCCAGTGGCAAAAATTGTCCATTCTTTGATATTTCCTCTAGTAACTTAGTCACAATCATTCTAAGCATATGTGTCCACTTTATGCAGCAGATGAGGCGAGTAAAAAAAGTATTGACTCACTTCACAAGTGATGAACTAGCCCCGACAAGCTGAACATAAAACACCTGTATCGCAGCTGTTCTCAGCTGCAATTTTTTCATTGCTGATCATTCTGGAGGGAAAAACCTGTAACCTTTTAATGAGGGTTAATTATAAATGGGAAAAAATGTCACAGAACCCTCAGGAAGCTGACTAGTGTTTTTGAGTAGTATTGGGTGATGGGTACTGATGATTTATCTCTCCACATAGTTGCAGATAAGACAATTCTCAATAAAGTCTTGGAAATTTGTTACCATTGATGTAAAGTATATCATTTTTCAGTTGGCCATTTCATCTATAGCTGAGAAACAGGTCACACCATCATGAGGAGGAAAGCTTGTTTTAAAACCGTGGCTGCATACTTGTAATACGTGTTTAATCTTTGGATTTCTGTGACCACTGAAGTTTGCTATTTCACCATTTCTGTATAGAAAATAAATGCGCATCATTTTGAGTGTTTGTTTCCTGGTACTTTGTATAATTATTTATAATGAATGTTTACCCTTCAGGCTTAACTACATCAAATTATTTTGCCACCTAACTATGACTTTCACAAAGAGGGAAATGACCTTCACAGTTCTAACACCATGAGCGGCACACATAGACATTCAATACATATTTTTATTTAAAAAACAAATGAAGAATTAAAGAAAGAGAGAGAAATGTGCAGCAGAGTGTGACGGTGTCTAATAAAGACGCACCTTTGGTTCTTGGCTGATCTTCTTGTCCTGTAGCCAGGTCTCAATCCCTCGTCCCTTTGTTATAAAACCTGGCCCTAGCGAAGCTAAAATAGGCAATTTGACATATGGGGTGAGAGATGTGGAAAAGTTGGACAAGAACCTCACCCAGGATACAAAGGAAAAGGGTCAGGATACTGGCTAAGTGAGAAAAAACCTCATCACGGCAGGTCCTAACGAAGTGTCACAACCAAATAGGTTAAGAGTTGGGGGGAGGGGGTGACTGAGTAGAAATGGCCTTTACAAAATATTGAAGCTCTGAGCCCAAAGATATTTTTCAGGAACACTTTTGCAACGATTCAGTTATCTCTCTTTGGCTAAAGATGTATCCCTGCTGATTCCAAGTTTGGGTTTAGGAATCCAAAAAGCCTAAAATATATAAATTCTCCTGAACAGAAGGCCTTGGATTATTAATGTGAGTTTTTTCCAAATAATGAATAAACCCCTCCTATAAAAATACTTTTAAAAACCCTTAAGAGAATTAGGCTCCTTCTCAACCCTCGTAAGACTTTACTTGTTCAGAAAGTGTCCCAGATGCCCCTGTAGGGCATGAGAGGAGAAAGCTATGCTGCACAGAAACATTTGCTGTTCTCAATCTAGGTAGCTGCCTTGATTCTATTAAAGAAATTGTCAACTCATGTCTAATGTATTTCTTCCTGACAAATCCTACGAATGGTTTTCCAAATAAGGATTCGCTTTAATTTAGGGGCAATATATTATCTATTTGTAGCTATTGCATCTTGCTTCTTGAGACTACTTCATGGTACTGGTCACTACCTGACATGAGTAATTACATTTAAACACTGTATGTTCTTCTGTTTATTTAATTAGCCATCTCATCTTCTATTAGAATATAACTTCCAAGGAGGCAAGGGCTTTGCTGTGTTCACACTGTGGCATCAACACCAGAGAAGTAGCTCTGCTCAGAGTAGATGCTTGATCAGCACTGAGTGTTGAAGGGCACAGTGGTACTGACCTGATGACGTGGCCTAGGAGCATGTAGAAGCTGTCCTGTTCTTTATTCCACCCACCCATCAGAAGTAGAGTACAGTGCTCTCCTCATACAAAAAAGCAATGGAGCCTTATTGGAGGCACCCTTGTGAAGACAGACGGGGTGCACTGGGGATAAAGGGAGATCTTTGCTCTGGGAATTGAAGTCTCTGTCTTTATTTTCAGAGTCTTTTGCTCTATTTTCTCAAGCTCAAGCTTTTTAATATTGCATGTGAACTGGAATATACCAGTTTGAACTTATCTTCTCCATTATTATTTTTGCTCTTCTGTGTATATGTGGGGACAGGGGAGTGCTGGATTTTCCCTCTGCAGCACACAGAATTTACTCAGATCAACAGATGAATTACTCCTTGAGACATGCCGGTCATTTCTGTTGGCCAGTTGAGGAAGGTATTTTTTTTCTCTCGCTCTCTCTCTTGCTGAGAGTGTGTGTAGAATTAAATGTGTTTCTATGGTTATAGCCTTCAATCTGTTCATTATCTGGTGTCTGCTATAGTCCTGTTATTCCTCACTCTCAGACAATCCATGCCTGCAGCTTGGCCATCTTAGTCAGCAATAGTATATGGTCCCTGGACGTGAGCTACAGAGGGAGATGTTTCATTATAACAAGAGGGAAAGCCCCCTCCAGAAGTTCAGAACTCGAAGGTAGGGCATGGAGACTCCAAACCCTCCATTTGACCCTACACGAGACTCAAGGAGAGAACTATTCTGGTTGCCACTTTCGCCTCACTGAGGGTGACACCGAGCCAGGCACTTGCTCAACTTGAGTTTCACAATTAAAACATTTGCCTTTGTGAATTCGATTTCCTAGTATAAGATTTCTAAAGAAACAGATGTAAAATTATCGCTGCATAAGATGCATTAAGGGTGATGATAGAAGGGCACTTTCAGGGGAAGGGGAGCCCAAGGTTGCATTGCAAAAGCTGGGAAGGGGGAAAATTTACAGACGCCAACAAGGGTGCTAAGGAGGGAAAGGAAATCCTCAGAATGTCCTTGAAGATGTTAGTATTTCAAATGACTTTTCAGAGCATCCAAAGCCCTGCACTATCTAACACCAGATTATTTTTCATGAGAATTTCATAGCACTGCACTCTCTGCTCTGGATATGCTTTGAGTGGAGGTTAATATGCACATTTCTGCTCATGTTATGCTAATATTGTTCCCCTCACCTGTAATTCTTTTCTCGATCTCCTTTCTCCATCTAGTAGGACCACTTTCATATTTTCAGCTTGCATGAAGTATGTGCTATTATCCTCTTCTTTGTAGGTGTGGAAATGAAAGTTTGTCTTTTCATACCAATTTAATAGCATAACATGACATGTTGGACGTAAAGGACCTGTTTCTGGATGGAGAAGCTATGCTCAGAAAAACGTTAATTATTATTTATGGCTCCCTCTTTCGCTTAAATTTGCTCCGCATCAGATTTTGTGGCGCACAGATAAGAATGACAAGGGTGCTGACGAGGATGAGTGACTATTTCTTCACTGGTTATCTTGCAAATTTAACAGCAGCAAAAACTAATTAGTTCTTCAGGCTTCGCAAAAGTCAACCCAGAGAAGATGCTCTGAGCCCCAGGCAGCACGGGCTTCTCTTCCACTGTGAGCCTAGCAACCATGCTGACAGGTCTGCCTCTATTTCTCTGTGACCTTTGCCCTGTTTTATCAAATAGAAGCTAAAAATCAGAATAAATTATGCCCAGAAATGTGCCATGATTTAAAGGAATCCAAGTATTTCGTATGGCCCAGAACCCCTAGGGGGAAAAAATTCCAAATAAAAGAAAATTGACAACCATTCTAGATCATAACAACAACAACGATAAACCATGAAAGATAAGAAAGAAAAGAAAGACCATGCTTTCCCCAGCTCTGAAGTTTTCATCTCTTCCATTTCTATTTGGTCTTGAAGAGGGCCCTCTTGAACTGCATTTGAATATTTTTGAGACGGTTTCCTACCCCTTCCTATCATGGTGAGCCAGGCATAATTAGAAAAAGAAAACCCACAGAATGATTTAAAATGAGGAATAAACATTAGAGCCTGTCCTTTTAAGCAATGGCTTCATTTTGAAGTACAAATGGCAGCAGAGAGATGAATAATAGTTATGATAAGATGAAACAGTGAATTTAAACAAAGATAGGCATACCACCCAAATAGAACTTCATCAAAGAAAAATGTAGTTGTAAGGAAAAGAATCACCATTTACCCTATTTATTCTAAAGCCATCTCATATTCTGTCCCCCCCATCTATTGTTAGATTTATACTTGTGTCCTATTGACAAAGATTGACTAAATACTACTTCAGTGTAATTTTTCTGTAGCGTTAATTATAAATGTCTCACTGGGATAATATGAAAGCAAAAACTCATTTAAAAATCCGATCACCTAGAGTGCACGCCAATAAATTAAAATCAAGAGATGAGAAACCAACCTCTTTCTCACAAATAGAAATATCTTTCTTGATACATTTGAGTTTACATGTCACAAATTCATAGTTTGTGGTTTAATTTCCACAATACATTAATATTATTAATATACATTAAATGCATTTAAACTCTTACAAATCATCCTGGGCCATGCAGTATATCACATCTACAGCAGAACTGTTAAACAAATTGTGATTCTGTAATTAAGATAAAATACTCATATGCCTGATGTATGCTAGTTAATTAAATCTGAAGTAGAAAACAAAGACAAGCTACACACACACACACACACACACACACACACACACACTGAACAAGATCTGTGTATTGTATCAGTCAACTTCTTGATTGTGATATTTTGCTCTTGTTTTGCGAGATGTTACCTACCATTGGGGGAAACTGGGTGAAGGCTACATGGGCTCTTTCTGTATTGTTTTTTTACAATGACATGTGGCTCTACAATGATCTGAAAAATGAAATGCTTACTTAAAATATACAAGAAAGTATTTACCTTGTATTTGACAGGGAAAGAGCAAGAAAGAGTATTTTGGGAAATGGGAGTTGAAGAGAATTGAAATAGAACTTAAAACCACCGACCTATTGGGTCTGTAGGACACTTAAAGTAGACACTTTAGAAGATCTTGCATAATTTTATTTTACTCTGGCATGAAGTTGCCCTGGCTGGAGTCAGTAGCTTACATCCTTGTGTTTTTAGGTATGCTCCTGTGGGTTTATTGTATTTGTTTTTGTTTCTTCTTAGTTACCCTGAAATAAGGTCAGTCTTCATACACGTTTGCCTTAAACTATCTATATTGCTTCACGCTGCAATGGCCATGACAGGAGGTAGGAGTTAGCAATGCACATAACTGGAAGTAATGTGAAAGATTAATCCATTGGTTCTGTATTTCCCCATCTTGTTTGTATTATAGAAATTTTAATTGTCCTGATTAAAGTTATCAATTTTATAAAGATATCTATTCTCTCTACATTCATCTATGACTTTAATGTAATCTCAATACCAAATATCCGAATGATTCTATATTTATAGAAAAAATTCAGCAAGCTGAACCTAAAGTTCATAAGAAAGTAGGGAAAAACATGAGAAGTATCAGGAAATACTTTTAAAGAACAAGAAGGGAAACTTGCATTATTTTAAACCAAGATATGAAATAAAGCTAGTAATCTAAACAAGGTAGAATTGGCAGAGCACAAAGTAAATGCTGAAGCAGAAGAGAGTCCAGAAAAGAAAACTCATGTGTAGGTAAGAATTCAATTTATGATAAAGATGAATTTCAAATAAATAGGGAAATGTTGCCCTAAAATTAGATTAATGTTTGAAGAAAAAACACTTAACTGAATTTTTAAAAACATCAATAAATAATGTAGAAGAAATAGAAAACATATGTTTTTATAAGATTGTATAAAAAGCTGGCCTCCTTCAGGAAATCACCAGCCAGAAATAAAGGAATGAGAGAGACAGAGAGAGGGAGGAGAAAGGAAGGTAGATTTTATGAAATTAAATGGGTTTACCTTTATGAAAAAAAATAAATAACAATGTTTGCACCAAAAAAGAGAAAATTAATGAAGTTTTACAAGAAAATGACTAGAAGAAAATACTTGTAACATATACAAGAAACAAATGGGCACTATCTACAAAGGATTATTTGGTTATTTCTCTCAGCCTATTATCTGATGGCTTAATTCAGTTCGTTAGTGCTGAATTTTTTTTTTTTTTTTGTAACATTATATATATATTTTCTATTGAGAAGCTATGGCATTTTCATTACATTTAGCAAACATTTTCAACATATATCTAAATTTAATTCTTTTCATAAGGGCTTTTAATAAAGGCCAATTTCCTCTTAAAGTATATTTCTCTCTCTCTTTTTTGATTTTATACTGATTTATGCCTTAAGGTTGTTTTTATTTTTCCCTCAAGAATTAAGCTACTTGCATAATCCAGATTTTTAAATGAAGGATATCAGGCACTAAAAATATATATTTCCTAGTTTTAAAAGTATGTAGAAAGAAAACACAGCTTAAGTAAAAATTAATATTATGTAATGGATGCTAATAACAAAATGATCAGACAACTAAAATAAAAAATACACATACTGAAAAAGTAAAACAGACTCAAACATTTGTTTTTGCTCGAATTTTGTTTGGTACCAATTTAACCTTTAACCCGTATCTTTTGGCAATGTAGATTACTTCACAGTTTTACCAAAACTGAACACTAACATCCTTGACAACTTGACTATATCGAGCTAGAAGGCTTGCGGTGGAGGGCGGGTGTGGGGTAGAAGGGGTCAATGGGGGGAAAAAAGGGACATCTGTAATTCTTTCAACAATAAAAAAAATATTGAAAAAACTAGATCAGATATTTTCTGTATTAAATGCTTGAGGTTCTCTTAGGAGGCACTAAAGAATAAAGCTTTCTGAATCAATGACAGACTCTTCCTTCAGCAGACACGAAACATCCTGAATGCACAGTGTGCCGATTTCATGCATGTATGCATTGCAAAATGATTGTCCCAGTTAGGTTAGTTAGCGCCCCCCCCCCCCCCCCCACAGCCACACTGTGTGTATCCGTGTATGTTCACATTTAAGATCTACTCTTAACAACTTGCGAGCGCACAGCACAGTGCTGGTCATCCCCGCCGCGCCTGGGAGCCCAGGGCTCGGCCGCCTTCCAGCTGCGAGTCTGTACCCTGGGCCGACGCCTCCCCGTCCCCCCGCTGCCAGCTGGCCCCGGCCCCCTCCTCTCTGTCTCTGGGAGTTAGGCTTCTCAAGGCCCTGACTTATAAGTGAGAACATACCGTAGTTGTTTTTGTCTTAAACTTTTGCTCTCGTGTTACAGAAAAGTATTTTGTAAAGTTATGTGCTCCCACATACATTTCTTTTTAAGTTATCATTTCCAAATTGCAGTATTAAAATAACATCAAGGGAAACAATTTATAGTGAATTGTAACTAGTGACATTGTTCTATCACATTGTAGGTTTTTCCAATGAATTACAAACAACATGTTATCTTGATATCGATTATCATCTGCTTAGACATAAACAAATAGTTCTTTCTTAATCATTGGAAATGCTGTCTTATTACTTTTTTATTGGAATTACCATTTCCATTTCATTTCTCCCATCAGATTATCTTGATGTGATCTATTTTCTGCTTATAATTCATTTATTTACTACCCTATCATATGTCAATGACTAATATGTGTATGTTTTGAAGTATTATGTTTTAAAATGTGCTATAAAGCTCTAATATTAACTTTTTGGGTAGAGTTGTCATCGTGATTTTAATTACTACACAACTGATCAAAAGAATACAAACATGACAGAATTTTGAGAAATTATTATTAAACATGAAAAATAATTCATTGAAATGTTTTGTATCTTAATGAGATGAAGGGGGATATTTTTCTTGTTTATAATTTATATAATCCTGAATAGCTATAACTTATTGCTAGACTGAGCCAGGGTTGATTTTTATACTCATTTTAAGATTTTATTATAGCGTTGACAACCCTTGTTCACAAGAAGAAAAACAGAAATTTTGTTTAAGCAATTCAATCCTCTCAACTCCTAAGGTGTATGCAAAAACAACCAAACTATCCAGCAGCAAGTAGTATTTTAATGATCTAGTAGCTGACAATCTGATTCCCCTTAAATTCCTTGGAAACCAACAAGTGGAAACCACTTGCCTCACAGAATTATTTGTTATCTAGTAATTAGAGTCATTTACTTTCCCCAAATCAAGATGATTCTATTATAGATCATTTGTCCCTGTGTTTGCCATCCTGGAGGTTTTACCACCTGGGGCAATGTTTAGGGATTAGATTGCAGGTTTTCTTTCTTTTACAAGGACCAAAAGAGTTTGTGGAAGGGGAGGAGGGAAAGAACCAGCATCTCCATCACATGGGTGCCCTTCTTAGGCAGATACATTTTACAAAGACCACGGAAGGACCTGAATATTAATATCTTTGTACGATCCGTGTTTCCCATTGTAGAGAAATCTTTGCCTGAGCCAGAGGTACACATGCCCTAGATTGTACACCTCTGACTTAAATGAAAATGGCACTTACTGTTTATTTAACCAGTTCAGATATGGGCAGTCTCTGGGCTGCCTCTTGTTCTACGGTGTCTTCTAGGACCCACACTCCTCCAGTTCTTCTCTGAGAAAAATTTTATGTCTCCAAGTAGCTACCAGCAGCCTAGTTTTAAGTGGCAACGTCAAAGGAGAAAACAAAGGAGGAACGATTATACTTTTTCAGAGAGAAACAGTGTTCCCAGAGGCCTACAGCAGATTTTCCACTTACCAGGTAGTAAGAGGTACACACTCACACTTAGATCAGTCAAAGGCAAAGGAAACAGAATCGCCATTGACATAATAGACCAATTGTGATCCGGTTCCTAATTAACTGAGGCTATGTACATTGGTACTGTCCAAAAAATTTGAATTTTTTTAGCAAAGATTTGAGGCGTAGTGGCAGGTGTTGCCTTGCACATATCCCCTAGGATTGTTGTATCATTTTTGTGCTCTTTACCACATTTAATTACACCAAGTACTTATGTGCCGTCACCCCCAGCAACCAGCACCTGTATCTCCTTGTTTTGAGGACTGTCCTCCAGCTGCCAAACCTGCCATGCTTGGGTGCATGGAGAGCCTGAAGTGTCTAGGAATTTCCTATGTCTTTCCACTTTCCTTGCCAGGAAATGTTTAATCAATAATTGACAAGTATGGGGAGTAGAAATGCTCCAGCTCCCCTGTCCCATGATGCACACAACTCTCAAGTGTGATCAGAATTGTCTCTAAAGCTCCTCTATGGGATTTACTTAAAGTTGCCCTCCCTGGGGCTTTGCTTGATATTTTACCTTTACTTAGGCCCCTCCCCATTCCAGCCCTTCTTTCCCACTCCCCTAACATTTTTCCCAGAAATACTTTCCAGCAAATCACTTTTACATGAGTCTTTGCCTCAGGGTTTGCTTCTGGAATACTCTGTAATAAAAGAGAGTGGGCTATTGGGTAATCATCAGACTTTTCTGGAAATCCCAGAATAGAGGGCTTTGGGTTAGAGAGACCTGAGGAGAAAGCATGTGAATGATTCACTACTTGCAAAATAGAGCCCATCAGTGATTCTAAGGCAGCAAACAAATTTGCTAGCTTACTTCCACAATGTGTATAACTTTCAAACACACTCACTCCCCAAAGATTTCTTTGCATGGAGTAGATAATTGTGAAAATAAATTTAAAACCTATAATGCATTGGTTTATGAAATATAGCCTGATATAATTTTATCACACAAGTCCCTTGTATAAATGAGAAAATTTAAAATTGAGGCATCTATGAATGTGGAATTTTATATGTTTAGACTATAAAAAATACATTAGAATTACTTTATAGTTCCCCAGTAGGGCTTAGAGTAGCAGAATTATCTTTCTATGTTATACAAACTATCTCCCTAAAATGATAAGATCAATTCCCCAACTACATGCTGAAATCTGTTTTCCTATTTGAAATCTATCTTATTACTTGATAGCAATACCTCATATGAGGAATCTCTGTGTACATTGTACCATCCAGTGGAAATATTTATATTTTTAAAATATTAAAAATCATCTTTTTTGTTAATCCACACCTGAGGATATTTTTGACATTGATTTTCAGAGAGAGTGGAAGGGGGAGAGAGAGAGAGAGAAAGAGAGAGAGAGAGAAACATCGATGTGACAGAGACACATCAATTGGTTGCCTCCTACACGAGCCCCAACCGGGGCAGGGGATCGAGCCTGCAACTGAGGCACGTGCCCTTGGCCCGATTTGAACCCTGGACCCTTCACTCCGAGGGCCGATGCTCTAACCACTGAGCCAAACCAGCTAAGGCCTGCTAGGATTTGAATAAGGATTATGTTGAACCTATAGATAAATGTGGGAAGAACCACCGTTGTAATAATTTTGCGTTTTCCAATCTCCAACTAGAGCAAACTTTTTAGTAAAGAAGAGTTAGCTCGTTCAATACAAGGAGCAGAGGGGCTGGCCCTAGATGCACAGACCGCCTACCCATTCTGCCAATATTAAGGCCAGTGACGGCGAGCAGTTTGGCAGAAGGGTGACGGGGCTTTGTTCTGATTGCTGCTATTTTTTCTCAGCTAGATTAGTAATACGCTCATCACCTGAGAGATAGAGCAAGGAGCTCTATTGGGTGAGACAAGAAGTTGTGAAAACGTCTTTAGGGAGTGCGAAAGTGACTTGACTGAGGGGTTAGGAGAGAATTGTGAGACTACCCAGAGGACTCTGTTACCGCTTTGGACAATCCTGTGACTGTTGACCGAAGAATTGGTTCATGCTGGCTTGCTGGGCACGTATTCCCTGTCACCCCCATCATCCCAGACAATAGCCAGCAGCCACCAGCACGCATGAGGAAGGCCAGGTAACTGCAGTCACATGGAGGAGCCCTGGCAAGAGCCGCAGAACTCGCCAGCTGAGCCCAACCTAGACTACTGCCCACAAAGCTGTGAGCTGAACAAGGTTGCTTTCAAGTTTGGCGATTTGGTTCTCAGGTTGATGATTAATCAATAAAACATAGTACGTACTTACTCTGAGTCCAACATTATTCTGATGACTTTACATTTATTAGCTTGTTTGGGGGTGACCACTTTATCCCAGTGTGCTCAAGGGCCTGCCTGGTTTTAACATCCCAGGAAACCTCTGCAGTCCTGGGCGATCCAGGACAGTTGGTCCCTCTGTATTTAGCTCTCTCTCTGTTTCCTTATGACTTCGATCTTGTCTGTTGCATGTAAAGCATGTAGAAATCCGTGCATAGATTTTATATAAGAGGAAGCATTTGATGTACCCCCTCCATCAGCACCTGAGCTGTCCTGGGCAATTTAGATAAGCTTAGGGTCTCAGTTTCCTCGGTTGTGTAATGGGGATATCAGCATTACCTACTCAAAAGGTTGAGGGAGGAATGAAATGAGTTGGGGGGGCTTAGAAATCTTGGTTCTATATCAGTTGACTGTGATCAAAATTGTTATTAGGTTGTGGTCAAAAGTCTCTGTATTGGTAAAGAGTGGACAAATTTGAAGGCAGTATTGCTTTCAATACTGGGGGTACTGCTTTCAACAAAACATGCAAATGATCATTCACAGAGAAACTGCAGCATTTTCGTCTTAGCTGAAATCTGGTTTTTCAGATCTCTGACGGTATTAAATTCAGTTAATTTAGGAAGACGAGAGAAGGCTTTGATTCAGTGCTTGATAAGCCTGTCTTAGAGAATGCATATGGGACTTCTTTTTCACTTGTGCCTGCTAAGTGGAAGTTACGAGTTTTAAAAAATGAGATTTAGTCATAATCATAGTAACTCTACTGTGGATTAAATATTAATAGTTATTTTCAACAAAGTAATAGAATTATTTTTGGTAGGAGTTATCAGTAGCATTTGAATATTTTAAACGCATCTTTCCAAGAAAATAATAAAGTAGATTTCAGAAAAAAAAAAAAAAATCACGAAGTCCCTATTATTTTATAAAAGAATAGCGAATGTAAATTATACCATGTTACTGATATCCTTTAAGAAGGATCATAATTAAAATCTGCCTTCTGGAAGAAATATTTCACTATATACATAATATTAGCCTAGTGATTATATGTGTTTGGCTTGCTCACAGAATGTGACCTGAAAGCCAGAAAATAAAAAGGAACTAATTCTGCCAGTGGCATCAGAGAAAAATGGAAGTGATTATAACATTAAATATTGGCAAGCAAATTCAGGTTGGCAACTTTTCGAGGAAGAAACATGATAGAATTATATAATAATCATTAAATCTATTGCCCGTTCCATAGCTTTGGCAATCCCGAAAAGAACATAGTGGTTAATTGTTCTGATCTTTCCCTGGTTTTCCTGGAGCCAGTAGTTCTAGGAAAGGGCAGAAGCACCAAGAATGCATTGTCCATCTTGAGAGAGAGGGACTGGCATTTCTACCTTACATTTGCTAGGTTTCTATAGGCCTGGTTCAGAGCCAGGAGTCAAAGAATAATCATTTGAATCTGTATGTGCACGTGGTGGGGGTGGGGAGCTTTTTCACCGACTTCATGAGCTGATTTTTCCTTTAATACTGAGCAGGCTTTGGCTCCCATTTCAGGTGGGCCTCAAGGTGATGGGAGCAGCTCTCACCTTGCTCAACCACTGAGTCACACCGGCCAGGCAAGAAATTAAAATCTTAAAGGAGTAAGTAAACTTACTCCAGGCCTTATCAACAATATATAGTAGAACACTGATTCAAATAGTGGTATTATGGTTTACAAAACATTCAATTATTTATAATTTTATTATGCTGCTTTCTGATATCCAATTCAATAGATGAAGAATAATTTATTCTATCAGCCCTCTCTTGTTGGATATTTAGTGGTATTTCAAAATATTCAATGTTATAATTTGCCTTATATTGAGCATTCTTTCTTATGCTCTCCTACTCATAATTCTATTTATTCCATTAAGAGAAATTACTAGAAATGTAACCTATTAGGTTTAGGCTCTGAGTAGTGTTAAAACTTGTGATATATAGCATGGCCAAAGTGCACTAAAGAAAGTGTTCTTTTTTCAGTTGAGCACTATTTCATTGGCAATGTTTTATTTCAAAGATTTCTTTGCAAATATTCTTTTAATCTTTGTTAAGATCATCTATATTTATACAGATGATCATAATTTCATTATCAAAATTCTGGTGTGATATAATTATATATAGATAGACAGATGTAGATATAGATATAAATTATATAGATAGATATATCCCCAGTATTCGCAAAAAATGATATCCTGTTATTTACATTATTTTATATTTCTTTTATCACTATTAATATTTGTTGACTATAGTTCTTCTTTTCAATTTCTCATTCATATGCTTTGCCTTTTAAAAAACATAATACACCTACCTTTTCTTAACAGAATTTTTAAATAAAGTCTTTTATTAAATTGCAATTAAGTGATCCTTTGGATCATTCCTTTATTTTATACTATTATGAAATTAACGGGGCAGATACTTCCCAGCATAAAGCAAACATGGCCCTTGTAGCTGATTGTGTATATGTAAATGACTTCTGGTCAGCCTGGTACGGTGAAAATGTTATGTGGTAGATGCTGAGAACTTCCCCTTGATGACTCATTTCTGTGGTGTGACTTTCAGACCCATTCTCAAAACTACAATTTAGTCAATTCTTGTTCAAAATTTCAGTTGTCTACAACACTTTCTACTCATGGATTTGTAAGTTGGCTGTGGCAGCTCTATTTCGGGCTGCAGATCAGGCTCAATTACGCTTCATAGATCTATTATTCTGAGATCCAGGAGGAAGTAGCAGCAACTCCCTAGGGCATGCTTTTCTCAGGATGGACAGCAGGATCGCAAAGAGAGTGAGTAGAAATGCAAGATTCTTCTTAAAGCATCTGCTCCGAACTGCCTTAGTGTCATGTTCACTTGGTCAAAGTGAATGGGGTGGGGACATATACTCTCCCTGTTTTCCTGGGAGACACTTCAATGCCACAAGAGCTTGGATATACAACCCGATAGCATGGAGGAAGCAAAGAACTGGCAACAATAATTCTGTCTACCACACTCAGATCGTGTTCTGTTTCTAAAACCTCCCAAGGACACCACGAGCCATTGAATTCTCTATAAAAAAATTATGTTCTCCTTTTATCTTGAGTGGCTTCTACCCTCTGCAGATAAATCCTAACTGACAGTTTTCAGATTTTACTTTTTAACTCATCTACAATTTATCTGGTGCAACATTTCTACCGCTAAACACATTCTCCAGCTCTATGTGAAGCAGAATGCTCTTTTACTGTCTATGGGCTTTGAGTGGGATGGCCCCCCTACCAGAGGTGGAACATGTTATATCATAAATCCAGCAAGAATGGGTAGATACTGAAATACACTGGAGTTGGGGGCAATTTTATGGATTCCATAGTAATTAGGTCCTATGAATTCCCAAAGAAAGAATTAAACCAGTAGAGTGGTGAAAACTAAAGAAACCAGAGTGTTGTTCCAGATATAAACATCTATTTAAGTACAGTGAACATGGCTAATGGAAATATCTTCAGAGTCAGTAATAGATCTGGTCTAGTCAGTAACAATGGATATGCTTACTGATAAATGTTGGCCTTCTGAGAGTAAGTAGAAAGGCTGCTAAAGAAACTTTATAAGCAGTATGCATGTGGACATTTATATACAGGGGTGTGCAAAAGTAGGTTAATAATAATAAATAAATAAATAATACAATAATAAATAATAATACATGAATAAGCTCTGGGATTCACATACCCACAACTGTGAGAGGAATTGAGTTTGTTCTCTAGAATTATTGTTTTTGATTAGTTTTGCAAAAATCTTTGGATTGGTGAGAGATGTTTGAAAAGAGGCAGGAAAAGTTGAGTGAAAGGAAGAATAAATTGAAGTCACAGGGTAGAAATAGATTCAGTTCAATTCAGTTTGTCATGTCTGGGGGAAATAAAATTCAGGAGTTATTCTTTTTCCACATTCAATTTAGGGAAAGTGATTTTCTCCTCCAAAAGTTCTGATTTTTCTTGTATAAACTCTACCTATTTTTTTTTTACATAGTATTAAATTTTCCCCTTATACTCATTGTTTACCTCCTTCAAGAGAACTCAATATGATTTCCAATCAAAATTATATGAGACTACCAGTCATAACTTGAAGCACAATATGAAATAACTTTACAAATGAACCTTTGACATATACTTCAGCTCTAAAACACATTATATTTCTAGAAGCATATAGAAAAGATGGAATAATATTTTATTCAGTTATACAAACAATTGATGTCAATATCAGGTACATTACACTAGCAACTGATTCCACTACAGCAATTAACCACATGAAACTCTGCTTTGTTCTTTATGGCCGTCTATATATCCATAAACAATTAGAATGTATTAGATTAACTTCATTTAGAAAAAAATACATTCTTTATGGGCCTAATTGGGAGATATCAATATATCTTTGAAAGCCAGAAAAATGTATTTCTTTTTATTTTTTGCAGACTTAACTAGTTAAACAACAGAATTCACCACTCACCAGAAGAGCTAGAGGCTATGAGTAGGATTAAATATATTGAGGGGGAAAGAACAGACAGATATAGTGTCTCAGAAATACTGAACACTGTGAGGATCAGAGGACAAATAAAAAATGTTACTAGAGTCATGAAGAAACAGTGTAGGGTCATTAAATTCAGGATCTAAAAGATGGGGTAGCAGAACCTAGAGACATTAGGCTAAGAGAATGAAAGCCATGAGCTGGAACTCAGGGACATTGTCTTCTAGCAAAGGTAAAAATGGAAACTATAGATAAATGATCAGAATCTAGAAACTAGATCTGAGTACTTGACTTTTGCCAGGGATGGGCCTTATGTGTATTTAAGAAATACACTCTTAAAGAAAAATATTAATTTTTGTAAATTTCAAGTGGAAATTAGTCTCATTACTTTAGAATTCCTTCCTTGACCCAGAACTGGTCTGAAAGAATAAATTACCCTAAACCCATGGGTCGAAAAAGGTAGACAGGCTAGAGTTACACACAAATGAGCAGGTCAGTGGTTAGCCAAGTCTGGACCATACGCTCACCTTCTCTAGTTTGGATTTGTAACTGTTATGTCAAATACCACTATATACAATGCACTACACTCCAGCCATAAAAAAAGAATGAAATCTTGCCATTTGCAACAACAGGGATGGGCCTTGAGGGCATTATGTTAAGTGCAATAAGTCAGATGGAGAAAGACAAATACTGTATGATCTCAATTATATGTGGAATCTAAAAAAGAAAACACACACACACACCAAGGTCATAGATACAGAGAACAACTTGGTGGTTGCCAGAGGGAAGGGGGTTGGGAGGGGCAGAAGGGGGGCCAAAGGCACAAACTTCCAGTTATAAAATAAATAAGTTATGAGGATGTGATGTACAACACGGTAACTGTAGCAAATAACACTGAATTGCATATTTATAACTTGCTAAAGTCCTCCTCACAAGAAAAAGAAAAGAAAAAATTTGTAAGTATGTATGGTGATGGTTAGTAACTACATTGTGGTGATTATGTCTCAGTGTATACAAATATCAAATGATTATATTATATACACGTAAAACTAATATAATGCTATATTTCAATTATACTTCAATAAAAAGAAAAGCATTTCCCCCTTCTTCTCGCTCACACTGAAACTAAGAATTTTCTCCCCAAATACTGCCTCCCTGGTTGCCTCCTAAGTGGTGGATGTTTTCTTCCCTCTACTCCCCTTACTTTTTGCCTACAAGTGGAGTTTCTCTTCATTGCTGCTTCCTGACCATTCCCCTTCTCTCTTCCTTAAAGCACCCCAATATTTGAATCTCATGTCAGGAGGATATAACACACATTACTCCATATTGTACCATCCACAGCTCCTTTGGCTCCTGCCTGTTATTTTATTATGTTAGCTCCTGGTTCATGGACATTTTCTGTGGTACTATTTTTGCTATAACTATAACTGATACCTGATTCCAATATCCACTCAGATATTCAACTCTCAGCCCCTTTCTTTTCTTTTATTCAATGATTTTGTCTTCCATCGTATCTTAACCATAAACTAATAGCTATAGGGTTTGTTACTACCATTAACATAACCTCCTTAGTATCCCAGTTCAAACCCCCCCACTCCAATGACTACCTGCTATCTCAACTTACTCCCTCAACTCAACGACCACTGCACCCTCAATTCTTTAATGCTATGTGATTTTTTTCTGTTTCTCATGTCCCTCCTGTCCTCACTTCCTTTTAAAGCCCAACTTAAATTCCATGATCAATTATTATTAGTCCTTCCTTACATAAATGCTCAAATCTCTTGCCCTTCTCTCAGAGAGTCATATTATAGCTGATTAAATCCACTTTACTGCCTAGTCCTTGATGGCACCCACATGGTTAAATATAGCTGGAGCAAATCACATACCATGGCATTTAGGCCCACTTAAATTCATTGTCACTCGCTGTATGTGATCCTCATGCTGTCCAGTAAGAACACTATATTTCCCTAGTCCATTCTCTCCTAAGGGACTAGTTTATAATTCTTTCTTTCTGTTCACATTCTCAATACTTCCATATCGTTGAAAAAAAAATAAAGCAATCAGAAAAAAACACAAGTTGCCACTCCCAAATCTACCCTCTTACTTTTATGCTCTAGAATCTCCAAATGATCTATTTTCGATTCTCATGTTAATATTATGCACTTATTTTTCTACATATTTTATCAGAGTCAGTTATCATAGTTCCTTGGGATGTAATGAGAAGATGAAATATACAAAATAGATTCCTTCCAGAAGTTTTGTAATTAATGTTCCTATAGTTCAGGTAGTACAAAGAAAGGTCAATCGGCGACTCTTAACTGATCAAGTGTTTACCTATATACTTTTGAAAAGACTAACCATTATAAGTGCAAGATTCACTCCTCTGAGCTGTTCCATCTCCTCAGTGAATGCTCCGAATGACAGGTTTAAAGCATTTGTAACTTCATTAGCTCCCCACCTGTTTTCCAATTGTTATCAAGTAGCAAAGCCAGAAGAAAATCAATTGCTTCCTTTTCCTACCCACCAGGGAAAGACAGTTGAGAAACAATCGCCAGTATCCAATTGCAGTTGGCATTTTATGGCAACATACTATTTCCAAACTGACTTTAGTTTAAATTACCTGGAAAATTAAAGTAAGGTCGATTTGGGAGAAGATGCCTAATCAGTCTTATAGGCTTTGTTTCACTTTGAGCAGAACAGATATTACTGTATACAAAAATAAATAACTTAAATATAAGGTAAAACATCATTTTAATAGTAGGAATCAATATCTTGTCATTAGAATATGGGATCATAGTTAATGTATATTCACATAAATTAATTTCTAAGGAGGAAATCTTATCAAATCAGTTAATGCCATCTATTTTTCAATTATATATGCCATTGTTTTGAAAACAGAAGACTTATCCTAAAGCAGATTGTTCAATTTGCTTACAAATGTGATCATTCTTTTTTGTTGTAATAATTTACACTTCTTTAACATTTAAAAAGCTTTCTATTTTTTCTAAGAATACTTTATATGTAAAATAGCATCATCTAAAATATGCTGATAATACCTTATATTGGCACAGAACTTTAACACTACAATGTGCTAGTATATACATCAACTTTATTTTTATACATAAGAAAGCTTTTTAAAAAAAATATGCCTTTATTGATTTCAGAGAGAGGAAGGGAGAGGGAGAGAGAGAGAAACATCAATGATGAGAGTCATTGATTCGCTGCCTCCTGCACGCCCCCTGCTGGGGATGGAGCCCGCAACCGGGGCCTGTGCCCTGACCGGGAATCAAACCGCGATCTCCCGGATCCTAGGTTGATGCTCAACCACTGAGCCCCTCCAGCCGGGCAAGAAGAGGGTTTTTAAACAGTTCCTAGTACTGTTGGGAAGAACCCAGGTTTGGGGGACAGGTGGGGAAGAATTCACCCTACTGGTTGCATTCCATGGTTATATACTATTATCTGATTTTTGTGTTTTAATAAATCCCCCACGTCCTACCTGGTTCCCTTTTTCCTTTATCCGCCCGAAGGAGAGCTCTAGGAAGCATCAAGCAGAAGTAACTGCCATTGCCATAATCTATATAGAAACAGCGAGCTGCTAGATCTGACTGTTTCTATCAAATGTTACCCCTCTGCATGTCCTGCCACCGTGGGACAATGTGGCCTGCATTGCTCCTAATCTATTTTGGCTTCGTCACAATGAGTAGGGATCCAGAACACAAATAAAATGAAAATTGTTGTGTTAATCTAATGGAAAAGAAAAGACCTGAACTATTTTTATTATTATACTACTAAGCATAAAGTTAATATCACATTTATTCTTTCAGTAATTGTGGCATTAAAACATGAGGTATGAAGGCATAGTGTTAGTTGGATAATTTTCCTAAGCTTCTTGTTTAGCGGTCTCTCCATAATTTTCCTCATGGTTCTTAAATTCTCTCTTACCTGTCTGTTGGAGTAGAACGTATTTTCCTACTAAAATCAATGTTTGATAATTATCTTGAGTTACCTCACTATCCTCAAGCTAATATGAAGGAAATGTGACCCCAAATTAAGCAAAGTTCAATTATCAAACATCAGTAAAGCGAGTAGTCAAAAAATAGTAGATGTTCCACGAGGCAATTTGAGGGCGAAAAGAGAAAAAAAGGCATACCAGAGCATTAGCACTCTATAGTCCCTATAAACTGCGAGAAAGGCAAAAAACTGTGTGCGCATCACTTCAAATACATTAAGGTGGCTATTATAAAAATACTGAAAATTAACAAGTGTTGTTGAGGATGTGGAAAATTGGAACCCGGATGCGTTGCTAATGGGAATGTAAAATGGTGCAGCCACTAGGGAAAGTAGTGTGGCAGTTGCTCAAAAAGTTAAACATAGAATTACCATATGGTCCAGCAGTTGCACTTTTAGGTATATACCCAACAGAATTGAAAGCAGGAACTCGAACAGCTATTTGGACACAGTGTTCATAGCAGCATTATACACAGTGGCCAAAAGGTGGAAACAACCAGTGTCCATCAACAGATGAATGGATAAACAAAATGCGGGGTGTGTGTGTGTGTATACATATATATGTGTATATTTATACATGCATAAATATATATACATGAACATGTACGTGTGTACATTTATATACGTGTATATATATACATGCTATGTAATAATTGAAGTTTAAAAAGGAATAAAATTCTGATATATTGTAACATGGATGGAAGTTAAGATCCTTATGCTAAGCGAAATAAGCTAGATAAAAGAAGACAGTTCTAGTGGGAGCCCACTTGTATGAGGTACCTAGGACGGGCACATTCGTACAGGCAGAAATGAAATGACGGTTGCCAGCGGCTGGCAAGAGGACAGAGTGACGATTATTGTCTAACGGGTGTGCAGTTTCTGTTCGGGAAGATGAAAGAGTCCTGGAAATGGATAGTGGCGATGGTTACACAACGTTGCGAACGAGCTTAATGCCACTCATTTGTACACTTAGATGGAGTGCACATGGTAAGTTTCATGTCTATTGCAGCGTGATAGACATCAAATGTGTGGGGGCGGGAAACCCATGTGCTCGGGAACAAGTGTGCATCCTCTTGTGACTCTTTAAGAAAGCCAAGGGGATCCTTTGCAGGGAATATTTTGCAGATTGGCATGTTCCCCCATTCCCAGGACTTCTGTTAGGCACAGAAAACGAGCCCATAGGCTTCCAATGGTAACATATTAAGAGCGGCTTCCTCTCAGCACCTATTAGGCCCAGTAGAAATCATGTTGCAAATGGCCCAGGAAGAACTCTGTGGTTAGAACCCGGGACCCCTCCTGCTGCACCCCCTGTGCCCCCATCCTTAGGCATGAATCCCACACTCCAGAAATGAGGTGTGTTAAAAGCGGAGGCCATTCGGGAAACAGGATATTAGGATAGCTCACTGGCAGGGAGCTTCCATTCTGCATAGAAGAAACTGGCTCTCGGCTCAAGTAAATCTCAAAGTAAAAACTTTCAAAATGATTTTTGAAGCTGGACCTGACCTTTCCTCTTCTACCAATTCATTTTCCCTTCCACCACAGTATTCCCAGTTGCAGGAGGTGTGGTTCAGTTTATAAAGCATTTTGTCTGAAAAGACAGGAAAAAATGTTCTCATCGTTGCAACCATTTATCTTGCGCCCAGAGAGGTTTGTGATATTAACTATTCCCGGGCATACGTTTCATTCTTCACAGTTCTTTATAGGCTGTAATGTTACTAACTGGCGTCCCAGGCAGAGATTTAACAACCAAAAATACATTCCAAAGACCCTCTGAACTTGATTGTATTTACAAGTAGGGGTCTGGAGAGTCCTAAGATCCCCTCAGATCTTAACACAAGGGGGTTTACTCAATTAGCTGGGAATGACAGGAAGAAATAGTAACTCTTACGCAGATGCCTGAATATTCAAAACGTGCTTGACTTGAATATTAACCTTTAAAGGGAGAGAGAAAATATTCTACACATGAGAAAGTTCTAACTGCATGATTATTAATATGTAATTCAATGGAGCATAAGACCAATTTGTGGAAAAACGATTGAGGATATAAATGCCTTAGTGGACTTAGTAGAAATGCCAAAGAAACAGATAAGAGCTTACTGAATATTCATCTACCCTCTATTCAAAGTAGCAGCCCATAGCCTGGTGTCATATAATACAGAAGAAAATGTAAAAGCTCATTTTAAAACATACAAACCTTAAATCTCTTGATTTTAATGTGTGTGTGTGTGTGTGTGTGTTTTGTGGGTTTTTTTTTTCAGAGTAATTGACCTGTGTATGATCAAATGATTTTAATGTTTTTATCTTTGAACTTTCTCTCTTTAAATTAACATTATTAATTTTTAAATATCACATATATCTGCATGTGAATTACTATTGATAATCCATCTACTACATTAAGATGAAAAATAAGGCATCTAATAGGAATGTAAATCCCGATGGTGGCCATGGAAGTCAGAATCTGCTAAGGAGTGTGTAACAGCTCGTCTGCTCAGTCAGTTAGCCCTGAAAATGGACAGTGCTGGAGCATTGGGCAGCCAGTGACATGGCCTAAGCAGGACTAGTAGGAGGGCCCTTGGGTGAAACTGGAAGCCTAGGGCAGTGGAGCCACTGCAGATACAGATCTTGATGGTAATAACAAAACAAAACAAAAGTAAACCAAAGTGGGAAAGAACATTTCAAAAATACTAAAGTTAACAAAGGGAAATTTTCATTTAAAAAGATGATGTCGCAGCCTTGACAGGGTAGCTCAGTTGGTTAGAGAGTGGTCATGCTACGCCAAGGTTGTGGGTTTGATCCCCAGGCAGGGTACATACATGAGCCAACCAATGAAGCATAAATCAGGGGAACAGCAAATGGATGTCCCCCCCATCCTTCCCTACCTCCCTTTCTCTCTCAAATCAATCAATAAAAAAATTAATAAAAGATGGTATCACAAAAATAATGACTGTTTTAATGCCCTTGTCATCTTGTTGAGTAGCTGCTATTTTATATATATTCCATTGGAAACGCTGAAATAATCATTTATCTTTCCCCACATTTAATGTCAATCTTTTGCTTTGGAATGGCTTCCCTTGGTGAAGCTGTATGAGTTTTGCTTTTTATTTTAGGATGAGAGTGTATGTGTGTTTACCATCTATCCTTCCTTATTTGAAAATCCCAAAGGAAGTTAAATTATACATTAGTGTCTAAGAAAGTGTTACAAATGAAGACCTCCTCTTAAAAGGAACTGTATTATTCATCTAATGTACAGTTTTAATTACTACTAACTTGCTTCCTTTAAAGATAAAACTTCTTCCATGATTGTGCTGTTTACTGAAGCAGTAAAAAGCATGTTTTATATGCCAAACCTACAGTAGCTCAGTATGTTAAAGGATACTGACCTTTGTGTATTTCAGTGTGCCAAGTTCAAATTATTTTATACATACATGTGATGCTTATTTTTATTAATGTAGAGGAGCTAAATTTATTTTCTCAACAAATGAAATAATTTTAAAGAGCTATTAAATTTCTTTCATAAAGATTAAAAGTTCTCATACTTAAAGAATGAGAAAGGATGCTTATATAAAGGATGGGTAGGTTTATCAATTAGCTTTTTGGAGAGAGAACACGAGAAGAGAAAAAGCACATACATAATAAGGTCAAAGCTAGAAGAGATATTACAAGAAAGGGTTAATCCGCCACTTAGATTGTGTTCTTTTCCAACCTCTTGAACTCTTGACTAAATCCTAGCATAAGTCCTAGTAATCAGAGAACAAATGAAAGACTAAAATTGATTTAACAAAAGAAGCAGATGCATTGTTACAACAGTTTCTGATTCTCCCAAAGAAATGAAGGGAGTGAAGCCTTCTGAAGGATGACATTGGCATGTTCGTGGCTTTGGCAATGACATAATATTCTCATCTCAGACATAATCACTCTCAAAACCAGGCATTAGCCAGCGTGATGGAAGCCTCAGCAGGCACCAGCAGCTGAAACACTGCCTTTGGCAGGCACGAACAGCAGCAGTCACTTCTGGGGGAAATGACAAAATTGTTGCTGCCTATTAGCATCAACAGAAAGAGGAAACCTCACTGTAGGGAATTAAAGCATCTTAGTCAGATAATCGCTGCTGCCACCTTTTGGGCAAAGAGATACATGAGTCACGCTCTAGATACTCCTGGAACCATTTTGAAACACTTCAAATTATATTATTTCTGCATCTCCTTCTCTGTTATTTGCTTCTGATACAGAAAGGAGGAAATGATCTTTAATAAATGTATTACGCATTCATAGATTGTCTTTCCTTTTACAACCGTCTATAACATTTTGCAACCAATATATTATTTAATGCATTGCTGACTTGAAGAAAAGGAAGGGGGTTTTCAGTGGGGAAGAGAGTGGAAAGAGAGGGGGCAGCGAGCTGAAATAAACTGTAAATGTTTGACTGTACAGTGCAGAGAAAAGATGGGTTTGACCCTTGGGTCCCCATATGGTAAAGGAGTAGAACCTGAGACTCCATGGTAAGGCAACATCCTCTGAGGAGGAGAAACTATCCCAGCTTCGTTTTGGCTTCTGAATCCATATTTTGCGCCTTGAGATTTCTATCATTACCATCGACCATATATAACCTCATGACCACATATCACTGAAAACACAAGGAAAAAGTTGCAATGAGATAGAATCAGCAGAAACAGCTTGTAACAGATTTAGATGCCCAAGGACTTGGACTATGGGAATCATCAACTGCATGAGGGAAATTAAAATTAAGGTATCACATGATACTATTTTCTATCCACTAGAGCTAAACTGTCAAAGATTCTGAGGTTGAAGTGGCCTTCCTCATACTCCCTTTTCCTAAAAGTGTACCAGTCCCCCTAGGAATCCACACAAGAGATAAGATGAATCTTTTGAGCAGGCACTTAACTAACCTGTTTCCTGGAGAAGTAGGGTCTGCCTTGAACTCAGGTTAGTGCAAATAGCTTTAAAGATAGAGGCCAAAAAATTAAAAATGGAATTGCCTTATGACCCATGGATTCTACTTCTGGGAATATATCCAAAAAAGCCCAAAACACGAATTCAAAAGACTACATACAGCCCTGTGTTCACTGCAGCATTATTTACAATAGCCAAGATATGAAAGCAATCCAAGTGCCCATCAGTAGATGAGTGGCTAAAAAAGCTGTGGCGCGTGCATACAATGGAATATTACTCAGCCACGAAAAAGAATGAAATCTGACCTTTTACAACAGTATGGATGGACCTTGAGGGTATTATGCTCAGTGAAATAAGTCAGACAGAGAAGGCCAAACACCATTTCATTTCATTTATATATGGAATCTAAAGAACAAAACAAACGAACAAAATAGAAACAGAATTGTAGACTCAGAGAGCAGACTGGTGGTTGACAGAGGGGACAGGAGTCGAGAGACTGCGTGAAAGAAGTGAAGGGATTAAGAAGTACAAATTGACAACTACAAAGTACTCACGGGGATGTGAAGTGCAGCATATACAATAATATTGTAGTAACTGTTTGGTGCCAGTTGGGTTCTAGAAATATCAGGGGGATCACTTTGTAAAGTATATGATTATCTAACCACTATGCTCTACACCAGAAACCAATACAAATAATGTTGAAAGTAAACTGCAATTGAAAAATAAAAATAAAACACACACACACACACAAAATGATAGAGGCCTCTGATGCAGTAACTGTACCCAGTAGAGGACATTTTCACAACATTCGGCACCCTCCCTACTTCAGAAGTGAGTGGCTGTGATGGAAAGAATTTGAATATGTTTGTTCTAATGCATCAGAGACTGTGGTCTTTAATTTTAATTGGTCGAGTTATCAAAGGGAGTAATTGTCTGTCTTCTCCTATGTATGTCTCTTTCTTTTTTGTAAACCTTTCTCTCCTTTGTGCTTCTCGGCAGGTATAAGCCTCATAATGACACCATCTACACTCCATTGTATGTTTTATTGGATACGAATAGAGGCTCTGTCAGGATGAAATCAGACATTATAGAAAAAGAGGCCCACATGCTTTTAGCTCTGTGGCTAGCAGAGGAGCAAGCCAGTGGGCAAGGAGAAATGTATGTGCATTTGAGTGCGCGATCAGGGATGAGAAAGGGAAAGGGCTGCTGCCACTTTTATTTGAATCAATTACTTGAACAAGATAACTCACCGCGGCTCTTTTGTGCAACTTTTTAGAAATGATTCTCCTAAGACGATACACAAGATAAAATAACCTATTTTTTCCGTTGGTTGTTTTGATAGTGTAGAGTCACAGCCAGCGAGTTACAACTTAATGCAGAAATAAATCATCAGGGATCAGTAATTTTTAAAAGCAAATTCTTCTTTTTTGATATTTTTTTTCCTCTGCTCTGACATAGCAGCACCCTTGATGCCCTGTTCTTAGGTACTTAATACAGAATTATTTGAAGTGTTTAACTTCAACCTTCCCTCCTTCAGCCTTGTAATTGAAGTTATTTTACCCTTAGAAAAATCATCTATTATAAAAAGGAATTATATTTTAAATGACTGTAATGTGGAGATGGGGAAATGGATGGATCAAATTAGGAAAGGATGACTGATTGAGGTTTAAATTAAAAATGAAATATAAATGGCATAAAAGTGTTACATTTTCTAGATCCTATAATTTATATTTGAAGTTTGCTTTTAGCGTTCTGGCTACTTGTGTAATTGCTGAAAAGGATATGTCCATTTAGAGCTTTAAGGGTAGGCAGCCTTTTTTTTCTCTTTTTTTTTATATGTTCTTATTGATTTCAGAGAGAGGAAGGGAGAGGGAGAGAGAGAGAAACATCATGTTCCTCCCATTGATGGGCTGCCTCCCGCACGCCTCCTGCTGGGGATCGAGCCCGCAACCTGGGCAGGTGCCCTGACCGGGAATCGAACCCTGACTTCCAGGTCCATGGGTCACTGCTCAGCCATTGGGCCACGCTGGCGGGATGGCAGCCTTTTCAAATGTATTCTTCTCAAAGTAAGTTAATATTCATTTTATAACTCTTGGCTGCTTTAGATAACTCTACTCCTAAGGTATCTATTGTGCTGTCCTAGATACTATTTTGTGTTAATCCAGACTACATTACAATATTTATCGACTCAGTTTTCCCAAACAAAATACCCATTTTAAGACAGTAAGCATTCACTTACCGTGTCCAATATAATGGGACTGTATGTGGCAATGACTTCATTTGGACCAAGTGAGGAAAACTTACTTGGTTACAAATATATGGCAGATTGTACTTCACTAAAAGGACTAGAATCTTGATTCATCCCCATCAAGAAGTGCAGTCTGTTTCCACTCCCCTCGAACCTGGGGCAGTGGGCAGGGAGGGCTTCTGTGCCTGCCTCCCTGGAAAGAACGAAGTGATGCTGTGTACCTTCTGAAGCTGGGTCCTAAGAGGAGATAAGGCTTCTGCAACACTCTCTTTCCCTTGGGACACAAGTCTTGAGGACCTTGACCTAACTGACATATAGGACATTTAGCTGCCTTAAAGTTACCATGCTGGAGGAAGGGACCCTGTGGAGAGGCCACAGAGGGACAGAGAGAGAAGCCGAAGGCGCAGTAGGCAGGCCAGTCACCTAAGGGACTCAGATAGTCAGGAGTGTTAAGGACCCATCAAAGAAAGAGGTAAAGCAAAGCCAGCGATGTATATTAGAATGTATACATACTTATTTAAAAAATCACAGAATGGCTCGGCCGGGCGTGGCTCAGCGGTTGAGCACCGACCTAGGATCCAGGAGATCGGGGTTCGATTCCCGGTCAGGGCGCATGCGCAGGTTTCAGGCTCACTCCCCAGCAGGGGGCGCGCGGGAGGCAGCCGGTCAATGACTCTCATCATTGATGTTTCTCTCCTTCTCCCTTCCTCTCTCTGAAATCAATAAAAATGTATTTAAATAAATAAATAAATAAATAAATAAATAAATAAATAAATAAATAAATAAAAAATCGCAGAATGCCACTGTGTAGCTAATGGCCTCCTCTGTGATTCCATAATGGCAATTGCACTGTGTGAATGTTTGAAAGTAAGGAGTTTGGCTAGCTCATGCCAAAATCTATAAATCATTTTGGGATAAAATGTTGAGTGCACTCAAACTTAATAGATTTAGACATATGTTTCTAATGGATTATTCAACCTAATCTTATTTAGTGTAACTCCTCGGTACCGCTTGAATGTGACCATGTGCAGTGATTTCTCTGTGAAAGTCATTACCCCTCCCAGCCCCGCCCTCACTGCCCCTGCACCCCAATGGCAAGTCCACGGTTCCAGATCCGCAGCATGGTGTGTGCAGGAGTCCCAAGGACCTTTCTAGTTTTATGTCCCTTCGCTACACACTTTACAGTGCATGCAGCCCCTTACTTGTATCGCAGCTTTCTTTTTCTGCAACATATGCCACACAGGCTCATTCTTATAAAACGCTCCACGACCAAACCAAAAAGTTCTGTAGTTGAAAAAAAGAAAAATAGCACCGATTATGGGTTTTTTTTCCTGTAAATTCACACTACATATCAGCAAATAAAGTTGAACGTCCACACTATGAACATTTTAAAATACTCCTTAACTCTGGAAAATGCCAATTTCGCAGGACCGCACCCCACGCAGCCACCACCAAAAGATAAAAATTAAAAAAATAGAAAACAGTTATCTCATACATCAATATTTAAATTGTTAAATGTCATTGAAAAAAAGTCTTTTTAAGATTACATATAAAAGAATTACCACAACAGGATATTTTTTTAAAGTAAGGAATATGCTTAAAAATACCAAATGCACATTCAAATAAATAGGCTGTTTTGCAAATAACAGACTGAAGCGGTGAGTATGTGCTCCAGCAACATTGTGTTAGAAGACACAGAAAAAGGGTCCAGGTGATGGGAGGACATTGAAGTTGAATTTGGTTTTGAAGCATTTTAATAAAATTATTTCATTAAATGCAAGTGGAATAAAGACATATTTAAAATATTTATATGTGAGATTTAAATATATGTAACTGATTTAATAAAATCAGAGATTATATAAATAGATTATTTCACCTTTCTGTCTAGATCTCCCTGAGGTTTTATATTTTAAATGATCAAAATCTGTATACATGAGTGTATGCCAATGTGTGCATGTGTGTGTCTCATTGGAATGACAGGGGATTAATTTATATTTGCACTTATACAGTATATTTCAATACTCACTGCCTGTGGGAAGTTCTTTCTGAACTCCCTCTTCTTTTTCTCGGTCTCTCTGCCAGGATCTCTGAGTTTTACTTCCCTCTTCTCTCCTTTTCCAGATCTTTCTGCCCCTTTCCAGATCCTTCGGTTTTATTTAGACCTGTCCACAAGAGGACAAGTGCGGCACCTCACTGATCTCTTTACTTCCAGGGATTATTACAGTGCCAGGCAGGCATAATGCTCAGTGACTGTGGTTAAATTAATTAATGATATTACTTTTCATATTAACTAATTGATTAATTCCAAATTTCACTTTTTTCTTTTGTTTCAAATCAGGCTGAATGCAAACATGACTTAGAAGTAAGCCAGTCCACAGGATAAATACTTTGAAATTCCTAAGATGAAAGGCAGCAGAAAACAGCCTAATAGATGAAAATAACCATTTATCTTACAAACTTTCACTAGTTCTTTTGATACATCTCAATTGCAGAGAAATAACATCAGTGGGGGTTTTTTGATATCAGTAAAACTCTCAGCCTGGGAAGGCTATTAAAATATATTTTTCCATTTCTATGAAAATATTTTGGCCACAAATTCAGTTTTTGTGTGTGTGCATATTATATTCTTTCAGATCCCGAGTATGAATCGTGCTGTGCCATTACTAAACACTTGCGAATTTATCACTCTCTATCCCCAATTTAGTAAATCTTAGAATAATTAATTACTAAAAATTGGTTGAGGTTAAAAAAAACCTGTTAGCCCTTTCACTCTGTCAATTTATACATTATGAAGGTTATGATTAAGATTTTAGCATGTGAAAAGAGCTACGGAAACTGTACTAACCAATAATTTATGTAATTTATGAGTTCGATTCAGGCATTGAATTCAGTGCCTATAAAAAGCAAAATAAAGCTTCAGAGAAATATTGTAAAGGGTCTGTTCAGAACCTGTATAAATCAGCCAGGTTCAAAGCATTATAAATATTTAAACTTTTATAATATAACTAGCTTTATTATCTAAAAACATGATTATAAAATGAATGCTTTTCTTGAGTTCACATAAATCTACTAAAGAATTCACAATTATTTGAGTAAATTGGAAAAGCAAATAATAAAGCATTTTCCATAAATTTCACCATTAAAAGGTGCCATAGTTTTTTATTTAGATGCTTAGTTTTACAATAGACATAATTTTGTTGCTTAAACACAACTCTGCTGGATTTTAAATGTATTTATTGACTAATACTTTTTATAACCGTAGGTACTTTGCCTCAATCTTCAAATTGTTTTATTTCAGTTTACCAATAACGTTATTATAGCCATCTAATATTTCTAAGTATTTTTAAACCAATAACTGATTTATACTTTCACTTAGATTGCTAAATTCTCTCAAAAACAATAACTGAAAATAATTAGTATTCATAGCCCTTAGCCAAGAGTCAGGAAATAAATAAGGACACTGAGGTTTCTATCAGAATTTAATTAATTTTAGTGAGTTATAGCTTGGTGCTTCTCAGCATATAAAAAAGAGTTGACAAATCTCATCTTAATTACTTCCTCTCTCCCCTCCATGATAATTCGATCATTTGTTACAAAACCACATTTCCAAGTATCAGCCATTAAGTTTTGACATAGATTTATTAAAATCTGTATTGTACTATGATATTCCCACTGGATATTGGTGTAGAAGAATGGGGAGGGGTCACTGCTTTGTCCCTAACGCCTCTGAAATTGTATTATTTTATTTATTATTTTATTTTTTTGTAAAGTTATCTTTTTGTGCACTATGCAGGCCACATTTAATACATTGCCTTGACATCTGCTCTACGTTCTTCTAAAAACAGAACAAAACAAAAAACACTGTGTTTTACCAACAGATTGCATCAACTTCCTTAGACACATTCAGTTGACATCTGTGACACTGTGAAGAAAGGAAAAATTGTTCCCCAATTACATGTTAATAAGTCCTTGGTATTTCTTTCCTATTTATGTAAAGTAGGCTTAAAATTGTAGACCTCTGCCTGAAGCTGGGTCTTCAGCATTCAGTAGTGCAGCAGCTCCCCCTGTAGGAAAGTTGCAACTAAGTATATGTGGGTCTGCTCACCCAGAAAAGGCAAAGCAGGTTTTTATCCTAAGCACTTGAAGTGTTTGCCATTTTATTCCGTGCATTGATTTATTTTTTAGCAATATGTATCTTTAAAGTTAGTTTCCTTTCGAAGTGGAGGGAGGAGAAAGAAGAAAAGGAAGGTGCCAAAAAATTTCAAGAAATATTTCATATACAGGGTGGGGCCAGAGTAGGTTTACAGTTGTTTGTATGGAAAATAATGAAAGAATAAACTGTGTCTGGCTACTCACCACTGTAAACCTACTTTGGCCCTACCCTGTATGTAATTCATAACAGGAGGAATCTAAATATAAAGTAATATCTATGAAATAGACTTTTTTTTTTTTACCTGTTTCTGTCTAGTTTTCTTTTATTAGTCAAAATTATATGTAAATGTACAGGGGCAATGGGCAGGCTGCAACTTCATGTGCATACACGTTCAGCCCAAGAGGCTATAAATATAGTAATGCTACACAATGACCGCTGCCAGTTTGTTATGAACGAATTTAGATGTCAGTGTTTTTAGTAAATGTCACTAATATATCTTAGGCCAATTACAAAATGAAATTGTGAATTAGAGAAAAGTTTAAAATTAACACGAATCATGACCTTTAGAAGCAATATTACATTCCTAGCTTACACACGTAATATGAGAATTTTGAAATTGCTGCCAAATAACAATTTTATTGCACAGAAGTAATTGTGTAATTAGCATGTGCTCTTATTTGACATGATGGCAATAAAATATCAATGTTGTTTCTGCCTCATAGGAGTCAGTCAGTCTGAATCTTACATGGTAATTTTACTATCTTGGTAAGCACTGTAAAAGCTCTCCTCAGCTCATTACAACGTAATTCAAATTATCATTATTGCCCAATGACTGAGGTTCTAATGAATGAGGGTTGTTGTGTAATAATATGTTGTATTTCTTTAATTTTACTTTACCAGAACAATAAAATATTTTATTTAAAAAGTACTAGTAACCCGAATTATATAGTCAGCCTACTAATGTAGTCCAAGTGCCTTCTGAATACCTATGCACAATATCAGTTCAGAATTACCTCCATTCCATACTAATTACTCACTCTTTTCATTATCATAATAAGTATAGTTATGGTTTAGTCCCATCTCAGTTTGAGGAGTAGGCATAAATAAAGTAAGCATAAAAATTGTATATGCAGGAATTGATGTCAGTCTTCCTTGATGTGTCTGTGTCAGAATCACTGTCTGCCCTTTATTTGCAAACATCTGTGGCTGTGATAAGATGTGGAAAGGCAGTGTACAGAACCTGTGGTTGTTTTTCCAACTTCTCCTCTTACTCTTACTTGTGTGTGAGTGTGTAGATATGGATTAACATATATTTATTTATGGCCAAACACATTGCCTCTGGAAAACCCCTCTAAATAGGCTTTGCTAAGAGAGACATTGAAGTGATACTTCCAATTACATAAGGCTACACTTTATGAAACATTTCTGCCAAGGTGACACTAGTGACAGCAGAGAATGGCCATGTTCCCCTTGTAGCAATAGAGCACAATAATATATTTCTCTGTGTTAATTTGAAAGAAATTATTTTCAGTTAAATTGCTTGATTTTCAGGACAGTTTTTCTATATTGTAGTTGTAATTCCAGTTTGGTCCCAGGAGAGTGTCAATGTAGCTTCCACTCAGTCTACTGCCATCTTTAATCTCCAATTGCTTGATTTCCCACCCCCCCACCTCCCAAGATTTCAAGTAGAAGCAGCATTCACAAGAGATGCATCCCACTTACCCTGAGCTTTGTGTTCATTTGGCGCTCCCTGAGATGTGTCTGTGGAGCTCCATTTTGAACAATGTGGGCAATGTAATACCTCTTCCATGAACCTCACATCTACCCACTAATAAGGGGACTCCTTAGGTTAAAGTTTGGGCTCGATTTTGAAGATGCCTTTCTTAAGGCCTCCATATTCTGCTCTTAGAAATTAAGTATTCTGAAATACATAGCAAGACCATTGCCTCTAAATAGGAAGAAGTTTGGCCCAAATACCTTTACAATATGTCTCCAGAATTTCTTACCACTTGCTCTGTACTGCAGATGGATAATCCAGTATCATTCGTGAAATCATTTACTCTTTTCATACAGTAAGGACAAGGGACAAAAGTATTCTATTAAACTGCCTCCATTGCAGAACAATGACAGAAAGTTCTCCTGCCGGACCCCTTCAGAAAAACCTCTGCCAAAAATATTATTTTGGTCCAAAGCAATATGACCATTTAGATAGTTCTATATTTACGATTCACACCAGCCAGTTCTTCAGGGGTATATAAACATGATGCAGATGTTTTAGTTTGAAGGGACAATCAAAATTAGTCTTAATAAGGAAAGAGCACTGATATTAATGAAAACATCAAGTCAATCAGATATTCTCAAGGTTTATTGTAACCTTTCAGTGATGATAATGATTGTATCATTTTGCTAACACACCATCACCAGCCTTATAGCCAGTATTTGACTTTAAATGACATCATTATTAATGACATTTGATTGGAATTTATTAATTTTAATTATTACACCTAAGCTAAATGGCATAAATAAAAGTAAAATAAGATCACTGGTAGGAAATGTAGAGTCTGAAAACTCTCCTGCAATGATGCAGGAACAAATACAGGATGTGTTTTGTCAACCATATTGAAACATAAATAGACATATCCTTAGAGCTGCAAACTAGGAATGAGATGGGAAACGTGGAAGTTTTCCACATTTTCCCAAAACAGACCGTCTTAACCAAGATTTTTAGTCAAGTAAACATGAAACAAATACCCGAAGAAAGCAATTTTAAAAAGCATATGTAAATAAATAGGGCAGTAACTTGGATTTAAAACCAACGACAAGTCAAGTATCCATTCCCCAAAGCATGCAGTTACACAGATGGGGATAATAGTAGCACAGGGACTAAATACCGAGTGAAGCAATTTGAACATATGGCATTCTTAAAGGTTCGTATGAATTGGAGAGCAGGGAGCATTTGGGCTGTAAAGGGGACTAACTGATCACCAACATAATTGGCTGGCTAATGGGATATCTTTGAATAAAGGAACTGTGATCATTATACCTACAGGATATTATGCATGATAAACAAATAATTCTGTAATATACAGAGACGTCTGTTCCTCTTTTTTAAGAAGAAGAGAATAGAATATGTCCCTGGAAGCTATTGCATTAGAAGACATTATCATTCAGTGCTAAGAGATAGTGTCAGAGCAGACATCACCTTATGGTGAGTGGACATCACCAGGACATAGACTGTGAATAGAAATAAGCTTGTGGGTTACCAGAAAGAAGACTGGGTTATATACAGTGTATTTGCTTTACTAAACATGTTTAAAGTTTACCACTACTTGCAAGTGCAGATGGAGGTGAAGCTAGTATTTGCTGACTGTCTACACTGTGCAGTTCTCTAGACGTGAGAATCTCATTTAAGTCTGAAAAACATCCTTACAGTGGAGATATTATTACTGAAATTTTATAGATAAAACAACTGAGATTTAGAGAGAGAATCTACCTCGGGACTCTGATCTAATAAGTGTGAAATATGAATTTGACTCAAAGCTATCTGTCTCCCAAGTCTGCCCTTTTTCCTCTACATCCTTAAACTTTATTTGTTCTTGGGCCACCCATGGTCACTCAGCACTCATATGCACATGACCTTTACCTTAGTATAATGCTCTTTTTCACCAAGATGAAACATGGCCTTAAGTATACCCACTCTTTTTTTTTTTTAAAGATTTTTATTGATTTTTAGAGAGAGAGGATGGGAAAGTCAGAGAGAGAGAAACATCAATGTGAGAGTGAAACATGGATCGCTTGTCTTCTGCACCCCCCCCCCCCCCCCGAGGATTGAGCCTGCAACCCAGGCATGTGCCCTGATCAGGAATCAAACCAACAACCTTTCGATGCACTTGAACGATGCCCAATCAATTGAGCCAGGGCAGTGAGCTCACTCTTAAGTGTGCCCAACACTCACTACTCTTGAAATTGACAACTTTTGCTACATGAAACTAAGTAATCAAGTAGAGAGAAAGCAGGACTCTGGCCTTGAAAATAGAAGTTTTCAAGACAATGATATGTGGTTTTAGAGGGGAGAAATATCTTAGGTACCAGACAGCAGTTTACAAGTGTCATTTCTCCTAAATTCTCTAATGTTACTTAAATGCTTGCTTCTCATATATTACAGTTCAGTCAGTATGAGTATGTCTGCTATTTTCTTTCAAATTTACATCTAACTTTTTGGAGATTCCTTGGTTTTAAGGGTAGCATTAACTCACCATATTGGCTCGCGTGGTTCCTCTTCAGAGACAAATTTACAGTGAAGGTCATAAGGCTATAGCTTTAGAAACTGTCACTAACATAGGCTTGTCTGTAGGACCTAGGTTTTTGATGTTGTAATATGTGAGAGCTCTTATAAAATTCTAACTTTTTATTCCCTTTCTCATTCTAATGTTAACTTTTATACTTAAGTTTGTATTTTTTATTGGAGATATATTTTTGTAAAAGAGGACTCCCCAAATTGTATAAGGTTCAAGTCCTATAAAAGCTGAGCAATAAAACACAGGTTCTCTTAAAACTTACATGATTTATTATGAAAGCCCAGTGCCTGTGTTTTTGAATCTTTTTGCCCATTTTAAATCTGTGATTTCTGATGAGAAAAATTCTGTTCTATGGCAGATAAAATTATTTTGGGATATGTTTTGCATTTATTTTTGTTAACTATCATTGAGACAATATAAATATTAAAGGAAATGTTACTGTCTTAACAGTGGAATGAAAAAAGATTGGAAGGATCAAGGTATACTATTTAAAATACTGAGAATTCTTTATGAAACCTAATTCTTAACTGTACAAACTGGCTTGAGATTTATTTGTATACTTATTTGCTGATTTTTAAATTTTCTTCATAAATGTATGTCCTATGGGGAGAGGGTATCTCCACCACTTAGAACATGACCTGGCATGTGGTAAATGTGAAATATATATATTTGTTGAATGAATAAATGAATCAATGAATGGCATGTGCAAAGAATCCCAAAATATACTGGTAACTGGAAGTCATTGCCAAAAAAAGGACCTGATTGATCAAGCTGAGTCTTCCAGAAGTATTCACACAGTCACAAAATTATACTAATTTTTACTCAACACTCATCATTTCTATACACCAAATTTCAGCCAGATGTTATTTAAAGTATATGAATTATAGACCCTTGAAAGCTGGGGTTTGTAATGGAAATGCTGACAGCCACTTAACCAGATAATAACACCAGTTCACTTGGTGTGTATATATAGTGTCACTGCTAATATGGCTGTGCCATCTGTTCTATCTGAGAGTTGAGAAAGAACTGAGCTTTAAACTACTGGTTAAAAAAAACAAAAACACAACTGCTAGATAAATTGGATCCTAAAAGGTGAAGTAATGAAGTGACACTTTAATGCTTTAATTACATTGCTTTGGTGACTACCTGAGCGCAAACAGTGCACCATGAAAGAGATGATTGGAAAACCGCATGTCACCTTGAAACCCATCAGGCATTTCTGTTTACAATTTTGTTCCTACTAGGTAAGGCAGGAGGATATTTTGCACTCCTTATGATTTTTTTTTTTTTTTAACAGCCTAATAGTACAGGTGTGCGGTCAACAGTGTATGGTGAAAATATGTTTTTTAAGTGCCTAATGGCCGTGCCTCTGCTGACTCTTAATTTGAAGAGAAAGGTCAAAGAAACTCCAGATGGCCATCATGGACTCTGCAGAAATGACCTCTCTAATTACTGCCACTTGACAGTGTCCCCCCCACCCCCCAGCATCATGTAGGCTTTACAGGCACCAGAAATGAATTCTTAACGCCTGGGTTGCCAGAGGCTGGCAGCCTGGGAGAAACCCTCGTGTCTTTCAGCTGAATGCCTGGGAAAACCATTCATTTTCTCTCTCGGCCTCTTAGCTGTTTGATAACAGAAAAATAAGAGAAATACACCTACTGGGAAACCTCAGAGGTCACAAGGCAAGAATCCTCATTTTCTTACAATAGTTGAGTATCAGATGACCACAGGCTGCTTCTGCTGCAATAGCAATGCCATCCGGTTGAGCTGGCCACTACATGTAGCCATAGGTGGGACACTCATTTTTAGTTAGGACTTCACAATCTTTTTATAGTTTCCTGGACAGCCTAAACTGGGCCCCCACTAAAAACTTCACCCCCCTCTCCAGGCTTCTACTTTGTTATTTTACCACATCTTTCTCAGCATTTCCTAAGAACAAGTCTCGTGGCAAGTGTTCCAGTGCCTTTTTCTCTCCTTACCTTTCATTAATTTCTCAATTTCCAGATCTTTACTCTGAAAATTGCAGAGTGGAGCTCAAGGAAGAAACAAGTGAAGGGAGGAGTTCACAATTTTGAGAAATGTGCCATTTTGGAACATTTTGTTGTGATTGAGGAAATGCTTATGAAACTTAAAGCACTTTCATAGAATACTAGTGTCTGTAGTAGAAATAAGGAAAAGTATTAAATATTATATATAGTGAGATTGAAAACAAATTAAGGAAATTATAGAAAATATGTTTAGTCAGTCACTAAGTCATTCATTCATCAAATACCAATTTCACATTTACCATGTGCTAGTCCCTGTTCTAAGTGATGGAGATACTTTGGAGAACAGACGATTCTTTCTATTCCAAAGACTAATGTACTTATGAGAAGATAGAAAAATCAACAAATAAATATACAGACAAATAAAGCTGGAAACCAACATATACAGTTAAGGATTGGGATAGATTTCGTAAAGTATTTTCAGTATTTTAAGTAGTGTTTCTCGATCCTGCTAATCTGATGTTATCCCACTGACAAATGAAGTTCACCTAATTCAATGAAATGGCCCATTTCATGTAATGGGAGGGTGGAGCCCCATCCCTGCTCCCAGTCAGGGGAACAGTGGCCACCTGTCCAGCGGCCACAAGGAGCAGAGCAGCACACGCGCGGGTGTCTTCCCACGTCCTTGACGGCCAGCGAGTCTCACCAGGCCCTGTGTTTGTCCTTGGCCTGCACACAGGCTGTTCCAAGCATGTCACCCCATCCTCCCCTTTGCTAGATAAGCCGCAGCCTAGCCAGGGGAAGTTTCCATGCTGGGCCAGGCTATATAGTATTTCTATTTTTACCTATTTTTTAAAATCCTCACACAAGGATATTCTTCCCTTTGCTTTTCATAGAGAGTGGAAGGGAGAGAAAAAGGGGGGGAAAGAGAGAGAAACATCGATGTGAGAGAGACACACTGATTGCTTGCCTCCTGCACGCACCTGCCTGCAACCCAGGTACTTGCCCTTGGCCTGAATCGAACCCAGGACCCTTCAGTCCAAAGGCCGGCGCTCTAACTACTGAGCCAGACTGGCCAGGGCTATTTTTAACTTTTTGAGGAAGCTCCACACTGTCTTTCATAATGGCCACAACCGTTTTCCATTCCCACCCACAGTGCACAACAGTCCTCTTGTGTGATGTCTTGAAACTTTGGATCTGTTGCCTCAAGAAGCAGTTTCAAAAATGAAAACTAAAATGTAATGCGATTCACAGGCATCGGGTCTAATATCTGAACTTGCTTCCTTCCAAGAGAACTGAGCAGTAATAGCTCAAAATAGTACCCCTCACAGCCCTGCAGAGCAACTGGTAAAGAATGGCTGGGAAGGCCTGGGCCAGGGGTGGCTGCCTGGTAGAGGGGGTCACTGGGGTAAAAAGGGGACATCTGTAATTCTTTCAACAGTAAAGATAAACTGAAAATGAAGAATGACTGGGAAACCCATTTAAGCACATACGCACACACAGATTAAAATCTAATATTTCATCATGTTTCTCTGCCATTGCTCGGCTTTTCCTTTTAATATTTTAGAATTCATTTTTAATGTTTTTACTTGATAATCCATAAAAAAGAAATGAAATTCAAAAGATACACTAGCTGTGCGAATGGTTTCCCTCCTACTCCTAATACCTGGCCACTCAGTTCCTTTCTATAGAGGCAAACACTGTTCACAGTGTCTCATGTTTTCTTCCATAGATATCATTGAATTTCCAATAGATGTGTATATATTCAGATTTCTTTCTCAGAAAAGATGGCATGCTATAAACACCCCTCTGCACCTTTCTTTTTCATCCCCAAACTCTATCCTAAAGAATGTTTTATTTCACAAATACAGAGCTGCCTCATTCAAACACAGCCTAGAGTCCCATTGAACAAATGAAGCATATTTTATATTTCTAGTCACTTATCAATATATAATTAGGTTCTCTGAATTAAACACACTTATCTTAAAGTGCCATTCAGATTGATCTATTATCTCTACTTCTTCAGAGTATTAATTCAGTCTTCCAACTTTTATAATGGCTTACTCTCCTTGAATGCTTTATAATTTTTAACTGTGCGCTTGAATTGGATTTTCATTTTTCTCTGAAATTTCTCCTTGCCCTGAGAGTGGAGGCATTCCAAAGCAGCGTCTGTTGGTTATGTCTGTATATGTGAACAATGTTAGAGCAATTACCATGTTCACTCCTTGACTGTGATTTCCTACCCTCAGAGATGGGTGCAAATGCAAGCTCACTCCTATGCATAGCACAGGCTTAGGTTTCTGGTTTCTCTGGTGTGATTTTTTTTTTTGACTCTCTCTGGTCCAAGGTGATTGGCCCAGTTCCCTGCCTTATCCTTCATCCAGAGCGTGAGTGATCAGTTTCAATAATAGGACAGCTCTTCCAGGCTCTCTATTTTAATATTAAACAAGCATGGAATTACAGATGTTGTTAATATAATAGATACCCTTTATCAGATTAAACAAGGTTTTTTGTATTCTTAGTTTTGCAAAGAGATTTTATTATCAGGTGTCAAATTTTATAAAATTTCATTTCTGTACCTGAAAGATCATGTGATTTTTCCCCCCCCTCCTATATTCTGTTAATATGGTGAATTATATTGACCAATCTTCTAATGCTAAGATAGTCTTGCATCCTTGAAATAAAATCAACTTGTTGGTGATGTGTAATTCTTTTCAAATGTCTCTGGTTTTTATTTGCTAATGTCTTCCTTAGGTGTTTTGTTTCTGTGTTCACGTTCAGGTTGGCCTGTCCATTTACTTCTTGTAATGGTTTGGTCAGACTTTGTTATCATGGTTATTCTAGCCTCATAAGACAAATTAGGGGTTTATTCTCTTTCTAGCTCCCTCCCTGTCTCTCTCCCTTGGAAATTTTGTGTATGATTTTTGTTGTACTTTACTTAAATATTTAGAAGAATGCAGTGGTGACGCTATCTCTTCCTGAAATTTACTTAGAGATAGTTTTTTAAATTATAGAATCATTTTTAATAGAAGTATGTGATTATTTGTGTGTATATAATTTTTTTTTTTCCACACTGTTGGTTTTTTCTGTGCCAAGTTGGGTAAGTTGTGTTTTTCAGTGACTTTATACATTTAATGTCATCTAAAATTTCAACTTTAATGACAATATTGTCTTACTTTTTGATGTCTCTGTAGGGGATGTAGTAAAATGCCAATGGTTCCTGATCATGGGTATCTGTGCCTTTTTCTTTTGTTACTATTGTGCTTTTGAGAGTTTACAAATTGTAGGTGCGCATAGGTCCGATGGGTGTGTGCTGACACTATAAATTCATAGTTGTGATTTTTCAGAGCACCGCCTGTACGGGGCCCCCTTTCTTCAGTCCCTTATACAGTTAGGCTGCTGCTTGTAAGCACTTTCCGATTCTCTGACACGCCTGGAAACAATGTAATTTCCATAGATTGTGTCACAGCAACTAAAGCTTGGATCTCTGATACGTCATTAACAGTATGATTATTTCAAATCGTTGTCAAATTTTACATTTCAAACTAAGCAAAATGTTGCATGAAGGCACCGTATCTAGCCTATTGTCACATATGGCTGCCCTCAATCCTTTTTGAACCCTTAGAATTTTTTTTAGATATTTAAAAGAAGGGTCGTTAACCTTTTAAAAGTCACTAACGCCTTGCACCTCCGGTGATGGGTACATATGCTACTATATCAGAATAATATTATTAAATGCATAGTATAAAATACGTAAGATTATAATGTAACCACTTAAAATGCATTCATCAAAATATTAAATTCGTGACATAAGGGTATGTACATTTTTTATTAATTTTTAAATAACAATATTGGTAGGTCTAATAACTGTAACAATTTTGAAGTCAGTGTAATTATAACAATATTTAAAAGATGTGTGACAACTAAAATGTGATATAATAATATCTGTGACTTCCATTGGTTACAAAATCGTAGTTGCTGCTAATACTACTGGGGCCTATTAGTTAGTCATGATAAAAGTAAAAGATCAATTTCAGTTAAACTGAGTGAAAATATTTTTTCCAGCCAACTTCAGGGGTCCCTGAATTCTATCCACAGAGCACCTTGTGTTTCTGTGGGCCCCAGACTAACCCCTAGCTTGAAGGAAAGCTATTTCTAGGATCCCGAAAATCCAACAGAATCCAAATGAATGCTATTTACTAAAGGTAAAATATTAGGATTTTCTTGGATCTATAATGCCCTAGCTCCCAAACACTGTAGCCTGTGGAGCCCAGAACCACGTCTAAACCTTCACTTGCTCCTTTGGTTTGAAGATAAAAGTCTCATAATCTCTCGCAGCTTCCCATTGCTTTGTTAACCCCGCAAACACTGTCCCGCACAGGAAAGGGTGGAGGGGACAGGAGGAAGTTTCCCCAAGTGCAAATTGGGGTACCATATGCTGGAACAGACCTGCCATATGCTAAATGTAATACCCATGCTCCAAGACCGGCTATGATTGCATGTTTCCTTCCAGGAACAATCCGTGCTGTTGGCTTTGGTTTATAAAACCCTAATGAATTGAGTCCTGGCTACTGTAGGTATTTTTCTTTTCCCCCCCATTTAACTCTGCCTCAATCTTGCCCTTACAGGAAAGCAAAAACAGGGCTGGTTTTATAGTTGTTGATCTTCTAGATGTGCTTTAGCATGTTCGTGCTGTTTTCTTTTTCTTTTTGTGTCATATTGTTTGTGTGTGTGTGTGTGAAAGTGGCAGTGAGTCTCTATACAGAGGACACCCATCTTTCATAATAGTCGCCCTCTTTGGTCAGTCAGTATTTCTTGGGGGTCACTACCGGCTGTGTAATATTAGGTAGTCTGCTTTAAAATTAAGCAAAATAAATGTAAGGCCTTAAAATATTTTGATTATGAGCATCAAATACATCAATGGACATAGGAACGTATATTTCATACATTTTGATAAAATAAAGCATTATTATTCTGAGTTGAAATGCGACTGTGAACAAAATACAGTACAGTAAGAGTTCCTTCAAGATACATACTGTATGTCAGTTATATGTCAATAATGAAAGATACATTGTGGACGTGTTAGTAGCATGCAATGGTCATTGGGATGAGAATTTTAATACACTTTTGCTTGATTTATATTTCATACCTTCAGTTGACTTTAGTACAAGCCCTCTATTACTTACCTCCAAGGGATGACTTACTCATTTTAATTAAATTGCAGCTGCTTTCTCCTTCTGAACACAAGGTCAAGGAGCAGGTCTTCTCTAAGTCAATGACTACTCATCAAACTCTGTTTAAATGATCCTTTAAGCGTAATCAACATAATCAGCTACAACCATTATTCCTGAGAAACCGAGTGAGCTCCTTAGTTGGCGAATGCCTGTTAGTTTTTGGATGGCCTTCGATGAGGTACTTTCAAGGAAGCTTTTCTTTTCGCAAAATTTGCTGCAATACCAAATAAGGAGAAGATTATTAAGACTCTGTCCTGAAGAAACCCTCAGGCATGTTTTTTTGTTCCATTATATATATGTGCCCATGGATTTGTGCATGGAGGCGGGGTAGTCGTTGAAAATAAGACAGCGTTTACTTAGATGTCAAGAATGTTTTAGTCACATACGGAAACAACACTAAAAAAATGAGAAGGTTCATTAAATGGCAGGACAGATTTCAGGGACTAATGGGCAGGTGTCGGCCTAGAGCCTTGCAGGGCCCATACAGGACAGTGGGGAAAGATCAAAGCAGCTGAACCAAAGAACAGGCTTAATTCTGCACCCGGTTTACACAATACACAACTGAGTTCCTTTGCGTTGTTATGGCCCTGACTTGGGGCACAGCCGTCCTGCAGACCTAAATCAAGCAAAGGAAGCCAAGATTATTTAAATAGAGGTTTTTGAAAGTTGGAAAGGCTTCCAGAATATGAGCTTAAGACCTTATTAAGGTTCTTGTGAAAATGACTTATGCTAACTATGTACAAATTCCGCAGTCGTATTCCTGCTCACAAGTGTTTATGTATTATTTTCCAGAAGCTTACAGCTCTTTGACAAAAACTTTTAAATTCTCAAACCCTTGCAAGTGTTCCAAAATACGAGTGAAATGTCTCCTCAAAGTCAAAAGTCATATATATTTTTCAAAACTGGATTTTTATTTTATTTTTGTTTGCCATATGGTAGTTCTATCATTTACCCCTGTTTTAATGAGGTCACAATCAAAATAGTAATATCAAAATTAATTGTAGCTACAGTGATCTGCTGCAATAGTGACAAAGAAAGGATAGTAGTCACATTTAACTGAACATTTTAGTTATAATTTATTTCCCAAATAAATACAATTCCATTAAGAAGATTCAATTAAAACTTTTGACCTTTTTTCAATGCTTCAATGTTTATAATATTGGAGATGATCTTTCCCTCTCTCCCTTCTCTTGGTCTCTCTCCCTGTATTTTTGGATTAACTATCCATGGATAGTTTTTAATATTTAAAGAAGTCAAATATATTTCAAAGGAACCATTAAAGAACTGGTTTTTTTAAATGCCTTTTAAAAATTGCTAAGTGATTTCATTTAAATAAAGCTTACTCATATATTTTTAGGGATAGAATTGGTAACTTTTTGTATTAGGGAAATGAGTTGGAATAATTGGCGAGTTCCGTGCTTCACTGAATTGATGAAGGACAGTAAAAACTAATTGTTAATTTTTGGTTCTAAATTTTAAAGTGTTAATACAACACTAGTATTGTCTTTATCAGGATTAGATAGAAAACTGGAAAATGCAGTCAGGATAATGAAAAAGAAAATATGATCAATGTAGTGATAGAAAAATGTTTAGTTTCCCGGTACAGTTTTAAATATAGGGGTGTGCAAAAGTACGTTTATAGTTGTGAGTACTTGAAACATGGAGTTTATTCTTCTATTTGCCCTTAAGGAACTTGCAGACTTATGGCCTTGTACTTTTTGGAAATTTAATTACTCGCCAGATCAGTATATGCAATAATTGCAGATGCCTTCCCATTGAGAACATAGGTAAGGTCTAGGCTAAAATATTCCTGATAAAGCAAAATTTCCTGGTATTAGCTATAGACTTTATTTTGGGTAATTTGGTCCTAATTTCCTCCAATTATTCCTGCTGAGTCTCTCTGTAACCTTCCATACCTCTGAGCCCCACATCCTCTGAATTTGATGAAAACCCAAAATTTAGCTTCAAGGAGCCACAATGGTTTAGTATTCCATGGTCTTCTCTCTCTTTGCCTCATTTTGTAGGTACTTACAATACAGGCTTAAAAATCAAAATTATTAAGCATGTACTTGCTCCCTCCACCCCCAAAGCACTTGTCAAAACAATGAAATGACTAGAGGCATGTGTACTATAATATACTCAACTTATCCTAATAATATTGCTAATAATGAAGTTTCTCGTTGTTTCTCCTGCCTTAAATATCTTCTTCTCCCTTAGCACATGGTTGGCTCTGTCTCTGAGTCACCTTAATTTAACTATCCCAGTTATTAGTTCCTGATCAGTTTGTCTAAATAATGTCCACCCTTATTTCCTATCAATAATTTAAAAAATTTTTTTCACACATACCTCCAACTCCCTCCCCTTTGGTAACTATCAGCTTATTCTTTATAACCATGGGCCCATTTCTGTTTTTTCTTTATTCATTTTTTTTGTTTTTAGATTCCACATATAAGTGAAGTCATACCGTATTTTTCTTTCTCTATCTGACTTATTTCATTTAGCATAATACCCGTTAGGCCCACTTATGTTGTCATAATGGCAAGATTTCATTCTTTTTAATTGCTAAGTAATATTCCTGTGTGTGTGTGTGTGTGTGTGTGTGTGTGTGTGTGTGTGTAAACATCACATCTCATCTTCTTTATCTACTCATCTATTGATGAATACCTGTTGTTTTTCCACATCTTGGTTATTATAAGTAATGCTACAATAAACACAGGAGTGCATATATATTTTCGAATTAGTGTTTTTGCCCTCTTCGGATAAATACACATAGATGGAATTGCTGGGTTGTATGGAAGCTTATTTTTAATTTTTTTGAGGATTCTCCATACTGTTTTCCATAGTGGCTGCACTAGTCTGCAGTCCCATCAGCAGTGTACTTTGCCCATTTTTTGATTGGGTTGTTTGTCTTCCTCTTGTTCAATTGTGTGAATTCTTTGTACACTTTGGAAATTAGCCTCGTGTCAATGCATCCTTAACAAATATGTTCTCCATACAGTGGGGTATTATGGGATTATTATTTTTATCTGAGTATAAATCAGTGAATAAAATATTATCATATTGTGCAAATTACACACTAGCTCTAGTTCCCCCCTCCCCCAGAAAACCTAAATTTAGTCTATATTATTGTGACCACTAAGCAGATTAGAGTACAAAGTTAAGAAACTTGCACAAGGTCATATGAATAGGAAGCTGTAGAGTTGAGAATTAAAGGCATATCTTTTTTATTGCAGAGCCCATGCACTTATCCAATCTGTGGAAATATCCCCCCAGGAGAATTGCTGCTTCATTACTTTCTGATAATCTAGAGATATGTGAATCCTCATCTGTGTCTCTGCCACCTATCCTGCTAGTGCTTGCTATTAATTGAGTGCAAAACAAAAATTCCCTGAGAGAGAAATGACATGCAGCATTTTTCCTCACAATGTTTCTTTAAGGTTGCTCAGTGAGATTACATAACTAACTGCCGCAATGGCTGGTTCTCACTGATAAAAACAACAGCCTTGTAAAGGCCAGATGAGGTTAGAAATCTACAAACATGCACAGTTTAGAATTAAAAGGGAGAACATCATTTTCATTTTTGTCCTTCGATTGTAAACATTCTTATGCCAAAAATAAACATAGAATAGTCCAGAATAGCATAAAAGACTGCTAGACACTTTGGAAGAATATAAACTCACAGGATTCCGAGATTTAAAGGAACCCAACATTCGTAAGATATAATACTTTTATCAGCTATCCACTGTAAAGGGTTGGACGGGTAACAAAGATTCACTTGCGGTTAATTGTCCACATCACTGTGCATGTATTATCTATGATGTGCTGCATTTATTCAGTTTCTTCTTCATTAAAACAGGAAAATGACTTTAGATACCTTCTTTTACTCCTGATTATACAGTGGAATCAGGCCCTCACAGTGCATCCACTTTAACCTCTAACGTTCAGAGTTTAGAAGGAAAAATAAAATGGAAAAAAGGCATTTCACTTTCTTCCATAACCAAAATATTCATTGAAAAGGAGAAGAATTTGCCAACCTAAAATATGCCTCTTTGGCATTAACAATGTTTTGATCTGGTTATTTTTAAGAAACTGCAGACACAGGAGAAGCTCTGAAAACCTTACTCTAAGTTACCCTTTTGTCAGAGACATTTACATTATAAGGGGAAATCTCCATTTGTAAGGGTGTCTCCCCTTCTGCCAGGAAGAGTAGGATGACTAAATTTTAGAAACTCTTATTGATGGAGAAGGCAAAGACTTAAATTTGTATATAATGCACTTGAATTAATGCGAATTTATTAGCTCTTGGGTCAGCAAACTTTTCATGTAAAAGTCCAGATACTGAATATTTTCAGCCTAGCAGACCATACAGTTTCATGGCAACTATTCAACACTGTGATGGTAGCTCAAAGGATCCATAATCATAGTGACTGGGCCTGACTTGTTAAAATACAACTTTACCTATGGACACTGAAATATGAATTTCATATAATTACCACATCATAGAATATTTAATTTTTTCATCCATCTAAAAATGTAAAAACCTTTTTCAGCTTGCAGGGCATACAAAAAAAGATGTGAGCTAAACTCAGCACACAGACTGTTGTGTGCACATTACCTCAGAACTCTCGTAACTCAGGAAATTAAGAGCCAGTGAGATTAAAAAGAAGGAAGAGAAAAGAGAGAGAGAAAGGAAAGGAGGAAAATGCCATTCTAAATAATTTGGGAGGGGACTTTGAAAATGGTTTAGTGCATTGATTGCTCTGAAAAAGTAAGCAAACAAATGAATTCCCTCCAACAGACCAGACTTACCCTTGTGGCATCTTTGTGAGATTTAGAAATATGCCCATCTTCTCAGATAGAAACGTAGGCTCTCATACTGAACTCTAACAGGATTTCAGCCATACTTGCCCCAGTGTTTAATACTTTTGGTCGAGGCTCATCTTTCACAGCAATTCATGGCAGCCCTTACTGTCCCGTCACCTTTTTCTTTTCACCTCTCATTTCACCATTAATTTGTAATTAAACTCTATCTCACCTAACAAGTCTCCCTGGAACAGAATATTAAACATTAAGTACAGGGCATCTTTATTTTCTTTCTAGCAACAACCATTAGCAATCATTAATAAAGTTTGGGCCAACAAAAGATAAATGTTACATCTTTCATCTTTCTTTTACTTCAAATTTGGTGATTCTGCATAGTCTTCTAGAGAGAAAAAACATGCTCAGGTCCTTTATGCTGAGCTGATAAAGAAAGATTAATTGAGGTCTGGTTGCAGTTGAAAGAATGAATGCTAACAGTCTTATGGGAGCTCCCTTGTAGGTAACTGTCTTTTTCTTGCTACTTTTAAGATTCTCTCTTTGTTTTTAACCTTTGCCATTTTAATTATAATGTGTCTTGCTGTGGGCCTCTTTGGGTTCATCTTGTTTGGGACTCTCTGAGCCTCCTGAATTTGTGTGTCTTTTTCTATTACCAGTTAGGGAAGTTTTTGGTCATTATTCCTTCGAATAGGTTCTCAATCCGTTGCGCTCTCTCTTCTCCTTCAGGCATTCCTATGATGTGGATGCTGTTATACTTTATGTTGTCCCAAAGGTCCCTTAAACTATCCTGATTTTTTTTTAATTTTTTTTCTTTTTGCTGCTTTGATTGGGTGTTTTTTCCACATTGTTTTCCAAATTGCTGATTCAATTCTTGCTTCATCCAAGCTATTGTTTATTCCTTCCAGTGTATTCTTCATTTCAGATATATTCTTCATTTCTGTATGGTTCTTTTTTATGATTTTTATGTGGGTTTTTTTTTTGTGTTGTTGAGCATCATAACTATTTCTTTGAACTCTATATCTGATAAATTGCTTGCCTCCATTTAATTTAGCTCTTTTTCTGGAGATTTCTACATGGTTTTTTGTCTCCCCATTTTGGCTGGTAAATGGTCATGGAAGGAGACTTGACTTGGGGTGGTGAGCACACAATACAATATACAGATGATGTATTACAGAATTGTACACCTGAAACCTATATAATTTTATTAACCAATATCACCCCAATAAATTCAACAAAAAAATTGAAAATGTAAAAAAAAAAAAAAAAAAAAAAAGCCAGAATGAATGCTAGAGGAAGAATTATAAGAATAGTGACATACTTCAAAAACTCAAATATAGCAAATAATAAGGAAAGTGAAAAAAAGAGTGAATCTGACTGAAAAGAAGAACTGAGCATCTAGTTTATAGATTGGAATAAGTAGTACCATAATGTAGATGGTTCACAGAGAGAGTTTCTGTTAGCTTAAAATCTCAGCTATAGATAATGCTGGTTATCAAGGTAACTTTCTAGTTTTTCCTTGGGATCTTATTAAATATAGTTTTTTTCAATGCATTTATATACTCCTGATATTATAATTTGAAACACTTGAGCCTAAGAAAATTTAATTATTTTATCTTTAACATAAATTTACCAATGTTTATTTCTTCAATGAAGCCCAAAATATTTTGACATCCTTTGCTTTTTCCATTCTTGAGGTTCTATGATTGTAAAACAAAAGTAGTAATCTCATGTTTGTTTAGAGAAGTTACATAGAATTTTGTATTCTAGTAGATATGCCTTCTAATTTCTGTTCCACCTATTTGAATATGTAATTTTGAGAAAGTTACTTATATCTGTTAAGCTATAAATTCTTCGTCAGTAAAGTAGGAATCATAATTCACTTTACAGCCGCTTGGGGGAGGAACAAAGGTAGATAGAGTCAAAATAAGCATTAAATTATAGATAATTATGTTAAAATCTCACAAAGAGAAAGAATGATTGTTGCACAAGTGTACTATGAATTTTCAAATCATTATAAAAAGGGTAAGCATTTATTAGTATAAGTGACTCTTTTGCTTGAATTATTGATAATGTTTTTACTGCTCCTATGTGTGGCATGCCTGACATTTATGTGGTTTAGGAATTCAAGCACTATTCATCTGCTTAAGAAATTGAATGCCCACCCTAGCCAGTTTGGTTTAGTGGTTAGAGCTTCAGCCCACAGACTGAAGGGTCCCGGATTTGATTCCAGCCAAGGGCATGCATCTCGGTTGCAGCCTCAATTGCTGGCCCCAGTCGGGGCATGTGAAGGAGGAAACCAGTTGATGTGTCTCTTTCACATTGATATTTCTCTATTCCTCTCTCCCCATTCTACTCTCTGAAAAGCAATGGAAAAAAATATCCTCAGGTGGGGATTAAAAAAAGAAAAGAAAAGAAAAAAAAGAAATTGAATGACCTTTCCATAAGACAACATAATATAATTACATCATAAGATGTGAAAATATAGATAGTAACAAAATTTCTATTCATAGATTTACAATTATTCTTTTTTATCCCATGTTTACAACCATACCTTAAGTATAGGTAAACCAGATATATTATAGTATAATCTGATACACTAACCTGTAACATACCTAGCCCAATGCTTTTCTTTCTAGTAACTGGAATTCTACTTTGAAAAGAAATTCATTAGAAATAAGCTTTCTCTCTAATTCATATTGCTAAATTTTCAATAAGTATAGCACATTGAGTCTTTAAAAACTTAGTAAGTGACTTTATTAGATTGTAAAGACAGAGGAGATGCTTAGCATGGGGTGAGCGTCATGGAAATTAAGAGAGCGAGACAGAACTAAAGGTGGGTTTGTTTCCTTAGCTCTAATGTGAATAAACATACTTAATGTAGAATTTTTTACTAATTACTTAATATTTCTTCCCTTCATTTGTAATATGGGAATAATGAAATTTCCTATCAAAAACATTTGTTGTGAAGATTAAATGAGTTAATACATGAATATATAAGAACCTTAGAAAAGTACCAGTCCATAAAAGTTGCTCAATGGCATTCATTGTTACTATGATAATTATTATATTCACACAGATGTCCCACATGAAATTGAATGCCAAGTTAGAATATAAAGTATCACCTTTCCATCTTAGTTGAGCTTGCTACTTCTTCTTTATTATGATTTCTGACTCCACCCCTTTCTTACTCACCCAGACCTAAAACCTGGCTGTCATCTGGTGCTCTTTCTACACCCATACTTTCCACATGCAATCAATCATCATGTTTGTGAACTCTACTTTCTAAACAGCTATTAAATATGACTACTTCTCTTCATCCCCTCTGTTATGATTATAACTCAGATTGTCATTATTTCTTATTTTGATTCTTAAAATTACCGTATATCTGGTTTATGCAGTATCTCTCTTGAGACCACTAAACCAACAGAAAAGTCTTTTGAAAACACGAATTCAGTCATGTTGGTTCCGTGTTAAACCCTTCAATGATCTCTATTTGCCTACCAAATTAAAATCAAAACTCTTAGTATTCATAAAGTCTTTAGTGATCTCCTCCTGCATGTTTTTCCTGCTCATCTCCATATACATTATGCTCCATATAAACATGCATACACATATGCATATGTGTGACTCTCTCTCATGACTGGCAAGTTCTTCCTGGACATTGGCCATGGGCCTTGGTTTCTCTGTACAAAAATAACCGTATTTTAAAATAAGTTTTTGTGTCTGTCTACCCTTTACCTCCCACATTATATTGTGAATTTCTTTAGATCCATGCCAAACACTTAATAGGTATTAATACGTAGTTGCTGAGCAGTTGAAATTTTGAATGAATTGTTTCTGATGTACAGTTACACTGAAAGAATTCGTATATGCCCCAAATTTCTAGTTGAGATATGTTACTTACATCTTTGAATTACCTCTTCAGGTTCAATGTTATGTCTCCACATGAAAGAGAATAACTGTCTGTGTTTTGGACTTTGCTGAACGGAGACCTTAATGTCGGCCTTGTTAACCTTTGGGTTCTAATTTTTATTGGTCAAAATTATATACAAATTTATAATCGTATTACAATGTTGTTTGTTTCCTTTATGATATTACTATGATTTGGAAGTTCTCATTAGTTTACTATATTTCATTGTCCCTGTGGAATTTAGTTGTTTTCGTTTTGGAAGAGTTTTTTATGAAGCTTCACAGCTAATTCTTGGCAGTCAATTTATAAGCTTGAAAAAGGGAATGTTGCCCAGAATTTGAATCTCTTTCATTTTATTGCGCATTATTGATTTAAAATATTTAGTCTTCTATTCTCGATGACGTGGAAAAGAGTGTCACAACAATAATAAACAACAAAACTTAACATGATAGAGAAAAGTTAACTAGTGAAAATAAATTTTAAGAAAATAGACAATTTCACTAATGTGAAGAAAAAAATTTTTAGAAAAAAAGTTTTTTCCTAATTCAATTAAGATGAACAAGTGAGCTGCCACGCTATATCTTAGATTAACTGGAAATTGGCATTTTGTTTCAGTCAAGATATTGAAAAATTCACAAATGTCTCAAAGTACCAGACTACTTAAAACTTTGACTCATTGCTTCGCTTACATATGTGAATTAAAGTGTATGAATCAAAGTGGTTTTTCAAATAGGCAAGTAATATTATAATGGTTTTTAGCATACGTGAGCAATACAAGTTCACCTAGATAGAAAAAATTATTAGTAGATTTTTCTTATGAGCTCTCAAAACATTAATTAAAATCTAGTCAATAATGATGGAAATATAAAAATATTATCTTCTGCAAATTCTATTTAAAAAATTTTATTTTTGATGTCTTATTATGCATATTTGTGTGGTTATTTTTATCTGCAAAATGCAGCCAGAAATCAATCTTTTCAAAAAATGTGAGTGGAAACCCAAGATTATTGAAAGTTTTTTCTTAAAAGTTTACATATATAAAAACCAAGTTATGCTTATGTCACATGTATAGAAATCATACAAAATATATTTGGAAATCATTAAATTATACTAAATTGGCTGTTTTTCAGGGTTTGTGACAAGTGACAAAGCAGTACGTAGAGCACCCAAAAATAAAATTATTTTCACATTACTTTCACATTTTAATGCATCTAACAATTTTGTTTCCTTATCAAATTTGGCTGAACAGTAAATGTTGAGCAAATAGAGTACACTTATTAAACTGTATTCAGAGTACTTGTCCAATAGTAAGTTGAAATTAAATCAGCATAACAATTCTACTTCATTTACTAATTTTTCTTTACTTGGGATAGTTCAAGTTGCTTATAACTTGTAAAAAGCCAACCTCTAACTGCACACTTTAGTGTAACCTACTAGTACGAATATAGTATGTACTTTTTCTATGGTTCTACTTTTATTTTTCACAAAGAAATATTCAAAGAAACTTAGGTATCGTGAGGTATAGAATTTTAGCCAGCTACAACATGGTTAAAAATAGGGTCAGTTGTAAAATGTGAATTAAAGCCACTTGCTGATTACCTATTTACTATAAGACTATTTGAAAAATAATAGAATATTGTGAGATAAATGACTCTGCTTAGTTCACTTGTGTATTACAAATGCCCACAATATTTGATAAATTAATTGAAGGAGGAGATAAACAGGCAATGACATATATAATTTAGTTTCTTTACGGTCAGTGATTAAGGATTACATGGCAATGGTTTAAATAACTAAATACTGACCAAGAGGAATATTTTAAAAAACCAAACACATATTTTGATGTTAAGTGAGAAGATTTTCATTTAAATTGGTTTATACAACAAATAATAACTGCCTGTCTACTATGTGCCAGGCAAAACCACTAGATTATCATTTCTAGAAAATAAGGTCCAGGCTCACATTATCCTAATATCCCCAGAACTTTCTACAACCAGAGCCTGGATATGTTTTATTGGATGGGCATATCCAAATATGTAACTTAACCAGGAGTCAGCCCTTTTTTATTCGAACCTAGTCATCGCTTCATTACAGTGTCTTTGCCTAAAAATCATGAATTAGCTGTTTTGGAAATCTGGATGGTGTAGGTACTCTGAACTCTGTGAGGATATATATAATCGAAATGGATGTATGGTCGAGCCAAGTTCTTTAGCTATCTAAGTTCAGACACTGTCAGGATAAAATGTGAAATCTAACTTTAGCATCCTTCAAGTGTTTGTTGGATAAGCACCTTGAAAAGATCACCCTGAGCCAAATAAAGGCCAATAGGCTTGTCTTGTACCCCAGTGTACAGCAGAAAGGCACAAAGCTGAGTTGTGGTTATGGTGGCATTAATATTGAATTGAACTACTTCTCTAAGACAAAGAAGAACAAAAGAATACCAATGTAGGTCAGCTTGAACCCTTATTTAATTTAACAGTGGCACAGAGGGGAGCCTTATTTACAAAGTATCACTTCCCAGCCTCAGGCTTCCAGGATCAAGCCTAAGGAACTTAACCTGGCCACTTACCTATCTTCATGGGAATTACTCTCATGTACAACTGGGTCATGTCAACCATTGTTGTTTGTTAATATCTGTAAGAAGTGTTGAGTTACTTTCTCACAAGCAACCCTAAGTAAAAACAATAATGATTGCATTAAGTAGACAATGGAGTCCCTGAAAATCTTACTGTTTGAGCCACTGACAATACCATTGAACTTTAACCTGTAGGTCAGTATAATATTCTGAAACATAGACAGTCAATTCACTGGTCCATATTGATCAATAACACAATCCTTAAACCTTCTAATTATCAGCTTCAGATAGACTCCCATATAGGCATAACTCCAAAAGTGCTTTTTCCTTGTGGCTTTATTTGGCAATAGTATTGGTGTCACTTAATTCTCTCTGACCTTCCATTTCTCTAGGTGTCGTTGCCAAAAGCCTCAATCTTCACGTATAAGCTGCCTTCCCCACAAGTTTATTCTCTTACCATCCTCTTAGATCCTTACTCTCTTGCTTTTTCCAGACTAAGATTACCCAATACATTGTTTTCAAAGTAGATTTAGTTGAAAATGCAACATTTGTTGAGAGCATTTCAGATTAATATAAATATTCATAGAGGAGCAATAAACCAAGGAAAGTTATTTCCACTGTTTATTCACAAACAACAATAAGTCTATATGCCTGTACATTTTAGACAACAATTTAAGAAGAAGGAAATGTTGGGATGAGTTGTTGCTTAAAGTGCATGTATATAAATGTATGTATGTATACCCCCATGCATTGTTACATATTTTGAGAAGTTTTAAAGGCTCTTGTGTACCAATTTATACTAGTACCAATGAGATTTTGGAAATTGTTTTATATTTACAGATGAGTATCTGCTTGTTCTAATTTAAAATATGAAAGCATTCAAAGATTTGTGAAAATAGACTTTTAAAATCTTCTCAATTATCAGAAATTCTATCAAAATGCTGTTCCAAAGCCAAGTTGTCAGGGAATCATAAATATTTATTGTGTTTCTTCTAACCTTCATAGACAAGTACCTAGGGCTTTATCAACACATCAAAAGAATCTGATATATTGATGCATTCAAAACATAAATGGACTCACCCACTGAAGGTGACATTTTTTAGCATTTGTTTTAGGAATGGGAAATCTCACTTGGCAACGTTCAGGGAACACACATTTAACAGGGTAATGTTCACAAGTAATACTGCTGCAAGGGAAATTCAAACCCCAATGTTCATATCATCTTTTAAAATAAAGATTTTACACAAGATTCCCTTCCTACTCCAACAATATCTTTTATACTCATTCTTTGTAATCCTCACTGTCTTTATTTTTGTTGACTGGTATAGTTTAATACACTTCAACAGTTTGGTGGCTGATTTATCTCTAAAAAAACACAAAAAAACCACAACACCCTGAAAACAAAACAAACACAAAACAACAACAAGAAAAGTATTTTTCCCATGACTAATTCAAACCTTTGCTGGCTACATCTTTGGCTCCCTCCAGAGCCAACTGCTTTTTTCAAGTAGCACATTTCAATCCGTGAGTTTGTATCATGGGTGTGACATCTGGGGAGAAAAAAATAAAACCCAAGATTTGTTTCAAGCAAACTTTCACTTTCTCTTCACAGGTGTCAGGATTTGCTTGTTGTTGTTGCTCATCAGAAAATAAAGCAGTTAAGGTTTTCTCCAGATTCTGTGTTCTGGGCTGCTTTTTGTGTGCTGAAGTCTAAAGAGGAACAGAACAGGAACAGAGTGCTAGAAATAAATTACTTAGGCTTGAGAACATCTGCAACATTTGGACAAGAAGAATATATATATATTTTTGTCCCATGTAGAGAAAACAACTGCCAGTTTTCACAATATAAGATTCTACCATCTTCTTGGAATATATTTTGAAAATTAATTTTGCATAGAACAGATACATTTGTTCTTACTCTCAAGGCATGTTTATATTTTTAATCATTTTAAAGATATCATCCTGATGAGCATTACAATTTAGGTAAACTTCCAAATTCATATGTAAGCGTCCCCAAATTTATTTTACTTTTTTCTAATTAGAAAGAATACACACAACTAACTTACAATGTTTTCATGTATATAGATTGCTTAGTATTTATTTTTCACCTGAATAAGCAATGAAGTTGCTCTTTTTTTTTAACAATATGTATTTTACTTAAACTTTCATCAGATTCTTTGACTATTTTCCCACTGTCTAATCTACTTTTTTTCAGTTTACTTTTGGAAACGGATTAAAATGTTCTATTTGCATACACAGTACACTGCACTGCTTTCCCTTTTAATACCTATTTGACAAGTAGACCAGGAATTATCTCCATCCCAGGAGGGAGACCTGATGTTGACTCAGGCTTCAAAGCAAGTGTGGGAAGCAGGCTATGGAATGGCACTGTCACTGCGAAGCCTTCCAGGGGTCCCCGGGGGCAGCACAGTTTTATCTTAATTTTGCCCTCTGCTGTTCTCCCAAAGGTCCTACATCTGTACCTCAATGAAATAACATATGGCTGGTAAGAAGGTCTGAGCTATACTAATGTTTTATGCTAGAATCGGTTTCTTCTGACTACTATTGTAGCAAATTTCCTATTTAATTCTACCTTTAAAACACAATATATATATTCTGATTTTTGACAGTGCAAGTAGGTTCCAAGTAGATTTGTTAACCTTGAGGCAATTGGGGCCAAAAGATAGTTGAAAAGACATTATTTTCAGTCTTATTTTTGGCAAGGGTGTTTTTCGTTTTGTTTTAGACTTTTAACAGTTTGGCGCCTATTCTATTTTATCCCATTTTAAACTGTAGAACGTTTTAACTGTATCACAAAACAAATTTACGTCCTCTGGACACAACCCCAGTTCTCTTCTCTCTAGCATATTACTCTTGATGAAAGCAACACTTTTGCCCCATGTGTGTAGAATGGAGCCAAGAAAATTGTTCATGACACCAAGAGATAACCATTGTTGCTGGTCTTCTTTGGAGCTCCTGCAGATTAGTTCTTGATAAGATTCTATAATGAGTGCCTTTTTATGGCCTACACATGCTAAAATCATGGAGAAGGGCCCCAAAGTGTGACTATGTGTCATAGAGTGCAAGATCTATTTTCTCCTGTGGAAAAGAAAACAAAATGTAAAAACACAAAACAAAAGTAAGCCAAAACAAGATAAACAACCCGTATTCACATTTTTGGTTAGAAAGGGAAAGGTGGGCTAAAGGAGAAATCTGCATGGTGTTTTTTTCATACAATATGTTAACAACTGGATTCTATTACGTGAAATAAACCACATTTTCAGAATATTAAATCAGCCACTTGTGACAGTATTTGAAGTTAGAAAATTGAACAATTATACATGTGTCATTTCTATCGGGCAATGAAATGAGTGAATTAATCTTCATACTTGAGTGAAAAATAGAAGTAGAAATATTTTTCCTTACTGCAAATAAGTGGAATGGCTGTTCTGCATTCTCTCCCCGTCTCTTCTTGTGACAGCATTTCCCTAATCACCTAGTGACCATAGTGGGGTAGTGGTGAGATCAGTGGTAGAAAACCTGGGTTCTACAGTTAGATCCATTGGGCTGGTGCTGAAGTAAATGTGTCGTGTTGGTCAAGACTCATTGACTTGCAAAGCCTCAAACTTAGTTACTATTATCTATGAAAGAGGAAAATAATAGCATTCACCTCATGTTTTGTTTTGTACCTCCAAGGATTGACTGAAGTAGTGTATGTGCAACACTTTAAACAGTGTTTGTCATATAACAAGTTGTCAGCTATTATTATTGACCTCTCCTTCTGACATTCTTTCAATGTTGTGTTGACGTGTCTAAAGGACTTCTCCCCCATATGCACTTATGTCACATGACTCTTTGTTGCTGGAAGCAAAAAGACTAAAATTGTTAAATAGCTTCTGCTAGCAGCATTTTTATTTTTATTTTATTTTATTTTATTTTTTATTACTTTTATTTTATTTTTTTATTTTTGTTTAAAATATTACAGATGTCCCTTTTTCTTCCCGATGACCCGTTCCACCCCTCCCCCTCCCCAGTTCCTCTCCCCACCATTGTCCGTGTCCTTAGGTTGTGCATATCTGCATATAAATTCTTTGGTTGCTCTCTCCCCCTCCACCCACCCGCCCTCCTCCATCCCTCTGACATTCCTCAGTCCCATCTATGCTTCCATGTCATTGAATCTATTCTGTTCATCAGTTTATTAAGTTCTTTGGATTCCACATATAAGTGAGATCGTGTGATTTTTTCTTTCTCTGCCTGGCTTATTTCGCTTAGCATAATACTCTCCAGGTCCCCCCATGCTGTCCCAAAGGGTACGAGCTCCTTCTTCTTTACAGCTGCGTAGTATTCCACGGTGTGAATGTCCCACAGCTTTTTTACCCACTCATCTACGGATGGGCACTTGAGCTGTTTCCAGACCTTAGCTACTGTAAACTGTGCTGCTAGCAGCATTTTTAAATGTAAGGTTTAGTAAACAGCACTTGAGCCTGCATTATCTGTTCCCTTTGGACATTAAGAATTAATTGAGCATCGACCTAGGATCCAGGCGATCGGGGTTCGATTCCCGGTCAGGGCACAGGCCCGGGTTGTGGGCTCGATCCCCAGCAGGGGGTGTGAGGGAGGCAGCTGATCAATGACTCTCATCATTGATGTTTCTCTCTCTCCCTCTCCCTTCCTCTCTCTGAAATCAATATATGTTTAAAAAAAAAAAAGAATTAGTTGAAATTCTCAATGAATTTTCTTGTTTGGTTGAGACTATTAATTAAAGTACTAGTTCATTTTGGAAGACAATTTTAAGCATCTGGAATGGTCAAATTAGGAAAACTTTTTTCTTTTTAGTTGCTGCCCTTTTTTTCTTAATGGAGGTGTTTATTTTGCATCTAGAGAGACATCGCTAGGGGGAGGTTCTTAATTCCTCTCCTGCCAATAATCATGTGATTGTAAACAAGATAATTAGTATTTGCTTTATTTTCTACAGCATTAGTATCAAAATGAACGTGCAAAATAGAAAGGTTTTTCTACTTTTGTGTCCTTCATACATTGTTACATTTGTTGAAAATCAGAACTATTAATAGCGAATTCAAAAACCAGTTGTAAAGAAAACATTTCTGTGGGGTTTAATGCAAAACTTAAGTCCAGGTATCTGGGTAATTTAAAATTTGAATCCATCATTTGAGAAAGGTATATTAACTGTATTCTAATCCTCCAAGCCAACCTCTACCAACTGCTGCTTGCCCAACCTCTTTTATGATTATGTCAATTTAAGCAGAAAAATCATAAAAGTGTTCTTTTAATTTCTTTCGGATAAGATAGTGATGAGCAATGTGATCCCTCTGAAGAGCCTCGGGGCGTGAGCAAGGCTAGTGGGGAAAATGACATTTGTTTTGTTACAGGACATCTATTTGCAATGATTGATTTACCCTCTTGTTTCTATTTATAAAGGCAAAACAAGAAATAGTTGCATTACCTGTCCTAAACTTGTACTTGACAATGTAATTAATATGTATCTTATTTGTTCTACTCACTTCATTCAGTCAGTCCATCTCAATATAAAAAAAAAAGTATATTGAGGACCTCCCATGTGGCAGAAATAAGTACTTGGTTTCAGAAATGCAAAGGGACAAGTTCCCACCTGAGGGGACTGGCCATCCACACCCACACGGGGGCACCAGGACAGAGAAAGGGGAAGCTGCAGCGGCAACTCAGAAAGAAGCCTTGGCTCCTTCATTCAGGCAGGAGACCAGAAACTAATCCAGGTAAAACAATTTAAACACACTGACTCAAAGATCTGTGCACTGTAAGGAAAATAGCTGGATGGAAATGTTGATTGAAAGCTAGACTGCTCGGGAATTATAACACCAAGATAAGGAGTTTAGGTGTCAGTTTAGTTCCCCTATAATTACTAGTGGCATTAATTTTATTTCAACATATATTTAATCAATGACTGGTATTTATAAGGCACTGGGCCAAGCATTGGGGATATCTGGGAAATGGGTATAAATATGGCTTCGGCCTCCATGAAGCCTGTATTTTTATTTATAAAAATGCTTTCAAGTTATAATAGCTACCATTTATTGAGTAACTATTATGTTTCTATGTAGTATATTGTTATTTTAATCATAACGACAAACTGGAGGCTGTTTTTAGCTTTATTGTGTGTGAGTAGAAATTCCAACGCAGAGAGGTGGATGCCATCCCTATGGCCACACTACTTACTCTCAGAAGTGACCCCAGGCCCCGCTGACCCCATCACACAGCAGTTTGCTGATGAAGCTCACTAGAATCACAATCAATAAATTTTATTTTGAGCATTCATCAGTTTAGGGTTATAAATGTTAGAGCTGAAGAGAACTTTAAAAAATATCCACTCTCTTAATTTTCTTCTCATGTCTGAGGCCCAGTGACGTTAAGGGACCACTCCAGGTTAGGGAGATGGAGAATCTTGACTCCAGTAAAGATCCTTTTTTTCATACTTTACAACTTAATCGGATCCAGTTCTTCCAGGCCCCAGCTCTGGAGATACACGAGCAAACTGAAAGGACACAGGTTCTGTCCTCATGAAGCTTAGAGTCGAGTTTAAGAAAACAACATAGTTCTTGGGGTAAAACAGTGCTATGTTTTCCTATGAAAACCACCAACTGTCATCTTACATTCTAATGGGGAAGGGCAAGGAAACCCTAGAATTAAGATATTGCGATAAATATTGTCTTCTGGAGCCTACTAATTGCCAGTGACACTGAGGAAGATATTTTTCTGGTGGGGTCATCCTTGTGTTATATTTCCATAAAATTCATGTGAAATGACCATGTTGTTCCAGTATCATCTCTTCTCCTTCCTATCAACAAAAAACTAGATGGGTGTTAGCTAACACTTACTGTGGTGATCATTTCGCAGGATATACACATATTCAATCATTGTGTTTTACATCTGAAACTATTATAATGTTATACATCAATTATATTTCAATTAAAAAAAACGAGTTTTAATTTCAAATGCCATAAAAGGACTTGGTTTTTATTACTTTAATGGTATTAAAGTGTTCATTGGGAAATCTGGTTCTTAGATCTCTAAATATATATTGAGAACATTAATTTAAAATTGTTCTCAATGTAATGCATGTGTTATTTGTCATGGTCAGATTTTGGATACAGATACATTAGTGTAAAAATTGAGCTTTTTCATATCGCTATATTCTTTACTAAAAAGGAATAAAAACCTGATAAGTGATTTAAGTATTAAACTCAACAGAAATAATGTTTATTTCAGTTTAAATCACTTAAGCATCTATCAGAAGATGAGCATTCAACATAGGAAAAAGTTAGAACTAATTGGTGTTCTGTTCTCTACTTTCTTTTACAAATATTTTTGAGAAGATGACTTTAGGCCTGTAGAGAAATAGAAAATGAAAACATCTCACAGACTTTCTCCAGTCATTGCTGTACCCAAGGGTTTAAGAGGCTCAAGATTAGAAAGATTTATCATTGACATACTGAATAGCTCAGGGGTCTATAGATAACACATGTTGGGAGTCAGAATTTGCTTTAGGATGTGTGATATGCCAAGGAATTATTGGAAGTAAAGTATACAGTTAAGAATTTTAATCTCAAGATACCAAATGTCATATAGACACCTCAGTGTAAAATAACCGTTATTAAGATAGCAAATGAGTTGCTGCTAGTGCATAGTTGTGCCATGAAAATAGCAGGGAAGATGCAGAAGGTTGAAACTTGCTGCAGCGAAACTAAAAAGACTGAAAATCTCTAACTCTGTGTGACAATTCAAATTAGATGTGATCTTTCTCACTTGCCAAACAGACTGTTCAGAGGCAGGTCTTCTGCTACCTGGGCAGTGTATAAGTGGCCAGGTAGCTGGATGAGATAAGATATTTAGCATTTTTAACTTGTACATCACTCGTGTTTGTTCTCTCGTGTTCTATTAGTTTGTTCTCCCTTAGGTGGAAGAAGAGCCATCATTGTTATTTTCATTGATCTTAGATGCTGGCAGAGTCCCACATTTAATTAGATTACATGCCCTCTGTGTGCTCACATATGACTCTGTCACACACACATTTGCCATTTATATATAAGAATGAATGTTTATAGCATAAATATATGTATTATTTTTTCAAATCTTGTGTTATTTCCATGATGTTGTCAGCATGGCTGTTTAAAAATTTAAGTAGACATTATAGATTTAGATTGCTTTATTTACAACTTTTTGAAATCCCCTCCCTGGTGACCTTTTACAATGAATGAATTAATTATATTTGTGCTGCTTTTTCTTTGAGAGAGATCCTCAGAAACTAGAAAACAAGGTTAATCCTTGTGATTTTCAGAGTGGGAAATCTGATCATAAATTTTGTTGTACAGTCAAATAAGTATTTGCACTTTAACAATAATGCACAGCCCTGTCAGGTGTGGCTCAGTCGGTTGGGTGTCATCCAGGGCACTGAAAGGTGGCTGGTTCCATTCCCCGTCAGGACACATGCCTGGGTTGTGGGCTCCATCCCCAGGACAGGGTGTGCAGGAGGGAGCTAATCGGTATTTCTCTCTCACATTGAGGTTTCTCTCTCTCTCCTTTCCTCTCCCTCTAAAAGTCAATTTTAAAATTATTTTTAAAAAAGAATGTACATGTTCTTGGGCCAGCTTACTTCTGAAACATCAGTCTTATGAGAAAACTTCTCCGTGAAGCCAATGTCAAGCAGTGTATCACCTGTTCCTTTGCTCAGCTTACCACATGTTAAAGCTATGGCACTTGGCGCAGTTAATACCAACAGAGAACATAAATAGTTGTTAAGAGAGTGGGTGCGCTGCCAATTTATTTAATCAATATAATTTAATCAAAACTGGGTTTTCTCATACTGGAGAAAATATATGAAACAACTGTTTATGAAACATTGGTAATAGAAAATACACAGCAAACATTATCACTGGTAAAACAGTGTTTATTATTTTTACCAAACCACACATTTATTTATAAGACCTATCTGATACAAATTGCCATAGATTAACATTCTAAATTTTGGCTTCAAAGCAAATATTAACAGGAGATTTTAAAAAGCCAAAAGCCCAAGCCACACCCCAGACCAACTAAATTAGGAAATTTGAGGTAGGGCTCAGGAATCAGTAGTGTTTAGAGTTTCCCAGGAGCATCCGGTGTTACATCCATGGTTGAGATCCATGGTCTTAGAGAGTACCACGAATGGTGACTTTGGTCTGGATAAAATGTATAATAAATACTTTTCTTTTATCTACAGTACTTACTTTTTTTTCTTTGTAAATTGTTGACACTATTTCAGATGCCCCCGATCTCTCCTCTTTGCCCACTCCGCCCGGCCCCCGCCCCCCACCCCCTGCCTCTGGCCATCACTACACCGGTGTCTGTGTCTCTGGGTGATGCATATTTGTTCTTTGGCTAATTCCTTCATCTTCTTTCATCTATAGCACTTACTTTTAAATCTTCCCTTTCTATGCTTGTTCCTTTGCACTGAAATTATTTTATCAGTCTCTACTCCAGTAAACTGAAAGCTCCTTCCAGGCAGAGACAGAATCTTATTAATCAGTATGTACGACTGTCAGCAGTCTACTGTTTATTGATATCTGTTCAGGGAGATAATGAACTAATGAACTGATTTTAAAACTGAAGAAAAATAACAGATTTCTGCATCCAGGCATGCTGGTATAATTGGTACTGGAATAACCCTTCCAACATAAATATATATATATATAAAATTGGACAAAGTATATGAAACAACTGTTTACAGGCAATGGATAGCAAGCATGGCAAGGCTGATATACCTGAGAGAGGGCAAAGTGATTGGATTTATGTTTGAAAGCACTTTTCAGATCATGGTCCTGGGATGGAACCCAAACAGAACATAAAGATGTCTTGCTGAGTTGGAGAGACTGAGATTATAGTTCAGAGCTACTGAAGTAGCTGGAATTTGTGGGGCAGGATATCAAGAAAGAAAAAGAAAAAATACAAAAACAATGAACTTCAAAAATCTGCATAGGGATCTGCTTGAATCTTTGGCTAAATACTAAACTGTACATGTATGGCTTAGAATATTCTAGGTCAGGAAAAGAATAAATGTTTGCCCTATAACTGGGCAAAAATTAATCAATAGAAACAGATGCAGAAATAGAATTAGAAGAAAAACACATTTTAAAAATTATTATAGCCCTGGCCAGTAAGATTCAGTTGGTTGGGTGTCATCCTGGGCAGGGTGCATGCCCAGGTTTCGAGCGATAGAGCAGTAGGGGGCGTGCAGGAGGCAGCCAATGGATGCTGTGCTCTCACATCGATGTTTCTCTCTCTCTCTCTCTCTCTCTCTCTCTCTCTCCCTCTCTCTCTAAAATAAATTTAAAATCTTCCCAAAAATCTATTATGAATACCTTTAATAATTTAAAGAAAAATATGAACATAAAGAGAATCTTATAAAAAATGGAAATTATAAAAAAGAACAATATAGGAATTGTATAACTGAAAGATACAATATCTGAAATGAACAATTTATCACACAGACTCAGTAGCAGATTAGAAAAGATTGGCATAGAATAAAATATCAGAGAACAGAAGACAGAGCAACAGTGAGAAAAAAGATGAGAGATGATAGCTAGATAGATGATAATAGATAGATATCATGTATATATGTGTATATGCATATATATCTCAAAAGCAACAATAGCACAAAAGGCAAGAGAGAGATAAGACATATACTGGTGTTATGTTCTTATATATGAAGTTATATAATTTTGATTTGTTGCATATTATAAATTATAGCACAATAATTTAGAAAAGAAGAACTTATTTAAATAATAAGTTACATGAGAAATAAAATGAAATACAAAAATATGCAATAAAAAAGTAGTTAGGAAAAGAACAAATGGATAAAAGAGAAAATAAACAGCAAGATGATAGACTGAAATCCAAGCATATCAACTATGGAGCTAAATGTGCATAGGCTAAAAATGCCAATTACAAGGCAGAAATTTTGAAACTAGGCAAAAATACAAACAAGACTCAATTATATGCTGTTTACAGAACATGAACATGAACCTTAAATATGAAGAGTTATATAAGATAAAAATAAAATTATGACAAAGATACAACATACAAATCATAATAATAAAAATGCTGGGAAATCTATATTAATATCAGACAAAGTAGACTTCAGGAAAAGAAATATTACCACAGTTAAAGAGAGTTATTTTATAATTATGAAATGGTGAATTCATTAAAAATACATAACAATCCTAAATGTGCATGGCCTGTCAATAAATCTAGGCATACATGAAGTAAACACTAACAAAACTAAAGGGATAGACAAATTAGCCATTAAAGTTGTAGTTTTCAGCACTTTTCTCCTAGCAACTTATAATACAAGAAGATAAAAAGCAGTAAAAGTATAAAATATTTGAATTATACTAACATTCAACTTTACCAAATTAATATTTTTTAGGACTGTGAACAAAACATCTATAGAATACGTATTCTTTTCAAGTACACATGGCATGTTCACCAATATAAACTATATTCTGGGTCATTAAAAATGCCTTAATATATTTTGGAAAAGATTAAAAGAATACAGGGTTTGTTCTCTGACCAAACAGAATTATATTAGAAATCAATAGTAAAAGATATCAGGATAATCACCAAATATTTAGAAATATTTAGGAATTACACACTTCTGCATAATCTATGGTAAAAACAGGAAATCACAAGTGAAATTAGAAAATACTTTGAACTAAATAAAAATAAACTGAACATATCATAATTTGTAGAATACAATAAAGCAATGCTTAAAGTAAAATTTTTAGCTGTAAATGGTTATATTAGAACAAATTTACAAAATAAAGCATCTACCAAATATTTAAGGAAGAAATAATACCAATTCTAAAAAAATTCTATAAAGTAGGGAAAAGAACACTCCCCAGATCATTTTATGAAGCCACTATAACCCTGATGCCAAAAGCAGATAAGAAACTTGCAAGCCAAGAAAACTATAGATAACTATACCTCATAAACATCCACACATATCTACAAATATCAGCTGAAATCATTCTGAAATATGTCATTTAATACCAAGTGAAAAAGTAAGCTTTATCCCAGGAACCTTGATTTACTCATTACTTAAAAATCAAGCAATGTAATTTACCACTTTAATGTTGGAAGACACCAAAATATCATGTGAGTGTCTCAATAGTTTCAGTAAAGCATGTGATAAGATATAGAAATAATTCATTATAAAATTTCTCAGCAATCTAAGACCGAATTTTAATATCCTCAACCTGGTAAAGGGCCTCTGTGAATAACTGATTGCTAATGTGCTCAGGACGGAAAGAGATAAAGCTCTGTCCTAAGACTGGCAATGAAGCAAGGGTGTCTCCACTTCTGTTCACTATGGCATTGGAGGCCTTAGGTCCTAATAAGTCAACGTAAAGAAACAAAAGTGTGTGGAAAGTGGAGAGGAAGAGGTAGAAGTGTCTTTATTCACAGGAAACGTTTTTGTAGATTGACCTAATATTCTTGTCTGTGCTCAATTCACTTATTTGTTCTGATAGTTAAAAAGACGATAGATTAAGATTCCTTTCGATGTCGTACATATGTGATCCCCCATTCGTTGACTTATGTGGGCACGTACTCCAATTTGTATATTGACAGTCAGCAATTTCAAGACCACATGCTTTTATCTAGGGATTTTCATTTGGCGTGCCAGAGCCTGAACAAAATTCCAAGGTGAATCAGGGCTTTGCTTAAGATGCTGTGTGTAGCAGCCCATCATGAGCTGTGTATGGCTTGTTTCCTTTGCATTCAAGAGTTTCCTTTAGATAAAATTCTACATTTCTAAAATGTAAAGTCCAAGGGGATTTTCACATCAGGAAACAAATGCTACTTAAAGGTCAGAATCTATCTTACTTGAGCCTTAAACACACGTGTTCAATATGAAATCCAGCATTAGATTTTTTTGTTCTTAGCATAAATCTCTTTAATTCAATAGATACAGTTGTTCGTTTATAATAAAAATTAAGCCACTGAGCAGACACCCTCTTCACTGACTGTTAATTTCCTAAAATGTGAGCACCTTTAAATTTTTTTTTCCCTGTAGGCTACTTGTAGGAAATCTATTAGTTCCAAATTCCTTCTTTTTGACCCTTTTCTGTGACTCATTCTACTCTCACCTCCCAGATCTGTCAAGAAAAGGAAAGTTGATAATGAGGTTCCACGCCACAAATGAGATTAGATTCACACTCAAATGAGGGAAGGTGAGTTCTGAATTTTGAAAAGAAGCCCTTCAAGGGTCATGTAATTACTAAGGTATTATAAAAAAATTATTAGGGCTGCATATTCTTCATTTGAGAGGCCGGTGCCACAATGCCACAGGGCAGCGGAAAGTTATAAATGGTGACATGCAAATGAGTCATGAGAGCACATACAATGGTGTTCTGCTGTCCCATTTGCTAATGGAAAATGCAACCTCAGAAAAGCATGCCTTTCATGCAGAATGACATATCTAGGACATTGGCTGGGATTTATAGTCAACCATCTTTCTGCTGCTTCATTGGCTTTTACAATTCATTTCAATTTTCACTTATAGAAAAAAACCATGGTGCATAGATTAGCATATATCCCCTTTCATGCTTCTTTCGGCTGCTTCTTTTACTTGTGATTAATTTTTAAAATTCAGCTAATTTATTTATGTGATAGATCCTGAGAATCATGACTTGGAAAATAATTTTGCCTTCCTCGAGACCTGTCTACATAACAATACCGAGATGCTTCTGCTAAGCAATTGCTGTGCTTTTCAAATTCTACCTTGACTCAAACACCCACTCTCTTTTTCTAATTAAAGAGTCCAGTTTCCTATTTTCTATTGCCTAGAGAAAGGGAAAAAGAATAAATAAAAAAATGACAGCACTCAGGACTAATGGATAAGAGGTCTGGAAATCACAAATCATTTAGTGCTTCCTATATTAGAACATTATCTCTTAGGAAAATGTTTTATTCAGATTTAATCAGCACCTCAGAGATCTCAACAGACTCTTTTGAGATTTCTGAAACCCTTATTTCTGACCCAGTTTTTAAATTTTTCAGGTGTTAATGAATTACTACTTTCTGCATATAAATAGGAAATTAAAACCACTTGGAATAAGTTATCTCTTGTTATCTACTTGACTGGGTAAATTTAAGCATTTTATTTTACGTTTACCTGAAATAATAATAATGCCACAAATTCTATACATTGAGACCAAGTAATTAAACGGTGGAAAGACTAACTTCTCTTACAAGAGGGTTTTTTATAAAGTTTTAAGAACATGTAATATGTGAATAGAAATTAAATTGTTGTTTGTGTTGTTAGTTATTACATTGTATTTCTGAGCATAATATCACAGTAAACTTTTAATCAGTTACTTAAAACTTTTACAATATTTTTGCTTCCATATTAACAAAATGAAACACATGTAAAATAAAACAAAATCATTCTTCTTTGAACCTTTGATCTACAATCATGTATATGTTAGCTAAGAAAGAATATTAAAATAATAATAGAAACCATAGGTATAATATATTGTTTCTTGAGTGCCAGTTTCCATGATATTATTTTCCTATTACAACCCTATGAGTTTGAAATTAAGTTATAGATTATGAAACTGACATTTAGTTTAAGTAATGCTTCCAAGATCCATATCTAGTAAGTAGCAGGAGTGGAGGCCATGCTCATGTCTGTGTGAGCTCACACTCTTAACCACTCTAATATTTCAAAGTCTCCATTTTTTTCATTGTACCAGGAAGTCAGCTGGATTTAATATTTTCAGAGGCCAACAGCATTTTGTATTACAGAAATCCAGTTTATCACAGTAGAACTAAAAATAGAATACTCATCATATGACTTGAAAATAGTCATTTTCTTTTAGAGATACTAGACGAGTGGTCTAACTTTTATAAAGACAAAAATTTCAGGAAAAATCAAGAGCTACCCAAGCTTTAAGGAATAGAATGGGACTTGAGATCAGTGACCAAAAGCAGATATAAGAGACTATTTCCAGACTTCTAGAAGGAAACCTCCATTCTTAGTGTCAGTTTGGTCCAACAAATACCTGGCCCCCTATTTCTGGTGGCTTCTTACAAGACTTGGTCCATCAGTAAATCTATCTCTTTAGTGCCTTTAATTGTTCTCACATCATGGTCACTTTCCTATAACCACAGTAAGCTCAAATATCCCTAGAACAGGAAATTTATTTTCCAGCTAGTGCCACCATATATCATTTTTTCTTAAATATCAGGTTCTTGAAAATAGAAATCTATTTTTTCTATTCATCCCTCAGTCTTCTGTGATTAGGGGCCAACTCTGATCACTAAATGTGCTCTAAAATCTATCCAGAGGAAATCTCTAACTTCCAATCCAATTCTAAAGTTCTAATTTATCACTTATGTTTATAAGGAATTTCACATAATTGAGCATTGTATTATAAAAAATAGTTTAATGGAAAAAGGAAGCAGAGTGGGGAAAAGAGTTTTAAGAGTATCAGATAAACATACTTTTCTTCTATAGGGATTTTAAATAATAAATGTTTTGTTTAATTACATGTGTATAGCTATAAAATCTAAAAATCATTATGGAAACCCCAAAATTTTTATGGTTTAGAGGTAGCTTATTAAAATAAAAGCAAAACAAACAAAAAATCTAAGAAAGGTAAACTATTTTAGCCGCTATCACTCAGTGATAGTTCCAAGAGTGAAACTAATGAAATAACTCTAGTTTGATCTAGATTTTCATCAAGATGTCATATTTTCCTGTCAACACTATGTTAATTATTCTTTCTTGTACATATTAATAATGCTGACCACCAATTGTAGTTATAAAGCACAACATCTCTTAGAGTTTTTGGCTTCCTTGTTTACTTTTTCGAAGCCATAATTAGGCCTTGATGTCAATTCACCATGTTTAACTTGTTTTAAATTTTATTGCATCATTAATTGCTTATGTTCTTGCCCAGCTCTTATTGTGAATTTCAAGAGAAATTCTTGTGATACTTCGGTAATACATTCTTATTTATCATCTTTTTCTACTCGAATGCATTTCCTCCCTTATTCTCCTAGCATTATTCTTCACTGATTACCCTACTAAATGTCAGACTTCTCATAACCATTCTCATCTAATGCCCTATTATGATAGCACTTAAACTCAAGCAATCCTCAAATTTATGCCCTTTGTTCTCTTAGGCAAGCTTGCTGTGGTGAAAAGGCATCACGTTTGTAGCAAAAGTACAGTATTTGGATATGAATCTGTCTGTGATAATAAATACCTGGGCTTCCTTGAGCTAGTTAGACTTCTCAAAATCAGTTTATTAATAAAGTTATTTTAGATACTATTAGCTTATTTAATGGAATTTCTGTGAATCTCAAAGGAGATAATGCATAGCAGAGTTCTTTGCAAGCACTGAAGATTTTAAAAGCACTATTGTTATTTTAAATCTATAATCTCTTTGGATAACCTATGGCTTCATCCCTTTAACTTCCCATTTACTATCTGCTTCTCACCTGAGATACTCTAAAGTCATCTCCACCGCAGACACTACAAATGAGGGAAAACAAAACAAAACAAAACAAAATAAATGCTTTTGTTAAAGCATGACCACGGTGGAGATCATGCTGAAAGGCGATTGTGCAAGCTTGGGGGCTATTGGTGGGAAGAAGTATAACTGGAGACATTACACATGTTTGAACAGAATTGTTACATGATTAATTTGGTTTCAAGAAGACTTCTGGAGAAAATGTAGGGAAAGAAAATGGAACTTGTCTCCAGAAAAACAAAAAACATTGAGACTAAATCTACACCAGTGATAGAACATATAGGAAGGAAAGTGGAAGGGAGAAATCTTACCCTGTGTTGTCATAATATATCAAAGGAGCGTACGAGGGAGCTGTCAGTGTTGAATGACTTTCTAGTTCCAGTACATGGAGTAACAACGTGATAGCGATTCTGTTAAGCCAGGTTGTGGGTGATGTTATAGATTTCATTGCAATCACCAAAAACATATGTTGAATTCCTAACCCCTGGTATCTGTGAAAGTCACCTTATTTGGAAATAGAGTCTTTACAGATTTAATAAAATTAAGATGAGACAGTCAGGGTGAGCTCTGATCCAGTATGATTAGTATTCTTATAAAAAGAGGAAAATACTATGTAAAGACAGATACACAGGGAGAACGCAGCGTGGCTGTAGAAGCAGAGATTGGAATGATAAAGCTGCTAAACATCAGACTAGGAAAAGGCAAGGAAGAAGCCTTCCCTGCAGGTTTCAGAGGGAAGGTGGCCCTGCTGACACCTTTATTTCATTCAGACTTCCAGCCTCTGGAACTGTAAGACAATAAATTTCTGTTATTTTAAGCCATCCAGTTTGTTGTACTTTGCTACAGCAGCCCTAATACAGTTGATAACCTTAGTTTCTTTTTGGTAAAACTGTTTGAGAGGCTATTGGAACACCCATGGGGAGATGGACAGGGTACAGTAAGAACTACAAACCTAATGGTCAGAAAAAAACTCAGGGCTAGAAACATGGCTCTGGGAAACTTCAACATAGCAACCATAGTTAAAGTTATCCTATAAAGGGGACATACATATTGCATTAATCAAAGTCATTAGTCAGTTATCCAAAAATCTACCATAGTATAATCAAGTTTTCCTATTTACTTCACAGTTAAAATAGATTTTCAGCAGGAAACCTTTTACATGGTGACTGGGGGATCCCAGTCCTTGCATCTTATTGCTCCACTTCCTTAAAAGGACTCTTCAGATTCTCAAAGAGTTCTCTGTATTCAGTAATCCAGTGAGCAAAGAGACAGAGAGTAGGATCACGTAAGATACTTTTTGAACTAGGCCTGCCCACCTCTCACTACCAAGAACTTAGTAACTTGCCCCAAACCTAACTGCAAATGAAGCTGGGAAATGTAGCCTCCCTGTTTGATCAGATGAACGTCTCTTTAGATTCTATCACAGATGGACATAGAAATAAATGTATGCAAGACAGAAAATGACCTTCCTACTTAAGGAAGTGCATATAAGAATCTACTACGTTCAGAGAAGAGAGAGAGAAAGGCTGTTTTTGGTTATGTGAAGTCAAAGTACAATATTCGTGTAGAACTTTGAAAACACAGTAGGATCGGGACAAACAGTGATACAAGGGAAATGCCTTCAGGAAGAAGATAATTGAATGAGCAGAGCCACACAGGCAGAGAATCCCAGAATTTCTTCTGAAAATACCATTTGACCAGTTAAGTTAAGACATGTAAATCATAATCCAGTTAAAACTGAAACAGGGTATTTATGTATCCTTAGTTCATGCCCAAATCAGTAGTAGACTCACCCTTTCACTTTACCTTTGCCAAGTGGATTTAAAATTCTGCAGACTCTAATTTATTAAAAGTTACTACTGAAGTGCAAATGACAGTTATTTCTTTCTACTGCTCAGTATGGGACCACAGTTTTATTAGAATGCTTGCCCTCAGAGCTCAGCAAGGAGCATGTTATAATTAGATGAGTATTACAATAGAGACTCTGTTAATGGGATTTTAGAGACAGTAAAAAAGAAAACCTACATGAGTGTCTCCATTAGACTCTATATAAGTAAGGGAAACCTGTCTTAGGAGACCACTAAAGAAATCAGCAGGAGTTAGTTAACTGAAGGTCAAACAAAATGACATGCTAAACCTTGGGGGATACTGTTAAAGTAATCATTGCAGATAAGGGACTGACTGACTGTCGGAAGTGCCTATGCATATTTCTAATATGAAAATGAAGATGGGAATTAAAACAGAAGAAATGGCCTCTTTAATTTTATATAAACTTGAATACCACCTTTTAGTAAACAATATTCAAATATATTTTTTCTATACATTGAAAGTGTGAAGTTGTAGGGCGTCTTATTATTGGAAATGTTCCATACACTGTATTTAAAATGATTCACCCTTGAGGCCAAGTAACCTCTGTCTACCTTTTCAAGTGTATATTTTTTCCTAAATGTATAAAAATATGCTCCTTATGAGAAAACCTGAAAAATAAAGACAACATAAGGTAAAGCACACAATTCATGAAAACGCAATAACAGTTCTTGTTTTACTTTTCATTATTCATATATATCATATTAATATACCTGTGATAATAATATATGTCTGTTTTTCTGTCCAGTCGGTTTCATTGAATATTTTGGATTGATTGATCCATTTTTTTTCCTTTGACTTAATTTTTTTCATGCTCTTGGAAAGATTATGCAAAACAGCCTTAAAAATAATTACAGAAAATTTAATCTAATCAGTCCGAAATTCCTCTAAGGGAAGTTAAAAAAAGGAAGTCAGTTATTTTTTACTTATTCAGCACAAGTCTGTACTATCCTTGTTTGGGTAAAGAAAATAGGATTCGCAAAGAAGAGGTATCGCAAGCAGGGGGAGCGGCACATGGGTGAAGTGTTCCCAGTGGCATTGTGGTTTCCTGCGACTAGGGCTTCCTCTAAATGCCCTTCAATTATGAGAGGACGAGGCAAGAAAGGGTAGGAAATGAGTAGACTTTATCACCTCTTCACTTTGTAGATTTTGACCTCATAAACTAAATTAACTGGAATGAGAATATCTGCTCGTAACTGCTGACATTTCCAAATCTTCAACTCCCATCCCAAGATAAAAAGGGTCCCGCATGGATTTGCTCTTTCCCTTCCTAGCATTTATCTTTGAGAAAACACAGCAATTGACCCCGAGATTCAGAATGACATGAGTGTAGGATTTCATTCTGTACAATGCTTGTCATCATTTAGAGCACTGGGGGAAAATCTAATAACAGAATTGCTGCAACATAACTGTTGTGCTTTTTCCTGTTTAATCTGGAAAAGAACTAGCAACTCAACTAAGTGAAAGGTCAGCTAGGTGTTAAGAAGGTGAAAAAGTATTGTTCTAGTACTGGTGTCCGACACAATAGGACAACTGTAGGCTGTTAGTCACATTACACTACAGTCTGTGTTCAACACTGCTCTTTCCTCTACCCATCTGAGACTTGGGTGTTATTTGTGTAGGACTAATACATAAAAGACTAACTAGGCTGAAAACATTTTTCTTAGTTCTTAATGCCTTTATAGACATAAAATAAAGCTTGTACAAAACATAAATATTTCCATATATACTGTCTTGAACCATAAACATGTGAAAATTAAAGTCATACTTTCAATAATCAATTATTAATATGGCCCCAGGAGATTATACTGCTACTTTTAGAAGAAAAGTTTTGAACAATAGATTTAGAAATTCTGCTGACCTAATTTTGAGTGGATAGATTTGTATGTGTTTACCCTGATTTAAGAGTTAAAAAATTACTATGTTTCCTATAGTTGCATCACACCAGATGATAAAATCTTGTTATAAAAAGTGACTGATGATAATACACTTGGATATGAACAGGATTAATTGAAAATTATTTAAGTGTGTGGTATCTATACATGAATCTTGGCCTGTAACTGTGCCAAACAGTTGATTTAGAGTTGATCAAGGTTTGATATATGATTTCTGTTAGTTTGCAAATGGTTTTTGATCCAAAATTACTTTAATTGGCAAATATTAGAATCTATTTTTCTTCTCTGCTTTACTTATATTTTTTTCACTAAAGTGTTTTGTGTTTGTTTGTTTGTTTTGGTATTGTTTCACTTATTTTGATTTATTTATTTATTTACTTGTTTGTTTGTTTGTTCCTTGTGTTTTCCAGGGTATAATTCTTCTACATGATCAGTGACATTTTCTGTTCTCTATGGACCTGATGCTGCATTCTTTCCTCAGGCAAACATCTTTTTTTTTCTTTTAATTTTTCTTTTTTTTTTAAATTACAGTTGACATGCAGTATTAGTTTTAGGTGTCCAACGTAGTGATGATACATTTATGTAACTTATGAAGCAATCACCCCGATAGATCCAGTACCCATCTGACACCATATACAGTTATTACAATATTACTGACTAGAGTCCCTATACTATACTTTACATTCTTGTGACTTTTTATAGCTTAGAACAATCATAAAAAAAGAATGAAATCTTGCCATTTGCCACAACATGGATGGACCTAGAGGGTATTACGCTAAGTGAAATAGGACAGATAGAGAAAAACAATGCTGTATGATTTCACCCATATGTGGAATTGAAAAAACAAAATAAATAAACAACAGAAAGAAACTTATAGAACATTTTGATGGTTGCCAGTTGTAAGGGGGGTTGGGAGAATAGGTGAATAGGGGAAAGTATCAAGATGTACAAATTGCTCATTTACTTTTAAATAAGCAAAGGAACAATTTCTTTGGTAGTCAAATAAATTGCATCTTTCTAAAAGAGCATAAGAAAGAAGAATCAAGAATGTGAGTTGGAGGAATGATGGGCAAAATAAAAAGGAGACTAAAAAGCAATGAACACAATCCTCATTTTACCTTTCTCCTTTTTCTTTTGGTGTCCTGAGATCCTCCATGACTAAATGGCACTATATGCTATTCTTCACAAATTTTAGAGTAAAACCTTGCAAAAATTTTAAAGACTTTTAAATACATACTCTGAACTAATAGCCATGACCGTCTCTTCTCTGGCAGATTGTGTCTCCCATTGCAGAAGACAGGATAAAATCAGGTGGATCTAAATGGGTGTAAAACATATTTCTCTGGTACATTGGTCTCATAATGAAATTACATACTTATAAATATTAATAAAAATGGAATCACTGTAATAGCATGCTTCTTAATGGTGTTCTTATAGATTATACCCTTTCAAATTTAATCACTTAAACACGTGGGCTTCTTGTATCTCTATATCCTCCTAGACTCTCTTCCTTTTACGAGTTTAGTCCTAAATAATGAAAAGCCCCACGCCTTCTACAATCTTCCTTTTTTTACTGTTCTTCCTCATCACTCTCCTCCAGCCTGTTTTCAAGCCCACATTTGAAATCTCTGCCTCTAAAATATCTGTTCAAAAATGTCACCACAGATCTTAGCTATTGTAAATTGCGCTGCTATGAGCATAGGGGAGCATATATTCTTTCTGATTAGTGTTTCAGTATTCTTAGGGTATATTCTAGAAGTGGGATCACTGGGTCAAAAAGCAGCTCCATTTTCAATTTTTTGAGGAATCTCCATATTGGTTTTCATTTCCCTTGTAGACCAATCTGTACTTAGCTCAGTCCTTTCATCTTTTTCACCCAGCCCCCAACCCCCTCCCCCTCTGGAAACCATCATTCTGTTCTCTGTATCTATGAGTCTGTTTCTGCTTTGTTTGTTCATTTATATCGTATTTTAGATTCTACATATAAATGAAGTCATAAGGTATTTTTCTTTCTCTGCCTGACTTATTTCATCTATCATAATACCCTCTAGGTCCATCCATGCTATCACAAATGGTAAGACTTCATTCTTTTTTATGGCTGAGTAATATTCCATTGTTTATCTGTTCCACACTTTTTTTTATCCACTCCTCTATTGATGGGCACTTGGTTGCTTCCATAGTTTGGCTACTGTAAATTGCACTGCAATGAACATAAGGGTGCATATATTCTTTTGAATTAGTGTTTGGGCTTCTTCGACTATATACCCAGAAGTGGAATCCTTGGGTCATAAAGTAGTTCTAATTTTAATTTTTTGTGGAACCTCCATAGTGTTTTCCACAGTTTGCATTCCCACCAACATTGCACTTGGGTTCCCTTTTCTCCCCATCCTCACCAACACTTGTTAGTTGATTTATTGGTGATGGCCATTCTAACCATTTCCTTCATTCTTGAAATTCCTCCCTTATTATTACCCCATATTGATTAGTGTCTTCTGAGAATGTATTTACTAGGTAGTGGTTAAAAGAATGAATTCTGGAATTTGACTGCCTGGTTGAAATTCTGGTTCCCCTACTTACAAGATCTTCTGAGTATGATCCTAGACTTCTGTGTCTTTACCACTGATCATTACAACCTCTGTAAAGAGGCAAATCATTTTACCTACCTCATATGGTTTTCATGGGTATGAAATAAGATAAAACATACAGACAGAGCCTTTATAATAATATTTGGCTCATCATAAATAGTCAGTATGTATTAATTTTTATGAGATATTAAAGGAGAGCACCTAAATGTATTTCATTTCTACATTTCACAGCTGGACAATTAATCATGTTTAAAATTCTGTTTTCTCTCTCATCTTCTCATCCAGTCAGTTATAAAATACTACCTAAATCTGCTCACAAGGCTGTTCTCTAAACCTTGACCTAGTTGGCTCTTGTGTAGAGTTTGGCAGATGTAGCTATGATTTTGTAGCACTGGGTTCAGTATTAGTAGGGGATAGAAGCTAACGTGTCAAATAACAGTGGGTGTTATAAAATCATTTTATTTTCTTTTTCAAGTAATCATGTGAAGTAAGTATCATTTTCTTCCCACTTGATAGAATTATCTAAAGCTCAGATGAGCAGCTACCTTAACTCAGGTGACATCGTTAGTAAGTACAATAAGTGCCAGAGCTGGAATTTCCCATTAATACCAGGTTATACATGCTTTGTTTCTTGATCACTCCAGCAATTAAAACCCCTTAGGAGGAAAAGGGGGGAAAACCTCTTAGAAGGTATTTCCTCAGGTAAGTTGAAGTTTCCGGGTAAATAAATATACCCTGAAAAGACATAGGTACTGGCATCTTACAAAGTTTATGATTGAGAAGATTATGTAGCTGGATTAGATAATGAGATCGTAAATGTCTCTCAGTTAAATTAGGCTTTTATCTAAAAACTGTTCATTGCTCACGAGCTTTTGAAAGGCTCTGATCTTTATAAATCATGGTATACAGTGTCTTCAATGAATGCCCTTACTAAATTTAATCAAGAAATCCTGCAAAGCAAATTGACTTCACTTTATCCAGTAGTGTGCACTAATGAGTGGCTTGCAGAGTTGTATTGAACCTGGTATAGACAGTGAGGTATTGGCATTTATCTGCTATATTTCTTAGCTCAGAAACAGGCAGACAAGAAGTAATCTGAACAGTTTATTTGCACATAACTAGGTAGAGTCAGATCAAATCTTAAAATTTAGACCTTACCTGCTTCACGATAGTATAATCCAATCTAGGAATTGACCACAAAGCCCTTAGATCTGCTTTTAATATAATTTGTGGCTCTACTTCATAAAATAGCATTTGATATTACTTCATAACTAGACTACTTCAATTTTTTTCCAAGTAATTTTTTTAATAGTTAAAATGAACTATTTTCAGACTCCTCTCTATGTAAAACAGGAGAAATATAAAGACTCTTTTTGATCTGGTGTCTGGTATTAATTTAAATTGAATATTCACTATTTGAATTTATTGCAGCAGATGTCCTCAGCTACCCAATTATTTTAGTACAATTTGGCACATATATAATTTTAAAAAGATCTTGTATCTAGGCGAAGCATTTAATTTCCTACCAAATTAATCCCTTTGGAACATTACATTGGATGCCATAGTGATTTTAAAAAAAGGCTTTTTCATAACAGCAAGTTGTTCCAGTAAATACCCAGTATTCTGCACAAATGGAAGATCTGCATTTATTTCCTTTGTTACATATGGTGCAAGTTTTCTTATTACTAATTATGTGCTCTTTCTCGGTTTGGACATTTTTAATAACAAGGTGTGCTATGCCCTTTTGTTTCTAATTTTGGCTTTTTCTGTTTCCCTGTTTGAAGAGCACATTCTCTTCTTGACCCCAAAAGACAATGGAGGTGGATTGATCCAATGTTGTCAGAAACAAGAATGTTCAAAGAAATTTCTCCTTATAATTTCTCTTTATAATATACCACAATATGCATTTTTAGTAATTATTTAATATCAGTTAATGTGTCTCAGTTACTGTTGCTGTGTAACAAACCATCCTAAAACTTTTTTGGAGTAAAACAACCATTTTATGATGTCCATAGATTTGATGGACTAGATATTTAGCAAGGGCATAGTATGGATGGTTTGTCTCTGTTCCATGATGCCTGGACCCTCAGGTGGCAAGACTCAAAAAGTCTAGGGATAACATAATGACTGAGAGCTACAATCATCTGGAATTTCCTTCATATACATGTCTAGCAAATAGGCTGTTTGTTATTACTAGAAGGCTGGAGGCTCAGCTGAGACTGTTCACTGAAACACCTATGAACAGTCCTTCCTAATGGTTGTGATTTCTCATGGGATGGTACTACTTTTTTAGGGGAAGCATCCCCGAGGAGGCCACACAGAGAGCAAGCATTCCAAGAGAGCAAGGTGAAAAAGAACCGGGTGACAGCTAACCTAACCTCAGAATTCACATGGCATCATTCTTCCTGAATAGTCATAAGCAAATCACTAAGGTCAATCCGGATTCAAGGAGAAAAAACACAGACCCTACCACTTAATAAGAAAAGTTCAAAGGATTGGCGGATATGTTTTTAAACCACCACAATCAGATCAGCAAATGAATGAATGAATGAATGAATGAATGAATGAATGAATGAATGAATGAGTAAGTAAATCTCATTGTTTGGTCTGTCAAGAAAGCCATTAGAAAAGAAGAGACACTCAAGCCCTTACAGTAGGAACTGTGTGGGAATCATCTACCACAGCAGCCAGTGGATTCCTGTGGGCTGAAGGGACATAAGTTAGGGTATCAACCTCTCCTCCATCTTACTTTTTCTATGATAATTATTATTTTATTAATGTATTGCATGCACAAGTTAAGAAAAGCAAATATTCGAAAAAGCTTGCAAAAACAAAGAATAGCTCCTTGTTCCACCTTTTCCTGTCCTCAAGCATCATGCCCAAGGAATCATCTTTCTAATTCTTAGCATTATCTTCACCTATTTACCTCCATTTTTCTAAATTACACGCACATAGTGATTTATCTTGGTTCATCAGTTTTATAACTTGTGTATTGTTTTTCTATTATGGCAATTTCCTTTTATGGAATTTAATATTTTATACCATTTCATCTCCAATTTTCTTCACATTTCCAATATAATCATATCACAATTTGGGGGTTATTCAATATTCACATTATTTTGACATTACAAAGGGTTTTTATTATCAAGACAAATAATATATGATGATAATAGATCCTTGCTTGTAAAACTTTTGATTTTCCTGAGGAAAAGTATTTTCTTTGTTTTTTATGTACCTATTGCTAATTCTTCCCAAAGGCTCTACAGTCTCTGTAAAATGTGTTTCAGCAATATTGTTTACAAAGTTTAACGCAACATTTCTATTTTCTTTATGGAGTTTTCTTTATTGATGATTCACAACCACTTCAGTCTTGACTAGCATGCTGCACAACAGTCATCCTGAGATTTCCCTTTGCCTTTATTCTGAAATTTCTCTTTGCTTTTCATCTGTTAGATCACTCGTTTTCTGCCTTCTGGAACTCATGTCTTTTTCTCTTTTGGTGTGTAGCTTCCTTTAGTGGATTACATCCCTCTGAGAGTTTCCATGGATGGCTAATTGTTCTGAGGGCAATTGTTTCTATAAGTGGGAAAATGTCTGTATTTTACCCTCACATTTATTTGCCAGTTTATATCATTCTAGCTTGAATTTTTTTTTTTTTCCAGAATTTTGAAGGTGTGCCCAAAATGTTTTCTAGTTTTACGTGTTAGTATTGGGAATTTCTGTGGCATGATAATCTCCCACTCTTTGCAAGTAATCTGTTCAATGTGTTAGTTTTTCCTTTTGTCCTTCACTTTATACTATTTTGTGATGGTGGTATTTAGCATAGTCTTTAGTATTCCTTCTTCTGGGCTACGTGAGTCTATTAATATTGAGATTTATGCCTCTAACTTCTAGGAAATATGATTGTCTCTGTCATTTGTTTCTTTTGCCCCACAGTGGTTTTCTCTTCTCTATTTTGTTTCTGTAACTTATACACATTAGATATGAACTTTCTGGTTCGATCCTTTGATATTCTTACCTGTTCTCACCTACTTTCCACCTCTTTGACTTTGTTCCTACTTTGGGGAAATTTTATGGACTTTATTTTATTGAATTTCTATTTTGGTACTGATTTTCTCATCTCCAAGACTTTTTCTTCTTATACTTCTTCATGTGTATTCTTTTCAGTTCCAAGTGCACAATATCTCTAATGAATGTTATTTTATCAACATATTCTCTTATTTCTCTTAATATATTAACTATATTTATTTGAAGTTTCTTCTTTTGCTTGCATGACCTTGTTTCATACATCTTTTACCTGGTTTCTGTTTATTTTTGTCTTTTCATGTTGAAAACTTTCCTCAAATATTTGTTACCTCTGACTGCCTACTCATATTAAGAATGAGAAATTAATTGCATACCTTTATTGCATCAACAAAAGTAACAGTTTCACTTAAACATGACAGGAGGGTAGGTGAGAGAACAGAGGAATGGTATAGTGCTCCACACTGCTAAATGGCACAAAAGAACTTTCCCATTTAGGTCTGTTATTAGACTTCCAGAAATCCTTGACCTCTTTGATATTTAATACAGAATTTTTGTGTGCATTCTTTCCCAAGAGGAAGGTCCTTAGCACTAATCAGTTCTTAAAAGATAATATTATCTCAAGACATTAACTAGCTTTGAGTTATAAGATGGTAGAGATTTAGCTCAGCTGATGTAATGGCAATTGTCTTTAATTGAGTAACATATTGGTATAAAGCTGAATATTTTTAACTGAAAATTAATAAGCTGAACATTCATATTAAGAAGTTAAAGAAATGAGAACAAAAGAGACCCAAAGAAATATAAAAAATAAAATAAAATAAAAAAGATAGTTAATGGTAGAAAGCACACATAAAATTAAGTAACGACAAAGCCAAAAGTTTGTTCTTAGCAAAGACTCATGAAATTTACAAACTAATAATGAGATTGACCAATGGGGGGGGGGGGGGACAGTAACTGCTATCAGGAATGCAAAAGGGAGTGTATCTACAGTTGATGAAAACATGAAAGAAGATAACAAAAGGACATTTGATCAACTCAGTGACTTTCCATTTAAAAATAGAAATAAAAATGTCTGAAAAAACATAAGTTGAATTATTTCAATTTTGCATACTCTAAATAATTTCCAGCTTCTAATTAAATGTAAGATTTTATGTTTAGATCAGATTGGATGCAAAAAGAAGATGAAAAAAAATTAAATTATTTTTTTAATTGTAAGCACAAATAGCCTCCAAGAATTTCATTTGGAAGTAAAGAATCTTTCAGATCATGATAAAAATGGTGTTGTAGGCAGCTTCTAAAATGGCTCCTGCTTCCTGGTATCCACTCCCTGTCTGATCCTTTCCTCTTGCGTGGGCTATATCCAGTGACTGGCTTCTAACAGTGAAATAAGGCTGTGAGGTTTTTGGTAGATATTCTTTAAAGTTGGGGAAGTTTTCCTCTATTTCCAGGTTTCTAAGTTTTTTTCATGAATGAGTGTCTGTGTCAAGAACTTTTTCTGAATCAACTGATTCAATAATGCGATTTTTCTTCTTCGGCCTGTTGATATTGTGAAGTTCATTTTCTATTATTGAGCCAGTCTTTTCTGTTGCTGATTTTATTTGCTAGTATTTCGCCAAGAAGTTTCCATGTATATTCATGAGAGATACTGGTCAATAATTTCCTTTTTTTCATATTGTCTTAAAAATAATAATAAGGCGCAAGAAATGGGATGTCACTTCCAAGGTAAGGTTAGAAAAAACTCTGGCTTCTGTCTTGCTTGCACTCTCTCGTGCTCTTTCTTGCTCCGAAGTAGCCAGCTGCCACTTTGTGAGCTGCTTTATGGAGAGGCCCAGGGGGCAAAAAACTGATGGAGCTCATTGCCCAGTGGCCAGAGAGGAACTGATCCCTGAAAAAGCAATGTGAGTGAGCTTGGAAACATCCCCCCACCCCCATTTGAGCCTTGAGATGGTTACAGCCGGAGCTGACACTGCAGCCTGGGAGAGCCCCTGAGCTGAGTCATCCAGCTAAGCTGTGTCCAGATTCCAGATCCACAGAAACTGTGAGATAGTAAATGTTGTTTTAAGATACTTAGTGTTGGGGTGATTTTTAAGCAGTGATAGATAACTAATTTAGGAGGAGAGACCTAAAACTTGCTGCAGATGACATCCGAGTGAAATAAGGCTCCTAAATACCACAGTGAAGAAATTGATAAAATTAGGATGCAATGTGGAGCGCTTCCCAGTGAGGCTTCAGAGATTTGTGATTGTTCTCATTGCACTAGTCGGTGGCATCTGCCATAAGCTATTGTCACTAAGTTCCTATGCATTATAAAATACCAACGTCAAAACCAATTTCTCGAGTCTTGCTATGAAACCGCTCTATGGAAACCAGTAACAGAGCAGTAGCTGACATACCAACATGGCATGTAGCAATCAGGAATTGCTTGTCTCCGTTTTAGCAAATTCTACACGTAGCACAAGAGACAGAAGGAAGCAACCTATCCTTAAAAAATGCCTATGGCTGTTGATGAAAACAAAGCCATTGGCTGAAAGGACAGAAACTCGAAATTTATACACTTGGAAATGAAGTCATCTAACATCACACGCACATGTTGATACCTTTACGCGTGGTGTGCTGTATGAGTATCTATTCATTTGTTTGCATAAATACGAAGACACAAGGGAAGGACATTTACCAGACTACACGCGTTTATTCTGCAGGAAACAGGGAGGGAGAGAGAGATTATGAAATCTTCCCGTTTATATCTCCTCTTATAATGAGTATTAATGTTTTTTATTAGACAAAGTGAAAAGATGTATTTAAATGTAAGTAAAGATAAAATTACTGTGACTGCACTATTTTGAGTCTTTTGCTCATACTTGAGTCTGACATGGACTTTAAATAGCCTAATTCGTTAGGCACACTCAAAATAGACACGTGGTAGAAACAGAGTGTAGCAAGCTTAGGGAGGGCTTTCACTCAGGGCAGGTCCCCAAGGACAGGAGTCTTTTTTTGTAGTGTCGTGGACTGGCATGATCTTATTTGAAACATCTGAAGTCACAATCCCTTAAGCCATTTCTTTAAAAAAATTTACTACAGGAGTCAGTTATCCAAAAGATAGTGAATCTAATGTAATGTGTTCCCATTTCATTTAAATGTATTCACTGAAGTAAGAGGTTAATTCAACTTTCTTCCACTTCTTCATTTTTTAGTTTGTGTTCTCCGGCATTAAAGAAAAAGCCATGCAATTGAAGGATTAGAAGAAATTGCACTTGGAATTGAGTTCTAATAGAGCATAAAACAGCCTAAAAGAAACTATAGGCAATGGACACCAAAGTACTAATTATGGTGTTTTATTCAATTTTAAGTAATTTCAATGGAACATAATGAAACCCAAGTAAAAGCTCTAAAACCCTGCATGTTTTTCTTAAGCATTTTGAGCCTAGGGTGTGGTTTATTTTTTTCATGTTTTCACTTTGCTTTGCTTTTCCTACTACTAAGCAATTTAAATGATTGATTTTTAATAAATTTTATTATTTAGTAATTATCTTCAAAAAACTATGATTTATTTACTAAGAAATAATCTCATATAGTGTTGCTTGTGTCTAAAGTATCTTAAGAATTTTGTTAATAATCATTTGGAGAAAAAGCCTATTTTTATTTCATCTCATGATGACTCCGAGTCCTCTTTCAGTAAATAATATGCTTAAAAGCTGTGACAAGAGTTTTATGATTTTAGAAATATTTGAATTTTTTACTTAGACTTTGGTCTCAATAGCTACATTTGGACAGTTTAATCATCTATTGTTACAAAACAACCCCCCCAAATGTAGTAGTTGAAAATAAACATTTATTGACTCACAGTTTCTGAAATTCAAGAATTTAGAGTGAGTTAGCTTTGTGGTTCTGACTAAGAATCTCTTATGAGGTTGCAATCAAGATGTTGGCTGAATAAGCCTTGATGGCTGGAGGATGTGCTTCCAAGCTCATTCATATGCATGTTGTCAGGAGGCCTCAGTTTCTCAAAATGTGGGTCTCTCCGTAGGACGGTTCATGGTATGATACCTGCTTTCCTCCTGGAGCACGTAATCCCAGAGAGAGAGAGAGGAAGAGAGAGTGAAAAGGAAGCCACAGTGCCTTTTATGACCTACAGATTCCAAAGGCAGATACTATCACTTCTTTTTCATTCTATTTATTACACAAACCAACCTTAAAACAGTGTAGAAGGGGCGCACACAAGGATGTGACTAGCAGGAGGTGGGGGCCATTGGGAACCATCTTAGATGCTGGCGACCACAGATAACATAGGAGTCAAGGCTTGACCAGACAAGCAGAGCCACTAGGAGTGACATAGAATAAAGGATGTATTCTGGAATTCTGTGTTATGCTGCTGTGGAAGTTGGTTGGACAGTTTATATAAAGGCTCCTGCTTCTGCATCTGGTGTTGTGCCTGAAGTTAGCAGGGCCTACAGTCAAGAAGGAAAGGTGGACTTGAAGTGGCAGATAACAAAGGCAAACTGGGATTCCCGAAGACAAACTGGGCAAACTGAAACCAAACTGGAGGGAAGGAAGACAAACTAGAATGTGTGCCTGTCTCTCATCAGCTCCGTCTTTAATGATGTGGGTTGGCTGCAGGATCAGCTGGGCACCTTCACCAAAGAGCTGCTCCAAAACCTGGCCCTGGATTCAGAGATGAAAGATGTGGCAGCTTCAAGAGTTGCATGCCTGGCTGCCACGGGCAGCCGGCACATCCGCGACAACCCTTATAAGCAGCAAGAAGCCCTGCCCTTTGTCATCCTTTCAAACCTACAATATCTATGCCTTTACTTCTACCTTCTAAATGGCATGCACATTTTCATTGAGGCCAACATCAACCTGAAAATCTATAGGGAGGGGAATTCACAGACTGTAGTTCCAGTTAACCCAGTGCAAAGCCATTACGAATAGAAAAAATAAAATAGAAAAGGACCGGACAAGAACATATTTTTTAAACAGGAGTCTTCTCAACAAATGTTTACAAAACCATCTATAGTTGATAACGCTGGAGTGTGTAATTGAAATTCTCTGAGAGAGTAGAACTTAAATATTCTCACCAAAAAAATAAATAAAAATAAAAATAAAAGGATACCCATGTAAGTTGATTGATGTGTTAGTTATCTAGATGCCAGGAGTACTTTCACAATGTATACATATATCAAATCATCACCAGGTACACTTTAAATATCATAGTTTTGTCAAGTATACTTCAATAAAGCTGAAAGAAGGAAAAAAAATATGTCCGGCTGGCGTGGCTCAGCAGTTGAGCACCAACCTGTGATCCAGATCTTGGATGGATTCCCGGTCAGGGCACACGCCTGGGTTGAGTGCAGGACGCAGCCCATCAATGACTCTCTCATCATTGATGTTTCTCTCTCTCTCCCTCTCCCTTCCTTTCTCTGAAATTGATAAAGGCATATTTAAAAAGAAAAGAAAATATGATGTTATGATGTGTCAAAGAGTAGGATCTTTATTATGTGCTCTTTCTCCCTGATGGTGGCAATTCAGGAGAAGCTTTTAAGTGGGTGTTACAGGAGTGGGAGAGAAACAAACAGGCTATTGGGAACTACTGGGAAACAGGTGGACTCGGAGAGGAAAGGAGACCTGAGCATGCTCAAAGGAGGAGCTGAAGTTTTGAACCCTTCTTGTTGGGAAATACTGGTCTAAGGCAGCTGTTCTTAGTCATGGAGTCAGTGATCTATGAACACGTGGAAAAGAAAAGAGCTGAATGACACTTAGTGAAGGTCAGGAACTGCACAATATAAAACTCAGCAATTTCCTAACTGACTAGAACCCAAACAAACTGAGCATGCAAATGTGGATCGGATAGGTGCACTGTGGTACAAGGATTCTGGCAAGAGCTTGCTAAATTAGTTATTTTGTCCAGATTATAAAGCAACACATATCCTTTTGAAGTTGCATAGCTTATAAGTGCATTATTATGTCATCTGATCACCACCACAAATGTGCCTGTTTGGCAAATCAAACGTTATCATTCTCTGCATTTTATGGATATTAGTTGAGTGTGAAAAAGCTTAAGGCAGGTATTAAGTATTGATGGTCACAAAGATTGTGAAGCTAGAAATGGACATAATCATGCATTAAATATGGTTTTCTTAGGCTAACATAGCCCCTTTTTAGGGTATTAAATCTATTTTATTAAGTAAGAGAAGACTCACAGGACTCTCGTGCTAAGTTTCCACTCTTGCCACATACCAGAAAAAGAATTAAGAATTTAACATTAATTTAATGTTTAATTTGACTAGCACTGGAAGTAGTCAAATATGCTTTATTTTTTAAAAATCATATTGGTTTTGTTCTGATTGTAGATTATTGTGCATGGATATAGCAGTAGAGGAAATACTTCTCTAAAACACCAACTTTTTCACTTTTTAGTCTTCCTGTCCCATCCTTGTGCATATGAATTCACATGAAGATGTAACACAGCACTGGCAACATTTCATATTCTGCTTCCGTGTCTTTGAATCATATTATGAAATAAATGCCTAGATTTCCATTGCCTCTCAGGTCTCTCTAATGGTTGTTATTACCCCATTATGTACTCACACTTGTTCCTCATTTTCTAATGGTTAGTCACAACCAAAAGAAGTAATCATTTTAGTTTTGTCACTGGTTACTTAAATTTTAAATATATTCAAAAGTAAGGACCAAACACTGTTGTTTCATTAGTTTGGAAGCATTTTAAAATGTTAATTACCCTGCCTTCATTCTTTCCATGTGCATAGATTAAGTAAATGCAATTATGTTTACTAACAGTGTCTCCTTATATTTATTTTTTTAATGCTGAAAATATTTAGTCATTAACTGTAGTAGAATCTCAACCCAACCACTTTCAGGTAGTCAGGGTTCTCTCTAAATATTAGCAGCCCCTGTCAGTCCTAATATCAACAGTTCCAAGCATTTTTTTCTTTTCCATTGCTGGAAAGAGTATATGCAGATCACATAACAAGGTCTACACCACATCAATTCATGGCACAAAATACCTGAAGTAAAAGTGAGAACCTTGCGTTTGCCAAATAAGTCCTCCTTGAAAACGAAAAAATAAACACGTTCCTCTATGTCTTCAGCTCGCTACAGATGCCACACGTTCACTTTCAGATTTTTCAGAAATGGCTTTTTATAAGGCCCACTGAGCCCGATGGGGAACAGGTGAGTATCTAGAGGAGGGTGGATGCCCTGGACATGGCATCGCCTAGGGATGGCTGGAATAGAAACAGATGGTGAGTGACCAAAGCCAGAGTGCTAATCACAATTTTCCTTTTACAAAATAGCACACCTGCAGAAGCCAGTGTAGCCGGACCACAGAGAGGGAGCCCACTTGCCACCATAAACCAACATTTCCAAAGCAGGAATTTTGTGAAAATGTATCCGTTGGGTGCAGTTTTATAATGAAAGTACTCTCAGAGAGGGCCATTTCCCTTTTATTTTTTGATGCAGATTTTCATCCGGTCCATTGTCTAGGAATCACGCAGCATCAGGATTCTCACGGAACGTCTTCACTGTGATGTAGCTACCACACAAACAGGAAGCTTCATTTCCCTTGTAGACCAATTTGGCAAACTCTCAAAATGGCTTGGCACAGCTTTTGCTTCATTACTAGTGTAATAGATTTTTAAATCATGTGGTGTTTTTTTCCCCCTTTGCATTTCTTCAATTGCTCCTAACAGTCTATATACTCGATAAAGTTAGGAACTTTGGTGGTTATCTTCAATACTGTATTCCCAGTGCCTAGAACAGTGTCTGGCATGTGGTAGGCACTGCTACTGTGGCCTGACGGGACTCAGCTGGGCAGTTCATCTGCCCACGTGGTGTTCATTCGCAGGACTGGAACATCCACGATGGGCTATCTGGCATGATTGGGGCTGGCAGTGCCTCTTCCGCTGTCTATTGGATGTCTCATATGATGTCTCATGCCACCAAAAGCCCCCACCCTTTAAAAATTAAGTTATAGAATCATCTCATAAAGTCATTGTGCATTTTTCCAATTGGCTCTTAGAGAACCATTGATTAACTTCATGTAAAACTGAAAATATCTAGAATGATTATTGTGTCATGTAAGGTAAAATAATTCAAAGAAAATGAATGCACTAATGTTCTGTGATACTTTCCCATAAAACAAATCTGAGCTGCAAAGTTGGATTAACAAAAAAATCAAATGAAATATTACATCTTTTCATCAAAGGGCCTTGGGGTTGTGAATGATATATACTTGAGTAATACAGAGCTTGTTTCAAATTAATAGGAACAGCAAATACGATTTTAAAAAGCATTTGTTTGTAATGTTTTATCTTGAAATTGGTTTTCAAAGTATTATTTTTCAGCAACCATTAGCATATGAGTGCTGACAGTGAAAGAGAATCTTCTGAATATCTTTCTCCTCTATATAGTATTTTACTAAATAGATAGTTTCCCCTTACAACCTCTCAACGACAGAAGTAAAACAAGATATTGATTTTAAATTATAATAATTTGAGAGCAAACCACTGTCTGTGGCTACAGAATAATTGGAATATAACTCCTTTAAGGGGGGATTGTAAAATCAACATTAGCAGCCAGAGCACTGATGAAATTGTGTTTCACAGCATTGAGAGAATGCAGAAAATTGGCATTAATTGCTGCTTCTCTTTTTACAAAATCACAACAATTAGTCAACAAAGCAGAGCAAAATATTGCAAGGCCTAGTTTCATTGACTTTTCCCTACATTTCTATTTTACTTTTTAAAATTTATTTTATTTTATTTGAATATGCTTTTTAAATTAAATTTATTGGGTGACATTGGTTAATATATAATAAAATTATATAGGTTTCAGTTATACAGTTTCATGATACATTATCAGTATATTGCATTGTGCACCCACCACCGAAAGGCAAATCTTCCATCATCCTATACTTGATCCCCTGCACCCTTTACAACCCTCCATCCCCTTCCTTCTGGCAACCCCCACACTGCTGTTTGTGTCAATGAGTTTCAGTTTTATATCCCACATATGGGTGAAATCACATGGTTCTTGGCTTTCTCTGCCTGACTTATTTCACTTAGCATATCCTCAAGGCCCATCCATGTTGTGGCAAATGGCAGCATTTCCCCTTCTCTTATGGCTGAGCAGTATCCATTGTGTCCATGCCCCACATCTTCTCTACCCAGTCCTCTATCGCAGGGCACCTTGGTTGTGTCCATGTCTTCGCCACTGTGAGTAATGCCACAATGAAGTAGGAGTGCATATATCTTTGTGAATAAATGTTTTCAAATTTTTGGGGTAGATGCTTCGAAGAGAAGTTGCTGGGTCATATGGTAGCTCCAGTCTTAATTTTTTGAGGAACCTCCAGACTGTTTTCCATAGTGGCTGTACCAGTCTCCATTCCCACCAGCAGTGAATGATGTTTTGACATTTTTAATAACATTTGTTTTTATATTATTCTCTTAACATTGACAGTCAATTTAGCGTATGTTTATATTTGACCACGTCCATTCTCCTCACCACCACCAAATCCAGGACCTAGGTATTAATATGTCTGGGTTCACTACAGCTTATAGTTCTAACAATAATGCTTCAGTGTTCCATAATCTGTAGTGAACATAGTGTACCAATGCTATATTTGAGAAAATATGGAATTTAAAAGTACAATAAAATTATTGAAATTATAATTTCTTAAAATATGGAAATATTTGACTTAAATTATCCAGATGTTGCTATGAAGCTTCAATTAAATAACTAAGTCATAGCAATATACACCGTATTTAAACTTAAAATGGCTTTAAAAACCATATTTCAGCAAACATTTCTTGCATTTCTACTTGGATACAACAGAATAATTACTAAGTTATTTTCAGTTATATTTAAGGGGATAAACTTTCCCATTCAATTCAAAAATTTGAATGCAACTTTAAAATTTTAAATGAACGAATTTGTTTTAAAGGAAAATCCAATTTAGTAACAAAGTTATGTGTTTTATTTTGGAGTAATATTAAAACATAATCGCCTATATTCTATTCTTTACCACCCCATGGGGAAATCTATTAGACGCAGAATATGGTTATGTTTTACTGTTCTTTTCTGGCCTTTCACTTTCTACAAAGGATATACCATACTAGTTCAATATTGGCTCCCAGATACGTATGCTTATATCAATTTCTGCAAAAGTTAAAATGATTGAGACGTATTCTATTATCAGACTTAGTAATAATTCATAGTGGAATAAAATAGTAGTGCATTCTGCCTTCCTCTTTTCTTTCCCATGTTTATATTACTAACTGAAAACCATTCTGAACATGCTGTTTGCACTTCCTATCCTTTGAGATGAATAGCAAAATGGATATTTTTCTATAGAATAACAGCATGTGGTTTTTTTTGCTCTGCTTGCTATATAATTATCATCAGGAAGAATGACTTGTACCCAATTATTTTAAAACAAAAATCAATTTTGACACAAATTCTTCAAACATTGTTTATATTTAGCAACCTTCTACAGTAGGTCAAATCATTCTATTTAAGACTGTAATTTGCAAGCAGATTATCTTGTGAGGTTTATTATATGTTACAATACTTAAAATTAGATGATTGATGGGTATTTTCATATGTTACAGAAATTGTTTGGAGACATAGGCATTAAATATTTTCCAAACTAAAATTATTGTGATTGTGCTTTATGCCATAGAACTTTGGTATCTTAAATTCCCTTTTATCTCAATGTGAAAAAAGAGTCAGTGTGTTGTGTCAAGAAAAATGTTGACCCTGACTGACAACAATTATTGCTGGGCCAACTTTTACACATAAATGGAGTTGCCATATATACAGGGAGGTTTCCAGTCTAGTCTAGGCTACTTGATTTTTGTTTCAGATGTCACACTTATGTTTTACTCATTTACAAAGTAATCTAGATTTATTTAAATTAGGCTACAGAACATATCTTTATGTTGTGTTCTTGCAAAAGAATGTAATTTAAATATTCTATTTAAAGTACAAATGAAAAAAGCAAGACTTATAAAAGAGTACCTGAAGGCTGTGCATATCATTTATTTCACTAGATTCAAAAGCCTGTAAAGCTATACTGTCCAATCCTGTAGCCACCAGACACATGTGGCAATTGAGCACTTGAAATGTGACCAGTCTGAATTGAGATGTGTTATATGTGTCATTTGACACATTTGAAATCCATTGCATTTCAAATATTTAGGAAACAATGTAAAATATTGCATTATTAATGTCATATTGATTACATATTGAAATGATACTATTTCATATATATTGGATTAAATATATATTATTAAAATTAATTTCACATGTTACTCATATTTGTAGCTTTTATTATGTGTCTACTGTATAGAACTGCTTTGAAGGTAATTTTTGGATTAAATTATGAGAATAGAATGCAGGGACCACAAGAGTTTTGATCCTTCAAGGAATCATCATTGCATTATGCTTGGTTTTTATTATACCACTAACCATTTAAAAAATATTGCATTATTTACGTTAGTTGTTGAGGATAAGTAACTATATTACATAGGGTATCCTTTTGAGGACTGTATCAGTCAGCATAGGCTGAGTTATACTGCAGAAAGAAATTACCTCCAAAATCTCAGTGGCTTAAAAGAATAAAGATGCATTTCTCCCTTAAGCTTCATGTTTATCATATGTTGAAGGGAGGATGCTCTGTTCATCCTAGTCATCAAAGACTAAGACAGATGGGGCATCCACCATCTCAATTCTTGTTGATCTCTGAGCCAAAGAGGAAGCGATCTCTGTAGAATTTCACAATTAAATACTATAGCGCAAAGTAACTCATTTCACCCGCACTAAAAACTATTGATAAAAACTAACCATATTCCCATTAAAAGTTAAGCAGGCAGTCTGGCCAGGCGTGGCTCAGAGGGTGAGCATCAACTTAAGATCCAGGAGACTGTGGTTCGATTCCCGGTCAGGGCACAGGCCCGGGTTGCGGGCTGGATCCCCAGCAGGGGGCGCGCAGGAGGCAGCCGGTCAATGACTCTCTCCTCATTGATGTTTCTCTCTCTCTCTTCCTCTCCTTGCGTCTCTCTGAAATCAATAAAGACATATTAAAAAAAAAAAAAAGTTAAGCAGGCAAAAAAGTTCAGGCCCCCATGTACGCAGAAGGAGAAGGGAAACATCAGATATCAAAGAGCAGCATTAATTATTATTATTATTATTATTAGTTTATAATATAATGATTATGTATTATTACAATGGCATATCAACAAAATTTCTCTCACGTATCAATACTAAAAATATACTCACATTTTTAGATATCTATTTGTCTAAAGGTAACTAAAGTATTTTACCTTATAATACTTATTGCTAATCATGTCTTCCTATTTGTTTTGGGTGATAATTGAGTTAATCTTTAATAGAGTGTTTAGAACTCTTGGACTTTTTCTTATTCTGCCTTTAGCTTCTTTGTTCCATATTTTCTCATCTATTTATTTTCATTTCTTTGTGTTACATACACATCTGTAAAATTTTGAAATCATTTTTAGAGTTAAACAATTGTGTACACACTCCTACATGAGAGAAAGATTTTAAGATAATTATTAGTAAATAATTGCTACATTATAGTTTGTAAAATTACATCGATACTCCTATCATCATAGGTTTAATAATTAAAGCTCCAACTTATAGTATTCAGTGTTTTAAATGTATATTGGTAGTGAATTTACCTATATACTCTAAGAAAAAAAGTTTTCCTTCTCGATAGTTAGCTCTTCTTGATTCCCATTCATTATTCTATGCCAAGGGAATTACTGAATTGCTCACTTTTCTGTTTAAAGAGAAATTTTTGTGTGTGCTTCACTCAGTGTATATATACAGCACTTGAGAATAAAAATTCAGTTATTTTATGATTGAATAGAAGTAAATTGAATGTTAATGGATTAGAGTAAAATTTACTTAAGTGGTTCATGCAAATACAGTTAAACCTGACTTCAAGGCTGGGTCTGAGGTCAAATCTCATACTTACTTGTGATAACAGTTCTATCCAAAAATATGATACGTGATTCTGACCTGCTGTACATATAAATCATGATGATATATTTTACCCAAGTATTATTGTTAACCTCTCTAAGTGATTATAATAACATCTGCTACATAGGGTTAACTTCCACGAAAATAGTTTTGAAATGACCCTCTAACCTTATGAACATAGATCAATGGCAGCTAAAAGCATCAATACATATATTTAAATGACTAATTTTGATTTATAAAGTTGCTTTATTGAAGTTCATAAATGTATTAGGCTTTCTAAAAGAATACTTACGGAGCGATTGTCATATTTCCCGTTATTCAAAGGATGTTGGCCACACCTGCAAATAGAGGAATGTGTCCTAATTTGTATGGCTGAGAGTTGTCAGACAGTAGCACCGCTGTGATCATAAGAAATCATGGCCAATTATCAAGTAGTACTTTCATTTTTTAATCTTGCTTAATAGCTCACCTTTCTATATCTAACATTGATCTCATTTTTACTAAGTAAGTAAGAAGTTAGCCTCCTTGTATAAGCCTACAGCGAGGTCATCAATTTAGGGCTGGAGAAATGTATTTTACTTGATGAGCTGGTTTCTGTAGCAGTCAGTTGGTGTTACATTATGCTGCGGTCACAAACACCCCCAACATTTCAGCAGCTTACCACAACGAACTAGTTTATGTCCTGCATGTGGCATTTGTGGAAAGAGAAATAGCTGTGGCTTTGGGAGACTTTGTCATTCTCAGAATTGGCTGAAGGAGCAGCTAGTGATAAGAAATCCCAGCTTCGCAGCAGAGAGAAAATGGGGAAGAAACTTGGTGCAAACAGCCCGCAAGTGTCTTCTTCTAATTGGCATTCATCACCACTGTTCACATTTCCATAGTCAATGCAAATCATATGGAATAGAAAAGCATACTCTGCCCACAGGTTAGCACTGTCTGTCACACATCAATGCTCAACAATAAATAATCTCAGTGGCAGAAGAGGAGTGAACACTTGGGAACGATTATTCAGTCCCCATCCTATAAGGTTGTAATAAACTTGGAGAACACAGAAGGGCAGAGTAGTGACCCTGGTGCCTGACATTAAGGTCATGCATGGAAAAGGAGATGGCAAAATGAGGAATGAATTTAGGAAAACTAGGTAAGTCTTGCGATCAAGCCCAGATGGTTTTTCAAAGAGGAGAGTATGGTCAAATGCATTTGTAGCCCCAAATAGTCTAGTAAGAGGGTGACATGTATAATTCTCCACCGTGTTTCTCAATATGAACAACGTTGGTATCCTTGAAAAGTGCATTTTAAGTATTATTTTGAAAGTGAGAGTAAAATAAGTTCAGGAGTGAGTGAATGGAAATTCCTCGTTCTCACATAAGACAGCCTGAATTAACACAAAACTCCTCCCGTGCTATGAACTCTGTGAAATCCTGGATAAAGTATAACAATAGCAAAATATATTGCTGAATTTGTAAGAAAGAAAGGAAAATCCTCAAGTGCCAGAGACAAAGAAGAAATGAAAACGTAAGGCCACAACACTGAGCTGGTTGTTATGGAGGTGATAGGAAGCAGGCACAGAGCTTTAAAGAACCTATAAACTCATTTTAAGGCTAAGACTAGGGTTTTTAAAGCTTACCAAGATATAGGAAAAAATACCTTTCACCAACATAAGGTTAGAAGTTAGGAAAGATGCCCCTAAATCATCATCATAATCTGACTGAAAACATAATGCCTCATATAAAAATTGAAAACCATAACTATGGCAAAAATGTTAGGTTTTGCTAGATGTTATGTTTTTCTCTGAACACTTATGTATGTTTGAAATGTTTCTCATTTAACACAATGCTAGGTGGGAAGTGTTGAAAGAGATGTTGAAATGTAAAAGTCATCAGACAACAGAGTGAGTTGTGAGAGACACCATATTTAGGTTGTCAAGGGAAATACCAAAAATATCTAAAATAGGTCTACAAATATCCAAAAAAGTCCAAAAAGAAGTTTATGAATTAAAAAGACAATAAACAAACAAGACCATCCTTATTCCTCAGTAGGAGATATAAGGATGGAGAAAGAGGAGACGGGTAAGAATCTCTGAAGAGATTTCTTTGGATAGAGCTGTGAGTGCGTTGGGAGTCCATGTCTCCTTCCTTCATAAAAAGAGAAGAGTAGGGGTGCCTTCTTCCAGCCACAAACCTGTTGAGAGAAGGCTTTAAGGAAACTTCTCTGGAAGCTTGACACCTATTTTTGGCACTTACCTAACTTAGCAAACATGATGGATTGGTGTCTTGTATAGCCTGTAGACTCTTGAGATAAGTCTTCGGCTAATGCTAGAAGCAGCAGGGCAGAGAAAGAAAATAGAGTTATTTGATGCAAAGAATTAACTTCTCAGAGTTCTATTTTAAATGAGCACCACCCCTATTGACACTCCACAGCTACTTGTGGAGTGGATCTCCAAGGTAAAAAGAGACTGAGGGAGACAGAGACAACAGTGAATGATAGTCAAAAGGGCCCAGTAGGGGAGCCTCAAGAGAGCCCCTGAAACATGAGCAAAAGAGTCAGCAGTTTTATACCTGTCCACAAGACGATGTTAGTGTAAGATGCCACCTTCAGTTGTCATAAAACTGTTCTTTCCCATAACCGTCTCTTCCCTTGGGCCTTAATATAAAGGTATAGAATAAACACACGCACACACAATATTCTTAGCAAGTTAGGGGAGAAAGTTAAATGCTAAGTAAGGACAGACAGGGTTAAGAACTCTTTACTACTAGCTCTCCATCCGAATCACACTTGGACTTGAGAAGGGGAGGTTTTAAAGCAATTCCAGAGTTTTTATTATTGCCAGGGGCTAGATGTGCGAATTAAAATGGTTCTAGACCTCTGTCGCTTAAAGACTAGGGTGTAAGTAAAGGCCAAGGAGTGACAGGTAAAGGAAGAGAGAGGCTGGGAGATGGGGTTGAACAGTCACTGTGTTAAGTCAGATCTTCTGCTAAGCATACACTGGTGTGGAGTTAGGAGTCCAAGACAGTTACTGGAGAGGACAAAAGAGAAATGATAAAAGAGTAAACAATTGGGCAGGGAAAGTCTGCAGACTAGGAAGCATATCTGACATCTCTGAAAGGAATGTGGGAAGGGAGCATATGGAAGTTCTGAAAATGTTTTGGCTAATCTAATTTTTAGCTCTGGACCATTAGAGGAGTCTTGCATTGATCAGAAAGGGCAAGGGACACTGTACTGTAACCATGGTTAGTAATTGTCTGGGAGCTTCCCTGGAAGAATATGGCCTAAGTGAAACACTACAGCAGATCCTAAAGGTGCTGCAGCTGGAGGTTGGCAGTTAACTGCACTCCACATAGCTGAGTGACATATTGTTTATTTTTTTTTAATTTAAAAATATTTTTATTAATTTTTAGAGAGAGAAGGAGAGGGAGAGAGAGAGAAACATCACTGTTGTTTCATGTAGGCTGCCTCCTACATGCCCCCTACAGGGGATTGAGACTGCATCCCGGGCATGTGCCTTGACCAGGAATCGAACCAGCAACCTTTCAGTGCACCCAACCAGCTGAGCCACACCAGCCAGGGAGGCATATTATTTCTCAAGTGGGAATCTGAATGGCACAACTCCATGGCTATCGCCTCCAGTTGCATATTAAAATCACCCAGAATAATATCAGTGGAGGAACAGAGAGAATCAAGAGCTAAATAGTCATTTCATTTGGGGTGGGGTGGGCGTGAAAGGAGGGAAGAGAGGTAGAGCCTAATGGTATGGGCTGCAAAGGATCTGTGATCACAAATGAGAAAAGTAGAAAAATATTGCAAAGAGTAATTTGGAGCAAAGGAGAATAGTTACCTCACTTTCCAAGAATGAGATAATGTAGCCTAGAGAGAAACAAATACCAGTTTTATTTTGATGTACTTATGGCAGTAGTAGTTACGGAAAGGTAGGCAGATAGTTGAAGCCAGAAGTTGAAGGTTGAAGATACAATGGAGTTTGCGCATTAAAGATCTGGAGATCCAGAGAAACCATTAAAGGTTTTGAGCAGGAGAAGTGGTATGGATGGGAGACTGGATCAGGTCAGAAAAACTTCTCACAGTTGCAGTCGTGAGAGTCTGGGTGATGACAGCAAGAATGAGTCACCTATTGAAAGCAGAGAATGATGACTAATCGGTTCAGTCTTCACCTTTTCTTCTTAACCCAAGATGTTGGGAATCTTGGCGATGCCTTGTTACCTCTTGCAACTTCCTATGAGGACCATCAAACTAGGGGATGAACTCTTGGATGCCAGATAAATTCTTGACTCACTGAGGGCTAGGCATTACAGGCACAAATGTAATGGTGTAAAATTGAAGTTGATAGGTGATTGGAATACGAACATACAAACAAGATTGAAACCTGTTAATGAGGTTGAAGAAAACGAGTTTGATTTCATAAGGTCACACTTTAGTATGATGGCTGTCATAAAGTCATGATTAATTTTTTAAGACATGCAAAGAGGATTACTTATTTTTGTCTGAAGTAATTATGGAATGAAGTACAAAGGGAGGCATTTAAATGATTTTTAAAGTTGCACCTTTTAAGACATAGGAAGTGTAGCCTATACAATGAAAAAGAAATGAAGAACTGATACATAATACAGTGTGTATGAACCTAGGAAAAATAATTCCAAGTGAAAGAAGACAGAAGCAAAAAGTTACATATTGTATGATTTTATTCATAGGAGGTATTCTGAATAGATAAATCCATAGAGACAGAAAGCAAATTGGTGATTGTCAGGATGTGGGGGGGATTATGGGAATGAAGAGTAACTGCTTAATGGGTATGAGGTTTCCTTTTGGGAAGATGAAATATTTTGAAAGTAGATAGAGGTGGTAGTTGTACAACACTGAGAATGTACTAAATGCCACTGATTGTTCACTTTAAAATGATAGAATTTATGTTGTGGGAATTTTAGTTCAATTTTTAAAAGATACAGTAAGAATCACTAGAGAATCACAGTAAGACTCACAGTAAGAATCAGAGAGAGGAAGGGAGAGGGAGAGGGAGAGAAACATCAATGATGAAAGTCATTGACCGGCTGCCTCCTGCACGAGCCCTGCTGGGGATCAAGCCCACAACCCGGGCCTGTGCCCTGACCAGGAATCAAACCGCGATCTCCTGGATCCTAGGTTGATGCTCAACCGCTGAGCAACACCAGCCGGGAGCCCAACTTTAGATATTAACCCTGCAAGTGCATCCCACAGTTCTAGTCTAGAAATTTCATATCCCACAGACAGTTTGGAAGCTCCTTTCCCATCCTCCAGCCCATCATAGACAAGTGAGAACTGGTAGAAGGAAACTGGTTGAAAGTGATAGCCAGCTCTTTTGTATTTTGGAACAATCACTTTTAATTATGAATATTCTAATCTTTTTGTCGTCTACAGAACTAGGAAGCATGTTTTAAAGTTTTAGAATCTAAGTTTGAGGGAATCTCACCTATTGCCAGTGTCATCTCCCCAGCATCTCTAGCAAGAAATCTTTCAGACATCCTTAGAAAAACAGTTAAGGATATATTAAGGCAACCCTCTCTGGTCAAATTTACTTATAAGTATTTTCCCTCCACTGTTTTAACTGTTCTTTCATGGCTTTAAATCGCATATACCAATTGTGTCTATACAGAGCAAATCTACTCCCTAATGAGTCTGAAATTACTTGGAAGACAGTCGTCTTCTGGGTTGAATGTTCCTGGTTCTTTGAAAGTGGCATATTTGATGCATAGATTTTTTTCAAGTAATAAACAATTGTACACTGCATTTTTTTAAAATCTGCAATTCATGGAAATATATACACAAATGATTAAAATTTAGAAGACCAATCACAAGACAGTTAATTACATATACTAAAGAAAATCTAATCCATTGAAATAGCTGCTAGGCTGAAAAATATCAAAAGACTTTTGTTTTTGCTTGGCAAAAACATGTCAAAGTAAGCGAGCTACACTGTGGCAGTTCCTTTAAAAAATTCAAAGTTGCTTTATTTTAAGATCAAAATAAAACCCTTGCATCCTGTGAATTTGTATGCAGAGTTTTATATGGGGAATGATTATTATGTTGAATTATGAATCCCTGAAAACACAGCTTTACAAAAGAAATGCTGGAATAATCTTAATTGCACTTCAAAATGTTGACATTTTAATCTATATACTCTAATAATATCTTCTTTTCTGTGTATGTAAGCTGGTGGAGCTATTTAAAGGCGCTGCTATTTATATATTGTAGGTCTGTAGGACCCTTGTGAGAGAAAGCCTTGTCAGAACAAAATCATTCATTTGGGCTGACTAGATGAAAAGCAGAAACAGACAAGTACTCTGATCCAGCTGGTTGTCCCCTCAGCATCATGATTATATGAGTTTTATAAAGTCCAGTACCAGAGGGAGCTAGAAAAGCGCTTTCTAGAACTGCTGGTGTTTGGATAAATTCCCTAGTTCCACTTCTATGCCTAAAAACACCTTTATTTGCATTTTCTGCTAAAACTTGGACTTAATTCTGTGCATATGCATACCACACAGATTCTCACTGAACTCTGCTTTTATGTCTCTCTTAATTAAAGCCATAGTTTTGTTTAATCTCTTCCTTCAAAAGGAAATCTAAAGAATAGTATAGCCCAGTGGATTAGCTAACACTTTGTGCTTCAATGCAAACAACCATGAAGCCCACTACTAATGTGTCTTGCCCTTGGCATCAGACATTTGGAAATCACACACACACACACACACACACACACACACACTCCAAATTTCCCTTGCAATTGAGTGTTGTATAAACAAAGTTTTAGGAAACAACAAATGTAAGTTGAGAAGGTTATCCTAAAAGTATACCATCTATAAATTTACAAGGTTAGCTGAAGTGGGCATTTCTGATTTTATATATGACGACACTGAATAACCTGGTAATATTTGGTATATGTCTTTCTTGAATAATAACCTTATAAAATAATTATGAAAAGGTATACTACAATATGCACACACTAAACTCTCTAATTCAGTGTCTGGGGATTTCCAGGCTTTGCTTCATTGTCCAATGATAATTCTATATTTTAGGCTCCCAACATTTTACACTATTGAGGTCAGTCAATTTTTTTCTCTTATTAAAGGAGTTCCAATAAAAATATTTTGATTGTGTTCTGCTATTTTTCAGTTTATTTATTTATTTTTTGTTTTCTTAAATGATTTGACATTATCTTGAAGCACAACTTTACAGAGCAAAATGCACCAGTCATGCATTTACAGCTCAATGACTTCTTATGTTTTTCATGTTAAAAACACTTTATTTTTAGAACCGTTTTAGTGGTATAGAAAAATTGAGCAGACGGTACAGAGTTTACTTCCCTCAAACTATCATCTCCATCTTGCATTACTGTGGTATATTTGTTACAATTTATGAACCAGTATTGATACATTATTAGAAACTAAACTCCATAGTTTACATTAAGATTCTTTCTTTGTTTTGTGCAGGTCTTTGGGTTCTGACAAATGCATAATGTCCTATATCCACCATTACAACATCATAGGGAATAGTTTTCCCACCCTAAGAATTTTCTGTGCTTGAACTATTCATCTGTTCTTCCATTTCCCTGAACCCCTGGCAACCACTGATTTTTTTACTGTCTCTATAGTTTTGCCTTTTCCACAGTGTCATATGGCTGGAATCATACCATATGTAGCTTTTTCCAGTTGGCTTCTTCCCTTAGTAATAAGCATATGATGTTTCTCCAGTCTTTCTTCACTTTTCAGCTCATTTATTTTTTAATCACTGAGTAATATTCCATTGTACAGATGTACCACAGTTTGTTTATCCCTTCACCTCTTGAAGGACATCTTATTTGCTTCCAGTATTTGGCAATTATGAGTAAAGTCACTGTAAACATTCATGTGCAGGTTTTTGTAGAGATACAAGTTTTCATCTCAGTTGGATAAAAACCTAGAAGCATGACTGCTGGGTCATGTTGTGTAAGACCATGTTTCACTTTGTAAGAAATTATCCCAAGTTTTTTCCAAAGCAGCTGTACCATTTTGCATTCCCATCAGCTCTGAATGAGCTTTCCTGTGGCTCAGCATCCTTGCCAGCATTTGGTGTTGTCAGTTGTTTAGATCTAAGCCATTTTAATAGATGTGGTAGTATCTGTTGTTTTAATTTGCAATTCTCTAATGACAAATGGTGTCGAGCGTCTTTTCATATGCTTATTTGCCATCTTCATATCTTCTTTGGTTAGGTGTCTGTTAAGATCTTTTTTAAAAATTTATCTTAATTGTCAAAACTATTACAGATGCCCCCTTTTTCCCCCACTGTCCCCTTCTACCCCGCACCCACCCCCCTGCCCCACGCCTTCACCACACTATTGTCTGTGTCCATGGGTTATGCATTTATGCATATAAATTCTTTGCTTAATTAAGATCTTTTGCCCACTTTTTAAAAATTGGGCTACCTGTTTTCTTATTCTTAAGTTTTAAGTGTTCTTGTTATGTTTTGGATACAAATCCTCTGTCAGAAATGAGTTTTACATGTATTTCCTCCCAGACTCCGGCTTGTCTTTTCATTGCCTTAATAGTATCTTTCACAGAGATGTTTTTAACTTTAATAAAGTCCAACTTATCAATTTTATTTTTTTAATGGATCATACTTTTGGTGTTAGATCTGAAGAGTTATAGCCAAACCCAAGATTGCCAAATTTTCTCCCATATTTCCTTATGGAATTTTTTTTAGAGTGCATTTAACATTTAGGTTTATGATCCACTGTGAGTTAATTTTTGTGAAGGGTGTAAGGTCTGTGTATAGATTCTTTTTTTTATATATGAATATCCAATTGTCCCAGTACCATTTGTTGGAAAGACTACCCTTTGTCCCTTGAATTGCCTTTGCTCCTTTGTTAAAAATCAGTGGATGGTTTTTGTGGGGGTCTATTTCTGGGCTCTGTATTCTGTTCCATTGGTCCATTATTGTGTATTCTTTTGCCAATACTATACTGTCATAATTATTGTAGCTTTATAGTAAGTCTTGAGGTCAGGCAGTGTCAGTCTTCTGTCTTCTTCCATATAATGTTAGCTATTTTGGGCCTTTCGCCTTTCTATATAAACCTGATAATCAGTTTGCCAATATCTATAAAATAACTTGGTGGGATTTCGACTGACATTGAATTGAATCCATAGATCGAGTTGGGAAGAGTTCACATTTTAACAACATTGAGTCTTTATATCTCTGCATCTATTTGTATCTTTGATTTGTCCATCAGTGTTTGGTAGTTTTCTTCAGATAAATCATCTATGTATTTTGATACATTCATATCCAAGCATTTCATTTTTTTGGTGTTAATATAAATGACAATTGCTGGATTTGTACAGTAATTCTATGTTTAGTTTTATAAGAAACTGCCAAACTGTTTTCCAGAGGGTTATTTTAAATTATTTTTTTGAGATCCATCCAGATCAATAAGCATAAATGTAACCTTTCTTCTAGCTCCATAATTTTCCATAGTATAGATGTACTATAATTGATTTCACCATTCAGATTGTTTTTTAAAAACCAGTCAATGTTGTTGTGATAGACCTTTTTAATAGTGATTCTTACATATTGGTGACTTTATTTCCATAAGATAGATTTCAGAATTGGTCCTTTTAATAGATAGTGCATTTTACCGTTTAAAAGGTGTAGTGATTTCCTTACGCACAAGCAATGTATGAGAGTAGCTATTGCCCCACCTCCTTGCAAGCCAAGAAATCATTAACATTCTTACTTTTATTTTCATATTTTATTATTTTTTACAGCTAGGGATTTATATTCATGTTGAACTTACTATGGAAAATACTGTAGTGAAGGAGTCTAATTTCATTTTTTTCTATCTCTTCTAGTTAGCTAATACTACATGACAAGCTACCCCGAAACTTAGTGGCCCAAAACACCAATTTCTTATTTTTTATCTCATGATTCTGTGGATTCAGTATTTGAACAGGACTAGCAGTGATGACTTGTTTCTTCTCCATGATGTCTGGGAATTCAGGTGAAATGACAGCTGGAGGCTGAAAGCAATGACAGGCCCAGCATTCCCCACAGCCTCTCAAGATGCCTAGCTTGGACTTCCTCATAGTGTGGAAGTCTCAAGATGATTAAAGTTCTATGAGGCAGATTTGGGCTCCAAGAGAGAGGAAGTACAAAGTACTATACTCTTAAAGGCTAGGCCTAGAATTAGTATTAATTCCACCATGCTCTATTGATCACACCAAAGTCCAGCCTACATTCAAGGGGAGGATACAAAAACTTTGCCTCTCATTGGGAAATATATCGACAATTTGGTTTCAAATCAACTTTCTTCTGCTGAGTTTACATATATCATTGTACACTACTGTGCTTCAGTTTCTTCATTCAAAAAGTTCTACCTTGTTTTACACTTAATTGGAGATATTTTGTGTTGATGAGAATATCTTAACAAAAAGACTTTTGATTCTCTAAATGATAGACATACAATAATATAATGTTTGACATATGAAGAAGCTGTCTTAATTACATAATTAATGAGGTTGTACTTGTGTATATATTAAGGTCAGTTATTACAAAACAAGAAATATCAAATTATCATGTTTCATTGGCATTCATATTTTTGATAAAAAAGAAATAGTCTGATATTTGGCACTAGTTTTATAAAAGGGAAACATTAATTAAAAATAACATCTTACATTGCACAAAACAGTACCCCACACAAAGAATGATCTGATCCACAATATCAACAGTGCCAGAGTTGAGAAACCCTGCCCTAAAATAGGCTATTAAGAGGTAAAATGTCTCCACAGTAACTTAGTTACGAACTAAGGTATAAACTTAGTTATGAACCATATGTAGACATATATAAAGAACAATTACTAAAAATAATGGACTAAACCACACAAAATAATAATCATGGAAAAGAACATAGCAACTCATTAATAAAAATATTTTATACAAGTATAAATGCAAATTGCCAATAAGCCTACGAAGAGTCTTCATCACTAATAGAAGTAATGGAAGCAAAAACAGTAAGAATACTTTCTTCCCTGATGACAGTGGTAAGAATAAAATCAAAATGATGATGCCTTGCCCTAGCCAGTTTTTCTCAGTGGTTAGAGCATCAGTCCCTGGACTGAAGGGTCCTGGGTTCGATTCCAGCCAAGGGCACGTACCTCAGTTTCAGGCTTGATCCCCAGCCCTTGCCATGCGAGAGTGACATAGATCAGCTTCCTCCTGCATAACCCCTACGGGGGATCGAGCCCACAACCCAAGCATGTGCCCTGACTGGGAATTGAACCAGCAACTTTTTGGTGCACAGGACGATGCCCAATCCCCTGAGCCACACCAGCCAGGCAATAGGGAGTAATTTATATTTTCTATTTTTTCCATTAATTGTGCCTGCTAAGTAATTTACTACAAATACTTAAAATATAATAAAGTATCATTGATGGGACCCCCACAAGTTCATATTTTGGCTAAGAATGAATTAAAACCTAGTTTTTCATCATATAAAAAAAGTATTATACAAAAAAAATCTAAGCATAATTTTAAGAGATATATGCATTTACCTAAAATTATACTTAAAAAATCGAAGTTTTTATCTCAATATACTAAACTGAGCTATTATAAAAATGAGTTTTTGTATGTTAAATGTATATAAAGCTCATTTTTATATATTAAATGTATCAAGGCCTTTTCATGGCAGCATTGTTACCCTTTATAGTACCATAGTGTTAGTGAAACTGTTTTTTACAGTTTTGAAACAGCTATATTCTCTTAAATTAAATTAGCTGCTCCCACTGTGTTTAAAATTTTTTTTATTTAAGTATATTTGGTATGTTAGTGAAATTTAAAATGGAGCATTATTGTTACATAAACGTATCCTTTATTACATCAGACTGGATATTCCACCATCCAGAGGGCTAATCTTCTTAAGGAGTATTTAAATGTCCTAACCAATTGAAAAGATAAATCAAGAGTTTTCAAAACACCTTACTATTAATTTTTTTAAAGAATATATAAATCCTACTAAGGGCAGTAATCACTCTGCAAGTTCAAAGCACAGTGGGACCTCAGTTTTCTAATGTGATCCATTCCAGAAGCCCGTTCGAGCTCTGAAACATTCGGAAACCGAGGGATCCACAGCCCACAGCTGGGCCTCAGGATCCTGCCCTCAGCGGGAGCCGCGGGGCATGTTCGACTTCCGAGGCATGTTCGAAAACCGAAGCATTGCCTTCTGGGTTTACGACTTTTGTAACCCGAAATGCTCGTCCATGGAGATGTTCAAAAACTGAGGCACCAGTGTAATTAGCCCTTCAGTTGGAGATACCTATGTCTCAGATAAATTGTAGGCTCTTCCTTTAAAGGTTTCAAATGTGTCATATGATTTAGGCTTGTGGATTGCAAATGAAAGTGACATTCTAGAGAGGTTCTGGGATAATACTAATTTGCAACTCTTTTCAGTCTAAATAAAAGTCATCTCCCATGCTCTGTAGTAACTAATCTAAACTACCTGACATTTCCACTCAGTCCAAAGAACAGACTGAAAATGCTGAATTGTCAGCAAAGCTTTGATGTAAATTAGTAGTCACAAGAGACTACAAAGAAGAACATAATGTAACCGTCAGCTCATCAAAGGGAACCTTTCTTCTTTTAAAGAAAAAAACTCTGACATTCTTCCACTGCATTAAAGAATCATTTGGCCTCACTATTTTAAGATAGTTTCCTCCCCAATAAATATCAAGATAATTAATACTGAAAAGCAATTGAATTTTCCCCCAATGATCCAACAGAATTATAAAAATACAAATCAGAAACAAGCTGTTATTTGGCATGTAAGACTTCCTTTTTAAAATTTTTCAGCAATGTTTAAACTCATGATTGTCTCCCATGGATCAAAGGAAAAGAAAAGTAAGGGAAAAACCAAATGAGTATATATTTGAGATCATTTTCTTCGAAAAACTAAAAGCTCATTTTTTTTTCTCTCTTCTAAATAAAACTACTTCCAATAGGCTATATGTCTAAATCTTTTCTACACAAAACAAATGAACAAAATAGATCCAGAGACTTGGAAGCATGGAGCAGACTGACAAATCTCAGAGGCAAGGGGGAAGGAAGGGAAGAGATTAACCAAATAATTTATATGCGTATATGCATAACCCATGGGCACAGACAATGGTGCCACGAGGAGACATCTGTAATACTTTCAGCAATAAAGATGAAGAAAAACATAGTCTTCACACTCTGCAACACTGAAATCGCTCTCAAGTTTGCTGGAAAATGCAGATGATCAGGTTTCACCTCTGGCTACCTGACTCAGAATTTCCATTTTGACAACATTCTCATATAATTTGTATGCACTTTCAAGAGTGAGACACACTATTTTACATAACAACTCAAATTTTCAGAAGCAATGATTTGCTGTGTTTTAGTATTTTGTTCAAACCATTTTAGACCAGAGAATGGGCAAACAGCAATTTTTGAACCAGGTTTACTTTGTATATGATCTTTTAACTGTATTCCAGGTATGTTAGAATCCAAGAGTTATATATCTTTTTCTAGTTGGAAAGAAAAAAAAGTAAAGATAATCCAATCCAACTTGTCACACAAGGCAAGATACTTGTCTACATTATAGATAGAACCAGCTAGGGTTCATTCGGTTGCAAATAACGAAGAGCTCAATAAAAGGGCTTAAACAAGAAGAATTTTACTATATTAAGAAAACAAGCTTTTTCTCTTCATTCTGTTAATATTGGTTGATTTCCAAATATTAGCCCAACTTTGCATTCCTTGGATAAACCTCACAGGTCATACATAATGACGCAGGTTAGTAAGAAGCCAGGAAAATTCCCTGGCAAGTGGAATAGGAAAACTGAGACAGAAAGCTGAACAGACTGATTGAGCAATTTACAGCCAGAGACAGGTCACCTTCCTAGAGATAACATCTAGGTCTCAGTTGTATTTCAGCTCCAGGAGACCCCAAGGCCTACCTCAGGACCAGCTACATTGATTAATGAATCTGGCCCTGGCACCAACCAATCAGCGGAGACCATGCTCCTGAAAGGACTGTCCTGGAAAGCTGATGAATATTCTATTGAGACCCTCTCCTGAGACCTCCTCTAAGATCTCCACCCTTAAAAAACTTATAGGACAAAAAACCTTGAGCTCTCCCCACCCCAGGAGCATGTCCACACCTTTTCCCTCCTCTTCCTTCTTTTTTTTCCCCAGGCATGCACCTCCTAAACTCTAGGGGACCCCACAGAGACTTGCAACCAGGACAGCAATGGGCAGTGGTAGTTCATCCTGGGCAAACCTCATGAGTCTGTCCCCAAGTCCCTTTTTCTCTGACTTCTTGATGAGCAAAAGCAGACCAACCTAGACTCATTTCCCCAACTCTTTCCTGTTTTATTGTCCCCAGCTTTAATAAAGGTCCTCTAAAATTTACCTGGACTTGTGTTGTGAAATTTTTCCTGCACGAAGTCAAGAACCCACAGGCTACCGGCTGGCCCTAGGCAGACCCGTTCATGGCCAGGTCCCCTTTCCGGTAACAATAGTGAATTTCCTGTTTTATATACTGATGATTTATTTTGTGAATACTTCATTAAGGAATTATATTATGAGAGGTGGTAGTCTAATTCTCTTTTTATATCTTAGTTGTTGGGATAACAGATATCTTGACCCATTCCACTCAGTCCCACCCCCCTCCCCAGTCCCTCTCCACACCATTGTCCGTGTCCTTGGGTTGTGCATATATGCATATAATTTTTTTGCTTAATCTCTCCCCCTCCCCCCACCCGCCCTCCTCCATCCCTCTGAGATTCGTCAGTCTGATCCATGCTTACATGTCATTGAATCTATTCTACGAATAATATTTTTTAATGAGTTGGAAATTTATATCATGCTGTACACCAGAATAAACTCCAAAGAAATTAAAAATATAAATGTAAAAAAGGAAACAATAAAATATTAAAGGAAACAATAAGTTTATTTTCCCTATCCTGGGAAAAGCCTTTCTAAGTATAACCCAAATTCCAGAATGTATAAAAGAACAACGGTGCTGCATTTCGCCATATAAAATCTAAACACATACTGTAGTGAGAAAAGCCTTTTTCATGTTGGTATGCAAAGTAGGGACCCAGCAGGGAAATAGGCTCCAAAATTGTGATTCCCCCATTTCCTGGAGCCCCACTTTGAGAACGGTGGAAGGTGGAGTGGACCTGACCCCCCTAGCTTGTTGGACACATCTGCAATACAGCAGCTGCTACAATCTGCAGAAAGGTTTTGGCACAAAGATGCTGCTGTCATCAGGACCTGGGTCCTAAGGTTCCATTTCCCCTTGGCGAGAGTCCAGAGCTCCTGAATTTGCCAATCTTGAATCTTCAAGATTGTCTGCACCTCCATAGCTTTTACCTCCAGACAAGCTAGCATCAGCTGAACGTACCTGTTTGGAACACAGTGCTTTGCTATTACAGCCTTCTGTTTGCTAGTGCTTTAGAAGTGTCCTCAGAACCCACATCTCAGTGCTCCCTTATGAATGCCATGGACTTAATTCAGTTCATGCATGCTGTATCAGATTCTCACACTCTTATGGGTTTTTCCCTTATCCCCCCTTAAACTGTGGAATTTTTGTTTGTTTGTTTTTTGCTGTGTATGCTAAATGTGGTAGACAGGCCAAAGAAGGGCACTTCTAGTTTTTATGAATGGGAATAACTTAAAATCAGCTTAAGTTACTTTAGTTTACAATCAAACCATCAACTGGCTTGAGACTGAAACTAGATACAGTGGGTCTAGGCTGCCTGTTGCTACTTGAGCCAATTAAACAGAGACAAGGTTGAATCATATATGAGCCTTTTATTCCATTATTGCCTGCAAAATGGGAGAGCAGTGGGTTTGTCCACATAAAATCTGCTCTAACCCGCCCCCCATAAGCCAGTTCCTTATATTGGGTAGAAAGACAAAGATTACATGGGGAAGTGGGCAAAAGGAATAAGAAAGGGTATAAATGGTTTACTGGTTACAGGAAATGCAAATATGGGCTGGGGGTTTGCAAATTCGTAGGTGACTCCTTTGTTTCTGCAACAAGGTTGTTAATCTTTCTATGATGATAAGCAGTTAAGAAGAATGGACCACATTCCAAGGTCAGTTTAGCTCAGGTCAGTTTATTATTTCTTTCTGGAATAAATAGCTTTTGAAATAGAATTCCTAGTTAAAATTTTATAAATAAGTGTAAAAATTCCAAGAAAAAAATATATCAGTGTATTGATTTTATATAAAATTGTTTAGTTTGCTTGGCCAGCATGGATCAGAGGTTGAGCATCAACCTAGGATCCAAGAGATCAAGGTTCGATTCCCAGTCAGGGCACATACCCGGGTTTCGGGTTCGATCCCCAGTAGGGGGCGTGCGGGAGGCAGTCGATCAATGACTCTCTCATCATTGATGTTTTTATCTCTCTAGCTCCCTCTCCCTTCTTCTTTTTGAAATCAATAAAGACATATTAAAAATAAATAAATAAAATTGTTTAGTTTATTTCTAAAATTAGGTTATAAATTGTTAAAAATTCATCCAAGGCAAATCAAATTTCTATTTTCTTTATTTATTTGGTGTGTTGTCATAAAAGCTTGTATTTAAATATATGATTAGAAAATAGGTATACAAATCAAAGTAATGGTTCAAATAAGACAAGTCACTGTGAAACTACCAGTGTTCCAAAACTAGCTATTGTCATATGAGTATTTTGAATTAACTGTTCGTCAACCCAAGATACAACTACATTTTTAGTAATGTGACAAACCAAGGATCAACTCCCACCGTGGATTCATTCACTGCTTATTCTCAACCTAAAGTTGGAATTTATTTCTTTTCAAGACTTAAATGTATAAAATAAATGTAGAAAATTTTCTTTAAATGACATTTATCCAAAATATAAAACACAAGTCAAAATAATTAAGAATGTTAAATATAATAAAATATCAATATAGTTTATACTAAGTTTATCAAACCATTTGTACATTCAAGAACTATTTATTCTGTAACTATTTTGTGTCAAAAACATACTAGCCTCAGTCCTTGCTTTCGTGGAGTCTATAACCCCACAGAAAAAGTGGATATCAAACAAGTAATAACAAATATGAAAAATATTAACAAAAGGGGTTTTTGTTCATTAATTATATTAAACAAGTAATAACAAATATGAAAAATATTAACAAAAGGGATTTTTGTTCATTAATTATAGATATAAATGAGTGTGGGTTACCTTTTCTATAATATTAAACATGTTGAAGACAATTATGGATTTTCTAAAGCATCTAGGACAATGTCATAAGTAAATGATAAGTATATGTTAAATGAACAGAGAAATCAATATGTAAGCATAATATTCATCTTGAGTGCCTAAAGGCTATAAATGTATATGAGAAATGGCATGTAAAAAGATTTTACATGAGGGCTGGAATGCATACTCTCAAATATTATTAGAAACTGAATAATAATAAATATCAGATTTTTCAAGTAAAGAGTACAGGACTTAGAATAGATCTAAGAAAGCTTCCCAAAGAGTGGTAGTCATTAAATATTATAATTTATTTCCAAATGAAGTTGTCAAATCCTGTTCACATGTCTTTGAAAATAAGAGGAGTTTCATCTGTTCGGGATGCTTTAATTGTCCCTGCATTATGCCAAAACATCTGCTAGTTTCAGTCAATAGTAAAATCTCCATACTGTCAATTCAAAGAATAAAATCAGCTCAATCAGTTTTCTGGCATCATGTATCTCAAACAAACCTGTTGATTGACATTTTTATTTTTCTTCAAATTATTTTCATTTAATGGAAACACCAAGCTCATGTAGTTCTAAGTGGGTTAGCTTAACTAAGTAAAATTTTTAAAATATATGTTGGTTTTAGACAGAGGAAGGGAGAGGGATAGAGAGATAGAAACATCGATGAGAGAGAAACATCAATAGGCTGCCTCTTGCACGCCACCTACTGGGGATCAAGCCCCACAACCCAGGCTTATCTCCTGACTGCTAATCTATCCGGTGACCTCTTGGTTCATGGGTCAATGCTCAACCACTCAGCCACATCGGCCAGGCTAAGTAAAAATTTAAAATGCCTTTGCATTAAACTTTTTAAAATCACAATCAGTATAAAATACATGTTACTTTTTTGAATGAAGCATACTTTGAGTATATTTGGAAATATTTAAAATGATAAAATGGTAATGTTCATATTTAAGTTAAAATGCAACTTAAGTAGTACTAAATATTCTAAAGGGAGTGCATTTTATATACTTCAGTTGTATACTCAGCATACACAGTGACATGCAGGGGCAAAAAACTTTGAAAAGAATGTCAGTTATACTAGAAGTGAGGATAATGAGAAGGGAATTGCTTTTTTAAATATTTCTAGAAGAAATAAGAGCTTGATTGATATTTAATGAATACCTATTGGATAGATTAATTGACTGGGTGCTATAAATGATGAGACACTGAGCTGAGGTATATATGAAAAGAAGTGGTATATACCGAATCTGTTAATTTGATGTGCCCTAAAACAATACTTTATTCTAAAGTTTTGGCTAAGGATTTTTCAAGGGAGAAGAGGAGATTGAACAACAGTGGTACACGGGGAAGCAAATTGCCAGTTGTTTCATGCTCTACTTGAGTTTTTACCTTATAATTTTTATTATAAATCATTCTTTCTAGCGAACAAAATTAATTGGCTGCTTTTTTTATGTGCCTCTATATATGTATAAATAATCAATATTTAACTTTTAAAATAATACTTGTAACTTAACTTAATACAATTTAGTGATACTTGACCTTTATGAGAAGTTTCTTTATGAACATAGCATTAGGCTAAGTGTTTACATTTTTCTTAGGAGTTGCATCAACCAAAGGGGCAGGTGCTCATTTTACAGATGAGGTAATAAAAATAAGAAGAAGTCAATGATTATAAAAATATTGATTAGCCAATTCACCGTAATGTTTGGGGGGGAAAAAGTGTCACTAGTAGCTGTAAAAGATAAGCCTCAAAATTCAATCTTACAAAAGATTATTTATCACTTATATAAATTAATATGAGTGTTCCGAACCTGTGAGTGGTTCTTTTTAAATAATATTTAGAGACACATGCTTTTTTAAAGAAATTTTAAAAAATTTATTGGGGTGACATTGGTTAATAAAATTATATAGATTTCAGGTGTATAATTCTATAATACATCAACTGTATATTGTATTGTGTGTTCACTACCCCAAGTCAAGTCTCCTTCCATCACCATTTATCCCCCTATACCCTCTTATACCTCCCCCCACCCGAGCATTATGCTAAGTGAAGTAAGCCAGTCAAAGATAAGCATCATATGATTTCACTCATATGTGGAATCTAATGAACAAAATTAACTAAACAAACAAAACAGAAACAGACTTATAGATAGAGAGCAGGCTGACAGTTCTCAGAGGGGACGGGGGTTGTGGGATCCATGCTCTTTTTGATTTGCGGCTCTGCTATTTTGAAAAATGCCTTCCAAGTCACTGTGATTCTTTGCCTCAAGTCAGAGGGGGGAAAAAGTGTGTGTAGGATGATGAATGGAGTTTCTCAAGAGCTTGTCCTGGAAGCTGCTCACGTCATTTCCACTCACATTCCATTTTTAATATCTCACTCATATAGACACACCTTATTGCAAGGGAGTTGGTGAAATGTATTCTAGCTGTGTGCCCAAGAATAACTGGTTTCATGCTCAGCTAATTGGACTTTGCTACAATCCTCTCTTCTGGTCATCAAATATCTAATGCAGAGTACACTCTCAAAAGAGAAAATCCAAAGTCTCATTCAGGCACTGCTTCTAAATCCAAGTCCAGCATCTCCAGGAACTGTACAATAGCTATTGTCAAATGGCTGTGGCTCTTTTTCATCTGGACGTTTGTGAACTAAGAAGACAATTTATCACCGTGGTTGGCAGAATAACGCCCCTCTCCCCAAGATGTTCAAGTCTTAAGCCCCAGAACTGGTGAATATGTTAAGTTACATAGCAAAAGAGAATTCAGGTTGCAGAAGAAATTACATTTTCTCATAGACTGACTTTAAAATAAGAAAATTATCATCAACAGTGTGGTGATGACCAGAGGGAAAGGGTGGAGGCTGGGAGGAAGTGGTAAAGGGAGTGGGGAAATAGGGGACATCTGTCATAGCGTCAACAATATATAAAATAAAATAAATTATTATGGATTATCTGGGTGGGTTCAATGTAATCACAAGGGTCCTTAAAGGTAGCAGAGAGAGCCAGAAGAGAAGTCAGAGTCAGAGAAGGAGACATAGTGAGGAAAAGACATCAGAATTATATGACATGAGGGCCCAGTCATCCACTGCTAGCTTTGAAAATGGAGGAAAGGGCCATGACCCAAGGAATGTGGGCATCCGCCAGGAACTGGGAAAGGCAAGGAAATGCATTCTCAATCAGAGTCTATAGAGAGGAATGCAGCCCTGCTAACAATTTAATTTGTCCCAGTGATACCTGTATTGGACTTCTGCCCTCCAAGACTGTAAAATAATAAATGCATGCTGTCTTAAGCCACTAAATTTGAGGTGATTTGTTACAAAATCAATAAGAAACTAATACAACTCTTTCCATAAATATCCAATATACAAAGGGAAACAGGATAACTATAAGCCATTCCCATTTAGGAAAGGAAAATATGGGAGAGACCCAGAAGTACTGGTTCACAGCCGTGGTTTACCGTTGAGAGGAAGGCACTGTGATCCACCCTTTGTCCTGGTAATTAGGAGAGTTCTTTGATTCCAGCTGACTTTGTTTTTTGATAGCAATTTTTTTATTTTTTAGTAGATAATGTTCCCAGCTTCAACTTCGGCAAACTTTCTCCTCTGTCACTATTATCTACCTGAAATGGGCTTTAGGGATTATTCTTCCCTTAGATATTATATAGTTTTTATAACCTGCTTCTTGCTCATGCAAATGAGGAGCCATGATAGTTTTGGTAATATGATTAAAATAATATAAAAATAATAGGTTTATTTTCTATTTGATTCTAGATAGTTACTGTGTCTTTAACCACATTGAAGTTGCTTCCCAGACAGAGCTAGAAAATAATGTGTTTTTTGGTTCTACACTGGTGGAGTGCTGTAACCAGTTGGTACTGGCTTTCAAAAACAGATTGTTAAATTTTCAGGAATTTTGTGAGCCAGTTGACATCTTGTTGGTAGCTTGAAATTGGCTATAGTGGGAATAGTTATACCACAAACATTGACAAATACTATAAATCATGGCATTTTAAAATTTATGTATTTTTGAGACCCAAGTGTTCAAATTTTAATAGCACAGATGCGCCTATTCTCAATTTAATGCAGGCTAACTTGACTCCCTTTGAAAAAAATCAGCTGGAGTGTTGCATAACTTCGTTATGTCTGCAAAGCTGAGTTAAGTTATTCAACTGAGAAGTCTTACTGGGCCTTTCATTCAATGACTTTTAAATGCTTACTTTTCACTCTTTGGTACTTAGAATAAGTCAGCATTTCCTAATTTAGCGTCCTTTAAGGTCCTAAATTTCTCAAATTTCTCTCCTTCTTAAACATTTCTGCTAGCAAACCAGCCAATTATTTCCTGATCTTATTTCCTAATGATATCTTACAAAAAGCAGAAAGTAAATGTCAGCCCACCATCACTATCATTCAAGTTATTGCAGGCAACATTTTCACCAAATGTTTTCTCACTGCACCAGATGGCTCTCACTGCAATATTGATTTAACTGTCCGACCACTATTCAACAGCTAAGCTACTCCATACATTGTAAGATTTGGTTAAAATAACACCCCACACCAAATAATCAATTTTTGTATTTGATCAGGTATCATCATTACCTACTATAATGGGTGAACCCAAAATCTTCATATCTTGGTACAGCAGTTTATCTTACAAACCTCAAACTATGTCTGTGCTTTTCAGGTGGCTCTTGTTTAAGCAGTGATTCAGGAACCCAGGATCCTTCTCTTTTGTGGCTCCCTATCTTCAAGATATTGCTTCGTAGGTCACTGTGCTCCTCTGCTACCACATGGCTGAGAGCAAAAGAGCGTGGATGATATGCACAGACATTTGTATAGGCTCATTCTGATAAAGCAGCATATTTAATTTCCATTTGCAGGTCTTCAGCTAGAAATCTTTCACATGGACACACTTTACTGCAAAGGAGATGGCACCTATAGTCTAGCTGTTGGCAAAAAAAAAAAAAGAGAAGAAAAGAATTGGTGAAAAACCAGCCAGCCTCTGGCATAAGCACTTTCCATTGTTCCACTAAGAATTCCATGTTAATGGTTAATGTGTCTCCATAATTTAATTTTTATCTTATTTTGCAGAATTTTACAATTTGAATTAAGCTGCAACAACATCATGCACTGTCCACTCTAGATATTAATGGAATTTACATTTCTGGAAATAATTTTTCCAAGGAAATTCATAAAATACAAAGTATATATTGTGCAATATTCTGTAACAGGTTTATAAAATAGTTTCAGAGTAAGTTTTCCTATCTCTGAAAACAATGTAGATGTATATTTGAGCGAGAGTTAGTTAGGTTGTAATCATTAGGCAGTTGAGCCTATAACCTGACATCTTGTGTTTAATTTCTGATGCACTATGACACCATAGTCTAATTACTAAATCTCATTGAGTTACAGTGGGTTCATCTGGAAGATAGGGATTAAAAACAGTAGCTATTTTATAGGATTATTGTGTGGATTAAACAAGAGAATGTGTATAAATCACTTAGCTCAGGGCCAAATAAACAGTAAACATTAAGTAAAACTTAGCTATGGTTACTGAGTACTCTTTCAGTTTGAATTAACACACCTTGAATTGTCCTCAGTAAGCCCTGTTATACTTTGAATGTTCAGGCTCCTGTACTCACATTGATCATACTCACCCAGCACTTTTAACTGCAAGGATAAACTGAAGAATTTAATTCACATTTTACTTCACTGCCAAACACCAAAGTTTCTCAGATTTATTTTTAGAAAGTCCATTGTATTTTTATTTTCATGATTTAGATCATTGCTTTCTTTATGTCTTCCAAACATAGGTTTCTGATGTGCAAGTAAACAACTAAAAACCACTTGAAACTTACCCAAAAGAGGAAGGGTGATCACAACTTGAAGAAGTAAATTGCATGCCTTCATTCATGAAGATTAATGAGCTACTGTGATTCATGTGATATTGAAATGAAATTCTAGCAATGCCTGTTTGAAGTCTGACAGGACAATGATTAACATTTCTAAAGTATTTACTATATGCCAGGCATATAAGTAAGGCTCATTGAAAATGCTGACATATATTAACTCATTTCATATTCACAAACACCCTAAGAATCAGCTACTATTATTATCCCTGTTTTACAAACGAGCAAACTGTGACATGATAAAAAGATACATAGATATGAAAAGGGTAGAACAAACATGATAGAAGGGCCTCGGTTTTCCTTTTGATTTCTACCTTCTCTTTTCTTTCTTTCTCTTTCTTTCTTTCTTTCTTTCTTTCTTTCTTTCTTTCTTTCTTTCTTTCTTTCTTTCTTTCTTTCTTCTTTCTTTCTTTCTCTTTCTTTCTTTCTTTCTCTTTCTCTCTCTCTCTCTCTCTCTCTCTCTCTCTTTCTCTCTCTTTCTCTCTCTTTCTCTCTCTTTCTCTCTTTCCCTCCCTCCCCCCCCTCTCTCTCTCTCTCTCTCTTTCTTTCTTTCTTTCTTTCTTTCACTATCTATTTTTGAAATTGGACTAGCTAATAAACCACAAGGCTTGCAAAACTGGTTCTGGAACAATACTATTCTGATGGTTATCAGAACCTGGAAGAAGACAGATGAAAATAGGAACAACCCTGGCCTTACCAGGGTCCACATCTCAGCAGAGTCACACAAAAAACGACAACCGAATGCATGTTTGACTGCCTGTTCAACAAGAGACCAAACTTACTGCAGGGTCATGATCTTCCACCCACGTGAATGGCCAGATCTAACTCTTACACAAATATGCAGCTTATCCATGGGTTACATATTAGTTAACAATTTACCTTTTATAAAAACACTTTTAACAGAAACAACATTAAAAGAATGGAAGGGTGGGTTACATCTGATTTTTGTTTCAGAGGAGTTAAGTTCAATCTCTCTTCCCTATTGCAATAGTCTTGACCAAATTTCAATTATACTGAATAAAATATTCCTTGCCTGTTTAACTCGACAAGAAGAGATCATTATTTGGTTGATTTTTAATCCTCCATGATTATTAATTAGCTCATTTTTTCTCGTGCCTTTTGAATAGGTTATAATCACTGTGCCAGAGCAGAAAAATTACATTTTCTCAAAAGGTCATCAGTTCACATGAGCATTCCACTTCTCTATTATATCTACCTTTTACCTTCTTCTAATAGGAGAATTAATACAATGTCTGACCTTCATCCACTAACTTTGATGTGCCCTGTTATAAATTATAATACCATGTGTTTAATTTATTCTGTTGCTTGCAATTCTAGCAGCTTCCATTTTCTTTGTTGTTGTTGATCCTTGTCCCAAACATCCTGGAATTGGTCTCAAAGGATACACATATCCAATCAATTTCTTCATCAGCATTGGTCAAGTACTATATGTCTAAAGAAAAAAAGGAACCCTAACCTCCTCAGTTAGATCTGGCCATTCACGTGGGTGGAAGATCATGACCCTGCAGTAAGTTTGGTCTATTCATGTTCCACAGAACTTCCAGCACAAGGACAGTCTTTTTCCCTTATGGTTCCTCCCAATGTTTTCCAACATAACAGATTTTCCCTCTATTCAGTGCTGTCCATTTATTCACCCCATATCCGCTCCAGATCTCTTTATCCGCTACAACATTTCCCTAAACTTTACAATAAGAGAGAGGGGGAGATAGAAGTTCTAAGATTATATTCTTCCTCAGTTCAGAAGCCATTTCCTCAAGCTGAGACTTTGAAATACCCAGAAGGAAAGATAAAGCAAACCCACAGTGCCCGGTGTAGGGGAGGAAAAACACCCTTCTGCCTTCTAGGCTCTTGGCTGTGAACCCCTGCAGTAAAAGACAGATTAGCAGGAGAAAAACAGAAGTTTCCTGGGAGAGACCCAGGAAAACTGAGTAACTTCCTAAAGGTCCAAGCCTCCACCTTATTTAACATCTCTAGTTAATGACAAAAGAAGATGCAGGGGTGGGGAGCCAGTAATAGGGTTTCAGGCAAAGCACAATAAACAAGGGAAAAGTTTTTATGTAGACGTAAATCCATGTCTTCTCCATTGATAAGAGTTTAAGATTTCCTTCTTTTTTATAGATGAATAATGTTTCATTATACAGGGCTTGGAAAAATTAAGTTTACAGTTGTAATACAAATAAATAGTACAATAATTAATAAATAACAATACAAGTATAAATTCTGTGTTTTGCATACTTAAACTGTAAACCTACTTTTGCTCACCTCTCTATATGTATACATACATACATGTCTTGGCAATCGTAAATAATGCTGCAAGGAACGTGGTGGTGCCTATATATTTTTTAGGTAGTGTTTTTGTTTCCTTCACATAAATACCCAGAAGTGAGATTGCTGTATCATATGGTAATTCTATATCTAATTTTTTGAGGAACCTCCATACTGCTTTTCATAGGGGCTGTACCAGTTCTCATTCCCACCAACAGTAACCAAGGGTTCCCTTTTCTCTACATCCTCAACAATACTTGTTATCTCTTGTCTTTTTTTAATAGCCATTCTAACAGGTATCAGGTGATAATTTGATAGCTCATTGTGGTTTTGATTTGCATTTCCCTGATAGTTATTGATGTTGAGCACCTTTTCATGTACCTGTTGGCCATGTGCTTGTCTTCTGATTGTATCTCTTTAATGACATTTTAACTGTTTTATCTGCAAAATGAGTTTTGTGTATTCTCAAAGAGATTATCTTCTCCTGATATATACAGTGTGTCCCAAAAAATGTATAAACACTTTGGCTGCCATTATTAATTCCTATGGGTTAAATCTGAAAACAAAAAAACATCAATTGAGCTATCAGCTGTTAAAGTGTGTATACATTTTTGGAGGACACCCTGTATATTTACCTCTCTTCCAGTTCCTCAGTTATTATTTTTTATTTCTAGGTTACTAGAGATTTGTAGTGTGAATAATTCACTGTCTTTTATCCAAAAATATCTGTTTCAATTTATCCCTCGTTTTCATTTTTGTACTTTTCTTCTGTCTTCTACATCAACGGATTTATTCCCTGACATGCAAATGCTGCTATTCCTATTTCCTAGTGAGTTTTCTACTTCCTATGGTGGGGTTTTCCCTCTGGATTATTATTATTTTTTTATGATTCTCTTTTTATCTCTATTCATTTAATTATGTTCCATTTTATTTACCAATTAATAATTGAATGGTTTTAATTTGAAGGTAGTATAGGAGCACAAAAATTGAGTATTTTTTCTTTTTTATTGTTACAGATGTCCTTCATTCCTCTCCTTTGTCCCCCTCCCCCTAACCCCCTCCCCCCAGACCTTCACCTCATTATTGTCTGTGTCCATAGGCTATGCATATATGCATATATGTTCTTTGGTTAATCTCTTCCTGTCCTCCCCATCCCCTTCCCTCTGAGGTATGTCAGTCTGTTCCATGCATCCATGCTTCTGGACCTGTTTTGTTTATCATTTTATTTTGTTCATTAGATTCCACATGTAAGTGATATCATGTAATATTTGTCTTTCTCTGACTGGCTTTTTTCACTTAGTATGGTAATCTCCAGGTCTGTATTTTTAAAATAATGATAGAAAATACCCAACTAGAGTGCAGTATAATATAAAAAATGTAAGTTATTGCCTATGAACAATGGTGAATCTAAGGAATTATTTTAATGCCTGTGCCCTATGAAAACTGGACATTTTCTTGATCAGTAAGTGTGATCTAACCTAATGGGACATCTGAAATAAAATAAGAACATTAAAATTACCAACTTAATTCCACAAAAATAAATTTTAACACTTTCTATTAAAAAATATATAACATGTCTGTTTTCATTTGGAAACTGTTATGTGTTTGGGATTCCCTGTAGAACCCAAAGCAGGTGTTAATTATAAAATCAGGGGCTTCTGAGAATCTAATATGCACAGATCAATGCTGATGAAACTTGGCCATCCCTAATAGTTTCATGACAGGTGATATAATTGATGTTTATGCTTCAAACATAACTCATCAACCCAGAAGATTTAAAATGCTGATAAAGCCATCTGGAAACTTTATGTACTTATTGGTTAAAGAGTAGATTTTTGTCTTTTTATTTTAAATATAATAATTTTAACATTTTTATTAAGAAGAATGTGAAAGAACAGAAGGTATTGTTCACACTTCAGATTTAGAAAGTAACCTAAACTAAAAGTAGAACTATGTCAAACAAAGCCTAGTGTACAGAGACCACAACTGACTAACAGTGTGACAAGGAAGCAGACATTCGGATGGGAAAAAGTTGACTGGGAATAAAGCCAAAGTACATGGTGCATGTTGTGAACAAATAAATTTGATGAAGAAGCTTCAGGTTGCATAACCAAAAAACAGACCCATATTTAAAATATAAACACTGCCCTGACCAGTGCCTCAGCTGGTTGGAGCATCGTCTCATACACCAAAAGGTAGCAGGTTTGCCCAGCAGGGCATGGCTCAGCGGTTGAGCGTCCACCTAGGATCCAGGCGATCAGGGTTCGATTCCCGATCAGGGCACATGCCCGGGTTGCGGGCTGCAGCCGATCAATGACTCTCTCATTATTGATGTTTCTATCTCTCTCTCTCCCTCTCCCTTCCTCTCTCTGAAATCAATAAAGATATATTTAAAAAAAAACAAAAAAACAAAACAAACTATCTTAGCAATTTAGTAAAAAGTGTAGTATGAAATATTGGAGATAATGTTGAGAAAACAGGTAATATTATACCAAGTAAAGCCTTACATTTACAAGGTAGCAGGTTTGATTCCCGGTCAGGTCACACACCAAGGTTGTGGGTTCAATACCCAGTCAGGGCATGTGTGGGAGGCAACCGATTGATGTTTCTCTCTCACATTGATGTCTTTCTCTCTCTCTTTCTCTCTCCCCCCCCTTCATTTCCGTAAATAAATAAATAAATAAATAAATAAATAAATAAATAAAATAATGCCCTGCTGGCGTGGCTCAGCTGTTGAGCATTGACCAATGATCCAGGAGATCACGGTTTGATTCCCAGTCAGGGCACACGCCTGGGTTTTGGGCTCCATCCCCAGCAGAGGGCATGCAGGAGGCAGCCAATCAAGGACTCTCTCATCACTGATGTTTCTATCTCTCTCTCCCTCTCCCTTCATCTCTCTGAAATCAGTAAAAATATATTTTAAACAAGAAGAGTTTAAGACACACAAGGAGACAGTAGGCATGTGCTTACACAAAGGGACAGCCACCAGAAGAGGGTATCCATTTACAAGCCAAGGAGAGAGGCCTCAGAGCAAACCAACCGTGATGAACCCTTGATTGAGTTCCAGTCAAGCACCTTGATCTTGGAACACCAGCCCCTAGAACTGTGAGAAGTTAAATTTAGGTTGTTTAAACCACCCAGTCTGTGGTATGTTCTTAGGGCAGCCTGAGATAACTAATACACTGCCCCAGATGGAGATTCTTTTTCTGGGTTAACTGCCTTCCCAAACTGATTCATAACAGCATGTTCAATGGACTGTTATTTACCTTGTGAGGTGGGGATGGAATTTCTGCACTATGGTTATGTGATGTCCAAAACCAAAATATTGGAACCTGTCTAGATGAGCTAGACAACCATTTATCAATGACGTATACTCACAAGCCGGAGTAGGAGGACACTACATGACTGACTGTGGCACACAGGTATTGCACTCAGGGAGAGTGAATGAGCGGGCCCTGTGGGAGGCAGGGTGTGGGGTATCGAGAGGATGAGGTGATCCCTAATTCCCATGACAGCATGTAATCGGATTGTTTGCAAAGTCCACGGGCTGGTATGGAACATAAACCCACTTTTTAGGAATATGCAAGATATGGACCTTGTCCCACAAAATATTGGGCCTAAATTTTAGACCTTATACCACAGTGCAGTTTTCCATTCAAGTATTTTCTCTCTCAACTCAGACATCTGGTCTGAGGTTCTGACTTCTGCACACCAGCTCCACAGACTGATCTCCATCACCACAGCTTAATTTAAAATGACATATCTGTCAATAAGTATCACATGATCTCACTCATATGTGGAACATAATGAACAAAATAAACTAATGAACAAAATAGATACCGAGACATAGAACCATGAAAGAGACTAAAGAATTTCAGAGGGATGGTGGAGGTAGGGGGAATACTAATCAAAGAACTTATGTGCATATATGAATAACCCATGGACTCAGAAAACAGTGTGGAGAAGGTCTGGGAGCAAGGACACATACTGGGTGGAAGGGATCAATGAGAGTAAAAATGGGGCATCTGTATTACATTCAAAAATAAAAAAATAATTTAAAAAGTGAAATAAAATGACATTTGTAAGACGAATTTGCAGCATCCCCAAATTTATCTATTTATTTATTTAAAACATATCTTTATTGATTTCAGACAGAAGAAGGGAGAGGGAGAGAGAGAGATAGAAACATCAATGATCAGAGTCATTGATCGGCTCCAGCCCACAACCCGGGTATGTGCCCTGACCGGGAATCGAACCCTGATCGCCTGGATCCTAGGTCGACGCTCAACCGCTGAGCCATGCCTGGCGGGGCAGCATCCCCAAATTTAAACTGCCTTGACTCAGAGAATTGGCACTGACTGCTTTTACCTGGAGCAACTCCCGAATAACCCACCCCTTTTACTTTCCTGTAAGTCATAGAGGGTCTCTCAACATCCTCCTTACTTGACTGCAGATCCTACCTAGCAAAGTTCTAGGAGCAAAGGCAGGGACTGTATTTCATCATCCCTAGTAACAGCGCAGGGCTTCCAAAGAGTAGATGCTCAATTTAGTGTGGGGAATAGAAGAGAAAGGGAGTAAGAAATCTAACTTGTTAAGATCAACGATCTCCAAAATCTGTAATGAGCTAAGCACATCGGGGCATAAAGCAATTACACTTACAAAACAAGACTGAAAGGAGGAAGGAGAATCAAGGTTGATATTTTATTTTTTCTATTATCGCAACAATTTTACTGAGGGATTTTCCCCCGACGTCCACGAAATCATCTCTTATGATGTCAGATTTTTTCACGACAAAAAATAATCCTCAGACTTTACTAGGAGTAGAGACACTGGTGGACCTGGCCATGCACTATTCCCTGCCTGTGGCACTGGTGCCGGCCTCGGGTAGCCATCTGGCTTGTGCCCTTTCTACCTCTTCTCTCAAGGCTTCTTTGTATGGTGATGTGAAGGCACTTGGTACCGTATCGCTGAGTTTGGCCCAGAACTCCAGGACTTTCATCTTGCTTGTCTCACTGTAAGCTTTGGGACCCCACAGGAACTCGTAGCATGGAGGATCACTGTGGGGCACCTGGCGGTACTCCAGGTACTTGAGCTTCACTAGATCTTTGGTGATAAGCTTCCTAGGCTCCCCATAGATGTAGTGCTTCCTCCCAGGGAACACTCGCATGGCATTCAGGAATTCCCAGATCTCTTTTTCACTGGCACGGTTGCCATTCAAGAAGATCATGCCCAGGATATTCATCAGGAGACCAGTCTTGGGGAAGCCCCTGCCAGCACGCACCCTCCCACTATTGGGGAGTTTCAGCTTGCTCACAAGGTCATAGGAGTGTTTGGTTGAGTCCACTTCCTTCAAGTCAACCGCAAAGAGAACCTCAATGCTCTCAGAGGCTTTCTTGAGGATCTCAGGAAATTGGTGCTGGTACTTCTGGTCAACAGTGTTTAGCATGTCTTCTCCGAGAATGGGTTGCTTCAGTCTATACTTGTGCAAAATAAACTTCTGCAAGACAGCCGCCTCCATACTTAGAGGATCACAGCCTGGGTTCTCGGGAGGTAAGACCTCAGAGGAAGGTGAATGTTCCTCATCCTGGCTGCCCTCAGATTCTGTGTGAAAAGCAACTGAAGAGGTAATGGAGGTAGTTGGAGCTCTGCAAGACCCCTGGGAACAACTAGTTGGCTCAGTAGCTGAGGAGTGCTGGGGATTACCCTCCAAAACAGACGAGGAGGACGAGGGAGGCTCTTCTTCTATGGGGGCAGCTGCCTCAAACATCCTGCCACTCTTGGCTTCATCTTGGGATGCTTGTTGATTCTGAGTTTTGTGGCGCTGACTCCTGTGTCTCCGAGGCATGATGAGTATGGTCAGACACAATAGTCAGGAGTGGTAGGAGGAGGACAGGTGGTAGGGGTACCTGTTGGAGGAAGGTTGAGAGTGTGTGTGCCCCTTGGACATAGAAATAACACCTTGATTGGAAGGAAGGCTACATTTGCTGTTCCCCTCCAGGGCACCACTCGAAAAACCCACAGAGCTCCTGTTCTAATCAGCCTGTGCCCTGGGAAACCTTTAGGCTGCATCCTGCCAGTCCTGCCTCAGCCATACTGAGGTGACAGCAGGGGCTGGCAGTCTTTGAGTTTGAAGGTTGTCTTATTTCACATTCAAGAGCTTTATTCAACTGTTGGCACATCAAGGGACCAACAAGTATGAAGTGAATGGGAGACCTCAATTCATCACCCCTGTCTAGGTATTTCCAGGTTTGACTGCTCAGTGGAGGGTTTTCTGTCCTTGTCTCTCCTGGGGCCTCAGTCTTCACTAAAAGTCTACATTAGGCTTCCCACTGGGCCTTGTGTCCCCACCCCTTTAGTTGAATAGTGGCTACACCTTCAAACTAAGGATTTCACCTCCTGGGAAAAAAGTAAGGGTTGGGAGAGCTTCAGGTGATAGCCCTGTCCTGGGTCTTCAAGGGCTGAAACCAGGGGTGGGGTCAGATTCTTTGTCATCCCTTCTATTTAGGGGTGAATGACCCTCAGTCCTTGCCTTGAACCACCACTGTCATGTTCTGTAGTTCCGCCCTGACCCTTCAGTCTGCCCCTCATACGAAAATCAGAGCCAACCTGAGGCTTTTAGAGGAACTTCAGGAGCTTAGGCTCTGACCATATCTGTCCTTTGATTCTTAACAGCCAACTAAGGAATGATTTTTATGGTCTACTCACTGTTGTGCGGTGGGTGGTACCCACAGCCCTCCTAGTATTCACCTTGGCCTCTGGAAAGCCTAGAAATCAACTACTGGCCTCAGGCCATACCCCTTACACCAAGTCCTTCCCACCATTATGACACCATAGGAGGCAGTGATTATGTCACATCCTATAAAAAGTGGCCAGGTATCCCAGGGCAGCAGAAGGGGCGGGGTCCTGTGGGGCCCTCTGAATTCTGAGAGTAATGGGTTCCCGAAGTTCTCACTCAGGGTCCTCACCTTGACTCTTGAAAGGGCCTGGAACTCCTTCCAATCTTTACCTGAAGACCCTCCCCTGAGAATAAGTCCCTCACATCTCTGACACCCTTATACAGAGTCAGTCTGACTGCCCTGCCCAAGGCATCCCAGGGATGATGGCTTGGGCAGTCTCTGTGCCACCTCATGTTCCTAGTGTCTATGTTCCTCTCAGCTGTAATTCAGTGTTCTGCCCTTGTTTCCAGGCGGGGCCTGGGTTACCTCCCTGTACTGCAGACCACGGCCCTCACTTACTGAGGTGCCAGAGAGGAAATGTCGGGGGATGCACATGAGGCTCCCTGTCTGTCCCCTTCCAGGGATGACATCAGTCTTCAGGCTCCTTGGGGCCTGTGTGTTCAGGGTAGGAGTGAACCCTGCACCCTCACTCAGGAGGCCCCTGGGTCTGCTCTTTCTACCCACCGAGGGTCACCCATGTGTACCAAAGCCCTCATGTCCCTGAGAATCTAACATTAGTGAGGGAATGCTCAATCTGACACCCCTTCCTCAGCCTTCTAAGTCTGAGAGGAGGCATAAGCCAGTCTCTCTGTGGCTCCAGTTATTATGAGGTTCTTGTCTCCCCAGTCCCTATTCGTCAGAGTCCTCTTCTTACTCCTATCTGTACTGTGAAAGGCTTCGTGGGAAATGCCTTATCCTTGGGAACTCTTGATTAGTAGCCCTACTGCGCACCTAACTGAGAATGGGTTGATGCCAGGAATGATGTGAGATGGGGAAGCTGCAGCCACGGCAGACAGCCCAGGACAGGTGATGTGCTGCCAGAGAAAACACACTAGCCAGTCAAAGACTCTCAGCAAACTGTGCTTCTAGAAAAGGGATTTACTTCCTACGGGGCAGGGGCTGAGGCAAATGACTTTGTGAGACCCTGATCTTTCGAGGTTTCCTGATATTTCCTTTGCAGATTAGGATTTTATCGCTGAATACCATCTTTTGGTTTTTTATTCATACCTCACCTATAATTTGGTAATTATCTTGCTTGTTGCTGGGGCTCTGCTTTCCAAGTCAGTATTTGGAGTATGAAGCTATGATTTTTGACATCTGAAATACATTTTGAAAGCTGGGAGTAGGAAAAAGAATTAAGTGACATGAGTTGTACCTCGGACTTGGAGGAGTTAGTTACTCAGCATCAGCTCTAGTGGAATTCAGATCCGGGTCAAGCCCAGCTCTATCACTTACCAGCCTTGAGTATGAGACTATTTCAAGTGTTTGCTTGCAAAATGTGTCTGGTCGCCTTTCATGCAGGACCATGAATGTTCATTTCTGATGAAAGGCAAAGCAGCTGGAACAGTATTAGACAACTTTGGAGATTTAATGCATGGAAGTTATCAGTCAAGATGGTTTTGACCCCTGGATGATAACCACCTTGCCTCACAGAATTTAATTTCCATGCTATGATACAGAACATGCAACTGAATACAACACAGAAATCTGCATAAGCCGAAATGTTGCTGAGCAGGTAGGACTAAGTTGAATTCCCCCCATGGAGCATCTGTTATTTAATATGGGTGTGGGGATGTCTTCCCCAGCAAGACGCAGCACAAAGTTCATTTGTCTGAAGGACCAACAAATTCTCTCCCAGGTGCCTTTTTGTCCAAACCACCTTTCATTTTATTTGTTTCATTGCCACCATAACTAGAGCCCTCCCTTACAGTGTGCCCAATTACACTCTGATTCTCTAATTAAAATGCCATTATTAGGGAAGGAGATTTGGCTCTCTGAGCCCCCGAAAGGAGACATTTTTCCAGTGGCTTCTTAGCATCTTACTTTAAGGGAGTATCGTCCTTATTTCTCAGAAATACTCTGGACAATGTGTGCCCAAAACACTTAATTCTTGCACTATGCTCACATGCCCTGGGACAGGTGCACAGGACCCTTTCCAGTCTAGCTCCAGGTGGAGGTTTCTCTCTGGTTTTCCCACATCCCAAAGTAACTGATAAAAATCAGTTTTCCATTCCAGGCTTCACCTCTCAATTCTGCGACCCATCATCTGACAATCTGGCCTCTTCCCACCACTCCCTCAACTTCATCCATCCCATCATGCAGCCTCCTTGAAAATTACCTGTTCCCCACATGGCAGGACTGGAGGCTGCCAAGGTGAAACACTGCCTTGAGCACATGATGCACAATAGACTGCTCTCACCCACAGCCTCCTCTTCCCCACCTCTTCTCGTTCCATGTCATTTACTTATTTCTCACAGTGTGTGCCACCATCTTCCTTATATGACCCGTGCTGCTGCTCGACTCTCAATTCTATGGGCAGTGACTATCAGTCTTCTTATTCTTACCACCACTAGTACTATGAGACGGTTCCCAAGAGCAGACGGTCAATTAAAGCTGGAGGGGGAAAAAAGACAGGAGCAGGAATTCAAATTTTTAACAATTTAATTTCTCAAATGCAAATCCAGGTGTATGTTATTGAACTCACAGGAAAAGAACCAAGAGAACAGGGCAAACATAGAATGCACCGACCTCTACATTTGTGTCTCTATTTTGTTATCCCAATATTTTCCTGTATGCTTTTTCCCATTTCTAGGAAAAATCCTATTTCTGTGCCATGTTACCTTGCACTGCAGCAAAAAGAACATATTGAAGGCTGTTCAATCGGCTTGTAAAAAGCAAAACTCTTAAACTTAAACCTCAACAGCAATAAATGTGATAGCCATGACATTACTAAACTTAGATTCTGAAGCAAACAAACTTTCACTTAGAAGAACAACATTTGAAAGTATATATAATCCTAAAACTAACTCATTTGCAGAAGAAAACAAAACCCAATAGCATAAACGTTTTGTTCCCTAAAGAGCCCGCTACTCTCTATATTTCGAAGGTTGACTGCTCTCTTTAAACGCAAAGAGAGAAGCCCGGCCCAGACCTCACTAGACATGGGAGGAGCTACAGGACTTGGCCCTGGAAGAGGTAGTAGCCTTGGTAAAAGGGCCAACCATGACTGCGGCTCTCAGCCATGCTTTATCTTCCTCATCTGTCAAGGCCTCCTGATACAGGCTTGGGAAGGCACTGGGGGCCTTATCATCGAGCTTGGCCAGAACCTCCAGCACTTTCATCTTGCTGGTCTCAGCATGGGCTTTTGGCCCCCACAGGAACACATAGCTTGGAGGTTGACTGTCGGGCATCTGGTGGCACACCAGTTGCTTTTGCTGAACCAGATCATTGGTGATGAATGTCCTGGGCTCTCCCAAGATGGGATGGTTCTTCCCGGGGTGGATCCCCAACACATCGAGGAATTTCCAGATCTCCTCTTCGGTGGCACGGTTGCCCTTCATGAAGATCACTCCCAGGAGCAGCATCACGAACCCGGTCTTGGGCAAGACCTCATCACTGCTCAGGTCTCCCTCAATCGGGAGGCCCAGCTTGTTGAAAAAGGCATAGACGTGACTGTTGGTGTTGACTTCCTTGAGCTCCAGGCCAAAGACCAGCTCCAAGTGATGAGAGGCTCTCCTGAGGATCTCCGGGAAGTGCTCCTTGTGCCTCCTGTTGACAAACTTCAGCAATGCGTTGTGAGTGATGGGCTCCTTCCGGTTCAGCTTCTGCAGCAGGTACTGCATCAACTTGCTCACCTGCCTGGGTATAGGATCTCTGCGAGCCCTCAGAGTGGCGAGTGCTGCCTGAGAGGCGCTTACACTTTTCTTATCTTGGCTCGTGCCACTGGCATCAGATGTTGGGCCTGAGGCACCTGCTTCAAGAGAGCTAGTGGCTGAGGCTCCCTGAGGCTCCTGGGATGGGTCAGGTGCAGGGGAGCTGGGAGGAGAACCCTCGGGAAGAGGGCAGGGGAGGGACTCCTCTACCTCTGCTGCAGTGGCCTGAGCACCCTTGAGACTCTGAGTCTCACTCCGGGCCTTCTGGCATTTCTCACAGACGTGGTGCTTACTCTTCTGCCGCCGAGGCATGATGGCACTGGTCAGGGACAGCAGGCACCAGTGTGGCAAGAGAGTAGGTGATGCCGGCACCTGGAGGAGGGAGAACGAGATGGCTTGTGCACTCTCAGCCGGGAGAGTGCACCTTGCCTTTAACCAAAGCCATCTCTGCAGGGTCTGAGGGCAGTGTCCAGAACCCACAGCGCTCCTGTTCTGATCATACTCTGCCCTGTCAACCCTGAAGTGGAAGTTAAAGTGTACCTTAGGCTGAGAGCTGTAGAGTCCTACCTGGGTGTTCCCTGGGTAACTGCAGGGGCTGGGGGGGGGGGGAGGGGGGCGGTATACTGTGTCTTCGGTGTTGGGAGTGGCATCAGTTCACATACAGGATCATCAAGTCAATTACTGGCATGACCTGGGTCCCCACTCCCTGCTCTTGCTCTGAAGGTGACGCTCCAAATCTCCCTGCCACGGGTACGAATTGAGATGCTGCTTCTGGCAGGGGCACCCAGCACTGGTATCTCTCTGGAGCCCTCCCTGTCCTGGACTTTTTAGGTCCTCAGCTCTCATTCAGACACCTCACCTGGTCTCCAAGTAGGGCCTCAAGCCCCCCTTTCTGCTGTTGGCTTTCCCTTCATCACCTGTCCATTTCAGGGTGTGTCTTCCCTCAGTTTCCCTGCTTGGCACTGCTAGAGCCAGGGTCTCCTCTGTGTCGTTGTTTGTGGCCTATCACACTGAGGTCAGCACCCACCCGATATCCAGAGGAGGAATTGACTTTGGCGTTGTCTAGCTGCATTTGCCTGTTTCCTACCAGAGGAGTGATGTACCAATCAAATGGAGGGCCCCTTGGGAAAGCTGACACAAGGTGTGACCTCAGTGCTGCTTGACCCCCTACATGTGTATCTGCCATTACTCCCTCTGCTGTGTTGCGATCTCAGTTCTGAGGGGAAAGCCATCCCCTCCCTGATCCTTGAGCATAAATTAAGGGGCACTTCCGCCTGACTAATGCCTGGGTCTCCTTGAATGGCAGTAGTTGGGGATGCTGAGGTGTCCTCCATGTTATGGGGTCACTGTTCCCCACAGTGATCATGCTCCTCACCCCGAGTCTGCCCATCACTTGGACATCCTCCCTCTGCTGACCTGCTGCCAGCCCCTCACATCAAGAACTCATTTCCTCCACTCTCCCGAGGACAAAAGGAGGAAGCACGCTGGTCTTTAAACTTGCCCACACCTTCCAAGGCCAATGTCAGGACAAGGGCTATGCATGACCCGGTTCTGGGATGTGGGGTGCCCTCCTTACTAACCAGGGTCTCCTCTTTCCCTCTAGAGGACCTTTTCTGGGGTGTGGGGTGCCCTCCTGACCACGGTCCCCCCTTTCCCTCTAGAGGACCCATTTTGGAGAGTGGGGTGCACTCCTCACTCACCAGGGTCTCATCTTTCCCTTTAGAGGACCCATTCTGGATTGTGGGGTGCCCTCCTTACTCATCACGGTCTCCTCTTTCCCTGTACAGGACCCATTCTGAGGTGTTTGGTGTGCTCTTCACTGACCAGGGTCCCCTCTTTCCCTCTAGAGGACCCGTCCTGGGGTGTGGGGTGCCCTCCTTACTGACCAGGGTCCGCTCTTTCCCTCTAGAGGACCCGTTTTGAGGTGTGGGTTGCCTCCTTACTCACCAGGGTTTCGTCTTCCCCCTCTAGAGTACCTGTTCTGGGGTTTTGGGGTGCACTCTTTCCGCACCAGGGTCTCCTTTTTCCCTCTAAAGTACCTTTTCTGGGTTGTGGGGTGCCCTCCCTACTCATCAGGGTCTCCTCTTTGCCTGTAGAAGACCCATTCTGAGGTGTGGCGTGCCCTCCTTACTGACCAGGGTCCCTTCTTTCCCTCTAGAGGACCCGTTCTGGGGTGTGGGTTGCTCTCCTTACTGATGAGGGTCTCCTCTTTCCCTCTAGAGGACCTGTTCTGGGGTGTGGGGTGCCCTCCTTACTGACCAGGGTTTTGTGTTTCCCTCTAGAGGACCTGTTTTGGGATTTGGAGTGCCCTCTTTCCTCACCAGGGTCTCCTCTTTCCCTTTAGAGAACCCATTCTGGATTGTGGGGTGCCCTCTTTCCTCACCAGGGGCTCCTCTTTCCCTTTAGAGGACCCGTTCTGGATTGTGGGGTGCCCTCCTTACTCATCACGGTCTCCTCTTTGCCTGCAGAAGACCCGTTCTGAGGTGTGGAGTGCCCTTCTTACTCACCAGCATCTCCTCTTTCCCTCTAGAGGACCCATTCTGAGGTGTTTGGTGTGCTCTTCACTGACCAGGGTCCCCTCTTTCCCTCTAGAGGACCCGTCCTGGGGTGTGGGGTGCCCTCCTTACTGACCAGGGTCTGCTCTTTCCCTCTACAGGGCCCGTTTTGAGGTGTGGGTTGCCTCCTTACTCACCAGGGTTTCGTCTTCCCCTCTAGAGGACCTGTTCTGGGGTTTGGGGTAGACTCTCTCCTCACCAGGGTCTCCTCTTTCCCTCTAAAGTACCTTTTCTGGGTTGTGGGGTGCCCTCCTTACTCACCAGGGTCGTCCCCGATTTCCCTCTAGAGGGCCTGGGATTTCTCTGTGGGCAGGGGCTGAGCCAGAGCCCAGCCCCCTCAGGCTCTTGCCTTTATTCCCTGAGATCCCGACACCCCAGGGGTGGGAAGGTACAGGGGGAGTGAGGGCACTTTAGGCCTAAACGCCATTTTGGCGCCTCCAGGGCAGAGAGCAGGGCCGGGGTGGGGCAAGGCCTGTGAGGCCGCCTCTTTTCAGGGGAAGTGGGGTTACAGTTGTCGGGGAAGTGTCCCCGCCATCCACTCAGGACAACTCGCACCTTGACACTGACAAGACGTGGGGCTCCTCCCTCTGCTCAGCCTGGACAGCAGCGGTCAGAAACGGCCTCGCCCCCCCGCAGCGCCCTTCAGAGGAAGTTAGGCGGGGCCACTTCCTGTCATGCGTGTTGGCCCACCCGGAAGAGGCGGGGTCTCACAGGACTCGCTCACGAGCCCCCCTTCATGGGCCCTTGGCAGGTGCTGCGCCTTCTCCCGCTGCTGTGCTGAGTCGTCCGGCCTCAGACCAAGGCTCTCATTTCCCTCAGAACCCCAGGAGGAAGTCTTTGGGCGCCTGAGCTTAGCAGCCACGCCTGGGGCCTCCCAAGGCTGACATTAATGGGGTCCCCTCCCCCCGCTCAATCCTCTCTCAGTGTCTTCCTTCACTCCTTGTGCAGCTGAGTTACCTCCTCTCTGCTGACCTGAGGCCAACCCCTCCCATGAATGACCTCAACTCCCTGAGACTCCTGATCCTGGTGCAGGTACATCTCATGTGGCCACTCCTGGCTGAGGCCTCCCACACATGTCTGCAGGGCGTGAGGATCCAATGGGTTCCATCGTGCTGGGGGAGGCAGCTTGCCTTACTTCTAGCAGGCCCTGGAGTCCTCCTTTTCCAAAAGAAAGGCTTCCTTTCCTGACAAAGATCCTCAAGAACCCTGGGCAAGGGGGAGTGCTCCTTAGCCTCACAGCTCAGCCTGGGACCTCTCTTGGCTGACATCAGTATCATTGCTCAAGTTTTCTAAAATGAATTGTTTGCAGTTACTGTGCTACTTGCTCTTCTACTGTAATCTGTGCTCATAGTCTATTAAGATGATCATTTAAAAGCCCAGGGGTGAAGGCCTGGGGAGGGAGTGGGAGTGCAGGGGGGGGGTAAATGGGGGAAAAAGGGAACTCTCTGTAATACTTTCAACAATTAAATTTAAATTTAAAAAATAAAATAAAATAAAATAAAATAAATAAAATAATAAATAGCAGGCCTGTCCTCATCCAGTAACAAATTTTCAAGGGGTTGTATCACAGCTTCTGGACTCATACTGCCACAATCATCCCATACTTTGGTCCTCACGGTACCCTATGGTCCTGGCCCACGGGCTCTGGGGTGATGCTAATGGGTCCTTCAGTAAAGCAATAGGAAGTCTGCCTCCCAGTGTACCCTGAAAAAATCAAGGCTTGAACATCAAAATCTTCTTCCAAATGTTCCTCTCAATCTGCCTTTATTGCCACCTTCAGACCAGTATCAGCATCAAGACCATCTCCCCACCTGCCCGCACATGCATTCTAGTTCAACTCTCACTTAAGGCCCTCCAGAGGTTTGTCATTTTTCTTGTTTTGTTTTTCCCCCATTGTCAGTACTTTTTTTTGTTATTCCTTCTTTATTTTCTCCAGGGATGATTTTTAGTGTAAGAAACAACAGCCTGAGTTTGGTTGTCACCTTTGCAGTTATAGGTAAGGCATTAAGTCTGTAAATATATTCAGGAGAATTGACATATTTACAGCATTCTGTTTCCCTTCTATAAACATAGTATTCTGCTCTGAGATGTCTCTTTCATAAGCTTATCAGTAAGTTGTTACAGTTGCTCCAAAAAATCTTGTACATTTCTGCTCAATTTTCTGTTAGGTATGTCTTGTACAGTATTGTTGTTGTGAATGGTATATTTTCCATTATATGTTCCAATTTGTAAGTGATTTGGTTTGGCCAGAGTCCTGGTTTTGCTATAGAGTCTTTCATACACCCGTTTTCTGAAGTTCCTTTCAAGGTGCATTTCTTTGCACCCATTTCTCTGTATTTTTTAATTAGGAGATCACAGTTTTCCCATTATTATCTCTTTCTTTGCATTATTCTTACCTCTTACTTACTTTGGTATTTGTATTCTTGTGTAATAGTTGTGTACCGGCTATATATTTTCGTTGACTGGTAAACTGTGTACTTAATACCAAATATCTTTGTTCTCCTCTGAACTCTATCGGTTATGCTCATCCAGATTCACATGGGGTATTCATTGGGGAGCTTGCAAAATGGAAATTCTGTCCTAATGCAAGTTCGCTAAAACATACTATCATGAACTTGTGTGCATGTTTCTTGAAACTTTTTCTTTAATGCTACATTTTCACATGTTTTTTATGTTTTTTTCCCTAATGGAGCGATTTACAGTTGACAGTATTTTCTAATGTTTATTAACTGGCATTTTGGAAATACCATGTATTTACGCACAATATTTGTGTCTATGTGACATTGACTTAAGTGTTGTTATATTGAGGGAGCCTCATCTGGCCTATGTCTGAAGAATGGTAGCCTGTTACAATGATTGAATAACTCCCAATTTTTTTGTATGGTTTAGAAGAGTTTACATGAGATGGTATCTTGTTTTTCCTATGCCTTTGGGTGTTAACAAGTACTCAAACCTGGCTGGTCTTGCAGTATTTTGATGTAGCCTTGGGTTAGAGTGTAGTTTCTCTTTGTAACATGTCCATTAGAGATTTCTGTTTCCCTGTGGACCTATTTAACCATTTATATTTTGCCTAAAGTGCTCCATTTGACTTGAATTTTCATATAGAAGGCATGATATTTAAATAAAATCTTCTTATTGTAGATATTCTCAAACATATGCAACAGTACAGAGAATAGAATAATGAACCGAGTTACCTGACATGCCTCATCAGCAACCCTCCGTTTTTATAAGAAGAACCTTGTTCATATCAAGGTTAGGTATTTGGTTATTGGCAAGCATACTCTAGAGATAACAATACGCACTTCCCCTAGGAGATATATGGTGTCTGTTTTCTCATTTGTGCTGATGTGGGCAGTCACCTTTATCCATAAGTCCATTAGAGACTGCAGAATGTTTATCCTATAATTTTACAATTCCTTTGAGTCTATGACCTGGAATTCTCCTTTTGGTAGAACTTTGTCCTTGTGCACCTTTCGTTATCTTGAGATATGGGTAATGCTTCTTTAATGTGTTCTATAATATTTGCTAATTCTCTTCTGCACCTGATTTTTTCACAATTTTATTATTCTGGTATTACTTATTTCTGCTTATTCCATGTATCTTTGTAATAGTTATAAAATTGTTATATAAATCCTCTCCATGAACTAGCTTTCACTAGTTCTTGACTCTACTGTCTTCTAATTCATTGTTTTCCATTTATCTTTATTGTTTCCTACATTTCTACTTCTTTGTGTTTTATACGCTATTCTTTCTCTAGCTTCTTGAATGTTTTGGATGTTTTAAACATTTTTCTAATAAATCTGCCTAATGTAATTAATATCCCTCTAAGCACCACTTGGGCTGTTGTTTCCAACAATAGTGCCCCAGAGCTTTATGTGTAGTGCTCACATTTTTACAAGTTGAATATACCTCTCTTAATGCTCTTATACTCTTTTCGGGTGCGTGTGTTTGTGCATACAAGCACTGTGAAAGCAACAGTTATTTAAAGAAAGTTTCATTTCAGGTCCTTGGGGTGTTTTGCTTTGTTATATTTTTATTAAGGATTGAAGAAACTTAAACAAATATCACTGCTAGTAACAGAGTTGGCTTTTCATAAATGAAAAGAAGTTGTCACATGGAAAACTTAATTAAAATAATTGGCCGAGGACAAAATTCAGATTATCCAGGAAAACAGAAACTACTCTAAATACATAACAGTGAGAGGAGTTTCTTCATGAACTGTATTTTTCCATCAGTTTCAAGTTTATGGTGAAATTGGGCAGAAAATACAGCGTGTTTCCATATACCCTCTCAACCCCTCACCCACAGTTTCTCCTATGGTGAACATCTCCTCTTGGCATTAGTGTAGTATATTTGTTACAATGAAACAGCCACTACTGATGCATTATTTTTAACTAAAGTACCCAGCTAACATTAGTGTTCATTCTTTGTGTTGTATATTCTGTGGGTTTTGACAGACATATATGGACCTGTATCCGTCCTACTGATACACTGCACCAGAACTTCCTTGTCCTTTACTTTACTTCTTCATCTCTCCTTCTATGCCTCTGAACTCCTGATCTTTTATACTGTCTCCATAGTTTAGCCTTTTAAGAATGTCACATAGTTGAAATTTTATAGCATGTAGCATTTTAGATGGGCTACTATCACTTAGTAGCAGGCATGTAGGTGTCCTCCATGTTTTTTCATGCTATGATAGGCTTTTATATTGATTGCTGAACCATATCCCATGGTACACAGGTACCCCAGTTTATTGATCCATTCATCTACCGAAGGACATGTTGGTCGTTTCCTAGTGTTGGCAATTATGAATAAAGCTGCTAAAGCATTTGTGTGCAGTCTTTTGCATGGACATAAAATTTTACTTCCATTGGGTAAACACCAAGGAGTGAAGTTGGTGCATTGTATGGTAAGGCTGTTTACTTTTGTAAGATCCTGCTAAACTGTCTTCTCATGTGACTATACCATTCTGCACTCCTACCATCAGTGAGTGAGTTCTTGTAGCTCAGCCTCTTCTCCAGCATTTGGTCTTGTCAGTGTTTTAGATTTTAGCTATTTTAATAGATGTGCACTGATGTCTTTTTGTTTTAATTTGCAATTTCCTAATGATATATGATGTTAAACATCTTTTCATGTGCTTATTTGTAGAAAATTCCTACCATTTCTTCCTAAGGATTTGATGAAATTCATCAATGAGCCCACCTGGGAATGTTGTTTTCCATCTTGGAAGATTTGTTAATTACTGATTCAATTTCTTTAATACAGGCAGGTCTATTCAGATATCTGTTTTCCCTTGTGTCAGATTTGGTAGATCGTGCATTTCAAAAAAATGGCTCATTTCATATGGTTTATCATATTTTGGGCATAAGGTTGTTCATAAGATTTCTCTATTATCGTTTTAATGTCTATGGAATCATTAACTATGGCCCCCGTTTATTTCTGATAGTAGTAATTTCTGTCTTCTCTCTTGTCTTAGTTAGAATGGCTAGATTTTTATCAATTTCATTGATGTTTTCAAAGAATTGTATTTCGCTTTTACTGTTTTCCTCTATTCATATTTTATTATTATTGATTTCTGCTCTAATATTTATTTTTTTGTTTCTTCTGCTTAGGATTTATTTTGGTGTTCTCTCTCTTGTTTCTTATGGTAACTCTTCAGATCATTAGATTAGATCTTCCATCTTTTCTAGTATATGCATTCAATGCTATAAATGTCTCTTCAAATATTGCTTGGTCTTTTTTTTTTCTTTTTCAGAAATGAAATGCTGGTTGAAATATAAAACAGTCTTAGGGGAAATACTGCTGTTCATTCATTATTTTTTACCTTTTGTCGAGAATGTAGATTTTTAAAAAGAAAAATTAAAAAACACTATGAGAATTACATTGCAAAGTAATATGTATATGTCATCTATAACAGAAAATCTGCAGAATCACAGTTGGTGTAACTTAGGGATTAATGAGTCATGGAAAGAGAGCCATGGCTGGAAAAGACAAAGAAATAAAAATGGTCCCTGCAGAAGAGTGAATATGATTCTTTCTGCAAAAAAAAAAAAAAAAAGGTTATGCAACAGGTTATGCCATAGGGAGAAAATAGTGAGACACTACATGAGATTATATCAACTTGAGCAAAATGATTCATGCCTTTGTTTGGAGGGCAATATATGAATGCAAACTTTAAAACTGAAGGACATTGAGACCAGAAAATAAGTATGTGAGATGGACCTAACAACTGGGAAGATAACAGTATTTACAGAAGACAAGAATTAAGAAAGTCAAGAATTCCAATTCTGTTGCCATGGAATTTACTTTGTGAAAGATATGTTATCTCAAGAAATTTTGTGCTGAATAAGAGCCTATAAAGGAAAACTTGATTGATTTTGCATCGTTTGCATGACAATCAATTAAGTTTAGAAGAGCAGATTGTGGACCTGGCTGTTTTGCCTCAGTGGTTAGAGCATAGGCCCTCAGACTGAAGGGTCACAGGTTGGATTAAGGTCAAGGGCATGTACCTTGGTTGCAGGCTCAGTCCCCTGTGCCAGGGCACGTGCAGGAGGACACCAATTGATGGGCCTCTCTCACATCGATATGTCTCTCTCTCTTTCTCTCCTTGTCATATGCCCTCTCTCAAACAAACTGATGGAAAAAATATCCTGGGATGAGGATTCACGAACAAACAAACAAAAGGTCCATTGTCAGTCACTACTTGGAATTAATGGCAGCAGTGAAAAATTACATATTTTTAAATAGCACAATTGCTTTATATGAGCTTGGACAGCAAACATATAAACACAACATTTTTAATACTGACAGCGGTAAATGTTATTTATCGCTGCCAATATTAGCTGCATACAGTCCTTCATATGAATATTGAATCCAATTATGTCAGGGAGAATTTGCTTCTATATATCCCTAGGTGTTGGGCTTGGACAATAAACATATAAACCACATGGCAAGATGGCTAGCAAATATTTGCCCAATATTTTTTAAATGTCAGTTAATATTATCATTTTTATCCCAGATGATACCACCCACCTCCCTTGGAATTTGTTTGAATCCAGGAGATGTCATAGAACATGTAATATTCTCAAAGAACACTGAAAGAACAAAATGTTGTCCCAAGCTAATAAGACTAAGACAAATTTCCACATTAGAGCGCTTGTCATTTAATTTAGATGGGGAATGGCCTCCACCAGCTGGATGCACCTCAAGCTCCTAGAATTGGTGTCAAAGAACAAGTCCTTCCATCCATCCCAGTTGTCCTTCCATCAAAACCACCTCCGCTTACATTCATTACACCCTGGACAAAAGCTAGCCCTCACTCAGGTTTTGCCAGATTCACTCAAGATAACACGAGTGAAATGCCCTTTGAAGGGAGCAGGCTCTGCCTCTTCCACTTCACGTTAGAGAGTGTCAGCACAGTGGCTTCTTGGCATCTCACCTCAAGGGAATATCATCTCTCTTTCTCAAGAACTCCCTGGAGATGATGAGCATGGCACACCTACTTTGCACATTGTGTTCAGTGCTTGTGAAAAGAACAAAGGCTACCTTCCTTTCCTGACCCAGGTGGAGATTTCTCTCTGGTCTATCCAGAGTGCCAAAGTAACTTGCAGCAGCAGTTTTCTATCATAAACCGAATGTTGGTGTCCCCTTCCCCTGTCACACCAATTCCTATGTTGAAGCCCTAATCCCCAGGGAGAAGGTGTTTGGAGGTGGAGTATTTGGGAGGTAATTAGGTTTAGTTGATGTCCTGAGCATGGGGTAGCCATGATGTGATTAGTGTTCTTCTAAGAAGCACAAGATAGACTAGAACCCTCTCTACCAAGTCAGGACACAGGGAGAAGGACGCCATCTGCAAGCACAGAAGGAAGCTCTCACCAGGAACTGAATCCATGGCACATTGATTGTGGGTATCCCAGGCTCCAGAACTGTGAAAAATGTTGTTTAAGCCACCCAGCCTGTGGTATTTCGTTACAGCAGCGGGAGCAGACTAACATGCGCTTTGCCTCGAACCCCTCAAGCATACCATTGGAGGGCCTGGCCTCTACTCACCATTTCCACAACCCCCACTGACCCAACACACAGCATAAATGAAAATTCCATCCCGCTCAGGCATTACAGTTTCCCACAGTCCCCAAACTGCCTTGCTCAGGACATTTCTACTTAACTGCTCTCATGAGGAACACCCTCTTCCTCACCCATTACTGTTACTTTACCTCTAGTTCCTAATGGGTGCTTGGACAGCTCACTCATTTGAGTGCAACTTGCAAGCGATAAAATTATATGAGTAGGAGCTGAATTTCCTTTAGCATCCCAGTACTAACACTGAGACTTCCCAGCAGCAGATAACTCAGTGTGGGGCAGATAAAACAACCAGCAAACACAAGATCTAATTTGTTAAGATTTTATTTCTCCTACTTCTTGAATGAACTAACAACATCAAAGTTTAACTCAGTTAATTGTACAACACTGGACACTAAAAGGAATGAGCAAACGTAAGAATGATCATGCTTATTTTTTTCTATTCCGTTATCCCTACAATTAGACTCTGGGATCCTTTTACATTTCCAAGAATATTATCACTCTTCTAATATTACATGTCCTGGTCTGTAGGACAAAGAGCCTTGGACTTCTCTGAGGGTGGAATGGTTTTGCTGGCCATGGCCCTGTAAAGTGCACGGATTTGTGCAGTAGTGGCAGCCCTGGCTGCTTCTGTGGCTCGGGCTCTCTCTTCCTCATCTCGCAAAGCTTCTTCATAACAGCTTGGGAAGGCACTAGGGAGGGTATCATTGATCTTTGCCCAGAACTCCAGCACTTTCATCTTGCTGGTTTCAAGATGTGCTTTTGGACCCCACATGAACTCGTAGCGTGGAGGATCACTGCCAGGCACCTGGTGGCACTCCAGGTATTTTAGCCTCACAAAATCTTGGGTGATGAGCTTCTTGGGCTCCCCAAAGACAAAGTGCTTTCTCCGAGGGTACACGTGCATCAGACGCAGATCATTCCAGATTTCTTCCTCAGGGACACGGTTGCCGTTTATGAAGATCATGCCCAGGATATGCATCAGGAGACCGGTCTTGGGTAAGCCTCTGCCAGCACGCACCCTCCCATTATTGGGCAGTTTCAGTTTGCTGACAAGGGCATAGGAGTGACGGGTTGAGTCGACTTCCTCTATATCTAATGCAAAGAAAATTTCAATTTGCTCACAGGCTGTCTTGAACATTTCAGGAAATTGGCCTTGGTAATCTTCCCCGACAATATTCAGCATGTCATCCTTCAAAATGGGCTGCCTCATTTTGTACTTGTACAGAAGGAATAGCTCCAAAGACACAGCCTTGTTTTTGAAATCATCCGCCTCTGAGAACTCACTTAAGAGAGGGGCCTCAGAGGACTCTGCCCCATCATCCTCTTGGCCCTTGGAAGCTTCATCAGATCCAGGGCAAGAAGCAGCTTCAGAAGTAGTGGTGGTGGTTGGCGCACTTTGAGGCCCCTGGGAAGAGCTACAGGACCCAGCCCCAGGCTTACCCTGACTAATACCTTCACACTGAGGAGAGGAGGAGGGAGTGGACTCCTCTTCTGCTGCTGCAGCGGCCTGGGCATTGCCACAACTCTGAGTCTCACTTCGGGCCTGGGGGCGTTTCTTGCTTTTGTGACCCCGAGGCATGATGATGCTATGGTCAGGGACAGCAGGAAATGAGGAGATGTGGACACCTGTATGGAGGAGAATGAGATGGTGTGAGCGCCTTCAGCAGCAAGATTGATTCTGCCTTGGCCTTAACCAAGGCTGCCTCTGCAGGTTTCCTTGAGGGTAGTGCTCTAGCCACCCACAGGGCTCCCATTCTCATCACACTGTTCCTTGAGAAATCTGTGGGGGCAGTCGGAGGGAACCTTAGACTGCAGCATGCCAGTCCCGCCTAGGGTGTACTGGGGTGACAGCAGGGGTGCTGCCAGGGGGGAGTCTCCGTTGCAGGGTGTGAGGTTCTTCTCAGTTCACAATCAGAAACACCGTGTCAACTGTGGGCAGGTCGTGGGCCCCCTCTATTCTGCTGCTCTGAAATTGATACCTCAAACCAAAGCTAGCACCTCCCTGAGACCCAAAAGGAGACAGTGGAAAGGTTCCTTAGCTCCTATGCCCGTCAGGGGGCACCCAAGTGAGAGTTCTGTGGCTGCTTGGGTCCTCACTTCTTCATGGGCTGCTTGGGTCCTCACTTCTCGTGCAGGGTACTCCCCTGGTCTCCACGTAGTGCCTGGTATACCTTCCTTCTGCTGACTGGCAACTGCACCCTCACACTAAAGACCTCTTTTCTCTTACATTGGCCATACCTAGGTGAGGGTGAGTCTCAGCCTGGCAGGCCCACCCTGAGCCTTCAGGAACTGAACGCAAAGGTGGGGCTCAGCATTCCTGTTTTGTTACTCAATAGTGGGTGGTCCGTCCAATCTTTCTTTTGACTTTTAGCATAGCCTGAGACTCCTCTCTCTTTCCAGTGTTCCCGAGAACCCCCTGCCCGCCCCCCACTGCCAGGAGGATGAGTCACCCAACCTGCCCATTTTCTCCCAAGCTGACAATAGGGTTTCTCTTGTACAGCTGAGGTACCAGGCAGAGGACTCCACTTCTTAGGCAAACCAGGTGGGGGTTCCCTCAGAAATCATGGTCCAGGGAGCCCCTTAACCCCTGAAAAGACCTGGCTATCCTCCTACTGCGGAGGGAAAACTGTCCCTTTTGAATGAACTCTTTCAATCCCGCTGCCCGGCAGCCCCCATGCCCCCACCCCTACCCCCATCTCCCACCCCCACCCCACCGCCCAAGGCACCAAAGGAGAAAATGAGCGCCAGCCATGATGCCTGATGTTATGGAAACCGCAGGCATCCCAGTCCGCTGGCAGGCCGGGGACTCTTGGGCCTCACAGGGGCCCGACTCCTGCCGCACCTGGGAAGTTGCCTAAGTTGAGGCCCCTCCACTCAGACCAAGGCCCTCACACGCCTATGACCCTGTGAAGGGACTACCCACCACTGAAGGGACCCTGCTTGTAGAAGCAGCCTGACAGACTCGCCCCGGCCTCTCAGGGTCGAAGGCAGCGGCAAGGTCCGTGTCACCTCATTGATGGGGGTGCACCGGCCCCTTAGGACACCCAGAGTTCCCTCCGACCTGGGTTTTCTTCAGGGTTGGCTACCCTTCCCCTCAGGTCAAGGCGGTCAGCTTCCCGATCCATGACGCATGGAGTAGGGAAGGAAGGCTCACATCCACCCGACTGCCACGCTTGGCTCCTCAGGGAGCGGCAAGCAGGTCCTTGGAAGGACTTTCTGCCTGAGTCTCCTCATCTTGACCCAGGTTAGGGCCTTCTCCATTCTCTGCTGAGCTGGGCCCGCCCACTTACAGCAAGACCCACACCTTCCTGAGACCCTTGGGGGGGAAAGGTCACTCAGCCTGACTGCTTTGCCCAGGGCGGCCCAGGGCGCCCCAGGCCTGAGAACAGGGGCAGGGCTTTGGGGGCGGCGGCACAGGCCGGTCTGTGCCTGGGACGGGTCCCTGATTCTCCGTCCAGCCTCCTCACCTGGCCTGGAGCTAAGGCCTGGGGCTCCTCACTGGCCTGCCCTGAGGTAAAGTCTCTCACTTCCTAAGTCGAGGAGCTGGGAGGGAGCGAGCGCTCCCGTCAGGGCACCAGCGACAGGGCCGCTCGGGCCTACAGCTCGGGGGATCTCTGGCGCTGTGCAGAGACGTTGTGGGGCGCAGCGCACCCTCAGTCTCACACAGGGTTGTCAACCACACTCCTCTCAGGACCTGGGGCCCTTCCCTGGGCCACAGCCCTTAGGGCAAGGCTCACCTCTCAGAGGTGTTCCCCCAGCCAAGTCAGCCCCCGACCAGGTCTCAGAGCAGGTGAGGGGAAGTGTCCGCACACCCGCTCTAGGATTGCGTTTTTCATCCGGGTCCTCACCTGGGCTCCTGTCTCTCTAATGAAAGGCTTCCTGGGAAATGCCACACCCCTGCAAACCCTTGAGAAACCTCCCTGCTCAGGTCCCACAGAGAAGAGCTCTGTGTCCCAAGAGGGGTGTGAGATGGGGAAGCTGAGGTACCAGGCAGAGGACTCCGGGCACAGGGCCGGCTCTCAGACAAAAACAAGCCCAAACAATCAAGCTAAACCTAGGCTCTTCCAGTCCTTCTCGTTAGCACCCAGACTTGGCCGTCTATGTAACTTCTGTTCCGAAAGATGGACTTATCATAGGAAACGGGTAGAGCCAGATATATTTTGGAATAGAGAGAGGAAAAGTGAATGAAGATATGTAAGGTCTGCTTCAGGCTGGGAGAGGTGGGGCAGTGTGTGCCCTACAAGAACAGATGTATTCAGGCTAGGGGTCTAGTCTAGTTCTGTCACTCAGGGCCTTGTGACTATCAGAGTATGACAAATTCCTCATCTGCCAACTGGGTGTGATAAACCCTCTCTAGGAACACTGTGGGAACACACATCTTGGAAGCATCTGCCAAGATGACTGGCAAATACTGGGTATTTCATGAATGGCCGTTATGAATTTTCCCTGTACAGAATCACCCTACTTAGACATTTTCAAAAACCCAGGGTATGTCTGAGAAAATGCGACACTCTCAGAAAGAACACCGAATCAGCCCAAAATTCACTTTGCAATGCAAAATTAAATAGCCTTTCTCCATTAGAGCATTTATTGTTTAATATTGGTTGGGTGGGGGGTCCTTTCCTCTTACCTTTATGCAGCTCACAGTTTCTAAAATTTCTTCAAGGACCACCAGCTCATTCAATCTTTCACGGCTGTCCTTTCATTCAAACCTCATCCATTTCCTTTTTCTGTCTTTCCACCAAAATCTAGCCCTCTCTTAGAGTTTGCCTATCTCCACTCAACATACTCTAATTAAAATGCTCTTTTTATGCACTGGGATCTGACCCTATGACCTCAAGGCAGAAAGGGTCAACATGGAGGCTCTGTGCCTCTCATCAAAAGGAGTTTACCATTATGTGTCAGAACCTCCTGGAGAGAGTGTACATAGAACACCTATTTGTGTCCTCTATTTTCCTGCATTGAGATAACTATGGAGACACCTCTGATTCCTGCCTGTTGGAGGCTGAATTGTGCTCCCCCCCCCCAATTCATGTTGATGCCGAAACTCCCAACACCTGAGAATGTGACTATAGTTGGAGGTAAGTTCTTTAAAGGGATGGTTAAGCTTAAAAGAAGCCATTAGTATAGGCATGATCTAAATTTATTGGGACCCTTATAAGAGTTTAGGACACATGAGGAGACAGCAGGCATGTGTTCAGTCTGCCCTTCATACTAAAGTCAGAGCCAACCTGAGGCCCTTAGAGGAACTTCAGGAGCTTGGGCTCTGACCATACCGGTCCTTTGATTCTTGTAGCCAACTAAGGAATGACTTTTATGGTCTACTCACTGTTGTGCGGTGGGTGGTTCCCACAGCCCTCCTAGTATTCACCTTGGCCTCTGGAAAGCCTAGAAATCTCTGACTACTGGCCTCAGGCCATACCCCTTACACCAAGTCCCTCCCACCATTATGACACCATAGAAGGCAGTGATTATGTCACATCCTATAAAAAGTGGCCAGGTATCCCAGGGCAGCAGAAGGGGCGGGGTCCTGTGGGGCCCTCTGAATTCTGAGAGTAATGGGTTCCCGAAGTTCTCACTCAGGGTCCTCACCTTGACTCTTGAAAGGGCCTGGAACTCCTTCCAATCTTTACCTGAAGACCCTCCCCTGAGAATAAGTCCCTCACATCTGTGACACCCTTATACAGAGTCAGTCTGACTGCCCTGCCCAAGGCATCCCAGGGATGATGGCTTGGACAGTCTCTGTGCCACCTCATGTTCCTAGTGTCTATGTTCCTCTCAGCTGTAATTCAGTGTTCTGCCCTTGTTTCCAGGCGGGGCCTGGGTTACCTCCCTGTACTGCAGACCACGGCCCTCACTTACTGAGGTGCCAGAGAGGAAATGTCGGGGGATGCACATGAGGCTCCCTGTCTGTCCCCTTCCAGGGATGACATCAGTCTTCAGGCTCCTTGGGGCCTGTGTGTTCAGGGTAGGAGTGAACCCTGCACCCTCACTCAGGAGGCCCCTGGGTCTGCTCTTTCTACCCACCGAGGGTCACCCATGTGTACCAAAGCCCTCATGTCCCTGAGAATCTAACATTAGTGAGGGAATGCTCAATCTGACACCCCTTCCTCAGCCTTCTAAGTCTGAGAGGAGGCATAAGCCAGTCTCTCTGTGGCTCCAGTTATTATGAGGTTCTTGTCTCCCCAGTCCCTATTCGTCAGAGTCCTCTTCTTACTCCTATCTGTACTGTGAAAGGCTTCGTGGGAAATGCCTTATCCTTGGGAACTCTTGATTAGTAGCCCTACTGCGCACCTAACTGAGAATGGGTTGATGCCAGGAATGATGTGAGATGGGGAAGCTGCAGCCACGGCAGACAGCCCAGGACAGGTGATGTGCTGCCAGAGAAAACACACTAGCCAGTCAAAGACTCTCAGCAAACTGTGCTTCTAGAAAAGGGATTTACTTCCTACGGGGCAGGGGCTGAGGCAAATGACTTTGTGAGACCCTGATCTTTCGAGGTTTCCTGATATTTCCTTTGCAGATTAGGATTTTATCGCTGAATACCATCTTTTGGTTTTTTATTCATACCTCACCTATAATTTGGTAATTATCTTGCTTGTTGCTGGGGCTCTGCTTTCCAAGTCAGTATTTGGAGTATGAAGCTATGATTTTTGACATCTGAAATACATTTTGAAAGCTGGGAGTAGGAAAAAGAATTAAGTGACATGAGTTGTACCTCGGACTTGGAGGAGTTAGTTACTCAGCATCAGCTCTAGTGGAATTCAGATCCGGGTCAAGCCCAGCTCTATCACTTACCAGCCTTGAGTATGAGACTATTTCAAGTGTTTGCTTGCAAAATGTGTCTGGTCGCCTTTCATGCAGGACCATGAATGTTCATTTCTGATGAAAGGCAAAGCAGCTGGAACAGTATTAGACAACTTTGGAGATTTAATGCATGGAAGTTATCAGTCAAGATGGTTTTGACCCCTGGATGATAACCACCTTGCCTCACAGAATTTAATTTCCATGCTATGATACAGAACATGCAACTGAATACAACACAGAAATCTGCATAAGCCGAAATGTTGCTGAGCAGGTAGGACTAAGTTGAATTCCCCCCATGGAGCATCTGTTATTTAATATGGGTGTGGGGATGTCTTCCCCAGCAAGACGCAGCACAAAGTTCATTTGTCTGAAGGACCAACAAATTCTCTCCCAGGTGCCTTTTTGTCCAAACCACCTTTCATTTTATTTGTTTCATTGCCACCATAACTAGAGCCCTCCCTTACAGTGTGCCCAATTACACTCTGATTCTCTAATTAAAATGCCATTATTAGGGAAGGAGATTTGGCTCTCTGAGCCCCCGAAAGGAGACATTTTTCCAGTGGCTTCTTAGCATCTTACTTTAAGGGAGTATCGTCCTTATTTCTCAGAAATACTCTGGACAATGTGTGCCCAAAACACTTAATTCTTGCACTGTGCTCACATGCCCTGGGACAGGTGCACAGGACCCTTTCCAGTCTAGCTCCAGGTGGAGGTTTCTCTCTGGTTTTCCCACATCCCAAAGTAACTGATAAAAATCAGTTTTCCATTCCAGGCTTCACCTCTCAATTCTGCGACCCATCATCTGACAATCTGGCCTCTTCCCACCACTCCCTCAACTTCATCCATCCCATCATGCAGCCTCCTTGAAAATTACCTGTTCCCCACATGGCAGGACTGGAGGCTGCCAAGGTGAAACACTGCCTTGAGCACATGATGCACAATAGACTGCTCTCACCCACAGCCTCCTCTTCCCCACCTCTTCTCGTTCCATGTCATTTACTTATTTCTCACAGTGTGTGCCACCATCTTCCTTATATGACCCGTGCTGCTGCTCGACTCTCAATTCTATGGGCAGTGACTATCAGTCTTCTTATTCTTACCACCACTAGTACTATGAGACGGTTCCCAAGAGCAGACGGTCAATTAAAGCTGGAGGGGGAAAAAAGACAGGAGCAGGAATTCAAATTTTTAACAATTTAATTTCTCAAATGCAAATCCAGGTGTATGTTATTGAACTCACAGGAAAAGAACCAAGAGAACAGGGCAAACATAGAATGCACCGACCTCTACATTTGTGTCTCTATTTTGTTATCCCAATATTTTCCTGTATGCTTTTTCCCATTTCTAGGAAAAATCCTATTTCTGTGCCATGTTACCTTGCACTGCAGCAAAAAGAACATATTGAAGGCTGTTCAATCGGCTTGTAAAAAGCAAAACTCTTAAACTTAAACCTCAACAGCAATAAATGTGATAGCCATGACATTACTAAACTTAGATTCTGAAGCAAACAAACTTTCACTTAGAAGAACAACATTTGAAAGTATATATAATCCTAAAACTAACTCATTTGCAGAAGAAAACAAAACCCAATAGCATAAACGTTTTGTTCCCTAAAGAGCCCGCTACTCTCTATATTTCGAAGGTTGACTGCTCTCTTTAAACGCAAAGAGAGAAGCCCGGCCCAGACCTCACTAGACATGGGAGGAGCTACAGGACTTGGCCCTGGAAGAGGTAGTAGCCTTGGTAAAAGGGCCAACCATGACTGCGGCTCTCAGCCATGCTTTATCTTCCTCATCTGTCAAGGCCTCCTGATACAGGCTTGGGAAGGCACTGGGGGCCTTATCATCGAGCTTGGCCAGAACCTCCAGCACTTTCATCTTGCTGGTCTCAGCATGGGCTTTTGGCCCCCACAGGAACACATAGCTTGGAGGTTGACTGTCGGGCATCTGGTGGCACACCAGTTGCTTTTGCTGAACCAGATCATTGGTGATGAATGTCCTGGGCTCTCCCAAGATGGGATGGTTCTTCCCGGGGTGGATCCCCAACACATCGAGGAATTTCCAGATCTCCTCTTCGGTGGCACGGTTGCCCTTCATGAAGATCACTCCCAGGAGCAGCATCACGAACCCGGTCTTGGGCAAGACCTCATCACTGCTCAGGTCTCCCTCAATCGGGAGGCCCAGCTTGTTGAAAAAGGCATAGACGTGACTGTTGGTGTTGACTTCCTTGAGCTCCAGGCCAAAGACCAGCTCCAAGTGATGAGAGGCTCTCCTGAGGATCTCCGGGAAGTGCTCCTTGTGCCTCCTGTTGACAAACTTCAGCAATGCGTTGTGAGTGATGGGCTCCTTCCGGTTCAGCTTCTGCAGCAGGTACTGCATCAACTTGCTCACCTGCCTGGGTATAGGATCTCTGCGAGCCCTCAGAGTGGCGAGTGCTGCCTGAGAGGCGCTTATACTTTTCTTATCTTGGCTCGTGCCACTGGCATCAGATGTTGGGCCTGAGGCACCTGCTTCAAGAGAGCTAGTGGCTGAGGCTCCCTGAGGCTCCTGGGATGGGTCAGGTGCAGGGGAGCTGGGAGGAGAACCCTCGGGAAGAGGGCAGGGGAGGGACTCCTCTACCTCTGCTGCAGTGGCCTGAGCACCCTTGAGACTCTGAGTCTCACTCCGGGCCTTCTGGCATTTCTCACAGACGTGGTGCTTACTCTTCTGCCGCCGAGGCATGATGGCACTGGTCAGGGACAGCAGGCACCAGTGTGGCAAGAGAGTAGGTGATGCCGGCACCTGGAGGAGGGAGAACGAGATGGCTTGTGCACTCTCAGCCGGGAGAGTGCACCTTGCCTTTAACCAAAGCCATCTCTGCAGGGTCTGAGGGCAGTGTCCAGAACCCACAGCGCTCCTGTTCTGATCATACTCTGCCCTGTCAACCCTGAAGTGGAAGTTAAAGTGTACCTTAGGCTGAGAGCTGTAGAGTCCTACCTGGGTGTTCCCTGGGTAACTGCAGGGGCTGGGGGGTGGGGGGCGGTATACTGTGTCTTCGGTGTTGGGAGTGGCATCAGTTCACATACAGGATCATCAAGTCAATTACTGGCATGACCTGGGTCCCCACTCCCTGCTCTTGCTCTGAAGGTGACGCTCCAAATCTCCCTGCCACGGGTACGAATTGAGATGCTGCTTCTGGCAGGGGCACCCAGCACTGGTATCTCTCTGGAGCCCTCCCTGTCCTGGACTTTTTAGGTCCTCAGCTCTCATTCAGACACCTCACCTGGTCTTCAAGTAGGGCCTCAAGCCCTCCTTTCTGCTGTTGGCTTTCCCTTCATCACCTGTCCATTTCAGGGTGTGTCCTCCCTCAGTTTCCCTGCTTGGCACTGCTAGAGCCAGGGTCTCCTCTGTGTCGTTGTTTGTGGCCTATCACACTGAGGTCAGCACCCACCCGATATCCAGAGGAGAAATTGACTTTGGCGTTGTCTAGCTGCATTTGCCTGTCTCCTACCAGAGGAGTGATGTACCAATCAAATGGAGGGCCCCTTGGGAAAGCTGACACAAGGTGTGACCTCAATGCTGCTTGACCCCCTACATGTGTATCTGCCATTACTCCCTCTGCTGTGTTGCGATCTCCATTCTGAGGGGAAAGCCGTCCCCTCCCTGATCATTGAGCATAAATTAAGGGGCACTTCTGCCTGACTAATGCCTGGGTCTCCTTGAATGGCAGTAGTTGGGGATGCTGAGGTGTCCTCCATGTTATGGGGTCACTGTTCCCCACAGTGATCATGCTCCTCACCCCGAGTCTGCCCATCACCTGGACATCCTTCCTCTGCTGACCTGCTGCCAGCCTCTCACATCAAGAACTCATTTCCTCCACTCTCCCGAGGACAAAAAGAGGAAGCACGCTGGTCTTTAAACTTGCCCACACCTTCCAAGGCCAATGTCAGGACAAGGGCTATGCATGACCAGGTTCTGGGATGTGCAGTGCCCTCCTAACTGACCATGGTCCCCCCTTTCCCTCTAGAGGACCCATTCTGGATTGTGGGGTGCCCTCCTTACTCATCACGGTCTCCTCTTTCCCTGTACAGGACCCATTCTGAGGTGTTTGGTGTGCTCTTCACTGACCAGGGTCCCCTCTTTCCCTCTAGAGGACCCGTCCTGGGGTGTGGGGTGCCCTCCTTACTGACCAGGGTCCGCTCTTTCCTTCTAGAGGACCCGTTTTGAGGTGTGGGTTGCCTCCTTACTCACCAGGGTTTCGTCTTCCCCCTCTAGAGGACCTGTTCTGGGGTTTTGGGGTGCACTCTTTCCTCACCAGGGTCTCCTTTTTCCCTCTAAAGTACCTTTTCTGGGTTGTGGGGTGCCCTCCCTACTCGTCAGGGTCTCCTCTTTGCCTGTAGAAGACCCATTCTGAGGTGTGGCGTGCCCTCCTTACTGACCAGGGTCCCTTCTTTCCCTCTAGAGGACCCGTTCTAGGGTGTGGGTTGCTCTCCTTACTGATGAGGGTCTCCTCTTTCCCTCTAGAGGACCTGTTCTGGGGTGTGGGGTGCCCTCCTTACTGACCAGGGTTTTGTGTTTCCCTCTAGAGGACCTGTTTTGGGATTTGGAGTGCCCTCTTTCCTCACCAGGGTCTCCTCTTTCCCTTTAGAGAACCCATTCTGGATTGTGGGGTGCCCTCTTTCCTCACCAGGGTCTCCTCTTTCCCGTTAGAGGACCCGTTCTGGATTGTGGGGTGCCCTCCTTACTCATCACGGTCTCCTCTTTGCCTGTAGAAGACCCGTTCTGAGGTGTGGAGTGCCCTTCTTACTCACCAGCATCTCCTCTTTCCCTCTAGAGGACCCATTCTGAGGTGTTTGGTGTGCTCTTCACTGACCAGGGTCTCCTCTTTCCCTCTAGAGGACCCGTCCTGGGGTGTGGGGTGCCCTCCTTACTGACCAGGGTCCGCTCTTTCCCTCTACAGTGCCCGTTTTGAGGTGTGGGTTGCCTCCTTACTCACCAGGGTTTCGTCTTCCCCTCTAGAGGACCTGTTCTGGGGTTTGGGGTAGACTCTCTCCTCACCAGGGTCTCCTCTTTCCCTCTAAAGTACCTTTTCTGGGTTGTGGGGCGCCCTCCTTACTCACCAGGGTCGTCCCCGATTTCCCTCTAGAAGGCCTGGGATTTCTCTGTGGGCAGGGGCTGAGCCAGAGCCCAGCCCCCTCAGGCTCTTGCCTTTATTCCCTGAGATCCCGACACCCCAGGGGTGGGAAGGTACAGGGGGAGTGAGGGCACTTTAGGCCTAAACGCCATTTTGGCGCCTCCAGGGCAGAGAGCAGGGCCGGGGTGGGGCAAGGCCTGTGAGGCCGCCTCTTTTCAGGGGAAGTGGGGTTACAGTTGTCGGGGAAGTGTCCCCGCCATCCACTCAGGACAACTCGCACCTTGACACTGACAAGACGTGGGGCTCCTCCCTCTGCTCAGCCTGGACAGCAGCGGTCAGAAACGGCCTCGCCCCCCCGCAGCGCCCTTCAGAGGAAGTTAGGCGGGGCCACTTCCTGTCATGCGTGTTGGCCCACCCGGAAGAGGCGGGGTCTCACAGGACTCGCACACGAGCCCCCCTTCATGGGCCCTTGGCAGGTGCTGCGCCTTCTCCCGCTGCTGTGCTGAGTCGTCCGGCCTCAGACCAAGGCTCTCATTTCCCTCAGAACCCCAGGAGGAAGTCTTTGGGCGCCTGAGCTTAGCAGCCACGCCTGGGGCCTCCCAAGGCTGACATTAATGGGGTCCCCTCCCCCCGCTCAATCCTCTCTCAGTGTCTTCCTTCACTCCTTGTGCAGCTGAGTTACCTCCTCTCTGCTGACCTGAGGCCAACCCCTCCCATGAATGACCTCAACTCCCTGAGACTCCTGATCCTGGTGCAGGTACATCTCATGTGGCCACTCCTGGCTGAGGCCTCCCACACATGTCTGCAGGGCGTGAGGATCCAATGGGTTCCATCGTGCTGGGGGAGGCAGCTTGCCTTACTTCTAGCGGGCCCTGGAGTCCTCCTTTTCCAAAAGAAAGGCTTCCTTTCCTGACAAAGATCCTCAAGAACCCTGGGCAAGGGGGAGTGCTCCTTAGCCTCACAGCTCAGCCTGGGACCTCTCTTGGCTGACATCAGTATCATTGCTCAAGTTTTCTAAAATCAATTTTTTTCTTTATGTTCAAGTACTCTTTTTCTTGCTATTCGATTTCAACATTTTTATATTTTTAACAAAGTTATTTATATGAGGTATAAAATGTGATATTTTGATATACGAATACATTTGAGATGATTACTGCAATCCATTATTTAGCATATCACCTGCCATAGTTACCATTTTTTTGTGTGTTATCAGAAATCCTGCCATTTTCAACAATTTGAATGAACCTAGGGTGATATTGTGCTACGTTAAATAAGCCAGTACAGAGAGGCAAATACCACATGATCTCTTATATGTGGAATCTAAAAAAAAATTCAAATTTATAGTAACAGAATATTTGTTACCAGAGGCTGTGGGTGGGAGAAGGTAGCTGAAGTAAATGGGGAGATATTCATCAAAGGACACAAACTTTCTGTTACAATATGAATAAACCTGAAAACATACTGCACACCATGGTGACAGTGGTTAATAATAAAGTATTATATACTTGAAACTTGCTAAAACAGTAGATCTCAAGTATTCTCTTTATTCTATTTTCATTCAGGTCCTATATTTTATTAAGAGGGGTATTTTAAAAAGCCTGGTCCTCACCAACAAAAGAAGTTTCAGATGGTCATTAAGACCATCTTCGTACTCATATTACCTCAACAGGGCCTGGACTTTGGTGCTGTCCTGATATTACCCCAATGGTCCTGGTAGGTGGGCTCTGAGGTGCTGCCTCAGGTTCCTTTAGTGAAGTAGTAAAAATTAACTGGTCCAGGGCACATTGGAAGAATCAAAGGCATAACTTTAAAACCTTTCCTCCAGCCAATCCTGTCTTCTACAGACCTGTGTCAAGTTCAGAACACCTCCCAAACTGTCCCCATACAAGTACTAGTTCAATACACACTTAGTGTCCCTCAGGGGTTTCTCATTAACTTTTTACTGTTATTATTGATATTTTGTTTATTCCTTCTTTAGTTTTTCCACAGTGGTTGATTTTGGGCACAGGAAACAGCAGGGAAACAGGAGCCTAAGTTTGTTTGTCATCTTGGAAGCTATGGGTAAAGCACTAAATCTGTAAATAATTTAAGAATTGAGCCTGGCCGGGAGTGGCTCAGCGGTTGAGTGTCAGCCTATGATCCAGGTGATCAGAGTTTGATTCCTGGTCAGGGTACATTGCCCGGGTTGTGGGCTCGATCCCCAGTTGGGGGTGTGCAGGAGGCAGCTGATCAGTGACCCTCTCATCATCGATGTTTCTATCTCTCTCTCTCCCTCTCCTTCCTTTCCTCTCTCTGAAATCAATAAAGATATATTTTTAAAAAAATAAAAATAAAGATATATTTAAAAAAAGAATTGATATCTTTGCAATATTGTTTCCCTAAATAAACATATTATATTTATCTATTTGTGACTTTTTTCCCCTCTAACTCTATCAGTAATTTTTTTGTTTTTGTTAATCCTCACCCAAGAATATATTTTCCATTGATTTTTAGAGAGAGTAGAGAAGAGGGAGCGAGGGGGGGGGGGAGAGAGAGAAACATGGATGTGAGAGAGGCACGTCAATTGATTGCTTCCTGCATGCACCCTGACCAGAGCCAAGGATTGAACCTGCAGTGCAAGTACGTGTCCTTGACCAGGAATTGAACTCACAACCTTTCAGTGTGTGGGCCGACGCTCTAATTACTAAGCAACACCAGCCAGGGCTATCAGTAAATTTTTATAGTTGCTTTCATAAATATCTTGTAGAACTTTGTAAGGTTTTGTTTTAGGTACATTTTAGATATTGTTGCAGTTTTGACTTGTATATTATCCATTACATGTTCGAATTGGTTATTGATTATGTGTGACCAGGCTTCTGATTTTGCTACAGTGATTTTCTATATACTAGCTTTTTTTATGTTCTTTATATATTTGAATATTGTGTTTCCTTTTACTTTAGATATTTTCATTATAGGAGCATATTGGTACTATTATTATCTGTATCTTTTCATTATTCATACCTCTTATTTATTATTCTTGTGCATGACTGTGTCCTGCTTTACATTCACATCTAGATCTTTTGCACCATACCTCTGTGTGTTTTTCCCAACTTTATTGAGAATGGTTCTAATATGTCACATTTATGTATATTTGTTGATAATTTCCCAGTATGTAAATTCTATTCTTCTAAGTTTGCTAAAAGTTATTATCATGAATTTGTGTTGAATTTTTATCAAAAACTTTATCTTTGTTCCTACACATGATCAAACGCTTTTATCTCCCATCTGTTGGTGTAGAGAATTCTGATTAGTTTTTTCTAATGTGATATCATCTTTGCATTCCTTTGACAAAGCCTATTTCTTTATTAATTCACCATTATATTGCATACACTATGAAGATATTTGTCTCTATATGAGTGAGCTTGGCTCACATGTTCTATTTTCAGGGTATCCTTATCTGGTCTTTGTATCAAGGCTAGCTTGCCTTTTAGAATGGATGAGTCATTTCCCATTTTTTTTTGTAGGGTTTGGAAGAACTTATATAAAATTTTGACTTGTTTCTCCTTTACCCCCAAACTTGGCTGTTCGTGAACATTTTGAAGGTGCCTCGGATTTTAACTATTACTTTAGTTTGTATTGTTATATTAAGTTTTCTATTTCTCTATCAACCTATTTAATCTTTTATATTTTGCTGAAAATATTCCAATTCAATTGGATTTTTAAATTTAAAGGCATGCTACTTATAATAAAATCATGTTATCATTGAAATTCTCAAACATATACAACAGTATGTAGAATAATGAACCGAACATAACTGGCACTCAGCATCAACAATCCTCAATAGTAATAGGAAGAAGCTTGACCAGATGAAGTTTTATATGTCTATTTGTTTATTGGTAACACTAATCCAGAGGTGACACTGTGCACTTCCATTAGGAAATAAGTGATGTCTGCTATCTTCTTTGTGGTGATGTTGGAAGTCACTGAGGATCATAGTCTTCATCCATTAACCCATTAAGGGGCTGCAGAATGGTAATTTTATCATTCCTTTATGTTTATTAGCTAAAAATAATTCTCTAGGTTGGACCTTTTCCTTACCCACCATTTATTATCTTGATGCAATGTTAAAGTATTTATAGTGTTCCCTTATAGCCTTTAAATCTCTTCTGCAGGTATATTTGTAGAAATTTTCTTAACTGATATCACTTCTTTCTTTTGTTGTTGGTAATACCTACAGAAAGTGTTATTTTCTGTTGTTTAAAAACTGGCTTTCATTAGTGGGCTTTACGGTCTTCTAACTCATCATTTCTGAATTTATGTTCATTATTTCCTACCTTGTAATTATTAGGGTGTAGTATGCTATTGTTTATGCGGCTCTTGAATCAGTTAGGTATTTAAAATATTTCTTTTTCTGATAAATCGATTTAAGGCTAAAATATCTCAGTACCACTTGGGCTGTTTCCCACAGGTAATACTGTAGAGCTTTATGTGTACTGCTCAAAAAATTTTTAAGTTGAATAAATATTTCCCTTATACTCTTAAAATGTGTGTGTGTGTGTGCATGTGTGTTCAGGGGTGGGGAACATACAGCCCGTGGTCCATATATGGCCCGTGAAATCATTTGGCCTCTCCTTGCCAAGGCAACTGCAGGCGGGACTCAAAATTCAATAAATCTAGGAGCTTTATTCATAGCTAATTTTTAAGTTGATAATTTTGTATTCCTCTCAAATGATGTTATAAATATCCAAATGGCCCATGGCAGAAAAAAGGTTCCCCCCCCCGGGACACACACACACACACACATACACACACACACACACACGTGATAGAGTTAATTTTTTCCTAGGAATGAAAGGAGGATTTCACATGAAAAAAGCAGTCAATATGATTGGCCAACCGTAATAGTCAGGGATTATCTAGAAAACAGTATTTACTCTAAACGTATAACTTAGAGAATTTAGTGCAGAAATTGGTTATTCTAGAAGCCAATAGGAAGAGTTGAGCAAAACGATACTTAGCAACTCAAGGAAGGTACTCCCATGGGTGGGCTGGAGGACTTTGGAGCCACAGAGATAATGTAGCTCTTGAAGGAGACGCCACCTGCTCCAGAGAGGAAATTTCTGAGCACTTCCCATCTTCTTGAGCTCTAATCCCCACCTGTTGCCTCTTCCTCTCTTAACTGATATGGCATCCAGGTGTTGGAGAGCACAGAGCATAAGAAATGGGAGTCAGGCATATGATAGCAGAAAGAAGAGCAGGGAAAGCACGAGGAATCGATCTGGGATAAACACGTCCAGGGCTGCATATCTCATGGTCAGATTAAATGAAAAAATAATTATATCTAAATTAATGCAGAATAGTATTTTATGAAATTTATCATTCATTCATGATAAAAGAATATATGTTACTAGAAATGTAAAGGATACAGTATCTACAAAAATAACAACTAAAAATAAACTCTTAAATCAACAAAAGTATTTTTAAAAGTCCATGAGTAAAAGATCAATATGTAAACATGCACTTTGTTTCTGCAGCAACAGACAGTATCAACATGAAATTAATAAAATATAACTTGTAAATTATAATACAAAGTACCTGGTGCCTACTATTATATTTATATTTACACATAAAGTATATAATAAAAAAGTAAACATATATAGCTATTATGTAGAGAAATTAATGAAAACCTAAGAGAATAGAGAATTATCATATGTTCATGAAGAAGAGTTCTCAATATTGCAAATATGTTAATTATCCCCAAATTTAATCTACAGTGTATGTTAATACCCAATTCCCCCAAAAGAAAGTCAATAGGATTTGCATATGAAACTTGACAAGCTGATTCTAAACTTTAAATATACTTGCAAATGGCAAAGTATGGTCAATATATTCTTGATAAAGAAAAAGAATGAGGACTTGCTCTATCAGATATTAACATTTATTTTTTTAAACTATAGTAATTAAAAATTTGTGATATATTTGTTGATATAAGGCAACAGACTGATAGAACTGAATAAGTGTTCCCAAACACCCACCTACACGTGGACATATCTGTCTATATTAAAGGGCGAGATATCTTTCTATCTTTGCAGTCTTTTCAGCAGAGAGGTGTCACATTCTGGTTTAATGCTTATTAAATAATAAAACTGTTTTCTATTTTGTAGAGAGACATATTTGAGTTGGAAGGAGAGTCTGTTTCTAATTAATTACCCCAAGAAATCTGGCAATGAAGACACCTGAAAATTCCTGAATAGAGTTTATGAATAAGCAGAAGTTATGTGGACACATAACAGTCAGGTAAGAGCGCTTAAATTATACTGTATAGTCTCCCTTCTAGCCCTCTGCCCATTTGGGACATTTGTCAGAACAACTAACCTCTTCAAATTCAAGATTTTACTATTAAAAAAAATAGTAAAATGGGCTCTAAAATCCCATAAGATCACCATTAGCTTTGATGATGAAAAAATATGGGAAGCTGTAATGTTGCCTGCAGTTCTTTCTCTTTAACAGGTACTACTATCTCTCTGTCACATTAGGAATGGTATACCTATAAGAATCTAGTCTTGCAGTGGCCTGAGGATACTTCCTTTAATTTGGATAAATTAACATTTGTGAAGGTTCTCAGAAAAACCTCATCTTAATCAAATGAATCATTGGTATTTATGGGATTACATCATTCTCACAGGAAAGTTAAATATGAGTTGGTTAGCCAGAAGAAAAAACTGAGAAAAATGGAAAGGGAAATGAGAGAATTAAAGGCACTTTCTCACAGAACCCTCCACCTCTCTCTGCTCTCCTAGCTCTCTCTATTCCTCCCCTCCCTTCTCTTAACCTTTCCCTACACCAAATCAATTCCTGGAGAGAGGGAGGCAATGATATTTTGCATATATGGTTACCTTCATTACGGAATTTCCCTGCACAGAGGGATTATTGCATAACTTTGTTAACCACTAATGAACTACCTGCCCTATTTGAGGACACAAGTTTGTGTACTTCATGCCCTAGATTGAGTCCACTTCATGTTTTAGCCCAGATTTCATCTGCAAGATTCCCATATCACCCACATACCAGGTAGGTAAGAAAGCAGAAATGATAAAGAAACATGATCACGAAATAATTAAGACCTTGGAAAAAAGACCATGCTTCCATATGAATACTACAGGATTGAGAGTAATTGCACTAGTCACTTGGAACAAAGCAAACAAAAAAAGGGTATTAAGCTGATAAATGTCAACAGGGGAAGGTTAACCAAAAGACCATATAATTACATTTTTCTTGTCTCGGTAGAGAAAAACCAACCTTTCCTATTCAGATCATCAGCAACATCGGTGCATGAGTTCAGTGGCCAGTTTCAAATAACCCTCCCTGTTAAAATCCCACTGAAAATATCTGGGTTGTTTACAAAACCCCCTAACTTCAATTACCAGTATATTCTGTAAGAAATAAGACTCTAATCACCAGCTTGTTTGGAATATACTTTGAGACTGTTGTAGAGATGGGGGTGGGAGGTGGGACTGTGATAATAAGGTATCTAAACTTCATGTCAATGGTTCCAAGAGGGATGTACCTCCAAGGTACACCTGCAGAGTGTTGGAATGCTCGAATCAAGTGGAGGTCAGGTGATTCCAGACTGCCAGTATCACAGGAAGCAGGATGCAGCTTCCAGAGGACACAGAGAAGAGCTGGTCTGCATATGAGGTTACAATTTGGACAGAAGGGCACACTGGGGAATCCTTAGCTGAAATGCTATAATGCAGGAATGGACTGGCACAGGACTTGTGCTAACACTTGGGCAGAGTTAGCTCTCAAGGAACCCGGGGGTGAGGGACAAGAGGATCCTCAGCAAACGAAGCCCATGGACAATCCTGAAATTGTGCTTTATTCTCATATTCACCTTTTTTCATCAGGACTAATTTACTAGTTTTGTAAGAGAGTCTTGTTTTTTAATTGTCTGTGATACATCTTAGAGTAGCGGGAAGAATAGAGAATGAAGACAGAAAGATGGCCTTAGGGTGGAAAAGTGGAAAAGTGTGAGCTCTAGAAAAATTTGGACCAGGGTTCTAGCTCTTATCAACCATGTGAATTCAAGAAAATTATAAGTTCTTCATCCGCAAATTATGTCTGATAAGCCCTATCTTGTAGGACAGTTGGAATGTATGCAATTGACATAAAGCACTTGTCAGAGAAATCAGAAAATATTAGGTATTAAGTGAATGGCAGTTATCATGATTTATTTTCATTTTTATTTTTTTTACCACAGATAATACAACCCTCCCCTCTAGGGAGATTTATTTTTATTAATTCAGGAGATATCAAAGAATATGCAGCTTTCTAAAACAAACAACACCAAATTTACCCATAATGCTGTTTAGTAAATAAAACTAAATAAATCTCCCCATTTGAGGATAAGTTACTTAATTTGGGTGCAGGGGAGTCTTCCTCAGTTGGATTGAACTCAGAGGTCCTGGAATTTGTGTCAAGGACCAACTGTTTCCTTCCCAGGTGCCTTCCCACCCACATCACCCTTTAGTTCATTCATTTCATCACCACCAGATATGGAGCCCTCTCTTGGGGTTTGCAAAATTACACTCAAGTTAACCTAATTAAAATATCCTTTTAATGCATTGGGAGCTGGTTCTTCCTCCCAGTTCTGGGAAAAGAGAGCCAACATAGTAACTTCTTGGCATCCCACCTCCAGGGAGTATCACTTTTATTTCTCAGAAATCCTTGAAGACTCTGTGCATAAAACACCTAGACTGTGCTCTGTGTTCAACTGCACGTGAACGTGAGCACAGGCACTTTCCATTTCTACCCCAGGAAGAGGTTTTTCTCTGGTTTCTAAATGATACTAAAGCAGCGCTTAAGAGCAGGTTTCCATTCCAGTGTTCTGTCCTTCAACATTGAGAAATACCATGTGTCTGTCTGTCCTCTGCTCACCAGTACCGCAGCTTCATCTAGCTTACCACCCCACTTATGTTAACAGTGTACCCACTGACACACTTGTAGTTTCCCAATGCCCAAAGCACCTTTCCTCAGGGATTTCATACCTTACGGCCTTCATCCAGACACCCTCACTCTCCCTCTTCTCCCCACCCTTTCCCTGCCTCCTTGCCTCCTTACTCTTCATTACTTGTCCTTTACTTCTCAGAGGGCATTTCACCATCTTCCCTATATTATTACTGCTCCTTGAGTGTGAAATTCTAAGGGCAGGGCTGTTTTGTATCCTAGTTTTTCCATTTCTAACACAGGATTTTTAAAGAACAATTGCTCAATTAATATTTGGGGAACAAATGAGACAGTAAGCATGAGTTTTAGTTTACAAACATTTTATTTCTCCTACATTCTTTAGTGAGCTAAGAAAATCCAGGTATGCAGCTTTTATTTTTATAGAATAGACTAAAATGAAGAAGAGGCACCAAGAACTGAATATCTTTTACTTTTTCCCCTCTATTTTTTGATCCCAATAATTTTACTGCTAATATTTTTCACATTTCCAAGGAAATGCCTATTACAGTGCCATGTTTTGTTTTTCTGGTTCAGTAAATATGAGAGTTTTCCCAATTTGTTTTACAAAATAATAAAACTCTTAATCTTAAATCTGTTAGAAATAGACATGTAACTAAACTCATTAATAAATTTTGATTCTGAAATTATTTAAACCTTCTGTTAAAAAAATCAACATTTAAAATGTAACAGAAAAGAAAGAAAGAAAGAAAGAAAGAAAAAGAAAGAAAGAAAGAAAGAAAGAAAGAAAGAAAGAAAGAAAGAAAGAAAGAAAGAAAGAAAGAAAGAAAGAAAGAAAGAAAGAAAGACAACTCTATAGTCTCTATAGTTTACCCCTCTGAACAAGAATACTGTGTTCCCTCCAGACCCACCCTGGCCAGCCACTACTTAGAATGTTGACTGCTCTTTTCTTCCACAAAGAAAACAATTTGCTTCAGTCGTCAACATTTGAAATGTAACCTAAAAGAAAGAAAAAGAAAAAAAGGTAAAATTCCAAGTTACCAACATACAATAGGAACACAAAGATGATATACACTTTCCAGTCCCATTCTGGCTCTCCAGTATTAGGATGTTGACACACCTATTCAAGCAGAAACTGAAGAGCTTGCCTCAGACCAGGTTTCACTTAGTGTGGGAGGAGCTGCTGGCCATGGCCGTAGAGTGTGCACTCACAGCAATACGAGCCCTGGCTTCAGCTCTGGCTTGGGCTCTCTCTTCCTCATCTCGCAAAGCTTCATCATACCAGACTGGGAAGGCACTGGGGACGGTATCATAGATCTTGGCTAAGAACTCCAGGACTTTCATCTTGCTGGTCTCGGCGATGGCTCTTGAGCCCCACAGGAACTCATAGCTTGGAGGATCGCTATTGAGCACTTGGCGGTACTCCAGGTACTGTAGCTGCACCAAATCTTCAGTGATGACCTTCTTGGGCTCCCCATAGATTAAGTGCTTCTTATCAGCATAGACACCCATCAAATTCAGCACTTCCCAGATAGCTTCCTCAGGGGCGCAGTTGCCTTTCATGAAGATCACACCCAGAACAATCATCAGGAGGCCGGTCTTGGGCAGGTTCTCTTCATTCATCATTCCATCTAAGGTAAGGTCTAGCTTACTGACAAGGGCATAGCAGTGCCTGACGGGATCCACTTCTTTCAAATCAATACCAAAGGCCAGCTCCATGTGCTCAGAGGCTCTTCTGAGAATCTCATTGAAATGAAGCTTGTACTTTTTGATAACAAACTTCAGCATATCTGCCTTTGTAATTGGCTCTTTATTTTGATACTTCTTCAGCAGGAACTGCACCAGCAAAACCACCTTCTTGTTTAAAGGATCTCTGCGAAAGCCCTCTAAGGCCATTGAGGATTCTGGGCTTTCCTCATCTTGCTTGTTGGCACCTTCATTTGAATCGGTGCATGCAACAGCTGCAGTAGTATCATCGGCGCTAGATGGGATTTCCTGAGGCTCCTGAGGAGTGCTTGGTGTCTCAGCAGCAGGCACATTCTCAGGGCTGCCTTCAAGGAGAGGATGAAGGAAGGAGGGCTCTCCTTCCTCTGCTGCAATAGCCTGAGCACCCTCCAGACCCTGGATCTGGGTCTTAACACGGGCCAGTCGGCGTTTCTCACGGGCACGGAGCTTACTCTTCTGACCTCGAGGCATGATGACTCTGGTCACAGACAGCAAGTAGGAATTCAAGCAATTAGGCTGATGAGCAGGTCACCCTAGAAGACAGAAGAAGAGATCATGTGCACAGTCCCGGTAGGGAGATTCTTCCTTGGCTCCAAGAAAAGCTACCTCTGCTTGTTCCCTTAAGGGTACTGTTTTAGGAAGCCACAAGAGAGGGGCAGGAGGGACTCTGGGGACCTCCTCTGTTCTGTGGGAACCTGTCACCTCCAATCTAACTCAGGATACTAAACTTCACTCCTGATCGGTCCTTTGACTCTTCCTTCTGCTGACTTGTGGCTGCTGCCTCTTCTGACCAAGGCTTCTCATGCCACCAATTCCTTAAGTGGAAGTGAGGGGGTAGTAGGTCTAACAGTCATGCTTGAGCCATTTGAAGTGGACACGCAGTGAGGGTGATGTCAGAGTAAGGCGAGCTCTGTGGGCTGTGGAGTCGCCTCAGTTCTGGGAGGAGTGTGTCTCTTCAGTTTTAACAAATGTTACACACCTAGATACCTGTCCAAACTTGGGACTCCACTCTTTGCTGACACAAAGCTACACCTCTCAGACAAAAGCCACAAGATCCAGAGTTCGTAAGGCAGAAGTCAGGGAGAGCACTTCCGGCCATGCCCACCCGGATTTCCTGGAATAACCGCAGGGGTAGGGTTCTGGCGGTGGCACTGCCACTCTGTTCTGGGGGCAGAGGAATCATGCAGAACGCACACAGGGGTCTTTCCCGATTCCTGAAAGGACTTGGGACTTTTCTCTGTGGGGACCTGAGTGAGCTGGCCTCAGACCAAGGTGCTCATTTCTCTCTGAACCTCCAATAGGAAGTAAGCTGGAACCTGAGCTTAGCAGCCATGCTGAGAACATCCCAAGACTGACAGTAGGTGGGCTCTTTGTGGCCCCTTATTTTGAGGTGGGTTCTCCCCGCAGTCCTCACTTAGTGTCTTCCTTGATGCCTTGTATGTGCTGGGCTACCACTCATCTGCTGATGCAGGCCAAACTCATCAGGTAAGGCACAAATGTGTCAATAATTTAAGGATAATTGACATCTGTACAATATTATGCTCACCATGAGTAAACATAGTATATTGCTTTATTAGAGACTCCTTTTACTTAAGTCCATCCGAAATATTTTTATATTTGCTTCCATAAAGATCATGTACAGTTTTGTTAGTTCTCTTTTTATGTATATTTTGGATATTGCTGTTTTGAATTATATCTTTTCCATTACACGTTCTAATTAGCTACTTATTTTGTGTGGCAAGACTCCTAATTTTGCTATAGTCATCTTCTACACCAGCTTCCTGAAGTTTCTTATTCATTTGAATATTTGGCAGCCAATTTCTTTGAAATTTTTAATTAGAGGATCATGTTATCTCTTTCTTTTCATTATTCATAACTTTTGTTTTGTATCCCTGTGCATGGCTGGACACTGGCTATGCAATCCAGTCCAGGTTTGAACAGTAGAATTGGTACCATAAATCCGTGTCCTGTTGTGGACTTTTTTGGAAATGTGTCTAACATTTTATACATACATATGCTTGTTGATTTTAAAATACAGAAATTCTATTCTAAAGTAAGTTTGCTAAAAGGTATTACCATCAATTGGAGTTGAATTTTTATCAAAGTTTTTTTCTTTATTTCCACATATAATCAAATGCTTTTTCTTCCCTATCAGTTAACATAATGAATTCCCATTCTCTTTGTTGGCAAAACCACTTTAGAGGTGACACTGCAATTTCATTAGGAGATACATAATGTTGGTTGTTTTCTTTGTGGTGATGTTGGACATTCAGGATCACCACTGTCATCGAATAATTTGTTAGGGACTGCTGAATTATAACTCTGATTCCATCATTCCTTCTGAGATTATTAGCTGAAATATATCTATAGGTAGACCTTGTGTTATCCTTCATTTTGTTTTCTTTCTAATTAAATTTATTGGGGTCACATTGGTTAATAAAATGATATAGGTTTCAAGCGTAAAATTCTGATACAGCATCTGTATATTGCATTGTGTGCCCACGGCCCAAAGTCAAATCTCCTTCCATCACCATATATTTGACCCCCCCTTTACCCTATACTATCCCCACCCCTTCTCTTTGATATCTGTGTCTATGTTTTGTTTGCTGGTTTTTCTTGTTTGTTCATTTGTTGTTTTCAGTTTTATATCCCATATAGGAGTGAAATCATATGGGTCTTGATTTTTTCTGTCTGACTTATTTTGCTTAGCACGATATTCTCAAGATTGATCCATGTCACAAATGGCAGTATTTCATCCTTTCTTATGGGTGAGTAGTATTCCATTGTGTATATGTACCACATCTTCTTTATCCAATCATCTATCGAAGGACACTTTGGGTGTTTCCATTTCTTGGCCACCCGAATAATGTTGCAGTGAACATAAGGGTGCATGTATCTTTGTGAATAAATGTTTTCAAATTGTGTGGGTAGACGCCTAGAAGAGGGATTGCTGGGTGATATGGTAACACTATTCTTAATTTTTGAGGAACCTCCTTACTGTTTTCCATAGTGGCTGTAACACTTTGCATTCCCACCAACAGTGAATGAGGGTTCCCTTTTCTTCACAACCTCTCCAACACTTATTACTTCTCTTGCTGATAATAGCCATTCTAACATGTGTGAGGTGGTAACTCTTAGTTTTGGTTAACATTTCTCTAGTAGCTGGTGAAGTTGAGCATCTTTTCATATATCTGTTGGCCATTTGTATGTCTTCTTGGGAAAAGTGTCTGTTCAGGTCCTCTGCCCATTTTAATTGGATTATTTGTTTGATGTTGAGTTGGATAAGTTCTTTATATATATAGGATATTAACCCCTTGTCGGAGCTGTTGTTTGCAAATATCTTTTCTCATTCATTTGTCTTACTTTTTTTTTATTGGTGGTTTCGTTCGCTGTTCAGAAGCCTTTTAGTTTTACATGGTTCCATTCATTATACTACAAAGCAAGAATAATCAAAACAGCATGGTGTTGGCAGAAAAATAGACACATAGACCAATGGAACAGAGTTGAGAGCCCAGAAATAAACCCACATGTATATGGGCAAATAATTTTTGACAAAAGAACCAAAAAAATACAATGGAGAAAAGAAAGCCTCTTCAATAAACGGTGCTTGGAAAATTGGAAAACCACATGAAAAAGAACAAAACTAGACTGTTTGTACCCATATATAAAAATTAACTCAAAATGGATCAACGACCTAAATATAAGACTTGAAACAAATTACATAGAACAAAACATAGGTACTAAACTTATGAATCTTGGTCATTTTGTCTTCTTGAAGTGAGCCTTACAATTGCTCCATTTTATTGCCTAAAGAGATATAGATAGATGAAGAAATCTAAGTTTCTTTTTGTCAAATCAATATCAGAAAACTCTTTCACTCAAAATTGTATTGTATTATTTTATATTTTTTGTGTTAGTCAAGAGGTAGATTTTATTCTGAAGGAAATGAGGAACATTGAAAATAAGACATTGAAACTCTAAATAAAAATTGTATGAACCACAGAAATATAAAGAATCATAAGAAAATACTACTAGCAATAACATGCCAACAAACTGGACAACCTCAGTGAAATGGACATACAGTATTTCTAGAAATACACAATCTCCCAAAATTCAGTCAAGAAGAATCAGAGAACCTGAATAGGCTGATAACAACTAATGAAATTGAAGCAGTAATCAAAAAATTCCCAGAAAACAAAAGTCCAGGACTGGATGAATTTACAGAGGAGCTTTACCAAACATTCAAAGAAGAATTAACATCTATTCTCCTCAAACTATTCCAGAAAATTCAAGAGGAAGGAAGACTCTCAAGCTCTTTTTATGAGGCCAGTATTATCCTAATTCAAAAACCAGATAAAGGCACTACAAAGAAAGAAAATTACAGGCCAGTATCCCTGATGAACATAGATACTAAAATCCTCAACAAAATATTAGCAAGTTGGATCCATCAATACATTAAAAAGATCATATGATCATATCAATAGATGCAAAAAAAGTATTCGAGAAAATCCAGTATCCATTTTTGATAAAAACTCTCAGGAAATTGGGAATAGAAGGAATAGCCAATCAATGACTCTCATCATTGATGTTTCTATCCCTCTCTCTCCTTCTCCTTTCTCCTCTCTCTGAAATCAATAAAAAATATATTAAATGAAATAATATAAAGGACAAAGTAAATTTTTAAAAAATTATTTTCTCTGGTGCAAGCCAATGTAAGGCGCTACCTTTGACTGGCCCTGGGCAACCTATTTGGAGTGACAAAGCAATCCATAGTTTGTGGCTGCCTCTGCTGGGCCTGGGTGTGGGTAGGCAGGACCAAACTATGCACCAAAGTCAGCTTTACCAGCGCCGGGCCAGGAGGCAGGTCAGCAAAAGTCCCAAGGCACCCAGAGATCCACCTCTGCCTGCCTTTGCCTGCTGGCTGCCTGCTGGGTCAGTCACTAAAGGATCCTCTGGTCATACTTGAGTTGCATAAGGTTCATTCTCAGCGAGTCACCAGGTATGGGCGAGTGGTGTTCACCAGATTGATACAGGTTCAAACTCAGTGCCAGAGTTGGGACTGAGGCCACTCAGCAAATGTCCCAGAGTATATCAAGTCTAGTTGCCCCCTGTCAGCTGCTTGCAGACATTTGTGGTGGGGCAGGGTACCATCAGGGTGAGGCCAACAGAGTTTATTAGTCCAAACTGACCAAAATTTTGCCACATGAAAGGGAAGCTCTGCACTATTTGGTCATGCAAGGGAAAAATGGCCCCTGTCCTAGCTCCACACAACTCAGTTTGTCTGAGATTCTTCCAGAAGCCTGAGCTCAACACAAAGGAGCTGCTCGGAGTCGGGAAGCTGGGTCTGATGGATTTACTGTGAAGGGGATTTCCAGTCATGTTGTGGGAAAGTGTGGGGAGTGGCACCCACCCTAGAGCCATACAACTCAGTCTGTTTGGGAATCTGCTCAGACCTCAGCAGGGTGGTGCCACCAGGAATCAAGAACTCTACACCCTGGCCCATGCAGCTGACTCCTCAGCAGGGCATGAGATTTGCAGTGTGGGGAGACAGGGAGTCCAGAGAGTGGGGCTATTGCATTTCTTGATGCTGATGCACTAAGGAGGGGAATGCTCCATCTGAGAAAGATGGTGTCTTTAAGGGGGAGAGAGAGAGAAACACCAATGTGAGAAAGATCAATTGGTTGCCTCCCGCATGCACCCCAACTGGGGATTGAACCCACAACTTGGGTATATGCCCTGACTGAGAATCAAACCCCCGAATGCCTGGTGTACTGGACAATGCTCCAACCAACTGAACCACACCAGCCAAGGATGAGGTGCATTTTTATACAATAGTAATGAACTATCAGAAATGGAAACTAAGAAAACAATCCCATTTACAAGTGCATAAAAAAATACTTTGGAATAAATTTAACCAAGGAGGTTAAAGCCCTGTATTCAGAAAATTGTAAGACACTGAAGAAAGAAACCGAAGAAGATACAAATAAGTGGAAGCATATACCGTGTTCATGGATAGAAAGAAATAACATCATTAAAATGTCCATACTACACAAAGCAATCTATAGATTCAATGCAATCCCTATCAAGATACCAATGTCATATTTCACAGAACTAGAACAAATATTTCGAAAATTTATATGGAATCACAGAAGACTTCAAATAGCCACAGCAATCTTGAGAAAGAAAAACAAAGTTGGAGGAATCCCGCTACCTGATATCAAACTATACTACAAGGCCATAGGAATTAAAATAGAAAGGTACTGGCATAAAAATTGACATATAGATCTACAGAACAGAATAGAGAGCACAGAAATCTATCCATATCTTTATGGTCAATTATATTTGACAAGGGGGGCAAGAACACACAATGGGGTAAAGATAGTCTACGCAATAAATGGTGATGGGAAAATTGGGCAGACACGTACAAAGAATGAAATTACACCACCTTCTTACACTGTACACAAGAATAAACTTAAAATGGATTAAAGGCTTAAATGTAAGACTAAAAACCATAAAAATCCTAGAAGAAAACACAGACAGTAAAATATTAGACATTTCTCATAGCAATATTTTTCCTGATATATCTCCTCAGGCAAAGGAAACAAAAGAAAAAATAAACAAATGGGGTTACATCAAAGTAAAAATTTTTTTGCACAGCAAAGGAAACCATCAACAGAATTAAAATGACCACTGAATAAAAGAACATATTCACCAGTGATGCATCTGATAAAGGGTTAATATCCAAAACTTATAGAGAACTTATACAACTCAACACCAAAAATAAATAAATAGATAGATAAATAAATAAATAAATAAACAAACAAATAAATAAATAAATAATAAAGCAATCCAATCACAAAATAAGCAAAGGACCTGAATAAACACTTCTCCAAAGAGGAGCTACAGATGGCCAATACACATATGAAAAGATGCTCAGTGTCACTAATCATCAGAGAGATGCAAATTAAAACCACAATGAGATATCACCTCACACCTGTCACAGTGGCTCCATCAACAAATCAACAAACCAGTGTTGGTGAGGTTGTAGAGCAAAGGGAACCTTCTTGCAATGCTGGGAATGCAGACTGGTGCAGCCACTATGGAAAGCAGTATGGAGCTACCTCAAAAGATTAAAAATGGAGCTGCCTAATGACCCAGCAATTCCACTTCTGGGAATATATCCTAAGAATCTCAAAACACTGATTCAAAAGAATATATGCACCTCTATGTTCATTGCAGCGTTATTTAAAATAACCAAGGTTTGAAAGCAACCCAAGTGCCCATCAGTAGATGGGTGGATAAAAAGCTGTGGGAGTCCAACCGGGTGTGGCTCAGCGGTTGAGCCTTGGCTTATGATCCAGGAGGTGGTGGTTCGATTCCTGGTCAGGGCACAGGCCTGGGTTGTGGGCTTGATCTCCATTCGGGGGCATGCAGGAGGTAGCCGATCAATGGCTCTTTCATCATTGATGTTTCTGTCTCTCTCCCTCTCCCTTCCTCTCTCTGAAATCAATAAAGATACCAAAAAAAAAAAAAAAAAAAAATCTGCGCGACATTTACACAATGGAATACTACTTGGCTGTAAAATAAAGAAGGAAATCTTACCTTTTGCTACAGCATGCATAGACCTCGAGAATATTATGCTAAGGGAAATAAGCCAGTCTCAGAAAGACAAATACCAAATGATTTCACTTATATGTGGAATCTAATAAACAAAATAAACAAATTAAATAGAAGCAGACTCATAGATACAGAAAATAGGCTGACAACTGTTAGAGGGGAGGGGGTTCAGGAGGCTGGCTGAAAAGGTGAAGGGATTCAGCATAAAATAAAAACACTCACAGACACAAGCAACAGTATGGTGATTACCAGAGGGAAAGGGGGGTGGGGGGAGGTAGAAGAGTGTAAAGGGGGGATAAATGGTGATGGAAGGAGACTCGACTCTGGGTGGTGAACACACAATACAATATACAGATGATGTATCATAGAATTGTACACCTGAAGCCTATATAATTTTATTAACCAATGTCCCCCCATATATTCAATAACTATAAAATAATTTATTTTCTCAGAATGAATCAACAAGCCTTGAAGTAATTAACTTCTTCATTACTTTTCCAGCATTTAAGAAACTCTCTTGAGAATTAATTAATTTCCAGTTTCATTGCATCTACATTTAATGTTGTGATAACTACTGAGGCATGTGTGCATTTATTGTCATTTTAAGGAATTTATCCATAATGGACGTTGGGCTCTTAAATTAAAATTAGTATTTCCCATTAAACTTTAGCTTTAATCTGGATCTTGAGTTTTATTTAAGCAACTGGATAGTTTTTTAAATCAGTTTTTATAATTTGACGTTTTTAAAGGTGCAGAGGAATCTAACTGAACAGTAAGAAATTTTTGAGATACTCGTGGCAGTGAGGTAAAGGATATATAGATAATAAAATACATGAAGAGCATATAATACAGAGACAATATTTATAAATCTCAAAACTGGCTTTAACCAACCACTGCTTTTTATACTTCTATGCCAAACCATTTACTATGTAAAGGAAACTGGTTTTTGTTTCCTTTTACTGGTTCTTAGACTGATGACTGGATAAATAACCCAAAGACAAATACTAAAAATGGTTGTGTAGCGATGACCAAGCTACAGGTGAATCAGACACATCAACTTCAAGCAAAAACATCATGGAGAAATAAAAAGAGAACAAAGCCAAATAAAACAAATCAGCATACATATTTTATGAAACACAACCCTGGTGCAAACATATAAATCATAATAGCAATCTGTTCACTGACAAGGTCTATTTTGGACCATTTGGACCATTGAGTACAATAAACTTGCACTCAAGCATATCCATAATAGTGATGCTAGAATAGAAATTTAGAAAAAGTTTTCCATGTAAAATGTTTCCTTGCTTTTGTAGAGAGGAAACTCATTTTTATTTAGTTGAAGACTATACAATAGATTTACTATTGAAACATTGAAAGGCTAGGATTCTGTAAAGAGAAAAAATTGATATGGCTGAAAATGCCTCTAAACAAAGAAGAGAAAAAAAGTATAACATTACATTCGTATTTTCGGCCACATTATTTGATCATCTCAATGCTGAGGAGTATGAGTATATATTACTCTTTTCCCCATCTCACGGATGAGCAAGGAAACCGAGACACAGTGAAGTTAAGTGATTTGCTTGATAGAGCATACATTTCAGAGAATAGTGGTAAAAATCTGAATATTTTACGAGTCTTTCCTCCTAGTCTCAGGAACCAAATTGCTCCAAATTAAAAAAGAGAGGTTTTCTAGCAGAATTGTCTTCTCAGTGACACTTTATTTAAAATGCTGTAAAAAACAGAAAGTAGTAAAAAAAAAAAAAAAAGGTAGAGAAATGCAGTGAACAGTAAGAGTAGTAAAACTTCTGGAGACAGCTAAGTCAGCAGGAAAGAGTATAATAACTGAGACAACATGAGATGAAGGTGAGGAGAATGTCAGAAGGTTCCTAGGTGGGTCTTCTGTCCTGTGCTTCTTGAACTGTTGACCATTCTCTGTGCACACCTGGCTAGGGGTCTAGATAATGCTTTCATGCACCTGGTAACTTATAATAGACATTTAAAAATATTTAGTGAATGTTAGAATGAACATATCATTGATGGTATAAGATAATTAAAATTCATGTGCATTTTAATATAAATGCTTTGTAAATTTGCAAAATAATTTTATAGAGCATATTATTTTCAAGTAATTTCATGCTGTTTGAAGTCTCAGTTTAACAGTTCTAGCAATGAATCTAGTATATCTTGCCTGAGTAGATTCTGAGCCAGTTTTTGCTTTGGAAGCGCTTAAAAATACCCGTGTAGTTCTTTGAATAGTTTATTAAATCAGTTAGCTATTGTCACAATTGTGTTCACTAAAAAAAGCCTAAATTCAATGTATCCAGCAAGTATTTATTTCTCTTTCATGCTTCTGCGGGTTGGCTGATGTTTTATGATTGTAGAGGAGTTTGTTTGGGCTTGGCTCCAAACTCAAGCTAGGATTCAACTCTGCTGTATTCTCTTTGCACCAGGAGCTACCTGTCACCTTTTCTCATAGCAGTGGAATGATATGCATGAGAACAAGCCCAAGCCCACAATCACACAAGCACATTTCAAGTCTCAGTTTATGTCATGTCCCCTAACATTCCATTGGCAAAAGTGTCATATGACCAAATCCAACATCAGCAGATTATAAACATATGCTCTTCCCATCTAGGTGGGGGCAGTGGAGGTTGGAAGTGAATATTTATTCAACAATAATCTAATCCACCATCCCTATTTTAATCAAAATACAAGCTGCTTTTGAATTTTTATTTTGGATTCCCTAGAACATAAACTATTTTATACTTCTTGTTACACTAAGAAAATAGTAGCTAAAAGTGTCTTAAGGTCAGCAGATCTTTAAGACTTCTTTGTTCATAAATAATGCAAAAACCTGGGTGTATGTATGTACCACAGGCCTGTGCAATCAAAGCTCTCTCACATACGTACAGAGATTTTGCTTGTAGTCTTAGTTTTTGTGAAATGCTTCATGAACATTTATCAAAAGTGGGGAGGACTCTCTAGATGCTGGAAATTCATATTAATATTTAGAAACAAGAAAGCATAAACTAAACTACTGCCTCAGTGTGATACTCAAAATCATTGTATTTTTAATTAGAGATTTGTCAGGGAGATGCAAAAATAAAATTCAAACTGCAGATTTGCTGATTGACCTTAATAAAGACTTGACATTTTTGAATAAGCTGAAGATTGGCAATATTCTTACCAGGGCTATCATTACTTAGAAGCGAACATTTGGTAATCCTAATTCTATGGTGGAGACTGAGCTATCATGATGTCATATGTCCTCTGTGAGGATACAATGAAATGTAATGTACCACTTTATATTTTGAAGGCCGTTGGGAACCAAGAGACCTCCTTCACTGTCACAGCCTTCATTGAGGTGCTTAATTTGACCACTTGCTTTTATCTTTTTAAGTTTCAAAATATGAAAGTTTCTGGAAATTACCTGTTTTCTATCAAAATGTTTCTACATAAAGAAATTACCCTAATTCACTAAGCAAAAGAATTCTAAAACCACATACAGAGAAAGGGTGCTGTTATTATGCTTAATTTTATTTGTAAAAAGAGGAAAAAGAACTGCTGCTCTGTCATGAAGATTACTTTTGGCAGTAGAATCACTTTATTCTGCATAATGCAAATGATTTTTCTAATAGTAAAGGTACTACTCTTGGCTGAATGAGGACACACTGAGAACTGATTAGGCCACAAGAGAGACCTCTGAGTTGACACTAAGGGAGAAAGCATCTACATGTCACTGTGAATAGTTAATAAAGAGCTTTCAAGTAACATTCTCAGAACATCTGTCTCAGGAATCACAAAACTTCTCGATCTTTCTCTCTTCTTGATAAAATATATAAAATAATATAATAATAATTAAGTAATATGTTCTAAATATAAGTATAAATCTTCCTTCAAAAGTTATTTGTTGAATGGTTGAATGACATTTTGCCTATGAATATTTTATACATACATATTTTTACTCATGCACGTATAAATAAACATATTAAACATTTCTAATCAGAATTATATGATTTCATAGCTAAGAGTATATTAAAGTCAGGACTGGCTAAGTGTTTTGACAGGCCCAGTGAAAAATAAAAATGCAGGGCCTCTTGTTAAAAAACTACTAAGGATTTCAAGATGGTGACAGTAGAACATTTATCGATGAGTACTCGACAATTTTAATATGGCCTCAAACTTTGAAATAAAAGGCACAATAAAATCATTTTGAAAAAAGTTTTCAACATTCATTTCATTTAATGGAGAATTCTGTGTTGAACACAGGCACGCTTGATAAAAATTCAACCATTTTTCAGTAGAATGCAATCACTTTTTTCTGTTGCATCAAGTTGAGAGTCTCATTCAAAAGATACAGTTGGAAGCCTCAGGTTTCTAAGTCATGATTGTAAGGAAACTAACTGCTAAAGAAAAGGTTGCTCTTTCTCTTTTCCACAAAATACATTCCATAATGCTGGAAAGCGTATACAAGGACTTTTAAAGAGCCTTTCCTCTCATATGTTTTAGTTGATAACTGAAATTTTTACTATTATCTTACAGGGGGAAAAATTAAACTTCTTCAAAAGCAAGAGTGTTTTTTTCTGCAGTACATCACATTTTGTCATTCAAATAATAGCTGTCATTTCACTTGAATAGATATTATTTTACATTAATAACAGCAGTATATCCAGTTTTCTCACTTGGTACATTTTTGTGATGCTGAAGCATAAAGAATAAAGAATGGTTTGAAGCTCACATCTTCTGAGGTTTTCCAATTACCAGTTTTCCTCTGGTTTTAAATGCTGCAGAACACTCACCCAGCCAATGTGTGCATAAGAATTTTAATTGATGTTCCCAACAATTCTGTCCAAATGAGCCATATTAATTATGCCACACCATAAGGCCAGAAAGAAATTACAGCATAACACTCTCAGAAATAAAAATCAACAACAGAACAGTAAGACTAGGCCACTTAAGTGAAAGCATTGCAACCACCTTTGGCCTTTGGATTATAGTAACAATAGCTTGCCTTTTACCTAGTGCATCCCAAACAGACAGCTCTATTTGCTGTTTAAGGCCCTAAACATCCTCTCTCCTATGAAATCACCTACTTGCCAACATAATCTCACAGCTCCAAGTACTCCCCCTCCTCATCCTGAAATCCCAACACGCTTACTCCACCTCTGTGCCTCTTCTCAAGTTGTTTCCTGCCCATGGCAGGCTGCCTGACCACGAAGTCAATGTCAACCTATTTGTTGGTTTCAGATCAAGCCTTACATTCTTTATATTCTTCTCTGCCCATTGCAGCTTCCACTAGAATTTAGTTATACTCCATTTATTTATCCAGGCAATCATCAAATATATATTGAGCCCACCAAGCTGCCAAGATTTCTGCTTAGTGCTGAAGATATAGAAATGGAATATACTCTTCCACTTTTTATTTTTTTATATTTTGTTTTTTAAAATTTTTTATTATGGAGAATTTAAAACATATGAAAGTAGATAAAACAGTATAATGAACCCATGGATTCCTGTCACCCAGCTTCAACATTTACCAGCTTTTATTTCTTTAACAACACCATCCAGTCTCCCCCCTTTCTGTATTATTTTAAAACATCCATATACCATATCACTTCATCTATAAATATTTCAGTATGTATCTCCAAAAGATAAGGATTGAAAAAATAACCACACAACCAATATCATATCTTAGAAAATTCCTTAATTCCATTAAATATCCAGTGTTTGAATTTCCAGTTGGTTCATAAATGTTAGGTTTTTTCCTTCTTTTTTACAGTTTGAGTGTTTGAATCAAGAGCTCAATAAGGTCCACATATTGCTATTGGTTGATATTTTATGTCTAAAAAACAGAATTCAGAATATTTTTAGTTTAACGAGATAAACTGAAATGAGATAAAATAAGAAAAAATTTTAAGTTAAATTGTTCAAATTTAGTGGATCCTTTCTCTAAATGAACCCTAAAATCCAATAATGAGCACAGAGGAGCCTGAACTAACCCTTTTTTCATTAAACATTTTTGAGTGCTTAGAATGTGATAGGCACTGCATCAGCCATTGGTGATTATATTGCTTACCTATTGCTGCATAACCAATTACCACAAAGTTAGCAACTTAAGCATCCACTTATTACCTCACAACTTCCATGAATCAGGGGTTTGGGCGCAGCAGTCAAGGCAAATCCCCATTATCGAGGCCCAATGCTTACTAAATTTGGAAGCCCTCTTGAAGAAAATAAAAGTAATATAAATGTATGAATATAAGTCAAGTAGGTAACTCTGAGGATTCAGCTTCACTGGCAACTGTGGTAAATTAACCTAAACTTGAGATGCAATAGCTTTATAGACCTTATATTCCAATGAGAACCACAGAAATCCAACAAGTAAACAAGCAGAATACATATAAAAGTTATAAGTAGTATAAGAAAAAATGAATGTTACGAGAATAATGGAGGGGGTGGCAACACTGAATCAGAGAGAGCCTCTAGAAGTATCTGTCGTTTAAGTTGGGGCCTGTGGGCAAGAAAGAGTTGGGCAACCATACGCTTCCCATGGTGTTTAAAAAATAAATAAAATTAGTTACTGATGCTTTCTAGATAAGAAGTGTGAGAACTTGTCTTTTTCTTCATTTCTTAAGGTTTGTGAAAATTGTTCCGGACTGTACGCTAGTCTGAAGACATCTATTCCCTGATTTGATTATGAATAACATTTAAGTAATATATGCTTAAGATCCTAGAAATCGAATGGGCATTGACACCTACAATATATCACCCACATTTTACCTTTTAATAGGTAATAGTTATTTTGGGGGTGGGGTCTCATTACTTCAAGACCTAAACTATTCGAATAACGGCTACATAGCTACTCCTGGTCTTCCTCTAACCACAGTCATATCAAAGAGGGCAAACAAAACAAAAGAGTCAACTCTTTGCTCACTTTGAAGTTTTTAATTTTAGTTTTGATTCTTCGATTCTTACTAGTGATTCATAAGCCAGGAAGTAAATCGATAAATCTTCAAGGAAGACTGAGTTTATGGAAAGATCTCGGCTCAGAAAAATAATTTGTTCATTCAGGTGAGAGTGTTCTTTTCTGCCAACACCAAGTTTTCAAGAAAGATTCTCTGTTAAAACGATGCCTAACAGAAAACACTTCATAACTCACTTCCTGTGCACCATAAATCTAGTGTAATCCTCTTTATGATGAAACCTGGGAGTTTCCGAAGGTCCCTGGCTCCTCAGAAGAGCACTACAGCACCAGCAGCGTTATTTACCCACTCAGAGCTTCACAGTAGGAGACGCAGGGAAAGCGAGATTCAGAAACCAAGCTTGACCTCAGAAAAACTAGGTACTATATTAAGGAAGTTATCAAGGACTTTGGGAGCAACAGAACTGTTTTGGTGCTCTATTGAAAAGGGATTTTCAAAAGGTGCAGAACCTGGAAAATCTGCCATAGAAAAGAGAATTTTGCAATTTGATGTTTATCTGTTAGGACTACTATGCTTTTGGCCAAGTCTTAATTTAGGTTCTTTTTTAGTAGTTTCTGTGGGTGGAGCAACATGACCCTTGTCAAAAGTAAAAATATTTACTTGAGCACATCTGAATATATATGGTCATGCTAGCCACGTTTTAATGAGCTGGAGATTCTGTTTCTCACTAAGGCAGAGCAGTGGTGAACACGTAGACAGATACACGTAACTCCCATAATGTAATGACTCTCTCTCTTTTTTAAAATATATCTTTATTGATTTCAGAGAGAGGAAAGGAGGGGGAGAGAGAGAGAGAGAAACATCAATGATGAGAGAGTCATTGATCAAGCCCGCAACCCGGGCCTGTGCCCTGACCAGGAATCAACCACTGAGCCACGCCGGCCGGGCTGTAATGACTCTTGATCCTACAGCTACCTGAGATCTATTGAATCTTTAGTGGTTACACTGTGGTTGATTAATGTCTTTCCTCTTGCCTCGACTCTCACTCTGAGAAAGCAACATACTGCATAGTTTGAAGATGGTCTCTCATAAGCACTCAAAGTTACAGTGGTGCCCTGGTTTTCGAACGTTTCAGAACTCGAACGGTGTCCGGAACGGATCACATTCGAAAACCGAGGTGCCACTGTGTAGAATTTCAGAGCCAGAAAGTACTTTGGGGCCCTTGAAGTGGCAGGACATTAATGGGGAGACTGTGGCCCTTAGAACCAAGAAACTTGCATTTCAGTCCAGGCTGGGCAACTCACCAGCAGTGTATTAGTCAAGTCAATTACGTTTATAGAACCTTCATTTTATTATCTGTAAAATAAGCATACTCTTACCTGTTATGGGAGACACGACTTGAAAGAGTGAGAACATTGCTTCTTTATGTGTGTATTTTGTTTCTGCGTGCATGCACACGTATGCATATGCTTAAGTGCGCTTGGATGTTTGTCCTTATAAAGCAGGCAGTGCAAGGAGTGTTCTGAAATTTGGAGGAAGATATTTAAAGTCTGCAAGTAGCCTTGCTGAAAACATTATGTATCAAATTGCAGGTGGAACAAATCATGTGGCCACATAATACTAGCCCAGCTGTTATTATGGAAGAAATAGTTTTCCCTGTGTGGCCTGTTTACTATGCTTTGTGTGCAGAACCTGATTTTGGAGGTTCCCACCTGCTCACAGTTACCCACTGGGTTTGTAAAATGAGCACACAGGACTCCAGTGCATCTCCTGGGGAAAAGAGGGCAAAGTGGGAGGGTGGCTCTACAATGTCTGGCTAATCCTGTGCTTTCAACACTGATTAATGTGTACAATTTTCTTTTAATTCACTGGTGATAAATCTTTGACTTTACACTCCTACTGTGAGTGTGTCCTAGAGGGTCTTTTAGCTCAGCCAAAACAATGCTTAACTCACAGATTTGTTTCGAGGGTCAAACTAGATACTGTTCCTAAACAGCCTTGGAAAACACAAAATAGAGTTCAAGAAAATGCTCATGAATTAACTTAACAATCTGTTATAATTCCTGCATTTTAATTTGCCTTTTTCCTTCATTGCTTTACTTTTAGAGGTAATAAATGTTAGCTCCAAGTTAAAAAAAAAAAAGAATTATGGAAAAGTAAAAATAATTTCTGTCTAATTAAAGATTACCATCTAGAGAAAACACTATTTTTCATGGCATTTGTGTATTTGGTCTTTGCACAAGTAAAATCCTGTACTAGTCTGACAACTTGTACATAGGTAAAATAATTTTGTATCATGATTTCTAACAGTGCATAGTATTCCATTATAGGAGTGTAGCAATTCCCTTAATCATCCCCCTTTGATGAGTATTTGCATTGTTTCAGTGTTTTAATCATCTTAAGCAAGGCTATGATCAGAGCTTCTGTATCTACATCTATATATGTATGCATACACAGATATATCATTAAATAATTTAAATCTATTTGACAATTACATACAAAAAGATTACAAGATGCCTGTTTCCCAACATGCATGTCAGCATTGGCTAGTTTCTTTTTTTATAATCATTGGCGATTTGATCATCTAAAAATTATATTTTATTGTTGCACTAATTTGTATTTCTTTGGCTAAGTATAAGCTGTATTTATTTATTTTTCTCTACCTTTTATTCTACTTACATCTATTTAACTTGTTAGTTCTTAACAATCATGTTTAAATTACCATGAAAATCTCATGAGACATCAAAATCAATTACTATCTAAAACTACTCCTCATTACAAATAAGAGGGTCCCCTTTCTCCACACCCTCGCCAGCACGTGTCATTTGTTGATGTGTTGATGGAGCCATTCTGGCAGGTGTGAGGTGGTATCTCATTGTGGTTTTAATTTGCATCTCTGATGATTAGAGAAGTTGAGCATCTTTTTGTATGTCTCCTGGCCATCTGTATGTCCTCTTTGGAGAAGTCTCTATTTAGGTTCTTTGCCCATTTTTTAATTAGATTGTTTGTCCGCCTCTTGTTGAGTTGAATGAGTTATTTGTATATTTTGGAAATTAACCCCTTATCAGATGTATCATTGGTAAATATGTTCTCCCATACAGTGAGTTCCGTTTGCATTTTGAGGATGGTTTTGCTTGCTGTGCAGAAGCTTTTTAGTTTGATATAGCCCCGTTTGTTTATTTTTTCTTTGTTTCTCTTGCCCTAGGAGATGTATTGGTGAAAATCCTGCTACATAAGAGGTCGATTTTACTATGTAAGAGGCCTATGTTTTCTTCTAAATATTTATGGTTTCGAGACTTACATTTAAGTCTTTTATCCATTTTGAGTTTATTCTTGTGTATGGTGTAAGTTGGTGTTCTAGTTTCATTTTTTTGCATGTACCTGTCCAATTTTCCAAACGCCACTTATTGAAGAGACTGTCTTTACTCCATTGCATGCTCTTGTCTCCTTTGTCAAATATTAATTGAGCCTAATGGCTTGGGTCGATTTCTGGGGTCTCACTTCTGTTTCATTAATCAATATGCCTGTTCTTGTGACAGTCCAAGTGCCCATCAGTAGATGAGTGGATAAAAAAGCTGTGGGACAGCATGGCCAGGCATGGCTCAGTGGTTGAGCATCGACTTAGGATCCAGGAGATCGCTGGTTCAATTCCCAGTCAGGGCCCAGGCCCAGGCTGCGGGCTTGGTCCCCAGTCGGGGGTGTGCAGGAGGCAGCTGATCAATGACTCATCATTAATGTTTTTTGTTTTTTTTTTCTCTCTCTCTCTCTCCCTTCCTCTCTGAAATCAATAAAGATATGCTAAAAAAAAAAAAAAAGAAAAAGCTATGGGACATTTACACCATGGAATACTATGCAGCTATAAAAAAGAAGGATCTCTCACCCTTTGAGACAGCATGGATGGGCCTGGAGAATATTATGCTAAGCAAAATAAGCCAGGCAGAGAAAGAAAAATATCAAGTGATCTCACTTATATGTGGAATCTAAGGAACAAAATAAATTGGTGAACAAGATGGGACCACAGACATGGAAGCGTGAAACAGACTGACAGATCTCAGAGGGAAGTCAGGAAGGAGGATGGGGAGAGATTAACCAAAGAACTTATAAGCATGTACGTAGAGCCTATGGACAGGGACAATGGACAGGGGAAGGCCTGGGTGAGGCGGGAGATGGGTGGATGCGGGTGAGGGGAGAAAATGGGGGATCTCTGAAATACTCTCAACAATAAAATTAATTTAAAAAAAAGACATGCATTTAAAAATTAAACCCACAACTTAAATTAGCTTTAATTTTTTTAAATTGAATTTATTGGGCTGACATCGGTTAATAAAATTACATAGGTTTCAGGTGTACAATTCTATAATACATCACCTATATTATTGTATTGTGTGTTCATTACTCCAAGTCAAGTCTCCTTCCATCACCATTTATCCACTCTTACCCCCTTCTACTTCCTCCCACCCCCTTTTCAGCTGTATTTAGTTTTGATATTTATTGACCTTATGTTATTCTTATTAAACTGTAAATCTCCTGTAAGCTTGAGATATTGTGCTCTATTCCCAATACATAGCAGCATACGAGACAAAAAGCAGCACTCAATGAATATTTATACTCTATTTGTTTTCTAAAATGCTTAGGTCATTTTATTATATTGGAGACTTTATAGTTTTTCCATTAATTATCAATGGACATTAATATATGAAATACATCAACAAACAAATATAATGTAATGTATATCATGTCTCATATACTAAATGTATTAACCCTTTACTATACCATATATGATTATATATAATATATGTATACATACACCTACTAACATATATATCTGCTATACTATATATAGTGATTTTCCTTTTGTCACTTGCCTTTTAACTTAGATATTAGGTTTTTGCAAAAAAAAATTACTACTTAGAATTCTCTGAAAGGATATCAGTCTTTTATGTTATTATAATGCGTTGAAATGTTTTTTTCTGACCGCAAATTATATACACATGTGTCCATTTTGTCTAATTGCACAAGTTAACTTTTCATATTTAAAAAATCACATTGGGCCTGTTCTAAGATATGAGGGGGGTTTTGAGGCAGTCAAGAAAACCTCGTCTTTGTCCCTTTACTTCCCACAGCAAGAGCACATCTGCCCCATGCCCCTGAGGCACATGCAGACCATTAGTAGCAATGAAGCTAGTTTGTGTTTTGCACCAGAGGCAAGACAAATACCTGCTGCAAAATCACTGTCTACCCTAGTACAACAGTGCTCACCAGCAACCTGACCTCCTTGTTCTATGCTCACTTCTCGTGACAGTCTAGGCAATAAGACCCATTCTATCAATGCTTGTTATTGGTGGCCAGCTGATTTTTCCCCCTCTTACTGCATCCAAAGATGTATCACTGGTTATTAATATATCTCTATATTTGTTGCCCTCCAATGGCAAAATAACCCCAATAGCTGCCCAAACTTTCTAGTGAGCAAATTACATAATCCCTCTGAATGCACTATAGGAAAAGCGTCACTTCACCTATAAACTAGAGAACTGAGCTCTGTCAAGCCCTTTCTGAGTGTCCCTGGTTAGAAATGTGGCCCTATGCGCCTCTTAATCAGTAGATGTGGCCACCTTTGGTTCTGGCTTCTCTTCCCAGAGATAAACAGAGCAGAGCCCAAGGGCGGCAACAGCAGGCATTACAAGGAAACATCTAGGGAAAGCCAAAATAATTAGCCGGATGAGAGACAAAATCTGCTTGACACTGGCCACATGTCTTGGAATGTATGTACTGTATCCTTGTTGTTAAAAAAAATAGGTTATGTACTGTATGATTCCATTTATATAACATTCTTGAAATGACAAATTCATAGGGATAGAAAATATGCTAGTAGTTGTCAAGGGTTAGGGACCGGGAAGCAAGATACTGTAAAGGGATAGTGCAAGTGAGTTCCTTCTGGATGATATAACAGTTTGTATCTTGGTCGTGGTTGTGGTTACAAGAATCTCTACATGTAGTAAAATTGCATAGAACTACACACACACACACACACACATTTGTAAAAACTGGTGACATCTGAATGAACTCTTTAGTGCCGGTTTTGATATTGTATTATAGTTTTTATAAAATTTTACTATTGGAAGAAGTGGGATGAAAGGTACATGGGACCTTTCTGTACTATTCTTGCAGCTTCCTGTGACCTTATACTTATTTCAAAGTGAAAAGAAAAACTTTTAAAAAATATGATAAAAATCTCTTTTAATAAAAGATGACACTTAGAGTAGCTATTTTCATCTTTGTGAATGAAAAGGGAAAGTTTTTCTACATATTCTGAGGCAGAGGCTAAACCAAACACCATAGCATCTGCAGGATGAAGAGAAAGCACTGAGGCTTTTTCCAGCATTCTGCATGCCTTAAAAGCAAACATGTCTCTGAGGCCCAGTGTCAGTAAACCTTCATTATTCAGTTTGCTTTTTGCATCACCTGTGATATGGAAGGAACCCTTGTGTCTCCCTCAAATTCGTATGTTGAAATTCTGTCAGCGTGATGGTAGTTGGCGGTGGGGCCTTTGGGAGGTCATCAGGTTTAGATAAGTCATGAAGGTTGGGCTCCTATCACGGTATTAGTGTCCTTATAAGGAGAGGAAGATAAACCAGATTGGCCATTTCTCCGTATCCCCTTGTCTGCCATATGAAGGCACAGCAAGAAGGTAGCCATCTGCAAGCCAGGAAAAGGGCCCTCACTAGGGAACCAAATTGGCTGGCACCTTGATCTTGGACGCCCTAACCTCCAGAACTGTGAGAAATGAATTCCTGTAGTTTAGGCCACCCATTCCATGATATTTTGTCTTGGCAGCCTGGGCAGACTAATAGGAATCTGGAAAACCTTCCTGAAATTCCTACTATAAGTGATTTTTTCTTTATTCCTCCATGACACTTTGTTCCTTTCTCTGCGGTAGGATACACCATGATGGTATTTGTTTCTTCATATGTCTGGTATCCCACTGGGTTGAGGACAAGGGCAGATTCTACCCGCCTTCCTCTCCAACATAATATGGCATTCCTGGAAAGTGCAGATAGTGTCTTAGTCTGTTCAGAGCTCTGTAACAAAATACCATAGACTAGATGGCTCGTAAAGAACACAGATTGATTTCTCACAGTGTGGAGACTGAGAAGTCCAAGACCAAGGCACTGTGGAATCAGTGTCTGGTGAGAGCCCACTTCCTAAAAGGCTCTCTTTGCTGTCACTTCGCACGGTAGAAGGGGCGAGGGATCTCTGGGGGTTCTCTTTTATAAGAACACTAATCCCAGTGGCCTAATCACTTCCGAAAAAGCCCATATCCTAATACCATCACTTTGGGGGATAGTATTTTAACATATGAATTTGGCAGAGTGGGGGGAGGGGACACAAACATTTAGTCTATAGCAGGTACTAATTAAATTAAGTAGGAATGAGAAAGTCTAGGACAAACAGCTTTGCCGCTGAGGAGATGGCATAACTGGTTTCATGCCATGTCTTGAGCCTACTCAGCTGCAAGGGAGTTATATTAGGACATATAATCTGTACCTGAGAGGTATTATGTTCAGCTCAAATTGTATAGATTCCATTCTAAACAGACATGTAATAACACACAACTATGCATTTTCTACAACATTTAAAAATCATTCAAGTATATTTACTCAATAACATATTTAATCCTACTCATTTTATATAAGGCTATAGTTGAATTCAATTCCTAGCTCTGCCAACTTACTAAGTATGCTGACCTTGGATTTAAACTTCAGTTGTTTTTCATCCTTAAATGGTTTGCTTTGTGACAATTGCAATGATTAATGAGATAATATATTGTGACAATGACATGTGATGATGAATGTAAGTTGCTTATCATAGATTTTGTGCTCAAAAACGGTAGCTAATATTTGGAGATGGTCTTATTTCATTGCAATCTTTTAAAATGTTCACTAGATTTTATTATTTATAGCACCATTCCTGTGGCAAATAACCTGTGTAGTTTGACAAAACTTGTGTTTTTGGCTTACTAGTTTTATAGAAGGTTGAGGGTTAAATCTCTCAAAGCAATACAGAAAAAACTCACATGTCCTTTACTAGGTACAGAACCAAATGTGCCAGCAATCAGTATATTTTACATACAGTAAAGACAGCCACATTTGAGAAATATTTTCCAGTAATTTTCAAAGCCTAATATATTTATAGATTTTTATCTATTTGAATATATAAAAGAGACAGAGACTATATTCTGGGAAATTTTAAAACTCTGCATTAATCATGTTGATGACTTTACAGTCTGCATTTTTGTAAATATATGAGATGGACATAAAGGAAGGAACAATCCATACACAGTTAACATATGACCTATAAATCAGGAGACAAAGGACTACTATAATACAGTAACACACACGTGATTATTGAGCTTTAACTAAAACATGTTTATTTCTAGATTTAAATAAGAGCTCTAAATTGCTCTAGATTTTAATAAAAATCTGTATTATTCTTCACACATATTAAGGTTAATTTCTGGCATATATGCAATGTACTAGATAAGGGATAAGAAATAAATTATATCTTGCATGCCAAATTCTGATTAATGGTTAACACTGACCTGTTGGGCTGTGTTGGTAATGCCTCCAAAGTCATGTTTGGCATAAGTAAGAAAGAAATCTGGAATTAGTGATATCTGTTACGGTCATTGCAGGACAAGCATAAGCCTTTGTTGGGCGCCTGTCACCTTAAATTATAATGCAGGCTGGCTCTTCAATAATTACTAGAGTGCATGGGGAAAATATGCTAATTGTTAGCTTATTATATGAATGAATAAATACCTTTTTAGTGATTTCATTTTTCCCAAATAATTTAACATTATGATTTGACTTTTTAAAAATACTTTATATTTTTAGAGCAATATTAGGTTCTTAGCAAAATTAGGGGGAAGATACAGAGATTTCACAGATAGTCACTGCCCCCCCACAGGCATACCATCTTCCATTATCAGTTTCCCCCACCAGAGTGATAATTTTAAAATGATTGACGAACCTACACTGAGTCATCATAATCACCCAAAGTTCACAGTATGGGCTTGGACAAATGTATAATGACATATATCTATCATTAGAGTATCATACAGAGAATCTTGACTGTCTTAAAAATCCTGTTTTATTTATTCATCCTCACCCCCACACCTAAGCCTTGGTAACCACTGATCTTTCCCCCCACCATTTGTCCTTATTGTCTCCATAGTTTTTCCTTTTCACGAATGTCATATAGTTGGATCATACAGTACATAGAGTTTTCAGATTGACTTCTTTCATTCAGTAATATGTATTTAGGTCCTCCATGTCTTTTAGTGTCTTGATAGCTTATTTCCTTTTTTTCCTTTTTTAAATATGTTTTTATTGATTTCAGAGAGAGGAAGGGAGAGGGAGAGAGAGAGAGAAACATCAATGATGAGAGTCATTGATCGGCTGCCTCCCGCACGCCCCCTGCTGGGGATGGAGCCCGCAACCCGGGCCTGTGCCCTGACCGGGAATTGAACCCCGATCGCCTGGATCCTAGGTCGATGCTCAACCACTGAGCCACGCCAGCTGGCCTTATTTCTTTTCTTTTCTCTTTTATTTTCTTTTGTTTTCTTTCCTTTTCTTTTCTTTTTATCACTGACTAACATCGTATTGTCTGGATGTACCACAGTTTATCCATTCACCTGCTGAAGGACATCTTGATTGCTTCCAAGTTTGGCGGTTATGAATAAACATCCACATGCAGGTTTTTGTGCGGACACAAATTTTCAGCTCCTTCGGGTAAATAACCAAGGAGCATGATTGCTGAATTATATGGTAAGAGTGTTAGAGTACATTAGTTTTGTAAGCAATCCCCAAAGTGTCTTTCACAGCGGCTGAACCACTTCGCATTCCCACCAGCACTGACCTATTGCTTCACATCCTCGCTAGCATTCGGTGTTGTGGGTGCTGTGGAGTTTGGCCATCTTCACAGGTGTCTTTAGCTGAAGATGGTATTTAAGGTGATAGTTCGGGCCATTCCTGAGTCTACGTGTTATTAAACCTCTGTTTGTTTTTCTCCTGTTAATCTATTATTACAGGGGAAGTTCTCAGACAAGAACCTTTAGAAGGGTAGAAGAAAGATATTTTTTCTTTTCCTACAATCTCTATACACATTTTTTGCTCATTTTCTCTGTGGCCTCTGTGATGTTTGAGGCAGAGCTTCAACTATCAACTACTTACTGGAAGTTTTAGTAAAAATACCTAATGAGTCCGTATTCATTTCTGTTACTGTTAATTAAATATTAAGAGATTTGTCTCCTATACGTTTTAAAATGCAGCAGTAGAGGCAGATTTTAATATTATACTCTTGCAATAAGGATCACTATCTCACTTAAGATATATAACAATGTGTAATTGTATCACTGAAAAAACGTTGGGAAAATGAAACTGGGTGCCTGGCAGGTCAAGGTATGGGTTATATTTGGTGGGAAGAGTTTGAATTTATTTTTATGGTGACTGAGAGCCTTTGAATTGTTTTTAGAGAAAGAACAGTAGGAGAGTAGTGTTTTAAGAATTAACTCTGAGCCCTATATTGTGGTGGTGACATATGTATATCATACTATATAATCCTAACAACTTATTTCATAATGAAGAAAGTACTGTTCTGATGTTACAAATAAGGGGCAGTGCTAGAAAACTCAATCTGTCGCCCAAGATTGTAGACTCAGTGTCAAAAAAAGTCGGTGTCATGCCAAATCTAGAAGGGGGCAAAAGAGGCTTCTAGGGTTCTGATGCTGATACTCTCTCTTGATCTGAGTATTAATTCCATGACTGCACTGAGTTCGTAAAATTAATTAAATGCATTATATACACTTATTATTTCTATCTTTACTGTATGTCTGCTATACTTTAGCAAAAAGCTAAAACATATAGAAAGAATAGTATAAGTGCAAGTGTCATTATCTACTAATTTTTAAAACACAATACTTTAGTCTACTAATGACATAAGACTAATGCATAGTTTGACTGAGGGATGATAAATGCAGAAGCATTTATGCACTGAGTTAAAATTTATATTTGCAATACCACAAAATCTAATTTTCTAAATAGTGACTAAGCTAAACATTTATTAGAGTTATGTTTACACTTCCTTTTTTAACAAAAGGAATGTTTCTCAGTTGATTACTGCATGCCCGAGAGGTAAACTGATTTCATTGCCCAGGTCTGTTAGAATGGAATTTCTCCTAGCCTTTAATTTCCAGTAAGCTTCTTAACTCAGTCAATACTTCCACTCTGCAAAAGTTTCTGGAAAGGCTGACTCTTGGCTGGCTTAACAATGCTCTTCACTTGACTGTTGTGAAAAGATATTAATTAATAGCTCATCTGTTTTCATCCATTAATTCCAACCTCAGTATGAATGTGTTGTTGTTCCACTCTGAGAAGGTGCCAAAAATAATTTTTAATATGAAACAGAAAAGTTCCCCAAGGGATGGTTTTCTTTGTTATCTATGATTCTCACTTAGTTTGAACAATTTGCAGTGAAGTCTCAACACATCTTCAGGGCACATATAGAGCTGTAAGTCTGCAGCACTTACACTAATGTGCTCCCTTGTGAAAGATAACAAATGTGTCATAACTAGTAGGCTATTATTGTGGGTTAGTGAGATTAAATACACTTCACACTTTCATGAATGTGCTAAAGGAGCGATCACATCAGTTATCTTGGGCCTCAAGACTAACTTCCTTATACCTCCCATGTAAGGCAGAATGAATATTTCATTGTTTTGAACAAAATAAGCATTATTGAAAGTAAAAGCAACTCATTCAATGCCATAATAGTGAAATGAACTAGAGCCATATCATTGAAAAAGTATTTCAGTAAAGAGCAATTTTCTCTTGTTTAACACTGGGAAAGGCTTTAAATAACAACAGAAAAGTTATTTGAATAGTATAGAATATTCTTACCTAGCCATCCCATTACTCTGTTGTTTGTCTTAGAAGAACACTAGAGGCTATCTTAACGCAATAAATGCATCACAACTGCCTTCACTGTAGTCAAGTGCCCTATTCTAAATGTGATCACTACCAAGGACAATCATTCATACTTTCATATACCTTTATTTACTTTGGAGTTTAAGCTGCATTAATAACCACTCTTTCTTGAATTGGAAAGCACATTAAACCAGTGAAGGATGCCTCCTTGCAGTGATATTTGCTAGCAATAGGCTGTGATCTGAAACACACACACACACACACACACCAGTTTAGATTGAAAAGCAGTGTTAATAAATTCAAACAAAGGGCATCTGGGCAATGACTTGGGAGAGGAAAAGTAAAGATACAGAATCCTATTCTGAAGAAGCTTTTAAGTTACTGCAGTAATTTTAGTAAGTCTGTGATCTTCTCCATATCATAGGCAGCTAATTAAAATTGCTGTACAGCCTGATGTCCTGGTAGTGTGAAATTTCACAGGTTGAAATAGCTAAAGTAATGGAGCAGAATTCTTGAATTAAACCAATTGGTATCAAGGGATTTACTCTCAGAAGACATGAAACAAGTTAATGGCCTAATCTGAAAAGCACACATAGGCTATTTTGGGAAAACTATTGAATTTCAGAATTAGGCAAGTTGGAGGAAAGCCAGAGGCTCTGTGGGATAAAACTCCCAACCCTTTTCACTTTTTAAGGTGCACTTGGCTGGCTCTATACATACAGATGCTCTGGAACAGTGGTCTTTAAATTTTTTTCATGCATCAGAATCCCCTGGAAAGCTTCTTAAACCACAGATGGCTGGGTGCCACCCCTTGAGTTTCTGATATAGATCTGGGGCAGAGCCTGAGAATTTACATTTCTAATAAATTCCCAGCTGAGGCTGATGCTGATGCTGATGCTGATGCTGATGCTGGTGCTACTCATCCAGGGATCACACCTTGAGAACCATTTTTCTGGAAAACATTCCACCAATGTTCCCAAACTTTAATGTGCATATAAATCTCCTGTGTATCTTTTTTAAATGTATACAATCGCTTGGTCAAAAGGCAGTTCCATTTTTAATTTTTTGAGGAAACTTTATACTGTTTTCCACAGTGGCTGCCCCAGTCTGCATTCCCACCAGCAGTGGGACAGGGTCCCCTGTCTCCACACCCTCGCCAGCACTTGTTTGTTGATTTGTTGATGGAGCCATTCTGACAGCGGTGAGGTGATAGCTCATTGTGGTTGTAATTTGCATCTCTCTGATGACTAGTGGCTTTGAGTATCTTTTCATATGTCTATTGACCATCTGTATGTCCTCTTTGGAGAAGTGTCTATTCAGGTCCTTTGCCTATTTTTTAATTGGATTGTTTGTCTTCCTCTTGTTGAGTTGTGTATGTTTTTATGTATTTTGGAAAATAACCCCTTATCGGGTGTATCATTGGCAAATATGTTCTCCCATACAGTGAGTTCCCTTTTCCAGGCATCCCATTTCTGGGAATATATCCTAAGAATCCCGACACACCAATTCAAAAGAATATATGCATCCCTATGTTCATAGCAGCATTATTTAAATAACCAAGATCTAGAAATAGACCAAGTGCCCATACGTAGATGAATGGAACAATGGAATACTACATGGCCGTAAAAAAAGAGAGAAATCTTACCTTTTTCAACAGCACGGATGGACCTGGAGAGTATTGTGCTAAGCAAAATAAGCCAGTCAGAGAAAGACAAATACCATGTGATCTCACTTATATATGGAATCTAATGGAAAAAATAAACTGACGAATAAAATAGAACAGAAGCATGGATACATGGAATAGACTCACAGGTCTCAGAGGGGAAGGAGGAGGGGGATTCTGGGTGGGAAAAGGTGAAGGGATTAGCCAAAGAACACATATGCATAACCCATAGACACAGATAACAGTGTGGTGATGGCCAGAGGCAGGGGGTCAAGGGCTGGGTGGAGGTGGGCAAAGGTGGGAAAAATTGGGACATCTGTAATAGTGTCAACGATAAAAATAAACTTAAATATAATAAAATAAAATAGTCAAAAATGTATCTGAAGCACATAAAGACCTTATGAAAATGCAGGTTCTTACTCAGGAAACGTGATGCGAATTTCTCTGCTCTGTGGAACACACTTTGAGAAGAAAGCATCAATAGTACCTTATTGTGAATTCATTGTTTCCTTAATGGGAGAAAGCATGAAAACACTGGTGGGGGAAGGCTTATAAGGAAGAAAGTTGGGGTTAAGCTCAGAAAAAAGATGTCATGCAAAAGACAAACTAAGCCAACTTCATAGCTTCTCCTTAGTCTGGCACCTTTCTCCCCACGTAGTTTGAAAGACAGACTTTTTAATGTTTTATATTGCATTTATCTGACTTTGAACATTAAGTGATCAAGCCCAGTAGATTTGAAATAAAATATTCTTGAGAATCTTATATTCTCTTGATAGGGTTCTTTATTTTTTTAGAATTTCAAAAAGAAACTTAATGGGAACTACATAATCAGTCCTTTTTACAAAAAGCTTAGTTACCTGTTTTTGTCCACTCGTTCAAACTTTACAACCGTCAACTCTCTAGAGGCAATACTCGGCCTTGAAAGCATCTAATGGTTACAGATGAACCAGTGTTTAACAGTAGAGGGTAATTAGGCATTTGAGACTATTCTTTCTTTTTTATAAAAAAAAGTCTTATACAAATAATACTTGGTAAGGAAAAAAGAAAATAAAAACTCTCACGCCAATCCTCAAACTATTGTTTATTATGTTCTCCATGTTATATTTTCAGGGCCTACTGTGGAAAACTTCTTGTGCATACAAGAGTTCTTTGTATATTTTAGATAACGGTCTTTTATCAGATGTCTCTCTTGCAAATATTTTCTCCCTGTCTGTCGCTTGTCTTCTCATTCTCTTGACATTGTATTACTCAAAGCAAAAGTTATTAATTTTAATGAAGTCCAGGTTATCAATTATTTCTTTCATGGATCATGACTTCAGTGTTGTATCTAAAAAGTCACCACTTTACCCAAGATCATCTAGGTTTTCTCCTATGTTATCTTCTAGGAGTTTTTTAATTTTCTATTTTATTTTTCAACCTGTGATCCATAAGGATCATTTTGACAGTTATAAAATAAGGCTCCCAACTCACCGTAAACAAGGAGATTGCTATACAATACGGATATTTTAACAATATATATTTGGCAGGACCTTTTGCCAGGTCCTTGATCTATGTATAAAATAATATAAAATGGGTAATGCACATTATAACATAATGGGGAAGACTGGTTTGTGTATTCACAATTATAAAAATTATAACTGTTGTCTCAACAAAGTCCAGTGGGAATCTAGACAGAGTACTCGATTACAATGGGTAAGAAAACAGGAAAATTATAAGGGAGGGTGAACTTCTTGAAAATAGTAGATCATGGCTTATTTACCTTTATGTCTCCAATGTGCTGTCTAATGCCTATGAGTCAAGGTAAATAAATGTTAACATGAATGCATGACACTGTTAATAGCACTGATTTCACCTACCCCGATTGGTGATGCATGTGCTAGGGTAGAACACCACCCTATTGGGCCAGAGTATATCCCTTAAAGTATTTAGCAGAATATCCTTTTTAGAGTAAGAAAGAGAAAGAGCAAATTCATATTTTTAGTGGCAACTAATCATTGCGCAGCAAATAAATTTTATTTATGTATTATTTACTAGACATAGTTTGTACACATTATCTTTTTATATTATTTATTTCATTTTGTGCTTCTTGAGATGGTTTAAGGTAGTACTTTGATTAAAAGCTTAAGTTGTTGCCCTGGCCAGTTTGGCTCAGTGGTTAGGGTGTTGGACCGTGCACTGAAGGGTCTGGGGGGCGATTCCAGTCGAGGGCATGGACCACGGTTGCAGGTTCGATCCCCGGCCCCAGTCGGGGCATATGTGGGAGGTAGCCAATCGATGTGTCTCTCATATCGATGTTTCTCTCTCTCTCTCTCTCCCCCCCCCCTTCCACTCATTCTGAAAAACAATGGGAAAAATATCCTCAGGTGAGGATTTTAAAAAAGAAGAAAAGAAAGCTTAAGTTGTGAAGTTACTACATTAGGCATAATTTTAATCCTCCATTCTTCCATTGTTTTGGTTAATAACTAAATATTATATTAACTATACTAAAAATAGTAATGGTAATAGTAATAACTACTATTTCTTGACCCCTGGCTGAATGGTAGGCAGCTGCTAGGTGCATTTGACTTGCTGTCTTATCGAGGTGAGTCTTACCGCCCCATGTATGGAAAAGGAGGCTGAGACTCAGGGAAAGTTTGCAGTGTGTTGCTCACAGGCTGCTTATTTCCCAGATGTTAAGCATAATGTTGCCCTCTGCTCACTTATTGGAATGTCCAATTTTACTTTCTCCCACCGTGGGATGGCTCTGTTTGTATGACTGGCCACTCCCTCCATCAAGAATTAGGTCATCCCTCACATATATCTATGTATGTGTGACAGCCATTAAGAGGAATCAAGAGTCAAAATGACAGTGGCAATATAGTAGCTAAGTCCTGGATGTGAAAGGACCTGGCAGCGAATGAGAATTTTAAGCTAATCATAAATTACTATCGGTGTAATAAGAAATCATTGGGTTGAATGGCCCATGATTTTACCTATCTTTCTATAGTGGAATATTTCATTACAGAGAGTAAAATAATAATCACTAAAACTTAAGAGCATTCATGTCAAACTGTACAAAAAATAAAGAAAAAGAAATGGAACAAAACTAAAACTTGAATGACCAATGAGTGGCAAGAAAAAGTTAAAAGAATAAGAAATCGTGTAAAAAAAACTAGGATGGCAAGAATACACCCAAACATATCTGAATATGTATAAGCTAATTTGACTATTTAAAAGATAGATTTTCAGATCAGTATTTAAGGCAAGCAAAAGTCAGCTATATTCTAGTTACAAAGACATAATAAGATAAAATGGTGGTAAAAATTGCAAAAGAAGAGAAAACCGTATATTAGACATAACGAGGAGAAGGCAATAACAGCATTATAAATAGCAGAGAAAACAATATTCAGGGTCAAACAGGGATCGATCGATGAAAGTTGTTGAAAATTCCACAAGTGTCTTAACATAAAAAGAAAAGAACTTCCATGGTGTCTGCATCTAACTGCAGAATTGCAATACATGAAAAACAAATGTGAGAAACTCTTCTAAAATGCAGAGCAAAGGGACACATAAATTATACCAGCGAGAGGTATTACAGATGGTGAGAAGAGAGAATGGACCTGAACAAATTGACAATTGTGTTCCTCGATAAAAGATGATAGTACCCAACAGAAGCAATGGTGAAGCATTCAGTAGAGCAGTGTGATCTCAAAAACAAAACAAAAGAAAAGAAAGCAAACCAGCAACAAAAGCAATGAAAACACTAAACTGAAAGGGGCACAAATTGTGCCAGGCAAAATTATTGAGAATTGACTAAAACTAACACGTAGTCCTATTAATTTTTAATTTCAAGGATGAGAAAGATCATACAAGCATTCAACAGAAATATTAAATTACCTACAAAGGCGACCCAATCTGAGTACATCATGGAAGAGAACCATGATGTTAAATACTAGAAGCACAAAATTTTGAACGAAAAATATTCATGACTCTAGATTTCTTTTTTTTTTAAATATATCTTTATTGATTTCAGAGAGAGGAAGGGAGAGGGGGAGGAAGAGAGAGAAACATCAATGATGAGAGTCATTGATCGGCTGCCTCCCGCACGCCCCCTGCTGGGGATGGAGCCCGCAACCCGGGCCTGAGCCCTGACCGGGAATCGAACCCCAATCTCCTGGATCCTAGGTCGGTGCTCAACCGCTGAGCCACGCCCGGCCGGGCTGACTTTATATTTCTTATAAAAAGGTAAGAATTTCCTGACTTGATACTATAATGTTTAATAATTTTAATCATTTTTATGTTTTTCTGTAATCTAATTCTTATTAGTATTTCTCTTATGCTAAAAGGTGATGATTTACTGTTTAAAAGGTGCGTGTACATTGTAAGGTATGGTAAGCATCTGATAATCACTACTGTTTATGATTTTTACAACTCTTTCCTTGCAACTCTAAATCCATTTACTAACAAGAAAAGAAATCTCTTCCGTCAACAATTTCACTGAGTTACATTAAATTCCCAAAATATTTGTGACATCATTTTGGACATTGAGCAGGCTTTTTGCTGAAACCTCTTTGTACTTCTGCATACTTTAAGAAAAATATTTTCTACCACAAGGATGTATACATTATACTTAAGCAAATGACCAAATCAGAAAATTGGATTTTGTCATCTTCTTCAGGAACACAGTAAGACAAACAATGGTTTTTACTTAGATAACTTGAACCTTATCAAACGTGTAGCTAGAATTCATGTGAAACCTTTCATGTACTTAACCCTGGCCATATCTTTGTCCTAAATCTCTCCCACCGAAAGAAGGGGGGGAATCCTGTACCACTGCTAACCCGTAAGACTTCTTTGCAATAATAATGCTATTTTTCCTATGATCAAAGTTCTGCCATGCATTTATAGGGCTTTTGTGGGTTATTTTGGACTAAGAGTTATTTTTTGTGGAAATGATTAATGTTTCTAGGTTTTGTTATTTTTAATTTTATCTAAAAGCAAATATATCACTATCATAGGCCCTTTGCTCCAAAGTTAAGCGGTGTTTATTCTTTAGCTTATCAGAATTTGTGTGAATTAAAGAGTACAGAAATGGTCAGAGATGGTGTCCCAGTTGGTGGCCCTCAGATGTAGAATTCATCCTTTGGGCTCAGGCCTCAGCATCTGTATGAAAAATACAACCATTTTCTCTTGTGCGCTTGCATTGTATGTTGTAATTCAGGGCTCAGCACTCTGCCTGTTTTTTGTGTTTTTTTTAAAATAAAGTGCTATTGGAACATAGTCATGCCCCTTCGTTTTCTGCACTGTCTGTGGCTAATTTCAAACTACTACAGCAGAATTGAGTAGTTGCGACAGAAACTGCATGTGCTCTGCGAGGCTGGAAATATTTACTCCCCGGTCTTTTAGAGAAAACATTTGCCCCCGCCCCACCTTAAACCCATGAGGTGTGAACACCAAGTATCCTTTTACCATTACAAAGCTTCCATTTTTATCCCACCAGAAAACAAAGTAAAAGCTATTAAAATCCAACTGTAACACCTGGTTAACGATGTCGGTTGTTTAGTTTCAAAAAGGTTCAAACAGAAATTGAATTAAGGAACACTAGGAAACTTTATTGAACAACATTTCTTTGTAATGATTTCCTGCCTGTAGAGGCCAGTTTTGAAGGTATTGTATAGTTGTCTTTCATTTATAAATATGTGAACACAAAGACAAATTGTTTATAAAATTGGTTTTCAGTCTCAGACTTTTTATGCCACAGTGATATGTTTTAATATTTGTAAATAGTTTGAAAAATAGGTATAAAGGGGTTTTAAAATGTGGCATAAAATCTTACTGATACCTGGGGCATGTTTTAAAATAGTAAGCCTGTAAGGAGTTGCTAAAAAAGGTTTTTAGCATCCTCAAACCTATTTGTGCATTAAATAATGCATCACATTCCAATCTAAATGTAGCATACTGAGGTGCTTAATTTCCAATATAATCATATGTATTAAAATTGCATATAAGATTTTATTGTTTAAAAGTACCTAAAACAAAATATAATGGTATAAACCATTCTTATCAAATGGCTATATCAAAAGACAGATTAGCCCCATTAAGGGCAAATGTACTCTAGTTGCTGGGGCCATTAAAGAGCAGGAAATTATATTTCATTATTTAAGGTCTTCCCACCTAACTGTTAAATATTAATATTAAAAAAATAAATGATGATTACCAATTTCAGGTTCGAAGTTACAATGGATTGCTTTTATTTCACTCAGAGACACATATATTTCATAATGTACTACCAATCTACACTGAGGTGTGATTTCTTTCCATTAAGGTTGGAGCTCTTCCATAATATGTTTCGTGATACAGTAATGAAAACACTAGACACAACCTCTGCTTCTTAGAGCTATAACAACCAAAGATTAAAAACAGATACTAAACTGATGTTCATAAATGAGAGCTTTCAAGAAGAGTTAAATACTACAGAGGGGTGTGCCAAATCTAGGTTTATAAAATAGATTTTTCCTGTTTTCATATGGAAGCCATATGAAAACTTTTATAGCAATTTCTTTGACCCTTTACAGTGCCATTATGATTAAAATGAATGAAGATGCGAACAAAAATTTAAATATGGCTGTAAAATTTTAAATTAAAGCATATTGTTGGCATATGCCTTGTTAATATGTTATACTTTATAGTGATCATTTAAAACAATTTTTTAAAATATGTTTTTATAGATTTCAGAGAGAGGAAGGAAGAGAGAGAGAAAGATAGAAACGTGAGTGATGATAGAGAATCATTGACTGGCTGCTTCCCGCACGCCCCCTACTGGGGATGGAGCCCGCAACCCGGGCCTGTGCCCTGACCGGGAATCAAATTGTGACCTCAAGGTTCATGGGTCGACTCTCAACCACTGAACCACATCAGCCACGTGTGATAATTTTTTTAAACTTTTATATCTATTCTCATAGAGTTATATATGATAAAAACCCATCAAATTAGGCACAGATAGGACATACCTCAACATAATAAAGGCCACATATGACAAGTCCACACTTAATATCACAATCAACAGTAAAAGGTTGAAAGCTTTTCCTCTGAGACTGAGTAATAAGACAAGGATGCCCGCTCTCACTACTTCTATTAAACATAGTAATGGAAATCCTAGACAGAGCAATCAGTCAAGAAAAAAGGGAAGACATCTGTAATACTTTAAACAATAAAGATACATTTTTTAAAAAGAAATAAAAGGCATTAGAATTAGAAAGAAGTAAAATTGGGTCTATTTGGAGATGATATTATTTTATATACAGAAAATTCTAAAGAATCCATCAAAAAACTGTTACATATAATCAACAAATTCAGTAAATAAAAAAACCTGAATTGAATATTTTAAATGGGGGAAAGAATCATTGACATTGAACACCTACTGTGCTGTGAACTTGATACCTACATTATCTCATTTAATCTTCATAAGAACTCTGGGTTGAGCATGTTGTTAATTTCACAATTTACAAATGATAAAATGGAGGCACAAGTATTAAATAACTTTTCATGTTTTGTATCTTACACAGGGTTACTTATATGTTACTTGGTGGCTTAAAAAATGATATATAGGTGAGGAAATTCTAAAGCAAAATCAAGACAACTAATGAGGAAGTTTGGTATTTCACTAACTGAAATGAAATGTGTTTTTCTCTAACTAATTCAACATACTGGAGGAAATAACTGCCAATATAAAAGTAAATCTAAGTAATGGTGAGGTTTTGGCTTCAAAATTAAGTACTTGAAATAGTGTCTCTTTAAAACTAAGTGAAGTTAATTCTATGGACTAAATGTTTGTGTTGCCCAAAATTTTATATATTAAAACTCTAATCCCCAATGTGATCATAGTTGGAGTTGGGGCCTTTCAGAGGTAATTTGGACATGAGGAGGAAGGCCTCATGATGGGATTAGTGCCCTTTTAAGAAGAGACAAGAGAAATCATGCCTTTTCTCTCTCTCTCTGCTTTCCACCATGTGAAGACCCAGCAAGAAGATGACCATCTTCAACCAGAAAGAGGCCCCTCCCCAGAACACAACCACGCCGTGACCCTGATCTCAGACTTCTCAGCCTCCAGAAATGTAAAACTAAAGAAACATCTTAAGAATTTAAGGGTACAAATATATGTAAATTAATGCTTTTATTTTTTTGTCTGACATTGTCTAATTATCTTTGTATCTTTACTTTTAGAGCTTAATGGAAAATATGAGTTTTAAAAGAACATTTTCTTTCAAGTCATAATTTCTGTAGAAATATAATATTTTGAGATCTATTCATGTGCTTTTATTTGAACATTTCTTTATGCTTCCAGAATACTGTTTTCCTCAGAGAGTCCTGTGTTATACCTGGAGAGCAAGAGAAGGAGTCATGGTTCACCTTTTGAAATACAAAAGAATTTTCCAAAGCCAGTATTTAGAAATAAGAGTTTTAAAAGCCATGTTTTTATTTTCAAGAGCCAGGCAGTTGAGAGAGAAAAACAGAAACCCTAGCTAGGTTAAAGATGAAATCTAAGCCAGTGGGGGCCTGTGACTAATTTCCAAAATTGAACTCTGGGGCTGCACAAGGGTCCATTTCTTGGGTCAGGTTTGGGTGGGTTTGGAAGAAGGGAAATGGTAACAGGGTACATTCAGGCACAGAATGTCACTTGTTTATAGAAAAGTTTTCACATATCCTATTTAAGGATCAACATAAGGATGACCTTTAAACCAGAAATTATGGCAGGGAACAGAGATACCCAAAGGAGGTAATGTCCTGTGTCCAAATGCAGTGCAGAAGCACTTGTAGCATCTCAGGAAAGCAACAGCCAAAGACCAAGTGGCATAAGACCTTTCAATGGAAGCGGTTGAGGAATAGCTCTCAGTCTGTTACCCAGATGCCATAATAAGCTTCCCACTGTCTCAGATCTGAACTTGGGTAACAACAGAGACCACATTATCTCAAAAGAGGCTCACACATAAATAAAATGTTAAAGCAGATTGTACTTTAATTAAATAAGCACATTAAATGAATTGTGAGTCCACAGACCAGTATCTTGGAATCATTGCTATAAGTTCTATACTTTCATTACTGAGATAACAGAAAACTATGTTTGAACCACTTTAACTTTGTCTCTCCTAGAATTTCCCTCACACTGTTACCCTTGTATATTGCCCTCTCAGCTTTTATAAACAATTATGAAATAGCTTGCATTTTTTCTTAAAAGTATTCATTTTTCATTGCATCTTTCAATAAACTACATGATATAATCTAGTACCATGGGAAACCTTGCCTCTCCTGAGGAACTAATATGGATTTGATATGGGTTCTACTTTTCATAACTCTGTAACTTACTCAGAGTTTAACTTCCATTTTCACAAATTTGGATATTTTGTTTCCCAGGGGAGAGAATAATAAAGGTAGAAAATTATAATGTTTGGGGAATGGAGGAGCTATTAAGGATGCAATCATAGCACATCTCTGAGATAGCTGATGGTCTAACAGAGGGAAGATTTACAGTTAGAGTGTCTTTAAAATGCAGCATCTACTTTGAGCTAATGAATATTTTACATTTCCAAAAGACCAGAAAGGGAATTAAGCAAATCCTAAAATTGAAAACATAGATAAATATGCCTAACTATATACCATACCAATTACGTATTCATATAGAAAAAGTAATAAATTTATATTTTTTACTCAGGACTGTGACTAAATACTTATTGGCTATATCTTAAGGACAGAAATCTGTTTAAAAAACAGAATCTTACATAGTAAGTTTGTTGTAGTGGTATTGGCATAGTGATTCTAAATTATAGTGTGTGCATCACAGGATAGTGCATGGGTCCACAGGCCAGAAGGGTCCTTTCCTCTGCAATGTTCCTCCAATGCCTTCTACTGAGAAAGCTGAACATCTTGCTCACTTTATAGGAGATATGCTTAAAGGAATTTTGTGTATTACCATAGGTTATATGTTGATGTAAGCAATGGAACTGAGAGGCAATAAATTGATTACTATTACACCATTTAACACCCAAATATTTGTTTCTAAATACCATTACTTTAAAAAACAGGGCTCCTCAAATAAAAGACTGGATATGGAAAGAATTTAGAACTTCTTGCCAAAGGCTTGCTCAAATATCAATGAGACTATGTCAGCTCGAACAGGCTTCCACAGACCAAATCTGGTTCAATTGCGCATCGAAAAGGACAGTGACAGTAAAGGCTATAACAGACAATTGGGGCGGGCGATACACTGAGTCCATAGTAGTACTCAAAAAGAGGGAATGGTGAAGGAAGGGTAAATTTTTCTTTCTAAAAGAATGACAAAAAAAAAATAGTTGAAATAAAACAATTAGAAAGATTTGTTTTGTGACTTCACAATTAGCAAAGAACAAAATAATAATTGTTTTAGGCAAGGATCATCAATGTATGGTAACACCATTGGAAGAAAGTTCTTGAGGACCTGAACATTCATTATGTTGAAAAATATCACCCCATTGATTACATATAACTGCACAACAACAGGGTACTCTTACAAAAGAGAAACGTGGAGAAATCCAGCTTAACTAAGTTATCAACATAGCATTCCCAATAACAGGGCAGGCTGACATTATGTGTCTCCTTTAAGTGAAGCAAAGGAAAACACACATCATCTCTGTAAGAATTTTACCAAAAGCATTAATCGGAATCTAAACATGTGGAAACGATTAGAGAAATCTGGATTGTAGGACATTCTGTAAAACAATTGTCCTGGATGCCTCCAAAATGTCAATGTAATGAGATACAAGTGAGGTAGTACTCTTGCGGATTAAATGACACCTTAGAAACATGATAACTGAATGCAATACATAATTCTGGATTTTTAAAAAAGCATAAAAACATTATTTGGAATACTGCTGTAATTAATTATGAAAATATTGTTAAATTAATAAATTTGTGTGGTGTGATAATGATATTTTGGTTATACATATTTTATTCTCAGGAGATCTATTCTGATATATATGATATCACAATTTACTTTCAAATGGTTCTGCAAAAACATGTGCATGCATGTATGTACATAAATACAGAGAGAGAAAGAGACAGAGACAGAGGCACTATGCACAAATATGGCAATTAGTGGCACAATGTTAATTAGTGAATCTCGGTGATAAGAATAGTAGTTGTATTTTTAGAAATCCCATCCTCACCAATACTATCTCTACTACTCATACAAAAATTTAAAATATAAAAATAATAGTATTAGATTGAGACCATCTAAATTAAGTATAGGTAATTTCATGATCCTGATGAGGGGATCAGAACTCAAAGCACAATGTAATAACTGATTTACTTATAATATATTTGTTTCCCAAAAGTTTAAATGATGTCATGTGTGTTAATTTAAAGATAATATAAGCCATCTAGTACAATTTAGAAATATTCTTAATCAACATGTTTGCTAAAAGGGGCAAAGTTTCTACTACTGGGAAAATGTTTTTATTTAATATCTGCTTATCTGCTTATTACATCAGAAAATGAATCTTTATAGTAATTATTTTGTGGTTTTTCATCTACAATTGTATAAATTTAAGAAGCTTTAGCACTTTGAAAAGATGCAATGGCATCATCTCCAATGCAACCTTGGCTATCTTATCTCATGCTTGCTTATAGACACTTTTTTATGTATTTCTCTTGTCTCCCCTCATAAACAATGGGGCTTTTGTAGGGACACCCCATCCATTACACATTTTTTGCATAACTCATAAGACATAGTGTATTTCCTGGCACTCTAGCTCCAAAATCAAAGCAAAACAAAACAAAAACATAAACATTCTAGAACTAACAAACCTATTATACTCTGAGACATTTGCTAATTTCCATAGCTCTTCATAACTGCCAGTATAATATATCACCTTAAAGAAAATTTGAATTCAGAAAATTTTTAATCTTTCCCAAACTTTACACATTAAAATGCCACATGGTTATGTTAAATACCCCGGTAACGGCTACCAAGCTCTGTCTAGGACTGACAATGGAAGGAAACGTGGTTTGGGAACGTGACACATCTCTCCCTTGGTGGGAATCTGGACTGGTTGATATAACATGTGCACAAATGACTTCACAGTAATTGATCTGAGATTGCTGTTCTGTAACATAAGCCCTTTCCATGTAATTCCTTTGTCCCAAAATTTGACTTTCATGGACGGTGGCTTTTTATTGATATTATTTTTCTCATTGAAATGAAAAGTTTCCCTAATTTGTCTTTTGTAGATGTAGCAATTTCCTAAGATGTTCTCAGATTCATTGACATATCCACCATCAAGAAATGAGATATGGGCACTGTTCTCTCGAACTTAGGCTGGCCTCAGTGACTCTTACCAACAATAGAATGCGGCGGATGTGATACCTCTGATAGGACTTTTGAGACCAGGTAATTAAAGACAATGCTGCTGCGGCCATGCTTAATGGGGAATTTACTTTTGGAGCCTTGAACTGTGATGTAAGAAGTCTGACTGCCCTGAGGTCAGCACGCTTGGAGGAAGTCCAGGACACATGGGAGAGCTCTGCTTAGGGGGGTGGGCCAGCAGACACAGCTGTGGGCCCAGCTGACAGCCAAGCACCAGAGATGGGAGTGAAGATACCTCCAGATAATTCCAGTCCTCAGCCACTGCCTTACCTCCACTGTCCCCTTTCCTGATGGCCTAGGCATTTGGGGACACAGGCAAGCCACTATCAGCGCACCCTGTCTGAATTCCTGACCACAGAATCTATGAGCATTTTATTACGTTTGTTTTAAGTGGCCATACTGGGGGGGGGGGGGCGTGGGGGGCATTATTCACATAGTAACAGTACCTAGACAAAAAACCATCAGTTTCACACTTTATCTTGATAGCGGAATTAGTGATGAAGCTCTGAAGCTCTTATTTTGTACAGTGTTTAATTTTATAACCTAGGCAAGCTACAGGCCTACACAAGCGAGTGCGCACACACACACACTACACAAAACCCTGGCTGATTCAGGCCAAACTATATGAATCACGGGGATCTCTAGAAATTTGTATGAGTAACTGTGCTGATTTTCCAACCAAATTTATACGGGCGTATAAGCAGCTTCATGGCAGCCGAGTGACAGGACTGAGCACTTGGCAGACTGCACTTCATGAACCCCCGCAGGCCGCACGAGCTTTCTGGTTCGGTACCAGCGGTTTCTCACCGCAAAGGCAACCACAACTCTTTAAAGCTGCCAATGTTTGCTGTACGCTGGCTGGAATGGCCAACATGGTGTAACTCCTCCTCTGCGGCGTCTGACTTAGTTCACTGTATCAAAGCCATTCCTCACTCCTCTTGCCCTTCCTGCTTAGACTGCATATTCCTTGAAAGCAGGGCCTCCGTGTTTTTCATGTACAAATCCACACTGGTGCCAAGCTCAGTTCAGCATTTCCCCTCAGGTGATCAGGGCAGAACTGTGAAAGCAAAATAAATGCTAAGCAAGGATTGCCTTTGTCGCTGTTGCGTGCCGTGCCGTATGTCTTGAAGGGCCAGAGCAAATCCATCAATTCAAAGTTATACTAAAAATGCCTGTTGTCTACTTTGCTACAGGAGAGTCCTGTTTGTGCTCACAAACAAGGCCTGAAACAATACAGCCAACATGTTTAAAGGCTTTGAAAAAGACTCTTGAAAGACTCGGGGAGTGAACATTGGGAGGACATCACTGAGAAAAGGAGAGATTCATTTGCAAGTTATATATTTTGATATACTTTATGTTTTTAAAACATTTTCGAGTTCATCCATGTTTCTTTACAAATTTAAACAGAGCCATAACCTGCATGTATCACAATTAAAATTGTATTTGGATTTCAACCTTCTGAATGAGTAGCTCATTCCTTTTAGTTGCTGAGTAATATTCTATGAATGAAACTAACACTTTTTTTTTTCATATATTCACCGCCGATGAACATTTGGGTTCAAGTTTTTATTTGTTATCAATAAAGCTGCTAGGAAAGTTATTTTAGTGATCATTTTATAGATGTATGTTTTAATTTCTAGTCAGATTTTGATATTAAGATCATGCAGGCCTCGTAGAATGAGTTGGGAAGTGTTCACCACTCTACTTACTTTCTGACTATATCTGTATAAGATTTTTTAATTTACTGTCAGAATTCGCTGGTAAAGCTTTCAGAGCATCAAATTTTTTTTATATAAAGGATTTTAGTTATAAATTCAGATTTATAACACATATATATATTTTTCATATCATATAAGTTTTGGTAAGTTATATACTTCTAAGAAATTTATCCATTTAATCTAAATTGTTGAATTTATTGACATATCATTTATGATATTTCCCATTATCTTTTTAATATCTGTAGGATCTGTAGTTATTTCATTTCTTCTATTCCTGGTATTGGTAATTTTTGTTGCCTCTCTTATTTTCTAAATCAGTTTTGTTAGGGATTTATCAACTTTTTTATCTTTTCAAAGAACTAACTTTTGGCTTTATTGATGTTCTCTATTGCTTATTCATTTATATTTTATTGATTTTTTTTGCTCTAACTTTTATTATTTCATTCTTTCTACCTATTATAAGTAAAGATAAAAATTTTCAAGGTATCCACATCTTTACCCTTTCTTAATGCTCTTCATTCATTTCTGTGGATCTGGACTTCTACCAAGTATATTTCCATTCAGAATAAAGAATTTATTTTAGCATTTTTTATATGCGAGATTGATAGAGAGGAATCCCTCACTTTTTTTCTCTGAACATATCTTTATTAACCCCCCATTTTTCATTTTTCTTTTCTTTTTATAATCTTAAGGTATTAAATATACCATTCCATTTTCTTCTAGCCTTAAAGTTTATGATAAAAAGTGTGCCATGATCCTTTTCATCATTTTACTGGATGTATGTATGTGTCTTATTTTCTGACTGCTCAAAAATATTTTCTCTGTCTTTTTTCCCCAGCAGTTTTATGATTATATACCTAGCTGTGCTTTCTTTGTATTTATCCTGTTTGAGATTTGCTGCCCTTCTTGAACCTGTGGGTGGATATATTTAATCCATTTTGGAAAGTTCTTAGTAATCACCTCTTCTGATATTTCTTCTGTTATATGCTTTGTCTACACTTTTGTGAGATTCTAAAAACATGAATATTGTGTCACAGATATTGGGTACTGTTCTATTTGTTTTTAAACTTTGTATATGACTTGGATAATGTCTACTGTTTTCCTTCAAAATCACTCATCTTTCCCTCAGGTGTGTAAGCTCATGGAATGAATTCTTCATCCATGGTATTTTATATTTCCTTATTAGCTTCCACTCCTTGTAGATTTTTTATAATTTTATGGTTTTTAACTTCCTTTTTTTTTTTACTTTTCCCGGCTTCACTGAATTTCTACACCTGTTCACACATGTTGCTTTTCTTTGGTACTAGATCCTTTAGCCTACTTATCTTAGCTATTTTAAAGTCATCAATTAGTATTTCTAGCATTTGAGACATCCTGTGTCTGCTTATATGGAACGTTTTTCCTCTCATGATCACGGGTCATTTTTTTCTTCCTATTTTCTAGAATTCTTTATTTTATGCCAGGCGTTGTGCCTAAAACAACAACAGAGACCAAAATAACATCATCTAACCCCCAAACTGGATATGCCTCTTCTCTTGAAACAATAGATCGGGCAACAAATTCAGTCTCCTCTGTTATTGAGTGGGCTTTGAACTTCGCATCCACTTTAGTTAGATCCAGTTCATCTCTGGTTTTCAACATTTTGAGCCGGAGCCTGGGAATTTTGCTTCAGCAACCCTTGTGACCTGAGCGCTGGTAAGGCAGTGGGCTTTCCATTGCGCTTTTCGGGCCGCTGGCCATCTTTTCCAACTGGAAGAGATCACGCTCTGCTTTGTGGCTTTGTTGCCAGATTCTTGATTCTGAAACATGTCTCTTGGCTCACCAGTGCTCACTGCAAACGTTCCGTCCACCGGATTATCCCTCAGCCCGGCTGCCCTCCCCAGGCTGCAGAGGGCCCTGCAGGGCACTCACGGGGAAGCCGCTCAGCGCCCCGGCCAAAGGCTGTGGTGCCCAGAGGGCATTTTTAAGCAGCGCTTGCCCTGCCTTCAGTTTATGGAGGCCAGCTGCGGTTCACTTAATAAAAATTCACTATGTCTGGGAGTGAATGCTCTCCTTTTTCCAGCTCTAAGCTCGGCCTTCAGATGCCTGCTGCCTAAACTCGGGCAAAGCCCCCCCATCTCAAGGATTCCCACTCTCTGCTCCCTTTCCTTCCTCTGGGACCCAACTGTACTATTCCTGTGCACTCAGTGAAGATCTACAGGAAAGGTTTGGCAGGTCAGAGCAGACTCTCTCTGTAGCTGGAACACCTCAGGATTTTAATCCGTCATGTCACTCCACGCATCCCATTAAAGGTTTGTTAAAAATCTGGCTGGATTTTCCTTAATTCCATCTACGGCAGATTTCTTTTATATCACTGCTCCATCAGGGTTAAAGCGAATGTGTACCTTTTCGCTTCTAAGAAGAGCTTGTTACTTTCTGGTATTTAGTCTATGTGGATTTATTTGAAGCCTCAGCCCTCCTGTAGGCTTAAGAATTACTATGTCTAATTTATTCAGCTTGCTCATATTTTTTAAATGGGAATAATTGTTTCTTGAGAATTTTTATATATTACCCAGAAGTGGAAGTCTCTGATGTTTTTTTGAAAAAACACTTGTAGAGTATAGCTTACTGCTCCTTTCACACAGTTATGCCCTTTCCTAGTAAGGATCACTCATATAAGGACCAAGTTTGTCTTCTGCACATAACCTTAAAATGTACTTCCTTGGACATATTTCTAACTCAGTGGCTAACAGAAAGAAGAAGAATGATATCTTTTTTAAAAATAACATACCTGCATTCATTTTCTGTTGCTGCTGTAGCAAATGATAAACTCGTTGGCTTCAAAACAGTAGAAACATATAGCCTTACAGTTCTGTAGTCAAGTATGACCTAGGTTTCACTGGGCTAAAGTCAAGGATTCAGCAGGGCTATGTTCCTTCTGGAAACTCAAGAGGAAAATATATTTCCTTCCCTTTTCCAGCTTTCAGAGGCAGCCTATATTTCTTGGCCTATGGTCCCCTTCCTCTGCCTTCCCAGGCAGCAATGTTAGACCTCTCTGATCTCTAACATCTCCATCTCTAACTCTCCTCTTCTGCTTTCCAACTTCGTTTACAAAGACCCTCGTGATTACATTGGACCCACTTAGATGATATAAGATACTCTCCCTATCTTAAGGTCAGCTGATTAGACCTTAATGCCCCTCTGCCATGTAACATGGCATATTGACAGGTTCTGGAAATGTACTTGGGGGATGATTACCCTGCCTGCCACAGGACAGCCCACCTCTTGTTCTTTTGGTTTGTTTGTTTATTTTTGTTTAAAATATTACAGATGTCTCTTTTTCTCCCCAATGACTTTTTTTTTTTTTTTTTTAAATATTACAGATCACCTCTTGTTCTTTAGGATTCTCAGAAACCAACCAGTGGCCTTTCTTCAAGAAGACCGTTCTAACTCTTCAGTTTGCACATACAACAATTAACCTAATTCTACTCACATGGAAACCATTATGAAAAAACTCAAAAAATGTGTCTACACAACAAAAAGAGCAGCACCTCTAAATCCTAATATTTAAAAACATTTTTAGCAATATTAATCCATTTTCCTGGACAGACATGTTTTTCTATACTTTTGAAATACATGAATTTAAACTAAAACGTGTGTAGAAATGTAATCTTAAATTTATTTTCTTAATGAACGGTTAAAAGTAAATTACATGTTAAAATGCTAATTGTATCTAATTTTTATTGGCATGTCATAACTAGCTTGAGGTATTAGCACATAGCCCTCTATAAGGAAAAATATCTCTGTCCTGTTTTGGAGACAACATACTATGGGGTAACTAATATGCTGAGAATTGGCTGGCAAAAAGCAAGTCATTTTTTATAATAATCCAAGCATTTTAATGGAGAGCTATTTATCACGCTTTCCTATTATCACTTGGTATTTGAACCATAAAGGTAATTAACTAGGAAGAAGTGAACCAAATAATATGCCTACACCTGTCCACCCTTTATCAGCATGACTTTATGATGCACAGTGGTAGGAGAAATGTTTTAGCTGGAAGGCAAAAAATAAAATATTAATGCTTTTAATACTGAATGCCTTTATGCCTCTGGAACAATGATTCAATAATGTGAGCCAGGCCTTGGGATTTAAAGGTGTTAGGGTCACACCTGAATAGCATAGTAGTTCCTTTGCCAGCCCCAAGCATTCTGACTCAACACTTCTACCTTAAACTATCACTAAAATCCTTCATGTATTTAAATGATACCTAGCATTATTTAGCAATATTGCCACATCCACTGGATATCAGGATTGATAGCTAGAATTTTAATTTTCAAGGTATTGTCTGTGAGGCTCTCAACATATATCTAGAATGTTTAAATATAAATAATAAAAATTAACAGCAATAGACTCTCAGTGCAAACATCAGTCTTCTGTTTGCTTGTTTTCTTAATTTTGAGATGATAGAAGATTCAGGAGATAATTATATTCTGAGCTGCAACAAAATATTCTAAAGAGTGAAAGTTTGTTTTTTGGTGGTTTTTGCTTATTTATTTGTTTGTTGAGCACGAGAACTAAGAATTGGGAAAACAACACACAGTTGTGGGCCAAGGAGAGAAAACAGAAACTCAAACCAAATTAAATTAACTAAGTAATTTAACTAACACCCAAACCAGTAAATGGTTTACCCATCTGAAGTCAGGGACATTTGACATAGGGTCTGTGTCTGAAGGTAAGAGTCAAACGCCAGGCGATAGAGAGAGAAAAAGGAAATTCTAAAGCCCTCTGTCAATCATGAGCACACACTGAGTACCCCTGTAGAGCTTGGTCCTGGGACCCCAGCCTTGGATTTTCTCTTCTGTAAGAGTCAGGGAGCGATTCAGGCAAATGTGTTTCTTGTGATTCCAATGTATAACCTGCCTTGAGAAGTTTTACATTAATCTGTAATTTAAATTTCAGAGTCCCTGTCACTGAATGCAGAAGTAAATAGTCAGGTATGTCAATCAGCATTAACAGAAGTCAAATATAGAAGGCCTTAATTACATTACCTGTGCCTTCCAGGCTGCCTCTCATTACACACAGGCCAGTTGCTGGCACAGTAGTATTTTGGGGAATAGCTGCACCCCCAGTCGGAGGTGTCAGCAGTGAAGGAGGAGCATCTTGAGGAGTCATTTTATAAAATACTATAAAGATGAAATGCACTATTTGACATCATGGAGAAAAATCAGTAAGTTTGTGGATTAACTTTTTTTTTTCACTTTAAATCTTTTGTTTGGCTCTGTCCATATTTAGCATCTAAGAAAATGCTTGGCATATCAAGAGTGAGTCGAGCAAAGCAAGTATAGAAACTGCTATGAAAACTCTACCATTCAGCATTGGGTGTGTGTTATACATAAAATATATATATGGCCATCTGGCTGTTTACTCACACCTCTATAACAAATGATATAGAACTACGAGAAGAATAGTTATTTATACAGTTGTAATGTATAAATATCACTTGCCCCATTCCAGGAACTGCTATAATGGTTTCATTCTGTTTGTTATATAATGATGAATACGTGTCAATTAAAAGACATGCTACACGAAGGGTATATATGAATTAGCAAAAAGAAAAACAATACTATAAATGTTCCTGTTGTTATAAAGACATCACGCTATAAAAGGCAATTTTAAAATCCAAAATTTGTAGAGTCAAATAATTGGTGTTTTATTCACATTTTAAAGTAATAATATACTTTTGAACAGTTCGGTGGTTCTTAAAAAGACTTCCAGTAATTAATTTAAGATATGATTTAATTCATACACACACCCCTTTGCTCACGCGCACCTTTCAGTCAACACCCAACCTTTCCCAGAGCATCTGTGTTGTATGCAATCAGGATACTCCTTATTGCAAAGAATCTCTTTTGAAAGACTCCTTTACTCTCTGGAAGTGTTCTTCTTTTTCACACAAAAGTAGGATGTTTATTATGACGGCATGATACAATTAAAAGCTCAAAGTAACTGTCATTCTACTCAGCAAGCATACCAGTCCTTTGCTTTTATAACATCTCATCCCCTTTAAGGTCACCCACAGTTTTGGTTTTTCTCAGGGCCATGCTTTTCCAATACACAAGGAAGCCTCTACATGTGCCTCCATCCAGCTATATTTTTCATTGATTAAATCCATATTCTGCATTTACCTACTTTTGGTGTACAATTTGCTTTTCTCTTATTATAATCACTGACTTCTGCTGCGTTGCTATTTTGCATGCCAAGTATTAGGATTCTCCAACCGCTGTTATTATGTTGGGGTTTCTGATGTTTTAATCACACTTAATTTATAAACAAACTTGTATACATTTTTATCTCTGTTGATTTTTATCCCATCTCTCATAGCATTTTTTAATGCTAGGGGGAAAATGTTGCTTTTTCAATATAATCAGTTTTGATGTTTAAACAAAAGAGACACTTTTATTTTAATTCTTCTTTAGTTCCAGTAGGACTACACATTTGTAAATATTCTTAAGCTCTGCCCTATTCTTTTTCTCCATTAAAATATGAAATTCTCTAACACACCAAGCATACTTGCTCTACTTCTGACATTTTCTGACTTACATGAGAAGCAATGGAGTATGTGAAAAATCTTAAACCAGACATATTTAGGTTAAATCCTTGCTTCTGACAATGAATAGCTGTGTGAATTAGGACACGTTTATTGACCTCTCTAAATGAGGAAACATGGCCACCCCTCTGAGATCTTATGATGTTTAAATGAGAGCATCAATATAAAGAACTCGGCAACAGTAAAGTTTTATCATAATTCAATGAGTAAGATCCAAAGAAGTCAATCCACATTGAATCCACATGATGGCGTAATTGTGAATTTAATGAAATAGTGACCAGTGCTAACCAGAACACCTAGCTGCTGGGAGATCCCAGACTTCCTTTGCCAGATCCAACTCACCCAGTCCTACCTGCATGCTGATGTCACCTGATGGGGTTTATCTATTTTGACTTAGATAACCACAGGGGTACTTCTGGGTGCTATAAGTAGGGTGGCCAGATAAAATATAGGATGCCTAGTTAAAGTTGAAATTCAGATAAAAGGAAATGTTTTTTAGTATGAGTATATCCTCCACATACTGCATGGAGAGGAGAGAGAGAAAGTGATAAAGTAAAAAGAACTTGAACTAGTTCAACATCTGAGTTTGAACAATAAGGCGTCGGGTTCTTAGAGGTTGAGTTCATTTCGAGGCCTAGACTGAAGGATGCGCTAAAGCTTCCATAGAAGTCCCACATCCTTCATGGTGCCACATTTGCCATGTCATGGGAAGAACAGCAGAGCATTGTGGATGATATGTCAGGAGATCTTAAACTGTTTTGTGCCTAGTGTTTGTGGACTTCTCAAAATAATGTTTTTAAATATATATATAATATGTGATATATTAGATTATAAAGGAAACTGATTAAAATACAGTTAACAAAATAATTTAAACATATTGTGATATTGCAATATATTTGCTTTTCATTAAGACATCAAATAATAAGAACTAGTGGTAGATCTAAAAAATCTCTATAATTTAAAAATAGTGATGGGTAGAAATAGTAATTCAAATTATGTAAAACAATTGTAGTGTGGTGTAAAAATTATATCTACTGGTGAAAAACTCATAGGTATTATTAAAGCTACTGTGGTGTGCTGCCTAAATTTATAATCAAAGAAAATGCCAAATTTCAGTTGGATATTTGTGAAAAGAAAGATGTAGAATTTTTCCAATCAATGTGTATAGACCCCATGAATTCTAATCATGGACCTCATAGAGTACAGTTACCCAAGTTAAAAATCCCTGAGATAATATACTGGATCTTTCTGGTTTCTCACCTTCTCCAACATTTTATTATTAAAAATTTCAAATTTAGGGCATAAGTGAAAGAGCTTTACAGTAAACATCTGTATAGCCCCTCCATGGATCGTTCATTAACATTTGACTACATCTGCTTATCACCTATTCATACTTTTATTCAGTCACCAGCCCATCTTAGTCATGGATGCATTGCAAAGTGAACTGCTGATTTTCCTACAAATCTCCCCTAAATATTTCAGCTTGAATATCCTTATTTGTTTGTAATTAATATGTTTTCTGAGGTAAAAGTCACATACAATGAAGTGCACAAATTTTAAGTATATGCTAACCAACTTTTAACAAATGCATATACTGTGTAACTTAAATCCCTGACAAGATGCCGCACAAATTGCCTTGTTTCCCGTCACAGTCAATCCCTGACATGGCTTTATTTTTAATATGAGTGATTTAGAAGCTTCTATATGCCACTTTGCCACCCGCTATGAAACAATAGAAAAAAGCTGAAATGGTAAGTGGATCATCAGAGGACTGGTGTGTTTTTTTAAGGGAAAGGTGTTGTTCTCAGTGCAAATCAGTTGGGAAGAAAGGATGCTTTAGGGGAGGCATCAGAATCTGAAGTAAGATGTCAAAATTGGCACCTCTCACCCTCTCAGCATGACTTACACAAGTCCAGGAGCCCTGACTCTGCTGCTATTTCACAGTGGCACTCCATTCCTGGTGTGGGGGTTCAGGCAGTCACCCCAAGATGGGCCTCAATTGGTATGTGTATTACTTTGAGCTAGAGGCAATTTTAGCTTCGGGCTCAAGAGAAACTTTGGCCCCTCCCTTTAACTACTATCTATAGGGCTGGGCAAACTTGTATTTACTAAACCTCTTCTAATCATCTTGCAATGGCCTTTTGAAGCCCCCAAGTTGTCCTACCTCATCCTTGGCTCAGGATGTCTTATATACCTCTGTGGCAGGTTAATAAGCAGCTAGAAAAATTCCTGTGCAAGTGGAAGGGGGAAACCGAGACAAGAAAATTAAACAAAGCCAAACAGTTTGGGCAGCTTGCAGCCAGCTTGTGAACTGCAAGACCTTATCTTCCCCAACCAAAGACACTTGAGAGCAAATGGTTTATACCTCTCCTCTCTAGCCAGAAAATACAGAGCTTAAACCACCCTGGCCTAGGAAAATAGAGAACAAAGACTCAATTAATGCCATCTGTGCCGGCTGAATCGAAGGACAGGTGAAGTCTGGGGGACAAATAACAAAACCCCCAAAAGCATTTGGATGGTACCACTTGGAGGGGAAGATATTAGGCAGGAAAGATAGCTGCTAGGGTAGAAGACGGGGAAGGGGAATAAAAGGGGAGTTTATCTCACCCACTGAACAAAGAAGTCAGCAGTCTTGGGACTTGCCAAGATAAAATTGCCAGATGTTCTCAAAAATTCTGGGAAAAGATGCAACAATGTAAAAGGGGGACCACGAAACCTATAGGGAGAAAAAGTATAAAACTCTTGAACCCCCACCAGGTGCTCAGACTACCTGAGTTGCCCACTTGTGCTTTATGCCAAGCATATTCTTAATAAATGCACTTGCTTTGCTCCCTTAATAAATTTGCTTGCTTTACTTCAACACTGCTTTTTGTCACTCATCTGAATTTTTTCTCATGAGCATGACAAGAGCCAAGGAGAGAAGAGCCAGCTCCCTGTTACTTGGCTCTCTGGCAACACCTAAACCCCCCTTTCTATCTCTGAACCTCTCACGTATGTGGGGTCTCTGACTCTCCTGTATGCAGGGTTCCCACACATATGCATGTATTAAATTCGGTTATTTTCTCTTGCTGACCCATCTCATGTCTATTTGATTATTAGACCAGCCAGAAGAACTTTAAGGGTAGAGGAAAGTTTGTTCCTCTGCCACACTTACTTTCTCTTGGTTGATCACCTTGCTTCTTTTAGTTTTCCAGTACAGGTACATTGAATGGCAATGCAATTTGGTAATGCCAGTGAGACTACCTGCTAACTGTTGTGCCTGGAAGCAGAAACCAAGCCCTCTTGGTGGTAGTCGCACAGCACTGATCATGGACTTTGAAATGAGGCCATCTTAAAGGAAGAGTGAATGAAATAAGCAGCAAGATCTTGGGTCTTTAATCATCTTATGCCCTTGGTTGACTTGGAGCTCAGGGTGTCTAATTTTCTGTGGTTCAGATCTGATGTATTGTGGTTGTGTAGAGAAAAACAGAGGGGAAAGAATCAGCAAGAAACAGGGAAGAGTAAACAGGCACTGCCTCTATAATGTGGTAGTTTTCTTAAAAGTAATTTCCTTGTTGTTTCATGGGCTATAAAGTCTTTGAATACTTCATTCTTTCAGAGATTGCTCTTTAGATTTAAGTGTGGGCACATAACAATGAAATATTTAACAACAAAATGTCTTTTAGTGGATCAAGTGGGTCTGCAACACTGCATACCTAATTAGAGACTGTAAAAAGAGAGGGAAGATACAAAGAGGAGAGGGAAGCATGTTTAGAAACCTCCTTTCATTCTCATTTGAAGTCACAGGATTATTTGAGGGGCTTTTCTAGGTTTGAAATACTGAATGTCAGTGCATGAGAAAGACGAGTTGCTCAATTTCATCGGCTGGATGTGGTGGGTTGAGGGATTTTTATGGTATTTGTTGATTTTAATGGTTTTGCTGTTTAGATATTCATTTGGGTCAAGGACTATTCTGTTGGCTTGGAGTGGTTACACTTTTCTGTCTGTTGTTCCAACTAAATAAAAAAATAATTGTAACCAGCTTTGAAATTTTAATAAGACTGGGAAGCTGTGAGAAAGAAAAGCAGTAATGGGAAGTGACTACATGTGCTAACAGAAGTCCATCCTCATCTCTTGGGGGCTCATTTTCCTCCAGTCCCTCAGTTTTTTTCATTTTGTTGGGGGAACTCACATATTCTTCTTGGTCTGAGGACTTACAAAACTTTTCTCTTTGAAATGCATAGAAACTAAACCTATTAAAGTTGAACTTACAGTGGGAAGCTGTGCAAACTGATGCCCAATGTGAAGTACAGATAATAAGTGAAACTGGAGCTCTGGGGATCACCATTTTAGACCATAGAAATATATCCTTCTAAACATCTATAATAACAGCAACAACACTTCTATAGTGGACTGTCCACATAGGCACTATATATAGCAAAAGTCTAGGTTAGATGCCCACCTATATATCTTGTACTTGCCATCTAGGTAAGAAACAGTTTTTCATTTCTTCGTTGTAATTTATAGCTTTATAACATGTGAATGTATTCCCATATAGATGTACATATATATTCTTCTTATGCTTTTTCACAAATGAAATCATATTAAGTATTCTTTCTGGCTTTTTTTAAATCAGTAATATGTTATGGAGATCTGATCATATTGATTCATGCAGCTATAATTCATACCACTCTTTTATATTTATATCATTGCATGCAATTATGGAAGTATAACCCAAGTTATATTTTCATCTTACTAGGAATGTTTCATTGAGTTTGTATGAGTAAGACTACCCACCAGAACCAGATGGCTAACTCAAATTTAGTACATTGATAGAGTTTAATAATGGTGCTATTTTTCAAAAGTGTGATAGGGTTTTAGCAAACCAACAGGGGATAATGTAGCACCCCAGGGCTGGCAACAGAAAGCCCCAGATAGCCGCAGGGAGAGAAAGCACTTACACAAACCTGGAGAAGGTAGGTATAGAGAAGGTAGAGGGTAAGGGCTGCCTGACAAGAGCTGTGGTCTTTATAGAGGCAAAATACAGCCAATTCAGGATGAGCTTGCAGGGAGGCAACTCAGGAATAAATGCACAAACATCACCCTCCTTCAAAGCTCTCAGTACCTGCTAGTGCCTCCCAATGACTGAAAAACCAAGAGCCAGAAATCAAGAAAGCCAATTAATGATGTCCCCAAAGCATAGAGTAAATGTTGAGGCTGTGTGCTGAGCTTTCTTGCATTTGTCTCCTGGAGCAGAAGGGTAAGTGTTTAGGGCTTACACCTAGGAGTTGATTTTTTGGGGTCATCATTATCTGCACTACCAATTGCTTGATAATGTCATATGGTTCTCAAAAAATGTATGAACGTGCACTGCAGTCAGCAGTGTATGATAATTCCTGTTGTCATATATTCTTAAAGTCACTTGATTTCTCAGACTCTCCTTTCTTCTTATAAGTTTGAGCATATTTTCTTCTACTGTTCATGGCTCTTTTCTTGTCTATTTTGCTACTTTTTCATTGAATATATATCTTTTGATAAATTATTGATAGATAGGTAAATGTATAACTATTCCTTTATCAGTTATACCAGCTGGAAATACCTTCTCTGAGTATGTACCCTGAATTTGTATTTTTTTCCTAGTGTCTCTTGTTAATCAAACGTTCTTAGTTTTCAGATAATTTTTTCTTCTGGCTAAGGATTTTTAGTCTTGTTTAAAAAATTCTTCCATATGTAGTGTTCATAAATATAGTTTTCTGTACTCTCTTAATTTTTTATACTTAAGTATCTAATCCAAATTAATTTTTATAGTTTATGAGAATAGGGATCCAATTTGCTTTTCCATGTAGATTACAAATTGTCTCGGTGCCTTTTTGAATAATTCACCCCTTCCTTATTTCTACACTTTCCAATCTTTCAATCAGGATCTATATTACAATACCACATTTATGACTTAGTTACCATTGCTTTTAATGTCCTGATATCTGGTGGGCCAAATCTCTGTTCTGTTCTTCAGACTACTGTCTTTTGCCCTTACAAATACATTTTAGAATCAGTTTGTATATTGCCCTGTGAATCTATCAGGATTTTAATTAGAGTAATTATAATATAAAGATAATTTAAGATTGTATTTAGAGCTTAACTATTTTGAAAGGCTTTACTGAGGTATAACATCCATACATGTATAGTGAATATATTTTTTTAAGTTTCTTTATCTTTATTGTTGAAAATATTACAGATGTTCTCTTTTTACCCCCACTGATCCCCTCTACCCCACATCTATCCCACCCCAGGCCTTCCCCAGACCAGTGTCTGTGTCCATGAGTTATGCTTATAAACATATAAGTTCTAATACCCATTATTATTTTTATTTGATCCAAGGGTGGGTTGTTTGAAAGCTTATTTTTTAAATTTCCAAGGACAGCCCTGGCTGGTATATTTCGGTTGGTTGGAGCATCATCGCATGCACCAACGGGCCGTAAGTTTGATTCCTGGTCAGGGTGCATGCCTGAGTTCCCGCTTGGGGCATGTATGGAAGGCAGTCGATCAATGTTTTTCTCTCTTTTTCTCCCCCTCCTTCCCTCTCTCTCTAAAATCAATAAAAAACATCTCCTCGGGTGAGGATTAACAAATAAATAGATAAATAAATAAATAGGTAGATATATCAATATCCAATGACATGAATATTTAAAATTATTTTTGTTTTTATTAATTTAAAATGTAAATGCATTGTGGTCAAAAATGTTATCTGTATTATAGAATTCCCTTGAACATTGTTGAGACTTGTTCTATCATCTAACATGTGATCAATTTTCTTAAATATTGCATGTATTCTTGAACAGAAACTAGAATTAAATTTTTGTTTAGTGTCCTATACATGTCAATTAGATGAAGCTTGTTAATCTCTGTATTTTTATTGATGTTTGTATCTTTGATCTATCCATTATTGAGGGAAGAAGTGTGTTGAAATCTTCCACTATGTTGATGTATTTGTCTATTTCTCCTTTCATGTCTGTAAATTCTTGTGTAGTTGTTTTGATAACATGTATTATATACACACAAGTCCAGAATTTGTAGGTCTTCTTGGTGAATAGGAACTTTTTATCATGACATAATCCTCTTTATTTCATATGACACATAGTTCTTTGTGTTCAAGTTTATTTTGTCTGTAAGTAATTTATATCAGCTTTTCTTTTTGTTAGCATTTGTCTGGGATGTATGATTCTACCCCTTGATTTTCAAACTTCTGTATCCTAATATTGTGAGGGTGCCTTTCACACAAAACATATGGCTAGATGTAGTAAATTCAGGACTAAAATTTCTTACTTTAATTGAATACTTTTGTCCATATGTATTTATTATAATTATCTCCTCAATTTATTTCTACTCTTAATTATGTTTTCTATATATCCTGCTTTTGGTCACTCTTTTTATCCTTTTCTTTCTGTTTTGTTTTTGATTGATTAAGGTTTTTTCATTATTTAATTATTTTCTTCTAATAAATTGCAAATTTATACCCTTTATATATACAATCCTTTAGTGTTTACCATAGATATTTTAAGCACTAAAGTCAAGGTAGATAAATTCCTAGTGGTTCTAATGTCATCTTCTGTGTAACAGGTTTATTTCTCATTTATTATCAGAGTGAGTATATGACCCACTTTTTAGATTCTCTGGCATTGGCAGGCCATAGTTTTTTTTCTTGTCTTCTAATCAGGCAACAGATTAAAAGCTCTGATTTGCCATGCTTCTGCAGTTACCCTCACCTCAAAAACTTATTTCAACACTCATCTTTCAGTTTTACCATTTTCACTTTGTTTTGAAGTTGGAAATTTTTTCTTGCCAGCTCAGGGATGCATATTTTCTTGTATTTCATTAATATTTTTAAGCTGTCCATAGTTGTTTAAGGTATATAACCCATCATAGCGCTAGAAACTGAGGCCCTAGAAAGAATTTTTAAAAAATCTCTGTGTTTGTGAGAATGGGGGCAGACATATTTAGAATTTCAAACATAATTTCTTCAAAGGATCTCTAACAGTCTTTTATTTCAACTTTAAAATATTAACATTTACAAATTAAAATTTCTCAAAGGAACTGTTATAAAGTATTTGCTTTGAGCTAGTCCAGGACTGAGTGAGGTAGTACATTTGTGAACCCTTCAGGAAACAGAACCTCCTCTTCAACTCTTCTTGGAGCATGAATACCCTGATTCCAGGGAGAGTCATAAAAACGAAAGGCATATTTATGCAAGTTAGAACTCAGAAAGAGAAAATTGACGAACTAAGAAGCAACAGCATCACAGGAACTACTGGAATTACCACAGATAGTCTTCCTTGACAAAACTGTAAATCAACCATGTGGGCTAGGGAGATTGTAATAGTGTCTTTTGGACTGACACTTGCTCTGAATTTACAAGGCTTTTGTAGATCTGCCCATTCTTTCGTGATTAAGGTCACCTTATTGTTAATCCCTTTCTACTATGGACCAAGTAATAAGGACTTTAGTGTAAACTTCATGCTAGAATGATATGAGGATGACATTTTGTTCTAGTTAGTATTAGATGATACAAAACATATCCCATCACCAACTCCTATTAATTAGAATGCCTATTGCACCCTACAGGATTTTAAGTTCAATACATTACATTCTTGGTGCAATTGATTCTGTGCTGCTGAAAGAACTTTTGGAGGTAAGGACTGCAGAAGTCCCACAAAGCAATCCCAATGGTCAGGTAGTTGTTCCTGAAATCTACTTGCTCCATGATTAATAAAACTGGTTGGCAACAACCAAGAAAGTGCCAGAGATTTCTATGCCTTCTCAAAAGTTCTCATTAAATCAAGCTTCATATAAAATTGATTTTGACAAAAAAGCATTCTTTGCAGATATCCTGGCACTTTGTGATGGGAGAGTATCACAGCTGTGAAAGCGCATGTATATATTCATTTTCGCACATCCTAGCTTCTTTTCCTGTCAAAGGTAGACAGGCATCTAAGAAGAAGGCTAATTTTCCTGAGAACAGATCAATTCCATCACACTGTACAGGGAAAGACTGAAATTGGGGCCTTCTTTTTAAATTTAAGCCACACAAGAACGCGTGGAAGGCTTCTCAAGTTCCTCACAAAAACATAGTAAAGTATTTCTTCAAAAATAAAATATTTGAAAAATTCTCTCAGCTATATTCTTAAAGAACTTTTGAAATAACTAAGGGATTGGCAGCACCAAAAAATCTAAAATTTCCATAAAAATGCACTGTTAGCTTTTACTGTATATAGACATACACTCAGTTAAAGCTGCTTAATTTGCTAAAAAATAACTCATTTTAAATTACCCAGATCCATATGAGTAACCCAGTATAATCAGCAACACGTAAGGCAGGGCTGGGGCACCATTTTTCTCTCTCAATTTCTCCATCTGTATGACTATGTGTTCAAACGTTGCTATGACTTTTCCACCTTGAATATCCCTTGAATCTGTGATTTTAGGTTCCTTTTCATGTGCTGGCAGGGTAATGAGTGGTCTCTCTATTCCATAACTTAGGCGATTGCTTAACCGCTGGTTGAATATAATTCAGCGACGCCCAAACAAACCTTGGTGTTCCCAAGGCAGAACAAGACTCAATATCCTAAATCTCTGATGAATTGAATGTTCTGACAAAAGAAATAAATCACCAAGAAAGCAGTTCATATGAAGACTTTTTCTTTGTTGTTATTAACTTTTACTTTTTCTGGAGTTGGAAAACGTTCTAGCTAAACCTTTATAGTCGTATTTCCATATCCCATAGTAAACCTTTAATTCATGCTTATGAAGCGAATATAGAAATGTAAATAAACCCCATTTTTACTAATTTCAAGGTCTGGTGCAAAGGAAAAGGGGGAAAATCAGTGAAGAAATATTTCAAAAGATGAAAACTGGTAGAGAAAAATATTTCTTTTTTAATCTATGAAGATGTTGCAAGAAAGAATAAATAAAAATGAATAATACAGGAGTATTTGTTCATGGATGACTCACACATTCAAAAATAAGTTTTGTTTCCTGGCATTTGTCTTTGCTCTTATATATGCTGCGTGTGTGTTTGTGTCTATTAAATCTAGATACGTATAATACAGATGTGTGTACTTTTTTTGGCATTTGAAACTATGTTACTGTTCTCTGATTCTACAATGCTCCATTACTTACATTTTTAACACTTTGACTTTGCTGATTTTCCTTTTTCTTACTGATAGAAAAGGTTCAAGCCAGAAGGGAGAAATATATCCAGAAAGGGAGAGATATAGCCAAAAAACTTCAGCTCAGGTAGTAACCTCTTCTACAAAGCCTGTGTCTATTTTCTCAGATAATCGTGTCAATCTGCTGTAATCACAATTGATCACCTATTCTGGCATGCAGCATTTTTGTTTATGTTTTTGTTTTCCTTAATTGATACCATTTTTAAAGGGAGAAATCAGGTTTTATTTCTCTCTGCCCTGCTGGGGAGGGAGGGCTGGGGCAGGTTCAGTTGAGAGGAGAAATCAAGCCCTGTCCTCTCTGTTTTAAGTAGTGACCTCCCGAGTGGGAGGTTAAGTAAGGTCGTCATTACTCCGATTGTGAGAATTATTCTCTGGTTCCATGATACCACTGACAGACAATAATTTACACAATGGGACGAATGAAACCACATGGATATTTCTGAGAACTGAGACGAACATCAGTGCAGACAGCCCAGTACGCGTGCGGGGGTGTCGGCCTAGTAGCTCTGCCAAGCTAAGCAAGTTATACCTTTTGCTCTAAGAAGATTTTCATTACAATAAGTATATGTTTTTTCTAAACAAAACATGTCAAAAGGAAAAAGTAACCCACTAGATTTCTCTGTTTACTCTGAATCATTAGTATTTTGGCAGGAGAGGGAAGTTTTTTGGAGGGATGGGCTCACTTTCTCTCCTCCTGGGGGTAAAAATGACCAAAACAGCATCTGGTTCTTTCTGATTCTGGCTGGTCTCTAAAAGGGTGAAGTCCTGTTAAGGTACGCGTATTCTACCAGCATGATCTATGGGGGAAAAAAGGCTTTATGATGGTCATAAATCTCACAGCCTCTGAGAAAAAGTCCAGAGCAGGCGCGCGATGCCGACCAACTGACACATATAAATGATGCATTTTCCGCTAGAGCCACAGCTCATCTCCATAATCCACACAACTGCTGAGGAGACAAAGTGAGAAATGCAGTCTATCCAATTCCATGGCTAAAACAAAATAAGTTGCAGTTAATCATTTATCGACCTCCCCAAATCATAAGCCCAGAAAGTAAATACCAACAATAGACTGCAACAATCCAGGGAATTTTGTGGGAACTCTTGCATTTATAAATAAAGCCATAAACAACAACCGGTATTTGCATCTCTGCGAAAGCATCAGTACTGTATACTCTTTTTATTTCACTAGAATTTCACACTCAGGAATGAAGGTTCCCCTCAATATGTGAAGCTATTTTAGTTATCAAAGAAGTTTTATTTAGACTTTCAGGAGCCAAGTTTTCTTCAAAGAGCTCCCCAAACTCTTACTTCGGTAAAATTTTGTAACCTGAGAAAAAAAGGTTTCTATAGAACTTCAATTAATTTGCTTAGTCTGTAAAGTTGATAGTTTGTGGTACACATGTCACAGGTGACAGGAAATATTTGGTCTGTGGAAATGGAGTCACCACGCACGCGAATGTATGGAAGAGACCTCGGTGACGTCCCACCGCCTCCTCCCTCCTCCCAACGTTTAATCCCCACTTAGGGTCCCTGAGACAGTGGACACTTAGGAAACCCGTGGGTAATGGCAGCTCCCTGCTTTTCTTTTTACAGACTCTACAATCTTCTGTCAGTCTCCTTTTTGCCCCAACCCACCCTGATCTTCATTTTCCCTCCTGTCCTGCTGTTGCCCAAATCTGATTGTCCTTAGTCCGCACTATGGAAGAAACACATGAAGGCGGAGACGCAAACAAAGAGAAGTTGCTGACCTTGTAGGTGCTCCTTAACCATACATCCATATATATATATGTATATATATATATATATTTAAATGGACTAAGTTGTACAAGAGGACTTTCTGATTTACTAGCCCCCATAACTTTTAATTAACCTTTCCGCATTCAAAAAACAATTTGTTATTTCAGAGATCACAGTATTTATGGTTTTCATCCTCTGGCTCATACTTACCACAGGAATACATATGTGATATAGTAGAAAATCTGTAATATATCTATGTATGTATGTATATATGTATGTCTGTATCTATCTATCTATACACATAGATACACATATACATATACACACATATAATAGAGCGAATTTCAATTTCTCAGAATCTTACAATGGGAAATGAAAGCTTGGGTTCTGGCCAGTTCAGGTAAATGTTTTAGGATTTAGTCATAGCATTCACCTCCCCCCCCACCCTTATTTACATGAATGGACTGCGAGGTACTTTTACATTTCATGACTTCACTTGAAGGTGAAACAAAGTCAATAAACGATTGCAAAGATACGCAGCATGAACAAAATTCACTTCTGCTGTCATCTGAAATCATGTATATGGAAGTATATTTTACATAAATAAGAACAATGGACACATATTCAAGTTACTCTGGATAGGATACATTGACAAGACTTGATTATAAGCAAAATCAGTGATGCCACCTGGTACAGTAAATAATCAGTTGTTTATCATCAAAGACATTCCTCTTTTCCTGCAGAACTTTTAAAACATGTTTTCAAATCGCTACTTCTGTGTAGATCTTATCGTTCTTGTAGGTTTTAACTCTCCAGGGCAAGGAACAGGACTTAGTCTACGCTCTTGCCTCCCACAGGAGTCCACAGGCTGTTGTTTGAAAAGCACAGACCTAGGCCTAAATCTATTCTTTGCTTGTCACATGCTGACAGCGCTGGAATCGGCGTTTATTTATTAGCACAATCACGCTTCCTCACTCCCGCTGGCTCCGCGAGGACAAGATGCGGTGCCGCTATGCAAAACGCTCCCACACACTCTCGCCCCTGCTGTGGGCCACCCGCCAGGGCCATATCCAGCATTCCACGTGCCCCCAGTAACCCCCTTGCTCAGCAAGGCACCACTTCCAATCACCAGACCTTGGACCATTAGTACTTCCAGTTGGATTACTAAGTAGAGAGATAGAAGCATAAAGTTGAAAGTCATGGCTACACTTTGGAAAAATATTAAAATATGATGCCCTGACTAAAGAGTAAATGTTCTATGTAGAAAGCACTGAAACTTGGTCAACAAATAGAAACACTCCAGGCAAGCAATTCACACAGTGGAGATATAAAAATAAATTGAGAGACTCATTGAAACTGTCTACATACTCAAAAAGATGTGTTTGAGTAGCTGCAGGTTATATTAAAAAATATCTGACTCTTATTTTTATAAAAAGTATAGAGGTCCTTCAAAACAGTGACTTAATTTATTTTATATGGTTTTAAATTATAAAATATTTCAAACATACCAGTAACATAAGGGAAAAAATAACAGAAATCTGTGTGCCCCCACTATTATTGATTAAACAGATGATGCATATAGGCTTTCGATGTTTACAAAAAAGGTAAAAAAGTATTTCTAATTATAAAACTAATCTAAGTTGATTATTAAAAATTTTAAGAAAAAAAATACAAAGGATAAAAATCTTAATGATATTCTTACCATGTTGATACATATGTGACACACACATATATATGTTATACTTGTTTGAAAGTTGAGATCATATTGTAAATCTTGTTTGCCCATGTAAAACAGATTATTTTAAAATATGATTTTCAGATTTAAAAAATAATATTCTATCTGCTTTCATTAACCAATATTTGACTAATTAAGCTGTTTTTATTTTTCACCATCATGAAGAATTCTGGTAGCTATAACATTCATTTCTTTCTCTTACTCCCCAATTCCAGACCGACACCACCTACAAGTTGTAACTCCAAATGTAAATGGAAACTGCATTCTTTCTTCCTTCTCTAACTTTATACTTTAAATACTCAGAAACCTAAGCATATACGTTCTTTTTTACAGGCAAAAGGAAAGAAACCATTATTTGTACAGTTGATCCTGGAAAATATATGGAGTTTGTATGATGCTGTCTTTTAAATGCCGTCTTTTAAAGGTTAAAGATAACTTTTTTCTTAATATATCTTTATTGATTTCAGAGAGAGGAAGGGAGAGAGAGGGACAGAAACATCAATGATGAGAGTCACTGACCGGCTGCCTCCCGCACGCCCCCTGCTGGGGATCGAGCCCGAAACCCGGGCCTGTGCCCTGACCGGGAATCGTACTGGTGACCTCCTCGTTCATGGGTAGACGCTCAACCACTGAGCCATGTCAGCCAGAAGCATCTTCTGAATTCTTGCACATTTGAGAACTTTTTTATTATTGTTACATATGAATGGAAAGTTGCATAGGTATAGAGTTTTGGGGTCACAGAATTTTCTCTCCTAATTTATTGAGAATTTGCTCCGCTGTCTTTTCAGTGCACGCTGTCAGTTGCTTTCCTAGTTTCTATTGCTCTCTCTTTCCTTCACACCTCTAATATCGATCAGTTTTCTCACTCTTCATTCTCCTTTCCCCATAACCAAATGACTCGGGATGTTGAGCCTATCTTGAGCTCCATGTTATCTATGGCGATCTTATTCTCATTACCAAGGACTGGTTCAGGATTCAGCATGTGAATCAATTCTAAGAATTTAGAAATGAAATTTACTGAAGTCTCCTGTAAAAGATTCCTCACTCTTAAGACAGAAGGCCAATAAGATCGTTTTTTATATTTCTCCAAATATCATCAGATCTGTATATTCATCTACATGCATCCATCTTGCAGCCAAACCAATAGTCAAGCCAACATTGACAACGGCAAAGATTCAAAACTATGCGGGTCTTCAACTAGATTGGTGAATCAATGAATAAGCCAATTTATCTATGATTTTATATCATTTTATATATTTATTATTTATAACTAGTTAAGTCATGGTTCCTGTAATTTGCAGGCAAAAATTATTTAAACTAATAACGTCCTACTTGTCTTTAATGATACAGCTAGAATTCAAGGCTGAGCCTAATATAGCCCCCTTGTTTTTCTGAAAGAATGCTTTTGGAATTTGTTCCTCAGTATCAAATTCTAAATATTTTCACAGAATATATTTATGTCCTGATCTGCTAATTATTCCCAGAACATGAAATACGATGATTGTTTTGAACTACAGATTCAAGTCTCCTTTTATTTTAAGATATCTGTCCTGTACTGTATTAGAACTTATTTATGGTCTTTTCTTTAGAATTTGGGGAATGTTGCATATTTGTTCTCAATTATCTTATTCTTCAGGATATATTTTCATTTTTCTCATTTTAGATCTGCCATTTGCAGATGTAGTTTCTGTGATTTTCTTAAGCTTATTTTTCATGTTCTTTATACTAATCCCTTTCAATGAATCTTCACATTAGTTATTACACCCACCATATGAGGTAGGTACTTAGATGAGATCCATTTATGTAAAATTAAATTAAGGAATTGATATACCAAATGATTTCCCCAAAGCATATGTATTTTATTAGAGGCACAATCAAGATTCAGAACCAGGTCTGACTCTTAATCTGATATTATAAATACTTGGAATACGAAAAGCAGTTTATTGTAAGAGAGTCGATTCTAAATCATACTGCCTGAGTCAAATCATGATCTTAATATAAAATATATTTTATGATAAGGTGTATGATATGATTCATACCAAAATATACTATACTATAGTATAATGCTTAACCACAAATAGTTACCAAGCGGTAAATTGATAGATTAGGATATTTTCTTGAATCTCTGCTTCTGAGATTGGGAGACTATCAAGTTATAGTGACCAGCCTGGCTCACTGTCTTTACCCTCTCCAATGTTTTCAACTACTTCCCTCATATTCAGCTGTCCTTATTTCATAGTCTCTACTTTTAACTTGATCACCACCATCATTTGGTGAAAACTGCAATTAGTTTGGAGTCAGATGTCCCTGGGTTCAAATCCTAACTCAAACACTTTCTACCAATGATTTGGGGCTAGTCATTTTACCTCATTGAGCATCAATTCTCTTACCTGTTGTAGCAGATGTTACATGCTACATATGCCCTGCCTGCTAGTTCATGTACATGTCTTACAGCTTCATATCAGTGCCTATAACTCGCTGCCTGAGGGCTTTCTTGGACTACAGGAGCATGTTTGAACTTTATGTGGAGCAGGCCTCAAGCACTGGGTTGTTGATGTCCACAAAAGCAGCCCTAAAAAAATGGTGAATGCAAGTTGTACCTTCAACCTTTGGATGGAGTAACCACAAGGCATGCTCAACAATATCTGACAGTGTTCACACTGGGATGAAGCCTCAGTTTCCCTATATTAGTGACCTACTCATTAACATACTTTTTAGCACTTTCTTCCCTTCCCATTTTGACTTTACTCTCCAGTTGGTCACTGGGTAGGATCACCTCCCAAATAAAGTATTTACACTTGAATCCTTGTTTCAAGCTCAAATTCTGGAGGAAGGCAAACAAAGACACCTGTAGCTAGGAATAATAATATTAATCATTAAAACCCAAAATTAATTGAGCATTTAAAAGTACTCGAGACACCATAATGAGGCCTTTATATGCATTCTCATGAGCTAATTTAGAAGATATTATTATCAACCTAATTTAACAGATGATATAACTGAATCACAGAAAGGAAGTAACTTGTCAAATCACACAGACTTGTACTGAGATGAACCAGGATTCTAATTCTAGAGCCTTGCACTCTTCAGTCATTGCACTATATTTTCAGCTGACTTAGTGGAAAAATTCAAGAGTGTAGGATGGAGGAATTAATGGAACAACAAACTTGTAAACCTTTTAATGATTTTTTTGCCATAAAAGGCAAGGAGAATGATTTAAGAACTTTTTTGTGGAGGTGGAGGGGCTGAGATTAAGATCATATTTGCATTGTTAGAAGATCACATGAGGGAGGCAAGAGGAGACTAGTTAGAGGCTGTTTCAATAACTTTGGGAATGGAGAGAAGAGGGCGAGTTTCAGAAACATATAGGAGATTCTATTGGTTATACTTAATGATGCATGGTAAGTAGTGATGAGGGGAGAGAAACCTTTCCAGTTTCTGACTTAAGTGGCAAGGCAGTAAAAGTTACATGCACTAATATGTAGGGGCGGGAGAAAAATACTTTAGGAGGAGATACAGGTTTATTTAAAAGGTACAGGTAAACAATCTGTTATAATGTGGAATAAAATGCATTAACAGAGGATAAATACAGGGGCACTGCAGATATGGGTGGCATATAACTTAGTCTTAGGACATAATCAATGATGAAAGAGATATCGAAGGTCAGAAATGAAGAATGAAGAGATGCTATCTACATCCATCCATATCCAACGTTTATCTGACCTACATTTATACCCAAGTGGTTCACCTTTTGGAAGCTGTTTCTCTCACTGTTTATAACATGTTACAATCTGATGTTAACTTATTAAAGATTTAAGGGCACTCCCCCACCTCAAAAATCTCTGAATAACATTAAACATATAGAACTTAATAAAATTTAATGCAGTCATTCATCCCTTTCTCTTTCTGCTTCTCCCTTCTCTACTGACATTATAAATACTAGCTCACATTTCATATGAAAGTTAAAATACCAGGCAGAGACTAACAAAACAGGGTAAAAGTCTCAAAAATCTTTAAGCACACTTCAGGTAGAAATCATAGGAAGAAGTGTCTGACAGCCTACTCTTACTATCATAAAGTACCAGAATATTTATAGTTTATTCCTGGAAGCATAATTCTACATTAGTAGAAATATGGAGTGTTATTATCACTGAGGTATGTGCTCAGTTAGTACTCTCAGGATCAGGGTTTTCTGCTCTGACAGAATTCTTTTTTTCTTTTTCTTTTTTTTTTATGTGCATTTAAAATTTAATTGGATACTGTCAAATTGCCTTCTTACAAGTTGGTATAAATTTACTTTTTAAAAAAATTTATCTTTATTGTTGGAAGTATTACAGATGTCCCCTTTTTTCCACCCATTGATTCCCCTCCACCCTGCATCTACCCCTCCCCCAGGCCTTCCCTGTACTATTGTTTATGTCCATAAATAGAAATTTGCTTTTTAAAGATCTTTATTTTTACTAAAATCTAGTGTTTTCTCATTGCCAAAATTGAAAGATTAGAGAAGTGAATGAAAGTTGTATCATTTCCCGCTCTCTGGAGAAAACTACATTTAGCAACCTGTGTACCATCCTGATGGGTCTCCCTGCTGCTATCTCTCCTTGTCTTTTCTTAAATGTCAGTACGGAGACCTAGAGAGAAATACTAGATGTGGTGAGACAATGGACCAAGGTATCTATTGGATCTTGCCCATCATAAGATAAATTTCAGTAATAGTCAACCCTAGAAACAACCACTTTTCAAAATTCATACCTCAAAATCAATTACCAATCAATTCCTAGGCAATCTGTTTACTATACAAATGTGATAGACAGAATAATGGTACCCCAAAGTATCCTAATACTCAGTAGCTGTGAATATGGTACCTAAAATGGCAAAAGGACTTTGAAGATGTGATTAAGGACCTTGAGATGGTGAGATCACCCTGGAACTTAATCTAACCACAAGCATCCATATAAAAAGAAAGCAGAGAAACAGAGAGATAAATCATATTATGGGGAAATTAGACAGGAGGCAAGATGCTACACTACCAGTTTTTAAAATGGAGGAAGGGGCCACAAGCCCACGAGTGTAGTGGTTTCTAATAACTGTAAAAGACAAAGAAATAGAATTTCCCATAGAGAATAAAATGGGATAAAATAACAATAAATATGTACCGACCAATAATTACTTTAAACGTAAGTGGCTTAAATATTCCAATCAAAAGACATAGGGTGGCTGAATGAGTAAGAAAACAAGACCCATATATATGCTGCCTACAATAAATCCACCTCATAATGAAAGGTGCTCGCAGTCTAAAAATAAAGTGATGGAAAAAATATTTCATGCAAATGGCAATGAGAAAAAACCTGGGGTAGCAATACTTACATCAGACAAAATAGACTTTAAAACAAAGGCTATAATGAGAGACAAAGAAGGACACTACATAATGATAAAAGGGGCAATCCAACAAGAGGATATAACTCTGGTCAACATTTATGTACCCAACATTAGGAGCACCTAAATATATAAAGGAAATCTTGATGGACATAAAGGGAGAGATGGACAGTAATACAGTCATTGTAGGGGATTTTAACACCCCACTGACATCAATGGATATTTCTTCCAGCCAAAAAATCAACAGGGAAACAGTGGCCTTAAATGACACACTAGACCAGATGGATTTGATTGATCATTTCAGAGCATTTCACCCCAAAGCAGCAGAATATACATTCCTTTAAAGTACTCATGGAACATTCTCTAGAATAGACCATGTGCTAGTACACAAAACAAGTCTCAATAAATTTAAGAAAACTGAAATCATATCAAGCATCTCCTCCTACCACAATGGTATGAAACTAGAAACTAATAACAAGAAAAAACTTTAAAAAAACCACATGGAGGCTAAATAACATGTTACTAAACAATGAATGGGTCAACAATGAGATCAAAAAGGAAATCAAAAGTTACCTTGAGATAAATGAAAATGACAACACAACAACCCAAAATATATGGAACACAACAAAAGCCATCTTAAAAAGGGAGTTTGTAGCAATAGAGCCTACCTTAAGAAACAGGAAATACAGCGGGACTTCGGTTTTCAAACTTGATCCATTCTGGAGACCGTTCGAGCTCTGAAACGTTTGAAAACCAAGGGATCCGCAGCCGACAGCTGGGCCTCAGGATCTCGCCCTGAGCGGGAGCCGCGGGGCATGTTCAACTCCCGAGGCGGGTTCGAAAACCCAAGCATTGCCCTCCAGGTTTACGGCGCTCGTGACCCGAAATGTTCATCCACAGAGACGTTCAAAAACCGAGTCACCACTGTGTCTGAAATAAACTATATATCTTTACACCTAAAAGAAGTAGAAAAATAACAACAAACAAAGCCAAAAAGAGAGAAGGAAAGAAATAATAAAGACCAGAGTGCAAGTAAATGAAATAGAGTCTAAAAAAAACCCCCCAAAAAACAAAAGATCAATGAAACCAAGAGCTGGTTCCTTGAAAAGATAAACAAGATTGATAAACTTCTAACCAGACGCATCAAGAAACAAAGAGAGGACCCAATAAACAAAATTAGAAATGAAAGAGAAGAATTAGCTGGCACCTCAGAAATACAGAGGATTATAAGAAAATGTTACAAACAACTACATGCCAACAAACTGGACAATCTCAAAGAAATAAATAAATTCCTAGAAGTATACAATCGTCCAAAACTGAATCAAGAATGAGAAAATCTGAACAGACAGATTACAACTAATGAAATCAAAGCAATAAGCAGAAAAATTCCAACAAACAAAAGTCCTGGCCCAGATAACTTCACAAGTGAATTTTATCAAACATTCAAAGAAGAACTAAAACATATCCTTCTTCAATTATTCCAAAAAACCCAAGAGGAGGGAAGACTCCCAACCACATACAGACACTAGAAAGAAAGAAGATTTTAGGCCAGTATCTATGATGAAGTTAGATACAAAAATCCTGAATAAAATATTAGTAAACTGAATCCAGCAATACATTAAAAAGATCATGCTATCATAAACTGAGATTTATTCTTGAAATGCAAGGTTGGTACAATATCCACAAATCAATTAATGTGATATACCACATAAACAAAATGAGGGATAAAAATCATGTTCATATGAATAGATGCAGAAAAAGTGCCCATTAATGATAAAACTCTCAACAATGTGGGAATTGAGGGAACATATCTCAACATAATAAAGGCCATAGATGAGAAACCCACTGCTAGCATCATACTCAGGAAAACTAAAACTGTTTCCCTTAAGTCAGGAACAAGACAGGGATGGCCGCTTTCACCACTCTTATACAGCATAATACTGGAAGTTGTAGCCACAGCAATCAGACAAAAAGAATAAATAAATGACATCCAAATTAGAAAGAAACAAGTAAAGCTGTTATTATTTGCAGATGACATGATTCTGTATATAGAGAACTCTAAATATTCCACCAAAAAACTACTAGATCTGATAAATGAATTCAGTAAAGTAGCAGAATACAAAATTAATATCCAGAAATCAGTTGCATTTTTATGCACCAATAATGAACTATTAGAAAGGGAAATTAAGAAAACAGTTGGAATGATCACAATACTGGATATCAAGTGATACTACAAAGGCATTGTAATCAAAACAGCCTGGTACTGGCGCAAGAACAAGCATACAGATCAATGGAACAGAACAGAGAGCCCAGAAATTGACCCACGCCATTATTGTCAATATTTGACAAAGGAGGCAAGAGCATCCAATGGAGTAAAGACAGTCTCTTCAATAAATGGTGCTGGGAAAATTGTACAGGTACATGCAGAAAAATGAAACTGGACCACAAACTTACACCATACACAAGAGTAAACTGAAAATAAATGACTTAAATGTAAATAGTGAAACCATAAAAATCCTAGAAGAAAACATAGGCAGCAAAATCTGAGACAACTGATGTAGCAGAATTTTTACCAATACATCTCCTAGGGCAAGAGCTGCAAAGGAAAAAATAAACAAATAGGACTACATCAAACTACAAAGCTCCTGCACTGCAAAAGAAGCCATCCTCAAATTGAAAAGGGAACCCACTGCATCGGAAAACACATTTGCCAATGATACATCTGATAAGGGGATTGATCTTCAAAATATATAAAGAACTCATACAGCTCCACAAAAGGAAGACAAACAATCCAATCAAAAAATGGGCAAAGGACCTGAATAGACGCTTCTCCAAAGTGGACATAGAGATGGCCAAGAGACATGAAAAAATGCTCAACATCACTGGTCATAAGAGAAATGCAATTAAACCCACAATGAGGTATCACCTCACACCTGCCAGAATGGCTCCATCAACAAATCAACAAACAAAGTGCTGGCGAGGGTGTGGGGAAAGGGGGCCCCAGTGCACTGCTGGAGGGAATGCAGACTGGGGCAGCCACTGTGGAAACAGTATGGAGGGTCCTCAAAAGATTAAAAATTGACCTGCCATTTGACCCAGTGATCCCCACTTCTAGGAATATATCCTAAGGAACCCCAAACGCCAATCACAAAGAACTTATGCACCCCTATGTTCATAGCAGCACAGTTTACAATAGCTAAGATCTGGAAACAGCCCAAGTGCCCACCATTAGACGAGTGGATTAAAAAGCTGTGGCGCATTCACACCATGGAATACTACGCAGCTGTAAAGAAGAAGGACATCTTACCTTGTGCAACAGCATGGAGGGACCTAGAGGGCGTTATGCGAAGTGAAATAAGTCAGACAGAGAAAGACAAAAACCATATGATTTCACTTATATGTGGAATCTAGAGAACAAAATGAACAGAGAAACAAAACAGAAACAGAGTCAGATACAGAGAACAGAGTGATGGCTGCCAGGGGGGAGGGGGTTGGGGGGTTGGGGGCTGGGTGAAAAGGTGAAGGGATTGAGAAGTACAGACTGGTAGCTACAGAACAGCCACAGAGCCGTCAATTACAGCAGAGGGAACATAGTCAGTAATATCATAATAACTATGTATGGGGCCAGGTGGCTACTGTAAAGTATGATTGTCTAACCAGTATATCTGAAACTGCTAGCGAATGATAATGAATGTAAACTGTAATTTAAAAAATAAAATATAAAAATAAATAAAGAACTAAGAAAGCATCCAGCAAAAAAGAATCAAAACCCCAGCCTGGAAGCAGTTGCTGTAAATTACAAACAAGATTATACTCACACCAGCACGTGCGCACAAGTGCGAGCACACACACACACACACACACACACACACGCTTCCCTGGCTCCTTGGGGAAGAGGGTCATTATAAAGCATATAAACAACCATAAATTCTCCTCCAAAGAGAAACCATTAGTTCAGCTTGGTCTGATTTATAGAAAAATCTACCTGCAATTAAATAATCAAGTGAAACCAGAGTCTTTCAAGGTATAAAAGAATGAATCCCGCCTCTGGGCCTTAAACGCGGTGCCAGTGCTCCTACTGTGACACGCGGGGCTGATGCTGAACTGACACAGGGGCGCTCTGATCCCAGCGGGGGGGCCGCGGGCCGCGCTCGCCCGCACTCGCAGCGAAGGCTCCGAGCAGGACAGCGCCCCGATATTAAGGGGTGTGCCCGGCAGCAACATGGAGACCTTGCCCCAGGAGTCTGAGGGGGATAAAGGAGGCGTACGAAACGCTCCGGGAGGTCAGAAAAACCTGGTGGTAGGAATATGGGGCCCAACTTCCAGCATCTGTGACTGCAATGTCTTAAAAAGGAAACGGGCCTTCTGGCGCGAGGGACAGGAAACGTAATTGTGCTGAGGCAGGGAAGGGACAGAAATTCTGTCAAGGGAGACATGCAGACTTGGAATAACTAAGGTGGAAGTGTTATCAAGGACAGCGAAAGACAGGCGACAGCGGCAGCCTGTCACGCGTATTGCACAGTTAAACTCCCAAGGTTTTCTGGAGGAGCCGTCACCACCAAACTCTTCCCTTTGATGACGCATCTAGCTGCCCATGGGCACAATGACCAGCCGGGGCAGGCTGCCAGCTAACCAGTCGACGACTCAAGAAGAGATCAGTCTGCTGCTTCCCAAAGTTTGCAGGTTCTTTCTTCTTTTTATTTAAACCCTGCTTCTGCCTTCTCTAGATGAAGTCACCGTGTGCATGAGATGCCCTTGCGTAGAGTGAAATACCCTCCTGACGGTTACATATGTGCCTGAGCCGTGCTTTGACAGGGACACTGAGGGGACACGGAGCGCTTAGAGCAAAGCTTCGGCTGAGCAGGCCGGGGCTAAAGCAGGACACGCTCCAGATCCCTGAAGGCGGTGATTACAACCCTCTTTAGTCACAGAGCCTCCTAAAATAGGCTCCCACTGTCCAGTTTCCTATTAAACTCAAAACGAACAGAGAGTGTATGTGGAAGTGGGCACTGTGCAACTTCACTACCCTGAAAAGATAAAGTCGGGATTTACCTGCACAGGGAAGCAATTCTGCACTGCTTTTATAAAAAATAAATAAACCTTTTGTTTTAGAACAGTTTTAATCAAAAATGGTGGATTTCCCATATACCACGCATGCAGTCTCTCCTATTACATCTTGCATGACATTAGTATGGTATATTTGTCACAACTAATTAAATGATGTTAATACATTATTATTAACTAAAGTCCATAATCTTTCCAATTTCCTGAGTTTTCGCCTAACCTCACTTTTTGGTCTGTTTGTTTTCTGTTGTCGTCCCAGGACGCCACGTTATATTAAGTCATTATGTCTCCTTAGGCTTTTGGCTGTGACAGTTCACCAGACATCCCTTGTTTTTTATTACCTTAACAGTGTGAAGATTATTGGTCAGGTATTTTGTAGAATTTCATTTAATATGGGTTTCTTTTTTTTAACTTATTTAATTTTTTTTTCAATATGGATTTGTGTGATTTCTTTCTTTTTTCTTTTTTAATTGAATTTATTGGGGTGACACTGGTTAATAAAATTATATAGGTTTCGAGTGTACAGTTCTATAACACGTCATCTGTATATTGCACTGTGTGTTCACCACCCCAAGTCCAGTCTCCTTCCCTCACCATTTATCCCCTTTACTCTCTTCTACCTGCCCACCCCCTTTCCTTCTGGCAATCACCATATTGTTTTCTGTGTCTATGAGTTTTTGTGAGAGTTTTTGTTTCATCCCTTCACCTTTTCCTCCCAGCTCCCCAACACCCCTCCCCTCTAACAGCTGTCAGTCTGTCCTCTATGAGTCTGTTTCTATTGTTTGTTAGATTATTTTGTTCATTAGATTCCACATATGAGTGAAATTACATGGTGCATGCCTTTCTGTGACTGGCTTATTTGGCTTATCATAATGCTCTTCACGTCCATGTGTGATTTTTTTCCCATGATTAGGCGCGAGTTATGTGTTTTGGGGAGGAAGTACATAAAGATAAAAAGCCATTTTCTCCCTCATATCATCATGACTTATCACTGTTGCTGTTAACCTTGACTGCATGGTTTCCCCACCAGATAATTACTCTTTTCCTCCCTTTCCATACTGTACTTAATTTTTGGAAGAGACTCCCTATGCCGAGCCCACACCTAAGGAGTGGGGATTTATTATCTATATCCTTGAGGGCAGAGTCTCTACAGAAATTATTAGGAATTCAGCATGGGCAATATGTCTACTTCCCCCATTTAATTATTTATTTAATCATTTATTTATAAACGTATGGACTTGTAGGTGTTTATTTTATATTTTGATTATAATCTAATATTCTTCATTTTGTTTCTCAAATTTTTCTATTTTTGGCCATTGGCAATTTGCTATTGAATTCCATCTGCAGCCGCTCTCCCTTTCCTGAGATCAATGAGTAGGACTGAAAGTTCCAACCCTCTAATCACGTAGTTGGTTCCACAGACAACCAGCCTCCATATTTGGACACCTTTATAATTCCCATCACAGGAAATTCCAAGGGTTTTAGGAGCTTCCAAATATATATATTTCTTATCATAACTCACAATATTGAAGGTGAAAAAATAAAGTTGAAGAATAAGAATAAGGGGCGGGGATTTATCTTGTAAGTCATAGAAAGGAGTTTTAATTATAAGTGAGGTGGGAAAAAATAAGATTTTGATCAGGAAAGAGATGTGATCTGGTATGAATTTAAAAGATCATTCTTGTTGCTATATGACTTGACTAAAGTAGTAGCAGTAGAGATGTCTTTGTAAGAAGTGGCCAAACTCAAGATTAATTTTAAGTCAAAGTTTAGGTAAATGGAGTATTTTGGTAACTGGTTTGCCATTGAATATAGTACAAATTATATTCTATTTTATTTATATCCAATTATTTCAAGTAGGCTTTGAAGGCGAGCAGAATATACCACCTCACTGGCATAAGGATTATGCCAGGAACATCCTCTTCGGCATAGGGATCATTCAGGCTGATTATTTTTGAGAAACATCACATACAGTAAAAGCTCTGAAACTTGTGTGTAAGTGACCCTTCAATAAGAGACATTTACATTTATAAGGTGAATCTCTATTTTGTGTACCAGGAAGAGAAGAACGACGCCAAATCTCTAGAAACCCTTAGCAATAGAAAACAAAGATTTGAATCTGCATAACAACCGTAATTTTGTTCATTGTGCTTTTCCTTGTAACTGGCCTTCCTCCCCACCAAACACCTTCTTTTGTCTTTAGCTGGAGATGGTATTTAAGGTGGTGGCTTTCGCCATTTCAGGGACTTGCTCAGTTTTCCTGGATCTCTCCCATGTATACAGGAGGTATCCATGTTATTAAACTTCTGTTTGTTTGTTTTTCAAGTTAATTTGCCTTTTGTTACAAGGAGCCGCCAAGGAAAAGATCACAGTCAAGCACTAGATGGAACAAGGCTTTACTTACTTAGAGAAGAGCCACAGCAAGATCACCTTCAATGGTGGGCTTCAGTTCCTCACTGCCAGCAGTTCTCTTCCAGTGGCTGGATGCAGAGCAGTTCCTTTATGCGCACCCCTCTGATGCCACAATGAAAGGAACCTTGTCCCCTCCCCTCGGAAGACAGATGTAACAATGGGGTTGGTCAGGTGCCGTATTACGCACACACTTTCAACAGAGACAAAAGAGTACTCATCAAGTCTGAAACAAGGGAAGATATTCCCACACAAGATGATAAGCTGGGCACAGACTGTGAGGACACTATATCTTGGTAAGGAAATGTTTTAGGTCCAAGGCCCATTCTCATGCGGCTGAGTGGGGGTGGAAAGACTGCGTGAAGGAGACTGCATTTGCCAACAGTGTCAATAATGGAGAAGATAAGACAAGACAAGAGACATTGTACATTTCCATTATGTACTATGCATTTATGAGACTCAAGTGAAAAATGTTGAAAATTTAGAAAATAAAATGTTGCCGGTTACAGATTAATATAAAATCAAGAATTTTGATCCATACATTAGAAAGATCATTCAAAAATATAACTGAAAAGTTTAGTGTTAAATAGTAATCCATTGGTGGTGATGGATAAATATTTAAATATCACTGAACTGTATACTTATAAGTGGATGAAACAGTAAGTTTTATGTATGTATACTGACCACAATAAAAAAGTGAATAAAGACAATTTTTAAATAAATAAATAGGAATCCACAACATACTACATCAAAAAATAAATTTATCGAGGAAAGTATAAGATTTATACCAAAAAACCCCTAAGATTCCACTGAAAGACCTAAAACAATTTTAGGTAAATTGAAAGAAATACTACTGCTAGGGGCAGAGTTGCTGATCATGCTCTGTTGACCGTGATTGTTAGCTATAGTTATAAGAAATATTAATCATGTTCTATTAACTGTGATTGTTCTGTTCTAATTAGAAAAAGCACTTTCTAACCTGGCTGGGAGTTGTATGACCCGGTACATTGGAATTACCCTTGGAACGCGGTCCATTCTCCTTTTTTGAGAACTGCCCACCATCATGGAAGGATTAATAGCCTTGTTCCCGAAACAAGGGAATCCCAGAGGCGCCCACCCTTTGCCTATAATCTGGTCCCAGAGACACCAGCCCTGGAGCTCCTGGAAGGTGGCAGAGCAGATTTTTATGAATGACCATTACTGCTCTCTCATATTGCTGGCAATATTGGAATAAACGCTCATATACGGTTCAACCCTGTCTCTGCTTAATTGGCTCAAGTAGTGACAAGCAGCCGGGACCCACTGTTGTCTGGGTTTCACTAAGTTCTTGTATTTAAAAATTAAATAGCAAATATACCTATTCTTCTTCATTAAAATATAAATATATTAAAATAAAAACTAGAGCAACCAGATGATTTATTGTTTTAACTTAAGAAAATCATATAAAGTTATTTTGGAAAAGGTGTCGTTCAAGAATATGATGCAGAAATATGAAAATTAAGAACAATAAGACAAAAAGTGATTTTATTAAAGGCAGACAGATCAATGGAACAAGAAATTAAGTCCAAAATGACACACACCTATGACTTTCTTTTTAATCCAATCTTCCAAGTTTCTCTTTAAATGTGGGGATTCATCCCATGTACATGAGGTTTACCAATTTATGTTCTTGGTTTTGTTCCTTCCATCTCACTTTAAGTTTACAAATTATTTTTTCTTTATTCTTTTCCTAACATTTACTGGATTGCTACGTTACTATTAATTCTATTATTTCCTTTTTCAGCTGGACATTATATTGGCTCATCATTCTACTAGTATTAGTTTTCTGCCTTCTTCGCTCAGAATCAAAAGCAGGTTTATCTTAAAATAGAAAGAAAATGCTGACCATGCTTCGTGACTTTATGCCTACGCCAGTAGGATGAAACATTTTGAACATTTTTACTTTCTTCACTGCTGCTTACTCCTACGACCTGCTTAGGCTGTTTTTACTTAACTCCTTTCTTGCTCACTCATTCCTAGGTTTTAATGAGATAGTTTAGTACTTTTGATACCTGACTATGATTAGCTCCTTCTTTGCAGCATTTCTCTCTCTTCCAAGAATCATTGCTTTTAGGTCTCATTCCTTAGTATTCATATTCCAAACCTTCATTCCCAGTATCACAATCCAATCAGATATAAAAATAGCTAGGTCACACATTTTTACTCTTTACTGTTTCCTTTCTTCTTTCTCACTCCCTGTTGGGAAGGCTCTGTTCTGATTTATTTGTTGTTTGGTTAGAATAATCTCTTTAGTAGTTTCCTGAGATTAGGTGGATAGATAATATGTTCCATGATTTTTGGTATCATCACAATGTCCACTGCTCACCCCGCGGAGTTAATTACATCGTGGCTAGGTGTAAGCTTTTTGTGTATTACAATCATTTTTTTCCTCCACATTTTGTACATACTATATTTCTCTGTCTGAAGTCCAGATTGCATATGAGAAGTGGTATTAACAGTCTGATCCTTTTTTCCTCTATGTAACTTGTCTTTCTCTATAGAAACCTATAAATTTCATTTTTCTCACAATGAATTTAGGAATTTTATTGACATGAATGTTATTTCCCACAAATTCTTCATAAAAGTTAGTGAGCCTTTTGAATCTGTAGACTTGTTTTTTTCGTACCGAAGAAATTTTCTTTCACATTATTCCTCTATTATTTTTAATTTTTTTGAAATCCTTTGGATTCCTATTTTGTACTCTATTTTGTCCCCTTAATCTTTCAGGCCAATAGTTAGCTTCTCAAGATTGGCCATGATCTTCTTAAAATTATCCACTGAATTTTAAAATCAAGAAGCACATTGTTACTCTTTTTTAGTTCCAGAAATGTTTGGGAAATTCTTTGGAATTCTACAGTTGAATTTCCTTAAAATGATTGTTAGTTTTATGTTTAAAATGTCATATTTCTTGTCAGCAGATATACTTCAATAGAAGTCACCTTAGGCTTGTTCTTTCCATTTGGTTGCTGGGTTCGCTTAAGGCCATTGCTATTTACTTTTGCCTACATAACGCTCTTTGTTCATCCTATGTTGTCACATCAAGCTGTTAAGCAAATGTAGTTGGCAGACTGAATGCAAATTTCAGAATAAGCTCTGATGATACTAACAATATCGTTGCAAATCGCACATTATATCAATATACAGCAAAAAGTGGATAGGACAAGAAATGGAAGCCAAACAGTATTGCAATTTTTATTTTGTATTTTATTTTATTTTAGGGCCTAACCCACCCCCTAAAAATGCTTCTTAAAGTTAGATAATTTGAGAATTATATTTAAGTATATTATTTGAAAAATCAAAAATGTACAAACTAGTATGAACACATGCAAAAACAAGCATCCACTTCCCTTCAATAAAAATAAACAAAACATATGAACAGGCATTTTGCAGTTATGGCCAGTACATAGTATGTAATCAGCAAAATGAAAGTTAAGACCATATCTTAACCTTCATCCCCCAGAAAGCTGCTACTGTATAAGAGAATGAAATCCAAGCAGCAGGAGTGAGGGACAAGCAGAATGAAACAGGGAAGGAAGGAGAGCCAAGATGAGCATATATTAATGACCTGGTTGCAGCTAAGTGTGACTGATTATCCCATAGGGTTGTCTTCTGAGAAGGTGTTGAACTATATCTCAGATCAATCCAACTTGGAGAAGAGGGACGAGGAGAGGAAAGATGTAACTTCCAGTTCCCATAACCTGTAGTCAAGGTTCATCCTACGGGCACTGCGTGGCCATGGATTAGAGTTCCTTAGCGTCCCATATCTTTGCACCAACTTGGAACCCCAGGCTTAGCAGAGGCAAAGTGCTATTATTTTGTGCCTGCTTGAAAAGGCTAGAAGGCTACTAACTGTTGTGCAGCGACGGGAACAAGAAATGGTGAGGTTGACAGAATCTGAAGTGGTTCATAAGAAGTATCTGATAGCCCGGCTGGCGTGGCTCAGTGGTTGAGCATCGACCTAGGATCCAGGAGATCGCGGTTCAATTCCAGGTCAGGGCACAGGCCTGGGTTGTGGGCTCCATCCCCAGCAGGGGGCATGCAAGAAGCAGCTGATCAATGACTCTCTTATCATTGATGTTTCTCTCTCCCTCTCCCTTCCTCTCTCTGAAATCAATAAAGATATATTTTTAAATATATATATTAGCCAACCAGATCCAGCAATACACTAAAAAGGTTTTATACCATGATCAAGTGTGATCTATTCCTGGGATGCAAGGTTGGTATGTTATCCATAAATCAATTAACGTGATACACCACATCAACACAAAACATAAGGAAAGACAAAAACCACATGATTCTGTCAATAGATGCAGAAAAAGCATTCAATATAATCCAGCACCCATTTATGATAAAAACTCTCAGCAAGGTGGGAATAGAAGGAATATTACTCAACATAATAAAGGCCATAAATGACAAACCTACAGCCAACATCATACTCAGTGGGCAAAAACTAAAAGTGTCTTCCCCTAAGATCAGGAACGAGCCAGGGATGTCCGCTTTCACCACTTATTCAGCATAGTACTGGAAGCCCTAGCCATAGCGATCAGACAAGAAAAAATAAAAGGCATCCAAACTGGAAAGGAGGAAGTAAAACTGTCATTATTTGCAACTGACATAACACTGTATATACAGAATCCTAAATATCCCACCAAAAACTACTAGAAGTGATAAATAAATTCATTAAATTAGCAGGATACAAAATTAATATTCAGAAATCAGTTGCATTTTTATACCAATAATGAACTATCAGAAAGGGAAACTAAGAAAACAATCCCATTTACAATTGCATTAAAAAAAAGAAAAAGACCTAGGAATAAATTTAACCAAGGAAGAAAAGACTTGAACTTGGAAAATTATAAGGTACTGAAGAAAGAAATTAAAGAAGATACAAATAAATGAAAGCATATGCTGTGCTCATGGATAAGAAGTATTATCATTAAAATGTCTATATGACCCAAGGCAATCTACATATTCAACAAAATCCCTGTCAAAATACCAATGGTACAATTTACAAAACTAGAAGAAATAATCCAAAACTGTATATGTAACCAAAAAAAAAATAATACTAAGAACAACAGGAGCAACAAAAAAGAATATTGAGAAAGAAGAACAAAGTTGGAGGTATTACACTACCTGATATCAAACTATTGTACAAGGCCATAGCAATCAAAACAGCCTGGTACTGGCACAAGAACAGGCATATAGATCAATGGAACAGAACAGAGAGCCCAGAAATAAACCCACACCTTTATGGTCAATCAGTATTTGATAAAGGAGGCAAGAGCATGCAATGGGGTAAAGACAGTCTATTCAGTAAATGGTGCTGGAAAAATTGGACAGATACATGCAAAAAATGAAACTAGAAACTAAACCACCTCCTTACACCATATATAAGAATAAACTCAAAGGGTATTAAAGACTAAAATATAAGACTAGATACCATAACAATCCTAGAAGAAAACATGGGCAATAAAATCTCTAACACTTCTCTTAGCAATATTTTTTCCAATGTATCTCTTCAGGCAAGGGAAACAAAAGAAAAAATAAACAAATGGGGCTACATCAAACTAAAAAGGTTTTGCACAGCAAAGCAAACCATCAACAAAACAAAGAGCCCACTGAAGGGGAGAACATCTTTTCCAATGATACATCTGATAAGGGGTTAACAAAGAACTCCTGGAACCCAACACACACAAAATCAAACAACCCAGTGTAAAAATCGGAAGAAGACCTGAACAGACACTTCCATAAAGAGGACAGACAGACATATGAAAGGATGTTCAGCATCACTAATCATCAGGGAAATGCAAAAGCCACAGTGAGATACCACCTCAGCCCTGTCCCAATGCCCCTCATCAATACATCAACAAACACGCGCTGGCGAGGGTGTGGGGAAAGGGGAGCCTCCTGCACTGCTGGAGGGGTGCAGACTGGGGCGGCCCCTGTGGAAAGCAGTGTGGAGGCTCCTCAAATGGCTCTGCCATATGAACCAGCGATTTCACTTCTGGGATTTCTCCAAAACACTAATTCGAAAGAATATACTCAAAGGGTATTAAAGACTAATATATACTGCAGCATTATTTACAACAGCCAGGCCGTGGGAGCGGCCCAAGTGCCCATCAGGAGACGAGTGGCTAAGACGATGTCTCCGAGCCGAGCAGGTGTCATGGACAGTGAAACAGCTCAGTCGGAGAAGACAAACACCTTGCGATTTCACTTACATGTGCGATCTAAAGAACAAAATAAATGAACAAACAAAATTGAAGCAGATTCATAGCGGAGAACAGAATGATGATGATGGTGGCCCAGGGGAGGGGTTTGGGGGACTGGGTGAAAGAGGTGAAGGGGTTGGGAAGGACTCACTGGCAGTTACAGAATAGTCACGGCCATTATATGGCATTATACAAGCATAGAAAATAGTCCATAATATTGTGATAGTCTGTATGGTGCCAGGTGAGTTACTGGAAATATCTAGGGAAACCCTAGGTAAAGTATATGATTGTCTAACCACTAAGCTGTACACCTGAAGCCAGATACGAAAGAAAGAAATAAGTTAAAAGTTTTAGAATCAGAGAAAAAAATAAAAATAATCTGAGGGGAAGTTATTAAGTAAAGCTCATTGATAACATGGACATTTCTCATTCATATTTTGTCCCTGTCTTCTAGCAAAACGTCAAGTCGTTGGATAATTATTGAATATTTTAACAACTGAAATGAATTCATGCCAATACAGAATGAAAGTTATAACTCCAAGCAATGTTGTATTTTGTTTGATTATTTATAGCACTAAATGTTATGCCTTGTTCAAAGCATGCGTTTTTACTTGATAATATATAGGTGGATGTTTAGAATTAGTACACTAAACCATTCATTATTTTTCTATGTATATAGAATCTTGAGCCAAAGCTCTTAAAAATATTCTGAAGTGAATTTCATACCTGTTTATGGCTGATTATATAGATGGAAATTAGTCTTTCACTATCAAATGACAGCTTATGTGCTGTCAACCAGATCAAAATCAAAACCTCTGTCAATTGTTCAGCATTTCCCAAATAACAAGATGAATGTTACAATGTGGATAAAATATCTGCACAATTTAAAAACTATTATTTACTCACTATTTGTAGGATTTGGCATAATGTAGCCGGTAAGTCAATAGTGATCAATGAACAGAACATATACCTCTTGACTCCTGGTTCAATGCAATAAGAAATGGCAGCTAGTAGTATTAAATTGAAAACATCTACTCAAAATGATTTTGAAGAAGTAGGTAAAGGACATTCATGTCAAGAAAAATAAAGGAGAAATCTAAAAAGACAAGCAGAAGAATAAATAAGAAACTTAAGATGTGTTCCATTTTAAAAACGACTTCCTTCCCAAATATGTACAAAGTGGACCACAGAGTTGAACTAAACATCAGTGGGAAAATATGGATTTTTTTTTTTTTATGACTACAAAATGCAAAGTCTCAAGACTCTGTGAGCTGTTTCCCTTTTACTCAGATACCTCACATTTTCCACACTGCTGTTTTAAAGTTTGATTCCAGGAGAAGGTAGGATTTTGGTTACTCAAATTGTAGAGTAAATTATATCAATGTATTACTACTCTTCCTTCTATTATTTATTGAGATATGCTGCCTTATAATTGAAAGAGCACCAGCCTTAGGGTCAGAAGAATGTGCATTTTAATTCCTATTATGCCACTAAATTAGGTGTGGAGCCTGGAGAGAATTTATTTACTTTTCTGGACTTGTTTACTCTCTGGAAAGGAAAAGCAAATAAGGTCTTCTTTAGAGTAATATTGTGACAATTAAATGTATTACTGAATTCTAAGAATTCAATAAATGGTAGCAATCAATATTTTTGTCTTACTAATATTACTATTGCTACCTTTATTCTTGTTTCCAGCTTTGTTATTGCAACATCGGGCATGTTACATATGCTCCTGTTGCCACAGTCTCCAAATATGCAAAGTGGGAGTAATAACAGTATCTATTCACTGGCTGGCGTCTGTGTTAAGTGAGTTAATATATGTAAATCACATAGCAGAATGCCCTGCACACTGTAAATGCCATATAAATGTTAACCATTGTTATTAGTATTAGAGGAATTAGATTTTATAAGCATCAGTGAACAGATTGCTGGGGGGGTGTATTTGAGGTATATAAAAAGTCAAACATCACAAATGCTAATCTGTTCTGCTCACATGTAAGACTGATTTCAATGGCCGATTCTGCAGTGTTTAATCCTGCAGCAATATAAAGAAACATGCCCTCTCCTAGATCATAATAACCAGATGAAACACAACAAAAAACATTCAAAACTAGAGACGTGAACCAGTCTCGTAATTTCAAGTCTAAATGTGAAACATGAATATCTAAATGATAGAGTAACACAATTACAATTACCGAAAATATTTTGAAGAATTTGACGATGATGCCCAGACCCAACCACCCAGGAGAGCATACCAGAAGACCCCAGTGAAATATTTTAATTTACACCCCGACAGATATTCCGTTACACCCTCTCCAGGGAACCTTCCGACCCCTCTTCCCCGCCTCTGCCGAGTAAATTAAGTGCTGTCATGATCACCAGTGGAAATCAGCTATGTCTTTCCCCATGTTACAGTCTCAGAATCCCTGGTTTGAAGTCATGATTTTTTCTCACCTTTAGCATCTGGCAGACATTTTCCTTAAATGTTGTTTATTAACATCTATTCTCATCTAAGTACATATAAGTCATTGTTAAGATAGAAACTTATTTCTAAAATACTTGAAAATGAAAGTCCTATGGAGGTGGGATAAAGCTGACTTGTTCCCAGCTGAGATTTAATTTCACTGTTTAATGAGGCTTTTTGTCCACTAGATGTATAATGCTTTCTTTGGGGTAGATAAGAAATTAAATATCTCACAATCGTTGACATTGAAAAGGAATTATATTTTTACAATGACAGAGCAAAGATTTCACTAAGTGAATAGTCCAGAGCATTGGCAGATAGTCAATTTAAACTTCTCAAATTAACAGAAAATAGTTAATAACTTAGTGTGAAATCCAAACAGGATATGTGTAGTCATAGAATATGCGTTTGATTTTTTGAATCTAAGTTTTCTGGGAGAAAATTAATATTACTGTTGTTTATTAAGGAAAAAGAAGATGACCTGTATCATTTTCCCATTGAAGGGTTGTCCCAATCTTGGTCTTCTTTGGAAAAGAATTTCATGGCTTCCATGTTTTTAAGTTACATACTTAAAAATATAAAGCCTTTTTCCAAAGCATGGTATATAGATATCATCTGTAGTCGCTGAAGACAATAGGAAAAACATAAGGTTTTAAAATTTTAATCAACTAACAATTTTAGAATTTCAGATAAACCAAACATTACCTTAATCATCTCATTTTATCCCCACAGCAAGCCTATTATTGATTCTGTACTGGTATTATTTGCATTTTGCAGATTAAGAAACTGAGCCCTGCAAAATAAAATATTTTTAAAAGGAGAGGGGGAAAAAGCAATAAAAAAAAAAGAAAGAAAAGAAACTGAGCCTTAGAGAACTTAAATTTATGTGCTCAAGGTGACTCATGGTAAACTTGGCAGAGCTAGGGTTTGAAGTCAGACTTGCTTATGTGCAGAACCTCCACTCTTGACCATCAGAGCACAAGTTATGTGGGCGCACCAGGCTATTTACAGCAACTTGATGGACAGAAACATTGTGAGTCTCATTCAGCCACTGAGACTTCCAGAAAAAAGACAACGGGTTGAGTTCTTATTTGGTCAGAATTTCTTCTCTCCACTTGGGGAGAGATCAGACAGTCATTTATATTGTCAAAAATTATGCAACTGAAATGGAAACAGGACATAGCAGATATAACAGTTTATTCAAGATTAAAGCTTTTCTTTCCAGCAATCTGTTGAAAAGAATCACTAAAGGACGCGTTTGTTTAGAAATCGGAGGTACCCATAGTTGCTTCATACGTGGTAATTGTCTTAACACCCACAATCTGATTTCAGTGATATTCACTGCCATATTATTTACTCCACCGTGAACACAATTATAGGATCACTCTTGTTAACTCTGTAAGGTTGAAAATGGACCAAATCAATTTGCAATAATAATAATATTTGTTGAACACTGTATGCACTCTTCTAAGATTTCTATATGCTGTAGAAATATGAAGGATGCAACTATTCAGATAATCTCCATGGACCACAGAGAAGGAAATACTCGGGGAAGCAATGTAAAAGGTTTATTTTGTATCTGAGTGTTATAAAGTTTCCCTGTTGCCTCTAGGATCTCAAGCAACACAAATAGATTTTGTAAGTATTACCAACAGGCCAGCTTCCCTCGCAGTGCAATGCTTTATATTGTGGGTCGCTTTTTTCCTCTCAGTAATGTGAAATCCTCTTAAGCAGTACCTGTTTAGCAAAATTTATCAGCATGATGATAAAGTGGTGTGAATGTGCATGGAAAGAACCCTGCAGTTTTTAAATACTCAGTAATTGATCCAGGTATCACTTATGCTCCCTTTTGAAAAATCTGTGGAGGAAGTTACCATATCTGCATACTTTTGTTTGCCTTTTGTTATAGATTTACCCTAAAATTGGTTGTACTTACTATGATCATTGATAGAATATTACTTTTTATTTTATTACTATAATAAAATGTTGAAAGTTTTATTTCATATTCTTTGGAGTATTCCAGAAACTTACAGGCAGGCAGGTACAATTTTCTTCAAGGTGCATATTTTTTAAAGTAAGGGAAATTTGAGGGTGACTGTGAACTAGCACTCCCCAGGAGATTGATAGCTAAGCATCCTAAGATGCAGCCGTCATCAGCTGACAAAAAGAAAGAGCTAATTCAAAAACATATGTCCAAAAATGATGACAACAATGTTCATGAAAAGCACACCCAAACTTGCACGAAAAGATATAAAATGCTAACATTTTGAACTACTCAGTTAGAATTCATTTTTCCCTCTATAATGCATTGGTAGGAAATTACATGAATTGTGCAATTAAAATATGTTTAATAACCTTAAGCAACAGACAATTTGGAAACAGTCACAAGTTAAATGGGAAGTGGCAATAAATTTAAAGAACTTGAATTAAGGTCCACTGGCAAAAAGCAGGTTTCCTTATGTGATCACCACACACTCACACATACACACACACACATCCTAACACATACATATAAACCATCTTTAAATCTATGCATTAGTGTTATTTAAAAATGTATCTGTCAGAATGAACCCACACATGGCAGTATTGTCATATTTGATGATCTATCCAAGGAAAAACTGTTCTCACACCCACGGGTATGTGCACATAACCTCCAGATATTTTCATGGCTATTGTGTCTGTAGGGAAGCTGTTATTAGGAATTAAAATCAGAGCCAGAAAATGTCAGATCTGGGAGATGTTTGAGAAAATAATGTGTAAGGGCTATGGGAAGTTATCATATATGCTCCCTGAAGAAAATAATTGCATAAATTATTATGTCTTACTTCAATTTATCCCACTCATCTGCAAATTTCAGCATAATGTGAACACATACAGGGACATTAAGGAATTGTAATTCAGATTTGATTTTAAAAATGCAAAATCCAGTATCTCAACATCAATTGCACTGGGCTCTCAATTTTATATTTAAAACAAGTCTCTTCTAAAGGAGAAATATTTTTCATTCCTGTCAATATAGATAAATCCCGAAAAAGCACTTGAGGTTTATGAATTTTAGTAACACACTTCATGAAAAGGATGAAATGTAAATTTACCTTTAATGAAAAATAGTTTGTTGTTTTTTAAAAAAAATTAATGGTTTTACTTTAATTTCCCTGCTGCAAAATGAGAAAAGTAAAATGACAATGAGAAACTATGGCAGGATATATTCACTAAGGAATCCCTCCTACATGCAATGTGGGAAAATTTAGCTCACTCCTACTGAAGGTCTATGAAGCAGATTTTTAGAAAGAATCTTAGTGAAAGAAAGGAAAAAGAAAGAGAGAGAGAGAGAAAGAGAGAGAGAAAGAAGAAAGAAAGAAAGAAAGAAAGAAAGAAAGAAAGAAAGAAAGAGAGAGAGAGAGAGAGAGAGAGAAAGAAGAAAGGAAGAAAGAGAGAGAGAGAGAGAGAGAGAGAGAGAGAGAGAGAGAGAGAGAGAGAGAGAGAGAAAGAAGAAAGAAAGAAAGAAAGAAAGAAAGAGAGAGAGAGAGAGAGAGAGAGAGAGAGAGAGAGAGAGAGAGAGAAAGAAGAAAGGAAGAAGAAAGAAAGAAAGAAAGAAAGAAAGAAAGAAAGAAAGAAAGAAAGAAAGAAAGAAAGAAAGAAAGAAAGAAAGAAAGAAAGAAAGAAAGAAAGAAAGAAAGAAAAGAGAAAAGAGAAAAGAAGAAAGGGAGAAGGAAGGAAAGAGGGAGAGAAATGAAGGAAAAGGAAGGAAGGGAGGGAGGGAGGGAGGGAGGAAGGAAGGAAGGAAGGAAGGAAGGAAGGAAGGAAGGAAGGAAGGAAGGAAGGAAGGAAGGAAGGAAGGAAGGAAGGAAGGAAGGAAGGAAAGGGATGGAGGGAGGGTGGGAGGGAGGGAGGGAGGGAGGGAGCGAGGAAGATTCTTAGAAGGTGCAGGGTTTGCAAGAAACTTGACTGAATAATTGTCCCGACGCCATGCTGAAGTGCAAGTGCAGCCCAAACCACCCATCCAACTTCTAGCAGGCACATTTCCCACAGGGGCGACACAACAAGCGGGGCAACATTTCAGTAAAGGCATCATTCATTTGGTCACTTTTCTGCCTATGAAGTTAAAAGGAGAAAAATCTATGTTTCTCAAAGCCCTAACTGTTATTACCTCTAATCCGATAGCAGGTAGTGGACTCCCCCTTCCTCTAAGCTTATAGAATCTGAACAAAGTTCATCCTCATTACCGTAGTTCAAAATTTTTTTTCTCCTAATATTCACGAGGAAAAATGAGCTCATTTTGACATCTAGAGATTGTGGAAAAGATAGATGCTTTGGCCCAAGGGATAGATTGCTCATTTATTTAAAAATGTAATTCCAAATTGATCTTTTCCTGCTATTGGGAGTCACTGTAGTCCTCCCTGAGTTCGTCAGTATTTCTGAAATATAGCACATTCATCCACTAGATCAATTAGGTTTCCTTGAATTTATAGGCCTTTCTGTCTGATCTAAGTTGCCATTTTATTAGTATTCTACACATCCTAATGAAGTCAAGTGACACTGAAAATTTGTCCCATAAAATTAGTTACATTTCAAAGGTATAAATAATCTCTAAATGCTAACTTAAAAGCTTTCATGTGAAAAACAGAAGTCCTCTTTTACATGCAGTCTCCACTCATGGAAACCTGCTATAGAAGTTAATAGCACGTATGGTATGATATGCTATAGAAGTTATATTTCACCTAGAAATAGCAAGGCTCTTCCAGACACACAGAAGTTAGGACACTGGCCTCTAGGTGTTCTTGAAATTCACTGACTAGAGATTGCTATAGTTTAAAAAATATACATATTGTATCATTTTGCTTAATGACTACATTAATTGCATTTAGAATTATATATATATTTTTTTTCTAGCTGAGTTGGTTTATGTTACAATCGCCTAGCTCCCATCTTTGAAAGCATTTAAAACACTTTTAAAATATCCTAATGTATCATCACTGGAGTTTGTAAGGACGATATGAAACAAAATCAACATCATATTATACTAACTAATTTCCTCCATAAATCAACTTTTTTCCTGACTTTCATCTCTTTGTTTTTACTAATATTATCATCCCAGGCATTCAATTTCAAAATTCCAGAGAAACCAGTGACTTTTCCTTCATAAACAAATCTTTCAATACAATATTTCTTTAATTGTTCCCTTTTTTCTTATATGTACTGTTCTTGTTCCAAGTCAGGCTATGATATTTTTTCTCATGGATAGTTATACTTGACTGCTTATCTGGAAATCTCGCTTTCATTTTCTCCATGAAACATTATTCTTTAAATACTATTTATTTCATATGCCCTATGTGTCTAGTCTATGTCATAGGGTAGAAACAACGTGTGCAGCTTGAGGGTTCCCTCAACTATGATTAAGCCACTTGCCTTGGAGTTCCTTCTTTCCCACTGGGTGGAAATGACAGTGACACCAGAGGCTTTGGAAGATATGGTTTAAGGGTAGCTGAGTTGCCTTGCAATGCTGGGTTATCCTCAGGGAGCCCACACTCATCTACTTCTCCAGGACTTCTCTGTGTAAAAGAGTAAGATACTTCTATCTTATTTGAGCCAATGGCTTCGAGGAGGTTTCTTTGTTAGAGTAGTTTAATCTATGCCTTAACTAACATGTAGAAAGTGTAAAGTTATTTTCAGCAGAGCAATAGCATGAAAACTACAACTCAATTCAACTTTTTTTTTTTTTTTTTTTTAGAAAACCAAACTTTATAAGAAACTCTGTTAAATGTTGAACATTACTGAGTTTGGGGGAGATTGATTAGCCAGCAGTGGTCTCCTGCCAGAATCTCACTCTGGAGTTCTAGCAATTTAGATCCAAATGACAAAGTAAACTTTGTATTTAGATTACCATAGGCATTCAAATTCAGCATGTTTAAAATTAACTTCAGCTTCTACAGTTCCACTCACATCTCACTGACCTAAACTTAACTGCACAGCCCCATCCCAGCTTAAACTCAGAGGATCTATTGCTAAAAGGAAGGAGGTAATAATGGATATTGAGAACTAGCAGTCTGCCAAATCTTTACCAAATAGAGTTAATGTTTCCAACCCACACATTAAATTGGCTCTATATCCCAATGCTAGGTGACTTTTCAAGAGTCAATGAAAGGATTCTACAGAGTTTCTAAAGTGCATTTCTTAATTTCCCAGCTCTTCAAATCTTGATAGAAATATTCTGATAATATTACAAGGTGAGTCAAAAGTAGGTATACAGTTGTTTGTATGGAAAATAATATAATAATTAATAAATAATACAGGAATAAACTCTGTGTTTCATGTACTCACAACTGTAAGCTTATTTTTGCCCACTCTGTATTTGTTTATCTGCAAACCTCACCCACCAAAATTCTGCCAAGTCTTCAAGACCCAAACCATACAGGTTGAGGCAAAAGTAGGTTTACAGTTGTTCAAATGGCAAAAAACATGCAGGTTAAGATTTTTACAATAGCTTTGTTAACTCTCTGTTTCACATACTCGCAACTGTAAACTTGCTCCACCCTATATTCTGCTATTAGGAAGCTTTCTGATCTTTTCAATCTCACCCGAATCATATACCCATCCATGCAATAAACACTCGCATTGGCTTAGGCATCATCTCTACGCCAAGCCTTGGTTTAAGTCTTAGGGAATTTTAGGTGTATAAGAACATGTTCCTGCCTAGACAGGCTCACTCTCACTGTTCTATATCTCTTTGCTTGATTTAAATTGGTAGTTGTTTCATGTTCTATTTAATGGGACTTATTTGTTTACATGGTCAATTTTTATTTCACCAATTCCTTGGGGCCAAGAACCACCCCCGGACTTTTAATCCCCTCACCATTTAACAACAAAAAAAAATAAAACATAACCTATTGTAGTCACAAAGTGAACTACCTGAAAGAGTGAATGAAAGAATAAACCATATCGTCAGTATCCTCTAATGCATTTCTCACACTTTTCAAACTGACTTTCCTTCATAGTGAACCACATTACACTGTATTTCCTTTCAAATTGGTCATTACTCTCCAAATCACAGTAGGCTTTGTGGTTTAAATATAGAAATATCTTTCAATCAGATACTTTCTGAGATAGTTAAAACACATTTCAAAATAGAATAAGTTGTGCTTCTGTCACTTTAAACACAAATATCTCTTTCTTAGCTCTTCTGACACTTCATTTAAATTACAGTACATGGAATAAAAACATACAAGGCCACAAAACCGTGGTTGTAGAGCCATCAACAAATAAGAAATAACAACAAATAGCCATAAAAAGAAAAGCATATCCAGGTACAGTGTTAATGATTCAGGAAAACTATTTGCAACAAAGAATACCTGCGAGTGAGTACAGCAAATGGCTAACATGTAAGGCCTGCAGACCCTGAAGAAACTTATAATTCAGAAAGACCAAGTAAAACAGGAGGGCAAAAGTGAAAATTTGTGTTGATAACAGATTAATTGGAGCCAATCTCTCCCCACCCCACAGCTGACTCCTTCTGATTCTCATTTCTTTATAAAAGTCATGGCATCCAGGTATTTACCACATCTTTCCAAATCTTTCTTCCCTGGAAAAAATTAATACACCGCAGGAGGTCTACGCAGGGAGGCTTGGCATGGCCGCCAACTAGCATTGCAAGTAAATAATCAGTTTGTACTAGAATAGATTAGAGTGCCCTGCAAGGTGGAGAGGGTGGAATATGTAAAATAGACATTAGGATTGCATATTTGGAAAATATTAATACTATGATAAAAGAATTTCTGGATGTAAAAATAATGCACTTGAAATTCTTAGAAACATACAATCTTCCGAAACTGAATCAACAAGAAACAGAAAATCTAAACAGACCAATGACAACTAATGAAATCGTAGCAGTAATCAAAAAACTTCCAACAAACAAAAGTCCTAGACCAGATGGCTTCATCGGTGCATTTTATCAAACATTCAAAGAAGAACTAACATCTGTGCTTCTCAAAAGAATCCAAAAATTTCAGGAGAAGGGGAGACTCCAAAGCTCATTTTATCAGGCCAGCATTATCTTAATTCCAAAACCAGATAAAGACACTACAAAAAAAGGAAATTATAGGCCAATAGCCCTGATGAACATAAATGCAAAAACAGTCAACAAAACATTAACAAATCAGATCCAGCAATACATTAAAAAGATTATACACCATGACCAAGTGGGATTATTCCTGGGATGCAAGGCTGGTACAATATCCACAAATCAATTAATGTGAGACATCACAGAAACAAAATGAAGGACAGAAATCATATGATCATATCAATAGAGGCAGAAAAAGCATTTGATAAAATCCAATACCCATTTATGACAAAACCTTGGAAACATGGGATAGAGGTAACATATCTCAACATAATAAAGGCTCATATGGCAAACCCACAGCCAGCGTTATACTCAATGGGGAAAACTACAAGTATTTCCTTTAAGATCAGGAACAAGACAGGGATGGCCACTGTCACAACTTTTACTCAACATAATAAAAGACAGGAAGAAGAAATAAAAGGCATCCAATTTGGAAAAGAGAGAGTAAAACTGTCATTATTTGCTGATGACATGATACTATATAGAGAACCCTAAAGATTCCATCAAAAAACTACTAGAATTGATAAATTCTGGATACAAAATTAATATCCAGAAATCAGTTGCATTTTTCTACACCAAAAATGAACTATCAGAAATGGAAACTAAGAAACAAATCTCATTTATAATTGCACCCCAGAAATAAAATATCTAAGAATAAATTTAACCAAGGGGCAAAAGACCTGTACTTGGAAAATTATAAGACACTGAAGAAAGAAACTGAAGAAGATATGAATAAATGGAAGCATATACCATGCTCATGGACAGGAAGAATTAACATCATTAAAATGTCCATACTACCCAAAGCAATCTACATATTCAATACAATCCCTATTTATATACCACTAGAATATTTCACAGAAGTAGAACAAATATTCCAAAAATTTATATGGAACCCTGAATAGCCTCAACAGTCTTGAGAAAGACCAAAGTTGGAGGTATCACGCTGCCTGATATCACACTCTACACACAAGGCTATAATAATCAAATCAGCATGGTACTGGCATAAAACCAGACATACAGATCAATGGAACAGAATAGAGTGCACAGAAATAAACCCACAGCTACATGGTCAATTAATATTTCACAAAGGAGGCAAGTACAGTATGAACAATGGGGTAAAAACAATCTAGTCAACAAATGGTGCTGGGAAAATTGGACAGATAGATGCAAAAAAATGAAACTAGGCCACCACCTTATACCATATACAAGAATAAACTCAAAATGGATTAAAGACTTAAAAAAGAAAAACCATAGGCAGTAAAATCTCAGACATTTCTCATTGCAGTATTTTTTCTGATATATCTCCTCAGGCAAGGGGAAAAAAAGAAAAAAGAAACAAATAAGACTACAACAAACTTAAAGTTTTTGTACAGCAAAGGAAACCATCAACAAAACAAAGAGATGGTCCACTAAATGGGAGAACATATTCACCAATGATACAATTGATAGGGGGTTAATATCCAAAATTTATAAAAAAATTATAGAACTCAACACCAAAAAAACCCAATCCAATTAGAAAAGGGACAGAGGACCTGAATAGACACTTCTCGTAAGAGGACATACAGATGGCCAATAGACATATGAAAAGATGTTGAACTTCGCTAATCATCAGAGATGCAAATTAAAACCACAATGAGATATCACCTCACACCTGTCAAATCACCAAACAAGTGTTGGCAAGGGTGTAGAGAAAAGGGAACCCTCGTGCAATGTCGGTGGGAATGCAGGCTGGGGCAGCCACTATGAGAACCAGTATGGAGTTTCCTCAAAAAATTAAAAATGGAACTGCCTTATGACTCAGCTATTCCACTTCTGGGAATATATCCAAAGAAACCTGAAACACTGATTTGAAAGCATATAAACACTTCTACGTTCATTGCAGAGCTATTTACAATAGCCAAGATTTGGAAGCATCCCAAGTGCCCACTAACAGACAAGTAGATTAAAAAGCTGTGGTATATTTATACAGCGTAATACTACTCTGCCATTGAAAAGAATGAAATCTTACTATTTGGGACAGCATGGTTGGACCTAGAGGGCATTATGCTAAGTGAAATAAGTTAGTCAAAGAAACACAAATACCATATGATTTTGCTTATATTTGGAATCTAAAGAACAATATAAACAAAGAAACAAAACAAAAACAGTCATAGATACAGAGAACAAAATGATGGTTGCCAAAGGGGAGAGGAATGTGTGGGACCGGGTGGAAAAGGTGAAGTGATTGAGAATTACAAATTGGGGGTTACAAAATTGTCCCGGGGATGTAAAGTCAGCAAAGGAAATAGAGTCAGTAATATTGTAATAACTAAGTGTGGTGCCACGTGGGTACTGGAAATTTGGGGGGGGAGACACTTTGTAAAGCATATGATTGTCTAACCGTTATGCCGTACCCCTGAAACTAATACAGTATACTATTGAATGCTATCTGTACCTGAAAAAATAATAAATAAAATCTGAAAACAAAACAAAAATTAAGTAAAAATAATCTATTTGGATTTGGCTGGAAATGTACTTCACTGAATGTCGAAAGGGCATAACTTTGGACCAGTTAGAGAGGAGTCAATAAATCCAAATACTGTGTGTATCAGTGGGCTTGGTAGTAAACAGAGTACCCAGTTAAAAACCATGTTCTAGATGTCTAAGGAGGCGCCACCTATCTATCGCTCCTCCAAATCTGTGGCTAAAACAGCAAGGAACATTTCTTACCCCTCACAGTTTCTGTAGCTCAGGAATTTGGAGGCAGCTAGGCGAGAGGTTCTGGATTATTGGCCCTAATGAGGCTGCTGTCAAAGGTCGGCCGGGGCTGCAGTCGTCTAAAAGCTTGACTGGAGCAGGAGGATCGGGTCCAAAGCTGGCTGGGGCGCACCGCTGCCGAGCCGGCGTGAGGCTGGAGGCCTCAGTGCCTCCTTCGCGGCCTCCCCCCAGGGCAGGTGCCATGGTTAATGCCATGTTTCAGCCTGGGTGTGCCACCCGGTACGGAAACTTGGTCGAGCGTTACTCTGGATGTGTCTAGGAGGGTCATTCTGGGTGAGATTCACACTTAAATCAGTAGGTTGAGTGAAAGGTTGCCCTCCATTCTGTGGGCACGCCTCCCACAAGCCATTGAAAGTTTGAAAACAACAAAAAGGCTGATTCTTCCCTAAGTGAGAGAGAATTCCTTCTGCCTGATGGCTTTTGAACTTGGGCATTGAAGTTGCTCCTCACTTGGAATTCAAACTAAAATATAGACTCTTCCTAGGTCCCAAGCCTACGGCCTTCAGAATGTAACTACACCATCGGCTCTCCTGGATCTCCAGCTTGCCAACTCACCCCCATATTTTGGAATTTGCTAGACCCCACAACAGCATAAGCTGATTCTCTACGATAAATCTCAATAAATCTCTGTAAACATATGTAATATAAATATATAGAAGACTGTATATATTTATATTGTATGTTTTTATTTGCAAACATATACACACACACACACATATATACATTCTATTGGTTTCCTTTCTCTGGAGAACCTTGATTAATACACGTGATCCAAAATTTCACTTCGAGTAATGACACAAGAAATGGAGGTTTAAAATGTTTGGCAAGGAGGAAAAGATGAGTGGAGGAAATGAGATTACTGATATAAAACTCACTTGGCAGGAGGAAAAAATGGTTATGGAAGGTTGTTTATAAGCTAAATGTTCATCATCAATCAAGAAAGCTGTAGATCAATTGTAAAATTAATAAATAAAAATTATCATATAATAATAGTATTTAGAAATAGGACAGTAGCCATAAAAAGAACTGAAAGAAGACACTTTTGAAATTGTTTACCTCAGGGGCGGGGGAGATACAATGATGGGATGATTGAAGGCAGGAGATTATTGATTAAATTATTCACCTTTCTGAATACTACTTGATTTTAAAACATATGAATTTATAAAAAGGTGAATTTTATAAGAATGAATAAAATATAAAATTTATTTTTCAACAAAGAAGACTAAACAAAGCATCAAATAAGGCTATAAATCCTCATTTTCTTTCTTTATGCAAAACTTTTCTATTATGAAAGAGCTGATTGGCAGGGCTGCCCTTTGCTTTCTAACATCAAATGGAAGTCATGTATATCACCCAGATAGGATCATTCATAAAAATAACTAACATGTCTTGAGCATTCAATATGCCAAGCAGTGTACTAAACCTTCCACATGAATCAATACATTTAATCTTCAAGGAGGCTATTCTGTAACTTGTCCAGTGGCTCACAGGTTATAAGTGACAGACTAAAGAATTAAATACCTTTCCTTGTGAACACAGAACAGATGCTCTGAATCTATCAGTTCAAAAGAAAATTGGAAAAAGTGGTGTAGGGACTAGAAAGAGGGAGCACTTGTAAAACCATAGGCATGGCGTTCATTTTGGCAAAGATGTGGGATATTGTTCTGGCATTCAGGGATATAATTAACACAAAGGACTCTTGGAAAGTATGAAATTGAACAGGACTTTCCTTAAGGAAGGATGGAAAATTCTGGGGGAAATAATGACCAGCTCTCAAGCATGCTCCTTCCTCTTCCCTAAATCCATCGCACACCTCTTGCCAAAAGGCTATTTCTAAAACAAAACTATGAGTGTTCCCAGTCTGGGTTCCCCTACGATCTTATGCATAACTTATCCTTCTTTTACTGTGTTGTACAAAAGATGCTTCTTTATGTATCTGCTTCCCAAACCAGGTTGTAAGATGCATAAGGAGAGAAAAGTATCTCCTTTATGTTTTTATCTTAATGCCTAGCAACATATCTTGTGGATAGCTTGCACTCAATAAAGGCCAGTTGGATTATTAGAAAAAATATGTTTATGTTCAGATTGCTCAAGATATCCCTGTTCAATGAGCATTTATTTAGTGCTTATGATATGTCAGCTACTAATGCACACTCATGGCTTTGGGAAGTTCGCAATTTAAAGGCAGAGGAAGTCACATTAAAATATCAATAGCCCCGCCAGGTGTCGCTCAGCCGGGGGAGTGCAGGGGGCAGCTGATCAGTGACTCTCTCTCATCATTTATGTTTCTCTCTCTCCCTCTCCCTTCCTCTCTCTGAAATCAATAAAGATATATTTTTTAAAAAAGAAACTATCTTTAAATATCAGTGGTTAAATGGAGTGAAAAGGGAGCAGCACAGTTACTGAGGACTCTGCAAATCCCACTTTAGTATGACCTAGCAGGCAGGACCCTTACTGGATAGTGTCCCCTTAAGTCAGAGCATTGACTCAATTCAGGAACAAGTAATTAGGGAGGTTTCTATATATCTGTCATTTTGATTCATTGGTACCATGGTGGTATACAATGAATTTTGCTTTCATTGGTCCCTTGGTTCATTCTATTTTCCTGAAAACATAGTTTATCAAGAAATAAATTCTGGTTTAATAGGTTGATAAGGTTGGGTTTTCTTTTTCATTCTGATTTGCACAACTATGTTTGGATAAAAGGTCCACAGAGTAGTAAGCTGCGTGGCTAGCTGTATTCATGTTGTCCAGCAGTCTTCTGGGACACAGGGCAGTGAATGTGAATGATCGTCCCGACTCACGCTTTTCCAATCAGGAAGGGGTAGAAGTCTGAAGAATAGACTTCATGACAGTACCAAGTGAATGGGGAAAAATAAAATTCAAAGCCAAACCCATTGAAAATTAAAGAACCTTTTTGACAAATATAATTACATTCAATAACTTTACATATGCAGTTTAGTTGAACTTCCTATCAAGATCAATACTGTACTGCCAAGCCGGCGTGGCTCAGTGCTTGAGCGGAGACCCAGGAACCTGGAGGTCAAGGTTCGATTCCCGGTCAGGGCACAGGCCTGGGTTTCGGGCTCCATCCCCAGCAGGGGGCGTGCAGGAGGCAGACTCATCACTGATGTTTCTCTCTCTCTCCCTCTCCCATTCTCTCTCTGAAATCAATAAAAACATATTTTTTAAAAAAGATCAATACCATACTAATCATCCAGGTTAACTATAACATGAAAATTTCACTGTGACTATGGAATTCAGTTTTAATTATAAAGAGTTAATTTTAATAGGTTTCCCAAACAACCTGAATTATACAGTATATCTATGACATGTCTTGGTTAATTACATGCTTTTAAATCCTGTTATCTATATCAGAAACATTTCATGCTTTTCTGTACTTAGACTTTCAAATTAATTCTATTGATTTATCTTACCCTAGTTCTTAATAAATTTCCAAGATCTTTTTAAAATATGTACACTCATTTAGCCCAATTTATATTTTCATCACCAAAAAGTCCAATTTTTCACTTTGATTATATTTTAAAAGCTTAGATTTTCCCTATGGTCTTCAACTTAAGCCTTTTTTTAATGCCACAGAAGTACATTGGGAGCCTGCCTCTAGAGTTTTAAAATAACAGTCATTTTAAATAACAGTCATTTTAAAGCACTTAGGAGAGGCACAGAACTGCTCAGCGCTCTCTGCATCTCTCCCTCTTCTCCTTCACTGAGTCACAACTTGAAGGCTAATGCAGGTTGGTTTCAGTGTGTCATACCCTTGTCCCGGCCCAACAACGTGAAACAATGACATGACGGAGCTCAGGACATGCTGCCCGCCAGTGTGGCGCCTTGGCACACTGAGCATCTTAAGCTGGAGGGGCCTGAGAAGACAACCGAAGCGGGAAGGTCACTCTGACCTCAGCTCTCTAGCCCTCCTTCCCCCAAACACGTCCTAAAACTCCCACCTGAACAGCGTCCTCTGCAGCAGGACGGGAACTGGGGGCCGACAAATGCATATAAACCAACCTTGTCAAACTAACTTTCATCGGCCTAGTTACTGCTTCACCATTTACTAATCATAACCCAAATGCCTTTGTCTTGGCAATTCTTCACAAATTTCACGTTTCTTTGTCTAAAAGGTATAAAAGTTTCCTGCTCTTGTCACCCCGAGTCTTCATTGTCTTGCAAAGGCTCCTGTGTACATGTAAAAATTTAATACAATTTGTGTGCTTTTCTCCCATTACCCTGTCTTCGTCAGTTTAATGTTCAGACCCAGCCAGGGGCCCTAAGAGGGTTGAGGAAAACATTTTCCTTCCCTAAATCACTGTCAAAAATGCTATAAGGGATAGTTAAGTCTAAAGTAAGTATAGAAAAATGTTCACTGATCATTATAAAGTTGCATTCAAGTAAATTCTAACCTGCTAAATTATAAGTATAGAAATGCATCTCTTAGAGAACATAATATCAAGGCTGTCGATTAATTAATTTTGTGACTAGAGACTAATTTCATATTCTGTTCCCACTTACATGAAGATCATGTATACTATTGAAATTCATACTCTGCTGTTATGCTCACCACTTACTTGTCTATTTAAATTCAGCCATTTTCCAAACACAAACTTTGTTTTCATTCACTCAGTTCTTCTGGGAAGCCAAAATGCATAACAATAAGATTAATAGTGGTTAATGTATTATAACTCATTCTTTGAGGGGTTAATACAAGAAATTTATAAAGAACTCAGAAAACTCAACACCAGAAAAACAAACAATTTAAAAATGGGCAGAATACCTGAAATGACACTTCTCTAAAAAGACATACAGATGGCCTATAATAGACATATGAAAAGATGCTCAAGGTCACTAATCATCAGAGAGATGCAATTAAAACCCAATGAGGTATCACCTCACCCCTGTCAGAATGGCTCCATCAATAAATCAACGAACAACACGTGCTGGCGAGGGTGTGGAGAAAGGGGACCCTAGTGCACTGCTGGTGGGAATGCAGACTGGTGCAGCCCCTGTGGAAAGCAGTGTGGAGGTTCCTCAAAAAATTAAATATGGAACTGCCATTTGACCCAGTGATCCCACTTCTAGGAATATATCCTAAGAATCCTGAAACACCAATCAGAAAGAATATATGCACCCCTATGTTCATAGCAGCACAGTTTACAATAGCCAAGATCTGCAAACAGCACAAGTGCCCATCAGTAGATGAGTGGGTAAAAAAGCTGTGGGACATTCACATCATGGAATACTACTTGGCCATAAAAAGAAGGAAATCTTACCTTTTGCAACAGCATAGATGGATCTAGAGGGTATTACGCTAAGTGAAATATGTCAGACAGAGAAAGACAAATACCACATGATCTCACTTATATGTGGAATCTAAAGAACAAAATAAACAAAATAGAAACAGACTCATAGAGATAAAGAACAGACTGACGGGAGGGGAATGGGGAGCTGGGTTAAAAAGGTAAAAGGATTGAGAAGTAGATTGGTAGTTACAGAATAGTCACAGAGATGTAAATTACAGCATAGGGAATATAGTCAATGATATCGCAATAACTATGTATGGGGCCAGGTGGGTACTTGAAATATCAGGAGGACCACTTTGTAAAGTATATGATTGTCTAAGCACTATGCTGTACATCTGAAACTAATACAGAATAATATTGAATGTAAACCGTAACTTAAAGAACTTTTTAAGTTTCTTGGAGAAGAGAACTTTTTTATTTTATTTATTTCTTCTTTGCAGAGGTAGTGTTCACAAATATATTAGAGGAACTATTTTAGTGGAAAATACACTTTAATATGTTGCTGTGAAAATATTATTGCCCTCTAAGGCATTTAGCATGGAATAAGTGTCTCAGGCAGCAAAAATCTTTCATATTATACAATGGATTGATTGGGTGAATTACAGAAAGATGTCATAGATTCTGAGATTTGATTCTCTGTTAAAAACATTTTTTAAAAAAACACTTAATATTAGAAGAAAGTCAGTTAAATTTGAAATTATATTTAAATATAAGGGAAAGTAGCTCATGATTTACATGAACATTTAGAGAAATTTGCCTATAGATATTTCTTGTATCCTCAGCTTGACTCTCTAAGCCTGGCTTGACTGACCATTTTAGTGATTGACAATAAATGTAGAGAGTAAGAGTTTGAGTGTTTAAAAAGTTGTTTTTTTGTGTTTGTTTGTTTTTTCATAAAAGCCAGAACTATATTTCTAGGACATAGACCTAGAAACTACATTTCTTTGTCTTTTTCTTATTTTCTCTGTCTTACTAGTGATGTGGTTAGTTAACACTTCATTCAAGGATTACATCTCTTAGAGGTTCAGGAAAGTGTAAAATTGTCTTCCTGGAAATGACAGGATGAATTACTATCCCAGTGTCATAGCTATTACTCTACACCTGGATTTAAATTTTAATATTTTAAGGAACACTTTCTCTGGTAACTGAGTATTACTCCATGAAGTGCTTCTCAAAGTGTAGTGCCCACATCACCAGCATCATTATCCTGAAGAAACTTGTTAGAAATGCAAATTATCTAGCCTCATCTACTGAATCAGAATCTTTGGAGCTGGGGCCCTGGAATATGTATTTTAACAAGCACCCCCCCCCCCCCCGCCCCCAGGTGATTCTAATGCATGATAAAGTTTGAGAACCATTGGTCTATGCAACTCCCTCACTATGTTGCATGTGAATATATTATTTAGTGATACAACAAGATTTAGGTTAAATTATTAATCAGTAATTTAAATCTTAAATCCTTGCCTTTGAGTGTTCAAGCTGACTAGTTCAAGTCCACAGAGCTCTGTTATACTTTTATTTCATTACACAGAGAGTGGGTCTGTTGGCACAAAAATGACTGATAATCTCAGCTGATCCAAAAAGGAGGGACTGCCAGCTGACAAGTGGAAACACTTGTTTGAACAAAGGCACCAGTTTAAAAAGTGCTCATCATGTTCATTCTTGAGATACTGCCTTATCTTTAAGAGTTGGTTTAATTTTAGGGGCTTTTCCCCTTGTCCCTGACTTACCTTATGGGAATCTCAATCAGCTCATTTGTGATTGTAATTTTACATTGTTAGTGCTATTTCCTCCAGATAATGCTAATTTTTCCCAAGAGTTGCTCATTTTGATGCCAAGGCAACACTGTTGGTGAGGAGGAAGTTGGAGCTTCTGGGAGAAGGTAAAATAGCAGAATTTTATGTCTATTGTCTCAATTTCCCAGACTAGCCAAGTCCATCGCTTCCCCTCTGTCCTTCACCCTCCACACCTCATTTGTTAGCAAGTCCTAGCAATTCACTCTCAGCCTTCGGCATCCAGGGTCCCCATTTCCATTCCTTTGCTACTGCTGCGACTCAGTTGCTAATCACCTCACAAGTGGCTGACTCTAAATCTAGGAATAGAGAAAGCACTGCTGTGCCTGGAAGAAGCCAAGTCTTTCTTGGAGGCTAGTTGTCATCTTAGCTTCTAAAGTGAGTTCAGGCGCTTAATTATTGCTCCTGTAACCCTAAGTGAACTGAATGGAAAAACAAACTAGTAGTGGATTGTTTCTCTAAAAACCTCCCATCCCCACCATGTACTATGTAACGATTGTACCAATTCATTCAGTCAACAGTTTTTGATGCTAATATGTATCCAGAGCTATTTTAAGCATAAAGGTAAAACAGTCAGCAAAGACCAAAACCACAGATTTTGCTTGTAGAATTCATAATCTAATGATAGCAACGTGTGGATAAAGACATAGGATATTTATATGTATAGGTAAATCGATCAATATCTACAGCTAAACATTTTAATTTCAATGGTCAAAGAGGTTTTCTGATGTAGTGACATTCGAACAGAGACATGAAGGAAGTGGTTGAGGGAGTCCTTCTGCTATTTGAGGGAAAAGTACCCCAGTGTAGCAACTGCAGTAACCTGGGGCAAAGAAAGGAGGCTGGGGTAACTGGAGAGGGGAGGGAAGAGCACAGTGGGAGGTGAAGCCAAGGGTAGCCAGGGAGCACATCGCCGGGGCCATGTAGACTATAGTAAGGGATACAGGTTTTATTTTTTTATTTTTTTAATATGTCTTTATTGATTTCAGAGAGAAGAAGGGAGAGGGAGAGAGAGAGAAACATTGATGATGAGAGTCATTGATCAGCTGCCTCCTGCACGCCCCCTGCTGGGGATGGAGCCCGCATCCCGGGCATGGGCCCTGACCGGGAATCGAACTGAGATCTCCTGGATCCTAGGCTGATGCTCAACCGCTGAGACACACTGGCCAGACCTATAGATTTCATTTTAAATGAGATGAGAAGCCCTTAAAGATTTTAAGAAGAGAGATGACATAATGTGGCTGAAAATCAGTTAGGAGATGATTTGCAATATAAACCTAATGAGATTTGAGGTTGGCACTGCATGAGCCAGGGTAATAGGGGTGTAGGTGGTGGTATTTCCTATTGGATTGAATGTGGGGAATGAGAGAAAGGTAGGACTCAAAGATAAACACAAAGACTTTAGGTCTGAGGTTATTAAAGATGGAATTGTCTTTTATTGAGGAAGGGAAAATTACAGAAGGAGACAATTTGGTGAGGACGGGGGCTGAGATTGGAGAAAATAAGAGTTTAACTGGTTATACTGCTTGAGATATCTGCTAGAAATCAAAGTAAAATAGTTAATAAATTATTGCAGTCATCAATTTAGGTGGGAGATTTAAAAATATATACATAGTCACATTTTTTTCCTAGAATCACTCCTTTTGTTTTTGTATAGTATTGTCCAATATTTTTGTCTTTATTACAAATCAAGTCTGCTCATTCTTTAAAAAAAAACTAAAGATGTATGAATGAAAACCAAAAATGACTATCATCTAATCTTTCCAAAGGTAACCATTGTGAACATCTCAATGTGCCTATTTTCAAATTGTGTGTATGTGTGTATATATTACATATATATTACTTTAAACCATATGAAACTACTGCTATTCAATCCTTTTGACTTTTAAAAACAAACAGTTCATATTTCAGCCTAATATACATATAGATATTAACATGATAAAAATAGAAATATGCAAAGCATATTTATCTATGCAGTTGTTGGACGCTTTGATTATTTCAATTGATTGTCTTATGATGTACATGACATGACAAAGCTGGAATAACTGACTTAGAATGAATTATAATAAAAGAAAGCAGGTAGAGTAAAAAAACGGAAAAATTCAGCAAAATACAATATATCTATAAAATATTAAGAGTTAAAAATGGCCCCAGGATGTACCAAAATTACCAATAAACAAAATACCCAGGACTACTTAATATTTTTTACCATTGTTTTGACTAAAATGAATTAGGTACCTTGCTTTCAGCTAAAATTATTTCGATTATATTGTATATTCAAGCAAACTATGTAGATCTGATTCCAAAACCTCTAAAAATGCTAAAGCCAAAGCTCTACATGAAACAGGTAAATAATTCTGAATTTTCTAATGGATTATACACTAGGGCACATGAAAAAACTGCACAAGACAGTGGTTGTGGGCCTATCTGAACCCTGAAAACACAACCTATGGTGGAAGATCTTTATTCCAAGCTATAAAGCTGAATTCCTACTATCTTCAAATTCTTTTACCCAATGACACAGAATAATAAATCTTTCATTTTACTGGAGCTCTTTAGAGAGGTCATACTCTTCCAGTTCTCTGGATATCACTGTTCTGCTGAGGACTGTAGCATAAATATAGCAAAACTCTTTCCCTTTCTTTAAGGTTAAGGCATTTTAATTGTGTTAATTGAATCTTGTGTGATTTTGATTGTTACACACTCGTTGAGCTCAATGGTGTTTTTATACCTTATTTGGAAGAACAGCATTAAACCAATGGAGTAACATTGCTTGGTGGTCAACCATGATGTTAATGAGATTGAGCTTACAGGTTTAGTACTTGCTGGGGTCAATTATGGGACATAGTCTATAATCTTAGGCGTGTACAGGGTAGAGCAAAAGTAGATTTACAGTTGTGAATATGGAAGAAGACCCTAGCTTTATTAACTCAAAAGAATGTCACAATGGCACAGTAAACCTACTTTTGCCCCACCCTGTATATTATTGGTTCTGAGGAGAAAATACATGTAAACCAGCGCATCTCTGTGTCAGGAAACATTACCCACAGTTATTTGAGGATCAACCGTATGATTACAGCATTGAAAGTGCTTTATAAACCATAAAACACGAAATGAGTTTATGAGATTATTATAGTGACAAGATACAGCTAACAGACATGACAGAACAGATGTTCTTTCAACTTCGGTCTGTTATTTGCTGTTGTAGGTATTGTAGGTTTTGTTTTCGTTGTTGCTTTACAAATGAAAAAAAATTTAAAACCTAGAGTGTACTGTAAGGCAAAGACAAACTAATAATTTCCAAAAAAAGGCTTTAGTCTTTTCTTGAAATGTCAATTAGAATGATTTATTTCATTAAATGTGATAATGACTTTTAAAAACTCCCTATTTCACATTTTTCTGTTTATCATTATAAACAATATATATTTAGTGTTGAATACGCATAAAGCATTGTGGAAAGTGTTAGAACTACTAATTTATAGTAACCAGAGATGTACCCTGCCATTAGTTTACCCTATAATTCACTTACTCTCTTGCAACTAGATGGTAAACGCCTTCAGGACAGCAGCCATGTTCTACTCTTTCCACCACATTCACTTCCAGATCACTTAGCATCACGCTTTATTATTACCTACATTTTTCAGACTATTGGTTTTGTGCCCAAGTCATGCTGTTTATCTTTTAACTGTTTGTGAATTTTCTTTATCATACAAGCTGTATTTTAGTGTAAGACAAAAAGAATCCTTTTGACACGTCTGCTTCTGCAGGGGTCCCAGCTCTTCCAGTCACAGAAGAACTCGCCTCGTCATCAGGTTTCTTGCTTCTCAATAGCTCCCTGTGTGAAACTTCGTGAGAGCTATAGAAGAAATTAATGTTTGAAATTGGGTAACTTTGATGGAGTCTGTAAGGGATAGGGGGAAAAAAAAAGAGGGAGAAAGAGAAAGGAGAGAGTATTTGGGCTATTTCACAGAAAAATACATTTTACAAAAAGCCTATAATGCAGCTTAAAGTTTTGGCAAAATGCCCAAGAGGTAGTTTAACATGACTTAGTAATGGGAGGTTGCTTTAATATTGCTCATGAGGAAGCAATTCCTTTGTTAAAGGGCTTTCCAATTGAATGGCTATGCCCTGTGCTTACCTTAGGAGGCCTTTCTCTCTCAGGAACTCATGTTCTTTGCTTAAAATGCACTCCCGGAGACAGGCCTAACCTTGATTTCTCAAGGAAGGAAAAAAAAGTCCTCACCTTTGATTTGAAAAATGGACTTAATAGATCAACCCATTAAGTCTTTCATTATTGTCAGGTATTATTGCCAGGATCAGGAATAACCTCACACTATTCAAAACTCCCTCTGTTTCGGGAAGCATGTGGTTTGGGACAGAAAGTCTCCAATCTAATTTCAAAATTTCCATGGCTCTGTAAATTACTTTGGGCAGAAAGGTGGTAGCAGACAAAGTTGCTCTGAAAGATATCATTTTAAATGTCATGGAGAGAATCAATAATCAAGGTTTGTAACGTAGTTTCTTTTGGCAGATACAAGAATGAAGCGAGGCTCTACAAATCCTCTAAGGTCTGCTGTCTGCTCCCCACAATAAGAATTAATAGTAAGCGAATAGTGTGAGGGACTTGAAAAGATTACAATAATTCCTCCATGATTTGAAGATCGGGAAATAATGGGAAGTTGTTAGAATGTGTTAGAGTTATTAAGCAGCTGTTTTGGAAACTGTGAAAAATAAGGGTGGCTGGAAGTCCTCGAGAAACAAGACGTGCTGGGGTTTTTAAAGTGAACGTTTTACAAAAACATAGCATATTCAGAAAATGAAACAAAAGGACATAAGAAAACTGAGAGGTACCGGATATGTCTATTACCCTGATTGTGGCAATGGTATCACAGGGGTTTGCCTACGTCCAAACTCATCAAACTGTACACATTAAATATGTGCAATTCTTTGTATATCGATTATACTCCAATAAAGCTGTTAAAAACATAACTTGTGCAGAAGGGTGCACAAAATTTAATTGTACAGCTTGATGCATTTTACCTAAGTAAACACACCGACATAACCATGACCAAGATCAAAAAGTACATTATTAACACCTTTGAGGCCCCTCCATGCCCATTTCCACTCACCAAGCACCACCATGAAAGTAATCACCATCCTGATTTCTAACACCTTAGATTAGTGTTACTTTGTCTTGAACTTCATATAAATGGAATTACACAGTGTATAGTTTTTGCCTGGCTTCTTTTGCTAAATATTATGTTGATGTTCATCATGTTCCAGTGTATAGCAGTAACCTAATCCTCATTGCTGTATAGTGTTCAGTTGTGAACATTCTTCAAGTTGGTTACTTTTTCTAGGGTTGATGTGCATTTTGATTGCTTCCAGTTTAGAGACCATATGAATACTGCTGCTATAAATACCTTTGTACATATATTTTGATGCATATAAATACATATATGACTGTGGGTTATATGCTTAGGAGTTGAATTCTTGTGTCTAAAGTGTACACATGTTCAGATTTAGAAGATATTGCCAAATAGATTTCCAAAGCAATTGTACCAATACTATAAAATCCCACCAGTGGGATATGAAAGTTCTAGTTAGTCCACAGCCTCAACAATCCTTAAAATGGTCAGGCATTTTAGTTTTATGTTTTCTGATTGGCAAGTGGTTATAAATCCTTTTGCTTTTAAATTCTCATACAAATTTGTATTAAGCATATAAGAATAAGTTGCTCTATATGTGATTTAGGGGCAGTAAATTAATTATATAAAGTAAATATAACTGATCATTGCAAATTCCAAGCATTCTGTAATTTTATATATATACACACTCTCCATATAATCATTCTCTCTATATATCTATATTTACACACACACACACTCCCTCTTTTTATATATATGGAAAGAGATTGATTGTAGTCAGTGACTTATTTATGTACTTTATCTTAATAGCAATTTATTCATTTTAGTAGACATTTTATGACCTTCATTATCCCTCATTTAGGAAGCAAATGAAACATTTTCTACATTTCAATCTGCTGAGTAGGTTACATCATAAAATATAATCAAATCACTGAAAGAAACAGTTTAAATTAATAGCACATGCTGGGTCTCAAGCACAAAGTTTGGCTCAAAAAGTTTATTTTCCCTTCCACTTAAAGAGTTGGGTAATTATGTTGCAACTAATGGGAAATTAATAGATTTTTAAAGTTCTGCAAGCAATAAAAATCTTACACCCCCACATTGTTTTTTAATTATAAAAATGGTATGGTTCACTTCCTTCAATGTTGATCTATACAACACGGGTATGATTAGATAAATGTAAACCTTCCGTTAAAATGCAAGGACAATTCACTTTATTCTTAAAAACTGTTCAGAAATTAAAGTCTGTAATTTAACACTCAAATTTACCACTAAAGAAATAGTTGATATAAAAATCAAAATGTTCTTATATTTCACTATGTTGAGACCTCCTTGAGACAAAAGAACTGGAAATTAATTATCACTGTTTGCATAGGTCCAGAGAAGAATCTTAAAAACAATAACAAGGGATTAATAAATATTTCTTGAATCACTTTTATCTTTTGTTATAACACAGTCTGATAATTAAGGTGGATTAATCTATGAGGCTCTCCAATGATGTGAAGTTAGAATCACTGAGATTAGAACTTAATATTCATTTATCCTTTGAACAAATAGAGCAGTCTATTATCACCGTGTTCAAGATGACTGTCTTATTGCCGGCAGCGCAGTATTTTGCCTGCTTTGTCAAGAACTAAATGCCAAACCTCTTGGGTAGACTTCAGTTTGATCCCAATGCTTTCCTCCCTGTTATCATGCCCCTTCCCGTGTGATTTTGTACTTTCTTCCACTAGACGCAGTTTCCTTTCCCTCCCCTCGACTGTGGGTTCAACCATGTGACTTGCTTTAGTCAATGTGTTTTAGCAGCTGTGATGGAACCAAAGAATGAAATCTGCTTCAAGTTGGCCACCATCATGAGGAGAGACTGGGTCTCGGACAGCATGGATGGGCCTGGAGAGCATTATGCTAAGTGAAATAAGCCAGTGAGCAGAAACAATTACCATATGATCTCACTTACGTGTGGAATCTAATGAACAAAACACGCTGAGGAACAACACAGAAACAAAAGCTTGGATACATGGAACAGACTGACAGCTGTCAGAGGGGAAGAGGGCGTGGGGAGACTGCATAAAAGAGGTGACGAGATTAGCCACAGAACACACATGCATGACACACAGACACGGAACGGTGTGGTGATGGCCAGAGGGCTGGGCGGAGGTGGGCAGAGGGGGGCATCTGTCATAGTGTCAACAATAAAAATAAAGTGAAAAAATAAAACACAACAGTGCCAGTCCATTCAACCAAATGTACCACAAAATAAAAGTACCGTAAGAGTTATACATATGCTCTTCCTTTAACCCACCCATCTCTGAATTCCTCTATTTGTGTAAGTTTCTCGATGTGATGACAGTGATCCCAGTGTTTAAAAGTATACACTTTTTCATATGGTATGGCTTCTAAATATAGTCCAACTGCTTAATCTGTTCCTGAACTGAAGACAGAAGGCTTTTCTAAAGCTGGAGGAAAAGCTGTCAACGGGACGTAGCGTCCAGACAAAACCGAACCCTGCAATCTTGGGAATGATCAAAAGTAATTCTGACTTCAAATGATATCATGTGCACTGACTTCCAAATCTAACCCTCACGGAAGATTGATTTCAGTCCCCTGACATGAGAATAAAACCTCCATCTCTCACATGAATTATGGAATCTCCAAACTGTCATAAAGGAACAAGATTTACTAAAATTTAGAATGAATTAGTATTTACCAAGTGCTGCTGCTATTATATAAATCACAGCTTTGCTGTTTACCATCTATAAAATAATTTTCAGTAGTTATTTGTCTAATTTTCTTATCTCTTCTACTAGAGAGGAAGATTCTGGACATTTTTCTCAGAGAATTAGCACATTTCACTGCACAGTCTTGTGAATTAATTAATGAATTAATTCAAACACCATCCTGTTGGATTATGTTGACACACAAAAGGATGCTAACTATAAACAGATACCTGAACATTTGGGCATATGGAGAGTATACTTTTATATTATTCTAAATCAAAATAAAGTCAGACTATTTATCTTACACTAAAAACAAAACAGGAAAATCAGTATGGTATAACAACCATGACACATGAGAGATCTAATCCGATGAAAAATAAACCTTTTTTAATTTAATCCCTTGAATTTTAAGGAGTGACTTGAAAAAATATGCACCAAAAGAAAATACTACACTACTCTATAAATGTTAACATACATTGACTACTTAAAACAATCCTATGAACCCTACCCGGTTTGCTCAGTGGTTAGAGCGTCATCCCGCAGACTGAAGGGTCCCAGGTTCGATTCCAGCCAAGGGCACGTGCCTGGGTTGCAGGCTCCATCCCTGGCCCAGGTTGGGGCCCCTGCGGGAGGCAACCAATTGATCTCTCTCTCTCCCCCTCCCTCTGAAGAAGCAATGGAAAAAATATCCTCGGGCGAGGATTTTAAAAAATTCTAGGAGACAGGTACTATTCTTATACTTATTTTGAAGGTGATAAAAATGTCATGAGAAGTTAAGTAATTTCCCTAATGTTACACAGCTGGTGTCAGTGCTAGAATTTGAACCCAGGCAGGCTGGGTCCAGAGCTTTATATATAATCTCCTCATGACACTACCTAGTGCCAGATAGACGACACTAACAACCTCTATCTACACAAATAATTTCCCTTTTTGCCCTGCTGGGAGTGAGAATTTTTATACCCACGAATGAGTTTCTGAATATCAACTACCCTTTAAAGAAACATATTCCCAAAGCAATATAATTGAACATGAAATAATAATGGAAAAATAGAGGGCCCTTTGGAAGCATTTTTTTAATCTAACAGTACATGAGAAAATAATGCACCAATCAGCAAAATCTGTCCCTTGGATCAATTCTAAGCTGTAGAAGTAGCTTTCGAAGAAAAGAAATAATTTCTTGGTACTAACAGTTCATCAATAAAGGTTTCATGAGTAAAAACAAAAGCACCTTTATAGTATTGTAACTGTTTTTATGGAAGTCCAGATAAAAATCTAAGCATTCTGAGAATCTTTCTATCATGAGCATCCCAAGCATGCAGTTGCTTTTGAGCCCATGTGGTAACTGCAATGATCGGGAAGCATCGTTACCTAGTGTAGTTTGGCATCCTTTAGACTGGCAAAGACAGGCACCCTAAGACTAAACACAGGCTGTACCTTGCCAATTACTTAGAAAAGGCCCAGCCATGGCCTTTTCCGTATATCTAGAGATGGATGTGCTTCTACAGTTTTCTACGTGTTTTAATAAATTCACATTTTCCAGTACTCATTCTAAAGCCAAAATGGACTTGGCTCTTTCCCATTTCCTTCCTGTCTCTAATCTCTTTTTCCCTTTTCTTTGCTGGCATGCATTTCCTATGTGAGCACCTGTAGCTGCTCAATAAATATTTGTTGAATAATGAACAGTATCACATAAAGAATAATCCCCAAATCCTAATCCACTTTACATGCTGATTTTTTTAGCCTTCGAACACCATCCATGACTACTTTCCTAATGGATCAAATTGACATTCAAAAGGACAATTTCAATCCAGTTAATCTTCTGGTCTTATTTGAGGTGATTTTAATGCAACCCAGAACTTTTAGTGGGCAACACAGGTCCTTTACTACTTCTAGCTTGAAGACTGACACCTATAGCTCGACTCTGATTCAGATGCCCTCATCCAATAAAGTTCTGAGGTTAATAAAGAGGGTGTGATTTATTCCCATAAACTTAAGTTGAATAAATAATGTGGGGTTTTTTTACTCCTAGCCCTTCCATTCAGGCCCCTGACATTTGGGTCTTCATCTTTATAAACTTTAAACTTAAAAAAAGTCTCTTTAAAGCATTAAAAATAGAAAAAAACATCTTTCATATTTATTACAATATATAGTTAGAATTCATTAAATAAAATGTGAACATTAGGTTACAGTACCATTTTAATAAGTTGAATATTACTTCCACTGCTTGCTTTTCAGATCCTCTCTGCCTGAAATAACCAATCACCTATATCAACAAAGACACATTTATACTCTAAAAAATAGCTTCCACCATTAAAATATTCAAACTTCAAAACTTCCAGATAGATGGTTTCCAATTAGGAAGAAGGAGTACACAATACTTTCATAGGCTGTAAGAAAAGAGCCTGACAAAGGATTTTAGCTAATCCTATGTGGGTGGAAATTTCAGCCAAGAGAAAAATATACCATAAGAAAGATATTAAAGAGAAAAGAACAAACTTTTTTAATGCTGCAGGAAGTAGAAGTACAGTAACTTTCCATAACTTGACATAAACAAATGTGTGTCATCAGATTATAGGGCAAATAGTCTGTACACCCCTATCAAAAGGTCAACAAGAAACCCCTTTTTAGCACCTCCCATTGATATGACCTAAGTTAGTAAAATTTAGACTTAAAGGCAACGTGACTTTTTTTTTTTTCAGATATAAGTGGCAACAACACTGAGGTCATTACCATAAGAGAGATCAAAGGCAATCTGGGGCACTTATGCCAGCGCAGTGTTTGGCTGAGACTACAGAATCTTGGGTTGGACTGTCTGCATGTGATCTTGGTTTTTCAACGTTTTGCCCACATAACCATGAGTAAATTGTGCAGCCTATCGGGTCTCAACTTGCTCACCTCTAAATCATACCAAATTAAATTCTCCAAAAGAAATAAAGAAGCTGTATGTAAAGCTCTTGGGATAGTATCTATGCTGTAGGAGAGCTGGAGTTACGAGTTGCTTATGCGCAGCAAGACTCACAAGACAAAAATAGGCCAAAAAAAGAGACCAAAAAACCCCATATGAATCTGATGCTACATTTACTTAGAAACTTCTTAGGACATTTACTTATAACTTTATAGAACAAGTCAAGGTAAGAGTATAACAGGTTCATAATCAGCGTGTCACTGGCAGCCCAAGCATGTGCCCAAATACACAGATTCTTTCGCCGCACCGCCCATCCGAAGCATAAGCACCATGGTGCGTGTGAGTCACTTGAACATACAGACACGGCAAGCCCATCCACCTATTAATATTTTCCACTGTCCTCGTCACACAGGTCAGAGTCCTTCATGCCAGAGTAAAGCTCCCTCAACACAGGCGAGGTTCTGTGCAACAAAGGAGGCAGGCACAGCATTCCGCTTTGTCTTCCCTGTTTCCAAGGAAACGGCGCTACAGAGCCTAAGAGCATTCTCAGTCAGGTCTGCATCAGTCCAGGCCTGATGGTGACCCTTTATTCACAGCCTGTCATGAGGAAAGTGCTCTAAAACAGATACCTGCTATCGGCCCAGTTAGCAAACAGGTAATATTCTATGTGAGTTAGTACATACTCTCACCATCAATAAAGATATTGTCAATAATACAGGAAAGTGAAGACTGCTGGAAGAATTTAAGTTATCCACTGAGTACCGAGACAGTAATTACACACATGTTGAGAGTACTAATAATACTGTTTATGCTTGATAAGTTATCTGTTTCTCCCTTCTAGTAAAAATATTCCAATTTTTCTTTGGGAGGTCCATTCTTACCCCAATCTCATGTAGTTCTGATGGGGGTGACCCACCCTTGTATCTAAGGGTAGGACTTGCGTTGCAGGGTTGTGCCCCTGTGGTTACTTCAAGACTGACATGTGACTCAAGTGAGGCCAATGAAGGTCACCTTGAATTTCTACCAGAGTTATTACAAAACAAATGTTTGCTCAGCCACTAGTTTATCATGATAGCACTTCTGACCTGAATGTCAATGGCCAGGTACCAAATGGATAAAGCCTGCCTGAGAACAAAGGATACAGAGAGAAAAGCAATGACAAAAAATGAAAAGGGGGTAAAAACTGAGGTCTCTGGGATGTGCAAAAATATAACTCAGTAAATTCCCTTTTGAATTTAATTCAGTGTGAATTTGGTGTTTGTTAAGTGCAGTCTAAGATTCCTGACTAAGGCAGGATGTGAATGGGGAAGGGAAATGCAAGTGTAAAGATGGGGTGCTGAACCAGAGCGGGCCAAAGCCACAGCATATAGTCCTAGGAAGCACGTCCCGGTGGAGACCAATTCCACACGTGCATCAATGGCTGAGAGGGTCAGGCTGACGGACCAGGACTAAAGCTGGAGAGAGGGGACAGGCTAACCCTTCCTTCAGAATTAAGCACTTATCGTGTCCCCTAGCACATATGAGCAGTCTATTCCGAAGCCAAGATGAACTGTAACAGGCTCCATTCCTGGAAAAGATTGGCAGAACTTTCGAGCACTAGACCCATTCAAGTCTACTGGCCTCTCTAAGGCACCAGAAACCCAGTGAGAATAGAGAAACCCCAGGTTATCCAAGAGAGACAGGCAGAAGCAAACCAGCCAGAGACCATATGGAAGATGAAATTGATATTTAAGAAAACGACCTCCTGGTTGTGCTGAAAAATTCTTGGATCTATCCAAGCAGCCTGGAGATGAAGGATCATGGCCAGTATCTGGGATGAGACTAGTATGGGGTAGGTTTGCCATTTAATTATTAGAAAAATACAAAACAAATCATTTGTTTTCCAAAACCTACCATCTAAGAAAAGTACAAGGTCAGTACAGCTAAAAGAAATTTTTCATAATGCCTATTATTCAAATGAGATGAATACTTTTCTAAAAATGGTATACAATGGGACAATTTCTCTTATTATTAGATGCAAATCTTATTACTTGTCTGAGCATGACGTGCCTTAGATATTCACATGGAGAAAAAAACAGAAATTCCAAAAAGCAGAATCATATACAACAACAAAATGTTTTTCATCTTACTGGTTAATAAAAAAATGTTGAGATACAAATACATTAGAGACTGGAAATGAAACTAGAACTAATAGAGGCAAACATTACAGGGTCAAATGATATATTCTAGGCAGAACTTTTCTACAAATTAGGTAAGATGAAAAATATATATTCAAAAGTGTCAGTATAGTGAACATTATCCTTAAGAAATGCAGAAGATTTAAACTTGAATATTTTAATCATTTGCATTCTAAAGCCATGCTCTTTAATGATCTATTATAAATTCCTCAAAATTTACTACATGATCGTGTTAACAATAACCATATAATATTTAATGAGTGCTTACTATGAATCTGTTGAGTAGTTTTGAATATGCTTTTTTATTTATTAGAATTTCCTGACACCCCAGCATATCATGAGTTTAAATGGCATTTTATTAAAAACCTAGATGTCAGTGGTTTTTCATACCTAGATATCAGCACATTATGAGTTTAAGCGGCATCTTATTAAAAACCTAGATATCAGGAACCCCCTTGCTGATAAAAGACCTCTACTTGCCTGCAAAAATCTCCTTCAGTTCTATCAGGGAACCTGCAGGTGTTAATTTATGTGAGTTCACATATGTGCCTGTACTTGCTGAGTACCATTGTACCCACAGGCAATGGATATCCACTGGAAACTGCTATTTATTTCCAGTCACTGCTGGACACTCTGTTACTCCGTCAGACATCCAGAGACATCTGTCTTTGCTAGTCATCATCTAAGTGCCACCATGCTCTTCTTCTGCTAGGTCAGACATCTAAAGTTGTCTCTGAGCACTGCAAAGGGAGTCCTGGTCCACTCCTGCTGGCAAAGCTGTGCAGGTGTGGTGAAGCAGTGTGCCAAGTGCTCCCCTCTCCTCACATCCCAGAACATCTTAGTGTGTCCCAATGCTTTACAAAATTTCTAACAGAAGTGCTCTTTCTGGTCTTGGTTTTGAACTTTAATTCCTCCTCCCCCGATATTTTTATCCGGATATTCCATAAGACTTATAAAGGGGGAGAAAGATGAGGTGGGGAAATTACACCAGATGACAAATCTCCAAAAGGGATAACATGTTTAGTTTAGGATTGGCTATAGTTTCTAATAGCCAAGGTTTTCTTACTGTGTTAAATTCATCTTACTTAGCTGCTACTTCCCTCAGAATCAGCTCTCCTAAAATCCCTCTTATGCCCTAAGTCAGGAAAAAAAAAAAAAAAGGCTGGCTAACAATACTTATACCAAACAAAATAAACTTTAAAACAAGAGACAAAGAAGGACCCAGCAATTCCACTTCTCAGTGTTTATCCAAAGAAACCCAAAACAGTGCATCAAAGAGACATTTACACCCCTATGTTCACTGCAGCATTGTTTACAAGGCCAAGCTATGGAAGCAGCCTCGGTGTCCATCAGTACATGAGCAGATAAAGAAGTGGTGCCCATATACAGTGGAATATTACTCAACCATAAAAAGAATGAAATCTTGCCATCTGCGACAACGTGGATAGATCTAGAGGGTACTGTGTTAAGTGAAGTAAGTCAGGCAGAGAAAGACAAATGCCTTATGATTTCACTTATATGTAGAATCTAAAAAGTAAAATAAACAAGCAAGCAGACAGAAACAGACTCATAGATACAGAGAACATTTTGACTGTTGTCAGATGGAAGGGGGTGGGTGAAAAAGGTGAAGGGATTAAGAAGTACAAATTGGTTGTGCCAGAATAGTCATGGGAGTATAAGGTACAGCCTGGGGAATATAGTCAATAATATTCTGATAACTATGAACACTGTCAGAAGGGTATGAGATTTATCGAGATGATCACCTCGTAAGGTATGTAAATGTCTAATCACTAGGTTGTACACGTGAAACTAATATAATATTGTACATCAACTGTAACTGAAAAATAAAAAATTATTAAAAACATATTTTCTATGTAAAAAATAAGTTACTTGACTTTAAGAAACAGAAATCAAATTCAGTGTTGAGCTGGTAGGGGGCAGAGGAGAAATTCACTGGTTCAAGAAATCAAACTTTCAAATTCTAGCTGTGCTTTTCTCTTTAGACAGAGCTTTGTTGAAGGAATTCAGCGATATTTTCAAGTTTATCTCTTTTTTCCTTCGTCTCTCTGTTACTCTTCATGTCGGCTTTTGTCTCAGGCAAGCAAAAAAAAAATATATAGCAGAATAGCCCTTCCTTCTTCTTGGGTCCAGAGAAAGTCACTGGGATAAAACTGATTGTTCCAAGCTGAGTAACTGAGCCCATAGCCAGCCAGCCACTGTGTACAGGAAGGTGGAGTATTCTGATTGCCAACCCCTGTTACTAAGCAGGACAAGCCATGTAATTAGCATTCCTAGTAGTTAGGGGAGGACAGTTTACCACAAAAAAAATAAGCTGGGCAATAACAATTGTCCACTAGAGCCCTGCTCTCAACAGATACCTGCAGGGCCAATCTGATCACGAAGCGTGCCCAGAAAAATTGGAACCTCAGCAGTGGGAATGACATGATTTAAATTCTTCCCTTAGCTCATGTGCGAAGAGCCAGGATTCAAAATTGGGTCTCACTGCTCCAATGCCTATGTTCATTTGACCATATTCCCTGCTTTCCTAATTATAATGTGCTTTCACATTTTAAAAGAGCGCTCCTAACATAATAGTGCAGGCACACCAAGAGAAAATAACTCTGGAGAGCTCAGAAAGGCTGAAGTAGAGCTTCTCAAAGTATGTTCCATACCCGGTTTCAGAATGACCTGGCGAGCCTATTATTATTATTTCTGAACTGGGAATCACTTTCAAACTCTTAAATCAGAACCTTTGGGTTTCTTCTCTGCTCGCTATGGCTTGTGCTTGTCCACTGTTATTGATAAAGCCCAAGAGGACTGACCATCTGATAAAATGCGGCCCTCCCTGCTGTGCATGGAAGCTCCCCCTCAACCAGATAGCTGCATCTCTGCTCAGACCAACGTGCACAGAAGTGACAGGCAGCCACGCATTAGCAATGATTTAGCAAGCCACCTGTGCAACGCTAAGTTTGGGGGGACTGCCAATGCTGTAGCTCAAATTCCTCAGATTTTACATAATATTCTGGCCAGGGTGTTTTCAGAAATATGTGTCAGGGATGCTTTACGTTTACATGGAACCAAACATGGCACCTTTTTCACCACAGAGTTAATGCGACACAGAATCAGTATGTCATCAGCTCTGCCCTAGCCACCTCTAAAAGTCGGCATATTGAGGAATATAGAGTTAAATGCTAAAAGAAAAAGAAACGGGTTGTTTCTCTTCTTAAGAAATTTAAAGCCTTAAATGATCATTTTAAATGCCTCTGTTTTTTTTAGTATAGGAAAGCTGGCTGGGGCAGAGAGAGAAACAGTCATGCATCCACCAAGGAGTGCTTCCCAAGGATCTACATCCTTAATATTTATGCACCTTATGATTTGAGAAACACTTTGAAGCACAGTAGCTGCTATCAACCTTTGCAGTATGTTGGGGTCACCTGGGGGGATTCGCAGGCAGTGTCGCCGGATCCCAGTATCGGAGATTCCGATGAAACTGGTCTGGCGTGCAGTACTCGGGCTCTCTCTCCATTTGCTTCCGATGTGCAGCAGAGGCTGCAAACCGCTGCAGTCAGAGAACTATTATATGATTAGTGAAAATGCCTGCAAAAGTGTTTTTAAGGTCATTTCTCCTCTCGGGAGAAATGTGAAGAAAGTGCTAATCAGTACAGCAGAAGCAACTGGGGAGGTTTTTCTAGGAGAAATCATAGTAAATATGAAAACTCAGAGGCAAGCCTAGGACATCAACTCTCAAAAATAATTAGGTTTGGAATACAGAGGGCCGTGAGCATGGCAGAGAGGAAAAGAGGGGCAGTCAGGTAAAACGGAATGAAGTGGAGAACCTTACTACTGAGGACCAGAAAATTGAATTCAACTTGAGAGCCAACTGAGAGCCACCACAGGTATCTGCAAAGCAGCTGCAGGATGGAAACCGTGCTTGAAGATGAAAACATCACTAATAGCATGGCAAGGTGGTCAATCGAATGCATCTTTAAAAGAACCGTCTCCAGGGAACTTTATTTCCTTGGTTCTCCCTGACAGGCACTTTGAGCTACAATGAGGAAGAAGTTATACTCACAATAAAGAAACTGCATGTGGGAACATTAAATGATCTAATATTTGCTAGCCTAAGTTTGCATTGTCTCTAGAGCTAAGCCAGACCACAATCGTTAGTCTATGGTCAGAGGCTGGTAAGAATGAAGATTTAGAGTTAGTTTAAGTTGGCTTTGGCTCAGTTTACTATTTAACCTGCAAGCAAGCAGCACAGAGGACCCATGTGAGTGAACACGATGCCATGACGCCTGCACTGTTCCTCATGGAAGCAATCGCGGATGCCTGATGCTGGATGGTGAACTGAACCAACACGGGGGGAAGAATTCAGCGTGTGAGAAGTTAACGGCCACAAGCTCGCTGCTTTTTAAATTATTTTATCTAAGCTTTTATGTACATCAGCACTCAAGAACCCACTCAGTAATAAAGGGCATCACTGCCACACAATTAATTCCATACCCTAATTCTTACTCTGCTGCTGGGGCGGCAGGCCTGAGGCCGCCAGCCATACCTGGCAGCTGTCAGTCAGGGACGTGCACCGCTGGACCGCTGCGTGTGTAATGGTGCTTGTTACTGGGGAGAGCAGATTCAATAAGCGTAGACTGTATTTAAGAACCACTGAGCTCCAGGATGATCAGCTGAGGCCATTCGGTTTAGGTGTTTCTACTCTAAATGTATTAAACTGAAAATCCTTAACTTGAGACTTACAAAACAAAGGACTTGAGGAGAGCCCCAAAAATTACTTTTAGAGAACCATATGTAAGATACACTAACTGGCTAAAATATAGCATTCATATAATTCCTGTGCTAAAGTATTGGAACAAGGAGACCATTAGACTGAGGTGACTCTGCTACCTTGGTGGCCTGTAGTAAGCGAACCTGACCCTAGGCCCGAGTCAGTGCACTCAAACTGGAGAAAACGAAACCTAAGAGCAACCAGTCACAGACTCGGCTTTCCCAAGTAAGGCAACCACTGAAGCTACAGCCAATCAAGTCATTTCTTTGCTTCGTTTCTTTCTCTTCTCTATAAAATCCTCTCCCCATCCCCTGTCTGTGGGGTGCTCTTAACCACTTTGGGTTTGTTGCTGTCCGGTTCAAATCGATGTTTGTTCAAATAAACAGTTCAAAAATGGAGTATGCTTCAGTTTATCTTTTAATATGTGTAATTCATTTGGCATTTATTGTCAGGCCCTGCCTGGTATCCAAGGTTTATATTCCCCTCTCCCAACATTTGTGACAATTTGCCTTCTATCTGATGATTCGGATTTTAAGACATACTTTATGTGGTCAGTGTTCTCCAAGATATGATCTTTGACCAGCTATATTATCATCACTTACGCTTCTTTCTCCAAAAATGCAACTCCTTGGTCCTATCAGAGACTTATTGAATCAGAGAACCTGGTGTGTAGAATCTATGAATCTGCATCTGTATAGGTCATGCAAACGATCTCCTCTGGTGACTTTGAAATCTGGTGCTTCCTAATATCCAAAAGGTGGATGCTGGGCAGGAGTTGTAAACTGCCAGCCTGATAACAGACTGGACACCAGCATTTGGAAACCAATGCCCTCAAGTCTGTCTGCACGGCTCCAGCTATCACATCCTCACTGGACACAAATTCTCCCTGGTCCTGCTGACCATTTTAGTCCCTGCCCAGTATCGGGGTCACTATTTTAGACTCTCGGGTACTTTGGCTGTAAATAATCCCTCTGCTTGAACCTGATCCTAAATCTCAATATTTCCTATGGCTTCCACCAGCGCATTATGAACTTCTATAAATTCTTGCTCCGTTGTCTGGAGCAGGATAGTGATGAAATGTTTTTAGGCATTGATGACTATATTCTGATAGACAGTAATGAGACAGAGAAGATTAAAAAGAGCACCATCTCAAACTAGACGTAGCCATTAGGACAGGGATATTCTAGAGGATATTCTAATCTCAATTATTTGTTTAGGTAGCAAATCCAAGCTCAGGGGGTGTGGGGAACCAAAATGCAAAATGCAGGGATGATACTCCAAGGGAAAACTCTATTGGGGGATCCAAAATAAAAATGTGTGTGCTGATTTATTATCAGTGGCAATGGCAGTGGAGGAAACAACAGTTAACATTGGGAAATCAGGATTGACGGGTCTGGGGATCATGAAATCTTGTAAGTAGATAACAGAGCTCCAAATATTGGTCTTCAGTGAGGGCAGAATTCCAGCCAATTGGAGTAAAGGTGGGTGTGGGTTTTTTAACTTTTTTTTTTAAGTAAAGTTACCAAGCCAGGAACTCACAAACAGGGAACCTCATTACAGCATATGCTATGGAAACATATCCCAGAACCTACTGGAAGAAGGGATGACTCGATGGGTTGGAGCTTGCTAAGCCTTTCTCTTTTTTAGTTAGGCTAGGCCTCCCTGAGGCTGCCCATCAGATTTATCCTCAGAGCATTTTTGTTGTTATGTTGTTGTTTACAGGTAGATCAAGAACTATCTAATCAGAATGTCCTGTGTTTTGGCCTGGACATATGTGTCTTTTAAAACTGCACAGGCAATCCATATGAACTGCCAAGGTAAGAGCTACAGTCCTCGGAATCGGAATGGGACTGAGCTGAAAAGGGGAGTGGGGCAGCCGGCACTGGCGGCGAAAGCGGCAAGTGGAGGGAGCTCCCGGTCCAACTAAAACATGCTTCTGGGCAAAGTGCTATGAGGAGGGTTAACCCTTAAGAAACATAAGGGCAGTTCTTCTTTTCTGGCCCACCTACTTTCAAGAATTATTCAGTATGAATCAAAAGAGCTCTGCATTACATTCCAAAATTATGGATGGTTGGGAACCACTGCTATCCCAGGAAGGGACAGAGGCTACTTTGACACACAGAAGATTTTATTTATAGTTTATGGACCATTAGACATTTAGGTCTAGTATTCAAAAGAATTTCCCAATATGAAAAATCTCAGAAACATCTAAAGAAAGTAATTTTGGCACTTTTCTATCATTCAAAAATTGATAACTGATTCACTTCTCACCTCTCAGGTGTATTATTTTAGATGAGGAAATTTCAGTAGCAGTGATTCTTTCGTATCGGTCCAGAAAACCCATTACAAACAACCACAGGAAAGCTACCATCATCTCTCTAAAAGTGAGAGTAAACACGAGGCTTAATTTGTTCGTGTGCAGTAAACAGTTTAGTTTTGAAAGCAGAAACTAAAGTGAAGATTTTATTTCTCTCTGGTCATTTTGATCTCCCTGGTTGAAAGATATTACTGAGATAAAGGAAGCATTAAAACCTAGCACTAGGTAATCAGAGTTGAAGGAATATAACTTTGCTTGGAAATTACTGTCTTAAATCTTCTTTGGCTCAAGATAGAAAGCTTGTACCCTTACACGCTTTCTTCTTTCTGAAGTGGCTTGAGCTGAGATTCAAGCCTAAAGGGACTTAGGTGCCAAATAGTCAAAAGCAAAGACTCAGTCGGTAATTAGGTGCTTGAGATTCACATCTCTCTGCCAAGTGAAGATAAAAAGGCAAAATGTATTCTACTGCTTCTAAGTTTCAAAGGCATGGTCACCTAGTGATTATATTTGTGAGATACCCAAGATCATTATCACCATGAAAAAAGAAAACCAGCTCTGACACAGCTTTGATTAGCAGGAGCACTCACCATGAATCCGGGACTACAGAGGACATTGCATCCCTGAGACTAGGGTGGCTTCCAGTGAGAGCTCAGAATTGCTAAGTGGCTCACTGTTTACTGAGAGATGTACCCTTTGTTGGAATATGCATGGGGACTAGTAAAGCTCTTGAATGCATGGCCTTTAAGAAAGTAAAATAAAAGTAGTAAGTCTGAGAAAGATGATTTCAGAACAGGAGAACATATCTAAAGCTGCAGTTCTTTACTGACACCAAGGAATCTATACTGTGTGTGTAACTTGAAAGTCAGCTGTCTTGTAGCAGTTATTCAGTTATCTCTTTAAATTACTAAGACAGGAATGATTTTTCTTCACTCACCCTCTTTTCAAAGCTGAACAGACAGCCTCCATAAGAAGTGATACTTTTCTAGAAAATACTAACCTCAAGGTGCAAAAATTTGTCCTTGGAAACAATAAACATATATATAAGTAAAAAACAGGTCTATCACAAGAGAGTCAACTAGAATTTCAAATCTCTAGACTAACATGTTCATCTCTTCTCTTTTTTCCAAATCACTACTGCATGGAGGCCAGTGTAGGAAATCAAAACAGTAAAGTTTTCACACCAACTTTGTTTCTAATGTACCTTGGAAGAGGCAGATGGTCAGTGCTCGGCCAGCCCCTTACCCGACTTGGCTCAATCAGGATCTCTCCCGTGGGAATTTGCAAGTCACTACTGAGAAGGAATGGCTTAATTCATTAAACATAAAGTCAAGATCTATGAGTTGTTGACAGCAAATCATCCACCACATTTTTTTTTCCTCCAGGAAAAAACAGGGGAAGCTTATCCCAGAAGAAAACCAAACAAGCAGACAAGCATAGAGTGACAAACAAGGTGAAGAAGGAATTGGGAATCCCAAGGGCATTTGCTAACATTTATTTCTGAGTCCTGGAAACAGCCCCACCTTTAACTTCATTGAATCCTGCCATTAAATACCACCTCCAACTCTTATAGGTATGAGATAACTGGAGTAAATCTCCCTAACTAGCAATAGAAATCTTTACCATTATAACCAGTCAGAAAATGTAATGGGAAAATAAATTATTGTTAATAACCAAACATATGAAATGCCTGGTAATAATAAAATGTTATAAATGATATGGAATTTTATATCTAAATAAAAATAATCACTAAAGAATATATACATTTCCACCATGGAATACTATGCAGTTGTAAAAAAGAAGGCTCACTTACCCTTTGAGACAGCATGGAGGGACCTGGAAAATATTATGCTAAGCGAAATAAGCCGGTCAGAGAAAGACAAGTACCACATGATCTCACTCATAGGTGGAATCTAATGAACAAAATAAACTGACGAACAAAATAGATACTGAGATATAGAACCGTGGAGCAGTCAGGTGAATTTCAGAGGGAAGGCGGGGGTGGAGAGTTGGGGGGAGAGGTGAATCAAAGAACTCAAATGCATATATGCATGACCTATGGACACAGACAATAGTGTGGACAAGGCCTGGGGGGGGCAGGGTGGACGCACAGTGGAGGGGATCAATAGGGGAAAAGGGGACATAAGTAATACTTTCAACAATAAAGACAAATTTTAAAAAGAATATAATAGAAGAGATGCATAAGTGGAAAGAAGATCTATTCTTAGCTGCTTTCCAAAACATATCAAAAATGCTCAGAGCATAACTCAGTTATTTAACATTGGGAAGTTATCCTATAGAAATCATCAGAAATATTCACAAAGATGTAACCATAAGGACAGACATTGCTGAAATTTTTACTACCTAAAATTGTTAAAATATACAATAATAGTAGGAAATTGATCAATTAAATTGCTGAATATCATTGCGATGAATACTAAACAACTAGATTAATCAATTATCAAAGAATAGTAATCTGATGAAAAGCTCACAATATTATTAAAAATGGTAAATTATAAAATAACATTCATAATAATATATAATAGTTTAAATTATTAAGTTGTTTAAATAAATGTCTAAAATTATATAGGCTGAAACAAGCAGTTCTGGATATATTTGGATGATATTTTGTTTTATTCTTTATATGTTTCAAAACTTCCCAAATTTTCCAAAATGTAAAGACAACCAGAAAAAAATATAATTTGTGCTAGTAGAAAAAAGGTAAAAAACAAAGTAATGATAATATCAACAGTACAGAACGAAGAAAAAAATGAAATATATAAAGAAGGCAGAAAAAGTAATTTTAGACAGGAGGCCCGTGTGCAAAAGCACTAGAGTGGGGAAGAGTTTGAGATTTTCTGGGATCCCCAGGTACTTCCATATGGCTAAGTCATAAGCTGTATATATGAGGGGTAATTCTAAGACATGTGCTTCAAAAAGGAGCTTATCTCCCCAGCATAGAAAAGTGTATTCGTTTCTTAATGCTGCTGTAACAAGTACCCAAAACTCAGTTGCTTGAAACAACACAAATTTGTTATCTTACAGTGTCAGTGGTCAAAAGTCTGAAACGGATCTCACTGAACTAAAATCCAAGTGTAAGCAGAGCTGGGTTCCTTTCTAGAGGTTCTAGGGGAGAATCCATTTTCTTGCCTTTTCCAGCTTCTAGAGGTTAGCCACATCCCTTGGCTTGTTGCCCCCTCTATCTGCAAAGTCAGTAATGGCAATCAAGTGTTGCTCACAAAACCATCCCTCTGGTTCTGACTCTTCTGCCTCTTTCTTCCCCATTTATAAAGATGTGATTACATTGCACCGCTCACATAATCCCAAATGATCTCTTTATTTTAAGGCTGATTAGCAACTTTAATTCCACCTACAGCCTTAATTACCCCTTCCCATGAAGTATAATATATTCACAGGTCTTGCAATGAGGAAGTGAACATCTTTGGGGGAAGGGACATTACTACACCTACCAAAAAGGGTTTGCTTTGGAGACAGGTTGATGGTGGGGAGACCAGTTAATAAAGGTTATTTTAACAACTCAAGGCTAAGGATTTAACTGGCCTGGAGAAACTGTTGTCTTATTGAGATTTGTACGGTATAAAAGAGTAAACTGATGTGATCAGAGGGGCAGTCCACCTCACTCCTTCCCACAGATTCAAATTCTGTGCTTAGAGTAAGCACCTTACATGTAGTAGAGGCTCAAGAGACACTTGCTAAGTCATTGATTGGCCTAAGGAATAATTCATTCTGCTGCTTTTCTTAGCATCTAGAGTTCAATGATTTCTTCTCAGATTTCCTTAATACCTACTATCTAAACCCTTTATTTTAGCACTGGATCAAGCCTTAACATTATTTGTTTGTTTTACTTGTATTCTTTACTTCATGAATTAGCTAGACATATTATTCATTGATTTAGAGCCAACCGCAACATTACCCATGATCTAGTTTATATGATAGTGAACTACACTTTCAAAAGCCTGGGTTTATGAGCAAAATTTATCATACTATGTGGGCCTTCCATGTAGATACGACTGATTATTTTCTGCCATGTAGATAAGACTAAAATCCCTCTTCCATTTCTCCCTCCTATTTTTATTATTGCCTCAAGGCCAATTCCTACATGATCATAAAGGGACTCATTTAGTGGGTTGTGAGGTTACTAGAATAACAGAGAAAAAGCTTCCCTGTATATTTCACGAGCTGATCCTCCCTCCAATACCCTGTTATACGACAAGATTAAAAAATACTACAGTACTTCTGTTAATTGCCAAAATGGGTGGTCCTTTGTTATTTTAAGAATAGCTGAATTCGCCAAATAAAATATAAGAAACAGAGCTCAGAAGCTCAGGATCTTAGAAATATTATGTGAATTTTTAAAATAAGGGGGCCATATACCATTTGTCATCTTGGAAGTTTTACAATTTGCCCTGTATTATCTTTGCATTGATTACATATGTATAATTCAATCATCAGTAACAAATAATGTTAACTGGTTGCACACTAAAGCTGTGTCAGGATTAGATATATTTACGACAAAGAAACAGCAGAGCCAAACTTATAGTAAGGCATAGATCTGAGGGTAGGCCAAAAAGCAAAGATGGTCCACATGGCTTTCCCTGTCTATAAAATAGATCGTAGCAATGAAAGAAGTTGTGAATACTAGTCCCAAATAAGTGTGGATCCATTTCTGATTGTGTCAAATGCGGAGAGAGAGACTGAACTGGGTGTTTAGGTTCAAAGATGAGCGAGCCCTGCAAAGGAGGAGTGGTGCAGTTTACAGGATCAAAGGGGACATTTGCTTGAGTCAAGAAAGAAATGGGGAAAAAAACCACATAAAAAAGCAGAATATGTTGAGAGTACTAAGAGGACATAAAAAAGAATTGTGAAAAATGCTTTAGATGACGGTAAAGTCTTTCTTTCTTCTCTCCCTCCTATTTCCCTCTCTCCCTTTTTTCCATGATTATTGAGACTTTGTGCTCAGTTCTGAAGAGACAAAGAGCGTAGCTGTGGCAACTTAGCTCAATAAACAAAAACAGGTATTTAATTTTGATGTACAAATTAATCTTTGGGTAGTAATCATACATAACAGAAGCTTACTGGCGAAGTATCTTAAAATCCGCATTGCTATAACCTCTCCTGGAGATGCTCTTTGAAAGATGCCTTTTTAAAAACCATGCAGAATTGTCCCTGCCCTACGGGAACTCGTATTCTAATAAGGAACCTAGGCATAAAAATATGTACAATGTATTATAACAATTTTTGAAAAAAGATTAAGAATCAGCAAGTAGAATTAGAAAAGAAAGAAAGAGGGAGGAAAAGCTTTCCAGGTAGAGATTATTTCCTGGAACCTTGTTTTTGTTGGAAATAAAATTATAAACACACTCAAAGGTCGGAATCATGGAGGGCCTCATATCTATGCTTAAAGTTAGACCTTTCCTAGAAGCAGTAGAAAGCTTCCATTAATGTTCCTTATAAGCAGGACAACGACCTGCTTATTGGCACCGGGATGGTAAAATAAAACTGAAACATTCCAAGGGCATGGTCTTGTTAACAGCCACCTACTTAATTTCCAAATACAGACAAGATTATGTTACCATGCAGAATCAAACTTTCTAAAAGCTTCCCTACATTCCATTTATTCATCTATCAATTCAACAAATATTATTAAGCCCGCACTAGGCAGACCTTGCATAAGGATTTAGGCTTTTCTTTTGGGGGGGGGTATTGAAGGGATTTTGACAATAAAGGATCAGATTTGCATTTTTTTAAATGATAAAAACTCTACACAACACTGCAAGAGAAAGGAAAACAAAGAAGGTTAAACTAAAACAATGATTTCTCCCTACTCTGGTCATTCAACCACAAAAATGTTACTGTTGACATTTCTTTTGTTTCCTTACAGCCAGAAACACAGAAACACAGGCATATGTTTATTTCCCTTAAACAAGTGTAATCATATAAAATATATAGTGTGTGTGTGTGCGCATAAGAAAGAGCGAATATATTGTGAATGTTTTCTTTTCAGAACACATAGACCTATGTAAGTTCTCAGAGTTTATTTGCTTACAGCATTGTATTTTAATTTCTTTAAAGTGCCATCTATTATTAGACATGTATGTTGCTTTTTTAATTAAAGTAGGCATGAAACAAATTTGCAAAACCATAAATAAAATTGTAAAACACTCTAATCACTTATTTTGTTTTGAAAAAGTTCTTTTTCATAAATTGTTTTCTTTATGTTAACATGAATGGGTTGGAAGATAACTGTTTCTGGGTCTCTCATGTTTCTGTGCTTTCTTGCACTCACTACCTTGGTTCTGGATGACTTTTTCAAACCCTCCTGGAGTGAACTGCCGGGGAGAGAGGCAGTGTCTCTCTTCCAAGCAGAGGGCAGACACGCTCACCGGCCTTTATGAAAGAATCAGGCTCCCAGGGTCAGGGCTCCTCTCCCTCCCGCAAGGACTCACTGCTCTGCTGTGTGACCCGCACCTCACCACGGGCCCTGTGGGAACTGGGGCTCCGAGAACTGGTTCAAGAAAACGCTGGTGCTCTGGACACGGCTATTGTTGTGAGTTATAATGTCCTTTTCTCTGTCCTGGGCATCACCTTTCATTTGCCAGCACCCATGAAACTGTGGTAAGCTAACCTGTTAGCTTGCAAGCAGGGTCAAATCTCAGACACGGATCAATCCTTAACAGCTTATTTAAAGAAATCTCAGTTTCAGTTTCTAACACTGTACATACTGATAGATATAACCCACGTAAAGGCTGTTTAAGGCCCTCAACTTTTTTGTTAGAGTGTATAGGTGTCCTAAGATCAAAAAGTATAAGAACCATCACTATAATATTTCATTGTATCCTTTATACTACAATTTATTTATCTGTTTACTGATGGACATTGGGTTGTTTCTCACTTTGGCAATTTCAAATAAAGCTGTAACAAATATTCTAGTATGTGTTTTTTGATGCAGTTTTATTTTGAGAACATATGTGGGGTTTATGCTATTACAAATGGCATCATTTTTTAACATTTCATTTTCCAGTTTGGCTGATATATAGAAATACAATTGATTATTAAGTATCGACCTTGCATACAGTGGTCATGCCAATACCCTTGTTTATTTAATTATTCTTTCCATTGATTATTTTAATTTTCTAAATAGATAATGATATCATATGGGAACGGCAGTTTTATTTCTTCGTTAAAAGTCCATATACTTTTATTCATTTTTCTTGCATTTTTGCACTGTTGGGGCCCCACATTCACTGATGAATAGTGGTGATTATAGAACACATCCTTTTATTTCTTATCGCAGGAGAAAAGCTTTCAACATTTTGTTATTAAGTATAAATGTTCCTGATTGTTTTGTTTTGCTTTTGGAGAAAATCTTTATCAGATTAATAAAGTTATTTCAAATTCCAAGTTCCTAAGAGGATTCTTTGTAAGTCATACCTTGACATTGTATTTTATCAAATCCTTTTCCAATATCTATTGAAAAATGGCACTGATCAAATGTGAATCCAATCTTGTATGCTTATAAAGCTACATGAGTATGATACATTTTACTATATATATATAATATAGTATATCTAATATATATATATTTTGCTGGATTTGATATGCTGATTTTAATTTAGGATTTTTGTATATATATCTTCATGAGATTTGTCTGTAATATTTTTTATCATAAGATCTTCAGTAGATTTTTCAACTCAGTTTAGAGTTGTCTTTCTTGAAAGCCTTTAATAATAGATTTATTTCATAAAATAGAGATATTCAGAAATTCTTTTTGTCCAAAAATTAGTCATAAGCCTCTTATCATCTTTTAAGTGTCTGTGTAATCTTTAATAATTTTTCTTTTTTCATTCTTGATATATATAATTTCCCTTTTGACTTAATTGGTCTTGTCAGTGGATTATCAATATTTTTAATCTTTTCAAAGGACCATCTTTTGGCTTGATAGTCTCCATAATTTTTCAATTTTACTAATTTTTGCTATTACCTTTATAACTTCTTTTTTACTGTACTCGTGTGCAATAAATGTGCTATTCTTCTTCTAATGTCTTGACACAGTTCTTTTCTCGGGCAGAATTCAGTCAGAAAAATAGCAATCACATCAGTCATCGAAAACAGATGGAATTGAACACAGAGACTTGCTTCCCTCCCGCAGCCTCAGAAAACCACTGAGGCTTTCCGGCACTGCAGTTCAGGCTTGCCATTTCCAGAATTTCTCCTAAACGGAATCATCTCCTTTCTGCCCGGCCTTTTTCATTCAGAGAAAGGTTTCTCAGATCCATTCATGTTATGTGTTATCAGCAGTTCTTTCTTCTTGCTAAGTAATACTCCACTGCACAGAAACAACACAATTTGCTAACTCACCCTCTGCTAGGCACTTGCCTTGGTTACAGGTTTTGACTGTTAGGGATAAAGACCAGCAGCGGCATGTAAGTCTTCGTGTGGACATACTGTCTCTTTTCTCGGGTAAATAACTACATGTGGAATGTCTGGTTCACATGGAAACTTCATTGAGATTTTAAATGCAGTTCTTAAGAATGTTTAGTTAGTGGTAACTACTCTTATATTCTGTTAATAGATTAGTGCTTAGCTCTATTTTGTATTTCTACTCTAATTGCATAGATAGATTTGTGAGTTGTCAGGAGGTGCTGTGTCAAAAACCAGGCCTAACTTCATGGTTGTTAACATTTATTAAATGCTAATATAGTGGTAGAAATATTGTAATTACTTTATATTATTTTATTTAATTTTCATGATAACCTAAAAAAGTCTATTATTTTCATTTTCCAATGACTTGTGAACTTAGATAAAATAATAATAATAATTATTATTATTATTAAATATATCTTTATTGATTTCAGAGAGAGGAAGGGACAGGGAGAGAGAGAGAAACATCAGTGATGAGAGAGTCATTGATCGACTGCCTCCCGCACGCCCCCTGCTGGGGATCGAGTCCGCAACCCGGGCCTGTGCCCTGACCGGGAATCAAACCCTGATCGCCTGGATCCTGGGTCGATGCTCAACCGCTGAGCCACGCCTGGCCAGGCAATAATTATTATTATTTTAAATCCTCACCTGAGGATATGTTTTCATTAATTTTAGAGAGAGAGAAACATCAATTGGTTGCCTCTTGCACACGCCCGGCCAGGGATGAAACCCGCAGCCTAGGTCTAATTTTGGTCAGTACATCCAAATATAGATTAAATATGCAAAGTAAAAGGTAGAAAACCATGTTAGTTAGGTTTTAAAACTGTGATTAATTTGTATATCTTGTTATAGCTTGATAGATCCCAAACCTAGTAAGGCTTTTTATCCCATAACTAAGAACTGAAATTATCTATTTAAATATATACAGGGGTGGGCAAAAGTAGGTTTACATTCATTTGTATAGAAAAATATATAATACAAAATAAATAATAATACAAGGAAAAGCTCTGTGTTTAGTGTATTCACAACTGTAAACAACCTCCGTCCCTGCCTGTATACACCAAATATGTTATCCATCCATGCATTATGTCTGTATGAATCAGAATGTCCTTAGTAAACACTAGGAGCACCTATTTGATTCAACAAAAAAAGATACAAGTCACACTGTTGGGGCTTTTCCCACTTTTTGCAGCTGTGGTTTGCCTGAGCTTCTGTGCAAATGTTGTGTGTTTGTACAGAATAAATGCCTGAACAGCCCTAACACCTTCACCGCACTTCTCAGCGGGTGGCACCAAGGAATGGATGGCAAATCTAAATGTTACTGGATTAATCATGACGAGAGGGAAAGTTCAGTTATGTTTTTCAGGGAAAAAGTAACAGTTGGTTCACATCAATTTTGTGACTACATGAATACTCTTGTCTTTTTAAGGAAAGTATTTACAAACTTGCTAATCAGCTACCTGGAAGAAGCCTATAAGCATAATGATAATAGTTTATCTTCTAAACTACAGCAACTACAGTACAATCTCTATGCAAACAAAAAGTATGTTGCTTCGGTATAATGCTTTCCAGTTTAACAATCACGATTCCTACTGATATAGAAGATGAGATCATTAAATAATAATTTCCAGGGAAAACTGTATCTTTATTAGAAAAGTGCAAACCAGTTGGATTTACTACTAAGAAACCTATCAGACAAAATTTGAGAAAAGAAACATCCCACTTCTTACAGACAGACCACCTGAAAGGGCTGCTTGTAGAAAGAAGAGGGGGAGGGGGTGTGCTTTGTAAGACAGAAAGACAGAAATATGAGTAACTTAATCAACAAAAAAATCAAATCTTAGAGACGCAGTACTTGGAATACAAAGTAATTACGTACTTCTACTTTATATTTATCCAAGGGCAGAATTCTCTCATATTAGCAATCTCTGATGTTATAAACCACACTAGAGAAAAATCATGAAAACAAGAGCCAATTTGGTAAAAAACAAACAAACAAAACCTCTAAATTTTAGAACTGATATTTAGTTATTACAAAAAAACTGCACAAATTCTCAGATATATTAACTGCCTTTTAAAAATACTCTTTCTTTCCGACTGATTATAAAAAGGCACATTTACCAGTCACAGAAAGCCCGATTTCAGGTTGCAAGAAACCCAGGCAAAAGCTATATGGGATGCTATTTACAGTGTCACGAAAGTGAAGTGTAGCTAATGAGCCCTTCACAATGGTTTGCATTATGTTCATTCCTGACTCTGCCTTTATGGCAGCTACTGTTCAGAAAAAGTCCATCCATTCCATGTAAATCTGGCTGCTCCCTGCTCCGGTACCGCTGCTAGAAAACTCCATTTAAATCGAACCTAATCACTTGTGCCAGCCGCAGCGCACCCCCAGCACTCAGCCCCACGCAGCCCAGCAAGGCTTTGTTTCTGCGGCTCAGCCTCCCTCCGATGCACCCGCACTCTAATTGGCTGGCTGGGGACTCCGCTGTCACTCAAGCTAAACCCCAAGCTCACTGAGGGACTCGGAAGCAGAGTTTGCAGTTTGAGTTTGGTTCCAAGGGTACACATTTCCTGGTCTTTTTTTAAACCCCTCTAAGTAGCCAGACAGAAGGTAAGACAATGTATGAAACTGTACCTTAAAATACAGCCGATCTTTCTCTGACACATTTGATGGTTGGGTTCCATGCTGGTGGTCCAGAAGGGAACTGAAGGCTTGTCTTCACATTTTGTCGTGAAAAAGCACGCCAGGACATCATCTGGGAGCCCCTTTCAACAGCCATTAAGTTGAAAATGATCTCTTGTGACCTAAAGATTATTGGTTTTTGAAGGGGATTTAGCAAAATTTTCTGTGGGTACCAATCCAGACAATTCAAGACTTTGTTTTCTGCTTCTAGATTAGCACTACTTATATCAAATAATTTAATTTTCTTTAAATTCACAGAATGTGGAATAGCCCTAGATTGTTACTATTGTACCTGAAGCTAGATAACACAGGAGACTTACTTTCCAGATTATGCTGTGCAAATACAAGGTATAGATTATTAGCTCTGTGTCACCAAGTTTTAATTTCATTGTGACAGTAAACAAAGGACCAGCTGGCGGGATCTCTGGCTGTTTGATGAGTGCGGGAGGGTTACACGATCTGACACAAAGTCCTTCCCCTCAAGTACTTTCCATCCTATGAAGGAAACACTGAGAAAGTACACAGTGCTATGTATACAGTTCCAAATGTGCAATACAGGCCTGATGAAGTGATTCAGAGGAGGGAGCAGATGAGGGAGACACGCCTTTGTCCCACAGCCATCGTTCTTTACTACCCGTTCTCTTTTCTGCCTCTTTGGTCAAAGGCAGGACAGAAGAAGAAAATATATATACCCAATAATTGCTTAACTCAACCCTCAAATAACACCAGGGACACATGGAGAGGAACTGAATTGTCTGGTGTCAGGTTGAGGGCTTGAGGGGCAGCTTCCTCCTAGACACAAAGAGCTTTCCTTGACCACCCAATCTACAATTCCATTCAGTGACTTTCAATCACATCACCAAGATTTAATTCTCTCCATAACAAATAATACTATCTGAGACTTTCCTGTTTATACTTGTTTATATTTGAAAGTTAAATTTTTTAAAATTGCATATGCATAAAACACAACTATTTAAAATATATGCAAAAGTTTATGCAAGGAAATACTGAAAACTAATACCAATGTGTGTCTTTGGGTGGTAAATATCATGGGTTATTTGGATAGTTTATAATTTTTTCCGTATCTGTTGTTCTCACTCTCTAGCTTCTGATATCCACTGAGGAACAGAGGGCAAGGTCTGTATCTTTAAGGTTGTATTCCTAGTATCTATAGCATATATAAATAAACAAACTTGCTCCACCTTTAAAGTTTCCATTCATGCAAATAAATGCTGCAGTGCTCTCTAACCAATAATGAAAAAAAGTCTTCACACTCCCAATTCCTAACTACTCATGTTTGGTTGCATAGTTTTTCTCAAAGTAAGAATATAAACATATGTCAATAAATTGTCTACGCAAGTTACTTGTAACTGCTCAACCTACCAAATCACTCCCCTCTTAAATTAGCTCATACGCAGCAAACTGCTTGCGACGGCCTGGGCTTCCTATATTCTGTTGCATTGTCCACATAAAAACATCCTGACTAGATTGATTATGTGTTTCAAAATCTGTCCTTTTTAAGCTTTGAGAGTGTCCTATTATGACCACTGAATTTAATAACTTCAAACAACAGTCATTTCATTTATCTCTGAAAAATGGCTTAACACAGAAAAAGGATATTATGCAGGTGTCAGGCTTCAGAATAGCTTTTGATGATGCGCTAGAGAATATTTTGGGCTTAGTGAAATAATTAGAATTACAAGAGTCTTAGCTTAAAAGTTATGCAGAGCTCTCCTAAGAGGTAAAGTTATAAGAAAATAGAGGACCTTCAAGTCACAAAGCATCCAGACACACAATAGACAATGATGGCCTAAGTTGGTCAGCATTGTTCTCAGGATGTGCTCTAGTTGCTGGTGCAAAAATCAAAATGAAATAAAAGACACCGCATATGTTCACAGGGAGTTTGATCTATAGAAGAGTAAAAACAGAATCAGATAGTTTCAAGGAGTCTATTTACACACAACGAAAACAACCACAAAAACCCACTTGCTTACTGCCACCCAAAATTCCTCTAAAAAGACCAAAGCCTTTAATTCCATATTAACAGGTAAAGCTCTCTGCACCTAAAGATTGTTACAAGTTGATAGAAATTCAAACTAATATTAAAATAACTTATAGTTTTTCTTGTGAGCAGATTACTTTTAAAAGTCTACTGGGTTCCTCCTTAGACTTTCTTAAAATAAACGATATACGTCCATTGAAGACAGTTTACAAAAAATAAAAGAATTATCTCTAATCCTATCACTGGATCAAAATTGTTAAATCCTGGCATATAGACTTCTGGAATTAATATGTCTGCCTTTGCCCGGCCGGGCGTCGACCTAGGATCCAGGAGATCGGGGTTCGATTCCCGGTCGGGGCACAGGCCCGGGTTGCGGGCTGCAGCCGATCAATGACTCTCTCCCATCATTGCTGTTTCTCTCTCTCTCCCTCTCCCTTCCTCTCTATGAAATCAATAAAGATATATTTAAAAATATATATATGTCTGCTTTTCTGTCTCTGAATCTGTCCCTCTTTCTCCACTAAACATTGACAAAATGTAACACAAAAACTCATGAAAATCTGATAATGTGGACAGATATAAATCGATCACGACAATATTGCAAGTCCTGTGATGGTTATATAAACACTTCGCCATATAGGAAATGCTATAAATTATTAGCAATTCTAATTATATCACTCTAAGTCATACCAAGGCCATGGATATAAAAGAGAGGGAGATAACTAACTGCCAGGGAAATTAGGTAATAAATTGATATGGCTGTTGGGGCGTACAAATGAATAGGAGATTCCCCAAGTAAGAAGTGAGGCAAAGGCGACCCAAATAGAAGCAACAGTGCTGTGAAGTGTAGAAATGTGGACAGATGGGGAGAAGTCAGAACACAGGGTCTGGAGGGGACTGGTAGCCAAGAGGGTTACAGCTACAGACAGGAGGGAGCTACACTGAAGAAATCCGCTTTTATGCGGAACTGAGGGGTGTGTGTGTTTATTTACCAGGAACCAGAGCCATTTGAAATCAATATTAGAAGTTTTTAAATGATTAACCTGATAGAAATTTAGAAGAGGAACTTAAACAGGGGGACTTAATGTTAACAAGATCAGATAAGTATCTTAAAATAAAATATACCTATAATAATTATTGCTTTTGAGATGGCTTTAAAATTTATTTTTTCATTAAGGTTAGTTGTATTTATCAAGCCTTATATTAACAAGCCATTTCTTTCTCATTTCAATTTGTGTTTGGTTTATTTTGCTTTCTACAAAACCATGAACTCAGTATTATTTCAAATCAAGCATGTTTATAAGGCATTAACTAAGAGTCCTGTTTTAAGACAATACAAAATGTTTTATCATTTAGTGGTGAAGACTACTGAGAAAAATACTAACACTTGTCTATGCGCCAACAAGCTCGTAAAAACATGGCTGATAACAGAATAAAAATTAAGCCCTCTAAAATCACCCATTGTATGCAACTTTAATTACCATACTAAAATAGCTCTGCTTTAACATTGATGTAAGCTAGTTTTAAATGGTGGTTTTTCAACATAGTAATTTTAATTTCCACAGACATAAGAAGGATGAACATTTTGCCTGAGAAGTCACTCAAGATCTGATATTACTCCTCTTTTTGCCATATTTTTGTTTAGAACTTTGAATGAAAGTAAATGTGAGATATAAATACCATTTCTTTATCTCTGTGTGAGGTTTAATCTTCCTTACAAAATAGGAGTGTGTTTACCCCTGAAGGTAATCAATTTTATTATTTTAGAACAACTATAGTGAACACAGGGAAAGCTGAAACACATCCCTAGGCCTCTGCTTGAAGACCTTGGTGAAATACCGAGGCAATGAAGACGTCAATGGTTAAGTTATCAGAGAGACGAAAACCCACAGTAGTGAGCCTCACACCCGCATTGCTCTTCCTAAGAAGCGAAGCAGTGAACAGTGACTGGCAGGATGCGATGAGCAGAGCTTCTAGTGGTTTTACTCAGCTAAAGGGGCAAAAATTGAGGATGGCGCCCACAAAAGATGAGGGGCCTGCTAAGCACTCCAGATGTTCAGTAGCGAGGGCCAAAGGACTAAGAGTGAAACAGAAATAAATCACCTTGTACAAATACTGGAGCCCCGTTATTCATCATTTCAATTCAAGATTGAGTTAAGTTCATGTGCCCCAACATCACACCTGCCAGAACCTAAAGCAAGTTCCCCGAGGAGGACATCATCCGGTGATTAAAGTAATTTCTACAATGTTTTCTATGTAAGTTCCAGCAGCCAATAAAAAATAAACAAGCATGTGAAGACCAAGTGAACATAACACAAGACGACAAATTAAAACAGAAGCAGGACCCAGAATATCCAGATTTTGAGATTGTGAGAGGGAGACTTTAAAATGACTGTAATTAATATGTTCAAGAATATAGCTGACAGTGCAGAGATTTTTAGCAGAAAACACTAAACTTTTTTAAAAAATACAATGAGGCCTGGCCGGTGCGGCTCAGGTGGCTGGGCATTGTCCCTACACCGCAAGGTGGTGGGGTGCAATTCCTGGTGGGGCGCACGCCCTGGCTGTGGGCTCTGTCCTCGGTAAGGGGCATCTCACATCGATGTTTCTCTCCCTCTCCTTTCCTCTTTCTCTAAAAATCAATACAAAAATATATATTTTTTTAAAAAGGTCTGATTTCAAAAGCTGTTCCTGAAACCTCACCTATAGCAGTCCCATTAGTTTTAAACAATCTAACCCTTTGGGAATGGATGTGACCTAAATAAGAGTGCTAAAAAGGAGCATTAGGGTTAAGATACTACAAATTGTTCAAGCACAAGAGAAAAGCAAGAAGATGACACAGTTGGCTCCTCCAGAGAGGGTTTCTCAGCTAAGCTAGGAAGTAAAAACGTTAACCTAATTATTTCTGCACAACGTTTAAGAAAATATAAATCATGGAGAAGACTATTACAATAATAAATTTCCATTCATTATTGTCTATAGTGAACTTTAACCTGAATATATAAGTTGCCTTGAGATATTAGCTAATAAATATTGGAAGCCACAAAAAATTATAAAACATTAAAAAACTAAGCATCTAGAACCTGAAAACAAACCTCTATAATTGGAAAGAAAAAGCTTTATGTACATGAATAACAAAATTATGTAAAATAATGTTAAGTTGATAATTATCTTCTTTTCAAAAGATGGTATTTTTCAAAAAATGCATATCTTATTACATTTCTAAGTGTATATAAAGTATAAATAAATAGGTATATATATATTGAGGTGTTCTGAAATGCTTTGGTAGCATCAGGGTCCGATAAAAAAGTTGGGAGACATAATCTACATATGCTTTATTTGTATTTAGGAGTAGATATATAAAGTGAATTTCAAACTGGGATTTCTCTCATTTTTTTTTTAAATCACACTAATTTTGACAAAGTGAAGCTAGGCTGTACTGATTAGTAGGTTTCTAAAGTTCCAAGATCACTAAAGAAGCAAATTCTATACAAATATAACCAGCTTATTAAATGGATGTAGGACTCAACAGTGCTTAGATAAAAATAAATAATAGTTTAATTGATGTTTCATTTATTCACCAATGTTTACTGAATGTTTGTTATGTGTCAGGGAATCTTTGGACTCCAAAGATAAGATGGGGTAGGAATAACAGTGTCCCTGTCCTCCTGGAGTTTATGTTTTAGTGGAAATAACAGAAAAATAAACACGTGATGTGTCAAATGTGATGAATGCTGGGGAGAAACAGCCGCTGGGATGAGAGGGCTAGAGAATGCTAGTGAAAGAGACTGTCGCTTCATGGAAGGTGACCAACAAACCCCTCAATGATAAGGCAAGCTGAGAGGCGACCTGAAGCGAGCACGGTAGAAGGCCAAGTGGATATCGGGGTGTCAGAGGCCGACTGATGGATGGGTACAGAGCCCTGCCAGGTGTGTCCAGGGACGGCAAGCGCGCGCGAGGGGAAGGGGCGAGGCCGCTGGCAGCAAGGCAGTAACCAAGGGCAGATTAGACCATGAGACCCCTTAGGCCACTGGGGGAGATTAGTATTTAGCACAGAGGAGATGGAAAAGCTATTGGGGTATAGAAATAAAATGAGTGACAAGTACAGCAAAGGAAATGCAGTCAATAATATAATAACCATGTATGGTGCCAGGTGGGCACTGGAAATGTGGGAGGGAACACTTTGTAAAGCATATGACTGTGTAACCATTCTGCTGTACACCTGAAAATAATACAAAATAATACTGAATGTAAGCTGTAGTTGAAAACAAAAATTTTAAAAAGTGAGTGACATCATTTAAAAGGACTAGCATGTTTTAAAGGTATTACTCTGTCTTGAGTCATAAATAAATCATATGTGAAGAGAGGGTCTAGCAGGGTGACCGTTTCAGAACATGTAATAAAGTACAAGAGATGGTCATGAGTGAGAGCAGGGTGGCAGCGGTGGGGGTGGTGGGAAATGGTTGAATTCTTGATATATTTGGAAGTTAGAAACAACAGTATTTACTGTGGAGTTGGAAGAGGGAAAATCAAGAATAGCTCTAAGGTTTGGGGCCCAAGCAACTAAAATTGAGATTGAGAAGAGCACATTTTAGGGGAGGTGGGAAAGTTATCAGAAAGGATGGAGGAACTGTGGCTTGGAAGCGCCAGTGAGAAACAAGGAGTGGGCCCATCTCTAGCAAGGGGTTTGGGAAATCACAGAGCCAGTAAAGAAGGGTGCTGCAGCGGAAGCAGTGCTCCTGATGGAAAGGCAGGTTAGGGCAGAGTAAAAGACGAAGGGAAATTTTTAAAAAGAGATTTAGAATATCGGGAGTAATGAGATAGGGAAGTTTGCTGATGCAGAAATTACAGGAGCCCCAGACACCAGGGGGAAAGGTCAAGGGAGGGGGGCACTGAAATATGGGGCTAGATCGGTGGGTACAGAGCCTGTGGGGACGAGCCTCGGGGTAGTGAGGGACAAGACCTTGCTTCCTGGGTCACCAATATAATGAAAATGAGGGGCATCAGAGTAATTCCTAATGGCCGAATGGCTTGGTAACTGGTATTATGAAAGTGTCGTTTGGTTAAAATATTACATCATGATTTTTAAAAATATTTATCAATTTGCAAAGAACTATTGAGGATGAACCACGTGAAGCATTCTGATCCCAGGGATGAAAGTACCAAAGCACAGAGCCTCACCTTCACGGGAATCACAGCACAGCTGGGGACTTAAGCCAAATACATGAACATTTCTGTAAATCCACTATTTCATAAAAACAAAATATAATAAGATTATTATAAGGCTATATTTTAAGTACCAAATGTGGCCTAGGGTTGCCTGAGGAGGTCTCTGGAAAATAATGAGGAGGAAGCATTAGGAAGGGAGAGGAAGAATTAATTGCAGGCAGAGAGAAAGGTACAAATGGAAGAAACTTCTGCATTTCTAGGTAGGTTTTCTTCCTTCTGTCTAAAGCATAACTCTACAAAACTGCTAAAATAGTTCATACTAATGATTATTAACTTTTGGATGATTATCTTCCTTTTCAAGTGTATCAACCAGCTCGTCTCTACCGATAAAGCAATACATTTGTATTTTTAATTATGCTGCTGACATAAAAAAAACACCAGAAAGCAAAGAGAGCAGATGTGTATTCCACGGGATTTAAAGATTAATCTATCATCCATTGCACCCACTTAGTTTCAGGCAGGAAGAAACACTTGCTAATGAGTCCGATGATTACCAGCACGGAGTTTATTTAGAGGAATTCCATGTGTGGGGTGCGCGGGAGGGGGTGCGCCCAGAAACGGAGCTGCGGCTGCTCCCCTCTCTGCGTCAGGGACACAAAGACATGCTGACGCTGCCTCGCACAACTGAACTGTCGCTTGGTGCTGTCCTGTGGGGTGGCTTCAGTCTAGGTGCTCTCCCGACAGGCACTCAGAGGTGGTGTCCGGCTGCCCACACGGCAGAGGGATACACTATAAAAAGCCGAAACTGAAATAACGCCATGGGCTTGGAAAAATCTATGACAGGAATTCTACTGCCATCAAGAGCATCTTTCCTTCATAGCAGGTCAAATGCATCTCTAATTCAATTTGTGAAATGTTAAATCTTTGTCGGAGAAAGAGCCACACCGGCTCCCTAAAGCACAATGAAATGCTCTCTCTTCACCAAGTTGCAATTTGTTTCCCAATAACAGTTTGATTTTAGACATAAAGCGAACGATTCACACAACGATTGACGCTCTTAATCATTAATTTGCTGTAACTCTTAGGAAGATACACACATACTATTCATCTGCCACAAAAATAAAGAAAACCTTCTTTGGTTTTCAAATTGTAATATCTGCTTGGTTATTTTGTTTCAGGGAAACATTTAGTACCTGTCTAATTATTCTGTTAGCAAATATATTTCTAGATTTTTTACAACTCTGAATTTTTTAACCACATCTTAAAATGCTGTCTTAATTTCTGTCTCTTCTCCAAATGGTTGTCTTGTCCCTCCTTAGGAAACTTGCTGATTTCAAAAAATATTTGAGATACTTGAAAGGGAGATAATCTGAAAGGGATTTTAAACTTCTATTTCTCTCAGCATTTAATTATACGCAATCATAGGTGACACTCTTGTACTGTCACAGTGAAAAAATCATTAACCTTCCCAGAGTGAATCAAATACTATATCCCCAAATAAAAGCTTTACTTGGGCACTGAATCCTTAAAGATTACAGCATCACAGGACTCACAGCACAGTTCCCCCATGGTCTATACTGCAGGTGATCCTGAGCGCACTTAGAGATGTTGGCATTTGTCTGAGGATACAGATTATTCAAGATTTTTGAGGTTTGTGACTGCGTGTCTCTCGTAATTGTGCAACCAGTTGAACCCATTAACAAAGAGTTACATACAAGACTTTAGTTGTCAAAACCTACAAATAAGCTATGTGCTTTGGTGGAAAGAAGATGGAAACTGGAACCCAGAAACCTGGGTTCGAATCCTGTTTGTCTTTAGGAAAACTAACTAACTTCTCTGGATCTGTTTCCTCCCTCCCTCCCTCCCTCCCTCCCTCCCTCCCTCCCTCCCTCCCTCCCTCCCTCCCTCTCCTTCCCTTCCTTCCTTTCATTCTTTCCATTTATAATCTTTAAAACAGTGACCTGAGCTTCCAGTTCATAGCTGTTGAAAGAATTAAATAATTGCCTGTCCCATATCTGGAACACGGTAATTAAAACGAACTGCCAGTTTCGGCTCTAGCATCACCAGAATGATTTAAACCTATCACATGGTTACAAGAGACAGGGAAAGGGAAATGTTGAGGCTGAGAACACCCAGGACCTGGGAATAATTTCTACGGGTGCAGAGTCCATCTCCTCCCCCCCCACCCGGCCGTGCTCCTCCCGGGCCCCCCCACCAGGAGGCAGGCAGCTGCCACTCAAAGGCAGCCCCAGTGTCTGCAAACGATAAATGAAGCCAGTATTTGGGTGTGGGAGAAGAAAGCCATCGAGGCAAAGATCTGACGCTGAAAAGCATGTAAGTCAAGAGATAAGACCGACCGAGTAGGACATTAGGGCAGCGACTGCACCATGACTGGGGACTTGGGCTTAGCAATTCGTAGAAGCTCCAGAAGAGCCAAGGCGGTGAGCAGGGGAGTGAACTCTCAGGCAGGGGTAAATATTAGGGCTGCCACAGCACTTAGGGACTGTTGAAGCCACGCATATGGGGGACATTTTCCCGGAGAATGCACAGGGTCTAGGGAGAGCCCGACCGCGGGGGCACTTACATTTAAGCACAGTCAGAGGCAGAGACACTCACACTGGGAGAGGAAACCACTGGCAGACAAACATAAAGAAAACAGATAGGATCGGTCTCGTGGGAACCTGAGAAGGAATTTTAAGAGGTAATACGGATAAAAATGGTTATTGGATTTAGTGATCTTTTGCTATTCTCCATGAAAGGTGATCCTCAAGGCCACATTTCTTTTGCCGAGGAATGAATTGGTGACTGAGAAATGGTGAACACAGTGAGGACAACCTATTTCATTGGGAAGCTTGATGGAGGAGGGAGGAGAGAAGTCGGGCACACTCATTGTTACTGGACATAGGCTCGAGAGTTGCGGTTTTTTGACTATGTTTAAGCAGATGAAACATTCAGGATAGAGAGAGATTAGAGATGCGGGGGAAAGGACAGCAGATGTGAGAGGGGAATGGAGATGATTCCCAAAGAGGAGAAAGGGGCTGAAATCGTACAGTGTGATTTCCCTTGACCTCCAAGGGAGAACAAAGGAAATCTCTCATTAATGCAGATTTTAAAACTGTCAGAAAGACACAACAGAGCAGCATCTGGCCATCTGCTAGAAGAAGTCACATTCTGTTCAGCGTAAATTATACAATAAATTCCTAACTTGGGTGCTGATAATTCCATTATTCTGCCGATTGGAGAGACAGCACGCGAAAGGGCTAACTTCCATCCACTGGAAAGTAGAAGTGATAAAACCATGGGAGAAAGTGAGTGGATCAGATAAGACTTTCCAACTGAAATGAAGGGCAGGTACTGAGCCAGAAATGGCCTATAGACCACAGGAAGACAATTTCTAGAAAATTCAGAGTAAAAGCCACTGTGATGCATTAGCCGGAGATTACAAAAATGAGGTGCATACCAAAGGATAAAAGATCTTTGGGAAAGTAAAAGCTCAAAATTTGTTTAATTTTTAAGTACTAGGGGCAAGAAAAAGAACTCGTTGAACCTAGAATAGAACATGGTATCTGGAGGTAGAGTAGGTGGTTTTATCTAAGAATGCAGAACCTCTCAATTTTATTAGATTGCATCTTTGCTATCAAGGACCATGATCTTCAAACTAAAAAGAATAAATCGGCCCTGGCCGGTTTGGATTAGTGGTTGGAGCGTTGGACTGAAGGGTCCCGGGTTCGATTCTGGCCAAGGGCACGTACCTGGGTTGCAGGCCCCATCCCCAGGAGGCAACCAGTCAGTGTGTCTCTCTCACATGGATGTCTCTCTGTCTCTCCCCTTCTTCCACTCTCTGAAAAAGCGATGGAAAAAATATCCTCAGGTGAAGATTTAAAAAAAAAACAAGGAATAAATTGAACATGGTCCAAAATTATGTGAAGTCCATGAAAGGTGACAAGATAAGATGGAACAAGGTCAACTCTCAAAGGGATACAGAAACAATTCCCAGAGTACAGAAAGAACTAGCAACCCCAGCAATGCAACTTTTAGGAATTTTTTAAATATAAAAAATGAGAAAGGTGCCAGGAAACATGACCCAAAAAAATTAACTTAATTTTCAGAAAAAAGGAGATCAAAGAATCTGGGAATCATAATGGCAGACTAGGAACCATGTGCCAAAGGCAAAAATGCTAGAATACATCATGATTTAGATAATTAAAGAAAGAAAAACTGATCATACACAGCTTGTGGGGATATCCACAAAGGCTCTTTGGAAGAGATGATTTTCAAAGATTAGGGACATTTTAACTTATGGAAGAGGAAGGGATGGGGCAGGGGCGATGGGTGGGGCCTGTCACACAACAGCAGTAGCACTGGAGAAACAAAAGCAAGACTGCACTTGTGTTTGCAAGAAATAAATGGTATAAATATGGTGGGATACAAAGTAAATCCGGAGCTACAAAATAGTAGCTGGGTATATTATGCTTTTGATGCTAACCATAGCGTCAGTAAATGATAGGTTAGCTTGAATGTCAAGCAAAAAATATTTCAGATTGACCTTTGTTTTTAAAGACAGTATTGGTAATTTTTTTAAAAATCTGCATCTACTTTAAACTCACAACCAACCCAAAGGGGGAAGAAGCTATGCTACTATCAAGACGTTTTTGCAAATTCTAACACTTTATAGATACTTTAATTTAAAGGAAGCCTCACACCTCCTCACTTTACTCCAGCTCTCCAGGTCCACACTCCAACATTTCCTGCCCTCCCTAAAGGATTTCAGTACTCGCTCCTTACTATGCTCCAGGTTTGCTGAGATACATCCCTTCGCCATGCACATGGTCCGATAGGGGTTTGCTTTATTTTAAAAGATGCCAGCCTGGCAGGTGAGAGCTGTGAAAAATATGATGGGAATCTATGAGATTTGAAATTCTTATGGCCTAATTATCAATTTCTGATGGTGTGCATTTGGTTGTTTTTAAATAAAACAGTTAAACCTCTATATTCCAAAGACTGTCACCCATCAATATTAATTCCCTTATTGCTCAGATGCTGTCACCAACCAAGCTTCTTAAGACCAAATGCAGAATGCAGTGTGGCACTTTTATTTATGTGTGCATACGCTCACTCCATTGCCTTAAGGTTTCATAGTAAATCAAATAATATATTTTTCTGGGAAGTTGAAAAAAACCCTGGTACATTCCAATGGCAATATTCCAGCAGATGTACTGGCAGATATTTTACCAGCTTTGGCAGCAAATAAAGAAATGACTTTGATCATAGAGGTGAAAAACTCAGTCAAAACTACACACTCACCTCAAATTTTAAAGCACATATACATAAATTAAATTTAGGATACTAGTAAAGGATGCATGTTAAATATTGACTTAAACTTGAACTAATGGTTTCTGGTATCTGGTTTTGATGTTAAAGATAGTATATGGTTTTGAACTAGGGATCCCCAGGTGTGTATCAGATTCTGCCTTCGGGTTAATCATCGGAAAACTGGGAATAATTCACATGATTGTTATAGTATCAGAAAGGATTTTCATAAAATATAAAAATGCATGGTGCATAGTAGGTGTGAAATAAAAACTCTAATTTATTGTAACATCCGTATTTTTACCTATTAGTAAGGATATTTCTTAAACGACATTTTTCACAGGCATAGTGTCTAAATGATAATTTAGAATATCTGAAGTTTTGGCAAACATACTACGGGTAAACTTGAAGTTCCTTAATACCATTTTGTTATGAGATACCGATTTTTCTCAAATGCATAACATGCGTTCTCTCACAAGGGCTTCTGTTCCATCCTCAGTACCACCCATTTCTTCACCAGTAACTGAGCTCGCGCTTGCAGGGAACTGTTCCCCTAATCAAGCGTTGACATAGGAAATGTATTTCTGTCCTAACCCAAGCACTAAACAGCTGACACAAAGAGGTTCAATATTTGTGCACCAAGTGTTATAGAGATGATTTGTGATGACATAAAAGTGTAGCTTTCATCTTTCTGAAAGCATTTCCTTGGCTTTCTGCTGAAAGAGGGGAAAAATCTGCCATCACTCTTTTCTATTTAGACACCTGAATTTCATTGAGAAGGAGACTTGGTGACAGAGTGACATGATTACATGCTGCTTGGTGCCTTTGCTGAGCAAGGGTGTACCAGGCAGGTTGAGATCGGGGAGAACATGAGGAACATGCAGTGAATTCATGCATCCGCTCTGCATTTATCCTCTTAACCAAAATGATTATATTTACTTATAAAAAGACACATTGCTTTCTTACGCATCTTTTATATGGCCGTATTTTAATCCCCAATTAACTGAAGTCTCCCTGGTTTGCCCTAATACCCAGCCAACTGGCTGCTGAGCCCAAGAGGCCTGATGCCAAATCTTGGAGGATCTGGCACCTACGGGTATAATGACCTGCCCGTGGCTGCAGGTCACCTACATCCACCAGGCAGGAGTGACAATTTGATTTTTATATCTCTTGTCATTACAGTGAAGCTGACACACAGCACTCATGGCATCCATTTCCTGTCACTTGGAGAGGGAATTGGTGACCTTTTCTTACCATGTCATTTATTTGCCAATGAAAATAGGTTTTCATAAAGCAGCCAATAAACTCAAGGCACCTGTATGGAACAAATTTCTTCAAAATAGGGACATAATTTCTTCTCAAGCTGTTGAATCAGTGCTGCCTTAGGCCAGAAGAAACTTGGAATGCAAGCCACTTGACAAGGAAAGACTCAGGGCAGGACCCTAAAGTATACAGAGCTCATTTTACAAAACAGATTTCTCTCAAGTCTCTTAGGTCCTCAGAACAGCTCCTGTTTTACCTGGTTCATACATATCTCCCCACTCTTGATATGTTCCCTAGTTTTCCTTATATATGTTATTAACCAATGTTACCCCAATAAATTTAATCTTAAAAAAAAGAAATAAAATGGACAACAAATCCATAGATAGCTATTATTATTATTCCCAGTTTACAGAAAAGGAAACTGAGGCACAGAGGACAATTAACTTGCCCCAAATCACACAGCTAGCAAATGTGAAAGCTGGGATTGATGTCCATGCCATCTGCATCAGACCTCTTTTATGACCTTTGATGTGTAGTGTCATTGAAAGAAATGGGGGTTAGCCTGCCTTTGAATTAGGAGGGGTTTCTTTTGTTTTCAAAATCACATGCTTCTCCTACAACCACCTTAAGATACTTTGCATTTACTCTGATGTGCCTTAGAGTGAATTCTAGGGACAGCCTATGTGCTAAAATAAAATTTTGTGATAAATTAAAAAAATAAAATAAAAAGCAATAAAATGGAGCTACCCATCCCAGTGAAATGCTCCTAGCAGGCCACAGTGCGGAAGAATGGGCAGCAAAGTGCAGTCCTCGGTCGCTACCAACCCACACCGGGCGGCTTTCAGCACCTGGGGGCCGCAGCCACCAGGCCCCCCGCTTTCAGCACCTGGGGGGCCGCAGCCACCAGGCCCCCCGCTTTCAGCACCTGGGGGGCCGCAGCCACCCGGCCCCCCGCGCACACCCAGCTCCCGCCCACAGTGAGATCAAGAAGCTTTTCCTTCTCGGCTGATCCTTGAACATTTCGATAGTCTTTTGAAGACCGTCAAACAAGTTGAATAAGTAACATTTCAGTAATGTCCTTTATCTCCTACAACTCTAAACACAGACACTGAGAAAAATCAAATCCCAAAGTCCTTTGGCACCAAAGTCATGTAGTTTATTTGAGAATTTTTACTGTCCTCTGAAAAGGGAAACATTCCTTCAGGTGAAATATAGATCTGAACAGGTAAGGGATATGATAACTAAGATTGCTATATATTTGCTATTTTTCGCAGGGGAATATATTTTAATTTATTTATCTAAATCTAAGGCAAAAATGTTAAGTTTTTTGCTTGTTTTTTGCTTTCCAATGGCTACTTAATCAATGTTTATGTTTAGGAATAAGGGACTTTAATATCATGACAGAATCTCCAGAATTATTCTGCTTCCCCCAAATACAATAGGAATTAAAGTAAAGCAAATTTAGCGTTAGAAGGGCATCAGTCTTAGCCTGAGAGAGTCATTCTATGTTTAACGCATAAAAAAAACACCCCTGTGGTCTGAAGGGTGGCAAATGCCCAATCTCCATTTTGACTGGTGAGGTGCATGCAGTCGTGCATGTGTCTCTCTAGGTGTTCACTCTCATTTACCGTGTAACTTAGCTCCCCGGAGTTAACTTCAACAGACACAGCTCAGCCGGCCCTACACGTGGCGGCCCAGCACCTTGGGAGCAGGGCAACAGGCCAGGCTGACAGATGGATGTCAGTTTGACAAGAAATATGCGAGGCTACCTTGGGTTAGAGTATTTACCAGCCAAACTCCCTTGAAACCCCTCGAAGGGAAGCCTCTGAACACGGAATGGTTTTAGACAGAAAGAGATTTTCCAATTAGGCTATTACAGTGTTATCTTAAATAGATGACTTAAAAGTAAATTTAGTTGCTTTTGTTTATTGATTTTCTTGCTTCTTAGATTTTCAATGTGTGTAGTTATCCATACATAACAGTAAATGATTTTTATATTCCTGAAATTCATGGAAGGCATTCAGAAACTGCATCCAAAAGTCCGTCCTTCTGTGTAAGCCTCTAGCCAAAGCAGGAAAACAATTGCTCAGGATTGGTTTTTTTCTAGATGCTGAAGCTTGCGAAGGAATTGCTAAATGTGTTTTTTACCCCATCCTATACTTGATTGAATCTGCTATACAAACTAAATGAAGATGAAATAGCACCTTCTTTGATTATTACTAAATAGTTCACAAATTAACACTAAACTGCAAATGAGGAGATAATTTGTCTTTTTGAGAAAACCAGATGCTTTCTGTTCAAAAATACATTTGATAACAGGGTGGAACAGTCAATGTACAATGCATGCCATCTACTGACAAATACAGAGTATTTACAAGGGTAAATACTTCCAATAACTGTGTTTGATAAATGATTATCTGACTTAATACAACTACATTTGAACCACAAATTGGATCTTGCCAATTTTTTTAACTTTATGAGCCACAATTTAGCATCCAATCTAATTAGAAAAAAATAAAAGGTAACTCCTCTGAGGTTAAATACCATGATAAGTTTTCAAATGCCTCTTAGACATGCAATAAATAAGTAATGAATAAACCTGAAAGCTTCTCCCTTCATCCATGTCAATTAAATGAATAAAATATGTTTCTCAAAACCCCCTGGTGAGAACCATGAATCTCTGATCTTTCAGTTTTTGATGTCTGCTTTGTGCTACTTTAGAAATCAGTTTGAAGTAGATGTAAACAACATAATTGAAGAAATGTAATTTGTTACGTCTTTGTTTAGTTACAGTAACACAGACGATTTTTAGATATTACATACAATTTATATTCAGTAGAAACAATTCAAAACAAAGATCAAGATTACATATCTCTATTTTGTTAATTTGATAAACTATTACAACTGGAATGTGTCAAAATGTAATCCATTTATCAGTGCAAATCACATTTGCAGATAGTAATTTCATGGACATAATCATTTCTATCATTATAGAAAAATAGAATAACAGAATATTAATTTTATTCTTTTCTAACCTAAAATTTCACCTGTAATGATAGCCTCTAATTTACTGGCACAGATACTTCACACTTTGATTTTCTAAGTTCAAATATAATTTTCAATGTCATGGAACTTAATCATCAACTTCATTTAATCACTACATATGCAGATTCTAACACAACCGCCTTTGTTCAGGTAGTTTTTCACTGGCATTGTAAATATTCCCTTTTTAAGAAGCATGGGAGAAGCAAGTGGAAAGCAGATAAAAAGGAAGGTAACTTGAGTTTTGAAATAAGGGAATCTCACTTTGTGAACAATTAAACACCTTTTCACTGAGGGCACTTTTCAGTCTTCACAATGCACAATAGTCTTACTGCCTTGAGGAGTCAGAAGACAAAGTTTTAGGTAGCTTGAGTGGCTGGAAATTATAGAGGGAATTTTCAGAAAAGAGAGAGTCAAAGCGGGTGGAGGTCCAAAATCTGCATGTATCTATGCTTCAATGTCACACCAATAATTGTGATTTAAAAAAAAAAAAAAAAAAGCCCTGGCTGCTGTGGCTCAGTTGGTTGGAGAATCATCCTGTGCACCAAAGGGTCGTGGGTTCGATTCCCAGTCAGGGCACAAACCCAGGTTGCAGGTTTGATCCTTGGTCGGGGCACATGCAGGAGGTAACCAATCGATGTTTCTGTCTCTCTCTTCCTCTCCCTACTTTTCACTGTAAAATCAATTTTAAAAAAAAGAAAAAGAAAAGAAACCTTCATACAAACTCCATTCAAACATTTGGCAGACCTTCAACCTATGCATGTACAAGGAAGACTCCAGGAGAAACACATGGAAGGTTAAAATAACTGAACAGAGACTTCAACTACTGCCTATCTGAGGGAAAAAAGAGTTGGAGTCTGCAAAGGTGACTGCCTGCTGCGACAAAATCGACACTGTTCAGAGAAAGGAAACAGAATCTAGAGTCTCTAACAACACATAACCCAAAATGTCTACTAAAGAATCAAACTGTATAGACATAAAACAGTGAAATGCGATTCATGTTCAAGAAGACAAGCAGTTGATAGAAAGCAACCCTGAAATGACCCATATAATGAAATTAGCAAGCAAAGATCAATTAGAAATATGTTCAAATACTTAAACAAAAACTATGCTCATAATGAGTACACTGATGGGAAGTGTCAGGAGGTAAACAGAAGTTTGTTTTGCTTGCCTTTTGCTTTTTAAAGGACCAAATAGAAAGTCTAGAAAAGAAAAAAACAATACCTGAAATGAAAATTTCAGTGGATGGGCTTAATAGGAGACTAGGAAAGGACAGAAGGTTTTCGATGTACTTGAAGTTAGATCTATAGTAATTACCGAGTCAGGAGAACACAAAGAAAACATATTGAAAAACCAAAATAGAGACTCAGTGACCAAGACAATATTAAGTAGTCTAAAATATATGTAATTAGTGTCTTAGAAAAGAATAGAATGAGAGAATGAGGCAGAAAAAAATCTGACCAGATGGCCAATATTTTTTACAAAGTTGGTAAGAAATACTCAGTTATAGACTCAAGAGGCCAAGAAAATCCAAAGTAGAAATAATGGAAAGAAAAACAAGCCCAGACACATCATAGTCAAACTGCTTAAAGCCAAACATAAAGACAAAATCTGAAAGGCAACACATTACATACAGGGGCACAATAACTATAAATAGTGACTAAGTTCTTATCAAGGAGGCTAGATGTCATATATAAATTGCTGAGTAAAAAAAAATCCTTTAACCCAGAATTCTATATCCAGTGGAAATACCCTTCAAAAATGAAGTTGTTTTTATTTATTTCTTTTATTGCTGAGAGCATTACTGGTGTCCCCCATTTGCCCCCCTTTGTACCCTCAACCTGGCTCCCTCCCCTCCCCAGGCCTTCCCCTCTCATTGTCCGTGTCCTTGGGCTGTGCATACATGCTTATAAGTTCTTTGCTTAATCTCTCCCTACCTTCCCTTCCACCTTCCCTCTGAGATCTGTCAGTCTGTTCCATGCTTCCATGTCTATGGTCGTATTTTGTTCGTCAGTTTATTTTGTTCATTAGATTCTACTTATAAGTGAGATCATGTGATATTTGTCTGCAAAAAACAACAACCGGCCCATAGGAACCAACCAAAGTGATGGTTACCAGAAGGGAGAGGGTAGGTGAAAAGGGGAAAGAGCATATAGTCAATAATATAGTGATAAGTGTACACGGTGACAGATGATTACTAGAATTAGTGGGCTGATCTCATTGTAAGGTATAAAAGTGTTTAATCACTATATTGTGCACCTGAAACTAATATAACCAATATAAGACTGTATGCCAACTATACTTAAATAAAAAATAAATTTTAAAAAATGGAGCTGTGGCCTGCCAGGCGTGGCTCAGCGGTTGAGCATCAACTAGGATCCAGGAGATTACGGTTCAATTCCCGGTGAGGGCACATGCCCGGGTTGCGGGCTCCATCCCCAGTCAGGGGTGTGCAGAAGGCAGCCGATCAATAACTCTCTCATCATTGATGTTTTTCTCTCTCTCTCTCTTCCTTCCTCTCCCTGAAACCAATAAAGACATATTTTTTAAAAAAGAAGCTGTGTGTGTTTTTTCAAAATTTTTGCAGTCACTTGACATGAAGTAGATCAATGTAACAGATCCTTGGCCTTATATGTAGAAAGAAAACAGAATGTTTTAAGCTAACAAAGTAGAATTTTTCATAATTCTCTTATTTAACACAAAACTAAATCTCACAGGACCTCTTTCTAGATTTTTTTCCTTCAAACAACCAGAGTTAGAGCAAATGTGTATTGTTTATTGTTTTAACCTGAATAAAAGTAAAAAGAGTCTAAAAAAATAAGCTGAAATAAAGGCATCCTTAAAACATAGACCTGGCCTGGCCAGGCGTGGCTCAGCGGTTGAGCATTAACCTAGAATCCAGGAGATCTCGGTTCAATTCCGAGTCAGGGCACAGGCCCAGGTTACAGGCTCGATCCCCAGCAGGGGGCATGCTGGAGGCAGCCGATCAATGACCCTCACATCATTGATGTTTCTATCTCTCTCTCTCCTTCTCCCTTCCTCTCTCTGAAATCAATAAAGATATATTTAAAATAACAAAAAACAAAAACAAAACAAAAAAACACATAGAAAGCTGCATTAGAAAAAAATGCTGAAAATATTTCTTCAACCTAAAGGGAAATTGTACCATAAAAAGCCAGATGTTAAAGATAAAATGAAGAGCATCAGAGAAGGCACTGGGGGCAAACCCAAAGGACTACTTTTTAGGGCCATACATTTTATTTTAGTAAGTTTATTTTAATATACCTGTGACTGTTTAAATCAAAATATAAAAGTAACTCTAGGTTTCACAGAAGTGTCATAGAAACCTATAAGATAACCAAAACAAAAACAGCAGTAGGTAAAAAATGGAATTATAAAGGTAGAAGGGTCTTACACTTTTTGTGAAATAGTAAAGTATTATTTGAATTTTGACTGTAACAACTGAAAAATATTTACAGTAATCTGAAGATCAACCACTAAAATAGCAAAAGAGATATATGAGAATGTCAATACTGGAAACAAAATGGAATCTTTAAAAATAGGCCATCTATCCTATGAAGGCAAGAAATGGAGAAAATAATTAAAATAAGCATGAAAAAATCATATACCATTAGAACATTGGTCTTAAGAAACCTGGCATGGCTATATTACTAAGACAATGTAGACTTCAAGTCAAAGAGTACTACTAGAGAAAAAGATAAATATTTTATAATCATAAAGCGATAGATCGTGAAGAAGACACAATCTCATATGTGAATGCACCTAGCAACAGAGTTTCAAAATACATGACGCAAAAATTCACAGAACTAAAACTCAGAGCTAGACAAATCTATAATCATAGATGGAGGTCTTAACACCCATTACTTAGTAATTGATGGAACAAGTAGACCAAAAGAATTGAAAAATACATGGAATATTTGTATAGCAAAATCAACCAATTTGACATAAGTGGATACATAGAACATTATACCCACAAACTGAAGAATACATATTAATTCAAGAGCTTATGGAGCAAAACATTGATCAACACAGATCAACCTTTCAAAAGACTGAAATCTTAGGAAGTATGTGCTCTGACCACAACAGAATAAAATTAGAAATCAATAAAAATAATATATCTATAAAAGACCCAAATATTTGGAATTAACAACCTACTTCTAAATACCCATAGGTCAAATAACTCAACATCACTTTTCTTCATGGAAATTTATATTAAAAACATAACGTTATACTATTTCACAAACACTAGAATGTCTAAAAACAAAAACTCGACAACACCAAATATTCAGAAAGTATGTAGAGCAACTGGAACTCTCATTCGCTGCTGGTGAGAGCATAAAACGGTGCAACCACATTATAGAATATTTTAGCAAATTCATATAAAGTAGAGCATACTCCTATTCTATGACTCAGCATGTCCACTAGATATTTATCCAAGAGAAAAGAAAACACATATTGAGCAAAATATTGGTACAAGAATTCTACAGCACCTTATACATAATATCAGATACAACCCAAATGGACACCAGCAAGAAAAATAAGTTATGGTATATCCATGCACTGGAACTACACAGTTAAAAAAACAATGAACTAGTGGCACAATAACAATAATGAATATCAAGAATAGTATGTCCAGTGAAAGAAGTGAGACACAATGGAGTATATTCCAAAAGTTTCCATTTCTATGATGTTCAAGGGAAAATAAATTTATGGTGATAGAACTGAAAAAGAGGTTGCTAATGAAGGGAGTGTTTGGCATGTGTTGGAGCATGAGGAGACTGTCTGGGACCATGGACATGTCCTATTTATTGAACAAGGTAATCGTTACAGAATTGTATACATATCACTGTCTATAAATGTTCCTCAGAAGAACTGTACATACATATGGAAACACTAGTTAGTAGGTTTCCTTCTCATAGTGGCATGGGTCAGCAATTCTGAAACGAAGTTTGTATCACTGGTGTGAACAAATAAATGTACTGAAGATAAAATGTGGAAGATGTTTTCACTGTTGGAGAAAAAACCGAAAGAGAAGACTAGACTGAACCCGTGCGTGTGGGAACCGGAGTCATCGGGTGAATAAGCGCGTGTCGCTCCCAGTTCAGGCCCCGAAAGACAACAGCTCTGCAGCAACGGGCCCCGCCGCCTAGGTCTCGGCCCGTTCCGTTCTCCACCGAAAGAAACGCGAGTCCTTAGAAAACTGGGGGACACCAGCGTCGGGACGGTGCCAGAAAAGAATCAGCTGCTGAAAGAATCGTGAGAACACAGAAGCCAGCTAGAAGGGGCTCGCACAGGCCAAATCTGGGACACTAGGAGCATCAAAATAGATATTATGACCCCTGCAATAAAATAAGAATCTACATTTCCAAATTAACTCAAGTAAATAAATGTAGAAGGATAAGTTCTTCTGTATAGTAGAATAGCAACTAATAGATGTAAAAGAAATTATGTTAGAATGCCATTCGTGGAAGATAAAACCAATGGGTGAAGGGAGATGTGATGAGAGAGAGGGTGTTTGTGAACTACAAAGAAAAATAGAGTTACTTTAAATTTTTGAATTCTGATAGACCAGCACTTTAACCAGGTTCAGAAAATATATGCATACCCACACTGACAGAAAGACAGGCTGATTAAGTCTGGAGGGCAAAATAACACGTAAACAATTGGTGAACCTGATAAAGGACTCACAGGGAAACCTCTACTATTCTTGCAGCTTTTATCTTTGCATTCATATTAAAACTTAAGAAATAAAATGACAACAAGGTTCTGGTTCCACTAGGCAGTGTAATCCCACTGCAGCCCATCTTTCTACTGGTTACGATGAGATTTCTGGACAAATATAAAAAACAACTACCTGGGGGCTCTGAAAAGTAAACAAAAGCAAGACTATGGAGTGAGAGTGAAATGTAATAAAGCAACCTGTTAAGAGTGGCCTGTCCTTGGCTCGTTTCATGGGTATCTTTAGAATCTTGCTTTATTTTCACATAAACAAACTGGAACTCATACACAATCTGTCGTGGTTGTAGCTTATTTAGAAAAAGGAAATTTCAAGTAGTGGGATTAAACTCAAAGACAGTTTGGAAAATAGATGTATATCTCTTATTGTTTAAAAATAACTTAAAGGTTATGGCTTGTATATATCATATTTTATTAGTCTTATTTTAACAACTAATTCAATTAACCAAAAACTTTTGGCTGTAGTCATCTGATATAAAAGAGTTTCTACTCTTTAACAAATCCAGCAGCAGAGATGATTTAAAAATTTGGTATTCAGTTGATATAAGAATATGCATATTTGCAAAATTTCATGAAGATTATGCTTAAACAGTGTGCTGTACTTTCCAACTTTAACAAAAGAACTTGCTTAAGTATTTTATTGCATGTCAAAATCCATTAGATTAAAATTAAATTAAAAATGTAATATTCCATAAGATTTAAAATGTCAAGAAGTCAAAGTAAAAGCCAGCCCTTTTCGTTTTGAATGTCTACTCTTTGTAATACTTGGAGGAATGGTGAGTTACTATTATATCAAAAGCCCTGGAAATGCCAGTGTATAATTTTTCAATAAAAGCATAGGAAAAACATAAGTTTAAAATGAAATAAAAAGGATTTAAATTTCATTATGGGTATTAGCAATATTATTGCTTGATTTTTACCAAGCATCATGACCATAATTTCCATGTGACTACAGCACTAAAATTACTCTTACTGAGGGGAGATCTTGAAAATGTGTTGTTTTCCTTGTAACTATACAAAGAAGTTGGGTCTTGATGAAGAAATTACTTTGATTTCCTATATATTAATAAAGAACAAACATTAAGATGCAGATCATTGGAAGAATCAATCATCCATTGTAACTAAAAATCTTGCATTGATACGGGAAGAAAAGACCAAGAATTGAGTCAGTCTTGTCTTCAGTGATGTGATGGACGAGGTAGAAGACAGGTTAGAGCAGGTTTAATCCTAAAGTGATGTTTCGCCCAGCAGGCATGGCTCAGCGGTTGAGCATTGACCTAGGATCCAGGCGATGGGGGTTCGATTCCCGGTCAGGGCACAGGCCCGGGTTGCGGGCTCGATCCCCAGCAGGGGGCGTGCAGGAGGCAGCCGATCAGTGACTCTCTCATCACTGATGTTTCTCTCCCTCCCTCTCCCTTCTCTCTGAAATCAATAAAAATATATTTAAAAAAAATAAAAATAAAGTCATGTTTCAAAATACCTAGGCATTTTACCTAATCATCATTATAAAAGTTAACATGAGGAGCTATACTATATTTAGATATTCTCTTAAACATTGCATGATGATTGAATACTGTATACAATGAAGGTAACAAAGACTATATGAGGCTATCTAACATAATTTTTAATTGTTTCTGATCCTTGGTGTATTGAAAAACACTCCAGGTTCTCTAGCAAACTTAATTAACTTAATTTGTAGAGCTAAAAATAGTAGGGCTTTTGATTTATAAAATCTAATTTGTATATTTTCTCCTGTTTCCCTTGCCCGAGGTGATGTATTGGCAAACATATTGCTACAAGAGATGTCTGAGATTTTGCTGCCTTAGGTTTCTTCTAGGATTTTTATGGTTTCATGACTTACACTTAAGTTTTTTATTCATTTTGAGTTTATTCTTGTGAATGGTGTGAGTTGGTGGTCCAGCTTCATTGTTTTGAATGTACCTGTCCAATTATCCCAACACCATTTATTAAAGAGACTGTCTTTACTCCACTGCATGCTCTTGCCCCCTTTATCAAATATCAATTGAGCGTAATGGCTTGGGTGGATTTCTGGGGTCTCTGTTCTGTTCCATTGGTCTATATGCCTGTTCTTGTGCCAACACCAGGCTGTTTTGATTACAGTGGCCTTGTAGTATAGTTTGATATGTGGTACTGTGATGCCTCCAACTTTGTTCTTCTTTCTCAAGATTACTGTGGCTATTCAGGGTATTTTTTGGTTCCATATAAATTTTTGGCATGTTTGTTGTAGATCTGTGCAATATGCCATTGGTATTTTAATAGGGACTGCATTGAATCCATAAATTGCTTCGGACACTTTAATGATGTTAGTTATACCAATCCATGAACATGGTACATGCTTCCACTTTTTTATATCTTCCTCTATCTTTTTTTTCAACATCTTGTAGTTTTCCAAGCACAGGCCTTTTAAATACTTATTTAAATTTATTCTTAAGTATCTTTAATATTTTTGTTGCAATGATAAAAGGTATTGTTATTTTTAGTTTCTCTTTCTGAGTGTTCATTATTGGTGTATAAAAATGCCATTGATTTCTGGGTGTTAATTTTGTATCCTGCTACTTTGTTGAATTCAATTATTAAATCTAGTAGTACTTTGGTGGAGTCCTTGGGGTTTTCTATGTGCAATATCATGTCATCTGCAAATAATGACAATTTTACTTCCTCCTTTCCAATTTGGATGCCTTTTATGTTTTCTTCCTGTTTAATGGCTGTGGGAAGGGCTTCCAGTACTATGTTGAATAAGAGTGGTGAAAGCAGACATCCCTGTCTTGTTCCTGTTCTTAGGGGAAATGGTTTTAGTTTTTGCCCATTGAGTATGGTATTGGCTGTAGGTTTGTCATATATGGCCTTTATTATGTTGAGGTATGATCCCTCTATTCCCACTTTGCTGAGAGTATTTATAAAAAATGGGTGTTGGATTTTGTCAAAGGATTTTTCTGTCTATTGATATGATCATGTGATTTTTGAATAAAAGGCTTCTGCATAGCAAAAGAAACCACCAACAAAATGAACAGGGAGCCCACTGTATGGGAGAACATATTTGTCAATGATACATCTGATAAAGGGTTAATATCAAAAATATATAAGGAACTCATACAACTTAACAAAAGGAAGACAAACAATCCAATTAAAAAATAGGCAGAGGACGTAAATAGACACTTCTCCAAAGAAAACATACAGATGGCCAAGAGATATGTGAAAAAATCCTCAAAGTCACTAATTGTCAGAGATGCAAATTAAAATGACAATGAGGTGTCACCTCACCCCTGTCAGAATGGCTCCATCAGCAAATCAACAAGCAAGTGCTGGCGAAGGTGTAGAGAAAGGGGACCCTGGGGCACTGCTGGTGGGAATGCAGACTGGGGCAGCCACTATGGAAAGCAGTGTGGAGGGTCCTCAAAAAATTAAAAATGGAGCTGCCTTTTGACCCAGTGATCCCACTTCTAGGAATATATCCTAAGAATCCTGAAACACCAATCAGAAAGAATCTATGCACTCCTATGTTCCTAGCAGTGCAATTTACAATAGCTAAGATCTGGAAACAGCCCAAGTGCCCATCAGTAGATGAGTGGATAAAAAAGCTGTGGGACATTCACACCATGGAATACTATGCAGCTGTAAAGAAGAAGGATCTCGTACCCTTTGGGACAGTATGGATGGACCTGGAGAGTGTTATGCTAAGATAAATAAGCCAGGCAGAGTAAGACAAACATCACACAATCTCACTCATATGTAGAATCTAAGGAACAAAATAAACTGATGAACAAAATAGATCCAGGGACAGAGAAGAATGGAACAGACTGAGGAATCTCAGAGGGAAGGTGGGGGTGGGTGAGGTGGGTGGGGAGAGATTAACCAAAGGACTTACATGCATATATTCATATATACACAGACAATAGTGGGGGGGGGAGGTGCCAGGTGGAGGAGAGTCAATGGGGGAAAAAAGGGACATCTGTAATACTTTCAACAATAAAGATAAATTTTTAAAAAATTTAATTTGTATCCAACTCAAAGCCACTCTTTTTTCTTATATCCATATAAACTTAGAACATGCTTTCAAGAAAAAAAAAAAAAATCAGTCATGAGTTGTTTCGAATTCATTTTTCTTCATTCTTTTTTGTAGCATCTCCAAAATCCTCTGAGATTCAATACCTCTAGGTTTGCATTTGAAAACCTCAATAGCCCAATCCTCAACCTCCGTAAATTTTATTTCTTGGCATCTCTCATTTATTCTGCTTTCCTTGGTGCCTTTTTCAGATGCTGGTGCTTCATGTCTTTAAAATAGAACTAGACTTTTAAACCTAGCTCATCCCTCCAGAGCTTCCTTCAGCAAAGACTTATAGAACCTCCTGGGATCGATACAGAAGACATTCTAATAAAACAGAACAGGCTCAAGACTTTCCACTAGGGCTGCATCTGAAGAGGGCATGTAAACCCTTACTGGAGGGATCATTGTGGGGAAAATGGAGTTAGACTTCTGTGAAAAAAGGGGACAAATTGAGTCCCCAAGTCAATCAAATAGAAAATAATAAAAAAAGGTAACATATAAAATGAGTTTGAACAAAATACATAAATTAGATTTGAACATTAAAAAAATGGCAAAAAGTATTTCTTTAAAAATTTCTATGAAATGCTGAAATATGGATTGAAAACAGAGCATTCGGTAAAAAACATTTACTTGGCCCAGATGAGAAGAAATATATATATATGCCCTTATATATAAGTAAAGTCTTATGATGCATACAATATTTCCACGAGTTATATTCTTTTTTTAAATGTGCCCCAGTCATGAAACAGCTGGCCACCAACACAGGCATCAAAGTTGGATAAACTAAGGACTGTATTCTGCTTTGCTAATATAAGAGCAACACCACCTAGCAGGTATCTCCGTGCCCACTGCCAGGGGGTATGAGTTATATTCTTAGTATAAAATAGGTTCATGCCATTACCCACAAAGAATACCAAAATGAAACCATTTCACAATTATGAGACTTTTATATAATCTAATCCAAGGATGATCTTATGGTCTGCTGGATTTCAAAAAAATCCTTAAATTAATCCTTAAATTGAAAGCTGACAATCAAATTGTATTCTAGTGATTGCTTTTATTTGTACATAAACTTTAGTTTTTTTTAAATTTCAATATGTATGGCATATTATTTTTACTCCCAAACCTCATTCAGAAAATGATCCATTTGTTTTCAAATATCTTCTTCAACACTTAAAATAAATCTATCTCCATCCTAATATAACAATAGCCATCCATTTGCTAAAATAAATATTTTCCTAAACAAAATAAATTATCCAACCACTATAAAGGACATCTTCTTTGTTATATAAAAGATAACATCAAGCTACCAGTCTGTTAGGGCAATGCATCATCATAACGATAAATAAATTACTGTCCTTGGTAAATTCAATGAACACCATTTAAAAAGAGGACTGAAGCCAAATAGAAATTACTAATAGAGATAAAGCAGGGAGTTAGCAATGTCCTTTGAAACTGAATATGTGCCTTTAATAGGCATATCAGCCTTCCATGTTTTTAAGAAAGACACATTAGGCACCACTCAATACTCCAAGGAAAACCTTGAAGGGGTTTTATAAAATATGATTTGTCATACCTAGTTTTATTGTGACTATCACGAAGTGTTAACATCATGCTTTAAAATAATCACAACAATAAAATAAATCATACTGGTCCATCAACACACATTTATTCGGCAACTATAATATGCGAGGCCCTGTCAAAGTCTATTCTAGATCTCAAGTCTGCAGTGTGTTCTGTTTTCCTCCAAACAAGTTCTTCAGAATGTTTTAGAATATCAAAAACTCCTAAGTTAATCAAGAGACTTTCTCCTTTTTAAAATTTGTTTTTGAAGTATATTATAATACAGAAAAGGACATATTTCATAAGTTTGCTTCTCAATAAATCTTCAAAAGTTACAACTATAAGACCAACACCCAGAGCATTACATACACCCCAGAAGCTCCTTACTCCCCATGCCAGCCGCTTCACCTCTCCGAGTGACTATTGTGCTTCCTCTAACAAAACAGACAAGCTTTTCTCTGATGCTGCACTTTACGTAATAGAATCATAGGTATGGGCTCTTTCGTTACTGGCTTCTTCCAATATTGTTTGTGGAATTCATCCACATGGCTACATGTAGTTATAGGTTGTTCGTCTTCATTGCTGTATAGTATTCCATCATGAAAATTTTATATATATATATTTTTTTTTTTTTTCCTCTTTTTGGAAATTTGAGTGGTTTGAGTTTCAGGTTATTACAAGTAGTGACACTAGGAACATTGTCATACATATCTTTTCGTGAATATATAAGTATGTAACCAGGAATGGAATTGCCAGGTCATATATCTTTATTGATTTGTAAATACACTTTCAAAATTGAAAAATGGGGGGGGTACAAATAGTAAAAAAATCATTTAAAAGACACCTTTAAAAAACTAAACAAAGTAAGAACTTAGAGGGACCTAACTCTAACCTATTTCTTACCACATTTAGCAATCTGCTATGTATTTATCTAAACTTTTTCTGTGCTATGTGGAATTAATAAAAGCAGAACAACCATGAAAAGTGACAGTCAGGAGTAAAATTGTACCATGTGTTGTGTGAGAATGTTAATTTGCATTTCAAAAATACCTCATCACCAATGTACAGGCAATATTTCTGACATCATAGTAATTGAACTGAGATGCATACACCCCAAGATTGGAAGGCTATTGATATCTTTACCAGTGGATAGCCAACAGCTCAAGAAATGAGTTTACGGACATTTTAAGGTGTTTTCAATGATATCATAATTTGAATTGCACTCAACTATGATAGCTGATGGCTACAGCAGAGTTTTATAATTTTACAGGTCTTTACCATACAAGCATCTGAATGAAAGCACATCTGATTCAAATTCTTGTACACGCACATCACCAGAAAAAAAAAAACAACTTAAATTCATCATCTTTAATTTTCTCAGTGTGCATCCATTTCCAAAGTTTTTTTAAAAACCATTTAAAGCAACATATTTGGCCCTATCTCTTCATGTAAAAAATATATCCATTTTAACAATGAAGGCCTTAAGATAACAACCCAAAAAACAAATCCACTGTGTTCTCTGATTGGCAATTGAATATTTTAAAATATTCCTACCACTCTAAGTGGGGAATAGCCTCACCCTCCTCCCACTATTTAAATCTTGAGTAAACAGTAGCTCTTCTTTGAACTCACTTAGTTCTCTTGCTCCCCTCTACTCCTCTTGGCCTCTACTCTGAAATTTCCTGAAGCTTTTGAAATATTAAAAGAAAATAGCAGATGTCTTACTTTGTCATTTTAGACCAAACAGCAGATACTGTGAAGCATACTTGTGTTTTAGAGAAACTGTTATGGTGTACAAATGGTTAATTCCTCCAAAGTACCCTGAGAAGTGTCTCTCTGACTAAGGTCCCCTGTGCCTCTTTCTCCTGAAGTTACCTGCACCTGCAAATCTTAGTTAAAAAGTACATTTTCCTTTATATTCAAATGTACCGAGTGCTTAAATAGGCCCCACCCTAACCCAAGGGCTTGCTGTGTGTAATCTTGTTTTTTCCTCTCTCCCCAAAAGGAAAGCTTTAAAACATAAATAACATTATTATTGTGATTGATATTCTTGTTTAATAAATAAAGAAAAAAAAAAGGCATAGTGAGGTTAAGTGACTTTCCTAAGACCATGTCCTACCAAAGGCAGAGCCCAGGACCTGATGCCACGCGGAGCGACGTTTCCCTGCCTAACCACCCTGCCCTGCTGTCCCCCAGATGTGTGCACACATATCTCCAAAACACTTCTGATGTACCCACTGCTCCCACACAGGCCTCTCAAGAGCCGTAAGAAACATACATCCGCAACACTCAAGACCTAGGCTGATTACATTCAGGAAGCTCCAAATTCCCCGGCGACTGGTTTGTCCAAGAGCTGAGAGCCCACTGGCCCAGCTGAGCGCCTTAGGACAGGCGCCCCTTTCGGGCGGACGGAAAGCGGGGCGCAGCTCAGGGGTCCAAGGCCGAGAGAAAGACCAGCAACTTGGAGACGAGCGGCAGTTACAGGGCAAGAACAGGCCCGCCAGGGTGCAGGGCAAGCGGGTACAAACACAGCGCGTGGAGCAGGGGCAGCAAAGAAGGCCAAGGCCCATCAGCGGCGCCACTAGCCCGCCGCAGTGCGCCGCCCGCAACCGCAACCGCAACCGCAACCGGGGGAAGGCCCGCGGCGCTGGGGGTCCCTGTGGCCAAGGAACCGCCGCACCGAGGAAGCTTTCCTAATGCGGGCAGGCGTGGGAGCCCTGGGGGCAGGTGGGGACAAAGGCGACCCTGACACGCTGCAAGTGGGGGAGGGGAGAACCGGGGGCAGCGCACTGCAGGTAAAACCCCCACTTAAGTTTTACAGTGGGCCAGCCGCTCAGTGATGGAGCCACCCCGACAAACGCATCATCGGGCCGCTGTGTCGCTGCGTGAGCATCACGGGCTGCATTTACACAACCCAGGTGGTGTCGCCGACCGCTCCTGGGCTACAAGCCTGTATGGCACGCGTCTGCACAAAACCGCATGACATTAAATCAAGCACAAGAGAAAATAATGCCACTGAGGGGCACGGTAAACACAGGATACAAGAGGTTTTGCAATTGTTTTGAGTTTATGATTTCAATTTATTTCTGTAGCTGTGACAATCAGGGTAAGACCAACAGAATAGATACTAGTATTAAGCAGAGAAGAATTGGGGGGGCTAATTGCATAACTTTTTTTCAAGTTTTATTGAGATATAATTGATATATAATATTGTATAATTTGAAGATATACAACATAATGATTTGATAGATGGATATATTACTAAATGATCAGCAACACCAATCCTCCTCAATCTCTTCCAAAATATTGAAGAGGAGGGAACACTCCCAAACTCATTTTACAAGGCCAGCATTACCATGATACCAAAGCCATATAAGGACACTACAGGAAAAACAACAACAGGTCAATATCCCTGATGAATATAGATGCAAATATTCTCAAAAAATACTAGCAAATAGAACACAATAGCACATTTAAAAGACCATACACCCAGCATAGAGAACAGAGTCAATGATATTATAATAACCACGTATGGTGTTAGGTGTATCCTAGACTTACCAGGGTGACCACTTCATTAGGTATATAAAATGTGTAATCCCTATGCCGTATACCTGAATCTAACATAATATTGTATCAACTGTAATTCAAAAATACTTTTTTAGAAAAGATCATACACCATGATTAAGTGGGATTCACCCCTGACATGCAAGGATGGTTTAATATATGCAAATCAATAAATGTGATACACCAAGTTAATAGAATGAAAGATAAAGATCATATGATCATCTTACAGATACAAAGACAAAAGCATCTGACAAAATTCAACATGCATTCATGATAAAATATCTCAACAAATTGAGGATAGAAGGAATAAATTGCAACATAGTAAAGGACGTAGATGCATAACTCTTTATTCATTAGCAGACATTTTAATGTAATAATGACTTTTATTTTCCTACGAAATCAGCAAAGACAGGACTTTGATGATGAACATTCAGACCTAACATCTCAGGTACTGTTGACACACTTACGCGTCGGTAAAGGCATCGGATAACATCTAGAAGGACGTCTACGCTTTCATGGGTACTAGTGGGTAAATATCTGTTTCAGTTCTGGGTCAGATTTAATTTATCTCCTCACCATGGGTCTTATTTTCCTGCTTCCTTGCAATGCCTGGGAAATTCTGGTTGTATTACAGACGTGTGATTTGTACCTTTTGGGGTGCTCGATATCCTTGCATTTCTAAAATATTCATCAGGTTTGTTCTGGGAGCAGTTAAGTTTTTGGAATAGTTGGATCCTTTCAGATAGTCCTGTTGAGACTTCTTTGGCAGGCCCAGGCAGTGTCCATTCTGGGGCGTATCACCCCTCCCTACCAAGACAAGACCTTTCTGCCTGTGTGTTCTACCCAACGCCCCACGAACCATAAGTCTGACCGGTGGGAACGGGCGCTGTCCCCAGCACTGTGTGCATGTCTGGCACTTTCACCTCTAATTCTTTTAGACTTTCTTTCCCCCGTCTTGGGTAGTTTCTTCACATGCATGTGCTGATCAGTGCTTGGTGGGATCCTTTGTAGATCTTTGGGGTTCTCTCACTGTAAAGCTCTCTCCTCGCGGGTGCTCTGTCCTGCAAACACCGGTCACCGTGGTCTCCGGGTGCACTCAGCTTTCTCATCAAAACACAAAGTTCACCGGGTTCTGCCTGAGCTTCCGCCCCTCTCACTCTTGAGACGGCCCCATGGCTTGGAAATCCTCTGAAGACAGTAAGCTGCGCGGCTCTCGTCATTTGTCCCCTCTTAGAAATCTGTCTCTGGCTGCCTGTTGTCCAGCGTTTCAGTAATTTCCCCCCTTATTATTGTTGCTACTTCAGGCATGAGGATAAATCAGGTCCTTGTTATTCCTTCTTAGAATCCGAAGTACTCTGTATTTGGTTTTAAAAGAGAAGAAAAAGAAAATCTATATCTAGCTATCTATCCGCACTTGCACCTGTGTGTGCATTTGTATTTTAAATCTGAATTCCCATGTGGAGCTTTGTTTTCATCTCAAAGACCGTTAGAGCTTTTCCGATGAGGCCACTAAAGCTACTTAAATCAGCTGCTACAATCACCTCCTGTTCGGGGATCAACTTTCGCAATCTTTTCTCTTTGTGAACTTGACAGTTGTTTCATGCTGCTCCAGAGAGGAGAACCGGGGCCTAGCTTAGAGTTTGGAGCAAGCACCTCTGGGATGTGCTGGAGGAGAGTCATGTGGTGCCACGCTAAGCATCACACAAAAATGCCAGGATTCTTATCCCCGAGACACCCTAGGCAACTGTCCCACAGAGATGGGGAACCCTCCTCCCAGTCTCTTTGCTCCAAACCTTCCTAGACTCATTACCAAATAATTGGTCTAGAGACTGCATTTTCAGATGAAACATCTTGTGCCCCCCTCCTTGCCACACCTGAATTCCTCCCTATATTTACAGTACAGTAATAATTTGTGTATTTTAAATACCCTTAGTTCTTTTGGGTAAAAGGATATTTCCCATATGTACAATATTTTCTTATGAATAATGTAAAACCCATTTTTCCCAGGTGAAAGGGAGATCGTAACTGTCAAAAATTTGAATCTATGATCGCAACACACATAGACACTATTTTACTGCTTTCCAACAGAACACATTTAGGTTTCCCATGTGAAACATATCAATTTACCTTTAACAGTGTAATTGGAAATTTTATCTCCTCCTGTTTATCCCTTCCTTCTTAATTTTGGTTCCCTTTTATCTTTTACCCATTTAACTTTAGTTTGCATTGGAAATAGATTTACTTCATTTGTACCAGACTATCCTCTTCAGCCCTTCAGCTTATTTATCCATCTCTGGAGGGCCTCTGTATCTTTGCACTCAGTGTCTTTATAGAAAAGTACTGGTAACAACTGAAGATTTTTGTTTTATTTAGCTTGCTTTTTTCCTAATCCATTAATAATTGCCTAGTAGGCCCATAAAACTGAAAAACTGAATAGCACAGCCTTATTTGTTTTACCCATAGAGAAATAAATCTACTTATAAGATTTAATCCTACAATCCGATAAGAAACTTATCCAAATGTCATTGACTTCCAACTGTGAAGTCAATTCAATTTAGGAAGATTATGCACCATCTTTCACGAGAAAAATCTTTTTCACTTTTGGATTTTTAAGAGTATTATCAATAAATATAAATTTAAAGCTCGCTTAATGTCAGATTCAACAGATCAAACAGATCATCCCAGATTCATGTTATAGAAGTTTCTAGACAATGTAAGAATGTGCATGTGTGCGCTTTGGATATTATTTACAAAGGAAATGGAATGAATGTAAGATGATCTTTTCTTTTTTGGTGGACAGATGAATCAGTGGATGAATAGAATTGGAAAACAGTGTACTAAATTACCTTACTACAGAAGGCAGTACACCAACAATTTGAATAGATTTACATGAAAGCAGATATGCAGCAGATTTAGTTTTTACCACAATCTTTACTACTGACTAAAGTGGCAAACTCACTCTTGTGAGGTTACAAAAAGGCAGATAAGTTGCCAGTGACGAGGCCTGACAAACAGTGACTCTAACAATTATGGGTAATAAGCATAGATTCTGGAAATAATTAAAGAATTATTTAAGACCTGTCAAAGTAAGTTTGAAATTAGGGAAATCAGAATCAAAGATTAACTGGATAATATTTACAATGTTTTATTTTTTTTTAAAAACATATCTTTTATTGATTTCAGAGACGAAGGGAGAGGGAGAGAGAGATGAAAACATCAATGATGACAATCGTCATCGATCGGCTGCCTCCTGGACGCCCCCGACCCGGGATCAAGCACACAACCCGGGCCTGTGCCCTGACTGGGAATCGAACCGCCATCTCCTGGATCCTAGGTCGATGCTCAACCGCTGAGCCACGCCTGGCCAGGCACAATATTTTATTTTTCTGTGTTTATCTTGCCTTTATTTTTCTTATTGAAGTATAATTGATATATAACACTATACTAGTTTCAGGTGTACAACATAATGATTTGATATGTGTATATATTGTGAAATGATCACCACAATGGGTCTAGTTAACATTTGTCACCATAGAGTTACAAATTTGTTTTCTTCTGATAAGGACTTTCGAGATCTACCCTCTTAGCAACTTTCAAATATATAATACAGTATTCACTGTGGTCACCAAGCTGTACATTACTTCCCCTTGACTTATTTATTTTATCACTGTAAGTTTTTTACAATATTTTAAAGCATACGAGCCTAAGTCACAACTCAGAGGTGGAAAATTAATTTCATTTTATTTTTATTTTTTAAACAAGAACTTCTTAATGGTTAGAGAGCCAATGTGTTCAGAAGAGAATTTAAAAGGGAGATGGCTCATGAAGTAAGGAATTTCCTTTGCGTCATAAATGTGACATTAGATAAGTTAATATGTGTTTAAGTTTAAGGTCATGTAAAATGAGCCAATTCTATACCCTTTCTACTCCAAAGATGGCATTACTGGCACAGCCTCTCTAGGCACACACATCTATAAGACACACATTACGCTCAACTCAAGACATGCACACCTATATACTACTGCACATTCCACCAAAACCCCTAGCAACCTAGTAGGCTTCCCTCTTAGTTGTTCTTGAAATGGTAAGGGAAGGCACGACCCGGTCCATCTCCACTCTCTTGTACACAACCCCCTAATAACCACAGCATTCTTCTCCAAAGGCGGTACGCAAAGGCAGGCAGAAGCAATGAGAGAGTTGGAGTAATTTGTTCACAAGGGCATTAAACATACCCCTGGAGTCATAAGAAGCCCTTAACATGAAAGTTAGTAAAACGTTGAGAAAGAGATTGAATTAAAACCTTTAAAATTGGAATTACTAATGATTGTACTCATGATCAATGAGGTGGTTTATTTCCAAGATGCTTATTTAATCCTAATAGTTTAATCTGTCAAAAACAGCATACAAAAAATGGTAAAATAGAATATAATCCCCAGCTATGTGTATGATTGTGCGTTTCTGTCTGAGTACCTTAGAAAGTGGACATGAGACAAAGTTTCTTTTAAGATTGTAATCTTAGCCCAGCCGGTGTGGCTCAGTTGTTAAGCATCAACCTAGGATCCAGGAGATCGTGGTTCGATTCCCGGTCAGGGCACAGGCCCCATCATTGACCTTTCTCTCTCCCTCTCCCTCTCCCTTCCTCTCTCTGAAACCAATAAAAAAAATTGCAATCTTAATCACATAAATTTTCTGCTGAAAGTTATTTTTCATATATGTTTAAATTATTCAGTAGGAGCTCTTATAAAAAGGATTGTGTAATCAAAAGGAATTCCTGCTGTTTATATTAAAATGCTTGTTATGCTTCTCTATGAGTTTTCCAGGGGCACTTTTTATTTGCTTCCTGGTAAACGTCTATAAGAGGGTGACAAACTATCACTATTTTACAAATATTTGTTTCAAGACTGTGAAGAAAGCATAATGAGTGGGAAAATAAAACAAACAGAATAAATAAGATGGCATGAAACTCTGATATGTGTTGCCACCATAAATGAAATATGTATTCAATGAGTCCATAATTACTATGATTGAAAAGGTAATATACATAGAAAGCTATTTTTTTTCTTTTTTTTTGGTTGGTTCCTTAAACTCCCTTTCATTGGACTTGAGTGTCAGGAACCCAACCCCAATCCCTTTCAATGGTAATGGTTGGTAATCACAGAACAGCATAGCTCTCTCCAAATGAATCACTCTCAAAAATCAACTCAACCTCCCCAAAATCCAAATTTTTCATACTCTTAATATGGGTAGATCATCTAACATATTCTTGGCTATTTCCTTTGAAAACTTGTATCTGGATTACCATAGCCATTGGAATGTGTCTTCTATCCAAGATTCTTTGTATCTGGTGTCTCAGTTGAAATTCTGATCTAATACTTTTTCACATATATTTATACACATTATTGTAAAGTAGCACTACATAGACAAACAATTATTTTCATGTCAATGGCTAGGAAGTACTTATCTACCCACATATTTACCATTTGAAAAGTTCTTCATTCTTTCCTAAAGATCTGAACTTCCATGTGTTATCATTTTCTATCTGCCTGAAGATATTGTATTTTTCATTCTATAATTATTATTTTTATAGTTTCTATTTCCCTGCTGAGATTTCTTATCTTTCCATTTGTTATGAGCATATTTTTCTTTACATCCTTGAGCATAGTTATAGTAGTTGCTATAAAATCTTTGTCTGATACTTCCAGCATCTGAGTTTTCTTAAAGTTCAGGCTCTGATAATTGTCCTCTACATAGAAAGCTTTAAAAACCTATTGGTATACTCCAGAATAAATAACTTAGCTAAGGTAAAATTACTCACTTTTTCAATAGAAAATTCAGGGAAATTTTTTCAATCAATGTCATCTTTTTTATTCTTGTTGGTATGCATATCCATTGTCCTAAGTCTCAAATTGGAAAGAGAGTACATTTCCCACTTAGAAGGAGCCCTGTTAAAGTGGCATTAGCTCCTTCATTTCTAATGAACTATTGGTAGAATTGATATCAGAGAAGTTCAACAATACCAATAATTACGTAAAGCAGAATGATACAGCGCCCACCCTCAAGAAGCACACACACCTACTTGCCACAGTGCATCTTAGCAACAGTAGCGGTCGGTCCCCGAGCACAGTGGCGGCTGGCTCAGGGCACTGTGACTAACATGCCTCCATTTCTACCTCACAGTAGTAGAGTTCCGCATCCCCCAAATTCTATTCTATGCCACAATCTTTAGAGTAGATGTTCCCTGGGCTTTCTTTCTAGTCTAAGTGGATTTCTCCCAAAACACTTCTAATATATACGATGAAATACCACTCAGCCATAAGAAAAGATGAAATACTGCCATTTGCGACAACATGGGGGGATCTTGAGAGTATCATGCTAAGGAAAATAAGTCAGACAGAAAAAGCCAAGAACCATATGATTTCACTCCTATGTGGGATATACAACTGAAAGCACCAAATGAACAAACAATCTAAACAAAAACTCATAGACACAGACCACAGTGTGGTGGTTACCAGAGGGAAGGGGGTGGGGGTAGTAAAGGGTAAAGGGCCCAAATATGTGGTGACAGAAAGAGATCTGACTTGGGGTGGCGGGCGCACAATGCAATATACAGATGATGCATCACAGAACTGTACACTGGAAGCCTACGTAATTTTATTAACCAATGTCAGCCCAATAAATTAAATTTAAAACAATTAAATTTAATTGTGAGCGACATGTGCATTTCAGAAAGATGGATAAAAACAAATAAGAGAATTCTTTTCCAGCCCACTTAGTCTAGTTCAGGGTTGTGGGTGCTGGAGCCGCTTGCTGCAGGTCAGGGCACAAGTCAGGGGCCCGGCTGGACGGGACGTCCTTCCCCCGCAGAGCACACTCACTCACACTGGGACCGTGAGGACACGCCAGTGCACACACGTGAACATGCACACCTTTGGGAGGTGGAAGGAAACTGGGGGGCCTGGAGAAAACCCACACAGACATGGGGAGAAGGCACAAGTGTCACACAGACAGCGGCCCTGGTCAGGAATCCATTGTTTTTCATCAGTGTTATAATGAAATGACGTTGAGTTAAATGACATTATTCGAGGACCAGCTATACTTTATTCAAAATCACGCAGATAATAAAGGTGGAGCTGGAATTCAAACTCCCTGGGTGTCTTACTCAAGAGAACCAGCACTTAATCACTCTTACACTGTTTGTTGTCCAAATGCAACTACAGGTATACTGGTTGTGAGTCCATTTCTGATGGCCTATATAAGGCTAAACAGAATATACTGGGGGTAAGGTAGAAAATTCGAGAACCACAGAATACCCTAGAAACTAATTAGTCACTAGAGACTTTAAGTAAGGGGTCTTAAACTAAGCTTCTGGAAGGTGGCATGAGAAAAAGTAAAAAATTCAGGTAAGGACCGGTATCTGGCCACCATGAGTGGTGCTTAAAGGAGCTTTAAACAGCAGGCCCAGCATGTGACTCATCGGTCATGTGACGATGGCACTTTAGTTCCAGTCTCAGTCGTGAGTTTAATGTATGTCTGTGTGAAGTCAGGCAGCGAAATATTCTTAGGTTAATCTAGACATTCAGATCACTGATATCCCCCTTATGTCTAAGTATTTAGATGATCTATTATTGATACAAGTTCAAGATTCACATCACTCACTTGCCTAACTTTAATCTCTGTGAAATCTTTATAATGCCTTGGCTAATTTCAGAAAATGCAAAAGCTTCAGTTTTTGTATGTTACAAGAAAATCCCTTCTTATTTTACTTAGAAAAATATATTCCTCATTGGAGCACTACTAAAAGAGAATTTGACATGCTTTGGGAGCTTTCTTGAAAATGTTGAGATATGGGAGAAATAGCTCAATAAATTTTTTCCCATCTTTAAAGCTGCACTTGAATAAATGAAGCTATTCCTAGTCATTAATCTTGCCACCATCACAGATACCAATGTAGCAATCAAATGTTCCTTGTCAAAATAGATTCGATTATGTACCTATACAAACTTTTCACCCATAACACAAAAATATCACTTAATCCAGGTAAATTTTGAATTCTATAGAGTAGAATTACATAGTGTGTTAGAAAACCTTCTTACAGTTGAGCAACTCTAAAAGCTCTGAAAACTTTCCTATTCCACGCCTCTCGCGGAATGTAAACGGATCATAGATGTCAATGAGAAAAGCCAATTTTATTTTTATGCAGGTGCACCACCGTATGTTTGTTACAAGTCCATTGCCAACACTAGAGGTCTGTTGCTATTCGACTCATTTTCCAGGCTTTCTAAAAGAGAACTTTGCTCATGGGTTCAGTATTGCTACAACTTAATCACTTGATCAGGTTCTGAGAAGACACAAAGCAAATAATGCTTTACTGGACAACACGGGGAAAGTTAATGAAAGGTCAGGGAGGGAGATGACATAGAGCAGGACCCCGCAGAGGAAAAAAGAGTGGCACTTCTTACATTTAGTCCTGATATATCCTGGAAACGAACGATACAACTCCCATGAGCTGCATGCAGATCAGGGCATTAATCTCTAGCAAAATGGTTTATGTTATAGGAACCCACAAACAGATTTCCTTCAACTGCAGTAAATCAAACACGGTGGGTAGTTTCCGTTTGACTGATGGGTATACATGTCAGGGGCAGGAGGGCAGTGACATATGGAAGAGCAATAAATATATTTTCTGACAATTCAGCAGCCCTGTTCCATGCCGCTGAAGGAAGACAGAAGACTTCAGGGGAAATGCAGGCCTGTCTCTATCAGCTGTCGCGCCGCCGAGGCCGCAGCTCCGAGGTGATTTGGTGTTTTGTGGGGCAGCCTGCACATTTAGTCTTAATAAAGGTAGATCCCGAAAGCAGAGAATCAATAGTCCTCTCAGAACAGTGTTAGCATTTTCCTTCCAATTATGGCATTCTCCCAATAACTTAGATTTCCTTTAATGACAGTGATTTGGGACATCTTTTGATTCTGTGACCCAGTGCCAAACCAAATCTTCCTAAAGCTTCTGTTCTCTGTACAGTGCAGTTTATGTGCCTTCTGGCTGCACAGTTTCCCATTTCTAGTGGGAAGAAAATCAGGGACAAATGTATCAGAAGGTATTGTTACAATCCACGTCCAAGATATTTTTAGATATTTGATTCTGAAACACCTTGGCACTTATCAAGCCTGATTATCAACGGCTATTATGATTCTTTCTAATAGGCAAAATGCACGAGGTATTAAAATGTAAACATGAGTTGTTATCAACTTGACTTACGTGGCTTCTAATTCCTTCCGAACATCTTCTGTCAGGTACCAGAGGACACCGGGAATCCCAAGTGTTGAGTAGACTGGCACATGGTTCAGAATGGGTCTCGGCCAACTCTGGGGCCAGGGTCCCAGTATAGCGGGGTATAAAAATTCACATGGTCCAACCCCATTTCGTGGGCTTGGACTGGAAAGACAGAGTTCTGGGTGTGCCACAGAAGACAGCTCCAACCAGAGAGCCGGTCATCACTCACACAGATGTGTGTGGCAAGTCAGCAATAAGGGACAGGCAAGTTATCAATTTTGAGAACCAAGAAAAAGAAGCATGGCAGAGACGAATGCTGTATCAGGGGGAAAGCCATGGGAGGCTCTTCAGTCATGCTTCTGGAAGCTGCGTCTGCTTGCTGAAAACATATCCTCCAGCCTCCTGATTGCACTGAAGAGAAAGGAACAAATCCGGCTTGGCCTCACACTCATTCAAAATCTGATACCTAAAATGTAGGAAAACAGGGGAGTCCTGTCCAATAGAAAAAGAAGTCAAGAAACTGAAAATAACATTTTTGTCTACCACTAATTTTCTTTATGACCTGGGGTCAAACACTTACTGCTTGTAAGTGTTTATTTCTAACATGACTTGATTGTGAAAAAATTAAACGGACAATGGTTCTAACTCTTAACTTCTGACTTTCTGACTCTACTAGCTATTGAGCAGATACGCTTACAACCACATCTTTAAATTTAGCTGTTGTGTTATAATCACAATCCATAATTAACAAAGCATCCATGCTTATAAATTGTTAAGTAGTCTCAATTTTACAAAAGATATCTCAAGACTGAAATTTGATATGAATTACAAGTGCCTTTCTGCAATATATATCTAATATTCAAATATTTTAAAAAAACAGAAATTGTAAAAAATATACCTTATAGAAGTTATGAAATTTGACAGAATAGACAAACCTAAAGAGATAACTCCACATTTCATTCATATATTCATCCATTCATTCAACAGCCTTTTATTGAATGAAGAACATGAGCCAGATATTATATGAAATGGCTCAGGATAGAGCAGCGACTAAGAATGGCATGGCCCCCACTTTGGGGGGAAATTGAAATCAGGTAGAAAACATTCATACTGTCATTTTTAAATGTCTTATGTAGAATAGTCCCTTTCTTTATAAAACCTTCAATCTAGCTGCAATAAGATGTTAAACAAGTAATTACATGAATGCTTTCACTCATGACAATGTTAACAAAGGAGGAGTGCAAGTAGCAGGGAGGAAATAATATAGTGGAAATAAACCCACTCTGGGGGTCAAAGAGTGCTTTTCTTTATTTGTTTTGTTTTGTTTTTTACTTTATTTTTTACTTTTATTTTAAAATTACAGTTGACATTCAATATTATATTAGTTTCAGGTGTACAGCATAGTGGTTACACCTTTATATACCTTACAGAGTGATTCCCCCTGCTAAGTCCAGTACCCACCTGGCACCATAGTTACTACAATATTATTGACTGTCTTCCCTATGCTGTACTTTACCTCCCCGAAGGGATGTTTTTCTGAAGAAGTAACTTTATCCCATGAGATGAAAGAGGAAAATTTTGTTTCTTAAAAGTGAGGTAAGGGACTGAGGTGGGGGGAGAATGCTTTGGGTGGGGAGCATGTGCAAAAGCCTGAAGCAGAATGGATTGTGGAACATTGGGAGAACCGAAGAACTCTTAAGTCTGCCGGAAAGTAAACGAGGGCTAGAATGGCACACAGCCTTCTCCTACAGCTATTCAAAGGGAAATTTTCTTGGAAAAATATTCTTTTTTAATATTGCCTGGTTAGTATGACACTGGCAGGGAAATCACATCGATTGTGAGAACCTTACCTCAACGTTCTAAGGCAGTTCCAAACATCACATTTACAGAGTTCACATGCTAAAGAGCAAAGAAAACAAATCTAAGGTTCCTAGCCCAGATTCTGACTCACATATTTTAGTTTGCCTCATGCAGAGGCTTAATCAGGCAGCTGAACACAATAAGGAATTCAGCTTATTTTTTGAGTCATCTTGAATAATAATAAATTATTTATAGACAGGGAAATAAGTGAATCTCTCAGACACTGTATCACGAATATATATACCCTTTATATAAACAAACTATTTGTAGGATTTACCCTAAAATTTCCTAAGATGTTCCAAGGTTTACGCTTTTAGACAAGATACTAGCAAATCTGGATTCATTGATGAGCACTGGCGTAAGAAATAAAGCAGTGCTCCATCAGAGCAGCAGGTGCTTCTGGATCATTCTGTTTCCTAGCAAGTCTAGCAACCTTAACCGCTAAGACATGAATTTACACCCATTGTTTACAGGAAGTGCAAGCTGGAAACATGCAGCCATAAATTGATAGGAAAACAGGGCACCTTAAGTGTAAACCTTTCTTTCTGAGGTTTTTAAGCTTCCCATTTCAACTGCATTAAGTTTAGCTATATTTCCACCTCTTCGCCTCACAGTTTTGTTCTGATTCATCCATCTATCAAACACTGATAAATGAATGAGGTAAATAAATTTGTTAGTTTATTTTTTGTGTAGTACACTGTCACACTGTATAAACTATGGGTTCTAATTCCAATTCTGCCTCTAACATTATTTTTATTCGTTACATATTTTTTTCAGAACCTGGGGCAGAAAGTTCAGACTTCAAACAAATAACAGTAAACCTCAATCTAACACGTATTTTAGATTCAGCCTGTAAAGTTTGGGAATACATTTTTATCTGCTTTTTATTCTCATTATCTCAGAGAGATTAGATAAAAAATAAAACCTAATTTAGATCCCGTGTATAACAACATATTAAAATTGCAGTTTAAACCAAGACACCAATGCACAATAAATGTCAAGTTCCAAAGTGGGGTATCAGATGACTACATGCAGAAATTATAAGTGAAAGAGAAGTACTGAAGTACTTTTCAAGTCTTGGAATCATATGAGAAATCCAAAACACTACTGATGCCTGGATTCCATTCCCAGGGATTCTTACTACATTCACCTAGGGTGTGGTCTGGGAATTGAGAGTTTTTAAAAGCTGCCTAAGGGATTCTAATGTTCAGAACCACTATTTTAGCTAATGGTAATGATTTGGAGAACATTAAGGGGTCACACTTTCCAGATGATTAAACACTATAGTTCAATAAATATTTGTTGAATTGAATCAATAACATGATGCTTCCAATCGTTAAGTCTAGTGAAATATTAATGTAGAATTATGTTTAAACTGTTGAAATAGGGGTTTAAATATACCTCAGCTGATCCTGCTTAGGGACTTGCTAGGTATAAAGTCAGCTGTCTTTATGGAGTCTTTTCCCATAAGAATTCCAAAACTATAGCCAATTCTGTTATTTCTTGAATCATAATACTGTAGGTTTAAAAATGTCTAGATTGGTTATAATTTGACCCTGTTTATGAACTTTTATTAAAGTCTAAAAATAGTGTTTTTGAAGTAAATGTCTGGAAGTTCCATTTCCAAAACAGATCCTACCTATTAAATTTGTGGGTGCTGCGTTACAGAGAAGTAAGGGGCGTTTTTCTGATAGGGATCACAAAAGAACAGCTCCAGGTCAGAATTGGGGGGAGAGCGTGAAATTGCTAGCAACGCCTGCTACCTGAGCGAGCCCAGTAAATCGAGTCAGGCCCTTTCCCTTCAAGCCTTCTACAACGTGCTCTGCACCCCTCAAGCATGCGTCCGTGCGCGTGTGCATGTGGGTTCTGCTGTCACCTTTCTCATTTTGGCAAAACCAGGCTTTTTACTTAGTCTTTTTGCTCCTTTCCTACTGAATGGCCTTCAGTTTGACTTGTTTCTTACATACCAAACAACTTGAAAACTGTACTCTGAGGGACGCTGTATGGTAATAAGGTTGAGGGCAGACAGAGCAGCAGTGTGTTAACGAGAAAGCAGTAAAATATGTATATATATATAAATATATAACTACATATACACAAATATATGCATAAACAGATATATATATAACTGTCATGTACCAGCTTTACTAGACAGATTGTGTATAGTTGTGCTTTTTCATAGCCACTAACAATATTAGTTCTTTAATGGTCCTTCTGCTTGCAATATTACAGATAAATCGCTGGGCTCTCAATTCTCAGAGAACACAAGGCTTTTAAGTCTTAGTTTTCATTTGAAGGAACAGTTGACTTATGCTATCATTGATTAATTCTTACCTCTCAGTGAGGGAACTGAGTAGTTTCTTAGCTGGTTGATATTTGACAAGACTGCGCCCATTGTCTAATGACACTGCTCGAAGACCAATAAAAGACCTCAGTGTCTGCTTCAGTTGAGATATATGTATTACTATTCATATTAAGAAATTCTTAAAATTGCATCTCATGAAATTATTATGTTTCTAGTATAGCGATACCACAATACTCTAGAAAAATCTAAATGTAAGGCTGAGAAAACAACACATTACAAATTGCTTGGTGCAAAAATCACCATAACATTTGTTAATAATTATTCATTTAAAGCCTTTATTTTCTGCATCCACCTCACCACAGCCCTGCTTATTCATAAATAAAGGCTAGGGCAAGGGCTATGACTAGCTAAAAAGATGCTTTTTCTCCAGCCAGAGTCCTCCTAGGATTCAGGAGGGGTGACATGTTCCTGGAGTCTGGCAAAGCTAATAAGACTACGTGGAAAGGGTTGGAGAGGTGAGAGAGAAGGAGCCTATTGATTCCACAGCTTCCATCCTGATTTGCCTGACAGATCCGGTCAGGCAAAGTGCAGAAACTCCTGAAGCTAAGCTCAATAATATCTACAGGGATATCTTAGTTAAGTAAAAGTATAGTCAACAGATAGAAGAATAGTAGCCTATAAGGAGGAAGCAATTACTCTTACTCTTAATTAAACAATTCTAATACCAAGTGCTAATTCTAGCACTTAATAATTTAACTCCTCTGAGCCTCAGATTACCACTAGCAAAGTAGAGAGGAGCTGCTGAGGAGACTGAGAGGTATGTAGTCAGGTTAAACTGTTAGCAACGATAGGCAAGACATTTACTATATTTCAACTATGACACAAGAGCTGAGAAGATGAAGTTAGAAAGGCAGGCCCTGCACTCAAGAGGCTTTAGGGGTGGTAAGGATACAGCCCTTCAATCCATTATAATAGAATATGGGAATCAGTACGATTACACCGTGCAGTGGGCGGAGAGCGGAAGGGAGTCTGGAAATGCCAAGAATCAGGGAACTCCTCGCAAGGAATATAATCTTGGGCCGAGACTTTAAGGATTCAAACATGCACTTATTAGAAACAGGAACATAGAATGACAGAAAGAATAATGGTGTGAATGACATGAAGAGATAAGAGTGCTCTTAGCAAGAGGTTTGTAGCAAGAGGATACCAGCAAGCAATTATAGAAAATTAAGTTGACCGGGTAGGCAAGGGCCAGAAAGTGAAGAGACTGGTTTGTCATGCCAAGAAATTCTGTTGTTGTTTTTCCCCCTAAAGGTGATGAGAAGCCAATGACATATTTTGAGCAAAGCGTGGATGTTGTGTTTGTTCTAGAAAGAACATTCTCCAGAGATTTTGGAGGGTAGACTGAAGAGGGGTAACATTAAAGAAGAGAGAACAGCAAAGAGAGATCCTACAATGGGTAGGATCTGGTGAGAGTTGGGCAGTAGGGATGGAGACAAAGTGAGTAGGTCAAGGATTTACTTATGGAGCAGAGTGAATAAATATATGGACTAACCGGGTATGGCAGATCTGGAAGGACTTCTGGCCTGGCACTTGGACAGCTGAATGGATGGTAGTTGTTACCCACCAATATAAGAAATTTCAGAAGAAGTATATAGAATAGGACGGCGATCATAACCCCCCAGAACATGAGGTATTCAGGAGACACTCATCTGGAAACATAAAGCATCTGGGAAAGAGTTTGCACAAATAGATAGTCGAGAAATTGTAGCTTGCCTTCCTTTTGCATCAAGAAGAACTGTCATTAAGCTGCTGAATCCATGTAATTAAAACTTTTAAGCAACATTTGGTCTCCTTTCATGGAGTCTTTCCTGTAGATTTGGAGCATGAACTTCCCTTCATCTAGATGGTCCTGCCTGACCAATCCACCTGACTCTTTTCAACCTTCCAGTCTTGCTTTGAATATCTCCTAAGTCAGGCCTTCTACAGCCATGGTAAGAAATAGTCCCCCTCCCAATTTAGTACATATCACATCTTCTTACTAATGATCTTCATTTAAAAATTTTCAAATAAGTAACTCACATTAGTTTCCTTGCCTTTAGCATTAAATTCCATTCTAAGGTCTACGTTGCATAAATGAACAACTGAATAAAGCCAGTAGGCTCTGTTTAGCTTTGAAGTTAACTACCCAATTTGTGGATATAAAAATTCCTTAGCCTACCACAGAGGTGTTGCGGGCTCGGTTCCAGGCCGCTGCAGTTAAGTGAATATCACAATGAAGTGAGTCACATGAATTTTTTGGTTTTCCAGTTCTATTTACACTATACTGTATTCTAAGTGTGCAATAGCATTGTGTCTGAAAAAACAATGCACATACCTTAATTTAAAAATACTTTATTGCTAAAAAAAAAAAAAAAAAAAGCTAACCATCACCTGAGCATGTTGCAAAAATGATGCCATAAAAGGTTGCCACAAACCTCTAATTTGTCACAAAATTTTTAAAAAATGCAGTATCTGTGAAGCACAACAAAACTAGGTATGCCTATACATACATTTGCAAAATCCACACTGCTTTCAGTTTTTGCGTATTTCACTTCTTTACATCTCAGAATAAGGCAGGAAGGAAGAGAAAGTTCTTAAAACACAAAACTGTGAACACAGTCCCTTTCACAATAATAATGAATGCCTGTGGTTTGTACACCACCCCATGACAAATGTCCTGATGATTAGAACCCTAACAAAAATTATGAGCCAGCAAGGAAATATCTCCACAATACCATCAGCCAGCTCAATGTGTCTAGAGCAATGCGAGTCAAGACAATCCGACTTGAGCATCTATTATAGGCAAACTAGTGTGCCATCCTTGGCAGGTGATGAAAAAACGACTAAAAGCACGGTATCTTCCTTAAGTGAATTTACAATTTAGTAATGAACATGCGAAAATTATAAATAACTAAGCTGTATGGCAGAATGTGAAACAAGCTACGAGACCCGGTGAAACACAGCACCGTCGGTAGCCAGAAAAGGCCTTTCCCAAGTCAGCAATTTGCTTTCTTAAAACACGGTGGCATCATTTCTAATTCAAGCACAGACAAGGCAACAAAGCAGGGAGTAGGGGAGCAATGCATGGCTTGGGAATTTGACACTATCCTTGGAAATACACAGCACAGAGTGGAATGCAACCACAGGATCAGAAACCACAGGAAAGGTGCATGGCTTTTTAGTGCGTGTTTGAAATCCATCTTTTCTTCGTCAAATTTTGTGACTTTTTAAAGTGACTGTATGAAAGTGGTTTTGATCAAATGTAACAGTGACTTAAGAATATATTTTTAAAGAAAATCTTTAGTCTACCTAGCTGAGGCTAAGTTACTATATATACCACCATGCTCTGTTTTCCTTCCGAGTCTGTTTTAACTCTCAAATACACAGAAAAGAGCCATAATGTCTGCAACCGGAGAGATTACATTTGAGATTTTTATACTCCATAGACTTTTTAATGCTGGCCTTATTACATAAGGAATTAGAAACAAATCAATGGCCAATTCGTTTCCCTTAATGAAGCAATAAGAAAGAGGAGTCTGGGCAAAGTAAATAGAATCTGAAGACATTGAATGATGATAAATTAAATGAGACTGTAATGATACAGTCATCTTTCTCACCAATTTCAGAATTCAATCGTTAGACCTATTCTTCCTTGAATTTTCTCCATGTGGAATTTTAATACATCAGAAGACATTTAAAAACCTAAGACAGAATATTCTATAGGAAAATTTTTAAATCATATTTCTTCTATAACCTAGTTATTCTCAGGCCAAGATTTATAATAATACTTATAACTCCTATGACAATTACTTTGAGATTAACTTCAGTGTCTGCATTCTTCCACATATATTAATTTGTAATGTAACCTTTTAATGCAGTTATTTGATCATAAAATAGATTGTTTTATTTTCATAATATTAATTATACTTACGTATATCAATAATATTTCCTTATTTCTATGAATTCACTATTATTTTATATAAATTGGAAGCATTTACTGGTGTCATTGTCTCCATTCTGTCAATCAACAGTAGCAAGACATAGTATTTAGAACTTCACTGATCATTTTTCTCACACTTTTATTAGTGCATTCAGTCCTCAAGAGTCCTATATTACTGACGAAGGATATAATCATTGCAAATTAAATGAAATTGCCCATTTGTTTGTAAAATATACATCATAAAGAAATAATTTACCTAATAAAATTGAATGTTGTCTACAATGAATTAAGATAATGAACCAGATTGAAGATAAAGGAATTACTTCTGTAGACATATTGATTTTTAAATGACTCTGCTCTTTAGTATCATTCTTTTCCCCCTTGATTCATTTTGTGCCATTAAAAAATTCTTTAGCCCTGGCTGGTGTTGCTCAGTTGGTTGGAGCATCCTTCCATATACTGAAAGGTAGCAGGTTCAATTCCCCGTCAGGGCACATACCCAAGATGCCAGTTCATACAGGAGGCAACCAATCAATGTTTCTTTCTTTCCCTCTCTCCCTTCCTCTCCCTCTAAAATCAATTTAAAAAATTTTAATTTTTAAACAAATTTTAGGGTTTTTTCAAAAAACATTAATTTATAATGGTAAAATAAATGACTTGGAAAATGTCATGCCTAAAATTACAACTGTTGGGGTTTTCAACACACTGCAATTTACCAGTTCTATTCTACTCAAGATTATTCAGCACCTCTGACTTCTGTTGGACCCTAATGGATACTATTTTCTAAATTTTGAGAAAGTATCAGCCTTTTCAGTATTTAAAGTCACTTGCTTCCATTTCCACAACAGCTTTAGATTTTTCTTAACAGAAAATGAAAATCTTTCTTGTATGTACTTAGGTTTCTCTTTTCTTTACTCCAAACATAAAGAGGGAGCATCAAAGGTCTTCTTTATGTGAAACACAATTTAAGGTGAAATAGAATTAAAGGTGAGGCCTGTTCCTCCTACCTTGGGCAAGTTCTTTGTAGAAATGTAGACCCTCTGGTCCCCAAATTTGTGCCTGATCAAAGATAAAATTTAATACTACAACAGGAAAATTGTATCTTTAATTAAAGAATGGCTGTGTGCTTGAAATGGGCTGACCTTCATTTAAGGCAATAATTATGTTAGTTTCTTTTTCACAACTGACAAATGCTCCATAATGCTCATTCACTTCCATCTTCCCCATAAATAAAGTGGTCCTACAACTAATTAAAAAAATAAAAACAATATTAGGAAAAGTAGGCAAAAGATGTGAACAGGCACTTCACAGAAAAAGAATTTCAAATGGCTACTAAACATATGAAGATGCTGAACTTCACTCAAAAGAGGGGAAAAAAGCTAATTAAAATGACATCAATTTTTACCTTTTTTAAAAACTTAAGGCTAGTTGGTACACAGTATTATATTAGTTTCCATTATAAACATGCTCATACACTGTGAGTGAGAATGCCAGGACGGAGAGCCCCTATGGAAGGCAATCTGGCAATACCTATCTAATTCGGACATACATATGCCACTTTACTAAGCAATACACCTCTGGGAAGCGATTCTACACATATACATGTGCACATGCAAAATGAGATGCAAACCAGGTGTTTCAGGTCATTATTCATCCCAAATCCTCTTACAGTTAGGTATGACCACACCACTAACTTCATCCCAGTGAAACATGGTCAGAAGTCATGGTGCCTGTACCAAAGAGACAACTTCCCTAACCTGGTGAAGGGAAAAGTCACACAAGTTCAGGAAGCACAGAGAATCCCAAGCAAGAAGAACCCAAAGAGGCCCATACCCAGACACATCATAATTAAAACGCCAAAAGTTCAAGACAAAGAGAGAATCTTAAAGGCAGCAAGAGAAAAGCAATCCGTTACCTACAAAGGAGCTCCCATAAGGCTGTCAGCTGACTTCTCACCAGAAACTCTACAGGCCAGAAGGGAATGGTGTGAAGTATTCAAGGTAATGAAAAGCAAGGACCTGAAACCAAGACTACTCTATCCAGCAAGACTATCATTCAAGACAGATGGTGAAATAAAGAGCTTCCCAGACAAGGAAAGGCTAAAGGAGTTTATCACCAGCACTGCTGTAAAGGGACCGCTGTAATAAGAAGTTGAAATAGAGAGAATAAAAAACATAGGCATAAAGAAATAAAATGGCAATAGATAAGTACCTATCAATAATAACCCTAAATATAAATAGATTAAATGCTCCAATCAAAAGACATAGGGTAGCTGAGTGGATAAGAAAATACGACTCAAATATATGCTGTCTACAAGAGACCCACCTAAGGACAAAAGACTCACACAGGCTGGGGGGGGAGGGACTTCTGGAGGACTTTAAAGGAGAGATTGACAGCAATACTGTCATAGTAGGGGACTTTAACACCCCACTGACTGTATTGGGTAGATCTTCCAGCCAAAAAAAATCAACAAGGAAACAGTGACTCTAAATGACACACTAGATCAGATGGATTTTAATGACATTTACAGAGCATCTCACCCCAAAGCTGCACATTGGACATTCTCAAAGATAGACCACATGTTAGGACACAAAACAAGTCTCTACAAGTTCAAGACGATTGAAATCATATCAAACATCTTCTCAGACATTTACACCATGGAACACTATACAGCTGTAAAAAAGAAGGATCCCTTACCCGATGAGACAGCATGGAGGGACCTGGAGAGTATTATGCTAAGTGAAATAAGCCAGTCAGAGAAAGACAAGTATCACATGATCTCACTCATATGTAGAATCTAATGAACAAAATAAACCGATAAACAAAATAGATCCAGAGACATAGAAGCATGGAACAGACTGAGGGATCTCAGAGGGAAGGCGGGGGTGGGTGGGTGGGTGGGGAGAGATTAACGTAAGAATTTATATACATAACCCATGGACACAGGTAATAGTGGGGTGAAGGCCTGGGGGAAGGGGTACAGGGTGGAGGGGGTCAATGGGCGAAAAAAGGGGACATTTGTAATACTTTCAACAATAAAGATAAAAGAAAAAACCCATCTGACTTTAAAAAATGTATCAATCAAATCTTTGACAACATCACTAGACTCTATCTCAATAAAGCAGAGATATAGTTACAAAAATTTATTTTGACAAGTTAGGAGATCTTAATATAAGCACAGAATTAACATCATCAAATGTCCTTGCTTATGAATCATTAGTAAAAAGATCTTAGATTATAAATAGAAAATAACAATTTTAGAAAAAATGTTTAATTTGCACATTTTCCACTTCTCCCTCAGCAAGACACACAATGAGGAAAAAGGAGGCTCAGGGTCACACTGTAATTGTGAGACAGAAATGCAGAAAAACACACTTGGGCTAGGTAGGGCAAAGATGCTTCTTGCTGTGAAAATCTGAATTGAAGAACGGCCCCAAGACTCTGCTCATTTTAAAAGGAATATAATCAAGAAAGCAAACCAAGCTAATAAAGTCCATTCATCCTGCTATCTAGCTGGTTTTCATGTAGGAGTTATTTATAATTGCCTATAAATATATTCTTTCAAAAATGCTTTGAAGGGCTTTCAACATGGCCCTCTAAATTTTCAAAAAGTCAACCGAAGTAAATGATCTGTTAAACAAATGCAGTTGGATTCCATGAGGCTTTTATTGTGTTAACCTAAAGCGCCTACGGAGGAAAGCAGTCAGACTAAGTGCCTTTCAAGCCAAGGCTGTGCTTTATTTTTCTTTTTATTTCAAGTCCAGTGCCCTCAGCAGACATTTAATAAATCTCTGTCAAAGGAAGGACGAAATAAGGAAGTAAAGATGGAAAGTAGGAAAGAAGAATTGGAAGAGGGAACAAAAGAAGAAAGGAAGGTAAAGGAGGAAATGAAGCCCGGCCTGCGTGGCTCAGCGCTTGAGCATCAACCCAGGATCCAGGAGATCACGGTTCGATTCCCGGTCAGGGCACAGGCCCGGGTTGCGGGCTCCATCCCCAGCAGAGGGCATGCGGGAGGCGGCTGATCAATGACTCTCATCATTCATGTTTCTCTCTCTCCTTCTCCTTTCCTCTCTCTGAAATCAATAAAGATTTTTTTTTTTAAGGGAATGAAGGCATCTGAAGAGCAAAGCCATGTTCAATTTCTGAGAATTTCTCAAAAATGGCATATCATTTACATACATTTAAGTACAAACCTATACTAAGAGAGTGGATTTTCTGTTAAGTGTTCTTACCACAAAGAAAGAAAATAATAATAATATTAAAGGGGGGTGGGAGTAAACTTTGAGAAGTAATGGGTATAAATATGGCCTTGATGGCAATGATCATTACATGGGTATATTTATCCTCAAACTCAGGAGTTGTATAGATTAAATGTGTACAGCTTTTTACATGACAGTCATATCTCAATAAAATTGTATAAATAAATAAATACAAACTGGTCAAATGAGAGGAAAGAAGGGTGAAATACATCCATTAAATGGCTATATAAAGTGGGAAACTGATATTGTCTCCTGATAAATCTTACATGTAGAATTTCTGGGGCACGCTACTTGCCTAAGTTGTGTCATCCTAATAATAGTAAACTACAGGAATGGCAAGGAAGACCCTGAAACATGTTTCACTAGGTTTCCATATTGATCAAACATAAAGTCCAAAATTTAAAAATGCATCCAGCCATCCAAATGCCACATGGCCATAACACAATTTATGAACAACTGTGTAGACTCAATCTCACTGAATCTGTACATAGGAGAAATGCTAACTGTGAGACATTTTTATATGTCAAAAATCACAAATATCAATTTAAATAGGATATTTTAAAAATTGAAAGTGTTGTTGGGGAAAAGCAGAAAATACAAGGAAGGAGATAAAACTACAGTGTTTAAGAAAAACAGGAACTAAATTCATGCACATGAAGATGGCAAACCATATTTCTGCACCCACTCTGTCAAAACTTTTGTATGCTTAGAAATACCACTCTCCATTTCAATTCCTCAGTTTCTTTATAATCATGTTATATTCACCAAGCATATACCATCCCCTCTGGGAATTAGCGTTACAATATTTGTAACTTCTTAATTTAATCAAAATACACTAAAAATTTTTAAATAACATTGGTAGCACAAAATCTCATGAAAGTAACAATTTTGTTTAACCAACAGATTATTTTTTTTCATTTTTTGTTTAGGTAGTTTACAGTACATGTGGAAAATGTACTGTTAGCAAGGATACGGGTATGGATTGATGAGTGTGCTACAAGACAAATGGCAGATTTTTTTTCAACTTTACTCAGCAAAGCAGTAGCAAGGCCATTAGTCCAAGCCCAAAGTCCCTTTATGGCTGTTAGGAAAGTTGGGAGAAAGAAACCATTATCACTTTCAGTGAAAACAATGAGAACCATGCTAATATCAATCTCGATTCCCATCAGGCAGCCCTGAGATCACACAGTTAGAAAGTGTCTAACTTGTTTTAGTCAACTGCATAGGTGACCATTAAGGGTTTAAGATGAAACACTCAATGCCTATGACACACATAGTATAAAAATTATGGGCGGTGTTAGTTAAATTATGAAATTTGTCACCTTTGAATCATGCTCAGCCAAAAAGAAAAATTCCATACATTTTGACAAAGAGCGACTCCTAGTGGCCTCTTCTTTTTCTATCAACTGGTTGCGGGCACACTAAGTTTAAAAAGCTGATGCAGAGACATACAAGCATGGAACAGACTGAGGAATCTCAGAGGCAAGGTGAGGTGGGAGGGTGAGTGGGAAGACTTTAACCAAAGGACTTATATGCATATGTGCCTAGCCCATGGACACAGACAATAGTGTGGTGAAGGCCTGGGGTAGGCGGTGGGTGCAGGGGTAGAAGGGGTCAATGGGGGGAAAGGGGGGACACATGTAATACTTTCAACAATAAAGATAAAATTAAAAAATAAAAATTAAGAGCTCACAGGCATCTTCTCAGCCTCCAACTAATCCACGATTTCAATCAATTCTTTCCTCGTGATGCATTTCAAATCTACCTTTCAATTTCCTCTTTTACTGCCAACATCCTAGACAAGGTTCCTGTTACAGTAGGCTGTTTGGCTTCTTTAATTATAACACTTTAACACAAAAAAGTAAACACTTTTCTTCCCTACACATAGGTTTATCCCTACACCATTCTCTGGGACTAATCTTTGTCCCAGGGCAATGTTAGTGTTCAGCCCAGTAAAACAGCATCTGAACTTGGCTTAACCTCCTTTCCTCCAAGTACTTGGTAACTGGATTCCCTTCATTCTTCCCTAATTTGATCACATTCTACCATTGTTCCTGAAGCCTCTCTTCCAACTTCAGTGACTTTGCCAACAGCCTAGTTTCCTAGAGTCTGGTTCCCCGGAACACGCCACCAGAACTCCCCACTGAATGCCATTGCCCAGGCTTCTGCCATCTCTGAAGCGCTTCAGCTTCTGCCAAGCGCCTGTACCCATCTGCTTTCATCTTGTCATTGGTTTGGATTCTTCTGTAACACGACCTCCCCCAACTTCAGGTCAGTCTTTGTTTGACCTTAAAAAAATATCCCAACATTATTCCCATATTCAAACCCTGACTTTGGCCTTAGCCTACAGATGTTCCCAGATCAATTAAATAACATAGAGCAATTAGTGATTGCTAAAATGAATAATTAAAGAAAGCTGACGTGTTTAAAACAAATTGCTACCAGATAATAGAAAGAAAAAAAAATCAGCAGTTTTCCCTTTCCTGAAATATACATCTCTCATGATTCAATGATTAAAATCATTCAACCAAGTGCTTTCATTTATAAATGTCATAAATGGGCAAATTATTAATTTCAAAGTAAGTGCTTGAAACAATATTGCTAATTGAAAACTGAAAATGTCAACACTTTCCACTGTATTTTATTATTTGAAACAATTAGTGCTTTATGTTAGACATAAATAAAACAGTGAGAAACTTTTCATTTCTAAGGTGTTACTTGAAAATCACAGAATTTAATCATGCCTGCAAGAATGCTTGTTGGAAAATTGGCTTCAAATACTATGAAAGTGGTCTAATCTGACCCTTTGAGGCCTGTGTTGCTTGCATTTTCTTCTGGGTGAGAGAAATGGGAAGTCTTCTCTAACAATTATCAAGATTGATAGAAGATATACTTGGTGCCAAGATTTTTACAACAGAGGGAGAAGCATGTAGCTGCATTTTTTTATAAGCTTAGGTGGTAGTCAGTAGCACTGCACAAGAGAGAAACAGATAGACCACAGCCATATACCCCCAGTATTTATTTTAAGTAAAACTCTATACTTCAAATGATGTTTTTCCTAAAGCATCAAGCATTTATTTGACTTACAGATTCTACTTTCCTCCAAGAGTAAATGAAAGCTGTTAAGGGAAATGATTCCGCATGAGTTCAAAACTTCTCATAGAGCCTTGATGAACACACCCATCTCACAATACTATTAGCTGAATCCTCTGGCCAGTCAAGACAGCCTGTTGCTGGTCCAGCATATTAGAGCCAGAGAAACAGATTCAGAGGAAACCGTCACATTCAGGGTGTTCTGAGGAGCTTTCTGTCCAGAGTCAGGCCAAAGTCCTTCGGGGAAAGCCAAGAGTCACAGCCAGGTAGACCAGAATGAAACAAGTCCAAAGAGAGAAGCAAGGTCGCTGATGCAGAGATGGGGCCAAGAGGCAGAAGCTAGATGGATACCAGAGTTGAGTGTGCTCAGGTGGACACAAACAAGACAGCTTTGGCTCAACTGCCTTCCAAGAAGGCAACACTGTCTTGGATACAAGTGCTCTTCCAATTGGCACCACTGATATTTGTAAAAAAGACATTATTATAGCAGTACCTTCCAATGTGAGACACTCCATTTAGATTACCACTTATAGAGAATGGGTTACTAAAAAAAACCCACACACACACAAAAAAACCCCACCTGTGCCTTCCAATGAAAGTGAGAAGTTTTTAAAAAGAATTAAGAACAATTAGACAACACAATACAATCTACTTTATCCAAGACTCCGTTGACTAACATTCTCTATTGACTCACCTACATATCCATAGTGCAATTATAATGGATGGTTATAAGAAAGAGCCTCGGGCTATACAGCACTCTGAAGTACTTCCTTAGGAACTGATGGGCAAATTATACTGTGAATGGTTTGGAAATCAACCGTAATCTACTTTTTTCTTAAATGGGAAATGAAATCAAACATTTTAACTGCCTCTTTATTATGTACTATTGAACGAGAGATACGGTACATTTCTTAATATTTTATTAATCACACCAATATCATGCCAGAAAACAGAAAGTTTTCTGATTAGGGAAAAATGTAAAGATAGCACTAAACATGAGGATTAATGCTTTATATCTTCTCTAAATTTACAAAATGAATACTTGAGCTTTGTGAAACATGTACTAAGTGCCAGGTACTAAATGCCAGGTTAATACTTAACATGTATTGCCTCCTTTCATCTGAATGAGCAGTCTGACTTTATATTTACAATTATTATTTTACAGTAGAAAATGGAGGTTCAGAGGTTGAATAATTTGGTCAGGTTCACACAACCAATAAAGAAAGAATCTATCAGTCCTAATATATAGATAGATACATAGGAGATACACATACAGGAATGAGGGGCTAGAGACAAATAAGTCTTCCAGTTCATCCCCACACCCAATTTATAACCGAGAGACTAGGACTTAAAGGGAGATTAAAAGACTTGGTAAGGGTAAAGAATTGAAAGAGAATTCGTTCTTGCCCTTTAATTTAGGTTAAACTACATGAAATTCCCAGTACTTTAACATTTTGACTGACAAAAATTGTACTCCCATGTGAGTCAATCTAATATACCCTTCTACAGAGCACTTAAAAGCACAATAATATTGTCTCAATATTAGAAGTCATATTGCCCATATTACCACTTCCTATGAAATTCCGAATTTGGTATTGATATCTAAATGATTCATTTGGGCATGCACATAATATCAAAAACTATTCGAAATTTAGAAAGTGTCAATTACTACAATGGTTTATTCGAGTAGTTACTTAGTAACAATGTTTAAAATAACATTAACATCTTTTATTCAAAATTTTCAAAATATTTCCAAGCCAATACTTCATAAATCCCAGATCTCTATGATGTGGATAAGCTCTTACAATCACTCTTGAACAGCTCAGAATCTAACACATAAAACATTTAAGTGGCTTTCTGCTGTCATTCAATGAGTCAGCAGTGACAGTAACAGCTTGAGTTACAGGACATTATTTATTGCGTGCCATACAGTCAACTTCACAATGTCAATCAGGGGACATAGTTTGTTTGGCTTCCATATCATAAACGATCCTGCGACACTCTTCTATTGAGGCACAAAATATGAAGAATAATTTGGTTATTAGAAGTGATGAGTGAACCAGATGAAAACAATAAAGTGTGGGTAGCTCAGTTTGGCCCCTGGTCACCGAGAGTCACAGCCACCTGCCCGCAGAGCCCTGGCTCGCTTCCCTTCTAAACCCGGTCCCCAGTCTCGAGTGGGGTCTCTTGGTTCCATTAACACTCACGCGTCGTTTCGCATCTGTGGGCTGTAAACTCTCTGAATGGTTTCATATTCTACTTGACCAAAGCCGCACTCTCAGCTCAGTGCCTCATTCAATTTTAGTTGAATAAAGGAATTCCTAATTATGCAGAGAGGGCCCAGCAGCCCTGAGGCGCCAGCAGGCCACAGGGGCTAGGCAAATGAATTCGTTGTCTGGCGAAATGCCTGACTAAGACCCTGAGGACAGTGTCTCTTCATGGGGACTTCGCCAGCACCAAGTTCCACTCCTGGTAAGAGGTTCCCACTGAATAGAAAATGCTCCCGATATGCACAAATTTCATTTGGCCTCAACTTAGTTAAATAATACCAGTCTTGAACAACACATTTCAAATTTCAATTACCACAGTATATTTACTGTGAGAAATCGCTTAAAGTAGAAACCAAGATGCTAGCTCTTCAACCCACAGATCACTGTCTTATATCATTATCAATGAGAAATCAAGCCCCTTCTCTCAGTCTGTCAGTGCTTAGTCACAGAGCGTGTGTTATTCCGCTCGCAGACAGCTCAGTGTATATATAGCTGTGTTGCCTCCCTGTTTCCCATGATAAACCCACGTGATGTTTTTAAAAATGGATCATCCAAATAGAAAATTGGGCAACAAAATGTAAGTGCAACAAAGAAACAGGAAGTGATAACACTAGAAGTGAAATTCAAATAGAACATAAATGGATTTATGGAAGAAACAGCTGGACACCAATACCATTCAAGAGACTCTAGATATGGAGCCAGAGGAACTGGGGGAAGTTAGTGATATAATTAAGAGAAGTGGTTGTGACAGAAAGGATGAAGCTGTTCCAGAGGAAGTGATGCCAGCAAAAAAAATCTCCCTAAGAGAAATATTTCATGACATTGAACGAAATATTGGAAGTTTATCAAATCTTAGAAAAAAGTATAATAATTCACCGAAGTATAGAAAACACTCTAAGAAAGCAAGTACTATGCAAATTACCCTTAATAAGTTGTTAAAAAGAAATAAAACACTTTAATTCTCGATGTCTCTGTTTTAAATTACAGAGTACTAAACAAACCTTAGTTTTACTGCTTTTATGGACCTGGAGATCATAAAGCTAAGTGAAATAAGCCAGTCAGAGAAAGACAAAAACCCTGTGATCTCAGTTATATGAATCTAATGAACAAAATAAACTGACAAACAAAATAGAACCAGAGGCGTGGAAACATGGAACAGACTGACGGCTGTCGGGGGGGCGGGGACTGGATGAAAGAAGGCGAAGGCAATCAGCCGAGGGACATATATGCACAGCCCATGGGCACAGTGTGGCGATGGCAGAGGGGGGGGGCTGGCTGGGAGCGGGCAAGGGGGGAATAGGGACACAGTGTCAACAATAATCATAAAGTTTAAGAAAAATAAGAGTTTTTATATTCTGATAAGAATTTTCAAAGGTCACAGAATAATCACAATTTCCCCCATTGATTATTAAGATCATTTTACATGATTTGAAACTACATGGTCAGCCCGGCTGGCATGGCTCAGCGGTTGAGCATTGACCCATGAACCAGGCGATCGGGGTTCGATTCCCAGTCAGGGCACAGGCCCGGGTTGCGGGCTCCATCCCCAGCAGGGGGCACGCGGGAGGCAGCCGGTCAATGACTCTCATCATTGATGTTTCTCTCTCTCTCCCTCTCCCTTCCTCTCTCTGAAATCAATAAAGATATATATAATAATAATAATAATACTAAAATAAAAATACAGGTTTTGAGGTACTTACCTTTGCAATTATTAGTAAAAATAATTTTTAAAGCAAATCAGTAGTATTATAAAAGCAAGAGAGCTATATAATAGACCAAAGAGAATAACCTATTTTTTAAAATTTTCACAGTCCCTATATGGAAAAAAATATTAATTACTAACTATTCTAATGTGAGTAAATTTGGCACAACAAAAAAATAAAAACACTTTACTTGATAACGAGTTACTATGTTTACCTGAAAGTTACAAAGCTCCATTAATTTCAATTTTACTTTAGAAATCAGATTTTGCATTAAATCAAATTGGCCTCTCAGGATTCCATTTTGATGCATTTGGGTATTTCTACACATCATTAACATGGCGAATGCAACCAGCTTTGGTAGAATTCGGACAAATTAGTCTGTCTACGCATATCTGACATAAAAGTCATATTAATATTTATACCCTTTTCTCCTGACATACTCCCTTTTCTAAATCTCCGGTTGTCTTCGTGCGTGCATCACTGATGTGTGGGAAGCTATGAACCTACCATTTACAATGCCATCTTCAGGTCACTCAGGAGTGACTTGTTGGTTGTTAACGCCACAGCAGTTCATTACAGGAGCCAGGACACTGCACTGAAAAGGCAGAGGGCACCCCTGCCATTAATCATCCGGGTGACCTTGGGTGAATCACTTTACCACGCCAGGCTCCAGTGATTGCATATGTTATGTGAGAGATGAAACTATTACCTGCCAGTGCTTGAGGAGCTTATGCATCTATTTGGCTTAGCTGTTTGGTTACTGAGAGGCACTCTGGTTCTTCTTCCTCTGTCCTACTCCACCCAGTCTTCAGTGATAGGACCCAACCCTCCTGCTTGCTTATACTATACTCTAAACTCCAGACATTACATGGCTATGTGTTTTTCTCTTTTGAGTTACATCTTTAGTTACCCACTGTATATGTGATTAAATTACAGTAATCCCCCCCACCCCCTGCCACCCAGAAAGACTTTCAATCTCCTTTCTTAAGTATTTGTCTTTTGTTCACTTGGACCTGAAGCCAAACTACCTTGAAGTTGACTTGAAACTATAGGTCTATATGATCTATTGTGCCAACTTCACCTGAGCCCAGCCTCTCTAGAAAGAAAAAGAAATCCAAACTAGTCCCAGAAGAACACCAAAATATTAAAAGCATACAGCACTTAAATCAACAAATTAATCCCATGCACTCAGTGAAAAATAGCAATAAGTAACTGAGTTTCAAGGTTTTCGCATATAATCTTCATTTCCATGCACCAACATACAGGCTTGAAACCTCATCTTTGAGGTCCACCACTCAATCTACTTTCTAATTTCCTTTGCCTTTATCAATGTTCATTTAAGGCACAAGAATTCTAGCGAACTCTGATTTTTACAGAAATCTTAGGTACATACTTATCACCCCAAGTCCTCCCAACCCAGACAAAACATATCTGAAAAAGCCCAAACTAATATTAAAATTCAACAGATAAATATGTTAAATTCTAATTTGTAAAAGTCTATTATCCTAATCAGAAAGTTGATATATTAAGCATCCAAAACCCTTTTAAAATGACTACATGGTGGCTCACAAGATTAAGGTCATTGCAGTTAAAACTCCATGACAGCTCCCAATTCACTGGCCAATTTCTACAGTATTTTAGTCTCTGTAAAATAAATGCTGAGCATTGAAAAAGGTGCGTCTAAAGGAAAGCTAATTGCTGCACCATTTTACATTCCCACCAGAAATGAGGGGTCCAATCCTTAGTTCACCTTTAATTACCATATTAAGACTTATTTTCTCATTAATAAATGATCTGATTAAAATCAAAATATTACCTATTTTTTCCTTTGTCTTAGGCTTTTATTTGCCCCATCCTGTTTTCAGGTTTTTATATCATGAAGATAACCCCGAATTTTAATGCCTAAAGCTTAATGTGCCCATCCAGACTGGTGCTTCTCACTTCCACGATCCACCCTCAGCCCCAGCCAGCTTCCCAGCTTCCTTTCCCATCTCATTACTATTGCTCTCTTAAAGTAATAAAGGACCATAAGGTTCATGATTCTTAGCAATGTCAGGCTTTTAGAACCTGCATAAATTATGAGACAGAAAACACTGAATGTTTCAGTAAGTGATGAATTTCAAATGACTGGGACCATAAACAGGGAGCCATAATTTAAATTATATCCTGTCAATATGTCTTATTTATGGATGCTTATGTTCACATTTAATATGAGGCCTCAGAACCCAGATCTCAGTAACAATTGTTCTGTTGTTTAAAGCAGCTTGTTTCTTACTATTATGAAAATAATGCTCCTCAAGGAAATAACTGCCGCTTGTTGGGTTTCCTTTATTTCCTTTCTACTAGTAAAGGTGAGAATGCTGAAAGGCTGAGATTTGTTATAGTTTCACATTCCTATTCCCTTTTAGCCGGATAACCTGCATGAGCAAAGATATCAGTGGCACAGGTTGGGAGTTTTTTTCTGTCTCATTTATCTGTATTTGGCATCTAGTATAAGATTTACATAAACCATGAAAAAAAGAGTATTAACAGTTACATTATATATGTTCTGTAATCACAAACAGTTGAGCTATATAGAAAAACTAAAAGAACAGCTGCAACTAGTATTAGGACTAATATCAGCAAGTAGGTAAAAACAATAAAAAAATGGATCTGGGTTTAATATCAATAATCCATAGGTATACAAGCCTTCTCAATGTCTTGGGATAACTGTCTACCTCTTGTGTCAGGGACTTTTTGTCCTCAAGGAGTCTTTGATGTCTGTAGACAGAGGTAGATGTCCATTTGTGATTAGGAACCTGATAACATCCCTTCCAACAAAGTTGGAGACTGTCTTTAATTTTATGTCCTTTCCAAAAAAACCCCCCAATATCTGAAGTTTTTGTCTCCTGGGAGCTTGCTGTAAAAGTTAAGTGGTTACCGCCTTGGCTTTTTCTTGGAGTGACTCTCTCAGATCTTGGCAATAGTGTAAGATGGCTCCTTTAAATAACGTTAGCTTCTAAGTTCCTTCCTATAAGTTGAGCTTAAATGCACTACTGAAAAGTGGGGGGCCAGGGGTTTCCCATAGCTCAGACTATTTGTTTAATTTACAACAACTGTTTACCCAAAATATACCCTAGAAGTTTTTTATCACTTACTTTACAATGCTTTCCATGCAATTTAACATAAAAAAAAATCATTTGAGGTGTTCAAGGGGCCCTTCTGGAACACTACAAAGTTATCCCTATATATAAATTGAGAGTTTAACCCTTAAAATTACAATTTCTCATGAAAACTAAGAACTTATGAAGACATTTTATAACCTCTATAAACATTTTCATAGACATAAAAGTCAATTATTAACATGGGATTATTTTGCAAAACTTGGGCAAAATAAAGACATGTCTGTTTTACTTAAACCAACAAACTTAAGCTAGCTTTTATTTACTAAGGATTAATCTTAATTTCCATATATCTGAGAATTTTAGAATATTCAATCCTTACAAGTACTTGCCTTTAAATTAATTTTAACAGTACCATCTGGAGGTAGAAAATTATCTCACATTTATAACATACACATATAGACATACACAGACAGACACAGAGAACAGTTGGATCCAAATTTTGTTTTGTAAGCCTTTTACAATTTGTATTTGTCCTTGACAAGTCAAGTTCCAAATGACCTTCCCCCTTTTAAAATAAGGACAGCCCGGCCGGCGTGGCTCAGTGGTTGAGCATTAACCTAGGATCCAGGCGATTGGGGTTCGATTCCCGGTCAGGGCACATGCCCGGGTTTCGGGCTCCATCCCCAGCAGGGGGCGTGCAGGAGGCAGCCGATCAATGACTCTCTCATCATTGATGTTTCTCTCTCTCTCTCTCCCTCTCCCTTCCTCTCTATGAAATCAATAAAATATATTTTTAAAAAATAATAAAATAAGGACAGCCATTTTTAATACTTCAAAGAATTGGGTTGACACAGAAACGACATTGTAGGTTGATCAATTTATCTAAATCTTTTTTTTTTTTTTTTGAAGCTTTGAGACACCAATTAAATATGCTTTCCATTCTTTCTACTTAATTTTATAGCCAGCTTTTTCTAATTGTGCACACAAAAGATTAATTTAGACGTATTAAAGGATCCTCATTTTGGCCACGTTAGTATTAATGGGAGGCCGATTGTCATGAGGCTTGTTGGCCTCAGAGGCACAATTTCCCACGTTAATTTTGAGATCTGTAGAGTCTGAACAGACTTCTAGGGAAAACCAGCTTTTACGTGCATTTCTCCAGATGAGCCGATGTGCTGAATATCCCTGTGTGACTGCTTTAACCTTAGAGGAGATTTTTCTTCTGGCAACCCAGCGAAGATTCTTAGTCACCTAAGAATACTTGAGCAAGGGCCGGTGAGAGCTTACAGGATGCCTCCTGAGCCATAACACTTTCCAAGGCGTGGCCCCTCTCTAGGCCCCTCTCTCAGAGTGAAGCCACTGCAGGGTGCCCTGCCCTTCTCACCAGGGCTTCTGCTGGCTTCTTTGGGATCAGCTGCGCTGCTGCAATGGCTGCCTCTGCCACCTTGGATTTGGGATTCTCAACAACTATTGTCATCCCATTGGCTATTCAGATTGGGGAAGCAAGTGTCCTTTTTTTAAAAAAAAAAAATTATCTTTATTGTTGAAAGTATTACAGATGTCCCCCTTTTCCCCCATTGACCCCTTCTACCCCGCACCCACCCCCTGCCCCAGGCCTTCCCCACACTATTGTCTTTGTCCATGGGTTATGCATATAAATTCTTTGGTTAATCTCTCCCCACCCACCCACCCCCAGTCTTCCCTCTGAGATTCGTCAGTCTGATCCATGCTTCCATGTCACTGGACCTATTTTGTTCCTCAGTTTATTACGTTCTTTAGATTCCACATATAAGTGAGATCATGTGATATTTGTCTTTCTCCGCCTGGCTTATTTTGCTCAGCATATTACTCTCCAGGTCCCTCCATGCTGTCCCAAAGGGCAAGTGTCTTTTACCTTTCAGAGCTGAAGAGAGTTCAGCCTTTCATTTAACCAGCAAAGATTTTGTTCAGACTCTCAGTAAGTAATTGAAGTAAAAACAGAAATGAAAAGCAGCAGCCCATTTTTTTTTTCTTTTCCCTGGGTTATCTCACACCTTATCCACATCAAGGATTTTCTAAGGACAGCTCAAATAAGGTCATGGCCCTGTTACTTAAAACAAGGAGGCCCGCAATTCCAAGGGAAACTCACCCAAGTTCACCCAATGGGGAGTGGGGAGCTGGTGGGCGCAATGTGTCCTTGCTTGTACCTTCCACCAGGTTCAAGTCTGCAGGGTGGCCCTGGGTGGGCTTCTTCAGAACCCTGACATACTATGCCAAGTAAATTTCAATGTAAGAAATGCCCAGACCTGTGGAGAATTTTTATAAGAGTTTATCTGAGCACTGAGGACAGTGGTGGGAAGCAAGGTCTCAAATGCTCCTCAGTGGCAGTGTCACCACATAAATCGGATTACTGCTGCTCTTTGTGAGTTCTGCCTAGACAGCATAATCGGGACTGCTTTACTGCTGCTTACTGTCTATGGAAAAGAGGCTAAACAGCGGAGTATTTTGCATCCTTTCAGCTAGTTGAGCCACAAATATTTTTGATTCTGAACAAATACTTTAGTTTTCCATCAGATTTTCAGATGGGCGCCCTCACTTGTGTTGCTAATCAACATCTGGGCCAACAGAGAAATCGTGCTTCATGCATACAAACAAAATCACATTCATTTGTCTACAAAGAATATAGCTATGTTGATACCATGGAAATAACTCCGTTTATTAAGCAGGTCCCTTTGCACCTGTTCGATGATCAGCCTAATTTAATCTAGGCTCTTCCCTAAATATTAATGGAGTTGAGCAGGCAAATATTTTCAAATCCTTGACACCTTCAGGAAAGGAATCCTCAAAGAATATTATGAAAAGTTAACACACTTAAAGTATCTTAATTGTGTATATGTTTAGTGCCCACATTGTCAAGGAAAGACAAGCATAATTAACATCAATTGCAGATAGCCTCTTAACAAGAACAGAGAATTGAAAACGCGAATTCAATGTATAAAGAAAGAAGGCTATTAAGAGCACAAGGTTTTCATGGCCCACACTCCTTCCCTCCAATATGGGTACTCAATCCTGGCTACACATTACAGTCACCTGGGGAAGCTTTGAGAAATACCAGCACCTGAGATGGCCATCAGTGTGTACACTGCATGTGCATTATCTTTCAGTAAAGCATTAAAAACACACAACCAAGGCATGGGTCCCATCCCAAATCAAATCAAACCTAATAACTGGATCACTGGGGGTGAGTCTCAGGGCTTGTCAAACTGGAAAATGCGTACGAATCACCAGAGGATCTTACACTGCAGAGTCAGGTTCTGTAATTCTGGAGCATGGCCCAAGGTTCTGGATTTCTAATAAGCATTCCCCTGATCCCTGTGACGTTCCACCAACCATGCTGTGAGGAGCAAGGCTGCTTGTGGTACAGTGGTTCCCAGACATGAAGGGGCCTCAGAGTTCCGCAGAGGGCTTATTGAACACAGCGCTGGGCCCGGCCCCCTGGATTCCTGAATCAGCAGATCTGGAATGGAGCCTAAGAATGTGCTTTCCCTGGTGGTGCTGATGAAGCTGGTCATGGAGCACGTTTTGCAAATGACTGCTCTAGGCCATATCTAAACCTTGCCACACACAAAAATAAAACTCATTAAGACACAAAAGTAGCTCTCACAAAGTATAGATATTAAAGCAGGAACCCTCTGAAATGCATTAACTCCCTCAGCATATATTTGGAAAAGGTTATCAGATTTCCTATACACATAAAATGAAAGCTTCAGTTTTGAAGCAAAGTTAAGCCCCTGCTGGAAACACACTGTTACAGTTGTCATATCAGCAGTGAGGGAGGAGCAGAAATATTAGAAAGCAGTCCTGGAACTTATAAAGCACAACAGGTGTCAGTGAACTCTGCCAAAAAGTATCAGTCCCCTGGCCTCGCTCGCTACGTAGCCAATTGTTCCCAAATATCACGATCTGCAGACACCGACATCACACTCGTTCAGAAGTGGCTCTCAGCAAGGTTTAGAGGCACGTGTGGCCCACAGGGTGTTCCCTTTTGCTAGGCACTTGCATTTGTACTTCTACCTGCTCAAATGATAATAAACAAACAAAGGAGTGCTTGCTGAAACCCTAGAACAGGAGCTGCTCCATAAATGTTAGAGTTCTAGCTTCCGTTGTGCATCTGCCAAGTGCCGACTGCCCAGACCCCGGCACGCCTTTCTGCACGCGCACCCCCCAGCACCAACACACACATACGAACTTTCTCTCCTCTTTTGGAGTTTTCTTATCTAACAGGCCCACCACTGAACAGAGCCTCGTGTTCAATGTGACCATTTCCCCAGCCCTCGTTCCCTCTTTGACCCTTAATCTGTGTCACCTTTAATGGCATTAGCCCATCCTCAGCTCCTCTGTGCGGGCAGGAGGCAGGCGCACGGTCTACCTAAGCCAGGGCCCAAACGCGCATCCCCACACTCCGCAAGGCTCTACGAGAGAATTCCCGCCTCGTCACCCGGGAGGGGACAGCATGGCCATGGAACTTCTGACCTTTCTTCCAGTTGTCCACCAATCACTTTTAGGGAAAGAAACGGATCACCTGAATGCAGCCTGCTTGGAGCCTGAAGCCCGCTGGTCCATGTGAGATGCTTAAAAGCGAGACAAGCCGCACTCTGTCTGTTAAACCACCTACCCCCAAGCTTCTCACAGGCCCATCCCCGGTGCCTGACATATTTTGTTCTGTCTTCTTTGACTTACTAATTGAATTACTTACAGTCAAGAAGGTCCCAAGATCTAGGTTAGGAGATGGAGCTCAGAGGCCAGAGGCACGGGCCTGTGCTCCGTTCCAGCTTTTCTTACAATAAAGCTGAAAATGTGAACCCCTTCTGATTCCCTGTAACTATTTTCAGTTGATTAGAACTTAAGAGGGGAAAGGAGAGAATCTGAGAGTTTGTACTTTACCCCTGCATCTTGCATATATTTGTTGCTTCTTGTGTTTATTCCTATAATATTGGTTTAATTTTAAAAAGTTATTCCACATAAATTTTAGATAGCTGATTTCCTCTTTATCATGGTATAGGTTTCTAAGACTGTTAAAACTGGATCAAAAATATGAGCATTAGCCCGGCCAGGAGTGGCTTGCTCAGCGGTTGAGCATCGACCTAGGATCCAGGAGATCGCGGTTCGATTCCTGGTCAGGGCACAGGCCCGGGTTGCGGGCTCGATCCCCAGCAGGGGGCGTGCGGGAAGCAGCCGATCAATGACTCATCATTGATGTTTCTCTCTCTCTCCCTCTCCTTTCCTCTCTCTGAAATCAATAAAGATATTTTTTTTAAAAGTATGAGCATTAAAAGGTACATACTTACATTTATAAAATAACTAAGTCCTGGGAGTGTAATGTACAGCATGGTAGCTAGTTTATAATATTGTATTGTATATTTGAAAGTTGTTAAGAGAATAAATCTTAAAAGTTCTCATCACAAGGGAAAAAAATTGTAACTATGTGCAGTGATGGCAGTAAAGTAGACTTATTATGGTGATCATTTTGCAATATATACAAATATCAAAGCATTATGTTGTACACCTGAAACTAATTTAATGTTATATGTCAATTATACCTCAATAAAAATGTATGAGCATTATAAAGTCTTTGATATATACTGACAATGTTTTTCCACAATGTTTTTAATAATTCACCATCTCGCCAACAATATATGAAAATGCTTATCTTATTTTATGTTCATCACCATGTCAGCTCAGAGTATTACCATTTTTTAATATTTGTCAATAGTATAAGAGAAAATAATTTTAATGTTTCCTTTGATTAGCTAGCTTGAACAATTTAATATGTTTATTATTTCCTTGGTGAACCACTGCTCTATAGGTTTTGTAATTTTCACATTGGATGTTGAAAACTAAATATTTTAAAACTGTTTTCAAGAAACCATTTTCAGATAAGATATGCTTTGCAATGACAATGAGATTGGTTTACCACATGATTATTTTTCTCTGTACACAGAATGCCTGTTTCCCAATCTTCAGTGCACTTAGATCGGGGTGATATGACTGCTATGTGATCAATTGGAACATGAGCAGAGGTCGTGTATCACTCCTAATCTGAGGCAGTTAAGAGTGTTGAGAACTCTTTTCTCTCTCTCTCTCTCTCTTTCTCTCTCTCTCACTCACTCATATAGCAAGAAGTGAAGAATTCTTGAGATGGCAAAAGTGCAATAAGGAAGCCTGAAGTCGCAACATAGAGGCCTCAATAACCAATATGGAAGTCGTCCTAGGTGTCCATTCTTGGGAAAAACCTACAAAGAAGACCCAACTCACCTGCAAACAACTGCAATGTGAGTGAAAATAGACATTTGATGTTGAGACCATACATAGCCTAATATAACACAGAGCAGCTTAACTAATAAAGGAAATTAGGTCTAAATTAGTGGTGCTAAACTGGGGGTGGATTTTGCACCCCATGGGGGACACTGGCATCATCCAGACACATTTTTGTTTGTCACAAGTGGGGCTATACTCCTGGCATCTGGTTAGTAGAGACCAAGGATGCTACTAAACATCCTACAATGTGTAAGACTGGACCCACAACAAAAACTGACCAAATTCAAAATATCAACAGTGCTTGGGTTGGGGCCTGCCCTAAAATTGATCATATCTGTGGGAAATGTTTTCTCAGTTTATCTTTGGCTTTGTAGTTGTTTTCCTGAAGAACATAAAACTTTTCCCATACGGTGTGTGTGTGTGTGTGTGTGTGTGTGTGTGTGTGTGTGTGTGTGTACGCACAAGTGTGTATGAATTTATTCCCATTGAAGAAAAATGTATAGTCATCCTAGATTATTTAGGAATATAGGGTATCCTAGCTAGATGAACCAGCATAAAAATAAGGTGAGAAAGGGGGACCTTTAAGACCAAAAGAATAAAAATAAGGAACATTCTTCCTTAGAAGTTGAACTAGGAAAGTTTCAAATGGATGACATGGATTTCAGACTTAAGAAAAGTCACTTAGGGGCAGTGCCATTCTGGCCCAAAAAAAGAGTGCTGTGTGGTAGGAAATAAGTAAAGGAAACCCTGGAAAACACCATCAATCCCTCCAAATGGGGAATGATGGTAGAGGAAAATATCATCAGTCATGTGTGATATTTTTAAGCCAAGAAACAGATACATGAGGTCCATCATACTATTATCTCTACTGTTGTATATGCCTGATTATTTATACATGGCAAAAAAGCAATATAAAAAATGTGAGAAGAGATTTAAAATTTTAAATCTAACCAAGTTGTCATTCCTTTGCTAAAAGAGCAAAAGGACAATTTCAGTATTCGATATTGAAGGATACAGAGAATAACTGCCACAGATTCCTGGTCTGAAAAGCAAATCGTATGGACAACTGATACTCCAAAAATAAGGAATCCAGTAATTCAAACATAAAACTGTATCCAGTGATGACTATTGGAAATATTATGTAAAGTAAAGAATAGAATCTTAAAGTCAAATGTCACACTAGCAACATTCTGAAGAAGTTCGGATGAAAAAGTTCAGTAGCTTTCAAATACAAATAAATAACTCTTCCAGTACCTGGGCAGAAATACCGTGCCACCTATCAAGGGGGAAATGTATACCGGCCTCAGACTGTCCACATGAGCAGTTATAGCCAGAGGGCAGGAACACTCTACAAATTCTGAGGATCAATCTGGACACGTTTAAGAACATCAGCAAAAGAAAGGTGTGTTTAAACAAAGAAGTTCACTCCTCAAGACAATTTTTGTAAAACTACTCAACAAAATTTCAAGAAACCAAGAGATAAAAAGGTCAGATGGGGATCATTAAAACTAAATATAGAACCAAGTTTAAATGACCAAAGCAATTACTATACATATACACACATACATACAAACACATACAAATACATATATACACGTGTAAACTTATATAACACACATGTTCACACATATGTATATACATATTAACTGTTATATAGAACTGTGACGTCTTAACTGGGAGATTAATACATGTGAAAGACAAGAGTCCTATTAAGGTAAAAGTTACCCTTAAAAATCTTTTAAACCTCTAAGAGAGTTCAACATACATGTTTTTGTGCCCTAATATGTTAAATATTATACATTCTAGCATTTGAAAACTACTCCCTAGACAAATGGAAGGAACAAAAGGATAGCTGTGTGCAGGTAACTGGGGACTCACACAATTCTGCCCTGAAGCTAGTTATCAAATACTTATTGTGATTGGGGGATTGGTAGAGAATTTAAACTATTTCTGCTCTCCTGCAGTGTTTATGCCATTTTGTCTTAATATTATGCATTTATTCACTATGCAGCTCTCTGGGAATTCAAAAAAATAAAATCCAGTGATGAATGGAAACAGGACTGAGAATTCTGAGGAGCTCCTTCTCGCCTATAGAATTTATTCCAATTTGTTTAAATATCAAGCATCTGTAAACATAATGTTAATAAATTTGCTTGCGATTGTGAAAATTAAAGATTGGTTTGTAAAAGCAGTAAGTTAAAAATCTTATTGTAAATCTTGGCAAAGTTAAAAATATATGCACAACAAAATCAAAAAGTGGAATACAATTTAAGAATGCTAACTACCTTATCTCTGATAGAAGAAAGTCAGACTAATATCACCTAAAAATGAAACCTAGCTTTTTAAAAAGGCATAATGGAGGCAAATTATTTGCTTTATACAACCTTTTGTCTAAGTCTTAAATGGATATTTTAGGAACTGGTACATCTTATATGGAAGAATACAAATAACAGCTTCAATTTCACTTTTTTTGTGTGTCTTTGATTAAATAAATAAAATTTAACAGATTTAAATTAGCATATATAATATGATCCAATTATTATAAAGTTATTTCTGTCATTTTTCAATCAGTATATGTATAAAATAGATTTCTGTAATAATTCCCAAAATATTAATACTGATGAATTCTGGTGACAGTTTGCTTGAATTTTTAATGTATATATTTCATTTGATAACAAAGCCAGATCTCAAAAAAATCTATCAGATCAAGTGAGAGAAATACCACCATCCTCACCCCTCCATTGTCCTCACCCTACTCTTGCTGCCAAGCGCTACTCTTGGGTGTCAAGAAGAAAAAATCTGATAAAAAAGAAAAAAAGAAAAAAGAAATAAGTAAATAAAATAAAAATAAATAAATAAAAGAAGAAAAAAATCTGTCTTCTTGAAAAAAAAAAAAATCTCTCCTCTATACATCAGCCACTTAACAGAAAGCCATGGAGATGTGGTTCAGGACTGACCTTGAGGTTCCAAGAACTTTATACCGACAGGACAGGTCTATATATGTGTCTTCATGGAACATGTTGGATATTTTGAATTGCACAATACAAAGATAAAAAGCCTGAAGCTGACACTTACCATTCACCCACACCCAGTGTATGAGTTCCGGAACATAATTCAGAGTGTGCTGGTTTGTTCAATTGCAGGTTACTACAGTGTCTACATGAGTGAGCCGCTATTCATTTCGCAAAGTTATGTAGCTTTTGCTCTGTTGCCTACGACCAATAACATGGGTACCTTTCAATGATGGGGGTCCATAATTTTGATGTTTCAGTTTTCTTCTTGGCCTTGTCATTTTGAAGACCATTAGAAACACACTTTGGTGGCATTTGCTGCACTGTGTATCATGAACTGAATGTCTGTGCACATCCCCCCCCCCCCCAATTTATGTGTTGGCACCTGACCCCCAGTGAAGTGGTATCAGGAGGTGAAGCCTTTGGGAAGTGATTAGATCACAGGGTGGAGTCTTCAGGAATGGGACTAGTGCCCTTAGGAAAGAGTCCCTAGAGAGCTATCTCACTGTCTCCTGTGAGGACACAGCAAGAACACCGTCTAGGAACCCGGGAGGGGGCCTCACCAGATGACAAATCTGCTTGTGCCTTAATCTTGGATTTCCCAGCCTCCAGAACTGTGAGAAATAACTTCTGTCATTTATAAACCATCCAGACTATGGTATGTTGATATAGCAGCCTGAACTAAGACACTCTGTATGTCTTCTTTAAAGAGAATCTTTCTTAAAATAATTAACTACTCAGCCATTTATTTTCCTGTCAGAATTCTTCTCACTTGGTCTTCAAAACCTGGCTTTATCTTTGGAATATGAGATTAACATGGTCAGAAACTTCTAGAACATGTCCAAGAATAAGGCTGGTCTCTTTGTTATCTTGAATTTGAGACTATCCTTACAGGATATATATATTTAAAATATTCCTCACCCATTAAGTACAGCTGAAAGACTTTGCTTTTCATAATTCATCTTTTACTGGAGGCGGAGGCGCAACATTTCCTTGTCAGCACTTGCCATGGTCGGTGAATGTTGGATAACAGGTATTCGGCACAGCAAATCCCTATGGTAATAATTATAATAAAGTCACCTGTAGACCTTGTGGATTTAACTCCAATGTTGGCTTTTTATCTTGACACTACAATCAAATATTCTAAAATTTGTATACATTGTATGTATAGCTCACAATGAGCTCAGCATGCTGGGGCTTGTTGGGAAAAAAGCTATGAGCATATAATCACATATGGCACATATATGCACATAGAGTGTTGAGAATTTGGTGGTGGGAGTTATATTAGACAGACCATATCTAAGATAATATGTCTAGTTCCACACTCTATAGTTTACAAGAAATGTTGAACCACAGAAAATCCTTTCACCTCATTCTGGAAGGAGACCAGAACCAGCAGGATCTAGAAAGACCAGGGATATGGGATGACCCCTGAGAAAGAAGAGCTTCAGGAAAACCATAAGCTGGCATGTGGGATACTTTAATGGAAGAATTAGAACCAATAAGTGAATATTTTAGAAAAGCAGATTTCAAGTTAATAGAGAAAATAACTGTTAATACAAATATTAGAATAAATTTCATATAAAGAGATTCCCATCATTGGGTGAGTTTAAAAGGAAGCTGAAATCACCTGTCAAGTTCTCAGAAATGAAGCACAAACAATGCCAAAGTGAACAGGAAGTCTTCCTACGTGACCCCCTAATCATTTTGTAAATCTAGCTATTTTATCACTATATTAATAAGGAGCGAGCATTTTGGTTTGCAAAAGCATAATAAAAGAGTCAGCTTTCAGGAAAGTGTCAAATTATGAGCAGGGATTGTTGAGACTGGAATTCATATCTTCCAGCTGCAAATATGTTCCACTTACCTAAGTTTTTTTTACTGAACCAAATAGTCATATGCAAAATAGTTATTAGAAATATAATATTAAAACATTTACCATCACGGTCATGGGAACACAGAGAATTATTAATATACCACCTGGAAGTTTCACAGGGGCAGGCATTTTCGTCTTTTCCCTGATCTCAAGTGCTTAGAACACAGCCCACTACACAGGAGGTGCTCAATAAGTATTTCTTGAGTGAATGAATGGATGGAGGTTGAGGTAAAATGAAACCAGTATTTTTGAGTTGTCTCTGGCTTCTTCAAGAGAAGGGGAGAATGGCTTTGACTCTGGGAGATAAGCAGCAGCTTTTGGAGAAAGGAGAGGAAAGGGTTTGGTCAGGAGAATGGGCCGGACAGAGGATGGCGGCTGCCGAAGGCAAGAAGACAAGGGAAAGATCTAACTCAAAGCTCCTACAGTTCTTTGAAGAAATCTAAACCTAATGTGATAACTGAACTCCAGTGGCATTTTAAAACTATAATTATAAAGGCCAGTGAGTTTCAAACAATGTCTGGCAATATACATTGTTTAAAATTAAAAAATATGTATTAGCAAAATTCAGGGAAGAAATTGTCTGCCCCGAAGGATTCTCTTGGAACTTATTTTTTCTTTCTAAAAAGAGAAATGGGATGGTTAGCCAGCAGAGCTGGGGCATTTATAACAATGTCCTTTCTCTAACCATTGATTTGTTTTCATTAGGTAAGTAGTTAGTTTTCTAAAGCTTTTTTTTTTTGCTCTTGGCCTTAACGAAATTGGTGGTTCGGGCACTGTCATTAATTCCATAGTTGCAACATTCCCTTAGAGAAACATAATAACTTTAGTTTATTGAAAATACAAAGGATAGTTTATTAGGTATTCAGATAACTGGATGCTGAAAACATATAATTTATCATGTAAAATATCTCGGGTGCAAGGGCACTGTTAAGTATAGGCATATGAAACATAAAACATCTGGGTTAAAACAGAAATGGCAATAACATATGATATCTCCATTATGCCAGATAACTCTGTATTTGGGGACACATGGACCAGTGAGTTTTTCACATTTTATCAGCATGCTCACAGACCTTCATAAAGAGCCTAGGTGCTCCCATCCAGTCCTAGAAGCTAAATATTTTTTCTCCCATCTTAGATACTGGTAACAATTGGAGACAATTGGGACAAGTGTATGAGATTCAATTAATAACAAACACAAACATGTCTAAACTGCCAAATTCTAAATCATAGCTCAGCCACATTGAAGACCAAATTAGATTAGTCAATACCTATACAATCTATCATAAATATCACCTAAAATGTCAAATCCAAGTATTAGATTACTCTAGAAATTGAGAGCTGGGAGGGATTTGGGATATTATCTTGTCTGACCCATCAATTTTGCAGAAGATAAAATCAAAATGACAATAGTAACACACATTCCCTGTTCTAGAGGAGCTATCATTTTCATGAGAAAAGAATCCTTAAACAAGAAATTACAACATAATGTAATGGAGGCCAAATAAATAGGTATAAGCATGTAATATTATACAGTTACATAGAAATGACATTCTCTTTTGCTTTCGGTACTACCTGAAGACAAAAATGACTCCCCTGAAGAGGTGACTCTGAAGCTGACTCAGTAAAGACTTGGGCAGGGCGAACGGAGCAAGGGCTTCGGGAAGAGGGGGTGGCAGTCCCTGGAGGAGAGAGCCCCACGGCACACCGAGGAAGCCGCAGGAGGCTGCCCGGGCTGGCCAGTGCACAGAAAGGCCAAGCACGGAGGATCCGGGCATCAGGGCAAGAAATGAATTTTACACCTGGAGTCTGTATGTATGAATAGGCGTGTACATGTGTATGTAAGCCCGTATGTATGTATGTGTCCATGTATAGATGTGTGAATCAAAATGTTATGACATAAGCCTTAGCCACACTACAAGCAATGCCTCTATTTTATATTCCTATTATATTTCATTTAAAAACCCATTTACGGACAGAATATATCTATAATCATATAATATAAGAGTAACATAATGATATTTCTTCTGATCCTTAAAAATGCCTGCGTAACACACTGTTGCAATGTGCGTGGTGCATTAGTATCATTTCCTACGTACAAATCAGGAATCGGAAACTCAGAGGGTTTAAATAATTTGCAAAGCTGACAGAGTACTGCCAGAACTCAAGACTCAAGCCCAGGTTTTCAGGCCGCATCTTTCGCTTGTTGCCCGTCCACCAGGAGGCTCCTCTCTGCTATGCCACCCGCTTTGTTGAGGTCAGTAGAACAAACAAATCTCTCCTTGCCCCAATAATGCCTAGCTCATCTGCACTTACAAGTCATTAATTATTAGGTTACTCGATTCCTTTTGCCTTTCGTGTGTGGGGGTTCAGATTAATCACACTCCATAATCCACAGGACATCACCATCTTTCATCCCTGGAAGGCCAGTCTCTTGCTCTAGGTATCAATTATTCTTTTTTAGCCCATGCACTATTTCCACCTCCTGCTACGAATTTTCTAATACGCTAGATACTCATTTTTATGTGTCTTGTATTAGATGCACGCATGTTAATTTGTTTTTCTCTTTCCCTTTCGGCTCAGCACTATTGTTTGTCAGGCCTGTCTATAATTCACAGGCATAGCTAGCTGTTGCGAACTGCCGTCCACGCCATTTCACAGCAGGCGTTGACCACACTTTACTCATTTCTGTCTGGGGTCTCCGTCTGCTTTTTTTCCAGTTTCATTGAGATATAATTGACACGTATCGCTGTGCGAGTAAAGGTGTACAACATGGTGGCCTAGCACACATCTATATCCCAAAGTGACCACCACGGAGAGCAGCTGTCTCCGTCTTGTTACCAAAAGCCGCCCTGTGCTCCATTCCCGCTCCGTTGTTTTCTTTGCGGGCTGTGTGAGAACTCTCTGAGCTACACGCCCTGGGCAGAGACGCAAGGACGACCGCAGGGGTATGCAGACGCTTCACTTCGCTGAGTGTTATCAAGTGTGTGCTTGTTGTTTTTCCAGAATGGCTGTTGCCAGTGTGCTCTCTAAAGCACATAAACTTTAGGAGTTATTTAAGAATTTCTTCCCACCCCCAAAGTCTGCAAAATACTCCTACTTTTCTTCTATTCACTTCAGTTTTACCCCTCATATTTGTTTCTGTGTGTACTTTTTATTGAGTTTATTGGGGTGAAATTGGGTAAGAAAACCATTCAAAAGTTTCAAGGGTACAACTCAACAAACCGTCATCCGCATACGGCATGGTGCACGCGTCGCCCAAAATAAAGCCTCTTTCCACCCCACTTACCCCCTTAGCCCCCCCCTTCCCTCTGGCTATCGCCATACCGTTGTCTGGGTCTATGTGGAAAACCGTGTGGAGTTCCCTCAAAAACTTAAAAAGGAAACTGGCTTCTGGCCCAGTGACTCCACTTCTGGGAATATATCCGAAGAAATTCTAAACACACGGTGGAGAGAATATATGCCCCCCTGTGTTCAGCGCAGTGCTGTTTGCAGTGGGCAAGATCTGGAAACAGCCTAGGTGCCCATCAGCAGATGAGCGGATAAAAAGCTGTGGTTCGCGGGGCGGGAAGAGATTAACCAAAAAACTTATATGCACACATGCACAACCCACGGACACAGACACTAGTACGGTGAAGGCCTGGGGGGGCGGGTGTGGGGTGGCGGGGGTCAATGGGGAAAAAGGAGACATCTATAATACTTTCAACAATCAATTTAAAAAAAAAAAAATCTATGGTACATTTACACAATGGAATACTCCTCAGCCATAATAAAGAAGGAAATCTTACCCTTTGCATCAGCATGGATCGACCTAGAGAATATTATGCTAAGTGAAATAGGCCATATGATCTCACTTATATGTGGAATCTAATGAACAAAATAATTTAACAAACAAAATAGAAACAGACTCATAGAAACATCGACTGACAGCTGTCAGAGTGGAGGGGGGTTTGGGGGGATGGGTGATATTAATCCATCTTGATTGTACATATATGTGCTTTATATAAAATAAGTTCCATAAAATAGGTTAGTTTTATTAACACAATTCACTACCCAATCTATCGTTAATCCACATTTTCTCCATGGATTTTCAGTGCCATTGTTATCATATATTACTTTATCATATCAACATACTCTATCTTTTCTAAAGCATGACTCTGAAGCCTTAGAAAGCACTATTTAATACTTTTATTATTTAGTTCAATCAACTTATCTCAAGTTTTTATAATTTCACATTTTCCTTATTAAGATTCCTCTATGGAAATGGTGAAACTCTTGATTTTAACTAATACTAAATGATTCAACACAGTGGTGTCACACCTTTTGAACCTTGGAATTTGGCAGATACAACACACCCCTGAGAAGCAGAATCGAAAAGGAATATAACATGGAGTTCTGGGCTACAATAACCCCAATTTTTCCAATAATTTAAGGGGTGATTTTCAGGCAACAACTTTCTTCCTTGGTAAAATTAATACTGTAACTGCCCCCTACATATCTCACATAAAGTTTCAGGTTTACTTACTGATACTTATGGTAAAGTAGCATGAAGCATTTACTGGTATAAAATCTCATTATTTCCAATTTTTAGATTTAGACATTCTGAACAATTACTAAACATGTTTTATGACTCTTCCTTCCTCCTAAAACAAATCCCAGCAAAAATAAACACATAAATTAACTTGTGTACATTTTGGTACCCGATGTTTTCTTTATTATAAAAGCCTCTCCATCTCTCAAAAGCTTTTAAAATTCTAATTTAACTAACAAGATATCCCTGAGCTATGGCTAAACTCTAAAATCAGAGTTTGAAATACATGCATTGTCCTAGAACTGCTCTGGACCAACAGAAAACACTGGGCATTCCTTCTCTCCTCTCACCGCCAGCAGGCCCAGCAGTCGCTGGTTCTCTTTCGCGTCTCTCCGTAAACACTGGTATGAAGGCTGAAAATCCAGATACTTGCAGAAGTCTATGCAAATTTATTCCAGATGAGGGCGGCCAATAGCTACTTCTAAGGCTTCTGTTCTCTGTTACCACGCTGCCCACCTCAGCTCTAAGTAACAATTTGAACTTTACATTTGCCAAATCATGCTAGAAACATCTGTGGGCTGATTTTCCCCAAAATAGCTCTGGGTGTCCAACCTTAGTCACCCCTATTCCAAAAGGTCAGGCCATTTCAGCTGCCACTAATTGCCATGTTATCTTTCCCTGTAAACATCATTTCAAGACAAATGATCCCTTCCTCTGCTCTCTTTATCATAATCCTTTGAGTAATTTTCATCCAATTTTTGAATCTTTTAAAGTGATTGATAGTATTCATTTGGAGCATAATCTCATCTCTTTTAGATATTTCTTAATATTTCGGTTTTAGGAAAGCAAATGTGAAAGAGGACACGAGTTGATTAATTTCCCACTTCTGTTACCTCTTTACAAATATTTGTGCATAATTTTTCTTAGACAAATTCTATCACATGATAATTAATTCAAAACCATTCTCATTTTCTGTTCCACATCCTCACAAGCACAGTCTTGAGTTAATATATCCCCCAGCCACACTTCAAATCTATCAAAATATTTATGTTATTATTAATATGAGTTATCTTCCTCCGAATGATTTTTTTCTTAACATTTCTTTGGAAGAATTATTTTAAGAGCCTTTCATTTCCATCATTTTCACGGTGCATATGTTTTGGTTTCCTTAAGCACACTTGTGCCTGAAAGTTACAGCACTTTAAAACGCTGAAACAGAGTAAACCACAAAAATAGCCGAGGAAAGGCAAAAAAAAAATCACATCTGCATTTCAGCATTGTGAACAAGTCACCGATCTTCACAAGGCAGGGTTTTGGGCAGATAAAGATTGAAGGGTTTTGGTTGCATTTGTTACAGTAAAGACGGGGCCCTGACTACTGTCGTTAATGTCAACATCCAAAAGGAAAAAGCGAGCTATTTGAGAGACTGATTCAGTTGTTGTACCCAACAATTTCAGTTGTTGTCTCCAGTAAGAATAAAAAAGCAACTAAGAATTTAATTCTTGGGGAAAAGAAACAAATGACCCAGATGATTCTAGAGGGACTATTTAGGGGGGAGGGTCATGAGCACTTGGGGGAGAAAAATGGGGAAAAGGAGAAGAAATGGAAAAAGACGAGAAAAATGGAGAAGGCAGAGTGTAATAGAGGGAGAGAAGCGAGTGAAAAGGAGGGGGAGAGATAAGTGAAAAGAGAAACCACTGCCCGGCTGGTGTGGCTCAGCGGTTGAGCATCAACCTAGGATGCAGGCGATCGGGGTTCGATTCCCGCTCAGGGCACATGCCCGGGTTACGGGCTCCATCCCCAGCAGGGGGCGTGCGGGAGGCAGCCGGTCAATGCCTCTCATCATTGATGTTTCTCTCTCTCTCCCTCTCCCTTCCTCTCTCAGAAATTAATAAGGATTTTTTTTTTTATTTTTTAAAGAGAGAAACCATAATGCAGGGTTTTAAAGAGTATTCTTGAAATCATTGTGCAAATCACACAGTCCTTCTGGCCAGAGAAATTTCCTGCAAAGGTCCTCTGCGAACAGTCTTAATTAAATAGCTTCTACCACATTTTGAACATACATCAGTGACTGTGCGTCATTCAGTGTGTGTTTGTGTGTGTGTGTGTGTGTGTGTGTGAGAGAGAGAGAGAGAGAGAGAGAGAGAGAGAGAGAGAGAGAGAGATCAAGCCAGAGACAGATCACAGTCTGCCATACAATTCCACTTCTCAAGAGCTTAATCGGAGAGAAATATCGGAATGCTGAAGGCATTTATTTTATTTGAATAATTACTAGCACTACGACACTGAGCGAGGTTGCTCGATTCTTCTGCACTGCGGTGTCCTCGCCTAACCCTGGGATTTCATGGCACCTGCCTTGGGGTCTCTGAGAAGGTCAGGCCAGCTAGCACGGGGAAGTCATTCGGAGTGGGCCCGGCCGGAGCCGGCGCTTCAGAGCGGCAGCGACAACAGCACTGAAGACGCTGCGGGGACACGGGCTGAGGACTGGCTAATGTCCCTCCCAGAGAATGAAGACTGATGTGGGCAGGAAGGAACCCAAGGCTGGGAGCCAGGGCAGAAGGCCTTGAGCTCGGACTCTGCAGGATGCGGGTGCGTGACCTTTGACCTTCACTTCCCCAAGCCTGCTTTCCCCCTTGCTGACCAGCTGATTCACACATGACTTCTCAACATACCAGTTATCCGCGGTGGCAGCTCTCATCCGTGACCTCAGTCGCTGGCCCCACTGAGTAGGAGATGGGTCACTGAGGAGAGAGCCGGGTGCTAAGCACAGGCCTGTCCCCGCGGAGCCACTTTAACACGGCCTCCTGGGGTCACTCCACACGACCCTCACCGCCTCACTGGGCCACAGCCTTCGGAGGAGGGCCCGGCCTGAGCACGTGAACAGAACCCCGCACCCCGAGGGGCGGGCAAGTCCCGCCAGGAGCTGCCCCCCTCCGCCCCCATCCCTCCGTCTTGGCCTTGTCCACCTTGGGCGTGTCCATTATAAGAGCGAATACATTTTCAGAAGAGCGAGTAACTGAATTCTTTTGCTAAGTGTCTTAGATGAGTTAGGCCTGATTGAAAACTCAATTTTCTAGGGGCCTGGGGGGCTCTCTGGCTTAAGGCACGCGGTTGCATGTGCCAACCCCTTTCATCCCTATACATCCCTCTCCCCGAGGTTATGAAGTATGTGCTGTATCTTCGCAGTTTCCGTTGCGGTGTTAGAAATTGCTTTTTAAGAAGGAGATAAACCTAAATGAATCCTATATCTATCCCTCTGTATTAGCTTCGGATAGATAGCTATGGGTGGATAGGTGAGATTAAAAACCCCATTTGTAGGGTTAAAAAAAGGAAATGACTAGATTTAAAATTATACCACTGGTGCTAAAAGGCAAAAAACTAGAACACTGTATTGATGAAATCTAACAATGCCAAACCCACGGAGAGAAAATTTAAGTGAAACTTGGAAAAAAATAGAACTATAATTACCAGAGTAGAGCTAGAGATTGACTACTATGATCTTATACTCCACCTAAGAGCTAAATATATAAAATCCCCATACTTAATTTTAAACATAATGGTTTTATTTTATATATACATCTGATATATTTTTTAAATAGGCTTTGAAATATATATTTCCTATTGGACTTGAGTTGAGAAATAAACACTTTTAATAAGAATATATAGTTATAAATAGAAATACATTTTGTACCCCCCATTTCCATGAGTTGTTCACAAATGAGCAATAATACTAAATTTTTCTTATTAACTTATGAAACTTTCAATATTATAACCTTAAATTATATTCCCATGAACTGCACAAACACATTTTGTTTTCTTGATATTGTACATTGAAATCCGGATGAATCATCACTTAATTTTTTACTTTGCATTTGTTCATTCTTTTATTTTTTTCCCTCCATTGGTACTTCAAAATATGAAGATTCATTTTTTTCTTTCAATAGCATATAATGATTCCTCAATAGATAAGTAAGTTTCTGGGAATCTTTATACATCAGCCATTTTAACCCTTTTTATGTTCTTTGCTTGACAAAGTCTGAAATTTGCTTCAACATTTCTTAAACTTCTAGAGCTTAATAAAGTTGAAAAGCATTTTGTGAACTCACTGTATCCCTTCAAGGTAATCGATGTTAGAAATGTATTCAAGTGCCAGTAAATAACTTTTCGGACAGTAATTACAGCACAATGGCAGCTTCTCATTCATCAACGTAAAAAAATCTCTAGAGGAGGAAAAAAATATCTAAAGCACCTGAATTTCTGCTCCTGAAACAGAATATTTTTTGCATACATACCCATTAGTTGGGCTTAGTTGTGAAGTTTTCTTGTTTTATAACAAAACTTTGATGTCATTACAAGAAAGTGGTTTATTCTGTCAGCTATTTCTCAGCATACGTGCTTCACGGGTGCCAAAGGATTGCTCAGGCTATCAATACCATAGTTTATTATCATCTTTTGATGGGGAAGCTTCTGCCACATTAAAAGAGTAATAATAAAACTATTTTTCCCCCAAAGAGTAGTATCAGAGTTTAGGGAAAATATTTGACATGCCTATATTGGCAGCTATTTATATATCAAATACAGCTCAAAAAGATAAACCAACATGTTTTAAATAAATGGAATGAATAAGAAAAGTATGTTTGTTCACAAGGGGAGCTGAGAAGAATTCACATGTCTAGTTCCAAGCAACTCTAAGTGCATGTGTCAGTGATGATAGCCTAGCGGCAGCATCTTCGGTCTAAAGGATCACAACTTTCCATGAATTAGATTTAACAGCAAGAATCTTAGCTTTCCTCTCTTTCTAAAGCAACTTATAATAAGTCCATTATATTTTATATTTACTCCTCTTTAGAACATTCAAGTTATGAAAACATAATCATTTTAGGTCACAAAGAAAGGGATACAAAATAGAATAAAAAAATCATACAATGAACTTCATGAAAAATTACTGTAAGACTTCTCTTCGCTCGTTGTCAAAGAACCAGTTCTTTGTCAACTCAGTTTAATGAAAACTGGGATCTAAATTTTATTTATGTTGAAAGGAAGGTTTTTCAAGAAACACTGAATGGATGCTTGCTATATGCCACATACTACACAGATACAGACACATACACTCACATAATTTCTCAATTAATCCTCAGGAAAATATTATTCACCAGCCATTTTAATATATTTTTGTTGTATTTTTACATCTTATATGTGAAAATTGAAGCTCAAAGTTGTCAAATAACTTCCCCAAGGATACACAACTCAGAAGTAAAGAAAATAGACTTAAAATGCAGGTCTAATTCCAAAACATTTTTTTCTTTACATTACATCATGCTGCCTCCATAAACTCCCCTATTAATTATAGTAAATGGGTTACCCTCAAAGTGCTTAATCAGCTGGTATTTCCATTTTAAATTTAGCACTATCACTTACTGTACTCCCTTCTTCCCTTCCCCCTTCCTAAACTTCTGCCTTACACTGTGCTTAACCGTGATGGGGTAAAAAATTATCCCTCCACTAAATATTTATGGAGCAACTACTCTGTGCTCAGCACTGTGAAGGGAGATTAGCATAGAGTACGGCTTGGTCCCGTGATTCCTGGAACTCCAGTATGGTAAACAAAGAAGATACAAACATACAATAATAATTATATAATAATTAACCCTGATTACTACATGAATCTATGTGTTGAACACCGTGATAAGAACTTCACGTGTAAAGCTACTAATTCTATCAGTGTCCTTATAAAACAGAAATGATCAGTACTTCCAACTTATCAGTGAGCTAAGCATGGTTTCTGAAGTTAAGTAACTTTTCCAAAGAAAACAATTCATAAAAGACAGAACTCATATTTAAATTCATGCTCTTAAGGGAATCTCAAATTAAGGTGATTAGCCACCCCCATATACACATACCTCCGCCAAAAATACATTTCTTCCCACTTTAATATATAGAAAACTTCTTGGGGACAGATATTCAAATGTCCTGCTGTAATGTTTAATTTTAATATTGCAGTGCATAGGTATATTTAAAATCACCCATTCTAGGGAATAACACATTAGTTAAGAAATACAGCATTTCTTTTTCTACTGCTCGCATTGGGGGAGCAAATTCTACTGCCACACTTCGCCATGAGTTACTTCCCTTCGTTGGAGCCACGGCTGGGGCATGGGCCGCAGCTTCCTGGACACCGCGGGTGCTTCATCGGGACTCGGGCCCCAGCGCGCTGCGACGCACCCATAATGCTGTCACTGGTAAGTACCTGAGCGCCAGCCCACCCTTCTCACAACTGCAGGGCCGCAGCTTACTTTGTACCCGTCCTGCAAGCGGGTATTTGTTCATATGTGGCAAAGTGCCACTGGGTTTTAGTGTTCCTTCAACGGCTTATTTACAATTTCCAACACTGGCAGCTGTGAAATGATGGACCCAGGAAATTCAGAGGAAGGGGCTGAAAAAGGACAGGATGACAGAAGTGATGTTCTTGGGATTCGGTCAGTGCGCAGAAAATGTCTTAGCCTTATGTACTGATAAATATAGAAGTGAAAGAATCAATTGCAAATTAGTCATCCGACTGAAAAGGTGAGAAAAAAGAACAAAAGGACAGTCGAAAGAAAACAATAAAAACAAAATTTAATGAGGTTGAAAACAGACAGTGGAATAAATAAGCTATTTTAAATCTATAAAACAGATCAACCCCCAGCTAACTTAATCAAGAAAAGAATTGGAACAAATATACAAAATAAGAAATGCTGCGGCTAAAATATGCATTAAAAGACTAAAGTTTTTAAAAGGTGTTGGATTTGTCCCATTTGCCTCTCCCTACTTTCTTTCCCAGCCCCTGCTGAGGAACGGTTGGCTCATAAAAGCTGGAAGCTTCCTTGCTCTCATTTTCCATTGAGGTTCAGCCAGATGGAAAAGCTGGGAATGCCAATAAAATGAAACCGGGGTGTTGGTCCCCCCTAAGTACCCTTCGACTGGGCTCCTCTGGACGAGCTGCACTCCTCTCTGAAAGCTCCAGTTGGAGCCAGGCGGCCCGCAGTATAAAGCCACCCTCGCTGCGTTCTCCTTGCCCCTTCCCTGGGCTGGTGACAGCCCCTCACTCTTACGAGCCAAGAATTCTGCACTCTTCCTCTTTGATTTCCTTAAACCTTTCCCGTATCTTTCTGCACTGTCCTTTCATTTAACGTGCTTCAAAAGGCCCAGGTTAAATAGGCCCCGTTTCCTGTCAGAATCCTAAGTGGTAGAAAAATAATAAAATCTGCTTTTCAAGTATATCTGAAAAACATACGCAAAATTGATAATTTTCTAAGAAATATGATTTACCAAAATTGATCCTAATAGAAAGAAACGCTCTAAATAGACCAACATTGGTAGAAGAAACAGAGAAAATTATCAAATAGCTACTCCCACCAAAAAGGGAAAGCCCAGGTACAAGGGAACACAGCCAACTCAGCAAAGGCCAAGTAAACCCAATGTCACTTAATGGTTTCAGGGCATAAAAAGGAAGGGAGATTTATAAAGTATTTTTATTAAGGGAGTATAACATTGATAGCAAAACTTGACAGAAACTGGACAGTAAGGAAACCTATAGACTATTGACTATCAAAGCCACAATTAAATAAAATATTAGCAAGCAGAATTCAGCAAGACATTACAAAAGCAGTACATCATGAACAAGTGATGTTTTCTCAAAACTAGTGAGAAAGGTTCAATATCAAGCAATTTATTAGATTAGCTCATTGTATTAATAAGGCTCAGGAGAAAAATCATGTGTTAAATTTTACAGATGCTAAAAGAGCATTCAGCAATACAATCTTCAACATTCATTTCTGACTAAAATAAAAACTCAATGAATATTTTTCTAAATATGATTACACACATATCCACAGAGGTCCCAAAGCCAGCATTTTTGCTTAATAAAAAACACCATGAGCATTGATACAATAAGACATAAGACAAAGATATCCACATTCTGTCCTACTATTTAATGCTTTATTTGAGATATGAGAAACGTCTGCACAGCAAAGGAAACAACAACAGAGGGAAAAGGCAACCTACAAAATGGGGGGAAATATTTGCAAACCATGTATCTGATAAGGGATTAATATCCAAAATATATAAGGAACTCATACAACTCAAAAGTGAAAAAACAAGTAACTTAAGAAATTTACAATAGCTAAGGTCTGGAAACAGCCAAGTGCCCATCGGTAGATGAGTGGATAAAAAAGCTGTGGGACATTTACACCATGGAATACTGTGCAACTGTAAAGAAGAAGGATCTCTTCCTCTTTGGCACAGCATGGAGGGAACTAGAAAATATTACGCCAAGTGAAATAAGCCAGTCAGAGAAAGACAAGAACCACATGATCTCACTCACATGTGGAATCTAATAAACAAAATAAACTGATGAACAAAGTGGATCCAGAGACATAGAAGCATGGAGCAGACTGAGGGATCTCAGAGGGAAGGTGGGGAGAGATTAATCAGGGAACTTCTATGTTTATAAGCATAACCCATGGACACAGACACTGGTCTGGGGAAGGCCTGGGGGTGGGATGGACGTGGGGTGGAGGGGATCAGTGGGGATAAAAAGGGGACATCTGTAATATTTTCAACAATAAAGATAAAGAAACTTACAAAAAAAAGAAATGGGCAAAAGACCAACCAGACATTTCTCAAATGGCCAACAGGTACATGAAAAGATGTTCAGCATCACTATCAGGAAAATGCAAGTCAATATCACAATGACCTATCACCATACACTTGTTAGGATGGTTATTATCAGAAAGACAGAAGAGAACAAGTAGAATGGATAGCAAGGGACTGGAGAAAAGAGACCATTGTACACTGCTGCTGGGAATGTAAATTGGTGCACCCATTATGAAAAACAGTATGAAGTTTCCTCAAAATATTAAAAATAGAGCTACAATATGATCCAGCAAAGCCATCTCTGGGTATATACCTGAAGGAAATGAAAACAGGATCTTGAAAAGATATCTGTACTCCTATGTTGATTGCAGCAACAGTCACAATAGCCAAAATATGAAAACAACGTAAGTGCCTATCAAGAATTAACAAGAAGTGGAATATTATTCAGCCCTGAGAAGGAAGGAAATCCTGCCATTTGCAACAACATGGATGGACCCTGAGGACATTATGCTAAATGAGATAAGTCACACAGAGAAAGATTAATACTGTATGATATCATTTAAATGGTGGTAATGTTAGCCTGCTATTTGGAAAAGAGTTACCCTCTCAGTTTTTCTTGAACTACCAGTGAAAAGAATTAGTTTTTCAGTTGATGAGTAAATAATAAAAACACACATCTAAAATCTCTACCCGCATTTTCCCCTTTGTTAAAACTCAAACTTGTCAAGCAATCAGTTCCTACTGAGTAAGCCATGTGTTCTCCTCTCAGAGTGGCGGCGGGTCTGTGCAGTGATCCCTGAGGCCCTGCAAGGTTCTGCTTGCTTCCCACCCAGGCTCTTCCTCACAGCACCTCCTCCTCTTCCTCTCCACCTCTCTGCTCCAGCGACGCTGGCCCCTTTCCAGTTGCCCAAACACACATGTACTGGGCTGAATAGTGGTCCTCAAAAAGATGTGTCCCCTTCCACCTGTCAATAATGGTCTTATTTGGGGGAAAAAGTTCTTTGCAGATGTAATTAAGTGAAGGATCCTGAGGTGAGATCATTCTGGATTACCTGGGGGGGCTCTACATCCAATGACAAGTATCCTTATAAATTACAGGAGAGCAGACAGATATACAGAGAAGGCCAAGCCAGAGAGTGGCACAGGGGAGAAGGTCGCGGGAAGATCAGGGTGACGCAACCACAAGCAAGGAACACCTCAAGCCACCAGAAGCTGTAAGAGGCAAGGAGAGATTCTCATCGAGAGCCTTCGGAGGGAGTATGGCCCTGTGCACAGCTTGACTCCAGACTTCTGGCCTCCAGAGCTGTGAGAAATTAAATCTCTGTTGTTTCAAGACAACCAGTTTGTGGTAACCGGCTACAGCAGTCATGGGCAACCAATACAACAGATACTCTCCTATCTCAGGGCCTTTGCACTTGCTGTTTCCTCTGCCTGAACCCATCTCCCCCCATAGTTGCGTGCCTATCTCCATCAATTCCTTTCATTCTTTGTTCAAATGTCATCTTCTCCACAAAGTCCTCTCTGACTGCCCTATTTAAAATTGGAACTTGCCTGGTACTCCCTATCCCCCTTCTAGTATTATTTATTCAAAACCACCTCTTAATATATAATTTGCTACTTGAATTTTTAATATTCGTCTCCCAGGACTACCATAACAAATTACCACAAACTGGGTGGCTTACAGCAATAGAAATCTATTTTCTCAAAGTTGTGTAGGGTACAAGTTCAAAATCAAATGTTGGCAGCACCATGCTGCCACTGAAGGCTCCAGGGAAGGAACCTTCCTGCCTCTTTCTAGCCTCTGGTGGTTGCTGGTAATTCTTCCCATTCCTTGGCTTGGATGTATCGCTCCAACCTCTGCTTCTGTTGTCACATGGCACTCTCCTCTCTGTGTTCGTGTTTCTGTCCAAATTTCCCCCTTCTTATAAGGACACTAGTCACTGGATTAGGGACTATCCTAATGCAGTACAACCTCATTTTAATTTGATTACATTTACTAAGAACCTATCCAAATAAGGTCACCTTCACAGATACTGGGGGTTAGGACTACAACGCTCTTTGGGGGAATACAATTCAACCCACAGGACCTGTCTCCCTTGACTAGATTGTAAACTCCTGCAGAGCAGGGATTCTTGACTAAGAACCTAGAGCAGTGCTGGCCATAAAATACACAATAAATATTTGTTGAAGGAACAAGTGAATGAATATGTGCTAATAAAATCAGGATATCTAGTAAGATACACTCAAAGTCATTGGGTATAGTTAAAAATTTGCAAATTCTTAGAAAAATATGCTATGAAATGCACGTTTATACCTATAAAAAATACCCAGTATGTTGACTAATTCATGGAATTAATATATTTTAAAAGGAAATATATTATCTTCTCAAAGCACTCAGTGTCACTTATCTGTTTCCAAGCCTCTTATTTTAGGTAAATAATCAGGTTTTTCTTGATTTCACAACTCTCATAAACCTTTAGTCCGTATTTACCTGCATTCTGCTTGTTTATTGCCTCAAATGAACGTAATAGTTAATAGCATTTAATCCATTGGTAAAACGTGCTGCACCTAAACAGTTGAATACCAAATTTTAAATTCCAATACGAAGTTTCTAGGTATAAAAGTGTTCTATTTCTGACACTTATTGAACACTTCACAGTATTAATGTGGTGTTAAAAAAAACAACACCTCTTTAAAAGGTAAATAATGCCAGAGCTCAAATTTCTATTAATGGCTGTATTCACAGCTCATGCTTTCAGTGAAAACCATCGTGACATCATTATGCAAAGCAGAGTCAGTTCAGAAGGCTTCTGTGGGTTGTGTGTCTAATATCAGACACAACTGTCAACCTCTTAAAAAGGGTAACTGTTGGGTTCAGTCGCCAACTGAGTCTTGATTGTGACGACAGAGCAGAATAAAGGGCCGCTACTGCTGCCTCGACACACTTCTTTTAATGAGTGTGGCTTGTGATCGTTTCTCCTACGAAGCTAAACTCAGCATAAGGAGGAAAAGGAATGCAGCAGGTATTTTCAAATGTCATTTAAAAAGTATGTTTTTGTGGGCATGGACGCTTGGTGCATTATTATGAAATGCTGGAATGTCCCACTGGGGCTTTCTTCTTCCTGGCCGACTGCGCTGTTTTGCTGGAGAAGCAGCAGCAGCACCATCTTCTGGAATAAATGGAAGGAGAAGTAATTACGGTGTTTGTAAAAGTCAAAGTCCTGAGGTAAAATAGATCGTCTACATGTACACAAATAACTGTTAATGTACTGCAAATAATCGTTAGTGGTTAACCATCGCAGGAGCAACTAACATGGACTCAGTTTCTGATCTCAACAAGCAACTGCGTAAGGGCAGCAAACCGCTCTGCCAGCAGCAAGGCTGTGGGTGGGCAGCTCACGCCACTGTGCACTTTCAAAGTAGAAAATAACACAAAAATGACATACGATTTGAGGAAAAAAACATGTCCCACAAATTAACTGAAAAAATGATCTCACTAGATTCAAACTGCTTTGCTACAGGAAAGTGGGAGAGATGCATAAAAATTTCTGAAATATTCTTCCAATCTACCACTGAAGATTAGATAGATGATGATGATTGTGATGATAGATAGATGATGATAGATGATAGATAGATAGATAGATAGATAGATAGATAGATAGATAGATAGATGATAGATAGATAGATGATAGATAGATAGATAGATAGATAGATAGATAGATAGATAGATAGATAGATAGATAGATGATAGATAGATAGATGATATATAGATGTAGATAGATGATAGATAGATGATAGATATAGATAGATGATAGAGATAGATAGATAGATAGATAGATAGATAGATAGATAGATAGATAGATAGATAGATAGATAGATAGATGATAGATAGATGATAGATATAATATGAAAAGAAATAAGAAGCTCACACAAGAAAATTACTACAGTAGACCATACAGAGGGTCACTGAATGGTAGAGCCCGGTTGTGTCTGGGCTGGGTTAGTCAGGGCGCCAAGCATAGGCACTGTAACCATCCCTGGGAAATTAAGTTTATGAAGAGAGGAGTGGTCATTTGTGAGAGAGTGCTATATGTGGCTAAATGGGATTCTCAGAAGCCCCTTGGGGTGGGGCAAAGGTTGCACAGCAGTGCAGTGTGCAGTGCGTGGCAGTGTGGTAGCCACGCCCCGGTGCACACTCATCTTCTGGTCATTCAACCAAACACTAAATCGAGGCACTACTGGAAGGGAATTGTGCAGACACTTGATCTTAAAATACGGAGAGCACTGAGGTAGGCCTGACTTAATGAAGTGAACCCTTTAAAAGCGCAGTTTTCTTTGGCTGGTTGCAGAGGAGGACGTCAGAGATCCGAAGTACCCTTGCAGGCTTGTGGATGAAGGAGGCCACATGATAAGGGAGGTGGGCGGCCTTCAGAACTGAGAGTGGCCTCTGCTCTTGACAGCCAGCAAGAGAATAGGGACCTCAGTCCTACAACTGCAAGTAACTGAATTCTGCCACCGAGCATGCACTTGGAAGTGAATTTTTCACGGGAGTCTCCAAGTAAGAAGTCAGCCTGGCAGACACCTAGATTCCAGCCTGTGACACCCTGAGCTGAGAACCCGGCTACGCCAAGCTGGACCCATATAGCTGCGAGGCAATAAATCAATGTCGTTTTAAACCACAATTTATTTGTCACAACTTATTATTTAGCAATAGAAAATTAATAGATAAAAACAGATATGCTTAAATTGGCTTTCTAAGGAACATAGTTCCTGTAACCATCCAGCTTTTGTATTTGCTGAAGTGGTTATATAATTTGCCTTTTTCCTCTTACAATGCTTAGTCTCACTTTTAAATAAATATTTTAGGACACATTAAAAGATTAATGCCTTGTCAGGCACCAAATTGTGAGCTTTCTGAGTGGGCTTATGTCATTAACTCACATTTCATGTCTGCCAATAACCAGGAGTGAAAATCAAAATATTGAACAGCTGGTATTGCAGGGGTGGGCACACCCCCATCATTCAGATGCCCAATCTGTCAGAAAGGCTGCTAGCTGGTAACCATACTGCACTGGCCAAATATCGCCTCTGCCAAAAACTGTGTTCCTGGCAGGAAATGGGCAAGAAAAAAGGTATGAAAGTGGTAGACCATCTTGGGAGGCAGGAAATAAGACAGTTGTCCAACACTTATTTTGCCTAAGAGTTGGCTCCCCCTAGCTTCTTGGAGGTGTAGTGCTCATTTTCAATAGCTTCATCCTTAGAGTTGCCAGATTTAGGTGAACAAAATAACATGACACTGAGTTAAATTGAAATTTAACTCCAATTTATAAATGAATAATTATTTAGACTGTCAATGAATAATTATTTAGTATACATAAGGGTCCAAAATATAGCATGAACCCAATGTACGCCAGTTTACCACCAGCACATCAGTAAATACTGAATGAGATATTTATACAGAAAAAATACTGTTTATCTGAAATTCATATTTAACTGAGCATTCTGGGGTTTTGGGGTTTTTTTTTGGACAATTCCATTCATCTTTGTCTTCCTTCCTACACAAATCTTTTTTTTTTACTTAAAATAGATCTAAGTTCCAGGTCCTACTCTCTACCAAGATATATTACGATAACAACCTGTATCTTCCCCATCCCTGTACCTGGGCACTTTACAGATTATCCTCATAGAGTATATTTCCCCACCCCTTGACTTTGATTTCAGCCACTTTACTTGCTTTGACCAATGGAACAGGGTAGACATGACAGCGTGCAATTTCCAAGCTTGGCCACTAAGAAACCTTGTGGGTGTCTCCACTTCCTCACTTGCACCTTGAGTCCCAGGAAAAAGATGCAGCCACCCCAGCTAAGCCCAACCTAGACCCATTTACTTGCAACCAGTTACCAGATTCATGAGCGGAAATACAGGAATACCTCAGGGATGTCGCAAGTTCAGTTCCAGATAACTGCAATAAAGCGGGTGATCATCACTTTGCTGATGGTGGGTCTTAACCTCATTTTACTGTGTTTCACAGGTGTTGCATTTTTTACAAATCAAAGGTAAAATCCTCCATCAGCAAAAGGACATAGGTAACTCACCCTTCCCTTCTCACTTCATAATTAAGGGATTAAAAGAGAAGTTCAGCAACCACAGAACTGGCTGGTTTGAGAAGCCACGAAAGGAAGAAAAGAAAACCAGTCCCTGTGGACAGAAGACTAAATTGTATTAGCCCTCTACCTCCCTCGGGCGCTCCAGGAGAAGCCCAGTGAAGGCACTAATGAGAGAAGGGAAGCTGACTGAGCCTTACTCTAATGCTTCAAGAGTTATTGTCTTCTCATGGCCCTGTTTTGGGCTGACCTGGCATGCTGAGCTTTACTGAGAATTACAGTGTTGGTCGGGAGGATTTGATAAAGCTTGTGCAGCATTACTTTCCTGGAATTCGAGGCTTCCTGTTCTGTTCATTTTACCTGGTGTCTATCTGAATCAAGCACTTTTGATTTTCTGTATCCACCTAAGGATTAGAGCTAAATAACTTTATTAAAGGCCAGTGAACTATAGTGCAGTTCTCCCACATTCAGGTATATTTTCCTACATATGTGAAGGCTTTAACATACACAAACACCCCCACAGTTTAATTTCTTTTCCGGGACACCTTCTAAGAGAGTGTGTATTGAGCATTTATTTTTAATATGATTGATACTGTAGCCGATACTTAGTAAATCTATATGCCACACAGCCTTTCAATAACAGCTTGAATAGCTTGTACTTGTTCATTGGACTTCTGCGATACTGAGTAGACAAACTGTGAATCTAACTGGATGGTTCAAAGAGTGACAATGGAATATTGGTCCATGTATTTCTGGTGTGTCATCTCTCCCAGTTCATCTGGATATCATCACCAAAAGTATCCTGAAAGCTGGCTTGTGCAGCATTCTGTCAACTGGGCATCTCTATTAACCAGCTCTTCTTTTTACCAGAGTAATCATTGCAGCACATCTACAAGAGCCTAAAATGCCTCCTAGCTAGTAATATTAAATTGCATCTAGTGTAGTTTTTGTGATACACATATATTGCTGAACTTCAGTGCCCCTAGCACTGGAGATCATGCGTGGCGCATACAGTAGCATTCAATTTGCTTAACTAGAAGTTGGTCTTTCTTTCACCATATAGATAAGAGTTGTATTTAGGCTACATTGTCTCAAAGGATCACTTATATTCTCTCCCAGGAAGAACAGATCTACTGCCCTCTGGGGAGTCTTCACAAGCATGACTGCAGCAGGTAGGCCTGATATACATCAGGGACATTAGGATGACCTTGAAGGAACGCTCTGCTTCTCAAGGTGTGGTCTGCAGGGCAGGGCCCACCTCAGACCTACTGAATCTGAATCTGTATTTTATCAAGGTCCCCAGATGATCCTGTGAACATTAAAGTTCAAGGAGTACAGCTCAGTGCGTATTATCATTAGACCATCACTCTAAGCAGCAAGATACACTCTAAGATTTCCAGCTGGACACTTCAGATAAACTACCCATCTCTTCTGAGGCTGAAATTCCCTGACTACATGGGATTCCCACAGCCCATGTCCCCAAGTAATGAATGTTAAATAAGGCCATACATTTTAGAACCACAAAGGACCTGTAGAACTGTTAGCTTTTGCTACTTTTCAATGAGTGTGCCTCTACTTTTTCATTCCTGGTGGAGTGTTCAAAAGAATCATAATGATAGCTACCTTTTATAAAATGCGATCATGTGCCAGGTGCTTTTCTAGTATTTTGCAACAATCCCAAGATGTAGACTGTACTGTCCCCATGGTATAGGAGAAAGGGCAAAGGGGAGGACTCAAAGCCAGGGAATCTTCTCCAGAGCCAATGTCTTTGGCCCTACCCCCAAATGCTGCTCATTTTGATACACGTAAGAAACATTTTATAAGTAAGTCCAAAATATGCTTGGCCTGTCTGTGCTTTATCTTATGTGCCACCTGATATGCACACTGAAAATATAAATCTGCAGCCTCTACCCTGAAGATACTGATACAATAGATCTGGGGTCAGAACCAGGAATTGATATTTTTAAGAAACACCCAGGGGATTTTTATGATATCTCAGGTTCTCAAATACTGCTCCAAATTAGGGTCCCCTAGTCAGAAACAGCTGTGGCTGCAAGCTTACAGCACATTGGTAACCTCATTAATGTCAATGCCATCTCCACAGACACATTCTAAGAACCCGGCCCACAAAGGGCAAAGCCAGGCTCTCATCTGGCTCGCTGCAGAGTTTCATTAGCTCTCATATTTTCCTTGGTGACACGGGCCAGGATGAACCTAGCCTCACCTGCTTTTTAAATGAACTGAAGCCACCAAGGCAGGCCTAGGCCAATGTTTTTGTCTTTTCTCACACACATGCTGGGAATGGATATGTTCATACTAAGACAGCTTTCTCCCATTTCTTTTGTCATTGCTTCTGTCCCTTCCACGGAATAACATTTAAATCAGATTATATGTTCGACTTTATTCCTGGCATGCCCTTTGGCGCCCAGGTCTCTCTACACTATGTTTGTCCCTGAGCAGATAACAATCTCATTCCACAAATATAACCTTTTCTATATGTGAACTGACATTATCTTTTGAGTTCCCACTCTGCCATTAGATTGAAATTGAAATGCCAAAAAATTCCCCAAAGGTAGGAGGCCTGCATAGTGACGAGGTGTTGGGGTGGGTACAATACTCTCTCATATGATTTCTATACTGTGATGTCCAAACTGCCATCTGTGTGTGTGTGTGTGTGTGTGTGTGTGTGTACAGTCTGTCCATGCAGGCGTGCAAGTCACTGTTTGAACCCTTTGTCCCAACCACAAGGCTTCTTCAGATGCATCAACTATCTCTGCCAGGTCCACGCCACCGTCAGGGGCACGGAACATATTCTGCTGCACCTGCGCTGCACTGACCGCCAGAGAAGCCTATGACAGGGTCTCAAATCCACCATCTTTACCCAGCTGCCATGTCTCCTGCCTTCCTGTGCTCTCTCCAAGAAAGGGAGGAGATACGTGTGAACTACAAGTGTCCTCAGTACTTGGATTTCGCAAACCTGCCCAAGATGTTAGTGGAAAGTAGGGATCAGTAGGTCCCAAGACCCCTTCCCCTGGTATCCCAAACCAAGCTTTTTTGCCACCCCTGTGACACTCCCTGCCTTATTTGGGGCATCTATCTAATCTAAAGATTTATCTATAGTACTGATTAATTTTTCCAAAATGTTTGTTTATGCCCTGAGTTTTTCATCTCCCGTAACATTTAAGCTTTTGGAATCCAAGCACCAAGAACTGACTTACGCTGTCTGCTGTGCATAGAGAGTTAGTCATTTAATCTAATCTTCTAAACACTGGGGAATGTGTGGATAGAGGAAATACAAGGGAAAGAAGCATAGACTGGCATTTCAAAAGTGTTATTCTGCTACACAATTACTTCTGAAGTATAGCGGCACTGTGCATACCCTTCACGCCACGACCAGCCGCAGTGACAGAAGCAGCAGTGACAGGACACGGGACAGAGAGACCGAAAGATCAGGCAGAATGAGGAGGTGGCATCCACAACTTCAAACTAACTCTACAATGCTACTCAGTGCTTCGTTTGGCCTTATAAGAAAACAGACAAAGCATCGCCCCCGATGCCCTAGGTAAGGGCACTAACAGGGAAGAACCAATTGGACCCAAATTTTGGGAGCACACGCACGTGGAACAAGGTGGGGAACAGGAGGGAAGGGTTAATCCCTGCCTGGCTGGGCAGGCCACCCTCAGCAGCGACAGCCAGTGCCCACCGAGGACGGCCATGCGTGCGACACCCCACCGAGCCCTTGACATTCATTATGTCCTTGCTTTTTCCACAACAATGCTACGACTGCATTGTTATCTCTGCTTTTAAAGATGAGAAACTCAACGAGTTGGTAGACATGGTGGGTCTCGAACATGATTTCTTTGGAAACCTAAAGTTAAATTCACAACCACCATGTTCTACTGAAAAGGAGGGAGTAACGGATGCCACGGCCACACTGCGCTGCCATTTCATGGGGCGTCGGGCCTGATTAGGGCTCCTGCAAGAGCCAAGCCTGTATGAATGAACCTGCCAAGCAAACCCGATATGTTTAAAGATATTATCACCTGATCCACCACTTCTCTAACCGGGAGATACCTAGTTTATCTTGGAATAGTGCATGTGGGAAACACCTTTCCTTGTGAGATCAGCAGATTACGTAGATGTTAGTAGGCACAAAACATAGACTTCAGAAGAAAATGATATTGTGATATAATAAATAATCTTTAAATTAAATGAAAAGGTGAAATTTCAAAATATCTAATTTATTAGGGTTCCTTTTCCAAGTAAGTCTCAGGCGTATAAATATAAACTAAGCCCCAGAAAGACAAACCATACAAAGTGACCAAGTAGAAGGCTAAGAAAAATTCAAGTTAAATTTAAATGCTTGTTATATATCAGCTAATTTATCTATCTTAAATCATACAGTTGGTAAAAATTTTGATATACTATACAGTTGACCTTTGAACAACACGGAGGTTAGCGGCACTGACACACACCCTCACTCAGTCGAAAATCTGTGTATAACTATTGACTCTGCAAAACCTTAACTACTAATAGCCTGCTGTTGACTGGAAGCCCTATCGATACCATAAACAGTCGATTCACACATATTTTGTATGTTATATGTACTATATACTGTGCTCTTACAGTTTAATAAATTAAACTAGATTTAAAAAGTGCTATTAAGAACATCATAAAGAAGAGAGAATATATTTACAGTACTGTACGTATGTATTGAAAAAAAATCCTCTTGTAAGTGGACTTGTGCAATTCAAACCCATGTCGTTCAAGGGTCAACTGTATTTTAATTCCTCAACTATCCTTTCATTCATAATCTCTCGCCAGCTTCCTCTTTTATTGACAACTATTTTCGTTCCAAGAGCTATCACCATTACATCCCAATTAGCCGTGCGTGGAGCTGAATCCTGTTAGAATGGGGAAGGCCTATAATCCAGTTACAGGATCCTTTGTCTCTGGCTACAATCATTGCTTTTGATAAAATACTCCTTATGGAGACTAAGTGACTAACTCTTTTGTAACACATAAAGAAACACAACTTATGCTTAATTGGAAAAATATGAACCAATGTTTAAGAGTCATCTACCCCAGCCCATGGGGCCCATGGTGCTCAGCAATGGCAGTGCTTCAGCCTCACACACAGCATGAGCTTCTTTCACAGCTCTGTTTTCTTACATTCCAACTAGACTTGCTGAGCAGAAAAGATCTGCATAAGAACACTTCATTTCCCTGGCCAAAATGAATTTATAATTATAAATGTGTTGTACTTAAAGTGCTTTAAAAACTTGTATTGCCCTAAAAATAAGCCCTTTCGATTTTGATCTGAACTTGTTCAGGGTTTTTGTTGTTGTTTTTTTAAAATATATATCATTATTGATTTCAGAGAGAGGAAGGGAGAGGGAGAGTTGAAACATCCATGATGAGAGAGTCATTGATCGGCTGCCTCCCGCACGCCCCCTGCTGGGGATCGAGCCCGCAACCCGGGCATGTGCCCTGACCAGGAATCGAACCCCAATCTCCTGGATCCTAGGTCAATGCTCAAGGCCAGGCTTGTTCAGTTTTAATTACCCAGTTCCTATTCTCTCTCCCACCTTCTCCCCCATGGTCTCCCTCTTCTAATGACTTTCCTGCTAAAGAAATATAACAGTTCCATATTTAATTACCCAACACTCATTTCAAAGAAATGCCAGGGTAATTCAATCATCACTGAGGCCCAAACAGAACATTTTACAGCTTGCCAGGACCAAGGAATTAATCCCCTTGATTATTTTATAGGCTTTCAAATTTCCCCCAAGAAGAGAATAAAGTTTACTTGTTTGTTTCCTGTTCACTGGTGTTTAGTCTTTGTGTTTGTTTTAAGTGGATTTATAATTCTTTCTAAAAAGCCATCTTCCATCATTTTTATTCTCACTCCAAGGATACACTACTTACAGGCTCTCAGCTGGTTAGAGAGACATGGATTTCAAAGGCTGAGCAACATAACCCTCTCATTTTATCACGAGACTTGATAACCAAGGAAGCCAAAGACTTCAAGGTAACTCAAAGCCACACCTCTTACTTTTCTTCTGTGGTCCATTCAAATAATTAATCTTATTTTCTTAATTCTGCTATCCATCCTCTATCAGATCCCCAAATGCCATATTTAACACAATGAATGTGTGTAATTATTAGTTTAATGGGCTTTAAACTCCCCAGTGAAACATACACGAAATACTTGCTCAGCTGAGTAGACAACACATTCCCATTGGGATAAACAACTGTGCAATTGTGGCCATTAATGTAGAATTTATTATTTTTAAATCCTTAGGGCCAAGCTGACTTTGCACTCTGCGACATTCACCAGCTAAGCCACAACTCCATATAGTCTGACAAAATACTACCCCTGGTTCTTAAAAGGAAGTGTCAGAATTAGCCCTTTGCCTCAGCCAATACCTATTTTTTCAGTTCTATAGCAATTTCATAAAAATATGGGGTATTCGTATGGTTTATTGGTTACATTGAGGAAAATGAAAAAATATTATTTTTTCCAAAGGTATAGCCCTTCAGAGGCTAACAACTGAAGAGCACTGTGTGTGGAGATGGCTGCTGAAAGTGGATTGAACTATGGTTGGGTGAAAATGCAATACTTTGGCCGAAAGTTGAAAAACTGCTGGCTGTCATGTGGAAGTAGTCTGGCTCCAACTGCAGATCATTTAAAACTATAAAAACTTTTTCTTCAATAATATCAGCAAGGCTCATTAGTTCCTCCAAAAGTCTCAACTAGTCCATTTTCTATACACAATATTTCACTGGAGAGCTGAACAGATATTATTTTAAAAAATGAAAGTACTTCTTTTCCTCAGAAGATTATTAAATATGATAGCATGCTCAAAAATTTAATAGCTACTCCCATGCATTAAGAATAACCAAAATGATTTGTTCACTTATTTATTAGCTATTTATTAAGTGCCTGTTCTACGCCACACTCTGTCCTTAGTGTTGTGGACCAAGTTGTCGTAGTGAACTAGATAATGTTCTTGCCCTCATTTGAATTCATTTGCCTTGCAATTTGACAAAGAACCCCCACCCCACTTCTGGGGACAAGTCCTTGCTATAAAAGTGGCCTCAAAAGAATAAGAATTTGAGAGCACTCTAGTTTATATCCTAATATGCAATATAGTTACCAATCTCTACATTCATGTAGTCGCTGATCTTTCTCCTTTGACTGTAAATTTGGCTGACAATTAGCTTCCCCTTATTTGGAATTCTAATGCGAATTTCCCCTACAGAGCTCATTAGGACTCGCACGCATTCTGTTTCAGAGCTGGCATATTTTCTAATACTACTACTATGCCTTATTAAGCAAAATCTCCCAGAATGAGGTAGACATCCATGCTCTTCCTCGTTCTTATAAGAGAAAAAGAGGATACTACTGAATTCCAAAAACATAGGTTTTAAGCAGTCTAGGAAAATGTAAAACCAGTCTATACTAGTGGCCAAAATTTCTGACTTTTAGAGCAAAACACATTGTGAAATACTTAGAAAGTTTTCTTCCTCAACATTATACATTTAAATAACTGTGTTTGCTAAAAATCCAATAAAGCAATGTTTTTTATGAGCATGAATATCCGTTCATTGTTTAATGAAAATAAGTAATTTATATGAAATTAGAGAAAGACAAAATTAATCTATGGTAATAAAAATCAGAATAGTGGTTGCCTGTGGGTCATGTGGGTGGCCTGGAAGGAGACATGAGGGAATGTTCAGGGGTGATATGATATAAAAGGTTTTATATCTTTATTGGGGTGTTAGACAAATGGGTGCATACATTTGTCAAAACTCATCAAATAGTTCAATTAATACCTGTGTATTTCACTCTATGTAAATTTCACCTCAATTTTTAAAAGCATAGGAGAGAATTGAATATTTGAGGGGAAAATTGTAATCAAAATTACTCTTTAAGGGTGAATAAAATCAAAGTTCAAAAAAGGTTCAGGAACAGTTTCCAGGAGAAGTAGCAGCCAATAAGAAATTTCGAGAATGATCATGAATTAGGAAACGAAGCTTGTATCAGGTGTTGAAAATAGAGCTTGTATCAGGTGATAAAAGAGGCTAAAAGGCACAAAAAAGCCAAATTATGGGAGATATTAATGGCCTACAAGGAATTTAGACTTCATCCTGAAAGAAATTTGGAGAGAGTTTGAACAATCTTTTAAAAATATGTTTTTATTGATTTCAGAGAGAGGAAGGGAGAGGGAGAGAAACATCGATGAGGGAGAAACATCGATCGGTTGCCTCCCGAATGCTCCCTCCTAGAGATTGAGCCCGCAGCCCAGGCATGTGCCCTGACCGGGAACTGAACCAGTGACCTCCTGGTGCACGGGAGGGTGCCCAACCAACTGAGCCACACAGGCCAGGCAAGTTTGAACAATTTTAAACTGAAGAGTCTCTCTCTCACACACACACACAGACTACAAGCAATGAGAAGATGGATTAAAGGAGTTCAAGTCAGAAGGTCTGTATAAACCCTTTAATTAGCTATTTCGTAATGCAGGTGAGAAACTGAGAGCCTCGACTAAAGCAACAGCAACAGGCAGAGAGACTTGGAGACAGGGGACAAATACAGAAGTCATTATTAAGGATGACATTTGATGGAATTTGGTGACTTCTGAAGGAGGTGAGGGATCAGGAAGAGTGGAGATGGAAGGGGAGAAAGTTGAGTTCTCTCCATCCATCATATTTTAGGTGTCTAAAAGGCACCTAAGTAAAGCTTTTCAGTAGGCTCCTGTATATATGGAGGGTGACAATAACTACAGATTTGCCCAGGACAGTTTTTGTTTGATTGTTGCCCCAGAAAAAATTATGAATACCACTGCCTTTCACCACCCCCCTTCACAAACGTTTCAGTTTTGTCAATAAATTATATGGTCACACCAGTCCTATGGGACAGATTTCTAGGCCATTTGTATTTAACTTAGAGATAAGATTTTTAGTGTCATCAGTACACAGGTAGTAGGTAAAGCAAAGTTAAAGGTTGGGATCATCATAACAGATTTTAATCAAACCTGAGACATACCAATACCATGAAAAAGATGAAGAGGGCCCCCAAAAGAGGAAAATAGCAAAAAGTAGAGAGAAAAAGAAAACTGAAAAAGAATATTATTCTGGAGACCAAGGAAAGACTTGTTCAAGTGACCCTCCCCATCGCCTCGCAGAAGTGCTTTCCACTGCGCGTAGAGAGGGCCGGCGTCTACTCTAGAACCTTATATGCACAAAGTACTCAGTAGATATCTGATGATTAATTAGTGGAAAGGTGCAATTTTTGTTCTTCAGTGGCAAATATTCTTATAGAAGCCTGTTTTCAAACATGTGAAATTCTTTTAAAACAAAACTTTAGTTTCAGGAGCTCTGATACCAGTTAGCTCTCCTTTTCCGAAATAGAGTTCAAATTATAGCTCTAACGGCATTATATTCTCTATGTGACTCTTCCTTAAAGCAATATACGAGATATGTCTTTGTCCATGATTCCCTCAAATACTGTCTTCTTTTAGCTTTTACTGCTCTGTATCATCTTTTGAGTGTAGAGATTTCAACTTTGTAAGTATTACCCTTCCTATTGTTTATATGTGCCTAACAAATGGAATTATTTCCCCCTATAATTCTGATGTGGGGTTTTTTTGCCACTTCTGCTGCATCTTGCCAAATACAGAAACAGTAACTAAAATCTCCTACCAAGATGTTAATCTCTTGTCAAAATCTAGAAGTTAACTGTTTGCTGTCCATCCATAAATAAAAAACTTGCACAGAGATTGGCAAAAAAAAAAAGAATACAAAGTGACATAGCTAACTAAATATTTTTTCCTCACAAAAATGAAAAGTCACAGTTTTACTTGACAAGGTTTATATATATACAAACCTAAACGCTCCCACACACAATAATTTACATAAATCTTCTAAGATTTGGGAGCTTATCATAATTCAGAACATAAATTGGCATTCCACGATCTAAATCTTAAGTAACATTGATCTACAATCAATAGCTTATCTGTGCTGATAGCATCCAAAACAGGGCACACAAAAAAGGCAGGCTACCTAATACTACCATGAAGCAAAATGGGCATAGTTTCTGGCAGATCTGTGGCACTGAAACTGCAAACATTAAATTTTCAATAAAGTAAGTTTTCTTCCTTTTTGGAAGAATGCTTCTGAAAATGAGAAGACTCTGGTTGGTTTACTAGGCTCACGTGAATGATCTAGAACGAATAGCATGACTGGTGCCATACTCGTAAGGGGTGAGCAGCTGTGAGCCCAGGCACTGAAGAGAGAGCCTACTCACGGGCATCTATCCGGATTATTTCCTGCCCACCGTGCTATGCATGCCTCCCCTCTGTGCCCACTTTGACTGGCTTCAGCAGTCTGCTCTAGAGACTGCCGGATGCCGCCGTGCCATCTCCTGCTAGGCTCGGTGCAATATTACCTAACTCAGGCCCATTCGCATCCACACAACAGACTGACTTTCACGACGCACAGCTTTCCCGCAACCTTGTCACACGGAGGCGGTCAAAACCGCATACAAAGTAAGAAAGCTATTGGGACCCTCCTGTAGCAAACCTTGGACACCAACTGAAGAATCTGGGTTATATCTAATGGGAAATAAACAGTTAAGATACTTGTACCTTTTTTAACCGGTAGCCTGCTATTATGTAAGGCTGAGGAAAGTTCATCTGACATCCTTCAAAACAGAGCATAAAAAAAACCAACCTAAAGTAGGAAGAGCAGCCTAGATGGTGACAGTAATTCTGGGACTAGATTTTCGGAAACATGGTATATAGGTAATTTAACCTATTCTTCAGGTGTACTTGCAAGTTATTTTAATAGTTATTGATATTTACCAGATTCAGACTGTTTTTTTCCTCCTATTAGTGTTAATGAAGCTATGCAAAGTCCTAACCCTAACCCTATCCCTGGGTGAAAGTAAGAAGAATAGGAAAAAAGAAAATACTAAATTGAGTTTAAATCCTAGATTAACCATATTTAAATCTGGAAGTAATTAAGTTACTTTCGATTAGAAAATTGGTAGAAACGTGGGTTTGTGAACTGAATTTCAGCACCAAAGTCACACGCATGTCTGAGATGCAATTGTAAATTATAAACTGGTTATACTTCTGTTAAAATAATTTCAGTTATACTAGTGAGGCAGCTGCTCCAGAGAAATCAATGTTGTCATTAGTCAGCCATGCCCTTCAGGGACCACAGCACCTGGTATACACCTCACAGTTTTGAATCAAAAATTAATTATTTCAAGAAATCTGTTACTGTTTTTCCACAGCACATTATTTAATTTTAAAAATTGAGAATATTCTTTCTGTATACAATGGGTAGCCTCTGAAAGGAACATGTGAAATGAACTTAAGACTGCAGTCAAGGTCATACAGCTTATAGTACCATCAACAAGGCTACAGATTTCCTCAGCCTGTCACATGGGTGACCTAAAGTAAGGGTTGGAGTAAAGCCCCTCTAGAAGTTTGCTATTGTTTATACAAACAATATTTAAGTACCTACTATCCCTGACCAAGAACTCTGATAAACAGATAAGAACTGGGAATGGGGGGAAATTGGATTTCAATAGTGTCACCCAATGCTATAAGTCAGAAGTCAATGAGTTAACAAGACCAGGACCCAAATCAGGATTGATGATTCAAAACAGAACAAATAGAAGGTACAACAGTAGAGAAAATCAGGATGAATTTTCTAAATAATGTTGCTCCTCTTCTATTTGTTTTTTTGAGAACATTCAGGGCCACCACATTGCACAACTCACATATGACACCCACTCTAGCTGTGCAGTGTCTCTGCCTTGTTCTATGAAACCAATTTTCATAGCATATATTTTGACTCCAAAAAAATAGATATAATCAGCTGGGCTTTGACAAATCAGAGTCTTCCTGGGTGTACCTGATTGCAACTCACTGATACTTAAGGAGGAAGAAATTTCAACATAGGATCAAGTGCCTTCTAAGTAAGTTGACCTGACTTATGACAGTTTCATTTACAAAAATGAGTTCATAAAATAATTCTTCCAAAAACAAAGGGAAAGCATCTTTCTCAGAAAACATCTCTTCGAAGCCAAAGAGGAACTTAGAAAAAGTGTCTCTTCCCTTTCCCAAAAAGCATAGTTCTTAGTTCATTTCTATTCAAGACAACGTGGAGGTCGAAATGAACAATTCAGCTAAGTTAGATTCTCCCCATCAAACAAATCTGCAAGTCTTAATAGCTAATCCAGGTGTATCAAGTGAATCTTATTTCTGCATTTTAAGGAGACCAAGACTTTTCCTATTGGTTAAATCTATGTAAAAGAGATTATACTCACCCTGGCTGGTGCGGCTCAGTTGCTAGAGCATCGGCCCACTCATCGAAGGGTCGCAGGTTCAATTCCTAGTCAAGGGCATGTACCTGGGCTAAAGGTTAGATCCCCAGCCCCAGGCAGGGAGTGCGCAGGAGGGAGGCAACCGATCGATGTTTCTCCCCCCCCCCGCCTTCCCTCTCTTCCTCCCCTTCCACTTTCTCTAAAAATCAATGGAAAAATATCCTTGGATGAAGATTAGCAAGAGAGAGAGAGAGAGGGAGAGAAAGAGAGAGAGATGCACATTATGTTGGAAAATTTATATTTATAAGGAATCTGAAAACTCCGTTTCCAGATCATAGTGTCTCTTAGCCTAGTGGAAAGAGGAAGTGGTATGTGGAAGCAACACAAATATCATGGAATTACTTTTTTTTGGTGGGGCCAAAAGGTTTTTTTGCAATACAGCCTCCCAATACTGCAACAGTCATTTCACTCATAAATTAAAAGCTTAGTGCTCTACATCTGAAAACTGCAAAAGGCCCTGGAAAGCTATTTAGAACAAAATATTTTAAATGGTTTGAGAATATGGTATGTATATAAAAAGGAATTGGATTTTTTAAAATGATCTAAACTTGACTGAATAATATTATAAAAACTAAAAGTCAAAAATATTGCTAAGACATAAAGCAGCATTATAATAGCATTTACACTAGGCATATATCTGTATTCTGATTAAGCATTTGGTTCAGAAGAGTCTGTGTCATTAATCATGTCTGTGCTTATGTATTCAACACTAAAATTATAAAAATATCCTATTGAAGAATACCAATAGAAGCCCTTCAACTTTTAATATGTGAAGAATTTGGAGAGGACTTAGAGCAAAGTAATGAAAGTGATTAAAGATTCAGAGATAGGATTAAAGAATAAAGGTTAAATGATTTGATATTATTTAAAACTAAAGAAAAGAAAGGCAGGAGGTGTTTTAACAGCGATCTCTAGAACATGAAGGGTTATTACAAAAGGAGTGGGTCTCCATCTCTGGTATTGACAGAACAAAAGGGAATATTGAAAGATTAAGTCAACCACTATTTGCTGATGCAATGCTGTGATACAGTCTGTCACAAGCTTAGAAAACATTGTTTTTAGTTTGTATAATGAAAATTCTTAGTTACATAAATATAAAAATCACTATCACAGCAGAGAGGCAAAGCTCCCCCGTTTAAGCCCAACTTATCGGGTGTATTCATTTTTGTCACTGGGGAGGAGGTAATCATCACACCCTTTGCTCTCACATCCCTATATCATGTAAACAGAGCACCTCAGCAAACTATCCCTGGACATCACCACAACTACCAATCCATTTTTTACCTGGTAAATTTATTAAAGCACAGAAGAAGGAGACAATAAGTCATTAGGGAAATAACCAAAATATGCATGTTCAGTACATAAAAGTTGAAAATTGGATGAGTGATGAAAAACTGGAAGGTCACTGAAGTTAGACCAAACAGAATTTAATTTCTATCTCAGCCATTTACTACACAAATAACCTGTACTCAAGGTTACTTTCATTCATTCAATCAACAAATATTTCTTTAGCATCTACCATCACATCAGGCCCTGCCCAGGTACCCGTGGAAATATCAGTGAGGAAAACACAACCCCTGTCCTAACAGAGCATATATTCCATAGGAGAAAATAATGCATAGGGTCTTATATGACCTTGTAGGAACTTTGGACTTTATTCTGAGAATGTTTTTAATAAAAAAGCAACATGATTTAACAAACATTTTTAAAAGATTACTCTAGATTCTTTGTGGAGAATCAGCCGCAGAAGGCTGTAAGTGAAAGCGGTCAGATTAGGTAAAAGACTAATGCAACAATTCAGGCAAGAGATTATGGTGGTCCAGACCAGGGGTTTGCAGCGGATGTGGTTAAAAGTGGTCTGAGTCTGTAAATACTGTGAATGTACAGTCAATAGGATTTATTGATCAATTGGATTTGGGGCCTGAGAGAAATACACCCCCAAGGTTTTGTACCAGAGCAACTGCAAAGATAGAATTGCCATTAACTGAGGTGGGGAAGGCTGTGGTTATGGGGGAAAGACAAGGCACTCAGTTTTGAACAAATGTTTGTGACACTTATTAGAAGAGAAGGTGGATGTGTCAAGAAAGCAACTAGATGAACTTGGTGTCTCCAAACTTCATTTCACTTATCTATAAAATTGGGTAATAACTATGTGAGAATCAGAGATAGCTTACATAAAGCACCCCACCCGCGACATAGCAGTCAATAGAGTGAATGGTAACCATCGGTACTAGCCAGCAAAACTACACTAATGTCAAGAAGGGAGACTAGGATCAGAAGGCAAGGAACAGCCAATTATGGTCACAATCATGCTGTGAAACAAACAACCATAACATCTCAAAGGCATACAACAAGAAACATATATTTATTTAGCTGGCTGTCAGCTGACTTAGGCTAAGCTAGGCTGGGCTGGGCTCACTCATGTGTCTGCTGCCAGCGGGAAGCTCAATTGACTTTGGCTGATGTCAGCTGAGAGTGGCTCTGTTCTTTGTGGCTTTCATTCTCCTTCTGGAACTAGTATTTTTTTGTCCCATAGTGATAGGAGATGGAAAAGGGAAGCACCAAATAGTTCAGAAAAGTAACTTCATTATAAATTACCACTTGGTTTCATACCAGCTGAGACCAGTGTGAAGCGACCTTAGCAGGCCACCCATAAACCCCGCTGGTCAGCTCAGAACTCCTAATGCTGTGCTGCCTCCTATTTAAATTGCACGCAGTATAATAGGTCGTCACAGATCTTCATGCTATCAGCAATCTGACCACAGCAGTGAAAGACATTTCCCACTTTAAATACAGGAAAAAGATACATCACCTGCTGCTATAACAACACCCATGGCCGATCTTCTTTCTGAATGACGAAAATATTTCTAGTCCATTGGTCATCATGACTAGGACTCAGATCCAATCTCAAAACTGGTCAGTTAGCTCTTACTTATAAGTCACATTCATTCTTACCTTTAGCCTGATTTCCTAAAAACCTGGGCTGGAGGAGGACATTAAGAGTTGGGCTATGTTTCTTCAATTAAATCATTTTTATGAGCTGATGCTTCCACTGATGGAGTAAATGTACCAACTAGTACAAGTTAATACTAGGCTATGAAATTGAAATGTAAATGTGCTTAGCTGAGATACAAAAGGCTCTGTTATCTATGTTTAGTACTGCTTGTATTATGCATACATACATATAGCATATAGATTTAAATATAGTTTATGAGGATAAAATTATGGTTTAATTATTAATTAAGCAATATGTGACAAGGCAACAGTTCTGACATTTATGAGAAAATTAAATTTCCAACATAGAAAGCATAAGACACAGTTGGGTGCATCCAATCCCCAAGGATGTGATTATCTAATGATAAACCATGTTTTCTGCAGCTGCATGATTGCAGTTACAGGGGGAAAATGTTTATTATAAGTAAGATTGTGTTCTTTTTGTATGGAGAATAGATGAAGTTGGTTGCTCAGAATATCAAACAGATGTTTAAACCAAATTGTGCATCTTCAATGGATTAATTCTTGCTATTTAAACTGGACTACTTCTGAAAGCAGATATAGGCTATATGAGGAAAATGTAAATACATCTCAAGCAAATTGTGCATCACTGTAAAATAGCAAACAGTAAGTAAAGGTACAGATGCAGGCAGTTTTGAGCTTCCCAGCTTCATTTTGTATGTACATATACACAAAAGCTCATGAGGATAATACTGACTCAGGATGATTTGGGAAATTTTTCCATTAGTGGGGCTATTCTGCCATGGTTCCATCATCTGTGAGAGGACTTGAGAGGGCTGGCTAGGATTAGGCACCGATCTTTTCTTTTCTTAGTTCATAGTAAATTATATATATATTTCAAGTATAAGTTTTTTAAAAATATCCTGGAAATCTTCTTAAATTAAATGTATTGGGGTATGTTGGTTAATAACAGTACATAGGTTTCATGTGTACAGTTCTATGATAAGGCTCAAAGACCTAAATATAAGACCTGAAACAGTAAGTTACAGAAAAGAAAACTTATGGACTAAACTTATGGACCTTGGTTTCAGAGAGGATTTTATGAATTTGACCCCAAAGGCAAGGGATGTAAAGGCAAAAATAAATGAATGGGACTGTATCAACCTAAAAAGCTTCTGCACAGCAAAAGAAAACAAAACAACAGGGCAACCAACTGAATGGAAGAAGATATTTGCAAACAACATCCCCAATAAAGGGTTAATATCCAAAATAGATAAAGAACTTGTACAGCTCAACAAGAAGAAAAACAAATAATCCAATTAAAAGGTGGGCAGAAGACCTGAGCAGACACTTCTCCCAAGACAACGTACCTGAAATCTTGATCTTGTAGCCCTACCCTACGCTGGACAATACGTTAGGCATGGATATACACTGTCCCATTTGATACTACTTGCAACCCTGAAAGGGTGCTATTGCTATTGCTATTACCTGAGGTCCAGACGCGAAAAGCATCGCAAGTGTGATCACATAACTGGAGAACAGAAACACTAGGATTAAATAAAGGTTTGTCAGACTTCAGATCCCATGCTTCTTTTCACTGTGTCATGGTGCTGGATATTTTCCATTTACCCTAACCAAATCTACTTTCCACCCTTCTCCATCCAAGGAATTTTGGTCCTTGGAGCCTGATCTGAATGGACTACACTGCCATCTCCATCTGGCTTTTGGTTGGATTCAGCAAAAGGGGGCTCCTGCAGGAGATTTAACAGCTACTATCTAGAAACTCTCTTTCTCCATCTCCCTCTCCCCCTCTCTCTCCCCTCCCCTCTCCAACTAGGTTCCATTAATGGCTCCCACCCCTTGTTCATTTAAGCCATGGAGGCAATACCTCCCCCTTATTACTAGTCCCAATTCACTGCACTTTCTTTCATGGTTCTTAATCCTATGTAAATATTTCCCTTATTACAGTATCCTCAAATTATTTAATGTGGCTGTTCCATCTGTTTCCTGCTGACACTCTGATATAGCCATGGTTTTCCATTTATTAACTAATATTCTATAAAGTTTAGTTTGACTTTATTCTTTCAGCAAAGTTAAGTACAATTACTATGTTCCAGACACTGCTAGGTACTGGGGATACTAAGATATAAAATACAGTTCTGCCATCAAGAAGGTCACAATGGAGGACACACCATTATATTTTGATAAATAATATTATAGAAAAATTTACAAAGGAGGGGTAGTCAATCCAAATACAAGGGTCAGAGAAAGCTTCCCAAGCAAGCAATGCCTGAGCAAGGCCTTAAGAGAATGACTGGGATTTGCCCTGCATGACTGCCATGGGAGTTGCTGGAAGGGCATTTCAATAAGAGGGGCACAGAGTGCCAAAGTCACAAAGGCTTCAGAAAGCAAAGGATGGAGATGGAGGGAGAGATCTCAAGCATGGCGTGTCTTTCCACATGCCTGGAGCCTAGAGGACAGATAGAATTTTAGCAAGAGGTACGGACTAGTGGTTTCCAATGTTGAAGAGCCTTCCGGTCTGACCTTAGCAGTTTTAGTTCAGTCTTGAAATACTACAGGTAAGATGGGTATAGTCACCACCTCGCCCTGTAGGAAAGCAATTTTGAAAACAAAACAGAGAATGGATTACAAGTAGCAAGTTATGAAGACTTGCTAAATTCATAGGAATTTGAGGCAAAGGTTATTTTGGGTTGAAATGGTAATAGGAAGTAAAGGACATGTAGACAGAAAAGTTTCTTTTGTTGGATTGGCCTGTAATCTATATACAGTGTGGTTACAGTAAGGATCAAGGATGCCACTCAGGTCTCTGATCTGGGCCACCAGGTGGAAATCTGAACATATCAGGGTCTCTCAATCTCAGTGCTATTGACAGTTTAGGCCAGAAAATTATATCACGGGGAGGGGTGCTGTCCCGCACACTACAGGATAGCTAGCAGCTCCTGGTATCTCCACCCACCATGTGCCAATAGTACTAAACACCTAAGCTGTGACAACCAAAAATATCTCCAGACATCATCAGTGTCCCTTGGAAGGCAAAATCACCCCAACTAAGAAGCATTGTCTAACGTGGTAGCATAGGGCTAGGAACTGACTTGTGTAGCAAAACCATGAGTGCTTGCTTTGGACATAGGGCATTTGAAATTTTTATGATAGAGAAGTTGTTTGTACAAATGACGGAGCCTAATGGGACTTTGGCTAGAGATTTCCACTTGGGAGACATCAGTGCTTAGTCGTTGAAATCCTTGGAGAAATCAGGAAATTTATGAAGGCTGCCTAAACTTTTATGGGAATAAAACTATCATATGTACTAGAAATACATATTCTTTTGTATTTTACTTCTCAAAATCTGTAACCTTTTATAAACAAATTTAAATATACATAATCAGCTTTTGGGTTATCTGTAGAAAATTAGCTTGTCAAACAAATCTCTACTTGTCCCTGTGTGTGGAATAGTTTCTACCTTCATTGTCTTCCCACACCTGCCTTGTAATGTGAAGGGCAATGGTATTTATCACTAAAATATCTCTGTTTGGAACAGATAAAGAATTAACATTGCTAACAGCACTTTAGAAGAAAGCAGCAGAGCACAAACTAAAGCTTAATGGCATGTGATTTTTTTGGTCAGGCCCTTTTTTAAAAAACACACACCATGCGTCTGCATTTTATAAAGAAAGCAATAGCACCTTCAATCTGCATTACCATCATGATAATAATAGCTAATGCCTTTGAGAACTTACTAGGTACCAGAAACCCTGAGAATTTTATAGGCACCGGCTCACTGAATCTTCCCCCAAACCCTAGGAGTCAGACACTGTTATTACCAATACGGAAGGTAAGGTTTAGGGAGCTCACGAACTTGTCCAAGGAGACATAGCTGGTAGGCCCTGTAGAGCCAGGACTGAAGCAAGCTTCTCTTCAACACCATGTCACACTTTTTCAGGCTCATACACATACAGGCACATGGTAAAGAAACACTTAGGCGCTATGCATTCACTTACTAAAAGGACTGTAGGGAAAATGTCAAGCTTATCAGATACTTTATGCATGAGTGTACTCAGTGCTGAAACTACAAATTGTGTGTCAAAAAAAATGTTTAGCTTCTGCCTCTGCTTCAGTTCTTATTTTATTCTGACTTGTGTTTCATTTAGTTATTTACATGGTTGTCTTTCCCACTGAATTTTAAACTCCTTGAGAGCAGAGACTGTGTCTTTGTAACTCTTATAAGACAAGGTTGCATTGATTGATAAACAGTAAATGCCCCCAAACAGTTTCTTGATTATTTAATTATGAATCAAGGAATGGATTAGGTTCTAAATGTCTGATGGTGAACTCGTTCCTCCACCTTGTGGTAATATCCTATTGTATTAAACTGTGCTTCTGGCTATTTCTTTTATTTTTTTTCCACTTCTATATATACTTTTATTTGTCAATTACAAGTGACATTCAAAATTATTTTATATTTATTCCAGGTATACGGATATAGTGGTTAGACTGGCTATTTCTTTTAAATGGCAAGTGCTCAGATATCACAGGTAAAGATCGTTCCTTGAAAATTAATTATTTGACCTGCTAAAATATTCCCCGATAAAAGGAAAATTATTCTTTTTCTTCTCTTTTATTTTTTGAGCCTAACTCTTTGTTGGGTAAATTCCTTCAAAAAATAATAAAGGTTTAGGCAGATATTTAGCTTTGTTCTCAGTTTACATGTGGAGATAACAGAGTAGTAAATAGTGGGGCACATTTGTCACTTAAGAGCTTTGTGGCTGTAGCTAAGTTACTTAGCCATGCTAAGCCTCAGGATATATATATTTTTTAACATATCTAAGCTGAAGCTATTAGCAACTGTGCCAGGGTGCTGTGAGCTCCAATAAAATAATATATACAAAGAATTTTCCATAGCTTGGCATTCATTCACCTAGGTGTCCCATTCTGGGGACACAGCGATGAACCAGGTCCTTATTTATGTAAGGAAGACGCTTATTTAAAGAAAATAATTACTGCATACAGAGTCAAAAAGGAAACAAGACGAGCTACTGAGATAGGGAGTAATGGGTGAAGTATGCCCTTTATCTTAAGGAAAATACGAATTTATGGAAGCTTTTTAAGCAGAGACTCATTCAAATCTGCTTTACATTATTAAAAGTTCTCTGTTGCTACTGTATGGGTCCTGGACTGCAAAAAGGTAAAAGTGGAAGCCAGGCAGGCGTTAGAAAGATACTGCGCTAGTCCAGAAGACAGAAGGCAACTGCTTCGAACAGGCTGGTAGCAGTAGGGAGAGAGATGACCGGGTAGAACTAATACATATTTTGGACATAGAACCACTAGAATAAAAATGAAAGCTAAAAGCAGGCGGCTAAATTGCTGGCTGGAGCAATCAGGTAGGTGGGGATGACATTTACTGTGATGATTAGACTAGTAGGAGTGTAGGCGCTAAGATGTTAGACAGGCCAGCCTGGAGTTACCAATGATACATCTCCGGGGAAATCACACAAACGGCTGGATGCAAGGACATTTCAGAACAGGTCTTCGCCAGAGATTCATACTGGGAAGTAGTGAGCACAGAAACTGCTGTCCTGGAAGGCGGCGTCCCCTCCCCTCACAGCTCCATATTGCAGCTTCTGCTCCATTCCCCGAGAGAGGAAAATATTGGGGGAATAACTGGAACCCATCATCAATTTCCCTCCCTCATTTCTTTCCAAGGGAGGTAAGATGGATGTTTTGCTTGAGGAGATTAGGAAACAAATTCGGGAAAGATTAGGGCGTGCATTGTTTAAAGCCCGGGCAGGCTCCCTTTTCTGAAATGTGACCACGTGAAGAGCTTGGGCGTTCCGCACACTCCTGGGTCAGGCCCAAGTCCCCCACGAGAGGGATCAGCGCCGGGGCTACTCTTCCACCGCGTCTGTCATCAGCGCTGAAGGTGGCTGGGCAGGTGCTCTGGCAGCTTGTGAGCTTATTCCGCACCCACCTCGGTGCCCAAGCAGGAGGAGGCCTGGTTTTAGCGCAGAACAAAGCATGTCACCCATGACTGCTCATTAGCCCACAGCAGCCGCATCTCTCTCAAGGCCTTGAGACTTAGTGTTGAAAACTACAAGAAAAGGGCCCTCCCAAAATAGGCAGGTGGCAGGGAAAGAGGACGAACAGGGGAAACGGAATGAGAAGCCAGGGAGCTCAAAGGAAGCGCAGGAAGGAAGAGTTTCCTAATAAAAACAGCGAAGACATCAAAAAAGATGAGGAATCATCGGGGCCCAGTAGGTAAACAGGGAATATGAGGGAAATTCCTTACATTATGGATATCTTTTTTGATACATTAAAGATAGCATATTAAATAATTAAATGTTAGAAGGAACCCATTTACTATTAAGTAGAAATCAAGGGGCTCAATGTAACAATACTATGAAAACTTCTGAAAGAAAACATAGGAAAAAATGAACTACCCTATTCCCTTGGTTTGAAAGTCCTTTAATGCACAATGACATAAAGACTAAACTACTAATATACCTGGAAAAGGTAACGGCTGACGGCCTGCACACCCAGACATAACTAACTAAGAATATAAGGTCTCTGCAGTAAGTTACAGCAAATACTTCTGGTAGGAAAGAAGGCAGGCAGGGAGGCAGGCTGGCAAATCCAGCCAAGAAAGCCTGAGGTTTATGGCTGTACTTTATATTTACTGTAAACAAGAGATATACAAGCACTGACTTTTATGACTTTCTAAGACACTAGAGCATTGAGTTCCACTTAGTCTGTTCTTCCTGGAAGATCCCCAGTTGGCAGGGATGAGCCTCCTCTGGATGGAATCGATTATGAGATGTCCGAGCTGGAAGAATTTATAGTACAACACTCAAAAGCTAGAGGCTTACTGAGAAGCACCCTCAGCTGTCTGGGAGCTACGAAGAGACTCAGAATATGAAACTATTTAAGAACGAGGAATCCTTTGTGCTGTTAACTTTCTCCCTGCAGTCAAGGACACACACCTGGGGCTTTAGCCTAATTGATAACAGTTTGTTCTTCAGAAACTATGAGGTGGCCACAGACTTTATGCCTAAAAGGCTACTTGATGTTGTAGATAAAAGGACATATTACATAGTCTTAGTCTTCTTTATGGCAGAGATGGTTCTTTAAGTACTCTGATCCCACATACATGAGAGGTTCAGAGACAGAAAGGGAAAATGACGCATATACGGCATCCTGAGCTACAATGAGGTACAGCACCTCTGGCCTTCAGAGGGGATGAAGGTTATTTGCAAAGCAATAAGAACAAATATTCAGTAATTAGAAGTTTGCCCTGCCCGAAAGATACCTCATAAAATGTAATTTCTGGGAATTATTCTTCTTATGGGCAAGGCCCCTACTTTAAATTCTTTGAGAGATAAAAGTTCTCTTCAGCCTGTAGGGTCTCCATTGCCTTCAGCTCAAAATAGCCCATATGCCCAAGTGGCACATCTTGGGGACGCTTGTTCCAAACCCCTTTAAGGTATTCCTCATGCCCAATTCCCACTTTTAGAAGCTTCTTCAATTTTCCATTCTCAGAATGTCTTGTTTTTAGTTGACTGTCAACAAATGTGTTGGCTGATGGTGTGTAATATCTTCCATGATTTTATTTTATTCAAACAGAAGACATTAAAGACTACAAATATCTGAAACCCACTCTCAGAAACCGCAGGTGTGAAGGATAATGTTTATGGGCAGAAAGCCCTGTCTGGTCCCTCTGCAAGTAATAAATCCAAAGAAATCCAAAATTGGCCACTGTTAGACATATTGGTTTTGCTTTTTAAGCCACCTCTGAGCTACAGACAATGGAGTCATCTATAATTTGGTCCACATATTCAAATAGCTTTACTATTAAAAATTGAAGCCACTTTGCCAAATTATTTCCATAGCAGCTGAATTTCACAGGAGATTAAGTATCTGGCAGGAAATTAATTGGATACAATATTGAGTGCATGATTCTTAAATATTGCACACAATTCTGCCAGGGTAAATACAGGCTAAAAAATTACTGTATTATTCCTGTCAAGGTCTCAAGGTTAAAGCCTATCAAAATGCAGCAATAATCTGGGAGTTGGCAAATTTGATTTAAAAAGCTAGATGCTGAGGTTTCTCTTTCTTTTTTCAGTTCTGAATATATATTCTTTGAGTTAAACAAAGTGTCCTTTGTCTACTTGGAAAGAATTTCAAACTTACAAAAGAGTTGCAAGGATGAAACCAAAAATCACCTGTACGGTGCTCAAACAGATATATCAATTGGTAACATTTCCCTGCACCATTGGAGTGTAGGCTACAGACTTCAAGGCCCTGTACACATGAATGTTTCAGTGTGTTTCCTAAGAACAAGGGCACACTAGCACATAAACACAGTACGATTGAGAAACTCCCGAAATTTAAGCTCATTATAACACTAATATATCGTATAGAATGCATCTTCAATGTTTGCCATTTGTCTTAATAACCCATTCCCGCCCACCAGCTATAGGTGATTAATCATTAATATCTAGTTTATCTGTCCGGGGGGAAATTTTTAGAAAAATGAGCAGATCCTTATATATTTTCTATTTTTCAGTTTTGTTCTGTATTGGTTTCAGGTGTACAGCTTGGTGGTTAGACAATCACATACTCTGCACAGTGCTCTCCTTGGTGTTTCCAGTACCCCCGGCACCACACGTGGTCACTACAATATTGCCGACTGCACTCCCTGTGCCGTATGCACCCCCAGGCCTACCCTGTGCCTGCCAATCTGCACTGCTCCGTCCCTGCCCCTCTTCCACGCGGTCCCCCAGGGAGCCTCCCCTCCGGCAGCCGGCAGTTCTCTCTGTGTCTGAGTCCGAGAAAGACATATATTTACTTATCTCACTTCTTTCCTACATAAAACATAGCACACTATCCATATCTATTTTGCACTGTTTTTCAATTCACAACAGATGCTGGAAACTAATTTCTCATCAGTTCAAAATGTGTAAAATGTTTTCTTTTCCCTTATCATTCCAATTTTAGACTATGTCTTGCCAAGGTGAGCACTAAACAAGTTGTTTTATGTGAGGTCAATCATTTCCTAGCCCAGTGCTGCCTGAAGTGGCTTCATGGACTAGCGCACTGATGTGGGCCGCCAACTATGTGTTAACCAGTCTTCAAGGAGACAATGAGAGCAACTGCAAACTTGCCTTAGCAATTTGGCAAAGTAATTTTGTCTATTGAATCTAATAATTTTTTAACTTGGATTGTATTTTTACAGCTTTGTTATTTCATTTTTCTAGTGATTCATTATTATTGTATTTTTCAAAATAGATACGTCCATGATGAATCTGAAATTCAAAAGATATCTGTTCTTCTGCTATTACTTAAGAGAAACTTCTCTGTGTTAAAAAAAAAAAAAAGTTTAAAATTCAAAGCCTTAAAGAAGTAATCTTAGTAGAAATAGAAAGTAGTGAAGGTATTAAATTAACTCTGGCCAAGATGATAGATATTGAAAATGTAAACATTTAATTTAATTCAGTTTAACAACCAATGCTTAACATCTTCTACACGTGAAAAGACAGGTTATCCATATTGATTTTTAAGGGAAACTGAGAATACGCAATGAAAAGGTTATGAGTTTTGGAGTTAGAGAGGCAGTCCCAAGTTCAAATTCCAACCTCACCATTCCACCAGCTAAAAACTGTTTATCAAAAATAGATATATGATAGAGATAGATGATAGATAAATAGATATAGATAGATGATAGATAGATGATAGATGATAGATAGATGATAGATAGATAGATAGATAGATAGATAGATAGATAGATAGATAGATAGATGATAGATAGATAGATAGATAGATGATAGATAGATAGATAGATGATAGATAGATAGATAGATAGATAGATAGATAGATAGATAGATAGATAGATAGATAGATAGATAGATATAGATAGATGATAGATAGATGAGAGAGAGAGAGAGAGAGAGATAAAACCTGTTTACCTTCTTTGAGGTTTAGTTCTTCAATAAAACTAGGGGGGGAGTATCAAATTAACTTAGTTGTTCCAGGGGTAAAAAAGGAGACGTAAGTTAGAAATTATTATCTGTATATACAACTTGTTTGACATGTTTTTTTATTATTATTTGGAATATATTTTTTGTTCTGTATGAAATTATTTTTTAAATTTTTATATTTTTACTTTATTTTTTAAAGTTACTGGGGTGACATTGGTTATTAGGATCATATAGGTTTCAAGTGTAGATTTCTATGGCACATGACCTGTATATTGCATTGTGTGCCCACCGCCCAAAGTCAAATCATCTCTGTCACCACGTATTTGGCTCCCTTTACCCTTTACTACCCCTCACCTTCCTTCCCTCTGGCAACCACCACACTGTCGTCTGTGCCTATGAGTTTCAGTTTTACATCACACACATGAGTGAAATTACATGGTTCTTAGCTTTTTCTAACTTATTTTGCTTAGCATATTTTGAGTATCTTTAAAATAAATATCCTATTTAGACTGGGCTACCAGTTTCCACTGTATTATATCCTACCTTCATTAACATATATCATTCTTAAACTCCCATTTTATTTACTGGATTAACTAAATTTAATGCACACTAGCCTGAATATGAAGGTGCTTGGCCTCAGAAGGCGTCAAATAAAGGACTGAATCCAAATATACATTAAAAACATGCTAAGCTAGAGATCAAGTAGATAATTCATACACAGACAAATAGGCTGATGGCATATTTGTTCATTTTTCTAAATACTCATTTTAGGAGTAACCTCGAAAACTTTTTAATCAAAGTTTGTGGGTTATCTGGTGATAAAGAATGAACTATCCTGTTGGGGGGGAGGCACCTTAGAATAGGAGTCATTCTTGAAATTCTTATTACAGTTCCTCATCTGCCCTTTTTTATATAAATATAATGTCTTGCCTCTTCAAAAACTGCTTTTCTGGCATGCAAACTGATTTTAAGATTGAGTTTCCATTTTAAAACTCTAAATTGGAAGTTAACACAAATAGAAACTAAAACTTGAAAGCTGCCCGGGCACCCTGTTGAACAGCTATTGAAGCAAGGTTGGCACGGCAATTTGGTATGCTGCTCCTTTCCGGCAGTGTCTCACTCTGGGGCTGCTGTGTTCAGCAATTCTTTGTTGATGTCTAGTCCACAGTCAGCTTTTGTTCCTTTTAAAAAGCTAATTTAAGGATTTTATTTTTGATGGCAATCTAGCTGCATAGTCTCCAATACCTACCGGTGTTCCAAAGAGCAAGGATGGGGCAAGAATGAAAACATGTTGTCCTCATTCTGAAGCCTGCTACTGGTCTGTATGTCTGTTCTCCATCAAGTATATCTGATTTCTGTTTGGAAAGAGAGAGAGGGGGAAAGGGGGGGGAAGAGAGAGAGTGACAGCAAGAGCAAGAGTGACAGAGAGAGAGAGAGGTAAGGTGAGATGAAATAGATGAGATGTTCATTTGAAAGCCTGGAAAAAACTCAGAAAATAAAATATTCTCAAAACAAAAAATTTGAGTAGTAGGTTATTGCGAGAATGGCCCACAATTTGCTGACATCTCCCTATGCCCACACCTTTCGGCCTTTCCTCCTCACACCGACTGTGGCCTGGGCCGTCTGACTTGTTTTGGTCCTTGAGAGATTCGAAAGATGCTTATGGACTAAGACTCCCTTCCTTGCCTTGGAACTGCTGCCCTGTGAATAAGCTCAGGCTCGTCAGCTGGGAGATTAAATAAAAAGTGAATGGACAAAGATATACTCATACAATGAATTCCTCCTCATCGGTGAAGAGAAATGAATCTCCATACGTGAAACAGTATGTGAATCTCAAAAACGTTGTTTTGAACGAAACAGCCACAAACCAAATGTTATATAATTTCATTTACAGGAAGTTCAAGAACCAGCAAAACTAATCTATGGGGACAGAAATCAGAAGAATGGCTGTTAAGGGGAAGCACGTTGACTGGAAGGGAGCGTGAGGGCCTCACTGCACTCATGGAAACGTGCTACACCGGGACTGGGGCGGCGGCTACATGGGTGCACGCACTTGGCAAAGTTTAACCAACTCTACAATTAAAAACTGTGCATTTTATTGAACATAAATTATGCATTAATAAACAATTTGAAAGAATAGAGTAGAGAAAACACAGAATATAATATTTATTTGAGGAAACAGGGCAGAAATGGGAGAAAAACAGTATTTGAAGATGTAATAATTGATAGTTCTCCAAAACTGATGGAAAGAATCAATCTACAGAATCAAGAAGTCCAACTACTCCAAGGAGGACCAATAACAATTGATCTGAACCTCGACATATTTTAATGAAGTTGAAGAAAAATTCAAAAGCAAAGAAAAAAATCTAAAAACAGCCAAAGAAGAAAGCTAAGACAAGCTATCTGGAAAGAGTTCAATGAGTCAATAGAACAAATAAACCACAAATGAATATCAATGGTAATGCAGAACAAAAGAAACTAAACATTTCACTGTATTTGCCTAATGTTCAAAAACATAAAAATTCATAAACACTGACAGAATTCAAAACAGTTGGTTACCTCTGAGTAACAGGGACAGAGTGGGGCACAGGAGGGGGCTTGTGGAGTGTTGATAATATTTTATTTTATTTCTAGATCTGAGTGGTGGATACACAAGCATAGTCACTGTTTGAAGAACCAGGTTTCAAGTCCAAGCATTCGGGGTCCAGAGTCCTTGCTCTTAGACAACTGGTTATGTGTTATTTTTTTATCACAGTGGTTCGCACCACCATCCACCTTGTTGTTCAATCCAGAAATGTGGACATCACCCTCAGCTCCTCTTTTATCCTCACAACTCACACATCCAACCAATCATGATGTACTCATGACTCTACCCATTCCTTTCTATCTCTGCTGTATCTCCTCTAATGTACCCTCAAGTTATGCCTGGATCATGGCAGCATCCTTCTAGAAAGAATCTCAGTCTCCTCCTGGCCTCTCTCCAGTCCATCACTCACATCAAACTTCAGCAAAGGTCTAAAATGCAAACCTCATCTCACCTCTTCCATTCATAACACCTGCCCTACCTTAAGGAGGTGGTACTTCTTTATTCTAGTTTCAAGCTATGTGTGATTGTATCTCAATGAAGAAAAGACTCATAGAAGGATGTGAAGTCCTGAGCCAACATAAGAGAAATATAAATGAGTATTTCCTGAATAAAGCACAGATACTTATTTTTGTATGAGGTGTTTTGATTTTTCATGAAAAACATTTAGCCAGCATACAGTTAAACTAGTAATTTCAATAAAGAAGAACATATTAAAAAATAATTATTTACCTAATTTATGTCCCCTAAAATCCCTACCATCTCTTATACATTTATTTTAATTAAGACTCAGATCCAGTCAGAAAAAAAGGCTTGTCTTTATACTTTTTAAGTTGAGGTGTTCTTAATTACCTCCTTTTATATGGCCTCCAAATATCTTCACTCTAGAGAGTTCTCAGTTCAAATAGGAAAACTCCAGAAAGTGAGGGAGATTGTAGCTTGAACTTATGATTCGATTACTGTTTATTACAAAAACAAAAGCAAATGTTCATTGCCTTCTGAACCCTCACTCTCTAAGATAGCACCTGGCACACAGTAGGTGCTCAAAATTTATTTGTCAAATGAACAAATAAAAGGCTTCCTATTTTTCAGGTGCTGCGCTACATACTTTCCACTCACTGTCAGCTGATTTGGCAGATGAGAGGAACGAAGCACAGAGAAATGTGCCCTTTCCCGATGACAGAGCTGGATCGAAGCCCAGGCGTAGGACTCTCCCTCGGTTTCCTTCAGAGCTCCAGATTACTCTCTACCTAAAACTTAGTTCTTGATTCAGACACTCAATGATTGCTAGTTTATGATCAATTATCCTCTCCAGTGGAGCATTACCCAGCTCAGTTCTTGACCTCACTGCTACTGTGCCCAGATGAGGAGCCGTGTTTTGACCGTCTGTGAATCCCTTGTGTTTGCCGCAGTACGCACAGCTAAGCGGCGCTCGGACCCCAGACCCGTAACATCCAATACGGGTGCTGTCAGCCACGTGTTACTACTGAACGCTTGAAATATGGATTTTAAGACTTAGCAATAAAAGGAACGCAATATAATTTAGTATTTTTATGTTGACTGTATGTCAAAATAATATTTTAGATATACTCGATTAAATTAAATATACTATTAAAATTAATTTCACCTGTTTCTTTTTACCATTGACAATGACTGCAAGAAGATCTTATGTTACATATGGAGCTCACACTATCTTTCTATTGGCTAGAGCTGGCCTAAACTGATACCAGTCCCATTTTTAAAAAACTTTTCTTACTGTGAAAACACATGTACAAAAAACTGCAGAATCTATAATATTCTGTTAACTTTAATAAATTTTATTAATAATTATAAATGGAACATCTGCGTAACTGCCACCTAGAGCAAGAAATAAAAGATTTCTAGGATTCTAGAAAAATACCATGTGCCCTTTCTCAATCAAAACACTTGCCTCTGCCCTGCAGGCAATCACTGCTTTTTGGTTGGGATCACAGTCTTGCCTTTATTTACAGTTTAACAACCTATAAACATAACCTTAAGCAATATGGTTTATTTTGTCTATTTTGTACCTTTATGTAAATGAAATCAAACTGTATCTTTTAGGTTTCTTCTTAACATGTTTTTAAGATTCATTCAAGATACTGCTTGTATCTCTATGCTTCTGTGGTTACATAACGTTCTATGTGTAACTATACCATGTATTTCATATTCATTTTTTTGTTGTTAGACATGGGTTGCTTTCAGGGATATTATTTTTCACAATTACAAATAATACAGCTATGAACATTTCTGTACATGAATCCTGAAGCATATGTGCACATGATTCTTTACGCACAAATAGGAGTGAATTGACTGGATCATACGCCAGGCCAATCTTCAAAGTTACTAGATAGAAAATTTCCCCACGTGGTTATGGGCAAACTTTGCTCCCATTAGTAAAGTTTGAGTGTCTCTACTATTCATCATCCTGACCAATACTTAATATCATCAGACATTTTACTTTTTGCCATTTTAGTGGGTATATACTAGTATCTCTTCGTGGTTTCAGTTAATCTTCCCTAATCACCAATGAAGTTTAGAAGGTTTTCATATTTTTAATAGCTATTTAAAAATTTCCTTTCTCTGAAGTACGTGTTAAATCTTCTGCTCACTTTCTATCAACTGTTGCCATATACTTTGATCATTTTACAAGACCCCCAAACTGTACTCAATCTCACAGCTCTCCTCCTAGATTGGCAAATGCTCTCAGTACAGAAGCTTTATTTGAGGGCCAAGTTTAAATTTGTGGGTTCTCCACTTTCACTTACTGTGGCCTGGTAATTCTTCACTACCTTGTTAGCTCTTCAATGTTTTTAAGAAGTTTTCTTTTTAATTTATTCTTGTTATTTTTACTTGTCCTCACTTAGAGGATTGGTCTGACTTAATATCCCATCATTCCAAAAATCCGATATTTCTACAGGGCTTTGCTGTCTGGGATTTCATGTGTACATTCATCATTCTATGTAAAAACTCACTACATGGATTTCTGCTTCTGCCTAAAAAGAAATAACTGCTATTAAAATTACTCCTTCAACATAAACAATTAGAAAACTGGGAAAAATATATGAAATAACACTTTTGTGACATTAAAGAGCAAACTGCACAAAACCATGATCCTGTGAGAAGAGAAATAAATTAGATGAGCTCTATGACTGGCTCAGCTCTCTGCCAGGAGAAAATTTATAAACCATTACAAAAGGAGGGGTTACCGAACAATTTTTGGTGGTTTCACTGAGTTGAAGAGACAACAATGAAATTTAGGGAGGCTGACGTAGCTAGAATTTGGAGGGCAGGGTTCTAAGCAGAGAGTGCTACAGAGAGAACATCCCCAGAAATCTTTGTATTTGTCTTGCTCAGTCTCTGAGTATCAATCTACATGCACACAGGACAAAACTCCCCGAGGTCAGGCAAAGGACAATTCCTAGGGAGCTGACACACCAGGGGCTGAGAGTTGTTCAAGTGCCCACCAGCTCAGGACAAGAGACCTTGCTAAATACATGAAAGTACTTGGTATAAACCCCAAAGGATCGCACTTTCGTAGTTAGGACTGAACTAATCCCAGAATAAAGGCTACTATAGACCTGCTCAAAGAGAACTTCAAAATAACCCTTGGAATTATCAAACTGGTCTGCAAATACCTACGCTGCCAGCCAGAACAAACCCAACGCTCAACACAGAATTGAAAATGTCTAGAAGTCAGTGACAGATTAATAGACATGGGAAAAGGGAAAAGTATTACACACAACCAGGAGAAAAATTAGTCAAAGTAAGATCTAGAAATAACAAAGATGATAAAAGTAACAAACAAGGGCTTTAAGAATTGGAGGGGAAAATATGAACATAATAAAGTCAGAGGGAGAAGATAAAAGAACGAACAACACAGAACTTCAAAAGATAAAAAATGCAGCATCTAAAGTGGAAATGTTACTGGAGAGGATTAACACAAATTAGTTGCTGCAGAATAAAAAACCAATAAACTTTAAAACCTAGTAACAGAAATTCTTCACAATTAAGCATAAAATTAAAAAGACCAAAAAAATAACCATAGCCTCAGTGCTCTGTGGGACAGTATCAAACGGTGTCTACAGTATACATAGAGTTTTAGTAAGAACTGGAGGAAAAATCATATCTGATGTAATAGGGGACAAACATTTTCCAGTTGATAAAAATTAAAAACCCACAGGCCCAAGAGGCTTATCAAGACTATTAAAAAACACAAAGAAAAAGCACACCATTGATAAAGAGAAAGTCATAAAAGCAGCTAAAGAAGAATACATTATATGCAGAGGAACAAAGACACAAAATATCACAAATTTCTCATCTGAAATTATGCAAGGCAGAAAAATATCGAACATTTTTAAATGCTGAAAGGAAAAACCGTCTATCTTGAACTCTGTGTATTGTGAAAATACCCTTCAAAAACGAAGATGAAATATATAATTGTTATCAGACTAACAAAAGCTGAGAGAGATTATTGACAACAGACCTGTCCTACAGGAAATGTTATGTAAGTTTTCCAAGCAGGAAAGCAACGATAACAGAAGAATTTTGTAATGGTTAATTTGATGTGTCAACCTGACTGGGCTAAGAGAGGCCCAAAGGGCTGGTAAAACATTATTTCTGGGTGTGCCTGTGAGGGTGTTTCTGGAAGAGATTAGCATTTGAATCAGTACTGAGTAAAGAAAATCTCTCACCAGTGAGAGTGGGGGTCATCCAGTCTGTTAAAGGCCTAAATTGAACAAAAAAGTAGCAGAAGGGTGAACTCCCTCTTTCTGTTTTAGCTAAGACATTCATTGGCAATCTTGGTGTTTAGGTTTCAGATTTAGACTTGGACTTACACACTGGCCCATGGATTCTCAGGCCGTTAGACTCAGACTGAATATACCACTGGCTTTCCTGGGACTCTAGCTAACAGATAGTAACTCATGGCACTCATCAGCCTCCATAAGTGCATGAGCCAAATTCTATAACAAATCTCTTATATATATCCTATTGATTCTGTGTTACTGGAGAACATGACTAAAGCAAACTTAGACCCACACAAAGGAATGAAGACTATTGGAAATGGTAAATACAGAAGAAAGCATAAAGGGACCTATCTCAAATTTTAAAATGAGAAAATGACTTTTAAAGACAAACTATGATAATAATGTATTTATTGTGGAGTTCTAAACATATATAAACTAAGAAGTATGACAGCAATAGCACAAAGGACAGTAGAGTGAATCAGAGTATACTATTGTAATGGCTTTACATTATTTGTAAAAGAGTATATTATTACTTGAAGGTAGGCTGTCACAAATTGATAAATTAAAATGCATACTATATGCCCTAGAGCAACCTCTGAGAAAATAAGCCAAAGAGTTATAGCTAATAAACAAATAGAGGAAATAAATGGCAAAGCAAAACATACTCAAGTTATCTAAAAGGAAACGGGAAAGTATGGAGGAAAAGAACAGCAGATGGGACGAATAGAAAGAAATAGCAAGATGGAAGATTCAAACTCAGATGGATACGCAGTTAAATTAAATGAAAATGATCTGAATATTCCAATGAAAAGACAGACTGTCAAACGGGATAAAAATGCAGATCCACCTATGTGCTTTCTTTAAGAAACCCACTTAAAAGGCATAGATTGGCTAAAAGTTAAAGGATGTAAAATGATATAACATGCAAACGTAAGCAGGAAATTTACCCAAGAGAAATGTACCCAAAGATTTGTATGCAAAAATTAATAGAAACTTTATTATGGTCAAAAACTGGAAAGAACCCAAATATCTATCAACAATTAAATGCATAAACAACGTATAGTGCATCCATACAATGGAGCTCTACTCAATAATAAACAATGAACTACTGATAAAACAACATGACCGATACTCATTACGCTGAGCAAAATAAGTCAGGCATAAAAACATACACACTATATGATTACATTTATCTGAAATTCTAGAATAGTGAAATATATATATATATCATTGTTTGCCTGGGGCTGGGGACAGTGTGGAGGTATTGACTACAAAGAAATACAAGGGACCTTTCTAGGGTTATAGAAATATTCTATATTTTGACCATTGGGATGTTTACACAGGTGAATCCGTTGTCAAAACTTATGCAACCATATCTTGAAAATTGATGCATTTTTATTGCATGTGATTTATTCATCAATAAAGTTAATTTTTATTGAAACACTTTCTAAGTTGCAAGCCAGTGAGTCAGGCTTCATTTCCCTACCCCCTTCATTCGGCCAGTACTTTGAACTTCCTGACTCCTGGCAATTACCAGAAAGAACAGTTCTTTTTTTCCCATGAGTCTCAACCTGGAATGTCCTTCCTTCTCTGTGTACTTCTGGGCTCTTATTTGTCCTTCATGACATTGTTCAAATGAAGTATCATCATTTCATAGAAATACACAGATTTAAAAAGAATGTGTTCTGCCAAGTTTTTGTTCCACAACATGAAAAAGGCAATTAATCATCTTCAAGCTAATAATCCTCATTTGTAACAACAGAATATAAATTCCTTCTTCACAGAAATTTTTTTAAGCGTTGAATAAAATAGGATACATTAAAAAGTCCTTGGGCCTGGCCGGTGTGGCTCAGCGGTTGAGCATCGCCCTAGGATCCAGGAGATCGCGGTTGGATTCCCGGTCAGGGCCCATGCCCGGGTTGCGGGCTCCATCCCCAGCAGGGGGCGCGCAGGAGGCAGCCGATCAATGACTCTCTCATCATTGATGCTTCTCTCTCTCTCCCTGTCCCTTCCTCTCTCCGATAAAAAACAAACACAAACAAACAAAAAAACCTCTCATGTATGTGGAGTCCCTGACTGGCTCATGGATGTGGGGTTTTCATACATATGTATGCAATTAAATTTGGTTATTTTCTCCTGTTAATCTGTCTCATGTAAATTATTAGACCAGCTGAAAGAACCAAGATGGGTAGAGGGAAATTTCTTCCTCCATAATTCCAAAGGAGATTGGTGGTGATATTTATTACCTTCTGTTTATGACCAAAACGTGATATTTTATGGGCATATGCCACCACCTTTTAAAAAGGTTAGTCAGATCTCTTAAATTAATCTTTTTGCAATATAAAATGCTCATATTCTTCTACCTTCTGAAGAGTGACTGAACTAGACAGATTTTTCTTGCACCTTTATATTAATGTCAACAACTTTGTGTTTTCTTTCCTCGCCTTCCTTAAAAGCAGCCTATTTTAGTTTTGATAAAACTCAAGATTTCTGTATTCAAGACTGACGCCATAAAATGGGGGCAAAAACATCTGGTGGGTGTGGAATGGAGTTGTCATTTTGTACAGGGTGATGGCAGTTGTAAGAGAGAAGCAAAAAGACAGCTGTGAGGAGGTTCTAAGCAGTTCCTATTTTCAGGATGTGCTGAACTCATAATTCAGGCCTAATGAATGTGTCTTTGAAATGTAACAGCCTGTTTAGATCCCTGCTTCCACCACTGCAAAAAACTGAATATAGAAATGGTAATGATTTCATGTAAAATTCATAAATAAAATGCAAAGACAAGGGGAACAGTGGGCCCAATGCTACAGGATGAACTGTCATGTGGTTTGAGGACTAAGTTAATGGAGCTGTTTTTAAAGCCCTAACTGCAGTTTATTTTATGTCACTTGGAATATATGTAAAGGCAAACTATCTCAAAAGGTCTGTGACACCATGCTGCACAATAAACAGATAAGCTCTGTTCTTCCTACAAAACTACGGGGCTAATGTCATCATCAGTAGAAGAATCTGGTTAAATTGCAGCAGGCACAGGCCAGTGATCAAGGTTCATGATGGAGGATTGGACGTATACTGCACAAGTCTTTACTTAGGCGAATATTTTTTACATTACAGGTTCAGTTTGACATCAAGTATGTGTGTGTGTGTGTGTGTGTGTGTGTGTGTGTGTGTGTGTGTGCATTCAGAGGCCTGTAAATAATTACTTTCTATGATATCCACAAATGGTTTAGAAAAATTATTAGTACTCTGAGACGGTGGTTGATAAGTGCTAGCAAACAATGAAAAAAGGAACACAATGAAAACCTCACGAAAATCTTACTAGTAAAGCCAGCTAGCCGGCTATACATACGGATGTAGATATAATAGACATATAAGGACGGTCTAATGATGGGGAAACTTCTCATATACGTTTTTTGTTTATTCTAATATTCTGCACCAGTAATAAAAATCGAAGAATAAAATAAAGGAGGCAAAGGACATTACCGATCATGGGTAATGACTGGGTTTACAGAACAAGAGAAAGTTCCTCATTTGAATTTTAAATCACAGAATGCAGCAATCTTTGACCTTTCCCGTTTCTTGAAAATGAGAAAGTAGACAGACTGAGGCAATATACAGCACCTGCCCGAATGCTGCCACAGGACTGCTCAGTTACATGGGCTTTCTGCATGGCAGCTGGCATCGGCGCTGAGTGAAAGGTCATTTCCAAATGCAAATAGGAGGGTAAACACATTTATGCAAAGTGCAGCATAACTTCATTCACAGTAATGAAATTGAAATGTCTGGCTGGTTCCATACAAAAATTGTCACATGAAAGTCTTCACATTCGCACTGTTGTCTAGCTTAATAAAAATTGGTGCACTCACAGCAGATTTAATCCTGGAGCATGTCTTTTTCTCAGAATTTCCAATTAGCAAATATGACAGGAAAGTAAGGGTGATGGTGTTGAACGGAAAGCTGGTGACCTGATATAAACCAAACCTTGACGTATGGTTAGAAGTGGTCCTCCTTATAATATAAGGCCATCCCAGCCCTACTTGGCAGGGACACTTGTATTTACATTATAGTAAATCACTGCCTCAAAGAAACTTTCAAATCAATTTGTCCCCCTAGAATGCTCCAACCTTATCTAGACAATATTGGTTATAGGAAATGAGGGAAGCCATTTCAGAACTTGGGGTGGGTAAATTCCTACCCCAGGGTGACTGCTTTTAATTGATTCTTATCAATAGACAAGGAGATTATGAATATAAACTATCTTCAAGGTTTTTATGGAGCTTTGGAATCAAAAGCTTAAAAACCACCTGATAGGTAACCTTCACACTTTATGTATTTTCCAAAGTTTCCAAAATGTGTCCTCTAAATTGTCTTCAACTGAAAGGTTCTAAGGATTCCTTGCAGAAATGGCTGAACTCAGAAATGGGATAGGGGATGTACAAGATTGGCTTAGGACATTACTGTGCCAGAAAGCAAGAAAGCTACTAACGGGGTAATGTCAAGATGAAGACGCTTCGAAGGTGGACCAAGATGAGATAATATGAGCACCAAAAAGAATAATGGTTTCAATGGATTTAAATACGTCAAGTATATACAAATCCATAAGTTCATAATGATACTAAAAATGAGCATTGGTCACAAGTAGATGTTGCCAGCCCACCAACTCATTCTGAAAACTGGTAAATTAAAAGAAAGAAACATTTGTCCTGCCTCTCCAACACTCAGTACATTCAAGGTAACCAAAGAGTTGATGAGGTCTTTCTGTATATAAGCCTTCTGTCCAACAAATGTGAAATAAATTTTGGAATCAGAATATCACCATTGTGAAACCCTTAATAAAATAATGAATCTAGAAAAATAGATGAATGGCTGCTAAAGGTATTAGATAAGAGGTGGATGGAGAACTTTATAATGGTTGGATAAAGCTGGTAACACCTGAACCCACTGGTCAAACGTAGCAGCACTTAAAATAGGACAACCAGATATTAGGTCCTTGATGTAATACCTAAAAAGTAACCTGTGAAGACACCTACACAACATTTAAACCCAAATCCAATCAAGACCTCATCTCCCGCTTACAAGATGTATGAGAGATATTTGAACAATTTAAATGATGTGATAAGGAGGGGGAAATCAGCCAGAACTGGAATGTGGGACACTACTCAACAAATGACTTGGTTTGGGGGAGGGGGATAGGGAGCTGTTAAAGAAGAGACTTAAGAGACATACGACCAAAGTCAATGTGTGAAAGTAATTTAGATCCTAATTCAAACAAACCAACTGGACAAAAATAATTTTCAAGCAATTTGGAAAATTAAATATGGAATACATATTAAATAATATTAAGAAATTACTATTAGAAGAACAAAGTTGGAGGATGCTCACTACCTGATTTTAAGACTTATTATAAAGCTGTAGTGTGGTATTGGTAAAAGGACAGGCACATAGATCAACTGAACAAATTAGCACAGAAACAGATCCACGCAAATATAGTCAAACGACAGCTTTCAAAATCAAGTCAATGGAGAAAGGATAGTCCTTTAAAGAAATGTTGCTGGACATTCATTATAAAAAAAAAAAAAAAAAATCAACCTTGCACAAAATTAACTCAAAATGAATCATAGGCACAACATAAATTTTAAAATTATAAAACTTTTAGGAAAAATTTTTCATGATCTTGGGTTAAGCAAAGGGTTCTGACACGTTAAAAGAAAAAAAGGTAAATTTGACTTTATTCAAAATTAAAATATTTTGCTCTTCAAAAAACAATATTAAGAGGGAAAAAAAGATAAGCTATAGAAGAGCAGAAAATACTTGTCTATCACTTATCTAACAAAGGACCTGAATGTGAAATATATAAAGAATTCTCAGAACTTAACAATAAGAAAACAACCCATTTTTAATACTGGGCAAAAGGTGTGCCCATTATACAACTTCCCTATATCCTCACTACAGAAAATATATGGAATGCAAATAAATACATGAGAAGATGCTCAAAATCATTAGTCATTAGGAAAATACCAATTAAATCACAGTACCATTCCACTACATAGGTACCAGGCTGGCTAAAATAAACAGGAGGCCTGACGGCACCAAGCGCCCGTGAGAACGGGACGCGAAGAGACGGCTCGCACGCTGTGCGGATGTCAGACGGCACAGCCGCTCTGGGAAGCAGGGCGGCAATCTCTTCAAGTTACACGCGTACTTACCGCATGACTCGAGTCCCAGGTATTCACCCTAGAGAAATTAAAAGTTACGTTCACACGAAAACCTACATATAAATATTTATTGCAGCATTATTCATAATCCCCGAGAAATGGAAAAGCCCAAATGTCATTCAACTGATTAATGGAAAAACAACTCTGGTACATTCTTACGAGAGAACACTGCTCAGGCAAACAACAAACAAACACAAACGGAACACATTACTGACTCACACTATGATGAATCTCAAATGCATTGTGCTAAGTGGGAAAACTCAGGCTCAATAGTGCATTCAGTATAAACGTACTTAGAGGGCACTCTGGAAAAGACAAAACTATAAAGACTGAAAATAGATCCGTAGTTTCCAGGGTGCATGAGTGAGAGGAGTGTTTGATTACAAGTGGGCAGCACGAGGGAATGTTTGATGGTGAGGGCACTGCTCCATATTCTAATTGTGGTAGTTGCTACACAACTCTATGTATTTGTTAAAACTCACAGAAATGCACGTGTGCACAAGCACGCACACATATTTAATATATTTAAGTTAAAACATAAGAACATTAAAATAGAATAATTTTTAAAAGCATACGTTGTCAAATTGGTTAACTTTTTTTTTTTTAATATACCTTTATTGATTCAGAGAGAGGAAGAGAGTGAGAGAGAAAGAGTTGAAATGATGAGAGTCATTGATCGGCTGCCTCCCACACGCCCCCTGCTGGGGATGGAGCCCGCAACCCGGGCCTGTGCCCTGACCGGGAATCGAACCGAGATCTCCTGGATCCTAGGTCGATGCTCAACCATCGAGCCATGCTCTGATAGGCAAACTGGTTAACTCTTATAGATTGCTTGTAAAAGTAGTAAAACACGAAGATGCAGAGCAACGGGAACTCTCATTCACTGCTGGTGGGAATGCAAAATGGTGCAGCTACTTTGGAAGACTGGCAGTTTCTGACAAAACTAAACATGCTCTTACCACACAACCCAGCAATTACACTTCTTGGTACTTACCCAAAGGAGCTGAAAACTTCTGTCCACACAAAAACCTGCACAAGGGCGTTTATAGCTGCTTTATTAATAATTGCAATACCTAGAAACAACCAAGATGTCCTTCAGTAGGTGAATGGATAAACTAACTGGTCCATCCAGACAATGGAATATTATTCAGTACTAAAATGAAATGAGCTATAGAGCCATGAAAAGATACAGAAGCACCTTAAAAACATATGACTAAAGGAAAGAAGCCAATCTGAAAAGGCTACATACTGGATGATTCCAAGTATAGGACATTCTGGAAAAGGCAAAACTAGGAAGAGAGCAAAAAAATCAGTGGTTGCCAGGAGTTGGAGTTGTGGGGTATGAATAGGCAGAACACAAGGATTTTCAGGGCAGTAAAAATATTCTGTACAATATTATGATGATGAATACATGTACTTATACATTTTTCCAAACCCATAGAATGTACAACTTCAAGGATGAACTCTAATGTAAACTACGGCCTCCAAGTGATAACGATGCGCCCATGTAGGCTCATCCATTGTGACAAATGTACCACTTTTGATGATGGGTGTTGATACTGCGGGAGGCTGTGCAGGTGTGGGGGCAGAGGGGTATATAGGAACTCTCTACACCTACTGCTCAATACTGCTGTGAACCTAAAACTGCTCTAAAAAGTAAATTCTATTTTGAAAATGGCAAAAACAGTTCTTCTCATTCCCCACATTTCTGTGCGCAAAGTGACTTTGCACCTGCTCCCATCAAGAGATAAACTTGGTTCCCCTCCCCTTGAATCTGGACTAGCCCTGTACCTTTCTGTGACCAACAGAATGCAGCAAGAAGCGTTGGTGTGTGTTTTCCAAAGCTAGAGCTGTTTTTGCTTTCTTGGAATCCTTAGGCCACCTTGCTATGAAAAAGTCAGGTTGAGCTGCTTGGAGGGTGAGAGGTAATGAGAAAAATCAAGGTAATCCAGCCTACGGGCACTACCAAGTGCCAGATGTGTGAGTGAGGCTACTTTGGACCCCACAGCCCAAATTTAGTTCACAGCCAACTAACTAAAAGTGCGTGAGTAAGCCCAAATGGCATGCCACAGAGCAGAGACAAGCCACAGAGCCGAGCCCAGATCAAATCATAGAGTCATGCACTCAGTATTGGGGTGGTTTATTATATAGCAATCGGCAAATGTAACAAAAATAAACTCAGGTATTCAAGGTTAAAATAACATAATATCTGAAATTTAAAATATCCCCAAAAAGGAGTGAATAAATGAAAAAAATGGCAAAATATAGGCTGTTCAAAAACTGAATCATTTTTTCCCCATTAGTAATAATGTAAATTTAATTAATCTGTTCCAGACCCCCAAATGATTCCCTGTTTTAACCTTTCTTATATACAGTACATGTTTAATGTACTATTTAATCTATAAACACTTTAAAAATAAAAAGGACATGAAATGTAAATGAAAATTTAACAAAAAGGAAGTAAAATGTACAGTAAAAAATGAAATTTTAATAATAATAAGCAGTGCCCGGCCGGGCGTGGCTCAGCGGTTGAGCGTCGACCTAGGATCCAGGTGATCGGGGTTCGATTCTCGGTCAGGGCACATGCCCGGGTTGCGGGCTCGATCAATGACTCTCTCATCATTGATGTTTCTCTCTCTCTCCCTCTCCCTTTCTCTCTCTGAAATCAATAAACATATATTTTTTAAATAATAATAATAATAATAATAATAATCAGTAACAAAAGCAAAAATAAAACAGGAAAATATTCACAACACAATTTCCTGAGATGTTAACAATCTGAGATTTAGCAGTAAACTGACTCATGTTCACACATTATCTCCTTTGTTTGACGCCTGAGGGATGCGTGACTGATCATCTAGGTATCAGCGTGAAAGGGTTGTCGGACTGAGAAGCAAATTGTTTGAGATGGGAGACTTCCAAGAACCGAGGTTTGGCTGTATTGAAAATTGGTGAAACCAGTTACATTAGATTTTATCACATTAATCTCTGTACGTTTGTATACATTTGAGAAATTCAACAATAAAAAAGTTTAAAAATAAAGTGTGCTTTGAAAATAGTTATAATGATTATAATAAAAATTACTTATGTGCTTACCATAAAAATAATAATAAACAAACCTGAAATTAAAAAAAAACAATAATACATTAAGTATAATCTTGCCCAACCAGGGCAAAGGAAAATCATTAAAAGATCATAAGTATCCAAAAACTTATTGAAAATCTTTTGACCTATGGTTAATTCTATTTTCAACTGGCTTCATGAAGTCAGAGTTGTTCCATATATAGAACAAGTTAATACTTTTCTAGTTTTTATATTATAAACACTAATGGTGGGGTTTTTTTACCTATTTTATGATATTTTAACTAACTTAAAAATAATGGAGTCAAAAGATTAAAAAATAACAGAAGCAATTTTGAGCAGAGGTATCTAATCTCCAAATGCCCCAAATTTAACTACAACCTTTTAAGAACAAAAAAATTCTTCCCTTGAATTTTCTATCCAGAATGTCTTCTTGATGTTTAGTTCATCATTCAGAGAGAGAAAGAATTTGCATAAGCAAGCTCATATGAAATATTTCTATTCAATTCAATATACCCATAGGTTTCCGCAGAAAGCCAATCACATCTGAATAGGAATGCTTCTCATAACTCAATACCATCAGTAGAAGCAGAAAAGAATGATGAAGTGAGTTCATCATCACCTGTAGAGTCTGAATTTGGAAGAAAACTAATGAATGAAAAAGGAAATATGAACGCATATTACACAGTAACAGTAGAGAGAGGTGGTGGTGAAATTATCTTTGAATTGTTATTTTCACTCTCATTTCCATAGGGCTATTTGTAAACTGTAAAACCACAGAGAGAAAGTAAAAATAAAACATGCAAAAAAAACCCTAGAATAATACACAAGAACATAATTAGAATCATCAGGGAATCTTTTAAAAGTACAGATGAAGAATGGTTATAGATATCCACATTTTTTAAGAGCCCAAAATGTGACTGATACATGCCAAAGTTGAGAACCACTGAAAAATAAAAAAATTAAAAAGAAAGAGTCTATTCAACAAATGGTGTTGGGAAAATTGGACAGAAATGTGCAAAAAAATAAAACTAGACCACCTCCTTACACCATACACAAGAAAAAACTCAAAATGGATTAAAGACTTAAATGTTAAACTCAAAACCAGAAAAATCCTAGAAGAAAACATAGGCAGTAAAATCTCTGACATTTCTTGTAGCAATATTTTCTTCTGAGACATCGCCTCAGACAAGAGAAACAAAAGAAAAAAATAAACAAATGGGGCTACATCAAACTAAAAATTTTTGCACAGCAAAGGAAACCATCAACAGAATGAAAAGACAACCCACTGAATGGGAGAACACATTCACCAATAATACATCTAATAAGGAGTTAATATCCAAACTGTATAAAGAACTTATACAACTCAACACAAAAAAACAAGCAATACTGTTTTTAATAATGGACAAAGGACCTGAATAGACACTTCTGCAAAGAGAACACAGATGGCCAAGAGACACATGTAAAGATGCTCAGTGTCACTAACCCTCAGAGATGCAAATTAAACCCACAATGAGGTGTCACCTCACACCTGCCGGAATGGCTCCATCAACAAGTCAACAAACAGCAAGTGCTGGCGAGGGTGTGGAGAAAGGGGACCCTGGTGCACTGGCTGGTGGGAATGTACGTTGGTGCAGCCCCTGTGGAAAGCAGTATGGAGGTTCCTCAAAAAATTAAAAATGGAGCTGCCTTTTGACACAGCAATTCCACTTCCTGGAATATATTCAAAGAAACCTGAAACATTGATTCAAAAGATGATATGCAGCCCTATGTTCATAGCAGCGTTATTTACAATAGCCAAGATCTGGAAACAGCCCAAGTGTCCACCAGTAGATGAGTGGCTGAAAAAGTTGTGGGACATTTACACAATAAAATACTCTTCAGCTGAACCAAAGAAGGAAATCTTACCCTTTGTGACAGCACGGATGGACCTGGACAGCATTATGCTAAGTGAAATAAGCCAGGCAGAGAAAGACCAGTAACATATGATCTCACTTATATGTGGAATCTAATGAACAAAATAAACTAACAAACAAAATAGAAATAGACTCAAAGTAGGGAACAGACTGACAACTGTCAGAAGGGAGGGAGGTTACAAGGCTGGGTGAAAAAGTTCAAGATATTAAGCAAAACAAAGCAAAATTTAAAAACCCTCAGAGATACAGATAACAGCATGGTTATCTGTGGAAAGGGAGTGGGGAGAGGTAGAAGAGGGTATGGGGGGGATAAATGGTGATGGAAGGAGACTTGACCTTGGGTGGTGAACACACAATACAATACACAGATGATGTATTATAGAATTGTACACCTGAAATCTATATAATTTATTAACCAATTCAACCCAATAAGTTCAATAAAAAATCAATTTTAAAAATAGGAATAATTTAATTTATAGGAAACCAAGCCTCCTAGTGAAAATGAAAACTTTCAATATTTTTAAATGCATATATATCTCCCATTTAAAGTAATTACTTAGTGTTCATTATGTGCCAGTTACTGAACAAGTCACTTTCCAAAGCTGTGTTGTAGGGGGAACAAAATTTGCTGCCTCCAAATAAGCCGGTTTGGTACATTGATTATTTTTAATTAAAGTGACTTAAGAAATAGCTGTGCAAGAAGGACTCTGATCCTCCTTTTTCCCCTGAAAGCAGAAAATTAGGCTCCCAGAATGTAGAGACATCCTTACTGCTAGACACAGGCAGCTCAGGGCCGACAAGGCTGTGCAGGCAAACTGCTTAGTTGCTTCACTAATCAGCACCCACGACTAACTTTCTTTGCCTTGTCAGTTCTGCACAAAGTTATTGTTTCTTTGTCTAAGAGGTATAAAAGCTGTCCTCTTTGGTCACTTCTTTAACTCTCTCATGTCTGTGTGAGGCTCCTGTATGTATAAAATTAATTATTTTCTTCTGTTAATCTGTTTTGTGTCAATTCAATTATTAGACCAGCCCAAAGAGCCTAGAAAGGTAGAGGAGTGTCATTTAATGCAGAAATCATTTCAAAGTAGGTAAAGGGATTTGCATCTGAGAAAGGAGAAAACTAAGGCTCGGCAGAGAAAAATTATCTCAGCTCGCTTTGATCCACTGTACTCATGGTTCCAAGGGCACCACACTGATTTTTGTGCTCAATTCAAATTAGTATCATATTGGGATGCCTCAGTTAAAATAAAATCACATTAGCAATGTAATTTATTTCTCTGTCTGCTGTCTGCAAGGGTCTTATTCAATTAATATCTACAATTTGAGACTCATAAACTTTATGAATGGGGGAGGAGACTAATGGGCCAGGAAGTACCGTTATGATATGGGATGATTTGTCTTTGATGTCTTTCTACAGATAATCCAGTAATTCTGTGCCTACCTCAAATTGTACAGCTTCCATCTGTCCTCTGCCCAGTATTTTCCCTATGCTCACGCTATTATTATTCCCAAGGTACACCACACGCTCTGGACCCCATCTGACCCTCCCATCACCATTAAAATCTGCCTTTAGTCTATTCCCCGGGCCTCTGTTTGGTAACTAGCTTGAAAATATGAGTTAATTTCTACCCCAAGTAAGAAAGTGGGGATTATTTGTAAGTATGGGAATTTTAGACAATATAACATGGTCAATGAGAAAAATACATTGGTTTCAAGCAGGGATAGTATGGCTTTTCTTAAAGCACACCGACCCTATCTATCAAGAAGCATGGGAGGATCTCAGGTAAATAAGCGGCTCTCTGGCAATTACATGTATCTCTGTATTAGACCAAATAACAAGAGAAGAGTGAGTCGATTTCATCAACACGAAGGACGGTTTGATGGGAGAACTCACTTTAGGCGGGCAGGCAGTTGACAGGGCGTGTAGCTAATCAGTCTGTAAAGCGAAAGGGACTCCTCCCTCCACGAAGCCCATATTGTTTTCTGTGTTTTACACATGAGGCAACTGAGGCTCGAAAAGACTTAAGCAAATGACCCCAGGACACATACCTTGCAGATGTTGAATCTAAGGCGTCTGTTATATGATCTGTCACAAAGTTTACAGAACAGGAAACACTTCCCAACACGTAACATGTTGACGCTGAAAATGAAAAACAAAACAAAGCACAGAAAGGAAGCTGAAGGAAAAGTGAAAAGACAGAAGATGCTTTATGAAGCATCTAACTGAGACCCCAGCCATACCGGAAAATAAAGCATCCTTTCATTCTGCCGTCAACCTAAACAAAGGAGTAAACTTAAGGCAAGCTCAAATGGCCAGAAATTGAGTTTCTTTGGGAGTGGCAGATTTGCAGTTCTGGAAGTGCCTGCCGTGGCGAGCACCATGCCAGCTCCTGGGAGCCTGGGGGCCACCGCCAAGGAGCGCCAAGGGCCCAATGCAGGCAGCAAGCGCACTGGCTCGAGGGTGGGCAGGTTCCCGGCAGGTGTCCCCGGTAAGGATTCAGCCTCAGTCTTCTGTAAATCGGACATTTAATGGAAATGAGTCTGTTCTAAAATTCTGTTCTTCTGAAGGCGCATCCATGAGATTATGCCTTTCATATCTTCTAGTTCCAAATTAGACTGAAATCCTTTCACACTATCACGCAACACTTAAAGAATACAACTATTTGCTAAATACTGGAGATACAGAGAAGAGCAAGAAAAAGAAACGGAAGGAAAAAACACAATTCCTACTCCCTTTCTAGCCTAGGGCAAGGTTTCTTAAACTAAAATGCTCTGAAGAGCGTCAGGGGGTCCTTGAGGCCAACAAAATTTTTGCAAAATGTTATAGGTATGGGTTTTTTTAAAACAGATTTATCAGAATAGTTTTAACAGATTCTCCAGATTCTCAAGGGGTATAATAATATGAGATTTTCGGGGAGGAAGAACTAATTTCCCCTCTACTCTTCTAGGTTCTTGTCTGGCATCCCCTGTAATGAAAGGCAGACTAACAGGAGAAAACCAAGCAGAAGTTTCATAACATGGGTACCTCCTGTATACATGGGGGAGGCCCAGGAAAGCTGAGGAACTCCCTAAAGGGCCCCAGCCTCCCCTTAAATGCCATCTCCAGCTAAAAACAAAGAAAGATGTGGGAAGGAGGGAGCCAGTTCTGGGAGATTGTCAAGCAAAGCACGGGAAAAACTGTAAGTAAGGTTGTTATGCAGATTGAGGTCTCTGCCTTCTCCATTGATAAATTTCCAGAGATTTTTTTCCCTTCTTTTCTTCCTGGTACAAAAAGGGAGACACCCTTACAAATGGAGATTTTCCTTGTAAACGTAAATGTCTCTTACAAAAGGGTAACTTTTCAAGTTTTCAGAGCTTCTCCTAAGTCTGCTGTTTCTTAAAAATAACCAGCAAAAGATAACCCTTATGCAAAAATATATATATATATATTTGGGTGTGGCAAATTTAACTCCCCTTCTAGATTCAAAATAAATTAAGAACCACTGATTCAAATGCAAGTGTGATCTCAGTTACAGGCAGTGTCAGGAATCTTAATCTTCCTGCATAGGCTCTTTAAAAGACCAATTTCTCAAAATCAATTGAACATTTGCTAGTTACTATTTTTACAGTATAGGAAAACTACAAATCCTTGCAAAGGAAGAAGAAACAACGATCTATCAGAAACTAAATTGCAATCTTATTTTTAATAAAACATTCGAATAATTAAAATCATTTAACTACAACAGGACTGTAAAAATGATCTTAAAAGTCATTCAATAAATCAAAGATGGTTCATCTTTGTGAGAGGAAGACAAAGGAATGTTATGATGAATTGAGTTACTTTAAGAAAAGAGTAAAAAATCAATTTGATAGCCTCAAACCCAGAGCTCATCTGTGTTCCTTTGGGAAACTATATACTTTCTCATCCAAAGAGGAACGTTTCTGAAAGTGAAAGGGAGCACTGAAAACAATCAACTGTCATAAAGCAGGACATATGGTCATCTCAGTGTTGTTCAACATATTACAAATATTAAGCTTGAGTTTTTGTTACTGTTGTATTAGTGTTTGTTTTTTTTATTTCATTTCCTTTGCTGCCCTTTCTTTTTTACTGAAGGCCCCAGACTTACAGCCCTATAAAAATATAAGTATGGCGGTTTTTTGGAGGGGAGATCATCTTACTTTTAACAGATTCTCAAGGGGTATAACAAGAGATTTTAAATATTAGCTGATTTCTGCAACTTAGAAAATGCAATTTTCATGGGACTGATTTTTTTTAAGCCCTTACCTACACATTTTACTTTCTCATTAAGAAAAGAATTAAATCTATAAAACTTAGTTGCATACAAGGACCAAGAGTCATCTGGCCCCAAGATTTAAGGTCCAGATGACCCCTTAAATCTCTCTAAAGCAGAAACCCACAGAGAATCACTTTTTTAACTAAACCTCTAAACTATGCAATCTCAAGGCTCTAACACATATGATGCTTCTATAAAAAAAAGAAATAATTTTAAAATAATATATTTATCTTTTCTTTATTCTTTTCCTTGTTGCCGATAGCTTTATCGTACCCAGAGACTGACGACATGATTACAAGTAGACTTCATCTTCTGTCTTTATTTCTAACCTGCAGGGAATGGTCTCTTTTCTTTTGGAGAAGAGGAGAAGGGTTTTTATTATTCAGATTGCCTCTTCTTTTTTTGGAAGATAGAGAGTGTCCATGTGACAAATTTCTTCAACCAGAAAATTCCATACTGCTGGATTAAAATATTTCTGGGAGAGGTTGAAATTGCAATTAGATCAGGTACTACATTTAAGTTTGGTGTCATGGGCTTTTAGCATGAGTGATGCCATTTTGGGTCTGTGATTTTTCTCTTTAACAGTCCCTTGTCAATTCTTTAATAAGTCTTTATTTTAATTTTCAATTGATAATTTATCAACCACGAGAAAAAGCAAAGATCCGGGTTAAGTTGTACATTGTGATTAGCACTGCCTTCTACATATACTTTCAGTATTATTGTTTTTTTGGAAAATAGTCAATCTCATAAATGCTTCATAAATTAAACACAAAATGTTACCACTTTGGGGAGGGGTGATAAAATGAAGGGAAGCCGAGTTTGCCATCCCCATGTGTGCCTTTCGGGGATACTGATTATTTTAAGCTGGTTATTTTTAAGAAACAAAAGACTCAAGAGGAGGTTCTTACCTCCCCCTTTACCTGCCTAAAGTAATTCAGACAGAAAAACCTGCTCAAAAAGAGAGCATCACCTCAGCATCATGATACAAACTAAATGTGGCCGAAGGAGAACCAAGCTAAGTCTGTTTGTTAGACTCCCTTCTGTGTCGCATTGTTTCTGGGTGGCCAGGCAAGGATCTGTTAACCACATATTGGCTCTTCTCATCTACCTGTGAATTGCTCAGTTCCCTTTAAAGACCCAGACACCTGCCCCCCTTCTTAGTCCTGAATGGCAGATAAACCTCAATGGCCCAAGGAGATCTCAAGTCTCATATTCTTCTGGAGCCCCTGCAGGTACATACATAATAAACTTGGTCATTTCCTCCTGGAAATCTGCCTCAGGTTAATTTGGTTATTAGCCCAACCAGAAGAATTTAGAAGGTAGGAGGAAGGGAATTTATTTTTCCACCCTCACAGAGAACAAGAAAAAATGTCCCCAAATCAGAAGCACTGGTTGAAAATACGTCAGTGTAAACTCAAGCAGAAATAATGTTTTGCATATTAAAAAAAAAGAAAGAAAAGTGAAGAACATTGATGCTGGCAAAAATAACCCTACAATGACTCCTTTAGTGATCAAGTGAATATAAAAATAAAATCCACTCTCATACAAACTAAATCCATTTATAGATCAATGCTCCAAAGCAACCTAAAGATCTTTTGCTTTGCTTTTAATTCAAAATGAGATTTTTCTCACAGCTTTTCTCTATGCTGACTCAGGAAGAGCCTTTCTGAAATTATGTTAAATTGGGAATTTTAAGGGGAAAAAGTACTATATGTTGAGTTCATGATGTAGTTAATCATAATTTTCAGAGCAAGTTTAAGGTAATAAAAAGTGGATAGGATTGGTATCATAAACCCTGCCGTATAAATGCAAAGAAGATATAACCCCCCCCACCACCACCACCACCAAAAAACAGCTTTCACATATATTCTTGCCACCAGATAAAAAATAACTTTGGGGTTAGAAAAGAGTGAGTGAGTCCTATATCTCCAACAATATCCATAAATAATTTACTGCTAACTTGTAAACAAGAGAGCAGCACAGTATGGGTGTCAATGAGGGTCATAATATGTCATAAAGCCACTCAAAAGTGCACTTGCTGCAGCAAGTCTGACTGTGAGCTTTGATACGCTGGAAAAGAAACTGCTAAGCTGAGGTCATCAGTTAGTAGAAAACAATTTCCCTCACACAGAGAAGCAGACTTACTGCTGTGCATCCGACACGGATAGACTGGAATTTAAAAACAGGGTTGCATAATGTGAGTTAGCTGGAAAAATGCATCTTGGATGCCCCTTCTGAACGAACAGTGCGGGACAAAAGGTGGTGGTGTTTCCCCGAAAGCGGGGCTCCCAACCTGGCGCTGCTGTGGGGCTGGCCGTGCCCTGCGGGGTGCCTACTAGACGTCAGTAGCATCGCCCTCCCCAACCTGTTGTGTCCACCAAAAATGTCTCCAGACACTGTCAGGTGTCCCCTGGGGAAGAAAAACCACACCTGCTTGAGAAACACTGGTCTACTGGAAGGCAGAACTTTATGAAAACATTGCAAGGCTTACACGGTGGTTTTATTTACATTTCTAATTTGAATCTGGTATAATTCGCTTTCTTTCCTAACTCTAGGAACATCATTTGTTAACTGTCACATCCTTTCCCCAAGCACCCAACCCCAACAAAAATAGCAAAATAAGTCTATATTTTATTTCATATCACACAACATGTTTAAAAAAAACTACAGAGAAGGGTCTAAACTCTCTTGTGATACTTTTTTTCTTTTAGTGTCTTGACAAATACAATACACAAAGCAGTGTTCTAGAATGCAAAGGAGGGGAGACCTAATAAAGTCCAACTCTATTAATATTGAATGCATAAAACTATTCAAATCACAAAGCCCTGCTGAGAATATATATTCACAATCATAAACAATGCTTAAAGGAGGCGGATTCAGGAAGAACAAAATTAAATAGTCTGATTAAAAAGCATGGGGAGCAGCCCTGGCCAGGTGGCTCAGTTGGGTGGAGCATCGTCCAAAAGGTTGTGGGTTCAATTCCCGGGCAGGGCGCATACACAGGTTGCAGGTTCGATCCTCGGTCAGGGCGCCCGCATACAGGAGGCAACTCATTGATGTTTCTCTCCCTCCCTTCCTCTCCCTCTCAAATCAATAATCATACCCTCAGATGAGGATTTTAAAAAATTATTTTTTTAAATCATTGGGAGCAAACAAAAAGGCACAAAAAATGTAATTGTATGCAAATGCTTTACTATGTCAGGTCTCCTAAAATGAGTATGTTGAAAGCCTCAAAAAAAAAGTCTCACCGTTTAAAAATGTTGGCAGTGGCTGCCAATGCTTGGTGGATGTCAAATACTCCGCCAGGGCACCTCTGAATTCAACTTGATTCTAAAACTTCGCTTAACTCTGCTGGAACCTCCTACTCACCAAGGCCAGAGCCTACAGGTCAAGTGAACGACAGAGCTAATGTAGCTAACAAGACACTGCCTTGAGTTGCTTCATAAAGTTTTCAATCTAATACGTCATTAATGTCTGAACATAAATTTGTTGACTTCCATTGAGATTAATCGCAGGTCAATCATACTGACTGAATCCAAATGAGCCAATTGGATCATGTTGGTCAATAAATGTTGATCCAAATTATGAACAGCAGCCAGGGTCAAGTGTAATGAAGCTTACAATAACCTATACAATATGTCTTTTGTTAAGGAACATTGCCCCTGAGAATAAAAATGAAGCTTAAGGTAACAGCACATTTATGTTGACATCTAACCCCAAAGAAAAGAGTGGTACACAGATTTGGGTACAGTCAGGGACATCCTGGTATAGCCCTTAGTGATAACACCACTGCCTCGCTTTAGAATGTTTTTCACTCTCAAAATAATGAAACAATGTGAGGACTATGGCCACCAACATGCAGCTAATCAATTTGGTGGGCACTGCCAACAGTGAGTTTAGTTAACTTTCACACTGGAAAAAAGAAAAGAATAATTCATAGAGATGTAAATATTCTTTTAATATTTAAATTATACAGTGAATAAGATAAATAGTGAACAATAAGTCATGAGGGACACTTGTGACTAATTGTTATGTGTCATATGCTATGGATTAACTCATTTAACTCTCATGAATCTGGGAGGGAGATAAGTATATTTTCTCCATTTTACAGATGGCAAAACTGAGGCATAGAGAGGCTACATAACCTTGCTATTGAGTGGTGGAGGTGGGTTTTGAACCCATGTCATCTGGCCTCTGAGTACACAGTCCCAGTCATCATTGCACCATCATTTACAAGGAAGAATTAGATATCAAAAGATCTGAGGGAAAGGTGTTGCAAGTAGAAGGATCAAGCAATGCAAAGGCCAAGGTAGAGAAGACACTTGGCATGTGTGAGAAATAAAAAAAGTAGGCCATGGTTTCAGGAGGGTAGGGAGAAATGAAAAAAGAGATAACATACTTTAACTTACATTTGTCTATCATTATTGAAAATTATTTAGTATCTCTAGTCTTCATTTCCCCTTTATTACCTTTATTCCTGCTTTTAATTTGTTTTGAAATCACCTGGAATTTTATTTCCAGTTGTTAAACACTTTCACTTTATTTGGAACTGTTTCTTAACAATTACAAAGGACAATATTAATAGCTTATTTATATCCCATCCCTTCTTTCCTGGGAAGGAAAACGAAGAATCTGACCAAATCTCCTTTTAAATTGATGGTATTTGCTAACAGAGTTTGGAATGCTTTTCACAGGATATACCTAGTCTGTCTTGATTGCTTACAGTAAACAAATATAGAATTTATGAATTCATGAGGCATGGTCTATGGGAAAGAATCACAAGCAGCTGAATTATTATCAGAGTATAAAATCGAGGCTCTCTGTGACCAAAATAGCTCTCTCTGGGTAAGTGATGAGCATTACTTATTATTTTTGAATTAGGTGAGTGATTTAATATATACACAAAATGGTTAATTTCCAAACAGAAACTCAATTATCAAATGCAAACACGGAATGTTTACAAAATTTTACAGTATCACCAGAACTCACCAAAGCCTTACAAATGTAGCAACTATGCACGCCTCATCCTCTCTTTCTCTCTCTCTTTTAATCCTCAGCTGAGGATATTTTCCCCATTGATTTTGAGAGAGAGTGGAAGGGAGGGAGGGAGAGAGAGAAACATCAATGTGAGAGAGACACATCGATTGGCTGCCTCCCCCACGGGCCCCAACCAGGGCGTGAATCGAACCTGCAACCCGGGTGCGTGCCCTTGACGGGGGATGGAACCCACTGCCAGTGCTCTAACCACTGAGCAAACCAGCCAGGGCCCATTTTCTTACAGCAAGTAGTAAAACAGAAAACCTACAAAACAAAGGACAAAAGGCCTATCTGTTTAGAAACTTAAAACATTTTCCCAAAGAATTCTTGGGTTAAAGGAAAGATCAAACCTGAAGTTACTGTCTTTTTAGCTAGGAAGCCAAATGAGATCCAAGCACACACTACACTATGGAAGGCAACCAACGTCAACTTCAGAGAAAAGTACACATATTAGTACGCAAAAGATTAAAAACAAAGGGCCAAACAGGTCGTTCAAGAAACAGCCCTGGCCGGTTTGGCTCAGTGGTTAGAGCGGCAGCCTGGGGACTGAAGGGTCCCGGGTTCAATTCCAGCCAACGGCATGTACCTTGGTTGCAGGCTCGATCCCTGGCCCTGGTCGGGTTGCATGCAGGAGGCAACCAATCGATGTTTCTCTCTCTCTCTCCCTTTCACTTTTTATGAAAAGCAATGGAAAAAATATCCTCAGGTGAGGATTTAAAAAAAAGAAGCAAGAAATTAAAAAAACCAAAATGCCCAATGAAAGAAAGGAGTTGATAATAGTAACAGAGAATATAGATCAGTGCAACAAACAGGATGATTTTTTTTTATTTTTTTTTTTACCTTTTTTTCTCAATTACAATTTAAAAGTTTTTCAATTGCAGTTTACATTCAATATTATTTTGTATTGGTTTCAGGTATACGGCATAGTGGTCAGGCAATCATGTATTTTACTAAGTGTTCCCCCTGATATTTCCAGTAGCCGCCTGGCATCCTGCATAGTCACGGGGATGTAAAGTAGAGCATAGGAAATATAGTCAGTAATATTGTAAAAGGCATATTCTTTAAAAAGAATAAAGGAGATACATTTTATAAAACAAAAAATTCTAATTCATTGAAACTTCAAATAACTACTTTAAAAACCAGGCCTAGTACCAGACAATTTTATAATTCTGCTCATTCAATCTAGGTTGAAAAGCCCTAGATTTTATCAACCATATCAGATGAGAGTAAAGGAGGCAAAGCTTCTCAGTTCATTTTGTGAATCTAACACGTCTGATTCCAAAGTCCTGCAAAAGTAGCATGAGTGAGCTCATATGATAGAACTGGTCCCTGTGAGGTACAGAGAAAGGGTCTGAGAGTCAAGGCGAGAAGGGGGTGGTCCGTAGGGCCTCCCAGAGCTCCCGAGTCACCACTGCCTGAGTGTAATGGGCCTGAGTCAGGCTTGCAGCCGCCCTGCCACCTTCGCACGTCCTGAAGAAAAGCTTAGTATCTTCCCACGGGCACTGATGGGGCCCAGAGCGCCAGCGGGAACACAGACGCCTTGGCCGATGCCAGCGAGGAGGCACGAGCACAGCTGAGCACAGATAGCACCGGCCACTCCGCAGATACCATATAGGTCATATAACCACAGCCCGAGAGGCCAGTGCCACCTCCCCCACTGCCACCCTCAGCTCACGCCCGGAGCCACAGTGCTACAGAAACTCTGAAATGTAGCTGCCTTCTTGGGAAGAAAGAGGGAAAGACGGAAAATTCTTCATTAAGTGTATCCATACCTTAAACAACCACTTGTCCAGAACTCACTACATTTAAGCTTTCTGCCACTGGAAAGACTGGGGACTAAAAATAGAAATAAGGTGAATTATAGAAAAACAGTCACAATTTGATACACATGAAACATCACTTGGAAAAATCATGTCCACTGTACCAGAAAATAAGAGAACAAATCTCATGTGGTATCTCATAGAACCATGGGATAGCTCAAAGTTGCCTCCGAGGAATGTATTTTGGCCTAGATTGATGAAAAACCACAGACATTTCTCCTACAAGAAACAGCAAGAGAAACTACTGTATTGTCTGTCTTCCAGGGCTGAGAGGAGAGAGTGGGAGAAAGTAACCATCTGTGTGACCTACCGACCATTGTATACAGCGTGATTGAGAGTAATTCTGGACCCCGCATTTCAAATTTGCTGACCCAGGTGAAAAGGAAAAGCTCGGCTTCGCACCTGTGGAGGGAAAGCCCAGTTCTTCTCTACTCTGACTTTCTTTCCTGAGTCTCTCTCCTTTACTGTTCGCAAAACACACTTCTGACGCTTTCCTCTGGCTACCAAATATGTGGGGGTTTTCCCCCACAACAAGCAATTCTCTGTGCCACCAGCTGTGTGTCTTACAAGTCAAGCCCGCTTCTGACACTATCTACTAGGAGACAGCATCAGATTCCACAGGTTCAGGGCTCAGTCCTACAAATCTGCCCACCCCCCACGCCCTCAACACACCCACACTTCTGGTACCAGTCACAAGCCCAGGTTGTCACCTGTGCTGCTTGACCAACTGGCTATAAACCAGAGGTTCCCACAACCCCCTCTCCTCGGGTTTGATTAATGTGCTAGAACAGCTCACAGAACTCAGGAAAACAGTTTACTTACATTTACTGGTCTATTATAAAAGAATACAATAAAAGATATGGATGAACATCCAGATAGAAGATATGCTTAGGACAAGGTGTGTGGGAAGGTGGCGGAGCTTCCATCCCTCCTGGTGCACCACTCTCCCAGCACCTCCCCGCGTTCACCAACCCAGAAGCTCTCCGAACCCCATACTTGTGGGATCTGATTTTATTTTTTAATTTATCTTTATTGTTCAAAGTATTACAGATGTCCCCCCTTTTTTCCCCATTGACCTCCTCCCCCTCCCCGGCAGAGGCTTCATCACATACGCATGATCATTAACTCCATTTTCAGGCCTTCTCCCTTCTATAGAGTTGGGGGTCAAGTGGGGCTGAAAATTCTAAGTTCCTGACCATGGCTTGGTATTTCCAGTTACCAGCTCTCACCCAGGAGCCATCCAGAAAGCCACCCAGAGTCACCTCATTAGAACAGGACGCTCATCGTACAGGAAATTATTAGGGTTTAGGAGCTCAGTGCCGGGAGCCAGGGGGAGAGACCAACATATATTTCTGATTATAAGTCACAATATCACACTCAGGTTATCTACATTTTATATAAAGACGACATGAGAAGTTAGCAGTAGCATTCTAAAATTAATAGCTGGAGAAACAGAAGGAATAATAGAAAAAATATACATTATACAGATGCCTGGCATTCAATCACAAAGCTCCTCAAATTATTCCTTGTATCAAAGAGATTCTAAGTAGAGCTTTGATGTCTTTCTTTCCATCCTCAAATAAGTTTATTTTGTAGCCACTTCTCTTCAAGAAAAATAATTATAATTGGAAATCCAACACTAACACCTTAACAACTTAAGAAGATGACCACTTAACCTGCGTATGGAGTTTTGAGAGGAGGCTAGATGATGTAAGTAATTAAATTAAATTAAATGTGAGTAGTTGTGTTAGCCAAAACTCTCCTTCTGTGGATTTGGCCTACCAGAGGCAGGTGGCTTATTGCAACTCGGAGAAGACTCCTGGAAGGCTAACTATTTCTCTGGGAATTTTAACTCAGAGATAAAAAAATTTTAGACAATTTTTCGTATTTATTCAGCATACACTGCCAGGTAAATTGGAAGCTTCGCAGCTAGCTAAACGCAGGAAGTCAAACAGCTATTAGACTTGCTTCATTCCCCAAACTGGTTCAGTTCCAGTTGAACTTGTTAGGCTCTAGCAAGAACTGGACTGCTCCGGACAACCAGGCCCATTATTATAAGGCCTGCTGGATCCAACCTAATCCCTGAAGTGCCTGCCTTCCTGCAGCCACCCCCAAAGAATAAGCCTGATTAAAATTTTCCAGTAAGCTGCAGAATCTCTCTTCAACAGGCCTATGACGATGCCAAAGGACTCAGTGACTTACACTGGCTAACTGATTCCAAGATGCCTCACCAGACCCAGAAGAGACAGAAGTGCAGGTACACACCTGTCTCCCTACCTAGAGGGGTGCTCGCATTGGGAAGTCTTCTAGCAATAAGCGTGGCAGAAAGATGGCACCAACATGTAAGGCCAGGGCTAGTTCTAAGAAAATCTCAGCTTATTTTTTACAGGAAAGTACTGGGCTCTGAAATCCTCTGTGTGTGTATTTATATGTGGGCATGCACACGCACACATACTGCCCTCCCAAAAAGCTATTTTTATCAGCCTAACTTTGTGAAGATAAATAATGCACAAAAAAGAGGAATTCCTGATACCCAGATTAATGGATGAGTTTGCAATAGCCATTATAACTTCCTCTTACACATTAATCAGTTTTATATACGTGGGGTTTTCTGTGCTTTGTTGGAATGCTCAGGTCCAGTGCTATTTACACTTGCCAACACATAACGCACCTGAAAAAGCAATATAAAATATTTGGTACTACAGTAACACAATATGCGGTACTACAGAAAGACAACTGATTTTGAAAATAGACATACCATAAAATCATAAAAACTCAAATTTGGAAAGGACCTTATAAGTCTTCATCCACCCCCAGGAATTAATACAAGCATACTTTTCTGTCTGATTCATAGTAGTTGCTTTGGGAATCCATACCTCTATTCAATTTATGTCATTTATGCCAAACATTTTATAATTTTTTTCATTAGTATGACCTTGAAGCTGTCATAGATGCTTCTAAACAGCCTTAAGAGTTCTGAGACACCTGTGATAATTCTGGCTTCTAGGACAGAATAAGGAATAAATACAAGGAAGGTACACCATAAAAAATGTTAAGTGTCATGAGGAAGGATAGTCAAGAACCCATACTGCCACCACCAAGGTGACAGTGGAAGCCATGACAGGGTACAGTGAGCAGCTGAACTCAAGCTCCTTCCTGGTGGTTTCCACCCAACCTGCAACTAGCTCCATGTGATCCATCCTTGACTCACCACATTAAGGAAACCTCTCTCGCCACCCACAGATCTGTTCTTTTTCTTTGTGCTTTTATGCATATGTTGCCAGTCCATAACGGTGTTTACTCACACATTACCTTAGTCCCTTGATTCTGCCTGACCCAGTCACATCTTCAGGTGGCTTTTAACCACCACAGTAAGAACAGCACAGCACATGGAAAAAGTACTCAAGGTTCAGGTGATTTCTCAATCTTAGTAACTGTATTAGTTTGCTAGGGCTGCCATAACCAAGTACCACAGACTGGGTGGCTTAACCAACAGAGTTTATTGTCTCACAGTTTGAGAGGCTACAAGCCCAAGATCAGGGTGACAGCAAAAACTCTGAAGGCAGTAGGAAGGACCTGTTCCAGGCCTCTCTCCCACCTCCCAGTAGTTCCTTGACTTCGCATGGTGTTCTCCCTGTGCGTGTGTCTGTCCCTGAGTCCGAATTTCCCCTTTGTATAAGAATACAGTCATGTTGGATAAGGGTGCGCCCTAATAACCTCATCTTAACCTGACCCTATCTACAAAAAAAGTCACAGTCATAGGTACTGGGAGTTAGGGCTTCAGCATCTTCTGGGGGATGCAATTCAACCCCTCACAGCAAAGCCCATGTCTATGCATTCTGGCTGCAGCCAGGTCTTCTTCCCTCTTTCTCTGCTCTTCTCATTCCTGAGTCCTCAGCAGTCATCCCTAAAATCAATCTTTGACAATAAGTTCAAAAAGTGTGGTTTTTTTTGAAAAATGAAGTTATTAGTGGAACACCTAGAAAATTTTAAATAAGATGTGTTGATCAGCATGGTGGGACCTGGAGGCTATTATGCTAAGCGAAATAAGCCAGGCAGCGAAAAGCAAGTACCACATGAGCTCACTCATATGTGGAACCTAATGAACAAAATAAACTGATGGACAAAATAGATCCAGAGACACGGAAGCATGGAGCAGGCTGAGGGATCTCAGAGGGAAGGCGGGGGTGGATGGGTGGGTGGGTGGATGGGTGGGTGGGTGGGTGGGTGGGTGGGGAGAGATCAACCTAAGAACTTAGATGCATATGTGCAGAACCCAAGGACACAGACAACAGCATGGTGAGGGCCTGGGGGGAGGGTGTGCAGGGGAGAGGAGATCAATGGGGGAAAGAGGGGGACATTTGTAATGCTTTTGACAATAAATATAAAACTTTTAAAAAAGAAAGAAAAATGAAGTTATTAATGGAACACCTAGAAAATTTTAAATAAGATGTGTAGATCAGTTAATAGTATTGTAGCAATATTAACCTTTTGGTTTTGATAACTGTACTATGGTGCTAAGATGTTAACACTAGGGAAAATTAAGTGAAGGTCCTATGGGAACTCTGTATTATATTTGCAATGTTTCTGTAAATCTAAAATTATTTCAAAATAAAAATTAAAGAAAAAGTCACGTGAATCCAAATCAAGGAATTTGGTAATTATTCAAACTGTACTACTCCACGATTTTGAGAGATAAGGTGATTTATATGCATATATTTTGGTAAAGTACAATTCTTTATACTTATTCCCATTCCTTATGAAGATTACACACACGCACACACAGCGTTTGGGGGGAAAAAGCACTCATGGAGCAATTTTCCCATTGCTTATATTGATTTAAATGCAAATGATTTTGGCAGCACCTTAGAGGGAAATAAATGGTAAATGAACTTTGAATAAGTTCCAGCCTTCTGCAGTCATCCAACCTTCCTTGGCTGACCAGCTCTATTATGCAGAATACTGTAGTTGGTCAAGTAAGATGCCGATGATATTATTAAATTGTGCATATAGTTGTTCAAATATTTAATTCTTTTCTAGATAATACTTTAAAACCTTATTTTCCAAGGCCGAATCAGAACTGGGGGGAAAGTAAGGGCTTAGACGACAATCAAAATGTTTTTGGTTCCTGAGCCTCCCAAACTAATGCTACTTTGGACCACAAGTTCTCAAGATCCTCTCTTTCCTGGTGGGTCTCAAATTACTCATAAACATTCCTCTGTGGCTGTCGAAGCTTTTTCACTGCTATTCCTAGAACCCCACTCTGCTTTGGAGTCAGACAGCCTAAGTTGAAAACCCTACTTTAACAAAAATAATTCCAATCTGGGTGAGTCATTGTTCCTATCTGAACCTGTTTCTACATCTCCAACGACCCCCTTTGCCCCTCTTAAATGTTGGATTTAATTAAATGTTCCTGGCACATGGCAAGCACTTAGAAAACAGTGGAGAGCATAGATATTGCAGTCATTTAACCCTGGTTTCAATACTGAGTAATTGAATGTGATCTTGACACATCACTTAATGTCCCCTACATTTCAGGTTCTCATAAACTGTAGGTAATAATGTTACCTCTTTCACAGGGTGGGTGTGGGGACTGAGATGAAACATGAAACACCCACAGACAGCACCTAGCATAGTGCCTGGCACTCAGCAAGCCCCATATAAACATTATTATTTTATTTTTATTACTGTTATTATTACTACTACTACTAATTTTCTTATTCATAAGCTCATGAGAGAGCCCAGCGGTTGCTGGTACTTTCTGTCATTGTTTCTGTGCTCTTTCAGCGGTCATAGCGTTGCCTGAGATGAGAGAATGGTCTCTCCTCAGCCAGGAAATACAACGATGGCTTAAGAATGCGAAACTGGCTGGTTCCTTCAGCGTCTATAGACCGTTTCCCCGAATGGTTGGGAACTGCCCCCGGGCCTTTGCTGCTGCTCCAAGCTGGTTCTTGGACCAGCAGCATCGGCATCAGCATCACCTCGTAGCTGGCTAGAAATGCATCCCCCAGGGTCCAGCCCAGATCTAGTGAAACAGAATCTGCATTTTTAACCAGATCCCCAGGTGATTCATATGCACAATAAAGTGGGTGGAGGAACCCCTAATCAGGAGTTTTTCAGGGTCCTTTGAGCAATACAACCCAGGGTTGCGCTTCAAATATTCTCTCTAGCTCCACACATAAATCTATCTACCCCAGCTTCCTTAGATGTCGGAGGGGAGTCCCATGCCCTCTGGCCTCTTGGAATCTACCTTCCACCTACTTCTGCTTTCCATATTATTTCAACTTCCATTCATCCTGATTTCAGTGTCTTGACAATCATACCCCTATAATGCAATGCGATTTCTAATACATAAATTAAGTTTATGCTCCACACTGAGTGTTTCACTGTTTGAAGTAAAGTTTGTGAGCACTTGCATTGCTCATCTGTACAACACACACAAACTTCTGAAGCTAATAAACCGTTACAGAAAAATCTCATATTTTTACCCTGAAAAATTTCTTTAATGTACTTTCAGATGATAAAATCTACCCAGTCATACTTTATTAATATCTGCATTGTTAATATAGGAATAAATACTTTGTGTTATAGCGCCTCAAAACAGTCTTCCACAATCCAAATCACTTAAATACCTATTAAGTCTAGATGCATTTTCACTTTTGCAATGTAATTTTTTTGACTGTACATCTCATAATGGTTTTCAGTGCATATGTATATAATGCACTTGAATCAGAAGGTTAGATGTAATAGTTTAATATCTGAGCCATCCTTATTCAAGGGAGCTTTATGATAAAGATTTATTTTTGCATATACTCATCAGAGAGCAAGTAAGGGTATTTTTTCCCCTATCCTTTCCATCCCAATCGACTATACTCATCGGGGGAAAAAGGGGGGCAAGGCATTAGAAGAGATTACTTACACTCATTTTAATAAAACAGAATAAATAAAGACATAAAACCCATTATGTTTCACTGGCAGCAGAATCTTCTCCTGAAAGGTTACCCAAAGCTCAATGACAACTGCAAGGACACCCTGCTGCAGAGCTACGGAACTCTCACGCTGCGCAACTGTTGAGATTTTCCTGTGCATTTCTCTGCCTGTGGATTAGTATCTGCATTTTAACCCCCCGACGTCCCATGAAGATTTGGGAGGGAAACACATACTGGAAAAGGCCTTCTTTGTTCTACTCCCCAATGCAAAATTGGCTGTATGGAAATGCCAATGGCAAGCCAGCAACTTGAAAGATGCAATGAAAAAACAGATCCTTCCAGGAATATAAAATTTCTCCTCCGACTCCCGATCTCGGTGACAGGTAAGCGGGGTGGGTAAGGACCCCCCTCCTTACCCTTCCTGCCCCCAGCAGCAGCTGCAGCAGGTGGCGGGGAGCTATTCATTCTGAGCTCTTCATTCCTGCAGGGCGTCAATAGACACACTTGTGGGCTTCAAGTCACCCCTGAGATATCTTTTCCCACGCAGACGACGTGGGAAATATACCTCACAAACAGAAATGCTGTCGATGTGCTAAGAATAAGAGAAAAATGTGAGAGCTCTGGAGATCAGGCGCAGTCGATTTCAAGAAGTCCCACTCAGAAGGCCCATCCAGATGTTTCCATCTGTAGGCCGGGCAGGGCCTCTTTACTCCTGGGTCTGGCACCTAACGCTGGCAACTGGCTCCGTTCCGCACAAGCAAGGAAGTTTTTTATTTTGTTTCACCCTCTTTTGCTCCACTCAAATGAATCCTTTTTTTCTGCCTAAATTATAACCATCTCTACATATTTTATAAATATCTGTATCCGCTATCGCTGTCCTGAGTACTTTGGCTACTCTTTCCTGACTCCCTAAATCATTCAAAATATTTTGATAACTAACAATTCTTAAAGTGCTTTACCGAGAGATTTATCTCATACGAAAAGAACATATTTTTTAAATCTACTTTCCCCCTTTTACTTAATGAATCAGTTACACTGTGATTCTAAACCCAATATCCCATCCAAAACAAGCCTCTGATTTTCACTGGCACTTCTGCCGATTCAACTTACTTCAAAAACGTATCTTGAGATATGCTGTGTGCCATGTGCTTGGTGAACACAGCTGTGAAACATATGCCCCACCTTGAGACTGACCATGGCCTCTATCCACCCCCCCCATGACTAGAAAACTAAAATTAATTGTGACAGAAAACTGAGATGGACACAAAATTCTAACAAAACTTTCAACTTAACATCTTTATAGACCAAGAAAATTACAAGCTAAAGGAAATTAATCGATATATATAATTAGTAGCCAAAAAATTTCTTCTCTTTCACCTCTGGTTAGATTTTTTTTTTTCCAAATATATCTTTATTGATTTCAGAGAGAGGAAGGGAGAGGGAGAGAGAGAGAAACATCAATGATGAGAGAGTCATTGATCGGTTGCCTCCTGCACGCCCCCTGCTGGGGATGGAGCCCGCAACCCGGGCATGTGCCCTGACCGGGAATCGAACCCTGATCACCTGGATCCTAGGGCGATGCTCAACCGCCGAGCCACGCCCGGCCAGGCTCTGGTTAGATTTTTAAGCACTGGGAAAGTAGCAATCAAGTGATATGTAATTTTCATATAACCGGCAGAATTTGGTATAGTGCTGGCCCCATAGTAAGTATTTGACAAATAATTCTAAATTGAGAATTATCAAGGAACGTTGTCGTTTCAAGCAGAGAAAAAGAGGAGCATCTGAAGGCATTTTCTGCCAGCAAATAATAGCATTCTCTTAACCTTGCAGAAGGAAAATGGGGAGCATGGCAGGCAGGAGGCAAGGATGGCCAAACAGGCAGGCGTGCAGCCATTGGAAAAATTTCAAGATGCTGAAAATGTCTGAGTAGTTAAATTGGTTGCCTTCCATTATGTTGGGGGTCATTTAAGCATATCATAAAATTGGTTTATATGACTACAAAACTCTTTTACATTACTGGCTTCTCTGCCTTAATTTTATATTTGCTCAAATAAAGGTGAAGCTCGTAAATGAATCAGAGAAAAGCTATCAGGAGTCAGCTAGGAAAAATATGGAGGATACGGGAACTCAAATAGATCTTCTTCTTAGCAAGAAAAAATGTCTCCTCTTCTACCCAACCCTGATTTAGACTTGACTGCATTCTTCTTAGGATAAATATTTCAGACCCAAGCTCACCATTAACAAGATTTGCAGTTTATAATGGATGCTGTAAAAGAATCACCAAGAGAGTAATAACAGCTTAGCACTTTTAAGACAAAGTTCTAATGCATATGACCTGAACACTGCAGCAAAATCTCCTTTCACTATAGTACTAATTGGCACCAAAGTAATGAAAGGCTAAGCTACTCACATCCCTCTGGATTGTTCTCTAGGACAGACTCGGAAGGACTTATCGGTAGTGATGGTAATTCTTACTGCTTCTCATACATGTCAGATTTATAAATATTTAATGCTTTTTCAAACTATTCAAAATATATAAAGGCCATCCTGAGGATGTCCAGCCCCCATTTCTTTTGCTCTCACCATTACCAATTCTCACTTGTTTGGCAGAATTAAGTCCAGAGTAGCATTTCCCCTCAAGACTGTCTCTAACTTCTGAAAATGATGTTATAAGCAGAGGCATTATTTCCCATAAAATGGATATACCATTTTGCTAGATCAGGGATCAGACAAATCTGACGTACCACCTGTTTTTTATAAATAAAGTTTTATTGGAACACAGGGGTGTGTTGTCTATCTATGGCTGCTTTCCCACTACAATGACAGAGTTGACTAGCTGCAACAGAGACGGTATGGATCTCAAAGCTGGAAATATTTCCTTTCTGGTCCTCCACAAAAAAAGTTTGCTAACCCTGACCTAGATAACAAAAGTGCCATATCACTGCTATATGTTGCTCTGCACCAGCTACCTTAGAAAAAGACTGGTCCAACTGTATGAAAGAAGATATACAAGTAGCTAATGAGCAGATGGAACGATATACATCATCATGGAAAGATACACTAGAGAAACGCAAACTAAAACCACAAGGACATATTATTTCACATCCATTAGAATGGCTGAAAATAAGAAGGTTGACCATACCAAGTGTTGGCAAGAATGTGAATGAACTGAAGCTTTCAGACACTACTGGTAGGTAGGTAGGTAAAATGACACAACCACTTTGGAAAATAGTTTGGCATCTTCTTATAAAGTTAAACATACCTTTCTCTATGACTCAGAAATTCCACTTCTAGGTATTTACCCAAGAGAAATGAAAACATTTGTCTACAAAAAGACTTGGACATAAATGTTCATAGCAGCTTTATTCATAATCAGGTGTAGTGACTCCATAAAGTACGCCATAAGCATGAGTCTACAGGAGCTGAACAGGGCTGCTGAGGACAGGACATTGCTGTCATCACCCATTTGTAGGGTCGCTAGAGTCAGAGCCAACTCAACGGCATGTAACACACACAAAAATAGAAAACAACCTTAATTTCCATCAAATCATGAATGGATAAACAAATTTCAGTATATCCATATAATGGAATACTACTCAGCAATAAAAAGGAATAAACTATTGATATACACAGCAATATATGCAAATCCCAAAAACATGATGCTGGCAAAAGAAGCCAGACAGGGCGGGATGGAACGGGCTTCTGGTCAAGATGGCAGCGTAGGTAAATGCGGTACTCAGATCCTCCCACAACCACATCGAAATTACAACTAAATTTCACAACCATCATTCAGACCATGCTGAAATCTAGTTGAACAGAAGTCCTATAAATAAGGATATAAAGAAGAAGTGACATCGAGACTGATAGGAGGGGCAGAGACGCTGAACAGGCTGGTTCCCATCCACGTGTGGTGATTAAAAAGTAGGAGGGATATTTCAACTGCAGAGGTCCCCTAAGAAGCCAGGGGACCCATTGCCACACTAGAACCCCCAGCACAGGGTTACAGTGCCAGTACGAGAAGTCCCTATAACTTCTGGCTGTAAAAACTAGAGGATATTGTGGCTGAGTGAGATGAAGGGCAGCTGGAGTCCCAGGCGTTTCTCTTAAAGAGCCCACACACGGACTTATACAGACTCACTAGCTCTGAGCTCCAGTGCTGGAGCAGCAGCTCGAAAGTTGCCAGGGACATATGGAAAGAATCTGAATTGTCAGGATGAGGGCTAGAGGAGCAGCTTTCTCCCAGACAGAAGTGTTGGCAGAGGCCATTGTTCCTTGCTGAGCCCTCCCCTCACAGAGCCCACAGGTGAGCACCACATCTGAGTCTTCATCAACCTGGCTAACACTGTTCACTCTCCTGGTGACTCCCTGAGACCCCCACCCCACCTAACTTGGGGCCCACCCAAGCCGTTTCCAGTGGCCTTTCATACAAATGACCTGTCTTGGCTCATGCTGCCACTTTTCCTAAAACATCTCAAAAAAGCAGCATTTGGCTTCTGCATGCCCCGTACCTCTTATTAAGTGGCCCTAGGCCCAGCACCAGCAACAGCTTGGCCTCATCTGGGCACCTCCAAACCCAGCACAAGTAGCAGCCATCTACAGATTGCTGTGCAGCTTATGCTTGGTGACCCCAGGCAGAGCACAGGTCATGGCTGACTTTGGCTTGCACCTCCCAGTAAGCCCCAGAGTCACCATACCTGGTGGACAGCTGCAGACCACACCAAAGCACCACCCAACCACCTCTACGAGCAACACACTCGAGGGGTGGATTTGGCAGGTAACTGAGTCTTGCTGAAGAGAGTTCTGCTCTGTGGGGTGGGCCCTAGCTTAGAGAATCCTCCATGGTACAGTGGCAAGTCCTCACAGCTAATTGGTCTGATGGTAAATCCCTCCCATTCACATGCCAACAGTAATCAAGGATAAACTACAACAGGAGGGTGTACACAGCCCACACAGAGGGTGCACCTGAAACATTCAGCTCTGGTGACTAGGGAGGCTGCTCCACTGGGCCCTACAGGACACCTACTACACAAGACCACTCTACCAAGACCAAGAGATGTAGCAACTATATCTAATACATAGAAACAAGCACAGGAAGTCAGCCAAAATGAACAAACAAAGAAATATGTCTCAATTTAAAGAAAGAACAAAACTCCAAAAAAAAAAAAAAAGCTAAACAAAATGGAGACAAGCAATATACCAGACTCAGAATTCAAAACACTGGTTTTAAGGATGCTCAATGAACTTAGGGGAAGAGTAGAGGAACTTAATGAGAACCTCAACAAAGAGATAGGAAACATAAAAATGGAAATAGAAAACATAAAAAAGAACCAGTCAGAAATGAAGAATATACTAACTGAAATGAAGAATACATTGTAGCAAATCAACAGTAGAGTACATGAAGCAGAGGATCAAATCAGTGATTTGGAATATAAGGAAGCAGAAAATATCCAATCAGAACAGCAAAAAGGAAAAAGAATCCAAAAACAAAAAAGCATAGTATAAGGAGCCTCTGGGACCACTTTAAATGTACCAATATTCACATCATGGGGGTAATTGAAGGAAAGAGAGAGCAAGAAGTCGAAAACCTATTTGGAAAAAAGTTAAAGGAGTTCATCACCATGAAACCAGTATTATAAGAAACGTTAGAGGGTCTTCTTTAAGAAAAAAAAGAAAGATAAAAGATATGAATAAAATGCCAACAATTTATCAACAATTACTTTAAGTGCAAGTGGATTAAATGCTCCAATCAAAAGACATACGGTGGCTGAATGGATAATAAAACCAGAACCTTACATAAGCTGTCTAGAAGAGATTCACTTCCGATCAAAAGACACACAGACTGAAAAAAGATACTAAAAAAAAAAAAAAGCTGGGGTAGTATTGTTTATACCAGACAAAATAGATGATAAAACTAAGGCTTGTAATCATTAAATCAACAAACAACAAGTGTTGGCAAAGACGCTGAGAAAAGGGAACCCTTGTGCACCATTGGCAAAAGTGCACATTGTTGCATCCACTGTGGAAAACAGTATGGAGATTCCGCAAAAAATTTAAAATGGAACTGCCTTATGACCTAGTGATTCCACTTCTAGGAATATATCTGAAGAAACCCAAAACACTAAATCAAAGGAATATATGCATTTCCATATATATTGCAGTGTTATTTACAATGGCCAACATATAAAAGCAACCCAAGTATCCATCAATAGATGGGTGGCAAAAAAAGCTGTGGTACTTATACACAATGAAATATTACCCGGCCATAAAAAAGAATAAAATCTTACCATTTTTGACAGCATAGATAGACCTAGAGAGTATTATGCTAAGTGAAATAAGTCAGTCAGAGAAAGACAAATACCATAGGATTTCACTTACATGTGGATTCTAAAAAACAAAATAAACAAACAAGCAGAACAGAAACAGACTCATACATTAAGAGAACATTTTGATGACTGCCAGATGCGAGGGGAGTTGGAGGGGTAGGTGAAAAAGACAAAGGGGTTGAGAAGTACAGATTGGTAGTTACAGAATAGTCATGGGGATGTAAAGTACCACATAGGGAATATAGTCAATAATATTGTGATAACTATGCATGGTGTCAAATGGGTGCTAGATTTATCAGGGTGATTGTTTTGTAAGTTGTATAAATGTCTATTCACAAGGTTGTACACCTGAAACTAATAAACTACTGTATGTCAACTGTAACTTAAAAATTAAAGTTTATTAAAAAACAAAAATAAGCCAGACAGGGCCTGAAGTGGAATTTGAATGAGAAGGAGCATAAAGAAGCTTTTTGAGACAAGTGTGAAAATCTCTAATATCTTAATTATGGTGATGTTTACATAAGTGCATAAGTCTGTCAAAAGTCATCAAAATGTAAAAAAAAAAAAATACAATTAGTCTATTTTATTTCATGTAAATTATTGCACAATAAAGCTGTTTTTTAAAAAACTATTGTTCTATAACCTTTCATGAGCCAGATCATCTATCCTAAATTCTCCAAATTACTTTGATTTGTCTCTTATCTAAAAATTCTCCATTATGCTCCCAACTTGATATCCCTCATATTCCAATAACTACAAAATATTATATTTCTTTTACATTCCTTTTAGATATCAGACTTATAAGAATTCCATAGCTCTTAAAAGGCCCTCAAATTCGACTATCTAATCTTAACTGCTTCTTAATGAGGACCAGGTCATGTTCATCATTTGGTTAATCCAGAATCTACCTACTTCTAATTCCAGCCACTGGTTCCAATTCTGCCTCTTGGAGCAATACTCAAAAAGCTTAATCACTGCCTGGCCGGCGTGGCTCAGCGGTTGAGCAACGACCTAGGATCCAGGAGATCATGGCTCAGTTCCCGGTCAGGGCACATGCCTGGGTTGCAGGCTCGATGCCCAGCAGGGGGCGTGCAGGAGGCAGCCGATCAGTGACTCTCATCATTGATGTTTCTCTCTCTCTCTCCCTCTCCCTTCCTCTCTCTGAAATCAATAAAGATATATATTTTTTAAAAAGCTTAATTACTCTTCCACTCACTCAAATATATGACACACATATATACAAAATTGATCATATCTCCCTCAGTCCTTACTGTCTTCAAGCTGAACATCCTCAATCATTTCTTACTAAAACAATCTAAATCCCCAATGCTTAATTCTAATTGACTTTTAAATCCTCACTGTGTTAAAGTCTGTGTTCATATCCTTCAATTATGCAACCAAGTGAGATTATTCTGTTAGTCCAGAGAACAAAACTATAACTAGTGGGTAAAAATGTATAGGTAAAACTATTACTGCTTAATATAAGAGAAAATTTTCTAACAATCAAAACTTCCCCCAAATGTAATGTTTGAGCAGAGACTAGAACGTTAGTTAGATATAAAGAAGAGACTTTTGTGTTTCATAGAGGTTGGACTAGGAAACCTTAAAAAGATACTCTTCAACATTCTGATCTATAACTGTCAAAGGCGCCCAAGCCTGGGAGACAGGGAGCTGCTTAGTTTGTAAAAAAGACAAAAATTAGAAGAAACCCGAATGTGGCTGACTTGGGCCCTATCTGGGCCCTTGAGGAAGACTAAACAACTTATGAAAATGCGTAGGGTAGAGAAGGGTACCACGCTAAAGAGAGAAAACAATTTCTCACATTTTTTCCCTAAGTCTAGAGTGGCATAGTCCCACCAACACTAGATTACATGCTTTGTTCCACCCTGGTAATTCAATAATGCCCCAAATACCACATGTCCAAGGCTTCTTTGGCCAGCATATCACTCACAACAAATAGAATCACAGTAAATAGTGTGTCCTGGAAAACAGACAAAAGGGCAGCCATTCAAAATAGCTCTAAGCCCTACACCAAGTCACTCCAAGAAAAGGCGTAAGAAAATGCAATCAGTGCATTTTCAGAGTTTAAATTGTTACCCACAGATTAGGGCCTCAGAATTCCTATCTGATTTGTTTTCCTCCCTCCTTCATATAAATGAGCTTACCCTAGGATCTCACTAGGTTGTGGGCTTTTTAGAAAACTGCTTTTGCTTGCAATTGATAGGAGTTTTCTTTTTTCAATGGAAAAAAATGCATTAAAGATTTCATTCTTTATAGTTTTACAAACAACATGAGCTCAGCAAACAGATTTAGTTTTTAAAGTAACTTATCAACATTGACAGCGTTCTCTTAAGAACAGCTGTTGCCTCATAGACTACAGTGTGAACGTAGCCCTGAATTTAGAAACAATTCCGCTTAGAAGGAATACTGCACATTTAGCAACCTCCCCTTAATTACCAAGGATATTTGCATGAAAGCCCAATCTTTGTTTGGCAACTCCACCTTATTATTTTTTCTAAGTTTTAAAATTTAAGTCCTGAAAGGTGTCATTCTGTAACGACGAGTTTCACTTGCAAAGGAAAAGCCATCTCCTCATTGCATGCCTCAGTCTAACAGCCTGTTTTTGACTTTTAGAATTGCTCTTTCCTTTCTTTTATGGAGTTGGCTGACTGTCAAAACTAGTTCTTTTGCGATCCTAATTGTGAGCTGCAAGGTCATATGAGTCTTGGCTCTGACAGTAGAAAATGAATTTATAAAGAAAGATACTATTCCTCATTCTTTTAATGTTCAAGATGCTAGGGGAAATTTGCATAATATGTGTTTTGCAATTTTTGTAAAATGCCATGCCATCCTTTTACAACTGACATTAGTCTTAGGGTACTGGGTGCATAAGCCGATGTATCATAATGTGTGAACAGAGATAGGTTGGGGAGTTAGAGAAAAGCAAAATAAAAGAAAATATTGATGAGATAAACACTAAAATCCTCTCCCTGTTCTTTCAGAGTAACAGTTTATAATATAGAATGGTTTCTGTAAAGTATTTGCCTCCTACGTATGTCTCAGAATAAATTTCAACTGATCATCTAGAGTTTACTTCAATCGAGCGAAGTTAATATTCACAAATGATTGTTTCAAAGCCTCACAAATTTAATCATTTGCTATATTAATGTACTGTCTGTGCATACAAGAAGGGAACTATACAAGCATCTTTTTTTATCTTTATTGTTGAAAGTATTACAGATGTCCCCTTTTTCCCCCCTTAAACATCTCATTTTATTATGAAATTCTTTAGGAACGGAATATTATTCTAAGGAAAATAGAAATAAGTGAGATCGTAATTAAGACAGGTATGGAGGGTTCTTAACTTGGCAACAGTATTCCTGACAATGCATCAATATTGGGAAGGAACCAGTGCAATGGATAAAAGGAGTATGGTTCTCCATAAGGCTTGGTTCACTTTTATCACTTACAGAAATCAGGATTATTTTCAGTATTTAAAAAAGCAAGTTGGCATAGCTTATGCGAAAAGACAACTGCAACAAAAATGCAGAGCACACCTACAGGATGGTCTCACAAGTGGTTTTCCTTTTCTCCTTGCTTCTCCGAATCTTCTAAAAATTATAAAAAGGACTGTTAAATTACACAGGGTGGGCTAGATTATGCCACCGTAACAAATAACCTCCCAAATCTCTGTGGTTAAGCATAGCAAAAGATTACTTCTCACTTATTGGTCACTCAAAACCTTGGCGAATAGAGGCACCATTTGAAAAAAATGCTTCCACAACTATAGCAGTAGTGGGAGGGGAAACACAAATCTAGCATCGTCTCATAAAATACCACTTAGAAGTGACACATACATTCCACTCACATTTCATAGGCCAACGTAAGTGACATGGCCACACTTAATGTCAAAGGAAATGAGGAAGTGCCATTCTAACATCTACCCAGAGAGCAGAGAGCCAGAAATATTTGCTAAAAAGTATTAATGTCTGCTAAACACTTATTACCCACTGGTTATATTTCGGTAAATATTCCTTTTATTTTTATGAAAACACATGTATTTTATAATATTTTATAAAATTGAGACAATATTGTACACAATTTTATTACTTTATTTTCCTCTTAGCATATCATAAACACTTTCAGTATTATTAAATATTCTAATGTACATTATTAAATCCTATGGATGTCTCACACTTTATTTAAACAATCCTCTGCTTTGGAACTTTAGTTATTAATGTAGAGGAACAACTTGAACAAGGGGCTAAATCTCAAATAGGAGGTCAGGAGGGATCAAACCAGGCTTGAGAAGAGGAAGCAGTCACATTAATGCTTTTAAAGGAGCCTTAGGCGGTAGACCCCACACACAGATTCAAAATAGGAGGTGAACAGAGAGGAAACTGGAGAGGACTTCATATAGAGCCCACCACCACCAGCAAAGGGAAGTGTGAGCTGATTATACTCTGGGCTGATGACACTCCACACCAGCAACACACTCCATCTGAACTTGGAGGCCAGGTAAGTTTACACGGACTACAGTCATAACTTAATACCGATTCAGATGTAATCACTACATCAGATCAAAAACAATAAAACAGCATGAACTAGGAATTCAAACAAATATAATACATTCCCTTTCATGCACAATGAGTTCCCGCACTGGTAGAGCATTTCCTTGGGGCTGTTGTTCCAAGAGCAGTGGCAAACTTGTCCTGGCACCTTCACAAGACACTCAAGCAAGTATTTATTAAACTCGGCACTTTTCTAAGTGCTGTAGCAGATACAAAGTAAGTGATAAGACACGTCCCTAATATACCTGTGGAAGAAAATTAGCACATGCAAGACATATAAAAAAAAATAATTAAGTTCACTGTGGAACAGGCTATAAGAGCCAGCAAAGTTGAGTTGATTATGAATTAAAATATTGGGAAAAACTTAATTGAAAAAGGTAGGTTTTTAGCACAATTTGAATGATAAGCAGTAGTAAGTTAAAAAGTACTTAAGGTGGTGCAAGGAGGGTTGGCTGTACACAATCATCACAGAATTTATTCTAAAATACCAAGAGGGATAGAGAGACCTGCTGATCTCAAATAAAGGGTGCTGGGAAATGCAATGGGAAAGGCAGGGTAGGACCGCATTATGGAAGCCTTTGAAAATCAGGAAGAAGCTTTTGGGATTTCCTCTAAAAAGGAGTCCTTATAGGTTCTCAAGAAAAAAGAATGATGGAATGAAAGTGCTATTTTAATTAAATTAGTAAATGGTAATAAGAGGGATAGATTGAAATCACAGTCTTTCCCCTCAGGCAATCTTCACTCACACACACACACATTAAACATACATAAACATACACAAGGAAAATTTACACTCCCCATTCCTCAGGCTACCATAGGAATTTAGGCATCAACAACAGTAAATAATAACAAACATAACAGTAGTATCTATACCTTTCCTATATGTATACTATGTACTGCATTTCAAAAGCTGAACTGTGTCTTATGTGTCTTTACACACCCAATCCCTAACACAGTATCCATAACGCAGACATGACTGAAGACACCAGAGTATGGAAGATCAGGTCCTAATTCAAAGCAGAGCAAGGTATGAAAACAGGACTTGACTGAGAAAAAGAAACTAAAATATTAGTTCCCTCCTTTCAATGAGCCAAAAATCTTCTATTTGGCCCTTCAGAGCCATGCGAGGTAGACCCTTCTCTACTCTGCTCTGAACTGCAAAGAGCTAATTTGTATGCACCACAGCAACAGGGTTCCCTTCCAACTAGGTTCAGCCGTTTGGGAATTCTGAGAAACAGAAGGGAAAGAGGGAAATGAGGTCAAGGTATTTATATTCTATACCCCCAAAGTCAGAGTGGCCTGGTCATGTCCTTTGACCTAAGGTCATTGTACTCCCCAAAGCTGCCAGCTCTGCAGGACTGTCTTTCCTCGTGGATATCAGGGCACCCTCTCCACACCCTTTTACACTTAGGGATGGTGCTAGCTCAGCTGATACTAGCTTCAGTTCACCGCAACTTCCCTGGTGGTTCCACTACTCCCAGACACACTTTTTCAAATAGCCCCTTTCTAAATAAACCCTCCTTAAATTATTCTCCTTTGATGGCAAAAACATACAATGGGATAAAGACAGTCTCTTCAATAAATGGTGTTGGAAAAATTGGACAGATACATGCAAAAAACAATGAAACTAGATGACTTTCTTACACCTGTCACAAGAATAAACTCAAAATCGATTAAAGACTTAAACGTTAGACTCAACACCATAAAAATCCTAGAAGAAAACATAGGCCATAAAATCTCAGACATTTTTTGTAGCAATATTTTATCCGATATGTCACCTTGGGCAAAGGAAATAAAAGGAAAAATAAACAAATGGGACTACATCAAACTAAATTGTTTTGTACAGCAAAGAAAACCATCAACAAAATGAAAAGACAACCCACTGAATGGGAGAACACATTCACCAATAATACATCTAATAAGGGGTTAATATCCAAAATGTATAAAGAACTTATACAACTCAACACAAAAAAACAAGCAATACTGTTTTTAAAAATGGGCAAAGGACCTGAATAGACACTTCTGCAAAGAGGACATGCAGATGGCCAATAGACCTATGAAAAGACGCTCACTAATCATCAGAGATGCAAATGAAAACCACAATGAGATACCACCTCACACCTGCCAGAATGGCTCCATCAACAAGTCAACAAACAGCAAGTGCTGGCGAGGGTGTGGAGAAAGGGGGCCCTAGTGCACTGCTGGTGGGAATGTACATTGGTGCAGCCCCTATGGAAAGCAGTGTGGAGGTTCCTCAAAAATTAAAAATGGAATTGCCTTATGACCAAACAATTCCACTTCTGGGAATATATCTGAAGAAACCCAAAATAGTAATTCAAAATTATATATGAACCCTATGTTCATTGCAGTGCTATTTACAATAGCCAAGATTTGAAACAGCCCAAGTGCCCACCAGCAGATGAGTGGGTAAAAAAGCTGTGGGACATTTAAACCGTGGAATACTACGCAGCTATAAAGAAGAAGGAAATCTTACCCTTTTTGAGAGCATGGATAGACCTGGAGAGCATTTATGGTGAGTGAAATAAGCTAGTCAGAGAAAGACAAGTAGCATATGATGTCACTCATATGTGGAATCTAGTGAACAATAAAATAAACTAACAAAATAGAAACAGACTCATAGATACAGAACAGACTGACGGCTGTCAGAGGAGAGGGGAGGGCTGCTGGGTTAAACAGGTGAAGGGATTAAGCAAAAAACAAACTCATAGACACAGACAAAAGTATGGTGACTGCCAGAGGGAAAGGGCGTGGGGCAGGTAGAAGAGAGTAAAGGGGGGATAAATGGTGAGGGAAGGAGACTTGACTTTGGGCCGTAAACACACAGTACAATATACCGATGATGCATTATAGAATTGCACCCCTGAAACCTATATAACTTTATTAACCAGTGTCATTCCAATAAATTCAATTTTAAAAAATTATCCTCCTTTGAGTGTGCCATTTGTTTTCCGTTGGGCCTTTGACTGATTTACTTTCCTTTATTTTTGCTAGTACAAGAAAAGGCAAAAGAAACCAGTCAGCGAACAAAGACATTTACATGAAGGCTCTTTTTAGAGGTTGGTCGAATTTCACATCTAGAAATGAATGAAACATTATTGAATTAGGTTATTACTTCCTGTAAGATCCTGCACAGATGGGAAACTAAATTACAGTATGTTGATAAGAGTTACGCAACAAACAATTTTTTAAATTTCAGATAAACAGTGGGAGACAGTTCCAAACACTGATAGGAAGAGAGCTAATTTTTCCTTGTTATACTTTGGCCTCATTAGGAATGCAAAGCCCTTGGCCTTGCCGCTGCCTCCCAACCATTAGCCCTACTGCTCTTCTCCTCGGCTCCTTAGCCACCAAAGAACCCACAATTAGCATCCCAAAAAACCTTAGGAAACACTCGAAACCCCATTATCCATGTATCTTTTCATTACACCCATTTAAGCAAAGCCCCAATCTGGAGGAAACCAAGTATCTGCTTCTCCAGTCCCAGACCAAGGCAGCGGGGTGCTCCCAAAGGTTAGGCGGTGGGGCGAGCTGTACCTCCACAAATCCACAGTGGCCGCCTCCGCGGGAAGCCCCACACTTACCAGAATTCCCCTCCTGCTTGTCTGCTCAAGTCCCACTCGCAGCAACTCTCCATTCCCACAACTCCGATCCCCACCTTTCCTTCCAGTCTTAAAAAATGACCGTGCGTGCTGATTCACATGAAAGGCTGGGGCGATCCACAAAGCTGAGCATTCTACCACCCACCGCAGCCGTGCGCTGTCCTCTTCCCTCTGGTTTCAAAAGAAAAGGCCAGCCATGTCATCTGTACTTGATAGGTCACTCCCTTCCTCACTTTCAGGAACACCACCCCTATGGAATTTCCTCCTTTGCATGTTCACCTCTTTTTGTAGCAAGGTCCTTACCATTAAGATTTAAACATGCACACATCTCAACCATCTTGTACTAGTAAGTGTTTCACATATTTATAACTGTTCATAATAATCCCATCTCTCTCCAACACTGCTTTATCTTTTAAGAAGAATGCCTTGTGTAGCTGTAGGATCTTTAATTTGCTAAGCACAAGTGACGTCTCATCCCCAGCATTTTGGCCTCTGGCCTGCCTGACGATTTAGGTAGAGCCCACCGAAATTCTTCCAAATATGAAAAGGGCAGAATTGATGGTACTGATATCCGGCGAGAGGCAAGATCTAGAAATGCTGAGGAGCAATGGGTACAAGGCGGAGAAGAGAGATCTTTGAAAAGAGACAAAGTGCGACGAAAGCTGAGGTCTGAAGATGAGAAGGAGCTGAAGATGGGAACTAGTTAACTACAGAAAGAAGAGAATGTTTCAGGCAGAGAGAGCGTCATACGCAAAATCCGTTGACAGGAAAAAGGTCCATGTGGCTAACTCATTGAGGTTCTGGAAGAAATGGATGACAAAGATCACTAGGGAGGTACACAGAAATCACATCACATAGGGGTTGTAGGCAAAGTTAAAAGAACAAACAAACAAAAACCTTTGCCTTTATCCTAAAAAATTAAGACATTATTGAAGCGTTTTGGGCAAATAGGTCGGTGATATATCACATTTTATATTTGGAAAAAATACATCATTTCAATGTAAAGAACAAACTAGAGGGTAACAAACTGCTGTCTGGGATGCGGAAAAGGGGACAGACGCAAAAGAGGTGGGGAAAGTAAAATCAATAGGATTTAGTGAAAGTTGGATGCAGAGTTGAGAGGCAGGGAAGTACAGCACCCAGGATGACTGCATTGCCAGCTCGCACGCCTGGATGGATCACTGACGCAGGGCCCTAATATAAAAACAGAGCGGGGATGAAGATTGGGTTAGGCTGGATATTGGGTATTTGCAATGTCTTTGAGTCATCAACAAGAAAATGCTAAGTGGTTACTTGGACATAAAGGTTTGTATTTCAGAGGAGGTTTCTGGGTTACAGTTTAGATTCGTAAGTCATCTGTATTGAGAATAAACTTGAAACCTCAGCTTAGAATAGTCAGAAAGGGAGAGGGCACATAAAGACAGGAGGAAATGGTCTAGATTTGAGCATTAAATGACTCCAACTTTTTTTTTTAATATATCTTTATTGATTTCAGAGAGAGGAAGGGAGAGAGAGAGAAACATCAATGATGAGAGAGTCATTGATCGGCTGCCTCCCGCACGCCCCCTGCTGGGGATGGAGCCCGCAACCCGGGCATGGGCCCTGACCGGGAAGCGAACCTCGATCTCCTGGATCCTAGGCCGATGCTCAACCGCTGAGCCACGCCCACCCGGGCAACTCCAACTTTTTTAAAGCCATTCCTTCTAAATTCTTGCTTTTCTTTTTCATGTGGCTATTTTTTACATTTTTATTTATTTATTTTTATTTTAAAGATTTTTTTTTTTAATTTTTAGAGAGAGAGGAAGGGAGAGAGAAACATCGACGCAAGAGGGAAACATCGATCCACTGCCTCCTGCACCCATACTGGGGATCAAGCCCGCAACCCAGGCATGTGCCCAGACCTGGAATCGAACGGGACAACGCCCAACCAACTGAGCCACACTGGTCAGGGCTAAATTTTTTTTTTTAATTTAAATTTTCAATTACAGTTTACATTCATTATTATTCTGTATGTATTAGTTTCAGGTGTACAGCACAGTGCTTAGACAATCATGTACATTACAAAGTGTTCCCCTGGTATTTCTAGTACTTACCTGGCACCATACATAGTTACTAGAATATTATTGACTATATTCCATAGTTTACATCCCTGTGCCTATTTTGTAACTAACAATTTGTGCTTCTCAATCCCTTCACCTTTTTCACATAGTCCACTCGTCTACTGATGGGCACTTGGGTTGCTAACATATCTTGGCTATCGTAAATAACAGCGCAATGAACACAGGGCAATGAATGTTCTGTTCTCAGAAAACTAGAAATATTATAAAAGCACTAAAATTACATTTGGGTGCATAAATTCTTTCTAATTAGTGTTTTGGGCTTCTTCAGATATATACCCCAAAGTGGAATCGCTCAGTCATAAGGTAGTTCCATTTTTAATTTTTTGAGGAACCTCCATACTGCTTTGCACAGTGGAAATAACTCCAACATTTAAAATTTAGGAAGAAGAAGATGAACTGCAAAGAGAAAGAAAAGGAACCAAGAAAACATGACTAGAAGCCAAGAGAAGAAATGATTCCAAGAAGCATTTAATGCTAACAGGGAAAGTAGAATGAGAGCTGGAGCATGCCAGTTGCATTTAACTACCTGTTTTTAAGGAATGTTCTGTTCTCAGAAAACTAAAAATATTATAAAAGCACTACTAAAGTTACATTTGGTCTCTTGGACACAGTCTTCTCAAGTATTATGTATATTTTTTTCCTTTTGTATTAAAATATTTTTTCAACAGGTTCTTTTTTATTCTTTATTTTACTTATATATATATTTTATTTTTCAATTACATTTTACATTCAGTATTTTTCTGTATTGGTTTCAGATGTACAGCATAGTGGTTAGAAGATCATGTACTTTACAGAGTGGTCCCCACAGTGTTTCAAATACCCACCTGGCCCCATACATAGTGGGACTACCTTATGACCCAAGTGCCCACCAGAAGACGAGTGGGTAAAAAAGCCGTGGGACATATACACAATGGAACACTGCTCAGCCGTAAAAAAAAATAAAAGTTTACTCCTTGTGACAGCATGGACGGACCCAGAGGGTATTATGCGAAGTGAAATAAGTCAGAGAAAGACAGACACCATATAATTTCACTTATATGTAGAATCTTAAGAACAAAATAGACAAAATAGAAACAGACTCATAGATACAGGGAACAGACTGAGGGTTGCCAGAGGGGAGGGGGTTGGGGGGCTGGGGGCTGGGTGAAAAGGTGAAGGAATTGAGAAGTAGATTGGTAGCTACAGAGCAGTCACAGAGCTGTCACAGCATAGGGAATATAGTCAATAATATCGTAATGACCCTGGACATACTCTTTTCCTTCAGACAGTCTTCTGGCACAAGTCTATGAGCAAGCAGTTGGGGCTAAAGAATCACCCTTTTCAGCTCATTTTCATTCCTGTCTCAATTATACTAAGTTTATGAGACCAAAGCATCTTATCAATATTACTGGCATTTTTGCTTTTTAAAATGTTCTCTTCTCTAACAAAAATGCAGTCAGATCGGAATACAAGCCAGGGCACCTGCGGCAACCACAAAGGGCCCAGGCGAGCGGGCGCCCTCAGGCAGCCTGGCTTGTAGCTCACACTGAGGGCTGCAGACCGCCCCCTCTGGGGAGACTGCATATGCGCTGGGCAATGAGAAGGCGGATCACATGATGTGTGGCTGTTTTCCTGAGGGTACTGAACTCCTTTCTCACGTCCCTACAAAGTAGACGGCCATCTCAGTCTTAGAAGAGCGGAGTCTTGGGAGAACTTTATGGCTAATAAGAACGTATCTTGAACAACTCCACATTCCAGTGTGCCTTTCAACATACCTACACCACCAAAATCAGTCATCTCTTCCCCTATGGCACGTAGGACCTGACAGTAAAGAGAGGAGAGGGTCACAAAATGCTGCTTCTAGCCTAGACCTGTGCCTACCCGCAAGTGATTCCATAAATGCTTGTTTTGACTATGTGCTGTTGTTTTTTAAAAAATAATTTATTATATTGATGTCACTGACTAGCTTACCATCGGTTCTTAATACTTGCTGCTCAATAAAAGTATCATCAGGTTAAAAGAATAATATTGAAATAATTGTTTAAAATAACAAAAATGGTATGATACAAACCGCTGCTTAGTAAGCTAAGTCATCACCCAATAGCTTGAAATGTTTGTTCATCAATTCACATCTAAAAGTATGAATTTAATTATTAAAATATGGTGAGGTGTTCAGTGGCTAATGTATAAAATGTAGGTTGTTCAAAGCCAAATGTTTGAAAATTGAGGTTAACCTGTATCCTAAGCATAAAATTTAAATTCACTGAAATATCTTCCTAGGGGAATTTAAACATTTTCAATTCTAACTTTAATGTAAAATTAATTAGCACGAACTTTGAATATCCCCTTCTTTACAGTATCACATTGTAGCTAGCAGTCAAGGATCCTTTTATTACACATAAGCAAGTAATATTCACTATATGGATATGGTTTGAGATATAGTTTTAGTCAAACACATAAATTGTAAGGTAGGTTTTGGATGCACTTACCCATCTACAACACATGGAAAAGACACAAATGCAGGAACAAACACACTTTTACAATTCAAAATACAAATTAATTAATCAACATGTAAGAATCTAATTAGTCCTGAGGGAACATGTGAGGAGGATGCGTATTTACAATGCACATTAATTATGAAGTTACTAATGGTATATTTAAAATTATTGGTAACAAAAAAATTATTCAATCAATTATGTTCGGATAATTGGTCAATTGTTTGGGAAAAAATTACATTAGGTTCCTATCCCCATCTTATATAAAAATAAATTCCAGGACAATTAAAATTTTTAAATATAAAAGTATTGCCATGATAAAATTTCAAAATGTGAAAAATGAAATATAGATGTAAAATATAAATGTAAAAACATAAAATTATCATAATTCTTTAAAACAGAAAAATAAGTGAGTGTTTTTATAATATCACAGTTGAAAAAACTTAAGCATCATGCCAAAGCCATAAACTATTTAAGAAATTATAAACTTGTTAGTTTAATATGTAAAATTTCTTTACAGTGAAACAATCCAATATTATCACTACAATATAAAAAAAAAGTATTTTCACTATATATGACACACTAAAGGTAAATATTATATATATGTATACACTACACACATACATACACACACACATACACACACAGGGATGGGCAAAAGTGGGTTTACAGTTGTGAGTACGTGAAACAAAGTTAATAAAGCTTTGTAATAATTATAACCTGCATGTCTTTCCATATGAACAAGAGAGAGAACTTACAAATCAATGAGAAAAAAGTATACTCTCGTAGTACAAAAATTAATGAATGATATAAACAAGTAACAAAATATATGACCAAGAAAAATATAAAATATATATGTTCAATATCACTTTCAAGCAAATAAATACAGGCTAAAACAACAGCGTGTTTGCTCATCACATTGCCAAATATTAATAAGTTTGATAATGTTCAGTGTTATCAAACCTATGGGAGGGGAGTAAATACTCTCATATTCTAATAGTGAGTCCCACCTTTCTGAATGGCAATTCTATATTTACCCAAGGTCTTTAAATGTGCATACCCTTCTGGAAATATATGCTTAATTAATTATGCTAAAGAAATGCTGGATAAGTACACAAAGATGAATGACGAAGGATGGTTGACTATCAATGGCTTTTTAAAAATTGTTGACAGTATTACAGATGTCCCCCATTTTCCCCCCCTTTGCCCCTCTCCATCCCCCCCCCCCAGGGCTTCACCACTCTATTGTCCGTGTCCATGGGCTATGCATATAAGCATATAAGTTCTTTGGTTAATCTCTTCTCCCTCCTCCCCACGTCTGAGATCTGTCAGTCTGTTCCATGCATCCTAATTGTTTAAAAAAAGTTGCTTCTAGGCCTTTTGGCTAAGATCAAGTGTGGTCTCTGTTCTTATCAGTTTAATGTAATTGTTAAGAAACCCTGGGGGGTTAGAATATAACTAATTAAAGGCACAGAACAGGATAAATTATGATATCTAGTAACACTATGAACCATTAAAATGATCATTTAGGCCCGGCTGGGCATGGCTCAGCGGTTGAGCGTCGACCTAGGATCCAGGCGATCGGGGTTCGATTCCTGGTCAGGGCACATGCCCGGGTTGCGGGCTTGATCAATGACTCTCTCATCATTGATGTTTCTCTCTCTCTCCCTCTCCCTTCCTCTCTGAAATCAATAAAGATATACATATATATAAAAAAAAAAAGATCATTTAGGTCTGTCTCTATCCGCACTGAAGTAACATAAGAATATATCATGAAGGGGGAAAGGAGATTTCAATAGGGCATGTCTAGTATGACGACGTTTGTGAAAATGTGTGCACGGTTGTACGTATTTGTATTTTGATGGGGGGAAATCTAAGGAAATGAACAGTATAATTCTAACAATTACTATGTTGAGATCGTAATTTTATGAATGATTTTTACTTTTTTCTTTATTCCTTCCTTATTAACTGAATATTTTTAAAATGAGTTTGTGCTGTTCCACAATAAAAAATAAAATAAAACTCCATTTTGAGAAAAACAACAAGTTCTTTAGCCACTTTCCAAAAACACATGAAGAAACCACATAATATTTTCTTTGTAGAAGATTGCCCTAACTTCTGTTACCAGCTGTGGATCTAAGAAACACAAACCTAGAGAACTATCTTCCACTGTGGGATCACTAAGGAAGGACTTATTTAAAACCACACCATGGAATCCAAAACAAACAAACAAGCAAACAAACCTCCACCAAACTCAGAGAAAAAGAGATCAGATGTGTAGTTATCAGAGGTAGGAGGTGGGGGAAGGAAAATTGGATGAAGGTGGCTAAAAGTACAAGCTTCCAGTTATAAGATAAATAAGTATGGGGATGTAATATGTACAACCTGATGACTATAGTTAATTTAACATCACTATATGGTTTTTTCAGAGTTGCTAAGAGAATAAATCGTAAGAGTTCACATGAGAAGTTATATGAGAAGATGGATGGTAACCAAACTTACTGTGGTAATCGTTTCACAATATATGTATGTCAAGTCATCATGAAGTACACCTTAAACTTATAGAGCTGTATGTCAATTATATCTCAATAAAACTGAAAAAGAAATAAAATAAAATCACACCATGGTCATTGAAGTAGCTTGTACTAGCTATCGACCGCTGTGTAAGAAATCACCAAAAAATTTAACAGCTTGAAACAACAAACAATTATCTCACATTTTCTTGGTGTCAGGAATTTGAGAGCTGCTTAGCTGGGTGGTTCCAGCTCAGAGTGCCTTATGAGTTGCAACCAAGGTGTCAGCCAGGGCGGCAGCCATCTCAAGGCTCACCTGGGGCAGAATTCGCTTTTAAGCTCATTTACATGGCTGGTGGCAAGGCCTCCGCGGATCATCTTGCAAACTTACTCACGGCGGCCTTCCCGTAGGGTTGCCTCAGGATATGAAAGCTGGCTCATCAGAGATTAGCAGACGAAGGGAGAGTGAGAGACAGCGCCCAGTCTCAGAAGTAGCAGCTCATACGCCTACTGGTTTTACTGTTAGAATACTTCTGCTGTACTATAATCATTAGAATTGAGTCAGTCAATGCAACTGGCAGGCAAGGGCAGGGATACCAGGGTGTGGGATCTTTGGGGGCCACCTCAAAGACTTCTTTCCAACGGAGACCAAAAGCAAAGAAAAAGAAAGAAAGAAAAAAAGAAACAAACTAAAACTAAGGCTTGTACAGGAATGTTCATAGTAACTTTATATGTAATCGTCCAGAATTGGAAACAACCCAACTATGAACGGGAGGATGACAAGGAAATTTCCATATCCATGCAGTGGGACACTGCTCAACAACAAAAAGCAGCACACTTCTGATTTAGGCCCCAAGATGGACGAACCTCAAGGCATTACACTGAGCAAAAGAAGCTGGACTCAAAAGATCATACTGTGTAATTTATTTTATAAGAAATTCTAAACAAGAAGAATTAATTTATGGTGAAAAGATTCAGAAAAGTTGCTACTTCTTGGGTTGAAGATTAACTGAAAAGACCCATGAACAACATTCTATTTCCTGATTAGGAATATGAATTACACAGTTTCACGTATTTGTCAAAACTTATCAAATTATATATTTAAGATCTTCACAACTCTTTGTATGTAAATGTTACCTTAAAATGTAAATAAACAGTAAACAAAGAAAGAAAAGAAACTTAAGGTTTGTTAAATATTAGGATGAGTTTAAAGGAAGAGCAAAGTATCACCTTTTTTGACTTCTTACAAAAAGAAGTGAAAATTCTAATCTGTGTAAAGATAAAGTGTCAGGAATATCTATTGGGAAACGGCTGGATGAATAGCAATTTTTTAACAGTGGGAATTAAAGTTGGTTCAAGTTAAGGGCAAAGTAAAGGTTCAAGGGATTTCTCAATGCCTAGTGCCATGCTGAAAATAAGTCAATTTGTGAAAACATATTGTGTCATTGGGGATGGAAGGAAAAGAGCATAAGGAGAGGGAAGAAGGTTACCAATTTAGTTAAAAGATTGAAGTCAAAAGATAAATGATATTTGCCCCTAGTCATAAAACAAATCACAGATGGGGTCAGAGCTCCTATTCTGATGTTCTCACTAGGTCCCACTGCTCCGGGTATTTGTTTACCTTATTTCAAAGACTGCTATGATCAAGCCCGGCCAGCGTGGCTCAGCGGTTGAGCATCGGCCTAGGATCCAGGGGATCAGGGTTCAATTCCCGGTCAGGGCTCAGGCCCGGGTGGCGGGCTCCATCCCCAGCAGGGGGCGTGCAGGAGGCAGCTAGTCAATGACTCTCATCATTGATGTTTCTATCTCCCTCTCCCCCTCTCCCTTCCTCTCTCTGAAATCAATAAAGCCATATTTAAAAAAAAAATTCTGCTATAATTAAAATAGTCTTCACTTGAAACCTACCAAGTAAATCTGGATTTTTATCTTTCCACACTGAATCTAAACTCTTAATGATATGACTCCTGGTTTCAAAAATTTCATCTCCAAGCCAACTTTAATAAAGAATAAGATTTACCTCTAAAGCTAGGGGGAAAGTTTTAATTGAAACCACTCCCCAGAGTCAGCATGGAGTTGAAGTAATCAAAACCAGATTTTCTCTTCTGTAAAGAAATCTGCAGTGACACAGCATCTTACCTGTTCCACTTTGTGCTGCTTAAGAACTGGATATCCATTCGAATACAGCCACTTATTGTTTTTCTGAAATGTAGTGTTTTTATTGCAATAATTTCATTGTTTTTTCCCCAGCAAGGAAGTGATATCCTGAGTATGATTCAGCCTTACTAGAAATGTTCCTAATGGAGTCACCAAAAACTTCAAAACCATAAAACTATAATCTTATATTTGGAGCTTTGGGGGAAAGAAAACCACAGTGCAATCAACATTCCTCAAAAGCAGCAGCAATAACTTAATGAACAGCTTCTCACCAAGTTTAAGAACCTTATTTTCCATGTCAGAAAGCAAAGCAGGAGCACAAAGATTGTAGACATGTTATAAACACACACACACAAACACACACACAGAGAGAGAGAGAGAGAGAGAGAGACATGCACACCTTTCTCTATTATTTTGTTGGGAAGACCTGAAAAACATTGACTTAAAAAGTAGTGCTAAATTTAATGAGATCATCTACTTTACTGAAGGTTTCTTCACTTGCATTGTTTCAAACAACACTTCCCAGAAAGGATGGCTACAAAAACAATCTGTGAAATGAAGGAACTAGCCTGGATCGTCCCTACTGTCCCTGGCAGTCTGCACTTGCAGACTTTGCAAAATATTTTTCTTTTTTCATAAGACAATGAAGTATTACTGTGTGTGTGTGCATGTGTGTTTAATACTTTTTAAGTTATTCTCTTTTTAAATTTATCTTTATTGTTGAAAGTATTACAGACGTCCCCCTTTTTCCCCATTGACCCCCGCCACCCTACACCCACTGCCCGCCCCAGGCCTCCACTGCACTATTGGCCCATCAACCTAGACGACCTTAAAATGTCTCTACGTCCAAAACACTCCCATCAACAGCTTCCCTATTCCACACAGATATTCCTCTAGTCTTCTGCAGTGCCGGGACCCTTTCTATTTCCTCTAAACATCTTAATGAAGCAAATCGAGGTGTGGCTTTATCCTAAAGATCAATATATTTAGAGAGTACAGAACTACGGTACTAAACCAAGACTAGAATCCAGTTAACTGGCAATGAAAAGATTATTCATTCTGCCTTTTTACCTCTTCTCTTCCATTTGGGTCATTTTGGCTACCACCTTTGACAACAGCCAAACATTTATTTTTTTAATTTCAAAAAAAGAGTCCAATCAGAATGATCTCACTTATATGTAGAATCTAAAGAACATAATAAACTGATGAGCAAAATAGATTCAGTGACATGGAAGCATGGATCACACTGAGGAATCTTAGAAGGAAGGTGGTGGGGGAAGAGATTAACCACAGAATTTGTGTGCATATATGCATAACCCATGGACACAGGCAATAGTGTGGGGAAGGCTGGGGCCAGGAGTGGGCACGGGATGGAAAGGGTTAATGGGGGAAAAAGAGGACATCTGTAATACTTTCAACAATAAAGATAAATTTTAAAAAAGAATAACATCAAAAATATTAAACACACATGCATGCACATGCACAAATACTTCATTGTCTTATGAAAAAAGAAAAATATTTTGCAAAGTCTGTCTCTTGTTAATTTGCCTTAGTATTATTACATGAAAAAAGAAAGCATAGAAGACTTTGAATTCTCACAAACAATTGCAGTGTAATAATGAATGTTGCAACGGGCATACATTTTGAAGTTTTAATTAAAATCAGAAGCGCTATTGATATTGTAATGTCTTAGAGTAGCACTCAAGCAAATAATCACCTGCCTCCCAAGTGAATGGCAATCCAATCCACATGCAATTAATTATAGAAGACTTTGCTGCTGGAACCACCTTGGAATCACCAAGGTTTAGAGCAAGTGCTCACACATTTAAATACAGAAGGCGACTCCACTGGCACAACTGGGCGAGCAGCTACTTTATCTCAGATGCAGCATCTTTGCTGATGAGGCCTGTTGTCCCAAAGCTTGCCATAGACTTGCTCACCTCCTCTGGCACCACAAACAGCTCTGCTTCCTGCGGTCAACGCTTACTTTTCTATTGCAGAGATGGATAAAGCCATTTGAGGAGCTCATCCTGTCTGAAGCTCAATGTTCCCCATCTTCCCGTGTTATGAGTGAACAGAGAGTTTCAATAGAGCCAAAATAGTTTTATCGTTTCTTCTACGAGGCAGCAGTCTTAAGTTCTCACTCAAGATTCTTTCAAGGCTCCCCTTTTTTCCCACAAAACATGGATTCTTGGGATAAGGGAGGGAGAGAGAATTTGGGAAGCAGGCCAGAGTAAAGCAGAGTGCTTAAAAATATATTCAGCTGCCAACAGCTTCATTCAGGATCCTGTGGGTAACTAAGAGAGCAAATGACAGACACTTCAAAATAAAGTTGTGAGAAGTTCACAACTTATTTAATAGCTGTTTTCTAAATGATCTTAATGAAAATTAATTATACTTCATAAAATAAAAGCCAGCACAGAACAATTCTTGCCTAAGTTTTTACAGAAAACCTCTACCTCAAATTGAAAAGAAGGGAGGGAGGGAAGGCAAGGGAGGGAGGGACGGGAGAAAAAAATGGAAAAAGTTGCCCAAAGTCTTCTGGCTGTCTGAAAATATATCAGCATGTTCTTGGCAATGGGTAAGTTTGCTTCATCATCATTCAGATATGCAAGCACAAGGGGATCCAGCTTCTCAGAGTTAGGATTCATCTTTGCAATATCTTAATTCCCACCCCTTTGGGGAAGTGACCAGAGCCTCCAGGGGCTTGGACAGCTCCTCTTGGTGACCTCTCTGGGTTCCCTAACATCCACAGAAATATCTCACAATAATGAGGAAATGACAAGCTTTGAGATGTTAGTGCTGCAGTGATTTTTCTGAGCAAGGTTAAGAAAGTTTAGTGTTGTTGCCCGGCCAGGCGTGGCTCAGCGGTTGAGCGTCAACCTAGGATCCAGGCGATCGGGGTTCGATTCCCGGTCAGGGCACATGCCCGGGTTGCGGGCCCGATCAATGACTCTCTCATCATTGATGTTTCTATCTCTCTCTCCCTCTCCTTTCCTCTCTCTGAAATCAATAAAGATATATATATAAAAAAAGAAAGTTTAGCATTGTTGTATTCCAACCAATCCTAATGGTATAGGTGAACAGTTATTAGAAAGCTTATAAATAGCACCCTTCCCTTTTTACAAAGCATCGGTTAGTCTGGTCTGCGAGAAAACCGGTAACTGTGATACTGGCGCAGGCAATTGTTACACAAAACAATGATATTTGGAAATCTAAAAATAAGCAACGTAAAGTTTACACACCTAAGCAGAGTGCTGTTATAGTAGGGGAGGAAAAAATAATTTTCTTTCTACACTTCTAAGTTCTTCTGGCTGGTCTAATAATCAAATTGACATGAGACAGATTAATAAGAAAAAATAACTACATTTATTACGTATGTATATAAGAAAATAATAAGAAAAAAAGATTAATAAGAAAAAATAACTACATTTATTACGTATGTATATACGGGAGTTCCGCAACAATATGGGACCACAGGACAAAATGGCATATAAAGCTTTATGCAATATTGACCTAAGGGGAAAGGGAGTCGTGGTTTTGCCTTCAAAGTGAAAACAGGAAATTCATAGGTAGATGAGAAAGAACAAATATTTGGTGAGCAAATTCTTGCCAGGCCACCCAGACACAATGGGACACAGACATAGACAGGAGTCTAAGTAACAGACTTTGCTAGGCCCATCCCTGTCTGCCACACTTAGTTCATATTATGTTCCCTTCCTTTTAAGCAGGTTTTTCTCTCTGAATTCCTTTAGGCAGGTAGAGGGAAGGTAAAAGGCTCTTCTTGAGTCTTTTGTTTCTTAAAAATAACCATCTTTAAGTTATCAACATCCCCAAAAGGCATATTTCAGGGTGGCAAACTCTGCTCTTCCTCCTTACCTAGTAAATCTTAGAGGTGATCAGCTATAAGTGGTTAATACTTAAGTTTAGGTCCTGAGCCACAACCTAAAAAGATATAGTTGGCTACAGTTAGCTACTACTTTATTCAAAACTCATCTCCTTAGCAAATATAAGGAATATGCATTTAGTTTCTTCCTCTTTCTCATTGTAATAAATTTAAATATAGCATTTTTAATCATTATAAACTGTTTCAATGCTGAAAACATTTAGCTGCATATAGCATATTCCTCCCGTGTGCTATAACATCATCAAACCAATGAAAATTATCTGGTTGGAAATTATTTAATTGTCTTAAACCGGTAGTCAACAAATGAAGCTAATAGATTTCAGTCCATATTGAAAACAGAAAAATTACCAAATCAACTAACTTCAAAGGAGCACAGAAGTCTGATTTCCTGAGCATTTCTCCGTAATTCTGCTTACCGGTACTGAAAACTTTGGACAACAGTAGCACCTCACCTTCAGGGCATACTTACAAGCTAGAGGCACTGTGCTAGCCATCCTGTGACCACTAATTCATTTAACATCCCCGCAAGGATCACTGTTATACTCTCTTTCTAACGTATTTTTTCATATGGAGGCTGAAGGTTATAGACTTCCCAAGTTTACACAGCTAGTGAGGAAGGCCACTGTTTGAACTTCGCTTTATTACGCTGCGTTGTCCCACCTACCTGTACCCCCCACATCCCAATCACAGCGCCTACGGTGTTTTCAACGCCAGGTGCCCCCCCAACCTTCAATTATCACTACATGCAAACGGTGACACCCCCCCCTCAGTTTCTCCGCCACTGGTTCCAAGTCCTTCGTTATACAAACAGGCGGCGCCCTCTGCAAGCCAGCCGTCGCTGTGGCGAGCACACTGCATACCTTTGAAGCGGCCTCTGTATCTTTTCTTTTACCTGGTCACCTGAGAAATGAAAAGGCACCTTGAAATATAGGAGGTTTGTTAACATTCTTATTAAGTCTACCTAAAGCGCATTCTGGGTTCACGAGAATGTACAAGCATGACAACGGGACCGAGACCAGGGGCACATCTCGAGGGGCAACTGCGGCGCGCGGCGCACCGCACGGGTGACTGCAGCCGCCCAAAGGCACCCTGCGGGCGCGAGGCACGGGCGGCGTGCACAGGGCCAGCTGAAGCCGAGGGGTGGCCCTGGCCGGGGAATTCCGTGGAACCCGACCCCGGCGCGCTAGGGTGAAAGTTTAGTGCGTGGGAAAGGAGAGAGGGGAAAATGAGGGCAGAACTAAAGTTCCTGCGGCCGCTGTGTGCTGGGCACACTGTCGTCGGTTTCAGGGACGTTACCTCACATAACCCAACGCGGGCAACCCTCACCGTGAGCCACCTTTCACAGGCGAGGACACTGAGGCCCACGGGGTCTCGGGACTGAAGCAACGCGGCTGGCCAGCAAGCCGCGACGCTGAAACACAGGCCCCTTCCTCCACGGCAAGCTGGGCCATCAAACAGACGCTGTCACAGGCCGCCAGGAGCTGTGGCTCAGATGGCACCGAGGAGACCGGAGCAGCTGTGTCCACGCCTGCTGACATGTCAGAGGGGGAGTCATGTGCAGGAAAGCGCGTGTCGCGCATCTGACTCGTTGTCACGGTCGGGGCGGTTCCACCTCATTGGTTTTATAGGCTCACTGGCTCATCTGCCCGTTCAGATGAGGTGATTTCCCCTCTACTCATTTTTCACCCCATCGTTAGTTAGGATGCTGTTTTCCTGGGTGCCAACTCTAATTACCAAGTGAGTGTGACACAACAGCGCCCCACAATCCTCCAGCGTGGAGCACTGGGTCAGGGACCCTGTGTGCTCAATAAATGTTAACTATTTTTTTCATCAGCACCAGAGGTATATGCTTATTGAAACTGAATGAAGCAAAAAAAACTGCATTTTAACTCACACAAAATAAACTTTACAAGCAACTTTACAATGGTTACATGGTCACTTGGACAGATAGTCCCCGTAAACTAGCATTTGGATAAGCAGATTAAACCTCAGATTAGGAAAATGAATAGTTTAGAGCCTTTCAGATGCCCAGCAGGACATCATAGTAAGCTGGCATGGCTACAAAATACCAACATTGGCTAAATTGCACTTTTGCCCAATTGTCTTCAAAGACTAAATATCTGGAATGGCCATTGTTGGGGAAAACACACAATTACAGAGCTACTACAGCACAAGAAGATTCCCTGCTTTACATCTTTCATCCTAATCAGACCTTGTTATTAAAATTATAGCAAATTCAAAGTCCATTCAGCTCAGCAAGCACATGAAAAAGTGAATAATTATTGTAATCCCTTATAATTCCTTTATATCCCCTTTACAGTTATCTGGCTGAGTTAATATCAACCATAGCAAACAAAAGAGACACTTTTAGAACATAATGTAGGAAACTCTGGAGTGAAGCCACATGGTCACAGCAAGTACAGCAACTAGCAGAATGTACAGAAATGTCAGACACTTTAAAGTGGTAAAGGGTGGTCCAGTTAGGCTGTAAAACCAATAGCATCATCTCAATTCATAAAGCAAACATTTAAGTAGAACCAATACCCCAGGAAAAGGCAACGCCTAGTATTAACCTATGCTTTTAAGGCACATACAACTAAAGAAGGTAACCTTAAAGAGAAATAATCCCTTGCTGCATGAAGGACCATACTACTACCTGCATTTGCTATTCAGAATACAAACTTTTACAAAAGCCGGAACACTGCTCTGCTGAAAGAGAAGTCAGTGATCTAGAGTTTTCTATTTATTAGACTGTCCAAGAATAAGTACAGAGTAATTAGCATGATAATTCAGAAAGATGAATTGATTTTGAATATCCTTGGGTCACAACCTACTAAATTTCTTCCTTAGTGAATTGGCAATATTAAACGATGGTTAGTTTAAATTCATGTGCCAGGACACTCTAGGTTTTAAAACCCACACTACGCATTGCCAAAGCAGAACAGACCCTTTGCCTAGAAGCTAATGCATTGTGGTTATCTCTCAATGAAGTGGCTGTGGTTGTGGTTGTTTTTAAAAGTTATCAGAGAATATGAATTATCACTTAAAAAAAAAACACATTTGGCCCAGCCGGGCGTGGCTCAGCGGTTGAGCGTCGACCTAGGATCCAGGCGATCGAGGTTCGATTCCCGGTCGGGGCACATGCCCGGGTTGTGGGCTCGATCAATGACTCTCTCATCATTGATGTTTCTCTCCCTCTCTCCCTCTCCTGTCCTCTCTCTGAAATCAATAAAGATATATTTTTTAAAAACACCACATTTGTCATAAATAATCTTTTAAGAGCAGTAGTTCTTTTACCTGAAAGGCTCTTTGTTTGCTGGTTGGCCATGGGCACATTTAGACATAAAAGAGGAGAAGGCATATTAAGATTCAAGGGGAAAGAGGGAAAGAAAAGGGACTAGGAGTAAATCTTAGCAGAATGGTGAGGGGTCAGAGAGACTGGGTATTGTATACAGAGGTCAGAAAGAAAGTAAAGAAGAAAGAAGGGAAGGAGGGGAGGGGAGGGGAGGGGAGGGGAGGGGAGGGGAGGGGAGGGGAGGGGAGGGGAGGGGAGGGGAGGGGAGGGGAGGGGAGGGGAGGGGAGGGGAGGGGAGGGGAGGGGAGGGGAGGGGAGGGGAGGGAAGGGAAGGGAAGGGAAGGGAAGGGAAGGGAAGGGAAGGGAAGGGAAGGGAAGGGAAGGGAAGGGAAGGGAAGGGAAGGGAAGGGAAGGGAAGGGAAGGGAAGGGAAGGGAAGGGAAGGGAAGGGAAGGGAAGGGAGGGAAAAGCCTCAGCAGGCAGTAGGGGCTAGAAAATTCTGAGATAAGGCACAAGGGTAGTGATGATTGGTTTTCAAAGTAAATGCTTGCTCTGTGCAATGTGACCCTATTTCATGACCTGCAAATCTTCATGATATGTTTGGTGTGATTGGCTGTCTTACAGAATCCAGTGAAGGGGCCGGTTCTATATCAAGGTTGGCACAGAACCAAACAATGTCAGTCCTCTTAAACAAAGGGACAAAATATAGAGGCAGGATGTATTTGAAGGCTCAGCCAGGATTTCTGAACTAAGGCCAGTATCCAGCTGCATCTTCAATTAAATCATCAACCTAGAGTCTAGAGACTTGAGCCAAAAGTATATCTTCCCCGGACTGCTGCAGTGTCGAGCAGAAACTAGGAGCCAGCGAGAAGAGGCTTGTCCAAGGTGGCTCGTGATGGCGCTAAGAATATCATTCCAAAGTCTAATCATAATACCACAAAAGGAATTGTAAGAGCCAGAATCCTCTCAGTAAGAGGTGAAAAAATGTAAAATTGAAGGTGCATATGAGGCAAAGTGGAAAATTAAGTGCTATATCATTAACAACTCAATCAAATATATTAATGCTACCTTGAGTTTGTAGTAATCAAGAAGCTCATAATATCACAATGATAAGGCCCTCATCGCAGCATTATCTACAATAGTCAAGAGGTGGAAACAACCTAAGTGTCCATCAGTGGATGAATAGAGAAAGAAAAGAAAGAAAATACATATATTGCATATACACAGAATATTATTCAGGCATAAAAAAGAATGAAATCTTGCCATTTGCAACATGGGTGGACTTGAAATAAGTCAGACAGAGAAAGCCAAATACGATATGACAGCACTTATATGCAGAATCTAAAACAAAACCAAAGAAGAAACAAGCTCAGAGACCCAGAGAACAGATTGGTGGTTGCCAGAGGCGGGGGTTGGGGGTGGGGGAAATGGGGGAAGGTGGTCAAAGGCAGAAACTTCCAGTTATAAAATAAGTCACGGGGATGTAATGCACAGCATGGCGCCTCTAGTAATGCTGTATTGCATATCTGAAAGTTGCCAAGGGAGGAAATCTTGAAAGTTCTCATCACAAGCAAAAAAGTTCTGTAACTATGCGTGGTGACAGATTGCGGGGATCACAAATGTCAAGTCATTACGTTGTAAACCTGAAGCTAACACACTGCTGTATGTCAATTATATCTCAATTTAAAAAAACAGACCGAGACTACTGTTTGTTTGTAAGTAGTAGACAGGATTCCCCCCCAAGTTCTCAAATGATTACCCTCCCCCGCTATCCCACTTCCCAATACTCCAGACATGGTTATAAGAATGTCTTCATAAGAATGTGCTACCCCTGACTTAGCTCGTAAAAGAAAAAATGGGATGGCAGAGAACCCCCACTAAAAACCATAAAGGACAATACAGTGTATCCAAATAATAAATGAAAAGGGTTCTTGAGCAAAAATATGTGTCTCTGCTTAAATAGGCTTTGGGTCTTTTTCAATTAGCATATGTTACATTTTGGTTCAATAACTCTTTCTGATAGCCAAATTAAGCGGGAAACGGATTTCTATATGCATAGTTTTCAGTCAATACCTACTCAGAAATTGTATTTCATTTGGCTTTAGACCCCATGTACTTTTTAAATTCAGTATTTCAGATTCTCTTGCTACTACTTTCATCAAAAATTAACAACAAAAAGCCTGAATGTGATGAATCTTTTGACAGAATCTGTATTAGTTTCCAAAGGCTGCCATAAAAAAATAACCTCAAACTGGTTGGTTTAAAAAAAAAACCTGGAATTTATTCTCATACTTCTGAAAGCTAGAAGTCCAAAGTCCAGGTATCAGCAGGGCCGGCTCCTTCCGGAGGCTCTGAGGGTGAATCTGTGCCATGCCTCGCTCCTGGCTTCCGGTGGTGACCAGCAGTTCTTGCTGTTCCTTGGCTTACAGATGCATCACTCCATCTCTGCCTCTGTCTTCACATGGCATTGTCCTCTCGACAGCTCTGTGAATCTGTGTGCCCTCTTCTTACAGAGGCACCAGTCACACTGGATTAGGGCCCACCTTAATCCAGTATGACTTAATCTTAACTAATTCATATGTAAAGATCCTATTTTCAAATAAGTCATTTTCTGAGAGTCTGAGTAGACATGAATTTTGAGAGAGATGGGGAAAACACTGTTCTATCTAGTATAGAATTCAAGTCTTAGACTGTAAGCTTTTGGAAGGCAGCCTCCATATGATTCAAATTTTTTTTTTCATATGATTCAAATTCTTACTCTCCAAAGACCTAGAATCATATGGAAACTGCCATCCAAAATAAATTAAACACAGTAAAAAAATGAAGACTGAGTAAAAGACGTAAAACAAAGTACAGAAGTAAATACACTAAAAATATCTGAACTAAAGCAGTTTGTCATGCAACTTGGAATACTCTATGAATCTTTTTCATTATTTTAAGCATATCAATCATACATCAGTCCCTGGCAGTCCATTCCCAAAATGTCCCCTAGGTCACAATGTTAATAGAGGAACCAAGAGCTTCAATTACCCTCATAACAAGAATCGTTCACTGAACAGCTCTCTCAAATTGCAGAGCACTTTAATAACAGAACTGTAATACATTAGTTCACAAAGTCACTCTTGAAATCTCCCTACCTTGATACAGACCTGAAATATTTCTTTAAACCCCAGATCTACCACAATTTCATAACAGTTATTTGTATGCTTTTACTAGGCCAGTAGTAAAATAATATCACCTCCAGGTGTGCCTACATATCAATCCAAAATACTGTTTTCTTTAGTGGGAGATGTGGTTGTTATAAAAAACAAAGAAGGTGGTCCATAAAGCCTACCTCAGAGCATAATCTTGGCCTACCTTCCCAATTTCCTAGGCCATATGTGCAACTATGGTCAGATGTCACCAAGGGCCACTGGACCCAACCATTGGATTTATCCCCTGAAAATAAAATCTGCTCCATTGATTTCTTTTCATTTATCTTATTTTGAGCTCTCAAAATCTTCTTCTGTCCCTAAAACCTTACTAGCCTCTGTGATACTCTCTTATATTGTTTCTTACTTGTCCAAATCTAGTTTGTATGTCTGAACACTCCAAGCAAAAATATAATATATAAACATGGCAGGTATGTAGCAAGAGAAAAGAGTAGTGGATTTGAATATCGGGTAAACCTGAAGATCTAATACAGCCTTTACCACTAAATGAACACCTTCTGTCTTAATTTTCTTCAAAACTGAAGTTTATGTTCTTAGGACATGCATGCTAAGGTTTTTAGGAATGAAGTTTTATTGTACCCGCAAGTTATTTTCAAATTGTTCAGTAAAAAGATGGGTGGATGACTGATAGATAGATGACGGACGGATGGATGATAGATGATGATAGATGATAGATAGATAGATGATAGATAGATAGATAGATAGATAGATAGATAGATAGATAGATAGATAGATAATAGATAGATGATGATGATGATAGACAGATAGATGATAGATAGATGATAGATAGATAGATAGATATATAGATAGATAGATAGATAGATAGATAGATAGATAGATAGATAGATAGATAGATAGATGATAGATAGATAGATAGATAGATGATAGGTGATAGATAGATAGATAGATAGATAGATAGATAGATAGATAGATAGATAGATAGATGATAGATAGATGATAGATAGATGATAGATAGACAGACAGACAGACAGACAGACAGACAGATAGATAGATAGATAGATGATGATAGATGATAGATAGATGATGATAGATAGATAGATAGATGATAGATGATAGATGATGATAGATGATAGATAGATAGATAGATAGATAGATAGATAGATAGATAGATAGATAGATAGATAGATGATAGAGAGAGAGAGAGAGAGAGAGAGAGAGAGAGAGAGAGAGATAGACAGACAGACAGACAGATGGGGGATAGATAAAACTAATAAGGCAAAGTGGGAATTGTTGCATTGAGATGTATGGGGTATAAATGTGTTAATTGTACTAGTCTTGGAACTTCTCTGTATATTTGAAAATGCTGATAAGGTAAATTTGGGGGGAAATGAAGCTAAAATAATTCAAACTCTTCTATTCCCAAATTACATGACTGCATATATCTAAACACCTCGTCAATGATCCTCCTCAAACATCTGCCATCTGGACTTCTCATTTGTACGAATGTCACCTCATTATGTCGCAGCTGAGGTGTGACATGCTGGCGTGATCCTTGATTCCCATCTCTCCTTGTGGCCTCATGTTCACTAGTCCCCAGCCTATTGAGTCTTGCGTTTAATTTTACATGTTTCACTAACTTTGCATCCCACTGACACTGCCTTCCGTCCATCCTGGTCTGTTTCAGTATCTTACCTCCTGATTTGATTTCACTGTCAATTGTGCTAACACCAATTTATCAGGTCACTTCCCTATTCACAAGTTTTCGGTGGCTCCCTATCTATTTATCTTTTACTCTCTATCGCAAATATTGTCCCCCGCTATTCCTATATACAAGCCCTAGACTCCAGGCAAACAAGTCCATTTCTCACTATATCGTGTGTTCCTACATAAAATAATCTCTCCCTCCCCTTTGTAATTACCCAAGTTCTATCAGCTGGCCCTCAGTGTATACTAACCCTATTAATGTTGCTTTCTTTATATAAAAACATCCTCTCATCTCCATCTATAGCCTCGGCCCTTATTATACGCAGAGATTTCCTACGAATGTAACCTTCATAAGGACAGTAACTTTGCCTGTCCCGTTCACTGATTTACCTCCAATGCATAGTAAATGTAGGACATTATTTAGAGAATAAATTAGTACTGAGTGCCAGGAAATGTTCACTTCTTTTTACACATTATATTGTAATATTTCCCACATATGCACACACAATTCTTTCCCACCAAAAAATAAAATTGAACTACTTTTGAAAGAGCTTGTATCAGTCAGGGCTGTTCAGGAAACGGAGCCAAGAGGCTACTTATGCACATAGAGGAAGAGGCGTATGCTGAGGGATTGGCTCGCACGGTCATGGAGGCCCGGGAAAGCCGCATGGGTTCGGGTCCACACTTGAGGACCCAAGAACAGGAGCACTGATGTCCAAGAGCAGCTGGAAATGGTGCCCCAGCTCAGTGAGGGGGCAAGTTTGCCCTCCTGCCACCACTCTGCTGTTTAGGCCCTCGGCGGACTGGATGGTGCCCACTCGTGGTGGTGAGGGAATCGTCCTTACTCATTCCACTGATTCCGATGCGAATGTCTTCCAGAAACACGCTCACAATCACACCAAGAAATAAGGCTTTACCAGCCATCTGGGTGTCTCTTAACCCAGTCAAGTTCACACATAAAATGAACCATCACAGACTCCACAATTGCCAGGAAAGCATAGCGAACAGAATAAGTGTTTGAGGTTTGAAAGATACTGTAGACCTTTCCCTCAAAAAAGCACATTCTTAGGTAAAAAGAAGACAAAGATATACATATACATACTGTGAGTAAAGCATATGAAAAAGTTCAATCCTTAGTTCCTTAAAGGCAAGATGGAGGGGGTCATACCTGTCGATGACTATGCCAGTGAATGCTATGTTTCCTCCCCCTGACCCCACATATAACCTTCATCACTGAACCTCTCAAAGGCCATCTGTGCCAGTTCACTCATGCCTGACTCTGGGACCAATCCTACCGCAGGGGAGGGGTACACAAGAGTTCCCACTTGAGGACCCCACTCATCCAAAATCAAGATGTTCTCGCTATTGGCCCCGCTTCTGCCTTTTTCTCACTTCCCAGAAAACTTGTTCCTATCTGCTCTCTCAGTTCCCCTAGCTCTTCTTTATCTTGTCTGGATTTTGGACATTAAAATGCTCAAAAGAAGTCTTTATTTAACAGAAGAAAACCAGGACCAAGGTGTGGAAAGTAAGTTTAATAAAGCATCTCAGTGTCTGAGAGTCCTGACCCTGAACATCAAAATCCCAGCAGCTCTTGAACTTAAGAGTTTTGTTTGGCCAACTAAACAATGATACTCATGGGTCTGTTTTCTTCTGCCTTCTGCACCCCATTATTACATATATATGCACATGTACATGCAGACATATCACACATGTGTGTAAGCACACATAGGCACACACACACAATTTTCTAACCTCATATTCTGACCTAGACTCAGGCTTATATCATTCAGTAGCTATGTCCAGAAAAAAAATACCCATACCTGACTTCACGGTTAGTCACCAATTATTAACCAAAACCTGATCATTTCCTCATGGTGATCATACTTGTATCATATTAACTAAATCCCCTTCTTCCATTCCCCCCCAACATGCTTTTATTGGATGACTCTCGACCCTCTACCTTTTATTGGGAGGAGACATGAAAATCATCTTGTTACACAGAATTTCTGCCTTAGTCCTATAAAACATAATTCAAAATATTGGCTCCAGGTTGAATTAATGTCATTTATACACAATAAATTCCCGCATGCTCCTTTTTGTCCTGACTGGCAGAAGAGCCAATTTTGCTTAGGAAAATATTTCATCCCCATGGATTTATGTGTGGGCATTGGGCTGTCAGAAAAATAAATAAACAACATTATCAAATACATTGTTTTTCTCTGGAGCCTTCACTTTGAGAAACTTTAGAGATATACTTTTTCCCCCATGTATTATAATCTGCTCGCTTCTGAGGCCTGTCATTCTTTACCTCTTCTGTTTTCTTCAGTTAGATTATTTTAACCTACTGTGTCCTACCTTTCATTGAGTTCTAATTTGTAAACTACAGCAAGTAGATGAAGTGTCAATATTAAATCCGGTATAACACGTTAGCCTCTCAAATTAACAAACTGAAAGGTTATTCTAATTACAGATTCATCATTGCAGCTAGCTTAAGAGACTGAGGGAAAACGAAATATGTGACTGCAACATCAACCCCAAACTGCCTATTCTGAAAGAATGCGTAGGCCACAAAGAACATGTGTGTTTCATGTCACAGTGAAATTGGTTTGGGGAAAATTAATGGTAAATAAATCAGAATAAATGTAGTCCGATATATACTTAAAATGGTTCCATAAATTTGTTATATCTCAATCATAGTGCCTTCTGTAAACTCGTGGGGGCTTTTGAAAAATACCTCAGAGCAGCATGAGCTAGATACTTCAATAGCATGTTTTAAAACACAGTTTGTGTTAGCTTCATTTTAAATTCAGCTAGACAAAGGAATGAAAAATAAATTCACATAAATGGTGGAAAATTTAGAGGAAAAAAAATCAAACCACAATTTAGTACTAACCACAACTCTGTTCTGCAATCAATAGCTCTGGTGACATTTGTATTACGCTTTCAATCCAAAGCCTACAAACTGTTATGATCATTAGAACCTAGCTATTTCTACAGTGAGTACACTTGTAGCTACTTGAAAGACAGGACTCACACAAGGCTTCATGTAAAATATAATTCATGATAGGAAGATGGTTCCTATTAACATAGCCACTTACATTTCTGCACTCTTTCCAACTTCTTCAAAATATTTACTACCCATAACGTCTCACAATTTCTTTTTTAGTTTTTACTTTTAAACATTACAGTGTTTTAAAGTAAGCAATCTTTTAAAAAGAGAAAGAAAAGACTAGAGAGCGATAGCAAGTCGTCTCAGATGGTTCTTGAGTCGCGTGAAAATAGGACCAGAACCGAGAGCTGCTGCCTTTCTCCAGTTAACCCTAGAGAGCAAATCAAAAAGCAGGGGAAGCAGGGTCTCGGCTGAGCCCTCCAAGCGGGAGAGGCTGCAGTCTGGGGTCTGCTGGGCGCGAAAGGTGGGCCTGGAAATGTGAAACTCGATGACGTATCTTACAGTAGGGAGCAAACGGGGCCCACACACGCCCGGGGAAAGGGATCCCAGGCGGAGAGGAGAGACACGGCCAATGCCAGAGGGAGGGAATGACGCCAGGCCTGGGAGCAGCAAGAAGTCCAGTGTGAATGGAGGGCAATGAGTGAGGGCAGGAGGCAGTGCCGGGGTTAGACGATTCCGGAGTGGGGGCAGGGAGAGCCCTGTGGACCTTTTTAAAAGCTATGACTTTTACTCTATGTTATATGAGAACTCATCTTCTCAGGATCAGTCTGGTTGTTCTGTTGAGAATCAACTATAAGTTTCTCTTCTGCGTCATGGTGGACTAGGAAATTTAACCAAACCTCCCTGCTGAGAAAAACAGGAGCCCCGTTTTACTTTTCCTGAGAATAAACCCCCAGAACTGTATGAGGGTCGAAGAGGGGCGTGGAAGATCTAATTGCTTCTCAGGCAGAATTGCATCCATTCTATTTTCAACCCCTCCCTTTACCTTTCATTTTCAGGGGTGTCACCAAGCCCTGAGAGCTTTGGGGGCTCCAGGGGTGTAAATCTGTTGGCTTCTCAACTTCCCCCTCTGTTGAGTAAGGATTTGATTCAGTTCCCTCTGAACAACTAGGTCAGACGCCAGTCATCTGCCTTTACAGCTGCCATTATCTACTCTCTTTGCCCTTGTGATTTTATCTTATTTTTATTTCTTTGCACTCATTTTATAGGGACTTCAGGGGGACCAAAAAATGCGTGTTAACTCTGCCATTTTAAACAAAAGCTGAAATACAGCAATTCTGCACTTAAAAAAAAAAAAAAAAAACACAAAAAAACTACCAAAGAGCCAAAATAAAGTATAAGTGAACAGTTAAATATGAAGTCTCCAAAGCCAGGATACTTGGTTTCAAAAACAGCTTTAGAGAAGTTATTTCACTTCTCTATCCCTCATTTTGTGTATTCGTAAGATTGAAAAAATAACAAACCTGCCCTTGACATGGTGTGGTTATAATACAAATTAATACATACAAATTAATGTGCCTGCCACGTGGTAAGTGCCCAATCAGTCTTAGTTGTTATTAGCGATCTCACTAAATCTGTGTATGTGCCCTCATAAGACAAAGGGGAAACAACGGAACATGTTCGCAGTAAGCTTTTGCAAAAAAATCTTTTCACATAAAAACAATCTATTGAAATATATCCAATGTATTTGGCCTTGCTCTCAGTCCTTCTATTTCTTTGCTATTCCTTTTTCCCTTCTTTCATCTGTTCCAACTTAGCAATCCCACACCCATTCTCAGTTTTCTTCTACTAACACATTAAGTAATTTATGAATCTGTGACGTTGGCACTAGTTGGCTTCTCCTACTAGCCTCCAATTCCCATTCATATAGGTTTCCCATCAGACTAACCCAGTCTCCGGGTCTTTTCTGACTTTTCCCGAGTCTCTATCAGAACATCAGCAGTTTAGCCATGGACTTTTTCAGCCCCCAACCTTTTCTCAATGCTAGCTTTGCACTGGGGTTCCCTGTGTTTACCTCTTATGCATGCTTGCCATCAGAGGACATGCTTTCCTTTGCTATTATTAGAAGCCAGGAAACGGAAACCATTCAATTTATATATACTGAAGGAAATAACCAATTTTACAGCGTAATTTTTCTAGATTTTGATGCCCTGACTCGTGGATATGGTTGCCCAAATTCTAAGACTGCAGCATCACTCTAATCAGGCCGCTGCTGCAGAGGTAAAAAATGGCACCAAAATCAGTCATAACTGCCCTGGCCGGTTTGGCTCAGTGGTTGGAATGTCGGCCCGCAGACTGAAGGGCCCTGGGTTCAATTCCAGCCAAGGGCACGTACCTCGGTTGCAGGCTCGATCCCTGGCCCTGGTCGGGGCATGTGCAGGAGGCAACTGGTCAATATGTCTCTCTCACATCAGTGTTTCTCTCTCTCCCCCTTCCACTCTCTCTGAAAAGCAATGGAAAAAATATCCTTTGGTAAGGATTAAAAAACATCAGTCATAACTTTCCTGGTTTGGGCAGGTGTTTCAATAAATAAATAAATTTTTATACCTTTCTCTGCAGGATCAAGTCATTACCTATTGGATTTTATTTTTTAATTATGCAAATCACATTTCAAGCTATCCATTTATGTATCTACATGTGTGCATATTTAATTATATATGTGTGTATTTTAAAATGACTGGAAGGAAAAGTAACACATACAAAGTTCATCCTTAAAAATGAGTGGTTTTATATCTATTATATGTCTGAATTGAGATCTCGGCTTTAGTCTTCCATGACCAGTTTAGAAACGCCTCTATCCCTTTATTTTCTTTACTCTTTCACTGGTGAGTGTCCTTATACATTTTTTTTTCCAATTGTCTGGTTGGGCTCATTTCAGCAGCTCCTAAATTGAATGCCACTGAAAATAACTCTCATCAGGAACTTCAAGACCTCTTTTTCACAGGTCAGAAGTTGAATCCTACTTAGATCAGAGTGACTTGCTAGAGTGACAGGTCAGAGACTCATTGGCTGTACCCCAAGCAGACTCTGCTCTTTTGCTTTTGAGCTAGAAAGTACCAGGGTTACTATAAATTTTCCCAAGCAGATGAAAACAACATCGAGTAGTCAGGTTTATTCTTTTTTCTTTATTTATATTAGTTTATTCAAATCTCTAACACCTGGGTGGGAGAGACTATAATGATTCAGTGTCTTAGGTTTTTAGTTTACTTCTCTGCATATTTTGAGGAATAAATGAAATAATCTATATGAAATCACTCTGTAAGCCTGAAAAATGCTACACGAATATAAGGAATTATTACCTTCACAGATATGGAGCATTTTCTTCAACCAAATTATAGTTTGAGAATGTTCTTTAGAGAAGCAAAAATGATCATAAGTCTAAGCTTACTGGGTTTGGAGAAAGGTAAAAAATGGTTCATGATGTAAGTTAAATGCCTCAAAAGTCTGGGTCACTGAGAAATTGTCCTTCCAGTTGAGCGACAAATATTAGAATGTGAGGGGTCTTTTTGTTCATTAAGTATGCAGCATCACTGTACCTATTTCATATATGAAACATCCCTCCAGTTATTCCTTCAAACACATTTTGCAAGCTTTTATCATTATGTACATGACATAATCAGAGTATCCCTAAATATGTCATGGGATGTGTCTACAACATCTTTTGAAATGAATGAAGTGAAAAGAACTATTAACTGTTCTGTGCTTTAAAAACGTTTATAGTATACTATGGGGGTGTCCAACTAAGGCCTGTGGGTAAAATCCAGCCTGCCACCTCTTTTTATATATAAAGTTTTATTGGAATATAACCAAGATCATTCATTTACATACAGTCTATGACTGCTGTTGTGTTCCAATGGCCAAGTTGAGTAGTTGTGACAGAAAGTATATGGCCCACGAAGCCAGAAATGTTATGTGGCTTTTTACTGAAGAAGCTTGCTGGCCCCTTGCATTTCAAAATCTTAGCATACCTATTAAAATCCTAGCCCTATACAGCTTTAGTAAAGAAACTGCTCTCAAGGCATGGACTTTCTATCAGAAATGGAGCAGTTAATTGAGATAATTAGTTACTGAATTGCTAAAGAAGCTTTTTTTCATTTCAGTTATCTTGAGAATACAGACGTATGGTTTGTTTGCTTCAGTTTTCTGTCTCTCATCCTGAATCGAAAGGAGACTACAGCCTCCACAAAAAGTAACAGTCATTTTGAAAACAGAATATCTCTCTTAAACAAAATCACCAGCTTTTGTAGGCTGACTCTCAATAGAAGAATGAGCTTCAATAATTTTTCATTTGAGCACTATAAATAATAAGCCTGAGCTTTACAAAACTATACATATTATAAGCAAACATGTGGCAAATATTTTCTTGACAACAGCAACAAAAAAATTTAGTAACCATAATTTATAACTATTGGAGAATTACTCCCAAACTCCATGATTTCTGTGTATCAGTTTACATGTCCTTGATCTTACTTCCTACTGTATATACTGGTCATCTATTGTTGCATTACATATTACTCCAAAACTTTGCCATTGAAAAAAGCAATAACTATCTATTACTAAATATGTTTCTGTCAGTCAGGAATTCAGAAAAATCTTACCTAGGTGGTTCTGACTCCAAGTCTCTCATGAGGTTGCAGTCAGAATGTAGGCTGGGGCTGCAGTCACCCGAAGGCTTGACTGGGGCTGGAGGATCTGCTTCTCAAGTAGTTTACTCACATGCCTGGATTTCACTAACACTCCCTCAGAGTCCCACCAGCTTTCACCCATCACCTAGTTCCAAAGCCACTCCCACATGTAGGTTTTTTTGTTATGGGGGCACTCTATTTCCAGATACCAAAATCTCTATTAATTTTCTATTGCTGTGTAAAAAACTTAGGAGTTTCAAACAATAACCCTTATTATCTTATACAGTTTCTGTGGGTCAGAAATCTGGGCACAGCTTGGCTAGGTGGTTCTGGCCCAAGGTCTTTCATTAGGTTGCTGGCCAGGGCTGCAGTCATCAGAAGGCTCGACTAGGACTGGAAGACCTGCTTCCAAAGTTCCTCAGTCATGTGCCTAATTGTCTGAGCATCCTCACATTGTGGTGGCTGGCTTCCCTAGAGCTAGTGGTCCAGGAGAAAGGGCAAGGCAGATCTTTCTACAATATTCTCTTAGATATACACAGATCAACCTTATTCAGCATGCAAATGAGAATCACTAAGGACCGGCTTGGAGGCTGGCCGCCACACTATAGTTCTTAGTTAATTTATTCCTTAGAGCAACTTTAAAGCAGGGGTGGGGAAACCATTTGGTCTGGCGCTGCCAAGGCAACCGTAGGCGGGACTCGAAATTCAATAAACCTAGGAGCTTTTATTATAGCTTATTTTTCAGTTGATAGTTTTGAATGGCCCAAGAATCATGTTATAAATATCCAAATGGCCCTTGGCAGAATAAAGATTCCCCGCTCCTGCTTTAAAGAGTAGTTTAAAATAGGTCTGCATGTCCTTATTTGCAACTGCAAAATCCATTTGGCCCTGAAAACAAATGTTTTTTTCTTATAACTCTATTACTGGCCAAACTTTACTCAACCTGAACTCATCTGTGAGCGAAACCTGGTCTAAACTGATAAGCAGCTCATTATGGTCCCCATTTACTCCTCTTGGTGTGAGCATTTCTACATTTCACTGCACAGATGCATTTGGTTCGGCGATACGATCCCAGACTCTCCTGGAATGTTAGGTAATATAAAACATCTGAACCATATTATTTTTCTAAACTCTAAGAAATTATGAAGTCCAAAAGATATCTGGCTCCTCTGGTTTGAGATCAAGCTTAACTTAATAGAAAGGAATGCTGATCTGTTGTGTTTATGAGCACTATTGAGTTTATGAGCACTCTTCTGATGCTGGAGGTCATATATAACTTGTTATATTTCTCCTGGACACATCAACACACAAATGATGGAAAAGTGTCTAAAAAGAAACAACTCATCTCTTAACTGGTGATTTAGAAAACTATACTAAAGCCTGGCCAGGAGTGGCTCAGTGGTTCAGCATTGACCTAGGATCCAGGAGATCAAGGTTCGAGTCCCGGTCAGGGGCATAGGCCCGGGTTTCGGGCTCCATCCCTAGCAGGGGGTGTGCAGGAGACAGGCGATCAATGACTCTCATCATTGATGTTTCTATCTCTCTCTCCCTCTCAGCTTCCTCTCTCTGAAATCAATAAAGATATATTAAAAAAAAAAAAAAAACTATACTAAAAAATGAGAACCAACACCCTCCCAATCTCCACTCTCTCCTCCAATCGCTAGTGTCTAATCTTCACTTTCCTTCTTTCTGTGATTTTCTCTTTCCTTTTTCCATCTGTACAGTTTTGTTCCTCCATGTTCACCTGCCATTCTTCCCTTGACATTTCTAAAATACAATAATTGCCTTTCCCGAGAAAGTATTAACAAAACAAAAGAGTGTATCTGTGGCTACCAATAACTAGCACATGAGCATATTTGGCTCTCTGATCCCATAGCAGAGGCTACTCTGTGTTCCCTGGATCCACTTCTGACCTCACCCAGAGCTGCGATGGACAGGCATAGGTACACTGACAGCTTCTCACTTAGCCCAGCCAAGCTCATCCACCCCTGTGCCTGAGGGCCTAGCCCGTGATGGAGCTTGGACAGCCTGGAAGTGCCAGGAAGGAAATAGGAGGATAAACATTCCAACTCCCCCAACACTCACTGACTTAAAACAACAAAGGTTTATTTCTCACTTACTGCAATTCTGCCACAGGTCCGGGCAACTCCTCAGGGTAGCTGTTCCCCGTGGGGTGACTTCACATCACATCTGCACATAACATGCACCTCCGGTCCCGGTAGCAGGGAAAGGGAGTCCTGCACCGACAAACAGCATGTAAATGCTTCCAGGAAGTGATGGACATCACGTTGCTTACATTTTATCAGCCAAAGCATTCACATGGCCACACCAAACTTCAAGGGAGGAGGGAAATAAAATCCCCCCATGTTCCCCGTAGGAGAAAGGAACTAGAAGTCAAGAAACCAGAGCAGTGCTGGCCACACATACTGTGTGCCCCCTTTTTCAACGTGCATTTTCTCAATGTGCTTTTGAGGTCACCCATGCTAATAATGCAGGTAGGTTTAGTGAGTTCCTTCTCACTGTTGTCTAGTATCACATTGTATGATAATATCATAAGTTTTTCCTACTTGTGGAGTTTTAGGTCATTCCCATTGTTTTTGTTAAAACAAACAATATTTCCATGAATATTTTATATAGGTAAAATGAATTTCTCTAGGATGCTGTTCTAATTTAAATACCATTTTATGAGAGGTCCATGATGAGTTGTAAGGAGGGAGGGATCAAGAGATGTGAATCACTTGGCATACAGGCTTTATTGTATTGTGTCAAGTCCAGAGATGTGGAGAAGTCAAAGCCAACACCACATATACTGTTTGTTCATGTTTGTTCTACAGAAATAAAGTGATAGTTTCAGTGCTTTTCTTTCTCCATTGAACAGAATAAAATGCCAAGATTGTTGACGATGAATCATTCAGCTACCAAATGCCAAACTCGGTTATTCTAGTAATTTTCTGCATCTTATTCAAACCCTATTGAAAGTTATGAATTTCAACTTATTATTATTAATAGAAGACACACCTTTGAAGCCTTCTGCAAATGTCAAGATGAGTGAAGTGTTTGAAAAAACAAAGAAGATAAATCAACAACAGTGTTTTCCACTTTAGAGTAAAAGAACCCAGTGATGATGCCATAAAATAGTTCCCTAGAACAAAATGTGCTAGGGAAAAAAATGGATGCGGTGGAGGAAGGGGGAAAAAAATCCCTATCTCTAAAAGTCGAGGGCAGGGACAAAATAATAATAAAAATTCAATTGAGTGAGACTAACTTTGTAACAACTACTGAACAGGAAGGTCAGTGGCATAACTGCTTATGTATAGCTGGACCTAATGTTAGAACTGAGAGATTTTTCATAGTGCTTTCCAGTCAAGGTGAGTGGACAGCATTGTCATTAAGTCATTTTTAGTAAATGACACCACCTGCTTTGGCTTTTCCTTTCTCATGTTTGCCTGTGCTATCATTTCTTACATCTTTTTAAATATCATAGGTAAAGTAAGATTCCTTTTACATATTACTAAAAATTCACATTAGCATGCACAAGAAATGTCAGTCAACTCAAACTACCTAAAATTCCAAAATAATTTAATGGAAGAAGTCATTTGTTTTTCTCAATTACTGTTTATAAATAATCAAATTACCACGGGAAGCCATGAAAGTTCATTATTTTCATAAGCTATCCTGGAATGAAGTTAAAAGATGATTTGTCTAAACACAGACTTTACAGACACCCTGTTTTTACTTTCAAGGAGTCATATTAGTGACTGCCATTTAACTAGAAAAACACAGGCAGATAAAAGAAAAAACACACAGAATTTTTGGATTATTGCTGACAGATCCTTCCTTAACATTTGGAGGATTGAGGGAACAGTATCGGTGGAGGCTCACTTATCAGAAGTTTTTGTAACAAGCTGGAAGCAGGTTTCAATTTAGAATTCTGGGAGTCCTTGAATGAGAACATGTCACATGGGAAAACCTATGGTCTATCTTTTTCTTTCCCCTGATTTCTCCCCACCGCATGTGGCAAATGGGCACACACGTGTGTGGGCACCCTAGCCTGCACACCTCAGGTCTGCCCAAACCCCTCCAGTCACCTTTTGGCTACTCCTTCGGCTTAAGTCTACATGTTGGTATCATCATCTGTCCTCAAGAGCATGGACTTGGGGAAGATGACCCTGCGGGGCCCTCAATGCAGGTCTAGAGCTCTCTAAATAGGCACTCTGGGGCCCAGGGTATACAAGAGGGAGTTCAGGTTCTGAGTAGGCATGTCCCACTTGTTCCCACAGACTCTTCTCCCCATGAAACAGGGCACAGTTGAGGGAAGACCAGAGTGGAATCCTCTAAATTGTGGGGCCTGAACTGGGTGCCTCTTAGTAGGCCTAAAGCCAGTACCAGTTAATGAATTCTTTTAAAGAAATTGGCTATCAAGAAAGGACTACATATAAAAAATCATCTTAGAGCTTCATTCAGAATGATAGTCCTAGTATGCATGGGGTTGAAAAGTTAGAGCAGGTGAAAAAATATTTGTAAGAGGGGTGCCTGAAGAGAGAGATGGATTATGTGAAGTTTCAAAGGGGGTGATGGGAGAAAGGAACACTCCCATATCTAAAGAAAGAACCAGAATGAGGATGGGGGGACTCTGCTTTCATATCATGTACTTCATTTTATTATACATCCTCTCCCTCCCATTAACACATTTCATTCACAGTGAAGTCTTAAAAGATCTGCTGTGCTGTAACACTTAGGCAATGACAAAAAGGGGACAAAAAGAATGTCAATACAAGAGTTCCCCTCTTCAGCAATTTTGGAACCTACTTGAGAAAACCAGACACTTAAATGCAACAGCAATAGAACAGAGTGAGGTAGTTTGTGCTCAAGCACTAAAACCCTGAATGCATGAGTTCAGGAAAGGTAGATAGAGCCAGTGTGAAGTGGCCAGGAAAAGCCTACTTCAATTCCAGCACACTCTTGTCAGGTTTAATAAGATTTTGTGGTTTCTGGAAAAAATATCTTTGTTGCTCAAGAGCAGTTTCTCAATGTTCACTTTCCAGTTCTACTCCAAGTCATTTCTATTAAAATAAAAATAAATCAGGCAGACAATCTAACCAAGCAAAGATAGAATTGAACGTAAGAAACTCAGAGTCTGTTCCCAATAGTGTTCAACCTCCTCAAATGATAATTCAGATACACACCGAGTGATACAGTCACCACACATACTATCTTTCTCCTCTAGAGATTTACATTTTTTAAATGAGGAATGTTAATAGTGACATGCACCTAATATACTGTCCTTAAAATTTTAACAACCACAATAGGAGGGATACAAGGTAAGAACTGTTGACATTATATACATGTCAAGTGTTGCTTACTGAACAACACAAAAGGTCACTTCTTTGGTTGTGTGGCTCACCTAGAAACACACTAAAACAAGGCTCTGTGTTTAATATGAGATTTCAAGACTGTGTTTCCTCAAGTCTCAGTACTCTACTGCAACACTATTTCGCTTCTGATACCAGGTATGTAGGGTTTTTCACGCGTCGAGCAATTCTTTCACACCAGTTGAGTATCCCACAATTTAACTCAATTCGAACACTACCTACCTAGAGACAGCATCAAATCCCACAGGTTAAGTGTTCAGTCCTAGAAGACTGCCATGCCCCCCTTTCAGATGCTAATCAAAAATGCAGGTGATTCTGACCAACCAGCTATAAATCAAAGATACAATGATGCCCTCCTTGGGTTACATTCATTGGCTACAACAGTTCACAGAATTCAGGAAAATAGTTTACATACTAGCTTACCAGTTTATTACAAAGGATATCAATGAACAGCCAGATGAGGAGATACATAGTGTGAGGTCCAGAAGGGTCTTAAGCACAAGAGTGTCTTTCTGACCCCATGGAGTTTGGCCACCTTGCCAGTATATAGATGTGTCCTGGTGAATCAACCCAGAAGCTTTCCAAACCCAGTCCTTTTGGGTTTTTATGGAGGCTTCATTACATAGGCATGCTTGATAAAATCATTGGCCAATGGTGACTTACTCAACTTCCATCCCTCTCTCCCATTCCAGGAGGTCATGGGATGGGGCTGGAAGTCTAACCCTCTAATCACGTGGTTGGTTCCCCTGGTAACCAGACCCCTATCCTTAGGGGCCTTCTCAAAGTCACCTCATTAAGATAAATTCAGGTGTGGTAGAAAGAGGCTTGTTATGAATAATCCACATAGATATTTAGAATCAGATCAAATCGGGTCAGATGCACCTGTGTGAGCTCTGTTAGAAATGGAAACTAGAAAATAAAGAGGGATAGTTGATCACTTTCACCAAAGTGCATATAATCCAGTTCTATCATTCAGATAGATGGGTATTCACAGGGTAGAGTTGATGGGACAGGCAGGGGGGTGGGTGGGGGGCAATTCTAAGTCATGTAGCAATTGAGAAGAAAAGGTAATTTTGTGCTAGAATCATTACGAAAAGTTCCATGGAGGAAATGGTACACATACTGGGCTTCAGGTCAAGAGATAGGCTACTGCCCAGCCAGAGGATGACAATGATTCAAAATCCAACCAGCCCGGCCAGCGTGGCTCAGCAGCTGAGCGTCGACCTAGGATCCAGGCGATCAAGGTTCGATTCCCTGTCAGGGCACAGGCCCGGGTTGCGGGCTCGATCCCCAGCAGGGGGCGTGCGGGAGGCAGCAGGTCAATGACTCTCATCATTGATGTTTCTCTCTCTCTCCCTCTCCCTTCCTCTCTCTGAAATCAATAAAGATATATTAAAATATATATATATTTTTAGGAAGATAGACATGTGACAAACCAAAAGCTATATGGCTTTCCCAAGGTCACTAACTTCAATTGTCCCTCTTCCTATTTCTGCCATACAGCTGATTCCAAAACAGCAGGATTGCACATATTTCCTACCTTTAAGAAGTAGAATAATAAATGAAGAAAGTATACCATCTACCAAGAACCATGAATAGAATTTGCAACGAAGCTGACCCTCATGCCAATATTAAGCTTCACAGGCACCAAATAACCTGATATTTCTTGTCCACATTTGAAACAATAATAAAGTGAAATCTAAAATTTTATAGTTACAGCTTTGAGCCAGGAGCTTTCCTTTCTCACCTTCTTATCATATAGAAAAGGCCTAACTCTTCAGGACAGAAAGGCTACAGTTGTGATGTAAACAAGCAATAGGCCCTACAGCCAATATCCTGGCCTTTCTGTGTCCGCAGGGTGGGTGAGGCAGGCAGCGGGGGCCGGGCAGCAGCGGGGCAGAGCAACAGGGGTACAGGTGTAAATCTGGGCTCCTATTTACCAGGACGTCTCCTCCTTGTGAGAAAGTCCCACTCCTGCCAAAGAACAGAGCTCCACTTTACAAACTTCTGAAAGCCAAAGCTTTCAAGCTAATATTGCTTCAAGGCCCATCACCCTGCCAGAGGTGGCAGTACCTTAATTTGTCACTGTCAAGCAGGCAAATTTCTTTCAGGTCCGCTTATTGTTGTTCTGTTCCGCTGTCTCTGGACACACCAGCTTGCTAATACAACAAGCATGCTGGGGATGAACTTCAGGGACATCAGACAGCTCATTACTCTGACCGCCTGCTGTGTTAACTGTTGCAGCAAGAGCGATGTGACTCAGGTAAGGATATCTGACAGGGCACAGGCTGTCCCAATGTTTCTGTGGTCTTTGCCGCGATGCCTCCAGGAGAGGATGCTGATGAGCGGATCTGTTTCTCTGACACTGAACACTGAATTTGAAGCACTAATTCATAATATATGAAATGCTTCATCCATCTTCCTATTCGAGGAGCCGAATCAATCTCTCCGTGCACAGGGAGAACTGAAGTCTGAGCACAGACGATTTCTCTCCAGAAGCATCCACAGAGATTTCCTTGCGGTTGTGTCAAAGGACCTCTGCAGAGAATCCCACTTGAGGTTTTCAGGGCCCTTCACCTGCATCTAATTTAAGGGAGTCTGGATTCATTATGACACAAGCCTAGCAAAAAGCATTAGCTCCAAGTTCTCCCCGTTACACATACATTTTCCCCTGTGCTGTGCCATACTCTAGCTCTTGTTTTGATTTGAGAGTTTTTCACCACGAAACAGAACCAGGACAAGATGTTCGTGCCATTTCCCAAAAGGCTATGGGGAAAATAATATTTAGCTCTGACACATGATGTAGGAGTGTGCCGTTAGAGGTTGACAGAAGCCAATATTTACATTATTACATTATTATCCCTTGTTATTTAGAAGTGATGGGACAGTTAATTAGAAAACCTTCCAAAACCTTTATAACAACCCTCTTCCAAGGGTCCTTGCTATGAGATCAGCTTGTAGTTGGAAACTGCCTTACAACAAAGACACTCAGTGCTTGGAAAACGGCAGCAAAACAGTCAAAACTTCCCCCGCAACCATCCAAAGCAGGAGGCCCTATGCTGCAGCTAACCCTAGGGAAAAAACTGTCCCCCAAGAATCAGGGCCCCAGGGGAGCACTGGCAGGACATCTGAAGCCCACAGGAACATTTTGGCACTTGTGTGGGAATAGAAGTCCGCGGGGTTTGGGCTTACAGCCGCCAACATGTAAGGGCACCGCAGTGTATGCTGTGTCCGCTCTTTCCCATGGTTCAGGCGGCCTCCCTTCCACTGGCATCCACTTTCTCGCCTCCCGGTTCTATTCCAGTCACCTCCTGAGAGCGGACCTTTTGCTTCACTCTCCTTCTGAATGACGTCTAGAGCGCTTCTTCCCTCTGAGATCGCCCCTCCCCTGTTGCCCTGATGGTGCCCTTTCGGAGCCTTCCTGCTGCTCCCCCCCAGCTACTTCTTGGTCGGCTCTGGCCCCCCAGGGTCATTCATTGTCTCCGCAGCCCTACGCCAGCGCTTCCAACCTGGCTGCCCCCTAGAATCACCTAGTGAGATTTTTAAATTCTGACACCCACACTTCACCCCAGACCAGTTAAACCAGGATCTCTGGGGCGGGATGCGGCCATTGGAATGTTTTATTTTCTGTTTTTCATTAAGTTATAATTCACATATCATGCAATGTACAAATCTTTTATACAATTTGGCAAATGTATACGCCTGTATAACCCACCTCTCTGTCACAATACAAAACATTTCAGGCACCCCAGAAAGTTCCCCCAAGTTTCTATACAATCAGTCATCACCCCACATCCCACAACAGTAAGCGGTGTTTTGGTTTTTACCACCATGGATTCATTTTGCCTCTTCTAGAACTTCATCTGAATGGGCGCGTACAGCACAGGCCTCTTGCGCCTGGCTTCCCTTACTGAACCTAGTGTTTCTGAGGCCCATCCAGGATGTAGCACAGATGATCGGCAGTTTGTTCCTTTTCATTGCTAGGTGGTACCTGGGTTGCAGGTTCGCTCCCAGCCCCCCACTGGGGCACGTGTGGGAGGCAGCCAGTAGCAACCAGCCAATGTGTCTCTCTCACATCGATGTCTCTCTCTCCCTCTCTCTTCCCCTCCCTCCCTTCCACTCTCTCTAAAATCAATGGAAAAAATATCCTGGGGTGAGAATTAACAGAAACAAACAAACAAACAAACAAAAAAAGACCCTGCAGGCTAACAAATTTTCACTTCTCCCTTTAAAAATTTAAACTAGGGAACTTGCCCATAATAAAAGTTATGACTAGAGATAACCTATTTCTACCTATCCATAGGGCAGGGCAAACGTCTAACTACTGACCATCTGCCCTTCTTCTGTCCTGGGAATGGCCTTCCTCCCTCTGAAGCCTCAGGTGTCTCACTTCATTCCTCTGCTCAGGATGTCATATGTACTTCACTTTACCTTTCTGTCTTGGGACCTCTCATGTATGTGGGGTTCCTGAGTACATACAATTAAATTTGGTCATTTTCTCTTGTTAATCTGTCTCGTGTTGGTGTAATGATTAGACCAGCTCAAAAGCCTAAAATATTTTCCTGTCCTAATGCTAACCACTTCCACTCTAAATCCCTCCACCTGGTTTTCTGGCTTCTTCCAAATCACAGCCCAAGTGCCCATCAGTAGATGAGTGGATAAAAAAGCTGTGGGATGTTTACACCATGGAATACTATGCAGCTGAAAAAAGAAGGCTCTCTTACCCTCTGAGACAGCATGGAGGGACCTGGAGAGCATTATGCTAAGCGAAATAAGCCAGGCAGAGAAAGACAAGCATCACATGATCTCATTCATATGTGGAATCTAAAGAACAAAATAAACTGACTAACAAAATAGATTCAGAGACAGAGAAGCACAGAACAGACTGAGGGATCTCAGAGGGAAGGCAGGGGTGAGAGTAGACGGGGAGAGATTAACCAAAGAACTTAGATGCATATGTGCATAACCCATGAACTCAGACAATTGTATGGTGAAAGCCCAGGGTAGGGGGTACATCTGTAAAACTTTCAGCAATAAAGAAAAATAAACTTTAAAAATCTGTTACCAGCCTGCAGGGAATACAGAACTACTGGCTCCAGAACTAATTAAATCTCACCTATTCAGTGAGGCCTTCCCTGACCAGTAATGGCCCCCAGGGATCTCTCCCTTTTCTGGAATCCTCAAGTGCCAATAAGTAAATATGAAAAGTAATGTTTTAGTCCATTCAGGTTGCTATAGCAAAATTCCAGACTGGATAACTTATGAACAACAGACACTAATTTCTCACAGTTCTGAAGACTGGAAGCCTGAGATCAGGGTGTCAACTTGTTAGAGGGAGGGTCCTCTTATAAGTCGCAGACTTCTGGTTGTGTCCTTACATGATGAAGGAGGGCAAGGGAGCTCTCTGGCGCCTTTTTTATAAGGGCATTAATCCCTCCTTGGGGCTTAGGTTTCAACATACGAATTTTGGGGACACATTTAGACCACAGCAAGTAATTTAGTACTTAGTGGTTTAATGATCTCCTTATTTTTCTTAATTGTCTCATGTGTTCATTTTTTTCTTATTTAGTTAAAAGATAAGTGAAGATAAGGTTCTTGTCCTATTCATTCATCAAATCCCACAGAGCACCTTGTTGGTATTTATTGTTGGAAGAGGCAAGTGAGAGAAGAAAAGAAACAAATGTCCATTAATTGTTCCTATTTGGCAGATACCTTGGGATTTTCTTCACGGAGAGCAACTTATTTAATACTCACAATCATTCCAGGAGGTATTATTATTAAACTGACTTAGGTAGTGACACTCGAAGAATGGTCCTGAAAACAGCAGCATCAGCATCAACTGGGCACTCGCTGGAAATGCAGATTTGGGGGCCTTCCCCTAGACTGACCGAATCAGAACTCTGGGAGTGGAGCCCAGCAGGCTTTGTTTTAACAAGCCCTCCAGGGGATTCTGACACACACTAAATCTTGACGTCACTGAATTAGAGTTTAAATAAATTAACCAAAGTTAAATAACTTGTTAGTAACAGAGCTGGTCAGTCTGAGACCAAAGCCATTCTCTTAACATGACATCGTAGTGTTTCCTTGACCCATTAATATGCCCTTCTGGATAATGCCTAAAGTGACAAGTCTGAAGACATTCCGTTTATTTTTCATTTCAGGACTCTAGATTAAAATTTTCATGGAAGAAAAAATGATTTAAAAAATTTTTGTCTTCCCTGAAATGACTGTAGCTGTGGAAGTTATTATGAAACGAGAAGTTCATACTGCTTCTGTTGACATAAATTTGGATTTCCAGGAGGCCAAAGGGCCCAATGACTAAGAAAATTGGAATTAAGTCTCTACTCTAAACCTTGTGCATTACCGGTAGCATGTAAACTGGCATCAATGTAATATCATGCAGTATTTAAAAATAATAAATACTAAAGGAGAACTTAATTTCCATGTTAGTCAAGTAACCCATAGTAAATGGTAAACATTGCCGAGCCTTTAATGGTCACAGCACTGTCGCCTGCCTTAATCATTAGACGAAGGAAAGGATCTATATCCACCACTCAAGCTCTAGCCTTGCCATGCTCTCAGAGAAAAGAAACTCTGTAGTCCCAGAGGTCTCCTCGGAGAGCCCACCAGAAAAGCTTTACTCACAAGCCAGAACTTGTGAATCATCTTTCCAACACATGAAAAGAGGTAAGGGACGCAGTGTCTTATCATCAATTCCATACTTTAAAAAAATCATTGTTCATTTTACAAGGACAAGATCAGGTTGATATTTTATTAGAATCTGAAAAAGATATGCTACAACAAAAAGGCCCTTTTTTTTTTAATTCTGTGAGAACTCGTTCTGTAAGCTTTTGTGTTTACATGTAAAAAAAATATGATTGCTTTTCATATAAGTTGCTATTAAAAATCAACTTAAGATCATAGCAGTTGCGCCAGTCATGGCCCACCCATCTAGGCAAGCCTTTGTAATACCGGCTACTGTAAACAAGACTCCTAAGTATGCTGCCTCTTAACACACCCAACTGAACATCATAATGGATGTTCAAAGATCATTTAGTTAAACACTCTCATTTTGCAAGTGATCAGTTTGAAGCCCTGAAAGTGAAGGTGACTTCTTCCTGGACATTATCAATGGCACCAGGACCCACAACCCAAGTCTCCCGGCCCTCACCCAGCTCGGGCACTTTGCAACGCTCTCTAGGATTCTCTGCAATTCATTGCTTCCTTGCCTGGTTCAGAAGTTTTAAAAGGAACTCATTCAAATGAGCAAAGTAGGGTTAAATAGAGTTTCTCGATTTGATTTATCCTTTCAGTGATGAAGTGATGCAAAGAGTGGAATATTATTCCCTAGTCCCCAAGTTTCTCCAAAGGAAAGAGAATTTTCACTTCACTCCACAATGGGAAAGAGAAAGGAAGAAATCCTCTCGGCTTCTTCCTCCAAGGAGGAAGAGAAAGTTCTTATTGAGGTGACAGGCTTGGCAGATACATGTGGCCTTGGCTTCTTCCAGGCTTGCTTCTTTCAAAAGAACCGGGACTTTTAAAGTACAACCACACTGAAAAGCGGTTCATCAGTACATAGTAACTTAGAGCTACGTCTTGTGCAAAACATGATCACACATATAAATATATCATTTTTAGCAATTTAAGTAGATATTTTTACTTTAATTTACCTAGCTCCATAACCTACCTTTCAGTTAGGAAAGAAGCTGATACTAACTCCCTCAAACCTCAATAATAAGATTTTTCACCCATTGAAAAGTCAGCTGCAACAATTACCACCACGACAAAACTTGGTTCCAGATTGATATTTAAAAAAGAAACTCTAGGTATAGAAGACAAAACTTAAAAGCATTTTGATTGATGGTAATATAGAGACTATCTTCATAACATCAGGCTAAGGCAGAATTCTTGTAAATAAATCTATAAAATAACAAAGAGCACTAAGAAAGAAAACAACTGATTAAAGAGACTACATTAAAATCATGAACTTCCGTTCATCAAGAGACACAATAAAAAAAAAAAGGTAAAAGATAATCCGCAACTTTTATAACAAAAAAAGGACTGATATCCAGAATATATATAGAAAGAAAACTTCCATGAGTCAGTAAAAAAAATGTAAAATTATCTAAGGACATAAACACTCTATAAAATAGGAAATCCAAATGGCAAATAAACATAAGAAAGGTGCCTTTGTTACTAATTAGGAAAATGTAAATTAAAACCACAACAAGATGCTAATTAAATACTCAGCAAACCAGCAAAATTTAGAAATCTAACAATACCAAGAGTTAGGAAGGAAACTGAAAAATGGAAACTCTCATTCACTTACCAATGAGTGCATAAATTTTAAAGTACAACCATGCTGAAAAGTGGTTCACCATTACATAGTAACTTAGAGCTATGTCTTGTGCAAAACATGGTGACAAATTCTTCCTAGCCTTGTTGGCATGCCCCTTTGTAATGTGACTGCAGAATGAATCTGGGACCATCTCATTCTAGGTGAGCTTCCAGATGACTGCAGCCGTATGAATGAACTCAGGAGAAACCAGCAAAACAATTGCCTACCTGAACCCAGCCTAAATTTCTGACCCACAGAATTTATGAGCAAATAAAATAGTGGTTATTTTGAGTCCCTATGTTTATGATGGTTTGTTACACAGAAACAGATAACTGATTCATTGTCCATATCCTTTGACTCAGGAAGTCCACTCCTAGTTCTGTATCCTAGAGAAACTCCCATGAGAAACACAAATGACCCCCAAAATATATACAAGAACATTCACAGAAGCATTGTTCATAATAGTCCTAAACTAGAAAAAAATTCAAATGTTCATCAACAGAAAAACAGATCAATAAATTGTGCCATATTCATAACTTAAAATATTTTACAGTTTTAGAATTAGACTTGATCTGTACATATGTTTTATACACTCTCCTATATATATATATTTCACAAGTTTTTGGAATGAAAACAGTCATCTCTATATTTGGTGAAATAAGTGAGCAATTTGATTTTTAGGAGCAACCAATATAGCAGAAACACAGATGCCCAAATATCATGAATACCTTAGGATGGCTCATAAATTAACTTTAGTAAACACAGATGACACTGGTTCATCAGGAAGGGAAAAGGTTGATTTAATAGAATTTGTCATCTACCTTGATATAAGGCCAAGTATGGCATCCCTCAGGTTTTTGACCCCTTGCTCAATCCTTTACATCATTAATATACCTGGAGGCAAGGATAAGAGTTAGTTTGCCTTACAGAACAAATGCTCTAAGGCAAAGCAGACAATTCAAACTTGTTCCCTCCCTGCAGGTGAGAAAAAAGGCAAAAATGAGATGCCATGCTCCTTTGTCACCCACAAAAATCTAAAGTCCTCTGAGAATTAAACTACGAAATCAACACATAACAGATTGAAGTACATATCTTCAGAGTCACTATAGCAGATTGGAGCATTGTTTCCAATTCTTCACTCCTCCCTCTGTTTTCTTAGCGTTTACATCTATGGTCTTTTCAGTTTAACTCCCCCTTTGAGAAGAGTATGCTTCCCCACTCTATCGAGGCTGAGCTTGGCCCTGTTATTTCATTTAGTGGATGCAGAGTGGGGAAAGGACAGCGTGACAGCTCCAAGCTGAGGCCTTAAAAAAAACGTTTCTGCTTGCTTTTCTGTGCTTCTGTGACTTGCCATTAAAAGAATATACTCCAAGCAGTCACGGCCCCAGAAGACAGAAGGAGCAGACCCGAGCCTGACCAGAGCCCAGGTGCGCATCCTGCCCAGCCAAGTTCAGCCTGGATCAGCTGAGTCATGGCTAACCTACAGACCTAGGAGCTTGAAAATAAATGCTGCTGGAACCACTGAGAATTTCAAGTTGTTCGTTCCACAGGACAATCTCACGAACATAGTCATCTTAAAGAAACAATCTCTCCCAGGCCAATGTCTATCAGAACGGGGTGGGTGGCCAGCCACAGAAACAGGGAAAAAGAAAGCCTGAAAGGCAAATGTACCCATTCAAGAACTACCCATAGGGAAGGTAAACCATACCCAATGATACAACCTCTCTGATGTGTGTGGCAGGCATACATTTAACAGAGAAGTTGTCGCAAACATTAAATATTCATATTATACAATCAACTATTTTTGTTCTGATTCCATACTAACCACAGAACCTTGTGATTGTAATTTGGCTTCATGTACAGCTTGCCTACTGGGACAGAATATGCTGGTTGTTGGAATAATTAAATACCATGACATATGTAAATAAGGATATTTAGAGCCTTGAACACAGCAGAGCTCAGTAAGGTTTAGTCTCCTTATGTCCTTCCCAAAGCCCTCTAGAGCCCTCTGCCAAACAAAGCCACATTTCCCACTGTCCACAGCAGACACCAGTTCTTGCTCAGACTCGACATTTCAGATTTTACCCTTCACATGAATCTTGTTTGAGCCAATACGGGTCAAATGACTTTCCGAGAGCCACATCTTTAGTGTATGTTTTGACCCTTAGAGAGAAGACACTCACAAAGAAACATGGGCGTACTTCCTGAACCTGGAACTCCGCATCCTAATGAGAATCACAGGAAATATAAACACACACAGTCCCTGACTTGACTTTCAATGGTTTGACTTACAATTTTCGACTTTACGGTGGTATGAAAGTGTGGGGGAAGAAGAAACATTTCTCTGCCTGCAAGGTTCTTTCAGCTGGTCTAATGATCAAATAGACATGATTAACAAGAGAAACAGACAGATTAACAAGAGGAAATGACCAAATTTAATCACATGCTATGTATGGGGACCCCACATACATGACAGATTAAAAGACAGAAAGGGAAAGTATGATACATATGACATCCTGAGCTAAGGATGAGGTAAGACACCTTGGCTCTTCAGGGGTGGGATAAGTCATACACAGAATGATAAAAGCAGGTATTCAACAATTAGAGTTTGCCCAGTCCTACAAATAGGTCAAAAAAGGTTATCTCTAATAATCTCTTATTATAAGCAAGGCCCCTAATTCAATCTGCATATGGCCTAAGCCTTTTTCTATCATTCAAGTTTAATTTGTGTCAAAATAAACGAGTTGTAAAAAGTCATAAAAGCTGCCAATCTTCAAGTTCCAAAATATGCAACAAGGTAGGTAACAGTTTTATGACCTTATGGTGTCCAAGTGAAAATGTATAAACTGGTTAATAAAGTCTCAAATTAGAATTTAAAGCCCTAGTTTTATTTTACATAATAGTGATTTTTATTTGCAGTATATTTGATTAGTCTTCATTATAATTCATATCTGGGAGAAGGCAAAGACTTCAATTTTATGTGTACAGGACGCACAACTCAGGGGGGGCTAAATGAATCCATCTCTCAGAATTGCCATGATGTCATAGATAAAATCCAGAACTGAGATGATCTTTAACATGACTAAGTAACTCCTTTGTGCTCTTCTGAAATTTAGTTGCTTGGGGATAATATTGCACAGGAATACTGATGAGTAACAATTATTAAAGTGAAAGTCCCTACCACATGTGCACTTTATATGTCACTGAAGCTTATTATAATCTGAAGTTACATATCAATAAGCTCCTGGGAGTGCACAGCAGCAAAAACATCGAACACATTAACCAGGAGGTAGCTCAGTTAAAGGAAAGATAGACCATGAAACAAAGGCTAAAGCAGAAACACAAAGTGGAAAAGAGAGCTGTGGCATTTTTCTGCACAGGCGTTATTAAGAAATAGATGCTAAGTGACAAGTTACCCTAGTCCCACGATGCCATGAGAAGCGATCCAGTCTGTCCTTTTGCTTCCCATGCAGAACCCAATCAGAGCACTCCAGATAAGCAGATATTTTCCCAAAAGCGAGATCCCTTTAGGGTTTGCTGTTGAAGGTAAAACCGAGGGTCCTGATTTAATGTATGATTTTGATCTAACATGTAGCCCCAGAATTCAATTCCGTTTCTTTACGGCATGCCCGGAAAGACTAAGCCCTTTTTCTTACATTTACTAACTCCCTGAGGCAGTAAGAAACAATGGCCAGGCCCTGACCAATGGTCACAAGGGATGCGCTTCATTAAGTTGAGGATAACCTCATGCCCTAAGTTGTGTTTCAGCTCCTGAGCCCGAAAGCAGAATGACCCCTTGGCATGTCCCCATGAAACCAGACTGAGGGGTGCGGAAGCTGACCTCAAGACCCGGAACCATGATTCACCGCCCTTACCTCACCCGGCACCAATCAGTCTCGCCCAGGAGCCCAAACCCCTTCCCCATGATGCCTGATGGCTTTTGCTCTATAAACCCTTTGTAGACCGTGAGGAGTCCGGGTTCTTCCCGCACAAGGTGCGCGCTCTCCGTTGTGCAGCGCTCACTGTACAGTGAGCACCGCTTCCTTCCGCTGGGCCCAGTGTCAGCGTAACTGGCCACCTGCTTTTCTCAGTCCAAAGGAGAGCAGAACGCGCCACCCCAATGTGCCGCTCCAGCATGTGGGTTATGGTGAGCCGAAGGCAAGCAAGACCCAGCAGACTCAAGAAAAACCTTTGCCCCTCCCTCAGTACCTAAAAGAATTTTAGACCGGGGGCCTGGCTCAGGCAGAGAGCGATTAGCAGAGATAACTTTTATCTGAATGACCTTTCTGTATGGCAGGTAAACTTCTGCTCTTTTTATTGTCCTGTGAATATCCCTCCTCCCCTCTGAATTCCCAGGCCCTTACCCCATTCCTTAGCTCAGGGTTGCATATAAGCCTCAAATGCCCAACTTGCCCTTGGGTCTCATATTTTTATGGGACCCATAAAATTTGTTTTTCTCTTGTTAATCTGCTTTATGTCAATTTAATTATTAGACCAGCCAAAGAACCTAGAAGTGTAGAAGAAAAATTTTCCTCCCCAACACTGTACACAAGAAACAAATAAGGCTGGTAATTTTTCTAACATATAATAATCAAGTGCTCAGGGTAAGTAAAGGAATAGAATAGATCTTTTTAAGCACCTACTAAACACAGTGGCAAATATTATCTCCATTTCACAGAGAAGAAAATAGAGGTTCAAAAAGATTAAATTTCTCTAGGGGCATATTACTAATACCTGGCCCAATGAGCTTTGAACTCAGTCTTATCTGACTCTAAAACTCTGGTGGTGTTTTGTGTTTTGTTTTGTTTTTCATTATAATGTGCTCATAATAGATGACACTCCATTTTACAATTTGAAAGTTTGCCCTTCTCCTGGCCAGGTGGCTCAGTCAGTTGGAGTGCTGTCCCATACACCGAAAGGTTACGGGTTCGATTCTGTCACGGCACATACCTAGGTTGTGGGTTTGATCCCTGGTCAGGGCACGTATGGGAGGCAACCAATCGATGTTTCTTTTTCACATCTATTTCTCTGTCTCTCTTTAAAAAAAAAATTTGCCTTCTTCTTATATTGCTTGTATTAAGGCAAATTTAGTAGTAATCAAATTATTTGGGGAGTTGAAGAATCATTTTGTGGTTGTCTTTAACACCTATGCTATGATTATTATTCCATTCCTTTCCAAATGAAAGCACCAAAAATTTTACATATAATTTCAACATCTCTGGTGATTATTTCTTGTCTTAAAAAGTTTATTGTTCTTAGAATGTCACCTTTGATCAAATGGAAAGTTCTGGACCATTCTCTAAGGGTCCTGGGAACAATCAATACATTTTTTTAAACTATTGACTTTCTGAAAGTTTGTGGTACGCCTGAATGGCTTTGGTTGTAATCACAAAAGCCAGGCACTATTTGTCATTATTTTGCTATGCCGATTTTTCTGGCTCCTTCTTTTCCTCATCAGTGTGTCACATAACACCTTCAAGGACAGAAAGCAAGGTGGAGGTTTGGAAACCTTTACCTTCAGTCTCTCAGGAAACCTTTAACCTTTCGGCAGTGAAAGTGCTGAGCTTCATAAAACTTCCTTAAGAAAAGCCAGCACAAAAAGGGAAATACTGATGAAATTTTTAAAGGCCTACAGACAACAGCTAACCACAGAGCTCATTTCCTTTAGTGTTACACATATATTACGCCCATCCCCACAGCCCACAAACAGAATATCTGCCTATAGATATCTGCAGGCAAAAGACAGTCATCGACCCCAGTATAGTGCAGTTATCGTCTATACTAACAGCAAATGTGGGATTTCTTTGTTTTTCATATTCTAACTGCTAAGAATTTGGTCAAATTAGCCCTACTGCCTTTTGACAAAAAAACAAAACAAAACAACTAATCTGTTTCTCTCTAGACTCGCTGGGCATCAGCTAAGAGCCATATGTTGAAATATGTTGTGCTGCCTGAGTCAGCATCACAATAAGCAATTTTTATAAAAAGAGGACTGAGATGGGTGGTACTATGAGATGATTTATAGGGGGGTGGGGGGCAGAGTAGGGAGAAGACGATGGAGGAAGAAGAGGAGGAAGAAGGGATGGATGAAGGAGTAAAAGGAGAAAGAAATTAAAAGTGATTAACACATGGTAGATAGGAAGGTAGAGTTTTAGATGAAAGTTCAACTACTTTCCTAGAACCACATCCTTAACATATGTTTTTGCCCTTGGAAAGAAGACTACCAATTACACAGCTCTGAAGGAAGCCTAATATTCCTACAATCAGTTTGTAAACAAAATACTTTCCAACTAACCAGAATAAAAAAGAGCAAAATGCATGGAAATGTCTCCCCTTCCTTCCACATTTATTTCTACCCTTATTCCTCAAATTGCATACTTTACAATTTATTTCCTATTTCAAAGCCCCTTAATTCTTTTTCAACATGATTTTACTCAGGAAAAATTAGATAAAAGAGGAAACAGAAGTTTATAATATCATTTATCCAAACTCTCTTTAAGGGTCCTCCAGTGTATGCAAATAAATTGGAAATGTAGGGGAACGACAAACAAACAAGAAAACAAACAAAACCTAACAACACATGGAAGAAGAATATAACTTTCTTGTTGGTATAATTTTCATACTTATAAATGGCATATTTCTTATTTCAAAAATATTTAAAGGCTGATCTATTCTTTTAGGAGCAAATAGTGTGATTTCATAGTCCATAAAGATTTAATATTGTCATCCTTTTGAGAACTTTATTAGGCTGGAAGGATTTTATATGCTATGATAGATTTCCCCAATATGTTAATTTCTTTTCATCTAAGATAGAGGCAGACCTGTACCTTTTCCAGAGTTAGAGGAAGCCAGAGGAAGGTTTGAAATGGTAAGAAACAAGGTGAAATATATCTCCTTGCCTTATAAGGGGGAGGCATGTCCCTAGGGGATGAATTCAGCAGGTCTCTCTCAGAATTAAAAGAGTTAAATATTTAGGGAAAAGGGACAGTGTAGGGGAGAAAACAAATTTCCTCTACCCTTCTAGGTTTCTGGTTGAGACCTCCCTGTAATAAAAAGGCAGAATAACAGGAGGAAAACATACAGAAATTTAATAACATGGATACCTCCTGTATACATGGGCCAGATACAGGAAAACTGAGTAACTCTCTGAAATGGCCCGAGCCACCACCTTAAATACCATCTCCAGGTGAAGACAAAAAAAGAAGTTGGGGGGCAGCGGGAGCCAGTTCTGGGAGATTATCAGGCAAAGCACAGTAAACAAGGGTAAGGTCGTTATGCAGATTGAGGTCTTTGCCTTTTCCAGTGATAAGAGTTTTAGAGATTTATTCTTCCTTTTCTTCCCGGTATAGAGAGGAAGACACCCTTACAAATGGAGATTCCCTTGTAAATGTAAATGTATTTTACCAAAAAAATAGCTTCTACTTGGTTCTCACAGCTTCTCCTGTGTCTGCAGTTTCTTAAGAATAACCAGCTCAAAATAATCCTTTTGCCAAAGAGGAAAGTAGTCCAAAAAAGGCAATATTCTGGATTTAGTCCTTTGGTTGTCTTACAAGGTGTATTGTGATACACTGTTTCAGTTGTCACTTTCAGATTTCACATCACTGGTGCAAGGAAGTCTGGTTTCTAACAAGTCTCAGTGGATACGTAAAATCCAGGGAGCCCAGGCCATTCTGTGAACAGGCTCATTTGTGCATGCTTGAAGGCTACCAAGGATGTTCTTTAACACAGAAAAACAATTCAATTTGTAAAATATATGTTTTTATTGATACTCTTACTTTTATATGTGGAATTCTCAAAGCTTATTTTAATACCCCTAGTGCCAAGAAAAACGTTTTGGATACTTATTATATAAAATGTGTTAAGGCATATTTCATTTAATTCTTACCATAACCCAACAAGGTTCTATTAACCCAGTAAGGTACATATTATATTCCTAAAGAGGCAGGCACAAGTTCCATTCCTGGATCTGACACCTGAATAGCATTTGGTTATCCGAAATGCCACCCAGAACCCCCTCCTCGGCACCATCTCCATCTACACTCATTAGGGACCCATAAAAGCAGCAACGCCTCCTCCCTGAGAACTCCAAACCAGAGTAGATGAGGGCACACAACTGAGCAGAAGACACCTCACCCTGCAACTTCTTTTTTTCTGTGTAATCTATTCCTACTGTTTTGACCCCAGCATGTTGCATGTGTTAGAGAGGAGTGCCCCACACAGGAGCAGGTGGGGATGCCTGGAGCTCCACTGCCAGCCAGTCCTGGAGCAGAGCAGCCAGGCTCTTCCCAGCCTTCCCTGCAGCGAGCACTCCGGTCGGTAATCTTACCTCCGATGTGTGCCAAGTGGTGAGAGCCAGGAGGGCCAAGTCTTCAAGAAGCTGGGACAGCTACTCTGGTTTAGACCAAATGCCTGCCTTTCATTTCACTGCTCAGAGAACACCCACTAATGATCTGCTTAAAAAAACATACACTTGAACTCATCTACTCTTGTCTTCCGTAAAGCCATGTTTATATTCACCTCCCACTCAGCTGCCCACACTTGGACTCAACCTTGTCCCTGGCTCTCCCCAGTTCCCCACCCCAGTATCGGATCAGTTGTGTGAATGCTGACTCTGGTGTCAGCAGCTAGAGAAACACAATGCAGTAGAAATACAATGCAAGCTACATTTAAAATTTTCTAGTAGCCACATTTAAAGCACAAGTGAAAATAATTTTAATAATGTCTTTTAATACAATAGATCTAAAATATTATCATTTCAACATGTAATCAATACAAAAATTGTTAATGAAGTATCTTATATTTTGTTTTATACTAAGTCTTCTAACTGTAGTGTTTATTTTATATTTACTACACATCCCAATTCAGAGTAGCCACATTTCAGGTCCTCGCAGCTACTGTCCTGGACAACACAGGTCTAGTGCCCTCAAACTGGCTCCCTGACTCTCCTCCCCCCATCTACTCAGCCTCCACATTGCCAACTACCTTCTTTCTAGAATATCAAACTCAACCAAACAGTAAAGATTATCAATGGGCAGCTACCATTCATTGAGCAAGCACCTTCCACAGGGCATAATCCACATTTCACCTAATTTGAGGTAATTCTCATAACGGCCCAGAAAGGTAGGTGCATGATCAACCAATTTTATAAATGAGGAAATTAAAAAAATAGAGTCCACTTGCAAACACAGGGTAAAATCTGAATCAATATTGCGACCTCCATATTTTCACTTTTTAAAATACTTTGCTGCCCGGCCGGGCGTGGCTCAGCAGTTGAGCGTTGACCTAGGATCCAGGCGATCGGGGTTCGATTCCCGGTCAGGGCACATGCCCGGGTTGCGGGCTCGATCAATGATTCTCTCATCATTGATGTTTCTATCTCTCTCTCTCCCTCTCCTTTCCTCTCTCTGAAATCAATAAAGATATATTTTTAAAAAATAAAATAAAATAAAATACTTTGCTGACACTTGTAAAGTTCAAGCTGAGGAAAAAAATATTTTTATGTTAAAATATCTGTACGTCAAAAAGTTACTTATTATTTCTCAATACTAAGTGAAAAAGTCCTTTAAATATGTTTAAAGTGTAAAATGGAGTTAAAATAACAAGCCATCTCTAGAGAATTCATCTGTGTTGGTGATTCTTCCATTTTAGCAGGTATAATCACCTGGAAGGCTTCATAAAATACAGATTGCTGGGCTCTGCCCTGAGATTTATTTTTACTTTTCTGATTCAGTAGGTCAAAAGTAGATCTAACTGTGGAGGAGGCCAATAATTTACTTTGTTTTTAACATATGTATATAGATTTTTTAATCCTCACCCAAGGATATTTTTTCCACTGCTTTTCAGAGAGAGAGAGAGAGAGAGACAGAGAGACAGAGGACAGAGAGAGGAACATCCATGTGAGAGAAACACATGGACTGGTTGCCTCCCGCTCGCTCCCCAACTGGGTCTGGAGATGGAGCCTGCAACCGAGGTATGTGCCCTGGGCCAAAATCGAACCCGCGACCCTTCAGTCCACAGGCCAACGCTCTAACCCACTGAGCAAACTGGTTAGGGCAATAATTTACTTTTATAACAAGTTCTCAAATGATGCCAATGCTGCTGGATCAGGGACCACTCTTTGAGAACCACTGTCTTAAGTAATTAACTCATAGGAGAAAAATTAGCCTAAGGAAGACCAAAGTAAGAAATTTGTCAGCTTTACAGTGTGGTTATATTTCTTGTTTCAGAAGCAAAAGCACAGATTTTAAAAGATAAGCCCTGAATGCCTTCTGTCCCATAATTTATTTTACCATTGTCTCCAAAATGTATGTCTTTGTTTTTCCTGTGATTCCACTGGGATGCTTAAAAATCAGTATTTACTAGTTAAACAGGTGTATTCATTTATTGCTGATGGTAGCATAAATTGCTTCTGAAGAGCAATAAAGCAACACATAAAGACGTTCATATATTTTAAAATAATAATTCCACTCCTAGGAATATCAAATAGAAGAAAAAAGGTACATACACAAAGATGTTAAAGTTCTGTCTATAGTAGCCATAAATTAGAAACTATATAAATGCCCAACTTCAATAAACTTAATAAATTCTGGAGCCATAAAACAGTGCGCTATTATGCAACCATTAACATAATGATTATGAATATAATATAGAAACATGAAAAATAATGATGATTTAATATCAAATAAATATAGAATAATGCTGAAACTAGGTAAAGATGAATTCACGTATGAAAGTTAAACTGCCAAAATTAAAACAGATGTTTTATGGTGGTAGGTGGGATTCCTTTTAATTTTATCTACTGGTTAAGACATTGCCTCTGAGTTTCAAACCTCTCCATACTGCTCTGTCATCCTGGGGCTGGGACTCTGGGATCCAGCTAGGCCCTGTTCGGCATTACCACTAGGAGCCGACAGAGGAAGATCGTGAGGATGGAGGGAAAAACGACTAGCTATGTGTTTCTTGTTCCTATGAGTCATGCCAACAATAATTCTTTACCCAGGAAGCAGCGTTCAGTTCTAGTTTATAGTTCTTTGTCTTTGTTTTCACATACCCAGAGCCAGCTTCACTGCAACCTCTCAAAGATGCTAGTATCAGATGTCTTGCACCCTATCTTTATTGGTCTGAACCCAGCTCCTCAAGACTCCCCTGAGGTCTGTGTTTTAATAATCCCAACCTCTTTCCTTTGTTTCCACAGCCCTAGAGCGTTAACAGTTTCCTGCTGTTACTACCACTGGTATACCTCCATGTCCTCACTTTGCTTTTTTGGTTCTCTAATATCTAATTAACTATTCTTTTTATTAAGTTGTGTCAGTTAAAATAACTGGTGATCTCCTATCTGGACCCTGATTATTAAACCTTCCTTCACTATTGTATTATATTGTTTTTTAAGTTAAAAACAAAAATATATTAGCTCTCACTAATAGTAGGCTGATACATGAAAAATAATAGAAACAATAAATATTTAACGAAAAGACTGTTATTTTCCATAGAAAATAAATGAAAAAAAACTCTGATACTTACAGTCTTGATTTATGCCAGATAATAATGTCAGGTACTTTTGATCTTTTATAGGTTGGTTTTAGTGCTTATATTCACTCTTAAATTAATGCATAGCTCTCATCTGGAACTCTATCAGATGACACCTAAACACATTAATCTGTGGCTCTGTTCATTTAACAAATATTTATAGAGCACCTTCTATGGGCCAAGCTCTATGCTATGTAATGGGATACAAAGCTCTTACCTACAAGAAAACCAGCAGTTTAAAGACCAGGTGATAAGTGCAGTGACAGAAATAGGCCCAGGTTGCCATGGGAACAAAAGGCATCTTTTGTATGTTCTGACTACTTTGGTACCTATTGCTTCAACAATAGTGAGAAGAGTTTAGCTGAAAAGAAATGGGGCAAAAAAGCATTCTAGGAAAGGGATCCCTCTGATAAAGGGCATGGAGATTTGAAAAAGTATAGCATGCGGCAGTCCCCCCAAATCCACGGGGTTACATTCTAAGAGACCCCAATGGACGCCTGAAACCATGGATAGTACAAAACCCTTATACTATGTTTTTTCCTATATATACATACACTTTATGGCTTCTCTGGCATATCCATTGTTAAGTCAAATAAGGTTTACTTGAACACAAGCACAGTAATATCACTACAGTCAATCTGATAACCAAGACGGCCACCAAGTGACAAATGGGCAGGGAGTGTATACAGCATGGAGACACAGGACCAAGGGATGATTCATGTCCCGGACAGAACAAAGGGGATGGCTTAAGATTTCATCACATTTCTCAGAATGGCATACAATTTAAAACTTATGAATTGTTTTTTGTTTGGTTTGTGGGTTTTTTTTGGAGTATGTTTATTAAAGCCGGGGACAGTGAAACAAGGAAGGGCTTAGGATAGAAGAAGCAACAGGAGAGAGCCTAGGTTGGGCTGCTTTGGCTCATTGGAAAGGCAGGGAAAAGGGGCCTTGGAGACAGGTTCTGGGGGTTAGTCGAGGACAAGCTGTCGCCAACCATTGCTCCCCTGGTTGCAAGTCTCGTGGGGACCCTTAGAGTTTAGGAGATACACACCTGAGGGGGAAGAAAGACATGGGCATGTTCCCAAGAGGGAGAGTGTGCCTAAACTTATGAGTTGTTTATTTCCAGAATTTCCCATTTAATATTTTTCGACTGAAGTTGAAACTGTGAAACCGTGAAAGCAAAACTGTGGATAAGGGGGGACTGGCATACTTAGTTTATGGCAGTAACCAGGTTGGCATGTAGCAACTGGCGAAGGAATTTATAGTCATTAGTGGATTTTTAAACAGTATCTTGATATTTTAAGGACACTTCCTGCCTAGCATGGGGTCTGACAATTGGCACACTGAGAGGGTCTATGGCCTGCAGTTCGCTTACGTGGGCTATGTCCCTGGTTGTTTTGAAACTGCCTTTCATCTGCGCACTCCTCAATCCATCCTTGCTTGCTCTCTATTGATTGCTGCTTGATGTCCCCAAATCCTTGTTTACTCTGGCCTTTATACTTTGACATCTCTATTGATTACATTTTCTCTGCCTCAAAAGCTTCCCACTTCTTTCCTTCCGTGGCTCTCCTCCTATTCCATGGTGCTGTGCTTGTTCTAGGCATGACAGCTCCCGTCCGATCCACTCAATCTGGCCCTGTTAGACTCTCTTGGTGGTCTACCCTAACAAGCAGCCCTGTTGAGTGAAGTTAAGTATCCTAGACTCTCCCTGATACCTGACCTTGAGTCCAGAGACCTTGCCTTTCAGGAAACTTGTGGTAAAGGGTTAGGTATGAAAATGGTATAGGATTTGAAACTAAACAAACCTGAGTTTACATCTCTGCCCCAACACTCACTAGGTTGGTAACGACAATGCTCACCAAATATTCTATTTGCAAGCCCTTATTTCCAGCCACCTTTCCAGTTAGACTGGTGTCACATGACTAGTTCTGGTCAATAGAAAAGCGGTGGAGAACAGTGTGCCTCATCCATTATTTCAGCCTTTGCTTTCCTAGAAATATGCTCCAGATCACGTAGATACAAAGTGGCAGAGCCTCCATCATCCTGAGTCTCTTAGAAACTGAACTGAGCAGAGCCCCTCCCTGCACATGTAATGAGCACAATAAACCTCTCCTGTTAAATTGCTTAGATTTCAGGGCTAATTCTTCCCATAATAGCCTATTCTATTTTAATAAATACATTACTTATTTGGCTTTGGACAGGATATATAACTTCTTTAGTCCTCAGTTTTCTCGTCAGAAAAATAGGAATGGTACTTTGCTATGGATTCAGTGTATCCCCCCAAAATTCATATGTTGAAACCTAATCCCTAATGTGAGGGTATGTGCAGGTGGGGCCTTTGGGAGGTGATTAGGTCACGAGGACAGAACCCTCATATATGAGATTAGTGCCCTTATAAAAGGCACCCCAGAGAGGTCCCTCATCCCTTCCACCATGGGAGGACACAGTGAAGAGAAGGCCATCTATGAACCAGGAAGTAAGTGGTCCCTCACCAGACTGCGAATTTGCTGGCACCTAGATCTTGGACTTTGGAACTGTGAGAAATAAATTTCTGTTGTGTGTAAGTCATCCAGTCTCTGGTATTCTGTTATAGTCTCTAGAATGATGTGTAATATAGAAGTCGGGTTGCTTCATGCACCATTTTCCGCAGCACAGTGATAGCTGGTCTGCTGAGCAACAGGTGCTAAACACCAAGTACACTACACAAGAGGTGACTGCTAGAGCTAGAACTAAGTCTTGGTAAAACCCTTCCTCAGCTGTCCTTCAACTTGCCTAGACCTCCATCTTTCTGGCTTATGACAATTTTTTTTCTCTATTTCTCCATAATTCTTTCCTACCTCTTTGCATTTGATATCCAAATGGTTGAGTTCTTTCAGGTTGCTGTTTGTCTCTGACCCCCGCCTGGCCTTCCAGGTTCTAGTATAGGGCTTACTTTAGGGTGTTCCCATGGTTATCATATTCTTGTGACCTGGAACTGGAGCCAGGTATCTGGATTATATTCTAATATAATATTAGATTAAAAACACAGGAAGAACAAGGCGGGGTGCAGGTGAAGTGAAGAGGTATTGATTGGATGCAATTCTTAGTAGAGACAGTTGGCTATGTAAGTAAAGCTCAGGAAAAAAATAGAACTAAAGGTATGAATTCGATTTGGGAGACACTGGTTAATGGGAAGTAGTTGAAACCATGGTGAAAAAGGAGCTATCCTATGAGATGATAAATGCACAAGACACAGAGACTTAGGGAGCAGCAATATTTAAGGTGGCAGTATAGAAAGTATGAGGTCATTTTTATAGGCTGGAGCCCAGCAAGAATAACATTTAGGAAACATTTACCACCTTAAGTGCTACACCCATATTAAAGCAAAGCACACAACCACTTAGATTTTATAATCTCTTATGTTTTCTAATCTTTTGAGATTCTTGTTTTTTTGTTCTCATGAACATGGTTTCCATAGGAAGCTCACAGAAGAAGGAATTATCCAATTCCGAGTGGAGGTAGAATTCTAGTTTTCCTGGTCTCCTTGGCTACAATGCCACCTAATGGAAGCAAGGCCTCACCTGCATTCTTTACGAATAAAAAGGGCTGTTTTGTGAAGACTTCTCTGAACATCTCCCCTTCCCATGTAACCTTGTGCCCTGCCTGCTCCCTGCCTGCTATCTCTGCACCTTGTGCACTTGTTATACTATGTTGTGCTTGTTTCTTTTACATCTCTCTCTCCCTACATCTTTGTAATGGTAGCTACACAGTAATTGGCATAGAGTAGGAGTTCTATAAATGTGTTTGAAATAGAATAGAATTGAATGTATTATAACAGTGAATATGCCCGGCCGGCATGGCTCAGCGGTTGAGCATTGACCTAGGAGCCAGGAGATCGCAGTTCGATTCCCGGTCAGGGCACAGGCCCAGGTTGCGGGCTCCACCCCCAGTAGGGGGTGCGCAGGAGGCAGCCCATCAATGACTCTCATCATTGATGGTTCTCTCTCTCCCTCTCTCCTCCTCTCTCTGAAATCAATAAAGATTTTTTTTTTAAGCGAATATAAATTTCAGATCTTCAAAACCACAAACTAACAGAATATGCTAACGCAGCTCAGAGAATCTCCAAATGCAGAGGGGTCCTGGGCACTATCTCCGGTGTTTTATAAAGTGCCCAAGGAAAGAGAAGTTCTTGGGATACTCCACAGAGACTACAACGCAGCTCACTTTTCTTTTTACTGGAACGAGTTTCTCTAGTGAGAGAGAGAGAATGGAGGCTGTTTGTATGTGAGAGGAGGGATAAACTTCGTGATAAATACACCTCTGAAATAAATCAGGATTCTGAACCTGCTAGTGATTTGCCTTAAAATTTTCCTTTCTGATGGTTTATGGGAAATATGTTGTTTAACTCTGCAAAGGGTATTCCCTGATTAACTCGGATTTTAAAAGTTCATACACTTAACAGTGAGAAGGAAGCACGCAGCCACTGAGTCAGCGGCGACAGAATGGACTCGTACATTTCAGGACCAGAACCCTGAGTCTGCGATGACACAAGCATGAGAAAAAGGTTAGAAAAGAGAAACCAAGTACCTAGAATAGACCGCAGGTGAGACTGAGAAAGGGACACGTCTCCGTCCCTATGTTACTTTCGGCTTCTCCATCAGTGAAAAGGATCATCAGATTGTTAAGGGTAAAACAAACTTCTTTCGGGGAAATTTAGGGGGCTTTGATAAGAACGAGATTAGAAAACTCTAATTCTAATCCTAGCCTGTTGTGGGTTCTTTTACCATTTTTTAAATTTTATTTTAGAGAGGGAGGAAAGGAGATAGAGAGAGAAACATCGAAGTGAGAGAGATACATCTATCGGTTGCCTCCCGCACATGCCCTGACGGGGACCGAAGCCACAACCTAGGCAAGTGCCCTGCCTGGGAAACAAACCCAAGCCCTTCCAGTGAGCAGGACGACGCTGCAACCTACTGAGCCACACTAGCCAGGGCATAAGAGCCGCTCTAAACGAACATGCGTCTCTAGGCCCTAAATAACTGAATGCATTGTGGTGGGAGAGGGAGAATGGGAAGATGAACAACACACATTTATTAGGCATCTCCTTCCTTCCAGGATCTCTCTAAGTGTGGTCCACGGCCAGCAACAGCCGCATTGCCTGGAAGCTTTTCAGAAACCGAGAATTTCAACCCCATCCCAGACCGGCTGCTGCAGAATCTGCATTTTAATGAGATTCTCGGGTGATTTTGCAGACACATCAAATTTTGAAACACTAGGGACCATGTTGGGAGATTTTATATATATATATATATATATATATATAGAATCATTTAAATTTTACAAAAACCCTATGAGGTAGATTTTAATTCCTCATATTATATATAGATAAAGAACCGCAAGCTCAAATGAGTCTAACTTGCTTAGTGTCAGAGTTAGTAAGTAATGTGACCAGGATTCAAATCCTTGTGGAGTCTGGCATTTCCAACATCTATGTTACAATTGGGGCTTTGGGACATAATGGTGTCTACCATAAATAATTTGTAGATATGATTATAATTATTCCTGAGATACAAGAATAGTCACAATGCCCCTGAAGATGCACTTGTGATTTTTAAGAAGGAAGCAAAGGTCTATTCCTAACAACCGACAAAGTGAAAAGTTTAATATTGATTAAGAAGCCACTGGAAAGGATTATGAAATTCTAAGTTCAATTCATTCACTGTTTGGTGATCATGTGCCTGCTAGATACAAACCTAGGTACTTGGGGTACATTAGCGAACGTAACAGGTGAAGATCCTGCCCTCACAGAGTTCATAATCTTGGAGAGGGGCAATAAACAATGGACATACTGAATAAGTAAATTAAATAGCAAAGAGTTGAAAGGGGTAAGCATGGGAAATAGGGCAGGGGTGCTGTCAGCAATATTGAAAAGCGCAGACAGGGAGGGCTTCTTTGAAAGGGTGAGACTAGAGGGAAGTAAGAGGGCAAGCCAAGGAGATACCTGGGTGAGGAATGTCACAGGCAGACACAGCTGGAGTAGGAACCTTGACGCGGAGGCGTGTTCCAGAGACAACAAGGTGGTCAGTGTGGATGCAGCAGGGCTGGCAAGAGGAGCACAGTAGGACAGGTCAGATAGGTAATAGCGGACAGATCGTGTAGGGACTCATGGGCCATTATGAGGACTTTGTATTGCATCCTGCGTGAAATGTGGAAACACTGATAGGTTTTTAGCAGAAAAATTACATGATCTGACTTCCAAATTTTAAAGTTAACTCTACAAATAAATAAAATAAAGAAACAAACAAATAATATTAACTCTAGCTTGTGGGTTGAAACTAGACCATTGGGAGGCAAGTCTACAAGCAAGAGGATCTAAGTTATGTACAGTAGAGTCCCATCTTATGCAGGGTTAGGTTTTAAAATTAAAAGCTTTGTATCTTTTCCCTGTTTCATCAAGAGAGCAGAGATGTACTAGCTGACTCATGTTTAGGAATCATGCTGCATGAAAAATTAAAGAACTGTTTTGTGAGAGATTCAATTTTCTTATTATGACCCCCTAAGGGCCAAGAGAAGAAGCTATAGGAAGATAGAGTCCAGTTCAATATATGACAGGACATCTGTATAGTAAAACTTTCCTGTCACTAAACATCTTGTACAAGGGGACTTATCTATGTGACAGAGGCTGCTTTTTAAAGGGAATTCAGACACCAATTATAAGAGATGCCCGATTCCTTCCAAACTTGCAACTGCATCATCCTAATCCACACCAAACTAACTTCATTTCCAGAGTTCTACCTAGGGCAGGGCCACGGGAGATTTGTCACAAAACACTGTAATCATTTCAGATCACTATTTGAAAGTCACCTCCTCCTTAGAAAATGTACCTTCACTTCTAGCCCCATGGTGACAAGATTTTCCCAGGTCCCAGGACAACCATTAAAGATAAATAGAGGGAGCCCGGCCAGGGGTGGCTCAGCAGTTGAGCATCGACCTAGGATCCAGGAGACTGCAGTTTGATTCCCGGTCAGGGCATGTGCCGGGTTGCGGGCTCCATCAGAGAGTCATCATAGACCGGCTGCCTCCCGCACACCCCCTGACTGGGGATCAAGCCCGCAACCCGGGCCTGTGCCCTGACCGAGAATCCAACAGCGATCTCCTGGATCCTAGGTCGACGCTCAACCGCTGAGCCACGCCCGGCTGGACCCTATGGGTATTTTTTAATAGGGTACTTATCAAAGAAGTGTGTTAGAAAGATTGCTTTAGCAGACCTGCCTGGGATAGATTAGAAAAGAAAGCATGAAGGTGGGAAAGATGGATCATTCACATTAATATTCCATCCTAGTCACATGTGCTGCTTAATCATATGAAACCCATTCTGCCTTATATGTTTTTCATACACTGAGCTAACTTGACATGGACGGCAGCACTCATGGCCAATTCTTTTGTATTCTCTAAACCATTTAGTACCATACCTTGCACATGGTAAGTACTTGGTCCTATGTGAAACACAAATGAAACCTTCCTAAATTTACTTCACTTCCCTGCAGACAGAGTAATACTCTTTCTACAATATTTTGTTCATATAGGTAATAGACCACTCCTCAGATTTCAGCCTTATATTACTGATTACAGTTCCTTTGTCTCCCCCCTTGAAGACAGTCAGGACCAGCTACATAATTTGCCAGGCCAAAGCAAAATGAAAATGCAGAACCCCCTGTTTCAAAAGTACCAGGAATTTCCAGACAGTGACTGGGGCTGGAGAGGTACCTCTGAGTTGAGAGCCCAGGTTAGGAAGCTGGACTTGAGGGCAATAATTCTGTTTTATGCATTGTTCTCACCATGACTCCCACCGTGGGAGTGTTCAGTTCATGTGGATTAAATGTACTGAGTAAACGATGAAGGTCAGGAAGGTTATACGGAAAGAGGAGGTGTACTTGGGAGAAGTATAACATGAGTGGAGTCCACCCTATAATTCAGATGGCCTGTTTAAGACGCAGCCAGGAGTGCCATCTGCTGTCATCCCTCTCCTCCCTGGACTTCCTACCCTGAGTGTCTGTACTGAAAGATTTGTTCACACATATCCTCACATAGTCCAAAAGCCCTTTTTGTCCTATGTTGACTGCCCCTCTAGGGCACTCTGGCTTTGGCATGCTTATTTATTACATTTCCCTTATGTAATGACAATGGCAGTGATTTAATATGTAAGAAGCAAATAGCTGAAGGGATTTTCTAGGCAGAAACAATGTATTGACTAATAACATAAGACACTACAAGTTGGTACTCATAAAATAAAGAAAACAAGTGAGTGATTTAAAAACATGCTGCAGACAAATCCTTGTTAAATTTTTGAAAAATTCAGAAGGGCAGAAAAGTACATATTGATCACTCGCTTTGAAGGATGGCACGGACCTCGGAGATGAGCTATGACCGTGAAGAATTGTTTTCTCGATTAGACAGACAAGACAATTGATTGAATCCCTTCTTACCACAGGTGAGTATCCTACCCACAAAACACAAATATTTGTCTTTGTACCTGAACAATGCCTCCCTGAATTACTGAGGAAAAGAAGTTGCTTGAAGGATATTAGTCTTTCCCCCACCTTCCCCCTCATTTTTGGCAAGTTTCAGCCAGGGCTCAAAACTGCAGGCAAAGCTTAGCAATTGTAATGGTGACCCCTAGTGGCAACTGTTTGCAAATGAAAAACTGGCTCCACTTCTCTGCCAAGGATGTCAATTTTATTAAAATGCTTTCTTTAAGGAGGATATTGGCAATTTTGTTAAACTGTAATAAAAAACATTGTATGTTGGTTCAAAAAAAATCAATATTCTCTCCTTTGCTTTATTTTCACTACTTAAATACATGACTTTTCCTTTCAAAATAGACTCTTTTAAAGTAAGAGGCACAGTCTCTGGAAGGCCTGCTCAGCAAGGGTGTAATGGTGCTTTTCACTCCATGAGAGAGTGAAAATGAGGCCTGATATCAACCCTGGGTTCGCCTATACCCCTCCGTGCCCACTGGGTTCTGAGAATCAGCCTTAGGGGAATTTAATCAGAGCTATTTATGAAAGTCTAATTGAACTCTGGAAAAGCAATTAATAATTGAATTGAAACCTGGAAAGACATACAGCAGTCCCTCCTTATCAGCTGGGGATACATTCCAAGAGCCCCAGTGGGTGCCTGAAACCACAGATAGTCCCAAGCCCTATATGTACTATTTTTCCTACACATACATATCTGTAATAAAGTTTAATTTCTAAATTAAGCACAGTAAGAGATTAACAACAATAACTAATAATGTAGATTATAGCAATATACTGTTTAAAAGTTATGCGAATGTGGTCTCTCTCTCTCTCAAAATATCTTATTGTGCTATACGCACCTTTTCACTTAAAGGAGGCACTTTATAGCTTCTCTTCAACACATCCGAGCTGCCAGCATCACTACTCTTGCACTTTGGGACCATTAGTAAGTAAACTAAGGGTGACTAACACAAGCACTGCGACACTGCAACAGTGGAGCGGATAACCCTGACGGCTAGTAACTAACAGGCAGAGAGCATCTACAGCTGAAAACACAGAACAAAGGAATGATTCACTTCCCTAGTGGGACAGGGAGGGACAGGACCTCATGAGATCTCATCACTACGGGGAATGGGGTATAATTTAAAAGTTATCAATTATTTATTTCTGGAATTTTCCATTTAATATTTCAGACCACAGTTGGTTGACAGCGGGTAACTAAAACCGCAGAAAGTGAAACTTTGGATAAGGGGGGACTACTATATATGTGTGTTAAATGGTCAACAAAACTAGTTGAAGAGATTACGCTTGCCCTCTAGAAACTTGCACCCAACACGACAAAAGAAATCAGAACAAATAAAGCAAAAATTCAGTAACAGGGGTATGAATAAGTAACTCAAAATAATAATTATAGGGTTCTGTACCACACTTAATTTTCACAGTTTTGTCCTTTTATTCTGAAATACATGCTGTAGTTGGGGGAAAGCAAGAATATGCTATCGATTTATTAAGTCATCAAGGGCTCTATTCGATGAAATTCAGTTGCAGGTGCCCTTACAGACATCCATAAAATGACTTAAACCATTGAAATTACTAAACAGGTATGAGTTTGGTAGGCCAGGCTAAATTGTGGTTCTCAAATTTTGCTGTATAACAGAATCACCAGGGAAGCTTTTGAGAGTCCTGAAATCCAGGCCACACACCGCCAACTAATGTATAATTGCTAGGGCTAGGACACGGGCTTAAGGACTTTTCAAAGCTCCTTGATCCTAAACAATTCCCAGGTGCAGCCAAGGATGACTGTCAGTGGAGCTGCTGGGTTTTCAGCCTCAGTTTGACCATGGATTAGGCATATCATTTACCTAACAGGCGGTTTACAGATCTCAAAAATATTTACAAGTTTTCTGCTAAGAGTCTATTATAGTATCACCCGGGGAGTTGTTCAATCCCAATGTCCAGGCTGCACCCCATATCAATTTCAGTAGAATTTCTAGTACTGGACCCTACCAGGCCATCAATAGTTTTAAAAGTTCCCAGGTGTAGTCAAGTGCAAACAAGTGCAGTCAAGGATGAGAAACACTGCACATTCAAATATTGAGAAAGAGTGATAAAATGACCTAACTTGGCAAAATTAAATCATTTTAAAGCATAGTATTTGTCTATTACTGACTTTTCTTTGAGGCTACAAAGAGATATGCCTAAGAACTTGGAAATACGGAAATAGACTGTCTTCTGAAAATAAACACAGAAAGGTGCTATATAGAAGTATAACATAATCAACTCTGGGGGGAAAATAGATTTAAAAGGTGAAATAAGTAGCCTTCACTAAGGCTATAGTCCAGTGTTTCCAACCCTGGCTACGCATTAGAATCACCTGGGGAGGTTTTGAAACTTGAGCCCCAGTCCCAGATTTAATTGATTAAATTGATAAAGGTAAAAAAGCTCCTCAGGTGATTCTAATGTGCAGCCAGCATTGAGAACAACTACCCCAGGCAAACCAGGAATGCGTCAGTGTGCCAAGCCTGCAACACAGAACACGCACCCAGAGGCACAAGGAGAAAGCGGGTATTTACAGAACATCGCAATGAAGCATAAATGAAAAGGAATAGATAGGAAATTTCAACCATGGGTACGCAGCTCTTTCAAAGAAAGTGTTTGCCAAGGGACTGCAAATATCCTGGTGTCAGTAGGAAAGCAACAGCTTGAGTAGGAAGATGTGCTCGTCTATTTTAGCTGAGAGACTTTCCATAACATCATCTTTAGCTTTGTTTCTCACTCAGCAAAGCCAGCTTTGCATTATGTCTTGAACTAACCGCCGGTGAGGATGCACTTATGCAGACACTGAATATTCTGACGCTCTGACAGTTATTTCTCATGGGGCCTTACTCTGTTGGCATCCTGGTGTCTGTCTCCATTTTGTGGGAGTTCACTCAAAATATATTCCTGAGCAAGGTCATGGCTAGCTCCAGCCAACCTCCCCCCTACACATTTTACCACTTCTACTACAAATTTCAATATTTATAACCTGGAGCTCTGAAATATAACGAATCATGTGCTGGTCATCATTTTTAAAAAATATACATATTGAAGCTTCTTTTTGTTGTTGTTAATCCTCACCTGAGGATATTTTTTCCATTGATTTTTTAGAGAGAGTGGAAGGGAGGGAGGGAGAGAGAGAGAGAGAAAAGCATCGATGTGAGAAAGGTACACTGATTGGTTGCCTCCCCCCCCCCCCCCCAACTGGGCCAGGCAGGGATCGAACCTGCAACCCAGGTTCATGCCCTTGACTGGAATTGAACCCTCAACCCCTCGGTGCACAGGGCGGCACTCTAACTACTGAGCCACACTGGCCAGGGCAAAGCTTCTTCTTAAATAAGCTCTTATATTATTTTTATTCATACATACACATGCATACCTACACACACACACGAACACTAATGAACAACTGTTATTAGGAATTAAGCTGTAGGCAACAGACAACCCCCGCCCTCAATTTTTTTCCAGTATCTCTTTCACGTTTTTATGAACTGTTACAAATTCAAAATTTGTTTTGTTGAGGAAGTTTCTTTTCTTTCTATTGATACTCTGATTCTTCACCCAAGGTGGGGGTTGCTTTTGTATATATATTAGACTTTTCAGTTTTCAAAATTAAAATTTCTCACCTGCAGATCTGATAACGGCAGCTACCAACCTTTAAAGCAAAAGGGTAAGCGTTTAGCCAGCCTGATCGAGTTTATTCGGGAATAGCAGAAAATTACTATTGGGGGCATGCAAATTACGGTAAAACACAGGCAAGTCCAGAGGACAGAGGAGAGGAACATTACTTTATAGAGGAAAGGAGGAAGTTTGAAAAACAGTAAAGAGGAAGGGCCTTTTCGCCTTTGGCACAGAGTGGAGGGAACTAGAGAGTATTCTGCTAAGTGAAACAAGCCAGTCAGAGAAAGACAAGTACCACATGATCTCACTCATATGTACAATGTACTAAACAAAATAAACTGATGAACAAAGTGGATCCAGAGACATAGAAGCTTGGAACAGACTGAGGCATCTCAGAGGGGAGGCGGGGAGGGGTTGTGGGTGGGAAGCGGTTAATCAAAGAACTTACATGTTTATAACCATAGCCCATGGACACAGACAATGGTGTGGGGAAGGCCTGGGGGTGGGATGGATGTGAGGTGGAGGGGATCAGTGGGGTTAAAAAGGGGACATCTGTAATGGTCTCAACAATAAAGACAAAACAAAAAACAAAAAAACAGTTCTTTGGACAAGAGCAAGTGGATGAAGCTGTGGTAACTTCTCATTAGTAAGGTTGCTGCTGGGCAGGGAGAAAATCTAACTTCTTCCCGCTGGGATATGTAAAGTAAACTGCAACAAGTGCGTGCCTGAGGGCCCTCCTTTCATTGCTTCCAGGCTCCATTTTGACTGAGATTTCCTTTCTGCATTTTCACTTAGCTATGTATAGCTTTCCTCTTAAAAGCACTAACTGGTTGTTTTAAGAGGTTTCCCCAGAAACTTCCATCATACACTCAATGTTACCCAGTTGCTAATTGAAACAGTGAACATAAATGCAGAACATTTCTTCATATTTTATAAAAGACCTATAATATTAATCTATTATATCTCTCTTGAAGAGTTGAAAATCAATCACTTCCTTTTGAAATTTAGGGTCAGGACCTTTTTGATCGTGTTGAATAGGAATTTCCTTTTAACAATCATTTAAAACAGTGTCCCTATTTCCACTGCCCTGTCTTCACTGCCTAGAAGCTCAGAACCAATTCTAGGAGCAACTTTAAATGTCTCAGTGGTTTGGCCCGGCTAGGCATGGCTCAGTGGTTGAGCATCGATCTAGGATCCAGGAGATCGGGGTTCGATTCCTGGTCAGGGCACATGCCCGAGTTGCAGGCTCGGTCCCCTAGTTGGGGGTGTGCAGGAGGTGGCCGATCGGTGACTCTCTCATCATTGATGTTTCTCTCTCTCTCCCTCTCCTTTCCTCTCTCTGAAATCAATAAAGATATATTAAAAAAAAAAGTCTCAGTGGTTTGAGGAGTTAATGGGATATAAGGAAATGAAGCGATTAAAATATAAGTAACACCATTGTGAAGCATGGCTATGAAACGAAGGTTAAGAGTTTAGTGACTGAAAAGAAACAAACTGTCAAGAGAGAATTTGGGAGTTTTGTTTAGTTTATAGAATGTGGCCCAAGAGAGCAGACAAAAAGAGAAAATGTAATTCCTAAGAAGTCAGGAGTCACTGGCATCCAGAGTATGGGTGAAAGGCTTAGTTTTAGCTGCAAGAAGGTACACCTTCCATTAAGACAGGCCAGAAGTTTTCATTCAAGCAGATGTGGCTGCAGAAGCTGAGGAAGCTAGTTTCTATTTGCTCTGATAAGATGCACAGTAGCAGGCAGAGTTGCTTGCAGAGTAGTGAAGCGATGGCGGAGTAGTGAGTTTGAACAGAGTGGAGATGAGCACAGACGCTGAAGCGAATGGGGAAGAATCAATGCCGACAGTCAGCCAGGGATGGAGGTCATAAATCTGTAGTGGCGCCATGCTAAGAAAATGCAACTATCTCTCGGGGCACACAGAGGCCCAGATTTAAAGTTCCAAAGACATACAGAGAGGGCCACCGGGCTTTTACTTTGTTCGTTCATTTGTTCTTGGTGAGTACAGTGGGAAAATGGCACAAAATGAGTAAGAAGACTAGCAAGAGAGGGGAGAAAGTGGTGGTCTATTCATAGGGGGTCAAAAGGGGGCTGCGAAGAATAAACTAGAGGGGTCACAGGACCCAAGGTCTCAATGATGTCAAAGAAAAGGGAAGGAGGGAAAATGAAAGCAGAGGCCTGGAAGAACTGTGGGGTGTGGTGAAAAGATGAGATGGGCAAATTTTTGAGATTTAAGAGGAGAAACAATTGTAAGTGGTGACAGGGTATTTTCATGAGAATAGCTGGCTGAGTGGGATGGAAATGACAGTCACTGAAGTACAGGAAGCCAAGGTAGGAAGAGATCTATTTGTGGTGTACATCTTCCTTGTTGCCTTTACCAAGATGACAGCAGGGTAGAAAATAATGCTGTGAGCCAGGGATCAAATACTCAACAGATAAAGGCATGGACAACGAGTCCAAGGACAGCAACAAGAAAAGTGCTGGGTAAGGCAGCTAGAAGGCATGAGCTTCAGAGGAACAGGCACAGAAGAATGCAAAAGTACAGTGAAGGGCAGAATCTCCACCGGGGGAGCCAGTGCCAACGCCCAACCCCGAGTGAGGAGGTAGCTAGAGAAGATTCGTCCACTGGGAGAGCTTCAGGGAAAGAAATCCCTTCAGAGGATTTAGTTAGGGCAAGGTAGAAGTGTCAAGCAAGTGCCTATTGCCAGGAGCAGAAATCCCCACACTCTGCCCACTGCATCTTGCTATCGGAGTCCTCAAGTAAAACAATCCAGTCTGACAACAGATGGACAACACCTTACTCACAGAGAGAAGAAATGGCAAGATCAGCTTCGGTGATGGAGGTCAGCCTCCCAAAGCCAGGAGATCCCTCCAGGCCTGCAGGCGCCCTGCTTGTGCCACACAGCAAAGGGTCTCATCCCCTCCCCACAGGGATATGTAGTAGTGGGGTTGGCCAGGTGCCACATGACACACGCTCAAGCAGAACAAAGGAGCACGCATTAAGTCTGAAACAGAAAAAGATGTTCCCACACAAGGTAATAAACCCATCACAGGCTGTGAGGACTTTTTGTCTCTTGGTAAGGAAGTGTTTCAGGCCCAAGGCCTATTCTTGTGTGGCCGAGTGGGGTCAGAAGCTTGCATGCTCAAGAATGTTCCCAACAAGAAGGAACATTTTGTGAGGAGACTGAGGACATCATGAAATGATGTTCAGGGGGGCCAAGTGGAAAGGTTTTGACTGAATAGGAGTGATGACAACCAAGAGGAGGGAGAAAACAGGGTGTAAATTAGAATAGAGGAAAGAATGTAGCAGAGCAAAGGGGAATATTTTTGGAGCATTGTCAAGTTTCCCAAAACAATAATTCCCAACATTCCTCTGATGAAAAAAGAGATTCAAATACCTATAGGGAGAATCAGTGGTGGCCTTGATTATGTTTCCGAGGCAATTCACTTTGCCAGACTTTTGATTTTTATTCCTGTTTCTAAGCTGTATTTTTTTTTAAAGTATATATATCTTTACTGATTTCAGAGAGAGGAAGGGAGAGGGAAAGAGAGAAACATCAATGATGAGAGTCATTGATCGGCTGCCTCCCGCACGCCCCCTGCTGGGGATCGAGCCCGCAACCCGGGCATGTGCCCCAACCGAGAATCGAACTACGATCTCCTGGATCCTAGGTCGATGCTCAACCACTGAGCCACGCCGGCCGGGCTAACCTATTATCCTAATAGCCTTTCAAGTTTCCAGCTGTTTTAGAATACAAATTATTGCTCACAGTTGATTCAAACATATCTTTTGTTTTTGTTTTGGATTTGGTTTTGGTAGTGGTTTTACCCACCTCCCTTTCTCAAATATATATTATTATATTACATAATTATATATGTAATGTGACTACTCCAGAAACTTGCAAATGTAGCTTCTGTCTTTGTCTAATTCATTCAGAGCAGTGTGACATGGACCATTCCTCGTACATAGTGGCATTAAATAATTATTGACAGCCTGACAGCATATATTTACTTTAACCCATCATTCTTTTTCTATTGGCAAATAATTAACAAGATTTCTTCTGAAGAGTAGCCTACGTTTTGAAGCTTAAATGTCAAATAGGCAGGACTTGTCATCTAAGGAGCAAGGATGATATATTCTACAATAAAACTGATGTAATATCAAGACTCAGGCTGTGCATTGTGGATTCTGAATCCAGAAGTCTCAGGATTTTCAGTTTCAGAAAATGCTATTCCTCACCCTGATGGTTCCCATCACTCAGATTTCGTGTACAGTCTGGACAGCCGAAACATGTCTGGAACATTCACTAATATTTAGCACACTGGGCAAGATTCTCCCCAACAATCTGAGATTCATTCATTCAGACATGCCAACATGGTCCCTGGATTCCCACTAAGGCCCGTGTACCTCCCAAAGAGCAAAAATGTCATCAAGTCTTCATCCTCCAAATTTCAAAATATTAAATGTGCTCATTTCTGAAGAAAGTCCTTTTAAAACATAATGTTTTACTTCTGTTTACTGTTGTTTTAATAAACATCAAAAGCCATGACAATATAGTCTACATTAATACATCACCTGAGCCAGGCCTATTCTTCCTTTCCACTGACCATCAGAGGTCAAAAGGGAGCCGAGCCCAGAATGCCGGTACTCCCAGAAATTTCCCCCACCCTCTCTCCAACATAACCTCCTAACCTCTGCACCATTCTTTACTTCAATATTATTAGCTCTAATCCCATCGTTCCCTCTATTTCTTTGTGTGTCAGTTACCAGCCCAGGTCTCTTGGTTTATCCACAATGCTCTAAACCTTCATCACTGTAAAGCTCTGCACATCTCTTTTCTGATTCCATCTCCCACTCATCCACAACTTCTGAACCCTTCCCTCTATACTCTCTAAAAATAGTTTCAAATTTTTTGCCACAGAACTCTTCAAACTCTTAAAAATAATCGAGGACCTCCCAAGAGCTTTTGTTTATGTGGGTTATATTTACTAATATTTACTGTATTCTAAATTAAAAGGAAATTATAAAATATTTATTTATTTATTCATTTAAAAATAAACCCATTACATGTTAACCCAAATTACATATTTTTAATGAAAAAAATCCAATTTTTACAACAAAAACAGTGAGAAGAGTGCAATTTTTTATATCTTTGCCAGTCTCTTTAAATCTTAGCTTAATAAAAGGCAGCTGGATTCTTACATATGCTTCTCCATTCAATCTATTACAATATACTATTTTAGTTGAAGTATATGAAGAAAATCTGGTCTCACCCAGATATGTGGTTAGCAAAGGAAGGAATACTTTAAGGATCTTTTCAGTTAATTGTGGATATTATTCTTTGACACTGTATCAAAACTCAACAAATGTTCGTTTCTTAAAAGACTGTTGCAACGTGGAACTTAAACCATCTTAATAAACTTATTTTTACTCCATTATATTAAAAATCCATTAGTGTGCCTGGCCAGGCGTGGCTCAGCAGTTGAGATTCGGCCTAGGATCTGGGAGATTGTGGTTCGATTCCCAGGCAGGGTACATGCCCAGGTTGTGGGCTCCACCCCCAGTCAGGGGCGCGCAGGAGGAAACGGTCAATGACTCTCTCATCATTGATGTTCCTCTCTCTCTCTCTCTCTTCTTTCCTCTCTCTGAAATCAGTAAAAATTTATTTAAAAAAAAAATCCATTTGTGTATCTTGCACTCTATTTTTCCAATTTAAGTTTTGTAACATCGTGCATCACTCATTTGAAAAACATCCATTTACTGAGTTATGCAGATGTTCCGAATGTTGACACATTTTATTATACAATATTAAAAAATTTACATTTATTAATATCACCCCTAACCTCATCAAAAGAGTTTTTAAACATTGGGAAGCTTTATCTTAGTGGGTTAAAGTTTTCCAAAACTAAACATTTTACTTGAAAGCTCAAAATTTTATCATTGGCAATAAATACTGTCAGTCATTTTCCTTGGAGTAACAGGTTTACTTCATTTACTTAGGAGAAATTACCACATACCCAAGTCTGGGTAGCTATCATTTCTTCCATGTCTTTCTTTCAAGTACGAACAGTTTACAGGGGGAAAAAGTGGTTGGTTCAGCTGGCAGCTCAACCAATGGCACATGTGCTCTCTTCAGGACAACCACGGCCCCTCAGTATGCAGAAAAAGCACCTCTGCATGCTTCCTACTTGATCACAGCCTATTGAAAAGACTGCAGTCAAGGGCTGAGACTGAAGAAGCTGCTGTCCTACAACTCATGAGCAGCCACCGCAAAGGCCCTGAGTGGGGTTTGCCCTCCAAGAGGGGTAGGAGCGTCATGCAAAGGGTGTTCGAATTGTTACAACATATTGACTGACATCATCTTATAACCACTTAATAAACCTTTTTGTAAACTTCAAGAAATGAGCTTTCTCATCTTGTACTTACAACACTTTATCCTTGTACCAATTAGGATGTCTTTGACTGCAGATAACAATAAACTTCACTCAAGATGATTTATCAGGGGTGGGGAACCTTTTTGCTGCCAAGGGCCATTTGGATATTTATAATGTCATTCAAGTGCCATACAAAATTAGCAACGTGAAAATTAGCTATGAAAGAAGCTCCTAGTTTTATTGAATTTTGAGTCTCGCCTGTGATTGTCTTGGCAGGGCCAGACCAAATGATTTTGCAGGCCATATATGGCCCGTGCGTGGGCCAGGAAAAGTTGTCATCTTTCAAAATGGGAAATCCCAAGATAGAGCATCTTTAGGGTTGGTTAGTTCAGGGCTCATGGTACCAAGATGGGTCTTACATTTCCAAGTGACACATGAATATGTGACATGTCTAGTGCAAAATACAGTGCTGCCTTTTTCTATGAGTCTATAAGAATGAAGAAGCCCTTCCCAGAGGCCTTCTAACTAACATCATCTCATATGTCAAGCTACATTGCACATGTTCACACCTACACCAAAAAGCAGGCACAAGGAATGCAATCTCCATGAATGGTTAAGATTAATCCAAATTTACCCTGGAGTTTTAGGTAAGGTCACTTTCCCTAAGGGATGAATACCTGAGTAAGATCAGATTTCATTCAAGAATGGAGAGAGTGGATCCTGCCCATAGCTACTCTGCTCTCACCCCTGCACATTAATGGCTGCTCACTGCAAACCCCTGTGACTCATGGCTTGAGGGCTTTCTATTGAGTATGGAGCTACAAGCTGAACACAGGGCAAGCTAGCAGTGCAGGAGAATCAATGGCCCAGCCTTTAGTCAATGGCAGACAGAGGGTTGGCAGTTAAATACCCAGCTTCCTGGGTCTTCATTTGAGATAACTTTGAGGTGTGTTGTACATTTCCTAGAAATAACCAGTGGCATAAACCACTTAAGATTGCACTTTTTTAAAGATATATTTTTATTGATTTCAGAGAGAGGAAGGGAGAGGGAGAGAGAGAAACATCAATGATGAGAGAGTCATGGATCGGCTGCCTCCTGCACGCCCCTGGGGATCGAGCCTGCAAGCCAGGCATGTGCCCTGACCGGGAATCGAACCTCAATCTCCTGGATCCTAAGTCGATGCTCAACGGCTGAGCCACGCCAGCCAGGCAAGAATGCATTTTTTATTGGCTGCCTTTCTTGTGCTGTCTTATTTCTTCACTTTCCTTACCAGTATTTCCTATTATCATTTTCCAAATAAACTATCTGCAATAGCATCCTTGTCTCAAGTCTGCTGCTGGGCGAACCCAAACCAAAAAAACAGCCTCCTCCCTCAAAAAAATCCACTACAATCAATTGAATTTTTTCAATTCTTTGTTCTCAGAGAGCCTTTGTTAGTGTCCATCTCCTATACGAGTTCCTGTTTTCTGCCAAAGACTGCAAAAGTGAATATAGGAAGACTCATTCTTGTTTAAGCACGCACACAAAGATTTGCATTAAGTACAAAAATGTAATCCTGTTGCCTGCTGTACCCAGGGCTCCTTCTCAGGACCCATCCCCCGCCGGCCTCTACTCAGAGGGCAGCCATATGTGGCCACATCTTGACCCGAGGGTAGCCAATCCTTTGGCTGACAATGGCCACATAGTACGAAAAGATAAGCAAAGACAATCCATTTTCCCCTCTTGAAAATGTAAATTACAAAATAGCAGTGCCAAGAAAAAGAGGCAGTTTGCTGTGGGAGGATGAGCTGGAGTTATGAACAGTTTTCAGAGCCATAAGGCAGTAAACAGAAACTATTATGAACTAGAAACTATGAGAAAACCAAAATTATGATGTACGAAGAAATGATCCATGAAACAGAGGAAAGCACTAAGCAGATAGTATCAGTTCAGGAGGAAGCAGGCAGACTAGGAACACTCAGGGTTTATTAACAAGAGCTGTGGAATGGCGGCTCGGGAGCTGCTGCCTGCCTGCCTGCCTGCCTGCCTGCCTGCCTGCCTGCCTGCCTGCCTGCCTGCCTGCCTGCCTCCCCCCTCCCTCCCTCCCCCCTCCCCCCCTCCCCTTCCAGCGGCCCTCTCCCCCAGGCTGCGAGCCGCTGGCGCCACGGCGCTTATTCTGCATGAGGTTCTGCCTCCACGTTGGCCACGTCTGTCCTGGCACCAGTGCCCCTTATGTGAAGATGCCTGATCAAACGTGTAACAACCAGTAATCAAAGTGCTTTTTAAAACATTAATCACGGAAAAGGCTGGATTGTTTTCAATATACAACGGGGTGTTTAAAATGTGGCTCATGTTTTACAACAGTGTGAATATACTTAACACTGCTGAACTGTACATTTAAAACTGGTTAAGAAGGTAAATTCATGTTATGTGCTTTTTGCCATAATTCTATGTTTATTTGTTTATATTTCTACATACTTTTATATATTTACTATACAATATATATTTCTCTATATGAGATAATATAAAGAAAAGAAGGGAAGAATGGGACATAATGCAGAGTTACAAGTGAGTTTAGAATAAAGCTTCTTGTTTTTGTGACATACCCACCTAATAATGGTATTTTTCATAATAATACAATGTTACCTCTTAGTTAAGAGTGAAAGAAAAATAACCTGTTATTCTACTCTTAACTCCACACCCAAATCAGGATAGTAAAGGGTTAAAAGTAGCTGGATATTAGAAAAGAATTTTGGAAAAAGAAATTGATTTGCTGTGACCGCTTTTCTCAAACCTAAGGAAAGGAGTCTAATAAGACCACTTGAAAAGCTCCGTATGTTTCTCGCGCAGGTTGAGCAACACACTGGACAAGAGTCGGATTCATCCGTAAGTAATGCAAGGGTCCAGCATCTGGCTAGAGTGCGGCTTTAAACAGGACTGGAAGGAAGATTGCTTCCTGGGGGGTCATGTGCAGGCCTAGAATCATTTGGGAGAAGCATGCAGTCTACACATGAGAGAGTTAGTGTAGCTTCAGTTCATGTCTTGTCCAAAAGGGTTCACTGAAGGGACAAATAGAAAGAAGCTGAAAGTGCCACCACATGAATAGGTCTAAGGAAGGAGTTACTGGCCAGCCAGCCAAGGGAAGAGATGCATTTGCTCTATCAAAGGAACTAAAACTAAGTGGTAGAGATCCCCAACAATAAAAAGAAGAGAGGCAAAAGGCCACAGGGTCTCTGATGAACCCATGAAGTGCCCCGAAAAGATTCAGCTTTAAACACCTACCAGATCTAGAAAGCATTGATGCTAGATCACCAAACAATGGCAGGCAAGCAAGAATATTCTAGTCCCCTTTATCCTTCTCCCTCCACTAGCTCTAAACCTAGAGTGGCCTCTAATTGCTTTGGGGAAGGAGGGATTAACCTACCACAGGGGAAAAAACAAACCAAACCACACAGAATCCACACCCACAGGCAACCAGCCTGTGGTGAGCTGAGTAGAAGAGAGAAGCTTTATCTTCAAATGAAATTTAATATTTTGACAGGACAAATTAATTATTGATGAAAAGTTGATTTGTTACCTAAAAGTTACCATCAAAATCATGAGACTTTTCTCAAATTTCATCAAAAGCCAACAAAAGAAGCAGCCCCACAAAATAAATTTAAGGAGGTATTGAAAGATAAAAATAAAGTTGCTTTATAATTATACCCCATGAGCCCTGCTTATTCAATGGAAAGGTTACAGATGTTTAATTTTAGGAAATGGTTAGGCTGGATAAAAGTTAAAAAAAAAAAAGACTCAATCTGATCATATAAACTTTACATTTTAAAAATAACCAAAGGAGACCGGTCAGTATGGTTCGGTGGTTGAGGGCTGATATATGCTTGGGTTGCGGGCTCCATCCCCAGCAGGGGGCCTGCAGGAGGCAGCTGATCAATGACTCTCTCTCATCATTCATGTTTCTCTCTCTCCCTCTCCCTTCCTCTCTCTGAAATCAATACAAAAATAAAATTAAAATTAAAATAACCAAAGGAAATACCACAAACCCTTATTTAGATCGGAATCATATTTTTGAGTAGCAAAGGTACAAGCAAAATCAAACAAAGCATGACAATGTATCTTGAGTTGATGTCTACATAGTTAAAAGAACTGGAGAGTATTAGAACATCATGAATTTTCTATGCAGAAAATGTTGTAAATTTGATTTTCCAAATTGCAGAGCCATTATTTTGTAATGTATACCATCAAAATTCTAGGCCTAGGCTGATTCTCGTCTCAATATTCTGTAAGTTAGGGTTCCTCTTTGCTAGCATGTATAATGAAGTAGACATACATTTTAAGCATAACAATAACAATAATAATACTAATAAGAATGATTGTAATTTATTGAGCGTTCACTCTGTCAGGCCTGGTGCTGTAAAACTGACATACATAGTCTTATTTGACCTTCAAAGTGCTACTGTAGGTAGGCAGTTGCTATTGTTACGGCATTTTTGTAGGTAAAGACACTGAGGCAGAGAAAAGTGAAGTAATTTGCCCAGGGCCATAGAATTAATAACTACCCAATCCAAACCCAGCACCTTAAATGCTTTAGTGAGTTTTACTTTGCTGGGAAAACATTCAGAACAATGAGAGATGTTTTAGAGTATTTATTGATCTGTCACCAGGCTTTGATTCCTGACCTTGCAGGGGTCCCAGGCTCCTTTAACACTAGGCCATTGGGAAAGTGGGAGTGGGTATGGTGTCTCCTGACAGAAGAAATCCCACTTTCGCACAGGCCTGCTAGTGAACTCACCAGAAGTAATTAATCCTCTCAGCCCCCAGCTATCAGCAGTCCCTTTAATAAGCCCTAAAATGATTAAAATAAATCCTCTTTACAATTCCCATCAGCAACAAAATTATTAACAAGTAAAAATAATTTCCATATGTGCCTGGCTTGCCTGGAGACAATATTCAGGAATCTATTAAAATTACTTCTGGCCATCAAGCAGAAAAACAAATGTGCTTTCTATAATTCCTTCCTAATAGCATGGGCCAGTTTACAGAACAACATGACCCGCAAACAACTGCACAGTTATCCCCTGTGACGGCATGCTGGCGCTTTTCATTCTGTTACCGGGAGACAGGGACACCTCGGCTCTTGTCTTCTTCAAGGAAAGACTTCAATCAAGAGATGAAGTGTAGAAAAGAAAGCAAGAATTTATTGGCCAAAGCAAAAATATGCTTAGAGCAATGCAACAAGGAAGGGCATAGAAGGGGCAACAGGAGAGCCCAGGCTCACCGGGAAGTCGACAGTCCTCCCTCATCAACCCCAAAGCATTTTAGGGGTGGAAGTCTCTGAGGAGGGGTAATGTTATAGCATGGTATGAAGCAAGGAAAATTCCAGAACAAGCGGAATAGGGAAACTAAGATAGATAGTTAAACTGCAGTTGGCAGCCACCTAGTAAATCCTGTCTCCCCTAAACCAAGGGCACTGAGAGCAAAAGGTTTGCTCTTCTCCTTCTCGAGGGTAAATAGCTTAAATGATCCTATGCAGAGAGGCAGATAACAAATCCGATTAGTGCCATTTGCCAACCACACCCAAGACAGACAAATTAAGACAATAAATTTCATTTTGCTACATCAGCATAAAGCTGATGAATAGTCTCTTGATCCGCCCCTAAAACCCCTGAAAATGAAGGTCCTTGCATGCTCTCCCCACCCTCACAGGGGAGCACACCAGCGTCATCTCTGTCTCCTTTCTTCCCTCCGAGGGGACCCCATGAGACTTGCAACCAGGGTAGCAATGGACAGAGGCAGCTCAGTCCCAGGGCACTCTCCCTCCAGGGAGCACACCAATGCCAATCCCTTCCCCCTCTCCTTCTCCCACAGGCATGTGTCCCCTAACCTCTAAGGAACCCCACGAGATTTGCAACCAGGAGAGCAGTGGGCAGAGGCAGCTCGTCCCAGGCTTACCCCCTGAACCTGTCTCCAAGGCCCCCTCTCTCTCTGACTTCCCAGTGAGCCAAAGCAGCCCAGCCTGGGCTCTCCTGTTGCTCCTACGTCCTTCCTTGTTGCACTGTCCTAAGTCTATTTTTGCTACGGTCAATAAATTCTTGCTTTCTTTTCTACACTTTCTCTCTTGATTGAAATCCTTCTCTCAAGAAGACAACAACTGAGATCTCCCTGTCTCCCTGGTAACAATGCTGCTAAAAAAAAAACAAAAAAGCACACATCTTCCCCATGACAACTTGCTGCTTTCTTACATTGGTAGATTCTAATATTTTGTTTGTAAATTATCCCTCATACCTATAGAAGCTGTGCTACTTCTATAAATAAATAATATATTCTTCTTTACAGCAAGGAAATAACAAACCAAAGACATATAATCACTTATACAAATATTATCTTCAAAATAACATTCTTGCTTCAATTGAGATTTTTTTGTCAGAAGCCCCAATTGGCTAATATGATCAGAAACAAACGCATAGAGGGTCACAGGGAGAAGACTGTGTACTTCCCCTCGCCTCTGGGTTTTGCTGTGCTCCCGCCTGAGGTCACAGTGCCCCTTTGCCCGAGCTTCGAAGCTCTGAGCTTGTTTCCTTAATCATCAATCATCCTTCCCCGCTTCTCTTCATTTCCGTGTCCTCATTAACTTCATTGTCCTCGGCGGATGACTCAGAGTGATCACGGAGACATGAATGGTAAATGAATTGCATTAGCAATCAGTTTACTTGAGGCTGACCCTGCCTCCTTGGATGTGTGAATTAGGGAATTATAGAGTCAAGGAAATGAGAGAGAGGAGAGGGGGCAAGAAGGAAGGAGGGGAGGGAGGAAATGTAACATCGCAGATATTTGTAGCAATACGCCTAGAAGGAATGTTATATGATAAAGGTGTTATGTTATGCCATTCTCACTGTGACAATAGATCTTTGGGGGAGGGAAAAAATATATATATATGGTGATGATTTTAGATGAAAGCCTGGAAGAGTTTTAGGAAGAAAATCTTTTTTTAATCTTAATTCTTCTACTCATAATCTTTCTCCCCAAAGAATTCCATCACACTTGCTTGGGCTGGGGTGGAGAGTGAAAGGTGGAAAAAAGAACATATTTGGCCTTTATTCAATGTGCGTGTAGATTTGAAATCCAGCCAGTCTGTCCAGTAGGATTGGATTACCTAGTGAATGTGTTGGAATATCTAAAATACCTTTTTTTTTTAAATCCCCTGGGAACTTCTGGCTGGCCAGCCATATGTTGAACCACAAAGTTATATTGATGTGATTCAGAAAAATATGACTTAAAATAGAGATTTTTTTTTTCTCTACAGATAAAGTGGCCTAAAGAGTCGTGCACCATGTTTGTGAGAGGTGTGTTATGGGTGAACTGTGTTCCCCCAAAATTCCTATGTTGAAGTCCTGATCTCCAATTCCTCGGAATTACTGTATGTGAAGATGAGCCTCTGAAGAGATGCTTAAGGTAAAATGAGGTAGTACGGCGAATATGACTGGCGTCCTCATAAGAGATTAGGACACAGACAAGCAGAGGACCACCAAGTGAAGACACAGTGAGAAGATGGCAATCTACAAACCAAGGGGGCCTCAGAAGAAATCAACCACCACTGCCTTGCTCGCTGACTTCTGGCTTCCAGGACTGTGAGAAAGAACATTTCTGTTGCTTAAGCCACCCCGTCTGTGATACCGTGATATGGCAGCCCTAGCAGGCTAGCAGAGTGTGCCCGTACAGATCCCCGTCCTCGTCCGGGTTCCCAAAGGTCAGAAGTCAGATTGAAACTGTCTAAACTTACATACGGCAAGGATATGAAAGGAACTCCAAAATTATAATATATAAAGGGGGGACAGGGTAAATTGATACAAAAATATCATATTTTACTATTTCTTATCTACTTTCAAAATAGGCTGTGCCTTATAGGTTGGGACTAACAATAATTTTATGAGTACCAGAGTCCTAGAAAAAAAAGATAACCCTATCCATTTTGGCTCAGTGGCTAGAGTGTTGGCCTCAGACTGAAGGGTCCTGGGTTCAGTTCCAGCCAAGAGCACGTACCCCAGTTGCAGGCTCGATTCCCCGCCCCGGTCAGGGCGAGTGCAGGAGGCAACCAATCGATGTGTCTCTCACACCGATGTCTCTCTCTCTCTCTCCCCCTCTTCCAACTCTCTCTGAAAAGCAATGGAAAAAATAACCTCTGGTGAGGATTTAAAAAAAATAAAAAGGATAGCCTTTTTGTAATTTTTATCAATTTTTCTAGAACACAGAACATGAATTCTGGGATTCCTTCGGGATTTGGGAAACAAGGAAAGATAAAGCATGAAGATTTTTATAGGCAATTAAAATTGCCTGGTCTTATGCCATGCTTTTCCTGTTTCATACTGAATAGATGCCTTCACAAAGAGTAAACATCTTTCCTGATATTCTACTGAGAATTGAGAGGAAATTAAGAACAAAATTCTCATCAAAACATCTGCATTTCTGTCAAAGAAAGCATACTGCATTATCTCCCAAATTATATGAGGATGTTTCAATATTAATACTTAGACATTTTCCATTCAGATGGTGGAAGCATTATACTGAAGAATCAGCTTCATCCAGTAAAGCCATCTTCATTTTTACTACTCGCATGAGCACATTTTACTGAATTATTTATACTCATAAATTGACAATGTGTTTCATTACATAAGTCAAAGGCATGTGTGTGTGTGTGTGTGTGCGCGCGTGCGGGGGGGGGGGAGGGGGAGAGAGAGAGAGAGAGAGAGAGAGAGAGAGAGAGAGAGAGAGAGAGAGAGAGAGCCTGTTAAAGTGGAAAAGCAAGATGCCCGCAGGAGGTTAGACATTGGGCATAAATAAAAAGTATTTATCTGGGGGAATTTCTCACTGTCGCTTAATAAGATTTTAGGTATTTTCAACGGGGAACAGAGATAAAATAGCCATCCTAAACACTGTTAGTGGTTTCTTGGTGCTTTCTTTTACTTTTCCCTTTTTTCTCAATGCTGCTCATCTATTTTTAGCTCTTGGCTCCCATTGATCTTTCCAGATTCTTAACCTTCTGTAACTCCACGTTATTTTCTAGAGGCAGATTTGACTACACGCCTCATTTCTGATTCTGCTGTTATTAGCTTAATAAGTATTCTCCCTCACATTCACTGCAAAGTGGTTTTCTAATAGCATAAACAAATAGATGAATAAATAAAAAATGTGACTTCATTTGCTTCACACAAGATTTATAGTTAAAAATAAGCTGCAGTTTTTATTTTCTATGCTCATAAGAAATTTGCAAATCCATCAGGTCAAAATAATCAGTACAAGCAAAATGCCTGTTACTTACCACCAATTTTATTTTTGAGACATTTGAATAGTTGAGAGAATTGACAATCTGTACTTTTTCCTTTGATTATAGAGGAGACAGCCTGCCATTATACCAGAAATAGTTAATATTACATCAGTAGGCAGCCCAGAAACATAAACTCCTTCTGCTTCCCAATTTGTATTTATTTGAAAAAGGCCTAGGCAGTCTAGTTTATGCCAAATTCTTTAAGAAGGTGTTGTTGTTGCTTATAGCCTACCTTTTATGAGAATTTTATATTAAGACCCTAGCAAGTATAAGATTTCTTTTTCTCCAGGGAATGTTTCTTATGTGACTTTTACAAATATATTACCTAGGTTTTTACTGGTAGCTAATACACGCATATGTGCTCACCACTGTTGTATGATATGAAGGAAATATTAAAAAACATAAGGTATGGTCTCCATATTGAGTTGCTTACAATTTAGCCAAAGAAAAAAGATTAAGAAACATAAACAACCCAAGAACAAATGCAACTAAATCCTAAGATAAAGTTACTCCTAAATGAGTTCTGAAGAGGGAAATTTCAGTGAGAATGGAAACAGACAACAGAAAGCTCAAAGAGGCCCAGCCAGCGTGGCTCAGTGGTAGAGCATCGACCTAGGTTCGATTCCCAGTCAGGGCACATACTCAGGTTGTGGGACCAATCCCTGGTTTGGGCGAGTGCTGGAGGTAACCAATCAATGTTTATCTCTCACATCAATATTTCTCTCTCTCCCTTCCTTTCTCTCTAAAAATCAACAAAAACATTCTCAGATGAGTATTAAAAAAAAGGGGGGTCTAGTACCTTTCAGTTTCACCAAAATGTGGGCAGGTGCCAATGCCTTTATTCCCAAGAAGCTCCTTGCCCTCGTCAAATACACTCCCCTTCCCTCCACTGTACCAAGGAACATCATGAGGTGCAAGCTTTTTAGTTCATAAAAGAAGTATAGGTGCCTATCTACCTCCCATTTGTATATCTAAAATGTGACTTACGGGGTTAAGAGAGATTCAGAGATTTCTCAATTCCCAGGATATGCTCATGTTCGCCTTGAAGAAGCAGTTTCCAGTTTCTTTTGCTAAAATTATTTTTAGGTTCTATCTTACAAAGTATCTGACCACAAACACAAAATCCTAAAGATAACAATGAGCTTGAGATATTTATAGGCTATGAATGCCTTGAAGAAATATTTATTGAGTGCCAAGTGGCTCCAGGCATACTACTGGCTGTTAGGGATACTTAGATAAACAAGATATGTTTCAGGACTTCAAGTAGCTCTATATCTAATGGAAGAGGCAAAGGGGAGTTGTAACTAAATTGCAAAGAGATGTTGTGTTTAATAGGGAAATATTAAAAACAATGCTCAGCAACAGGGTGAGGATTAAATTTTTATACAAACATAACTATTATGTATTCATGAAAATGAAGGTATAAAATATTGACATGAAATAACGTTTTGATGAGTTATTAAAAGAAAAGGCAGGTAACATGCAATATTGCAGCACAACAAATACCTGGTATATGTAAATAATATATGCATATATAAATGGATATTATAGAAAAATATAACATATCAGCTAAAATGTTAATTATGGCTAACTTTTGGTAGTGCAATGAAGATAATTTTTTTCTTTTTGCTTGTTTGTATATTCTAATGTGTCTCCAAGGAACATCTATTATTTCTTTGCTAAAGAAAAACTAAATGCAATTTTAAGAAAATGTTAACATTACATGAAGACAAGCCCTCCAAGGAAAGATCGCAGTCAGAAAATTAGAAATGGCAAAGCAATACAAACCACTCTTTACAGTAAAACTCTAGTATTATGTTCTCATACTACTTGGTTCTATGGCTGGGTCTAAAATGGGACCAATCTCTCTCCACATGAAGCTTCCTTCTTAAAGAAACTTTTGCAAACAATTTTAAATGAAATATTTTAGGACTTACAGACTTATGTAAAATCTCTTCTCAATGATCAAAACTAAGAATTCATTACTTGAGAGTATGACTTATTTTCTACGTGATTTGCATAAGGACTTAAGCATAATATTGGTAACTGTTTATGCTAAAATGCCACACATGATGGCAAACTGCTTCTCATCTATGCATCAAGAGGCACAGCAGATATTTATGGACGCATTAGAAAAATCTGTTAACCTTTTGCTTTCCTTCAGGGGACATTACAATTCACATTTTCCAAATTCATCTACTGTAATTCTCATTTTTTTGCCCTGAAATACCCAGCTATGCTTTTACAATTTATACTGCCTTGGAAATACAGTAGTACCTCGGTTTCCAAACGTCTCCGTGGATGAGCATTTCGGGTCACGAACGCTGTAAACCCAGGAGGGCAATGCTTCGGTTTTCGAACCCGCCTCGGAAGTCGAACATGCCCCGCAGCTCCCGCTGAGGGCAGGATCCTGAGGCCCAGCTGTCGGCTGCGGATCCCTTGGTTTCCGAACTCGAACGGGCTCCGGGAACGGATCACGTTTGAAAACCAAGGTACTACTGGAGTTGAAACAAAATTAATTTATTGAGCACATGCTATGTGCCAGGTATTGTGTAAAGTCTTTTACACAGCTCTTCTCATTTAATCTTCAGAACAACTCTGCAAGTATTGTTATATTGCTACCCCATTTTATACATTTTTCAAATGGTGCTTAAACAGGTGTAACTCCTCACTGCAAGGAACCAGGGATCCTGGGAGAAATGGCTGATCCAAGGCTGAGGAAGGTAAAGCATAAGGTGAACCTGGAATATCCCGGGGGGGGGGGGGGGGTATAAGGAAGCATTCCAAAACTAAAAGAAACACCAACAAAAACATGAGAAGCAGGTTAAATGGGCTCCTACTGGAAAAACTGGGACAATTTGGCCATCAAAATAATGATAGTAATGGTTCGTAACACAGCTGAATTTTTTAATTAAACAATCATGAGTTCACACAGTGCCAAGTAATCAGTAAATAGATACATGCAGGTATGCATGAATACATACATAGAGAGGGTAAAGAGAAAGCTCTTCAGAGCAGAATGCCAAATCATATCAGAGTAATGATAGTTAGAAAATCCCAATTTTGCAACCTCTATAGAAATATTTATTCAGATGAGAATTATTAATGGGTGCAAAATCATCTGATGAAAGTTTGCTGGGGAAAAGTATATTTATATAGTATTTCTCCACAGACAGCTTGTTAATTACAAAGGAAAATGGGTACCTTTAGAGTGAGGAGATCTGCTGCGTGCACCTTAGCCAAGCAATCCAAGCTAACAGCACCCAAATGAAGCAAACTGACTTCAAGTGCCTCCAGGTGCAGGCACTGAGCTGGGCACGGCATCACTTATGTAGCATTTTTGCCAATAATGCATGCTCTGAATCAAATCTTTCAAAACTTTAATATAAAATGGGTGACATTCCATCAAACAACTGGCCCAGACTTTTCAAAAGTAACAATGGCATAAAGACTAAAACAAAACAAAACAAGAAGGCTAAGGTCAAGGGACTCAGTTCTAGGTCAAAAGCCTAATGAGACACAATGTTTAAAGCAATACCACATCCCATATAATCTCCTGGATTGGATCCTGCACCAGAAAAAGAAAATGGTTATAAGAAACATTTTGGGAGGAAATTGGTTATGTTTAAATTAAGATTTTATATAAGATGATTGTGCCAATCAAATTTTCTGAATTTGATCACTGACTATGTAGGAGATTATTCTTTTCTTAGAAGGTACGTGATGAAATAGGAATGAAGGGTCATTATGTCAAAAACTTACTCTTAAATGGTTAACAATAATAACAATAAAGATAATACGTACTTAGAGTCTGAGATAAGGCAAATATAGCAAAATACTAACAGCTGGTCAGTCCAGGTGAGGGATGTAAGTGTGCTTACTGTTCTTCCACCTTTTCTCTAGGTTTAACATTTTTCAGAAGAAAAAGTTGGGAGAAAAAGGAGCTTAAGCAACTTGCCAAAGATACACAATTGAGTGAATGGCAGCTCAGGGACTGAAACCCAGACATTCTGATTACAAAACCCGCCAGAGCTCTTGACCGTGCCTCATTCTGGCAGCAGCCAGAGTGGCCACGACAAAGCGCCATTCGCTCAGAACCCTCCCATTCTCCTCAGGCTGAAAGCGAGCATCTTTACTTACAGCAGCTTACCCCTGTACCTCTTCTACTCCGAGTGCGGTCTGCAGGCCTGGACGAGGTTAGAAATACAGAACCCCAGGCCCCATTCCAGACCCACTGAGTCCGAACCCACATTTCAATAACATCCCCGGGGCACTCGTGGGCACAGTCAAGCTTGAGAAGGGCTCCCTCCATATCTTGGCCTCATTACTAACTCCGACTTCATCTACCAGTCTCCCTCTTTCTCACTCTGTTCCAGCCATATTGGCCTCCTTGAATTTCTTGAGCATCCCACACATGACAGCACCTCAGGGCCTTTGCACTGGCTGTGTCTCCTGACTGCAGTAAACTTGCCACGGATATCTACCCGGCTCCGTGGCCCTAATTCACTCGGGACTCTTCTCAAATATTATCTAATCAACAAGGCTTTCCTGATACCAAATCTCAACACCTCTGTATTCCCTCAGGAATTCATATCCTATTTACCTGCTCCCTTTTTCTCCAAAGCCCTTGTCAACCAGCTGGCATACCATGTCTTTGCTCGCTTACCTGTTCCTTGTCTTTGCTCCACTACATCTCTGTAAATTCCACGGAAGCTGGAGACTTTTTGTTCTTTGCTTTACCCCTAGTACCTAGAACAGTACCTGACGTGTGGTAGTTACTCAATAAATACTCATTAAATGGATTTATGAGCAAATTATCTGTAATTCTCACATCAGCCTTCTCATTTCCCACATTTTAGAGAAAGAGATGTTCAAACAAGTCAAGGGACTTTCCCAAGGTCACACAACTTAAATCTGATATCTAAGTCCAAATTCTATACTCTCTGAAACAGTTTTTTGTTTTGTTTTTAAATGTGTTTTTATTGATTTCAGAGAGAGGAAAAGAGAGGGAGAGAGAGATAGAAACATCAATGATGAGAGAGAGTCATTGATCGGCTACCTCCTGCACGACTCCTCCTGGGGATAGAGCTTGAAACCTGGGCATGTGCCCTGACCGGGAATCGAACCGTGACCTCCAGGATCATAGGTCGATGCTCAACCGCTGAGCCACGCCAGCCGGGTTCTGCAACTGTTTTACTACTTACATTGCTCTAAGAAAGAGCTCAACCTACAGAGTCATTGTACTGCCCTGAGGAGGAAGATGAATCCTTACTATTACATGGCCCTTTATAGACAGAAATAATTTTCACATATGATTTCTTGTATTTAGTCTTACTCTATTCCACGAAGGAATATGAACCTCTCAGCACCCATGTGCAGCAGGTTAGTACAACGTGATTAGCCTGCTGGCCAGATAAGATTCTCCTCTTGATCAAGAGACAGGAAGTGGAATGCCAGTGACCACCTTACAGGTGACGTACAGGCCTTGTGAAGTCACTGATGCTTCTTAAATGCGTTTCTGCAGCTGTGATGTGGGCACTAGCTTTCTTTGGGTTGGTATCTGTGCTGCATCAATCGGTAGCTATATCTGTGTACTTCACCTTAGCTCTCTTCATGTCCTTACTGTTCTATCACCCAGAAATGTATTTCATTTGATTTTAAACTCAATGACCCAAACTCTAGAAATGCATTTTGGTAAATGATTTCATTTAAAGCATCTGACAGAAATGCACACAAACAGATCAAGGCATTCGTCCCTCTCCTGAGAGGCCAGTGGATCTCAAAACTCACTGCATTTTAAAAGCACTGGAGGAGCTTTTTAAAAATATACTGATGCCTGGGCCCCAGCACATAGCGGTTCTTCTCTAAATGGTTTGGGATAAGTCCCAAGCATCTGTATTTTGCAAAAGACCTCAAGTAACTGTAATGACTAGCCAGTTTTTATTCATTTGAAGACTTTATGCATTTAGAAATCATTAAAATAATTTTCTACACCTAACACTTGGCTCTAAGGTTTACTGTGTGACTTTGGGCAAGTTATTATAACATCTGTAAGGCTCAGGTATGGAACAAATAATACCTCTTGTGAGATCTGTGAGGATTAAATGTGAAGGCATCTGGCATAGAGCCAGACCCATGGTAAGACACTCAGTAAGCATCGGTTTCTATGATGAGCCAGTTTTAAGAACCATTCTAAGACTTCAAGAAAAGAGACATGGGTGTGTGTGCCTACACACACACACACACACACACACACACACACACACAGAGCAACATCCCAGTCTGCAGCAGCTGTGGCTCCAAGAGAGAGATATACCAAGCAGATGAGAAAAGGAAGAACGAATTTCTGAACTGACCCTCAACAAACAGGCTGGACCTGACTCAGTGAGCAGTGAAAGTCAGTGAGGTGCTCAGTCCACTTACACTATTGAGTTAACTGCTCACCGAGCGACATTTCTTTATTTGCCTTCAGTCTGTTTTCAGTATTAGGCAGGTCCCAGAGAGAGGCATCCAGTAATTTTGGACACATCAACAATCTTGATTCGCCTTCAAGGAACACTATTAAGAAGACACTGGAAAGTGTAGTTTTGATACAAGGGGCCCATTGGCAACCCGAGTCATCTATTTCACCTTACAAGAAATGAGGTAGCCCAGCCGGGTGTGGCTCAGGAGTTGAGCATCACTGACCTAGGATCCCAGAGATCACGGTTCGATTCCCGGTCAGGGCACATGCCCGGGTTGTGGGCTCGATCCCCAGTCGGGGGCATGCAGGAGGCAGCCGATCAGTGACTCTCATCACTGATGTTTCTCTCTCTCTCCCTCTCCCTTCCTCTCTTTGAAATCAATAAAGGTATATTTAAAAAAAAAAAAAAAAAGAAATGAGGTAGATTTCAAGAATGGGTATTTATTACATCATCTCTCTCTTCTTTGTCAATACTAAATGAAGTTACATTCATCTGCAATTGTTAAGCATCATCAAAATAGAGTTTTCTTCATGTGGTGAGCTGCTATCTAGTAGGAAACCTATCCTACTAAATTAACCTAGAAAGAGACAATTCCTGTAAGGAAAAAAGCATCACCCTATTTCTTAATGCTTTAGGTACATATTTTTATCATGCCAAAAGCAAAATCACTTTTTGAAAACTTCATTCAACTTCATGGTACGAAGAAGAAAGGAAGGCAATAAGAAGTACTTGATCTATCGCTGTTCCCCATCACTCCTGCTCCTTACCACAAACCCCACCAGCCTCTAGACACTTATCTTACTTCCAGTTCAAATCCCATTTCCCCCAAGGAGCCATCCGGAGCACTGTGATCCATAAGCAACCTTTCTTTCTGCTTTATCACTTCAGGATTCATTTGTACCTGGGTATGATGTTGCATCGTTTTTACCTGAGCTCTGCTCATCGTGAGGATAAAAGTTATCTTATGTTACTTTGTATTTTTCTCATAGAGCTTGCTCACAATATACATAGCACCAGGTAGGTGCTCAATAAACATAAGTTGATTTGTTACTAAAATTCTTGTCCAATTTGTTAAAATTAACCCCCCCCCCCAATTATTTGAAATATATTTAAGCAACAACCCATTTCGAAAGTCCTAGCACCCTGGGACCATTTAACAACATAAGTAAGACCAATATAATTTTTTAAATGTCAAATCAAATAGCATTTTAGGCTTTTCTCTAAATGCATTCAACCATTCCTTGCTTACCTTGAACACAAAGTGTGTTCCCGCTTCAGGGCATTTGTACTTTCTTTTCAATGTGGCTAGAACATTCTCTCCTCTTGTCTATTTATACTAGCCAGCCTCTAAGTGTCATTCAGGTCTCAACTAAAATATCTCCCTTCAGAAAGGCCCTCCAAGACCACTCCATTTAAAATAGCTCTCACACACAATTACTCTCTACCACAATAACTTTCTCTGTTTTCTTCATCACACAAGTATTAGAATGTACACATTTTCTCTCATTACACTGAAAATATCTCACTCATCTATTCATTTATTACCTAGTTCCTGGCATTCACATGTATAATATAGCGGGGTAGGGAACTTTTCTGTAATGTTCACCCTTCTACCCCTAGTGCTCATAAAGTGGTGTATAGTAAACAGTTCATAAATATTTGCTGCAGGAATAGAATTTGAATGGCCTGAAAGTTGAGAAGTGAGCCCTCTCTTACTCAGAGATGAGGCAGACATTTGGAATTTAACAATTTTCATTTGCATGTCTACTTCCTATGGGACCACCTAAGTTCTTAGAAGAAAGAGACCTGAAACCAAGTAACACGAAGTTGGTGGAAGACAGAACTTGCTAGATAAAAATAAAATTAAAAAAATGGCAAAGCAAGCTGTTAAGAAAAACTGGGCTCCCACCCTCTCCTAATGCATATACCAAATGACTGCAGGGAATAGCAAAATAATCATCATTTGTTTAAATGAAACCAATAAATATTTAAATCAGTATAACTTGTCAATTATCATTTCTATCAGTTCTCCTTCCACTACCATGGTATAATGCTCTCATGTTTGACAACTCCTTGCTAAGAAATATCAAGCTCATATATTAAATTAAAAATTATCTGGCCTGTCCGGTGTGGCTCAGTTGGTTGGAGCATCATCTCATACACCGAAAGGTGGCGGGATCGATTCCCGGTCAGGGCACACACCCAGGTTGTGGGTTCAGTCCCGTGCGGAAGGCGACTGATCAATGTTTTTCTCTCACATCAATGTTTCTCTCACTCTCTCTCTCCCCTTCTCTAGAAAATAAATTAAAAATTTTTAAAGGATCAAAAGTATAAATAACATTTATGTGCCTATGAGGAAATAAATAAAATTTACAGTGCATTACTCAACCTTGAATTTAGTACCATCTTTAGCTTTTGTAACCTTGAGATGGTTTAATAAGCTTTCCCATCCTAGGATTAAAGAATATATTTTAGGAGCACACAAATTCTTCTCTTCCTTATTTCTAGCAGAGCTTTTCTTACTTAACCTCAGGATGAAATTCATCAGGTTTTCTTTACATTCTCTCAAAGCACTTGACACCTGAAGTGACTTTGATGTTCAATAGCATTTGTTCAGATGTCTTTCTGACATTGATCCACAGTGTTTTAATATCTTTAATCCCAAGTTTTTACCAGTTGAAAACTGTTTTCTTTACCATTATCTATGTCAACAGAATTTAATTTAAGTCAATTCCATTGAAATTGTAACTGAAAATGTTTTCTTAGTTTTGCTACCTTGGATGCTGAGACCTGCCCTGATACACTTTGTTGCAAATAGGCAGAGAGCTAGAGTGCTGGGAGTCTTTTTCTGGAGGATTAGTAACACTAATTGAAACTGAAATAACAGGGAATATGCAAATAAAAATAAAACATTTTTCTGGAGACGAGCAAAATTTCCAAACTGAAGTATGCCTTTTCAAAGGAATAATTGAAATTCAAGAAGCTATAAAACTGCTTTTCGATGAAATAAATAGTGAATCATCCCAGTGAGATCTTGCCACGTGCCACCCACTCAAGTCACTGCTATAGACTCAGAAGTTTTTGTTCCTTGCGTTCTTGATGATGTTCCTAATGATGGTTCTATATTTGGTTAGCTGTAACCAAAAATTGTGATGAATAATCAAAGTACTGCTCAGCGAGTTATGCATGGAAAAATCCATGAAGATGCTCTTTGGTGAGTGAGTGCAGGAACTACGAGTGATGTTCGGTGCTTATGGCCCTGCCATTTGGTTCTGCAGACTGTCAGGCAGCTCTACACTGCGTTAGGGACTCGAGAGACGCAAAGCAAGAGTAATAAATGGTATGATGCCTGCGCTGGCTGTCACTCGCTGTCGCTGGTTGTTGCCCCTCCAGAGCCCCTCTTCGCCATTCCGCATCCTTCTCTGTGCCCGGGAAAGGTGAAGGGATGAATCACATCAATGCGCCCACTTGTCCCCTGGCTTCCTGGTGGGTGTGACCAATAAAGAGCATCAGCAGGAAGTGCCATGGTGAGAGGGGCGTGAGAGGGGCATTTATGTCCTGTGGGTTCACCACGGGCCGTCTGGGCCACAGCTCTCCTCGGGTGACCCTCTCCACACTGCTCTCTCTGCCTTTAGGTTTTGGAAACCACCCCAAACACTCACCATTTGGGGCTAAAGGAGATGATGCTGTTACTAACCAGGATACTGCCTCATGGTGTCCTTCTAGCTTCACACATTTGGGAACAGTCCTTTACTAAACTCTTTTAAATTACCCAACTTGAGTTTCCACTCGATTTCTCATGAGACCTTCAGAGTTCAAATGCCTGTAGAAGTTTACCTTCTGGTAGGAAAGACAAAGCATAACACACCCAGAGTAAGGTAACTCTAATACGACACAAGAGAATGACAAGACCAAATATTAAACTATGACATCTCCATTAAATGTGACTGGGATTAAGATAAATAAAAGACTATTTGGGTGCTAAGTGGGGGTTTTTTAATGTGTTTTTTTGTGTGTGTTTGTTGTTTTTTAATCCTTACTCGAGAATATTTTTTCCATTGCTTTTCAGAGAGAGTGGAAGAGAGAGAGAGAGGGAGAAACATCAATGTGAGAGAGACACATCAACTGGTTGCTTCCCGCACCCCCACCGGGGCAGGGGCGAGCCTGCAACTGAGGTCCGTGCCCTTGGCCGGAACTGAACCCGGGACCCTTCGGTCTGCAGGCAGATGCTCTAACCACTGAGCAACACCAGCCAGGGCTGGGTGCTAAGTTTTTACTGAGAAGATTTTCAAAAGATAGAACTTCAAATGGAGGGACAGAATAGAAGAATATTTGGATAACAGAGAAGAAATCTTAAATGTTCTCACCACGTGTGCAAAAAATAGTAATGATGATGATGTAACGTGATGGATGTGTTAACTAACTTTATTGTGGTAATTATTTCACAACACATACCTGTATCAAAGATCGCACTGTAGACCTAACATTTATACACTATTAAATGCCAATTGTATCCTCAGTAAAGCTGGGGAGAAAAAAATAGTAGGGATAAAGAATCTCTGGTAAGACAGTGACTTCGGCAAAAGCATAAAAGTACAAGTAATAATATGATGCAGGAGGGCAGTTAACTGGTTCATATGGTTTCCAAAACTTCCAGTGGGGAGGTAAATTCTTGATTAAAATACTGGCACAAACCGTCCAACCTGGACCGAGCAACATGTGGGTGAATTCCACCCACAGGGGTCAAGGCACCCCAGTGAAGATGAGAGCGCCTCGGCTCCTGACACAATGATATTTAGCAGTAGACTCAGCTGTCAGTTATTACACTAGCCAACAGAACAGACTGAGATGCAAAATAATTTGTCCCGGGGCTTACACTGTATTTTTTAAAACAGCCTCTGATTGAATGCTTTTCTGAATTCTCACCACATCAAACATCTCTGCAGTTTGCATGGAAGGTTTACATCTTTTCTAGAACATAGAAGCCCCTGTTACCACCTCAGCTTGGCTAAGGAAACAGTGGCAGAGGCTGAAGGCCTATTCACTACCTGCCCAGGTGCCCATCATAAAGGTGCTGAGCTTCTCTCAGCCAGCCTACTGTCTGCTTTTAATCTATTCTGATGTATAGTCCAGAAGCTCTGAGTCTCTGGTTTCCAACATTCACTTTCTAGATCACTTAATGTCTCTGAGATTCTACTGCGACATTAGTAAAATGGAATTAGCCATACCTGCCCCTCCCATGTGCTAAAATCGCTGAGGAACAGGTTAGGTAATGTCCATGAGAGCACTAGATAAAATGAGTAAAAGGTGATTCGGGTGAGAGATATTACTTAGGGGAAGGAGAAGGTAGAAATGGTGAGGTAAAAATATCTGTCATAAATTCTTAGCAACATAAAAGCATAATTTTGGGTGTTCATGCCCTAAAATGATTTAACAGTGTACTAGAGGATTTAAATGTCTTGAATCTATGGGTTCCCCCAATTTGTTTCAGTGCAAATACTATTATGTTAGATATTATATTACAATGTAATATTGGGGATTTTTTGCTTTGCCTCATAGTTCCTTTCTTTTTTAAATTTTTATTTATTGATTTGAGAGAGAAGAAGGGAGAGAGAGAGAAACATCAATTTGTTGTTCCACTTATTTATGCATCATTGGTGGCTTCTTATACATGCCCTGACCAGAGACTGAACCCACAACCTTGTCATATGGAGACAATGCTCCAACCGAGATACCCAGCCAGGGCCCATAGTTCCTTTCATATCAACTAAAACAATGTCTCCCGTGCTTGTGCAAAATCTCTTCTGCCATTTATTTCACAGAAGCTTTTGAAGACAACTCAGGCATATAGAAATGTGTGAATCAAGATTTTCTAGCTTGCAAAGGCAATGTCTATTGGACAATATCAACGGATCACATCACGAAAACTTCCTTGGTCTGCTACGACAATTCAGAAGTGTGACCCTGACTGACCTTCTTTCCCTGAAGCAAATCCAGTGCCTGCATCTGCACTGCGTATAATTACAAAAATACAACTTATGACCTGTGAAAAGAAATGACCGAAAACATGGACATGCCTTTCCCATCACATCAGCTCTTAGGGATGGGAGAGTTGAGTCTAAAATGAATAAAACAGAGACACAGAAGAGAAACAAAAGAGAAAGATAAGATAAAAGGGTATTGATGTCCCTTTTTTAAAAAAAAAAATGTTTTTATTGATTTCAGAGAGAGGAAGGGAGAGGGGGAGAGAGATAGAAACTGGGCTGATGTCCTTTTTAAGAAGCAACATTTCAAAAATAATGCTCATCACAGAAGTATTGTATTTACCTAGTATTAACTGGTTAATGGCTAGTTATGTCATCAAAGAAGCATTAACCACAGTTAATGGTGCCCTACTTCATGTTGCAAAAAATATTCACAGAATAGCCTTTAGGCAAAAATATTGTGTGGGTCACTCTTGAAAGAAGTCAGCACCCATGGTACATATTCTGCTGTGAGAAATTAGAAGGTGTTCTCTCTATATAAAAGATTGCCTTTATTGCAATTTTTCAAGCCTACACTTAACTTACAGCTACTTCTATTACAACTCCTGTAGCAGCAGCTCTTCCATTCCAGAATTCTGGCTGTACATTTTATTGCAGTAATAAAGTAGCAAGAACCTAATCTCTTTTGAAAGGGTTTGCAGAAAGAATGAGTGAAAAATTGGCACAGGATAGAGTTTCTGACCTTTCCCCAGAGCAGTACAGACAAAATAGGTCACGGACAATCTGATTTTTTCCCCTAACTTGTCTTTATTCCAGCATGTCCTGTGCGTTATGCAGAGATCGCCAATATTCATTACTATCCAGAGGGATGAGACACAGTTCATAAAATGTTTGAATCAATTCCACAAGGTTGCTACATAAATATTGAATTTTCAGGATGAACTTCCAGTCTCTTCAGGATCCCTCAGCTGGATCCCCCCACAAAGCTGGAGCTTCTACTCCACAGCCCATGATAATTCTTTTGATCAATGAGAACAGAGAAAATGTATGAATAAGATTTTGAGAGACCTCAGGAGACCTCTGCCTTTGAGTGAAGGACAGGACACATATATAAGGCAGTCAAATACAGTGGTTCCTCCTCATTGCCCCATCCAGACCATGTTTCTACCTACCACTTGACCAAATCTATAACCACCAAGTTATCTGATTATAGCGCCCTTATCTCCATTCTTACCATATTTTAACAACTGAATACCAGGACACTGATAATTTTGGAAAGTTTTCCTCTTTAGTAAAAGCCCTGATTTGATGTTGGAGGTAGAGCTGTGTAGCAGTAATGAAAGGATTCTGGAACCAGATCCAAATCCTGTGTCTGTGTCATTTAATAGCTGTGCAATTTTGAGGAAGTCAGCTAAACTCTCCAAGTTTTGGTTTTTTATCTCTATATTGATGAGCACAATAATAGGGTGGGTTTTGTATAACCCTACATAAAATGCTTAATTTTATGATTGTCACGTGGTAAATACTCAATAAATATTTGATGATGATGATGGTTAGAGATAGCAAAACCCACCTTAAGAACCATCCCAAAAAGTTCTGATAGACAATGGTATAGTTAAAGCATGTTCATTCTACATATCTTTCTCTCTTACACTGAAAACCTCTAAGCAGAATAAATAAATAAAAATATTCATCTAGCCCAGCAGGCATGGCTCAGTGGTTGAGCACTAACTTAGGATCCAAGAGGTCTCAGTTCAATTCCCGGTCAGGGCACATGCCCAGGTTTCCGACTCAATCCCCAGTTCGGGGTGTGCAGGAGGCAGCCGATCAATGATGTTTTTCTCTCATCGATGTTTCTTTTTCTATCTCTCTATCCCTCTCCTTTCCTCTCTTTCTACGGGGAAAAAATAAAAGAGCGCCAATGAAAAAAATATAACAAGTTTGATGCAAACAGAAACTTAAAAAAGCAATTGTGCATTTCTGCTTCCTCTTTTCGATCCCTGCCTCCGCTATGAGAATGTGCCGGGACTAGGTTGTTGGAGGAAAGGGAGAGAAGCATGGAAGGAAGCCTAATTATGTTAGCCAAGGCCATCCTGGACTGGCCATCCCCAAGACGAAGTCCGGAGTCAGTGTGGGTGGGCCCTACTGCAGGGCACAGATGCCAGGAAGCATGAAAAATTAGGGCCTGTAATGTAATCAATCTACCAAAGTCTCCAAATAAAAAAGAAGGAAACTGAACTTTAATGCTTTACAGTGTGACTCGTGGATTTAACATAAAAACGTAACCAATTCACTTTAATGCCTAAAGAATTCAACATCCACCTCTTTAAGGTCTTAGCCCCTAAACAAAACTGTTTATCTGGCATGAACTGATGCTGTTTCCATACCCACTCCATGAATGTCAGGGCAAGCATATTCACTGCTCTACAATCCTATCAGGCATTTCTTCTTTCTCAAATGGTCCCCACGTATTGGGATTCCCACCCTTCTGATTCTTATTAAATAAAATAACAAACCAGCATGTCTCTAATAGAGAGTATTTGAGAATCAGAGTGGGATGGAGACAAACTTTGCACCTGCAAATATCCAAAATCACTTACCAAATATTTCTAAACTACGACTGTTTGTAAAAAAGAAAACATGATCAACACTTAAGAAGACCTGACCAACTTAAAAAAATCACTCTACTGAAAAAAGAAGTTCCAAGACCAGAAATTTAAAAATTTAGTCAAGATATAAACTATTCTCAGAATTTTAAACATTGAAAAAAGAACATTCAATCCCATTAAAATAAAAATTTTCCTTTCCTGTGAATATGTGAATTAGAGAAGATTTTTCATGTTCTATATCATTAAATAAATGTGACTGTCTTAGGGGTTTCCCATGTTAGACATGGCTCTTATCTTTCCCTGCTATCAGTATACACAGATGCCCTTATTTGTCAGTCGGCAGCAACTTTACGCTGAAGGTCTCAGTGTCCTTCAATCAAAACATTAATGTGAACTATCTGTTTTCCTGAGTCATCTTTGATTAGGAATTAATTTGAATTTTCTATGACCTCCATCAAGAGGATATTTCTGTCTTTCAATTATGTTATTGTTCTGAAGTGAAATGCTCTGGACTTAAAGACACAATATTTTAATTCGCAATCCTACACCTTGGTACATAAGCATGTAGAACTTAATTCTCAGAAATTGTGTGATACCTACATAAAGAAAACTGTGAACTGGGGACTAACAAAGGTGGCAAAATAAGTTAATTAGAAAATTAAAGAAAAACATTGTGCTTCTTCCCTCCCCCTCTCATCATTAAATTAACATTGCTGTTGTCCCCCAGGTATTCTGTATTCTGGGTAGTTCAGTGTTTGTGGTAAGGTTGCTGTCAGATTTTGCAGTTGAGTTTACATAAATTAGGTAGTAAGCAACATAAAGTTCTTCAAAAAACAGGGCATGATCTCTGCACTCTTGGGAGAATATAGGCTGAACCTTATAATCGCTTGCTAATTACTCCAAGTAAAATAATTTGTTTTATCTGTCTGCCATTTGGTTTCTTGCAAGGTGCGAAAAAAAACTATTATGGGATTTTGTTCAAACTAATTACTACTATTTTATCCTGAAGACTGTTCGAGCATAATCCTCTTTCCTTGGCGTGCTTTCTCCTTGAATTTAAAGTCTTATGGTAAGCCAAGAAGGAGTTTCAACATCCTAGACTGTAAGAAATACTCCTGATGTTTAGCCTCCCACTATAATAAGGTGCAATGATACCTCGGGACTCTAAGTCAATAGCTGCTAACAAGTGTTGCATATGGCTTTTCTTAATAGCTGGTAGGTCAATATCAACAGGAATCTTTCTAGAAGTTATAATGACAGAGAATTTATAGATGTCATAGTTACACAAGTGCCTTACAATTAACAGAGTTCTCATATGCAGCACATAATTTCATAGAATCTTCCCAATCATCACGTATGATAGATTAGACTATTGTTCAGAAAGTATTCACTCCCTACCCCACCCTACATCATAGAAGGAGCACTTTTTCATGTCACTGATATTGAGCCTGTGACTTGGTTTGGTCAGTGACAACTGGGCTTTTGCCATCACAGTGAAAAGAACATGTCCTAGGAAGCTGGTCTCAGAAGAATAAGAGACACGGGGAACAGAGCTGAATCCAACATGGAACCTGGAGGCAAGCCCATTTGAGCCCAGCCAAGATCAGCTTCACCCCAGCTGACCTGCTGACATGCAAGCCAGAATAAATGTGTTTCGTTGTTAGCCTTGGAAACACTGTGGTTGTTTGTTACACAACAAAAACTGACTGATACACCTAATGTCATTATTCTTATTTTGCAAAGAATATGAAAATATGACTCAGAGAAGTAAAGAAATGTGCTCAGAGTCTCCCAAATTAAATAACAGAGCTATAATGACCAAACTGAAAAGTAAGAGAAATAGAAAAAAAGGTCAGTGACATTTATGAGGCTGTGTGTGGTATGTATTTGATGCCAATAAGAGATAAATCTACATGTTGCTGGATGAAAAATAACATATATAAAGCCTGTTTTCCCTTTATCTTATTTATTTAGGATGAGTTCTAAACACTGATGGCTTTGAGAATGGATATTGACAGTCTCACAATATTAATGATATATATTGGCTAATAGAACTCTGGCAGTATTCTCCCATTTGAATGGCTGGTGTCATGTCCTTGATTGAAATGACTGCTCTGTTGAGTTGAATGAATGGCGCTGCTAAAAAGTACACTGTCAAATATTGATAGCTAATTAGATGGATTTTATCATAATAGTCAACTACACTCATACACACACACACACACACACACTCTCTCTCTTTCTCTCTCTCTCTCTCTCTCTCTCTCTCTCAAGAAGAGCTATTAAAGATCTTGACAAGAAAAAAAACTAAGCCCCAGAGCTTCAATGTTTATTCCAGGCTCATTTCTAAGTTTAGCACTCAAAGTAAGAAGATTCATTTTTACAAAACTAGTAAATGATAAACCCAAGGGATTATGTGCATATTTTAAGAAAAATCAGTACTAAGGTTAAGCCTATTACAGAATTCCTAGTAATCTTGACCAACCAGCTTTCTAGAAGCTGTGGATTCTCCTAGTTGGTCAGGCTGCTAAAAATTTTCAGGAACAACCTGAGAAAGTTTTTCTGATAAAGCAGTTGTCCAAAGACAAACAAAAAAAATTAAGCTAAATAAAAGTTGTGGATGATCTTTAAGCCTTGACAGTCACGGATGTCCATATTGGAAGAAGATTGAGAAACCAATGCAAAGATAAGAGTGAAATTGAGCACAAATTGTGAGTAAGTTGAATTAGCCTGAATATGAAAGGGAGAAAAAGGAAAACTAAAGAACTTCAGTGATTTCCAGAAGAAATTACCATGGTGCATTAAGTGGAAGACCAGCCCAGAACTACAGTTAACAAGTACCAGGGATAGTAATGAGGATGGGCCAAGAGCAGGGATACCATCATTATGGGGTGGGAAAGGGGCACTGCTGGATATCAAGACTACTTAATAATTTTCTGTTCCCATAAAATTTAATTCAAGTTAGCATAAATAATAATAGTATAGATAGCTATTACCCTGCTCATTACACTAGACTGAGAGAAATTAAAAGCAGCAATGCCAAAAAAAGTATATTGACTCATGAAGACATTGAGATGGCTCAGGTTGACACTGCTGCTTCCTCACAGATCCATGAATTATTCTTGGCACATACTCACAGATTACTTACATAATTTATAAGATTTGGGTGCAACTTCAACTTTTAGTCCCTCCAGGTACCCACACAAACTGTCTGCAGCAACCTGCAAGGCTTAGGCCCTAGCTCCTTGCCCTTTATTTCTCTTTTCCGTTAAAACACTCCTAAGGTGCATCCCTTCTACAGAAACCAGTTTGAAGTCCCACTTGGAAAGGATCTAGTACTAAATAATAATGTCCCCCTAGCTACTTTTCCCAAAGGGTTGGTAGTTTGACAACAATGAAGCTGAGCGTCGGTTCTGAGCGGCCACTCAGGTGAGCCTAGTGGGTCAGACTCTTCCCTCATGCTACCATCCACTCTTCAGAACCTCTGCTGCTCCCTCACTGCCTCAAGACTCTTCCCTAGCTCCCTATTCAAAATCTATATATCAGCCCTGGCCATTGTGGCTCCGGTGGTTGGAGCATCATCTCATACACCAAAAGGTGACTGGTTCGATTCCCGGTCAGGGCACATACCCAAGTTGTGGGTTCGATCCCCAGTTAAGGCACATACAGGAGGCAACTGATTGTTTTTCTCTCACATCAATGTTTCTCTCTCTCTCTTCCTCTCTAAAAACAATAAAAATTAAAAATTAAAAAATATTAGTAGGCTCCATGAAAACTGCATTATAGTCAAGGAAGAGCAAAATATCATCCTTGCCCTCAAAAAGCTTACAGCCTAATAGGGAGACTGTAATGATACCTTATTATGTCATTCCCTGTTTAAAATGCTTTACTTATGTATATTAACTCATGTCATCCTCATAAAGAAAAAACTTAATATACATAATATATTTATGTATATTAACTTATGTCATCCTCATAAAGAAAAAACGCCATGAAATGGGAACTATTATTATTGCCATTTGATCACTGAGGAAAGTGAAATCCATAGAGAAGTTGCAGAAGTTCATACAACAAGTTAGTCATCCAGCTCATGCTCTTAACCTCTATGCTAGAGTACTCCCGGTAATGTCATAAATAGCTACAAAACTAAATGTAATGCCAAGAATAAAGGCATTCTTTCCAACTGAGAGACTGCAGAAAGTATCACACAAACACTAGCATCTGAGATGACTAAAAAGAAAGAGAAATGTAAGTCAGTCTACTTGGTCACTATTAACTAACTAATGTCAAAAAGAGGCATGACTAAAATGAGAGTTGAAAATTTTTTCAAGTTCAAATATCACCCCAATCTGTACCTTCAAGGTAACAAATATGGAATAATATATTAGTAGAAAGTTCTTGGATTATTGAAAAATACATTGGCTAAGTTTTCAAAAATTGGAGGACTTCAGTCTTTCAGAGCATAGTAACCACATATGTTCATCTACCTCAGCACACTGATCCCAATAATGATTAAATTTATAAAATATCCTGCATAATGAGTTAGACCAGAAGTCAGCCCATGAGCCAAATCCAGGTGGCAGCCTATTTTTCTAAATAAACTCATTGGAACACAGCCATCTGCATTCATTTATGAATTGTCTATCTTAACACTACAATGGCAGAGTAGAGTAGCTGCTGGCAGAAACCTCAGGGCCTGCACAGCTAAATTATTTACCATGTGTCCCTTCACAGGAAGTCTTCTGACCCCTGGATTACAAGACGACTTTAGAATGGTATCAATTTCATGAGCATTTTGTCCCATCTTTATAAAAAAATATCCCCATGACTTTATTCGAAGGCTTCTATAACATTCAAAACAATGCCTAGAACATGAATATAATCTTTTCTCAAATAAAGCAAAACCCAACCAACCCAGATTCATAGCCTCGTGTTCTTTCATAAACTTCCTTTGTTTTCTTCAAAACTGTTCCAAGTTACTGATGCCAAAAGGATTATTTATCATCTTCAAGAAGTAAGTATTATACATGAGTAGAAGGTACCCTTCTGGAAGTTCTAAAATTCACTTTAAGTAGGACATAGGGCCATTCTCTAGAACTTTATACTCTGGCATGGACAGTATGGATGCAAACAGCTGGCATGACGGTATGAACAAAAAACATCCCAGTTTACCCAGTTAGTTGCTTTCACAATCTTATCATCACTGCCCCTTCTGGAAACATGTGCTCCAGGTGAGATGATGTAATAAGCATATTCACAGTAATGTACTTAAAACAAAGCTTGAAAGGCAGGTTCCTTCTTCTAGCTTTCCAAAGTAGGCAGCGAGGCTCTCTCCTCTGCACACCAAATGCTGTGGACTCAATAACTGTGTGCTCTCCCCACCCCCCAAAATTCATATGTTGAAGCTTTAACCCCCAATGTGGCTGTATTTAGAGATAAGGCCTGTGAGGAAATAATTAAGGTTAAATGAGGTCATGAGGGTGGGGCCTTAATCTGATAGTACTGCTGTAGTTTATAAGAGGAAGAGAGACCAGAGTGAACTGTCCTTGCCTGCCCCTATGTGAGCACACAAAAACGTCACATGAGAACACAACTTGAAGGCCACTATCTGTAGGCCAGAAAGAGAGCCCTCACCGGCACCTTGATCATGGACTTCCAGCCTCCAGAACAAGGAGAAAAATAAGTTTCTGTTGTTTAAGCCACATAGTGTGTGATATTTTTATGGTAGCCTGAGCAGATGGATAAACAAAACCTAAATATCACGTAGAGATTGCCTTTCAAAAATGGCACTTTAGGCGTCACTTCCTTTTCGAGAACATACACTTTGCTGATGTGATTGTCTATTCTTATGTGACTACAATGCCATTTGAATTATAGCCCTTAGCCAGCATCCACATTTTTCCACAATTTCAGCACTTGTCTAACTTTAACTATTTCCAGTCACTAACAGAAGCTACACACTTTGCTCGCTGTGCCTGAGTACACCTTGCTCATAGCCACAACTCTGTTTGCCCGGAATTGTCGGGAATGGCCTTATCTTCTTCTGTCCACCTTAAAAATCTTTCTCCTTCCGTATAAATTTAGTCAACTATGGCAGCCTACACTGACTTCTTCCCCTGAATCAACCTACTGCTTATATCATTCGTCTTGTACTAAATATATACGTATTGAAACAAATCAAGTATGTCTTCAAATATTTTTCAACCCACCAGCATTAGTTAATTAAAACACAAAAATAGAAAAATAAAGGGTTTTTTGTTATAAGAACAACAAAAAATACCTAATTTACTTAGAAATATCTCCATCCAGAATATATAGGATCTATAGAATAAATTAGTAACAGAAACACTCCATGAGGGTAACGTATTTTATAGGAAAAGTGACTAAATATTCTATATATGAATATTATAATACAGTAGTCCCCTTTTATCCACGGGGGATGCATTCCAAGACCCTTAGTGGGTGCCTGAAACCACAGATCGTACCAAACCCTATATATACTATGTTTTTTCCTATACAGGTGAATCTATGATAAAGTTTACTTTATAAACTAGGCACAGTAAGAGATTAACAATAACTAATAATAAAATAGAAAAACTATAATAATATACTGTAATACAAATTATATAAATCTGATCTCCCTCTCCCTCCCTCACAATATCTTATTGTAATGTACTCACCCTTCTTGTCATGATGTGCGATGATACAATGCCAGACCTATTCCTGAATCTGTGTAACTGTCCCTTACTTGCAGTAAATGGCCTGGTGTCACTCTTTTCAGGAGGTCTCTTTCAAAGTTGTCGCGTAGGCCCCATGTTTTCTGGAGCAATACTTCTGTCAATAGAAACACATTTTCTGTTCATGTTTTCCACCCACAAATTCAATGCCTTTTCCATCTTAACTAAGCACTTACCCTGCACTGTGGCTGTAACTTTTGCAGTGTGAAGTATGATAGCAAGACTAGCCTGAATTTCTTTTTCTTTCTTTACAATTTCCTGGAGAGAAGACACATTCTTACTATACATCTTAGCAACCCAAGCATATGATTTTCTTTCTTATTAAGTCAAGAACTTGCACCTTTTCACTTAAAAAAGACACTTTACGGCTTCTCTTTGGCACATCCGAATCACCAGCATCACTATTCTTGCGCTTTGGGGCCATGAGTAAGTAAAATAAGGGTGGCTTGAACACAAGCCATGTGAGACCATGACAGTCCATCTGATCACTGAGACGGCTACTAAGTGGCTAGTGGGCTGGAAGCGTCTACAGCACTGAGACATGGGACCAACTGATCATTCACCTGCCAGGCAGGATTACATGGGACTCAAGAGATTTCGTCACAATACTCAGAATGGCACCAATTTAAAACTTAGGAGTTTTTTATTTCTGGAATTTTTCATGTAATATTTTCAGATCATGGTTAGCCGAGGGTAACTGAAACTGTGGAAATAAAACCAAAGATAAGGGGGGACTACTGCATAATGAATGTATATTTCATCTATATGCCAACTATTTCTAAATTAACTTATAGTAACAGAACAATATCAGAATCCCAATATGGTTATTTAAATCTTTACAAATATTAGTCCAAAATTTAGCAGGAAAGAAGAGGTTAAAATAGCTAACAAAATCTGGGGGAAAGAAAAAGTTATAGGGGAAATGCCTATATTAAACAGTCATACAAGCTATAATAATTAATGCAGCATTGTATTAGCACAAGAATAATAGACAATCATATATAACTGGAATAGCTTATAAACAGATACTAGTCTATAAAAGACTTTAATATTTGTTTAGAGAAACATTGTAAGTCAATGGAAAAGATGGACAAAATTGAATGTAATTCAAAGAACACTGACTACTGGGAAATAATCAATATACCCATAAAGTTAAATTAGATATGAATTATACAGTGAGCTACAAAAACCAAAACCTTAAAAAATAGATGAAAATAAATAAATATATACACTCTGTGTGAAAATGTCATTTCTAAGCCTAAAAGCAGTAAAATAAATAGAATAGATTTCATTGCACAACAAAGAAAAGTTGCTGTGTTTAAAATATTAGAACTAAAATGTAAAGTCAAAAGTTAAAAGCAAATCAGGGAAAAACATTTGAAGCGACTATGGCAAAGGATTTCTAGTCTATAAGCAGCATGTGGTGTGAAAAGTCACACCAATATTAACAGGACTTCATTTCTGCATGATTTTCTTTCCCTCTTCTAAATTTATGTATATTGGAAATTTTCAGCAGTAAACAAATTTACCTATATAATTAGAAAAACCTTATTAGGAGAAAAGAGAAGGAAAATATAAATGAGAGGAAGAAATGGCCAAGAAGGTTCTGGTTAGCAGAGAAAGGTTGCTTTTGGTTAAAAATTCACTACTGATTTTTGAAATAGAAGAGTACTGATATAAGAATTAGTGTATAAATGACGGCAAAGGGCTATCTCCTGGAATGTGGGTTACTTAGTGTCTGGTTCTGGAAGGGGCTTTGGTCAAAAGGACAGAGCCAAAGGCAAAGAACTTGGGAATATACTAAAAGCACAGGCAATTTTATAAAGTATAATATACTGCTCAATGAATGATACACTCTTAGACAGAATAAAATGCTACAATCCAACTGAAAGCTCTCTGCTTCCATCTCATGGTTCATGAATAGTCACGGAAGTCTACAATGGAATCACTGCATCAGCACTCACTTTTAGATAACAGACTGAAAATGTTAATACATATAAAACCAGGGGAGCATAAGAGGGGGAAAATCATGTTTTCAATATGGAGCGTGAATCAGTAGACAATCAGAAATTAGAATCAAGAACTTATTGTTTGTACCCTGTTTAAAATAATCGGTGTCCAAAATTAGAGAGCCATTGGATTTGAGGTCTGAATAGAGTAACATTTAATTAATCACTCTAATAGTTATTTATAAATAGACTACCACGTGCCTCTCTCATAGGGAGGAGTTAATACAAGGAACAAAATAAGTATTTCCACATCTTGAAGAGCTTTCAGCCCACTGATGGTTACAGAGAAGTAAACAGGCAATAATGACGTAGTGTGATAAGTGCTGGATGGAGACATGTAGAGAGCTTTGACGGTATTTAAGGAACATTCATCTCCAACATGAGAGATCAGACAAAATCTGTACTTCCAATGATGGAAACACCCAGCCCCAAAAGACTCAGGAGGATAATGGAAATTTTTCCTTTTTTTCTGGATTTTGTCTGAGAATTCAGAGCAAGGAGAAAAGGTAAGTACCCATCTCTTAGCACTACTACTGATGAAATCTGCACTAGTTAGGGAGTTCAGTGAGCTAAGATCCAAAGTTCCTTCTAACTCTAGTCTATGATTTTATGCACAATGCTAAAGGAGTCATTTTGAAATACAATAGGAGAAAAAAGAAGTCTGTGCAATAGGCAAAAAGAAAAAATGTTATTTCATCATATTAAAATGAGTGACTAAATTACAGAAATGAGCGAAGGGGGATAACGATTATTTCATTACTAGCGTACGGGGAGTAGAAGGCATCATACCACTGATGTACTGTAATGGTCTCACACTTAAAGAGCTTCTCAGAAAAGCCAGCAACCTTGTCTCAGGGTCATTCTCCGTATCCCTAATGGGCCATAGGACATGCAACATTAATTATAGTCATTAAGAGAGAAGGCTCAAAAATGCCTTCCATTTAGGATCTCTCCCAGTGAAAGCTAAAGAAAAAGATCTTCTGACAGACGTTTACATTCCTCTGCTCTTGATTTAGCTCTTGTCTTAATAAAAAGCACAGGGCTACAGCAAGCCACCCTTCTGAACAGTTACTTAGAGGACAGTATCGATACCTATTCCAACCTGCCTAAGCCTACCTTTCTTCTAGGTGGCGGATTCGTAATTCCCACGTGTAAAATAGGATAAAGGCTATTATTCTGGAGTTTCTCCAAATTGTGAGAAAATATAGGCCAGTCCTTGAAGTTTTAGAATATCAACGAATTTCATTACTTGAGGTAATGATGTGGCCCAGTAGGTAGGTAATTTCCATGTTATCTTTGGAATGCCGTTTATATAAAAGCAAGAGAAACAAGTTCAACTATTTCTTCCTACCACCTGTGTTTTTGCCTAGTTTAATTAATACCTGCTGTTTCCAGCTGAGGTGTTTCAAAGCATAATACGGTCATCAGTACTCTCCTTAGACCAGGTAACCAGAACCCCTGTCCTGGGTTCTCATAGAGGGGCCAGCTCTGGCCTTCTTCTGGCCATGACCCTCTGCGCAGGACGAGGAATTTGAAGGTCCCAGGGGACAGGTCCACTTGGAACACATCCTCTCCCCACACCTGGGATACTGAAGACCGAGAATTCCCAAAATCTACAATAGGTCACTTCCATGAGTCTAGTCCCCCCAAAGCTGGCAGCGCTACAGCAGGCACACCCCTAAGCCTAAGGGCAGCTGCTACTAAGATGTGGAAAGAGTCCGAGATGGGATATCCACACGCCTGTGCGCAGTCCCTCTTCTCAACAAACACAGCCGGGGGTGGGAATTAAAGGCAAGCTCATGGCCAAAGGCCCCGAGTTTCACTCTTTCCCTGTGTGAAGCACACTCTCACAGAAATCCTGGAGAAGCTCAGCACACCACCCACCTTAACAACTGGTTCAAGTTGGTGAAGTCCAAAAGTTAAATCACATGCATATAGGATAAAGGGAAATTTGTGGAGACCATTAGGCTTCACCCCTTGTCTCTCCTCCCTCCTTTCCTGCCCCGGTAGAAAGCTGCTGAATATTGTGCCTCCAACTTCATGAGACCAAAAAGAGGGATCCCTGGTCCTTCTTTCCCTCAAGCCACAGTAGCTTAAGTCTCCAACCTGAAAGGAAAATACAAGGAACTCCAAAATCGAAATTCATCATCTTCTTTTCAATCACTTCTTTCCATCTCCCCTTCTTAGACAAAAAGACAACCAGACTCTTTGGGTACTTTTGTGCTTAACACAGAGGAATGACTGCAGACTGGGGATATGAAGGCTGCTGGATTCCAATTAACTTCACTACTTAACTTTGATTGCTGTGTTACTCTGGATGAACTCGCTGTTTGTTAGTAAATGGGGGTGAGGATCTCAAAGATTAATGATGGCACTGATTGTAGTTACACAATAGGACCCAGATGTTTCCATACTTATTGCTTCCTCTCCTTGACCCTCTTTCCTGCAATTACCAGATAGAAAATGCAAATATGGCATTTAGGAAACCTGACACAAACCCAAACTACTGAAACAGTTAGGATCTAAACTTTGTCTTATACTCAGATTTCATAAGTTAAATAACACCATAACAGAGATACTAAATGGGGGGGGGTGCATTCTTGAAAATGGCAATAGAGAAAGAGTTGAAGATACATTGAGCATGTGTAGTTATTTTACATCAAAGCCAAATCTTGATGAAAAAGACATACTCTTCTATACAGCAAGTTCATGTATCACAAAATCCTAGAAAATAATCCTTACTGAGAGCTCTGCAAAGACAGTGTGCCTGTAGGATAATTTTAGTATATGAATCCAGGAGAACAAGCCAAAACAGAACCACAAAGCACATTTTAAGCCAAGCTCTTCCAGTTACCTACTGCTGTATAACAAGCCACTTCAAAATGCAGTGGTTTAAAACAACAGTTCATTAGTATCTCTCCAGTTTCTTTAGGTTGACTGCGCATACTCTGTGGTTCTTTTTTTAAGTCTATGCTTTTGTAGTCAGATGTTGGAGGGCCGGGGCTGCAGTCCATCTGACAGCTCAATGACTTGGGCTGGATGTTCAAGATGGCTCACTCTTGTGGCTGACAACTGATGCTGAGAACACAGCTGGAAATGTCAATGGGAGCACCTACAGTTGGCCTCTTCACATGGCTTAAACTTTTCATGGGATGGCAGCTGGGTTTTAAGAGGGAGTGTCCCAAGAGTGAATAGTCCAAGACACAGAAAACACAGCTAGTCTCCTAACTCCTGGGTCCAGAAACTTCAACAGCATTACTTGAGTCATTTTTTAAAGTCAAAACAGTCATAGAACCCCATCCATATTCCATGGAACTTAACTAGACCCCATTTCTCAATAGGAAGAGTTCAAAGAATATGTGGCCATCCTTAATGTGCCACGCAGGGCAATAGCTTTAACTGAAGGCACTGAATGGAAAGCAAAAAGATACTCTCAAACAGGAGATGGATAAGACAGGGTTGCATTTGAGAACACTGACACTGATGACAGAGTGAAGATGGACTGATGATAAAGGTAATGAGAGTGGAACGTGGAGGCTCATTTAGAAGAAATGGGTTCACATGAGAAACTGTGAGGGTTTGGAATCTTGGTTCCCTCCAAAAGACTGAAGAAGAAGAAACAGAATCAAGAACATTTTAGGAGGCATAAGTGACAGGATTTGGTGGCTAGTTTGATATAAGGACAAAGGAAGGAAAGAGAAGAGACAAAAAAATCACTCCCAGACATCTAGGTTAATATCTAAGTAAATGGTAATCTCATTATATGAAAAAGAAAAGATCAGAAAAAGAAAGTAGGATGGTGAGGGGCACAAAGAAGATGAATTATAAATGCAATTTTATTTTTTTTAATTATAAATAAATTTATTCTAACAGGTTAAAAAGTAAGTTTGTTTTTAAGGAAATAAAATGCTATCTTCCTGATCCTTTCTGTATTCAAAAAAGTACGTGTACATTGTGAAAGAAAAATATTTTCCTTCCTCTTTTTAATTTGATCTATAGAGTATTCCTTGGCAAACTTATCAAAATTCAATCACTTGGCAAATTAAATACATCTGCCTATTAGAAGAAATGGGAGATTTTATGAACTGTAAATTTGTCAGTTAAAATTCAAAACATTCATTTTCTACAAAGCAGTTTTCTACTACCTTCCATTCTTCAGAGCCATCTTTCAGGATATAATTTGATCACCTACAAGTGATTGGTTTTAGCCATTTCAAGTGAGTCTCCACTTGAATTCCCTGGTAGCACTGAACTGAGATCAATAATCTCCATAAACATCTACTCAGAGGACCAAGTAATCTCCACTCTGCAAATGAAATGGAATGCTAGCTATAGTTTCTTCCTCACCAAGCATAAAAACAGCAATGGAGCCCCTACTACTAAGCATTACTACTGCCCAAGATTGGCTAATAGCAGACCGGAACAAAGTATAGGCCTCCCAGAAATTCCATGCTATTGAGGAAGCTCTAAATGACCCAATGTGTCACAGAATATATATGTTGACTCTTGGATTATGTCCACACCATACAATGGAAAATGGTTTGAAAAAATATGTTCATAGCATCTTAATTTTATTTTTAAATTAATTTCATTACTACACAGTATTATCAGACCTCATAAGTCTGGAGGATCCCATTAACATGAGAGAAGTGAATTTCTCCAAATCTCACCATCCCTCTAGGATTTCTAGAATTATACAAGTATCCTCTACTCATGCCACTGAACCATTTATTTCTAGGGCTCACCAAGGAGTGTCTCACATCCACTCATGAACAAGTTCTATCAGCTCACACTTGACACTGTTTCTTAAATGTCTTGAACCTTTCCCCTTCAGTGGTGACTGTTGAGGTCCCCACTTCTGACAAAGCTATGCAAAGCTACCTGGCCTCCTCTTTCACCCTGGTCACACCACTTCCCACTGGATGCATTCCACTTCCAATACTTGTGGCTTTTATGATCTGGAGCGCTGAATGAATGACTTCCAAAGATCATCTCATTCCCTCTTGTAAATGGTTTCCCTCAGACCCATCCACCTAGTTGTCAGATATACTCAAATGGGTCTCTGAGCCTGGCTTCTATTCTAGGCAAAGATGTCCACAACCATTACTAATACATCTCACAAAACAAGCTCATTGAACCTTTGAGCCTAAGTGTAAACTTTCCAAATGAAACTCTGTTTCTTTAATAATATTCATTCTCCCTTGTTTCAAAACTCATATTCTGAGGCTGGCCAGGCATGGCTCAGCAGTTGAGCATCGACCCAGGATCCAGGAGACCTCAGTTCAATTCCTGGTCAGGGCACATGCCCGGGTTTCGGGCTCGATCCCCAGCAGGGGGTATGCAGGAGGCAGCCGATCAATGACTCTCTAATCACTGATGTTTCTATCTCTCTCTCCCCTCCCTTCCTCTCTCTGAAATCAATAAAGATATATTTAAAAGTAGAAAAAAACTTAAAAAAACAACTCATATTCTGAGAGTGACATCAGTGAGATGGCAGACTAGGAAACTCCAGGCCTCCTATCCTTCCATACAAACATTTTTTAAATAACTATAAATTGACTAAAATAACTTTATAAAAGCTCTCAAAACTAGTCAAAGATCTACAGGAAACCAAGCAAATACCCAATCAAGAAAAAGGCACATTTGAAATAGTTAAAATGTTTCCCGGCCAGTGTGACTCAGTAATTGAGACTTGACCTATGAACCAGGAGGTCCCAGTTTGATTCCCGGTCATGGCACATGCCTGGGTTTGCAGCTCGATTCCCAGCAGGGGTCATGCAGGAGGCAGCTGATCAAAGACTCTCTCATCATTGGTGTTTCTGTCTCTCTCTCCCTCTTCTTTCCTGTCTCTGAAATCAATAAAACATTTTTTTTTTAAATAGTTAAAATTTTGTGATGTTTTTACTTGCCTTTGTCCCTCCCTTCCTTCCCAGTGAGGAATAATAAGGAAAAAGAGGCCCAATTCCTGGTTCCCTCCCTAGGGACAAAAAAAAAAAAAAATAGAACCATTAGCAAGGTTCTAACCTGTGTATGTGCTATCTAGCCCTTTGCAGAAAAGGTCTGTCAACCCCTAAGCTAGAGAAGAACATGAACAGAGTCAAAAAGACTAATTAGGATGCTGCAAAGTAAGCATGGCTTGAGGACATGTCTAGACTGCACGGTTGTCAACAAGAATAAAAAAGAAATTAATACAAGAGATAGCAAGCGCACAAAATATAGTGAAATTAAGTCCTAGAGGCAGTAATGAGGAGCAAAGGTAAAGCACTGCCAAACTGATGAATGGTAAAATTATTGGCCTACGCAGAATTTAGGAGAAAGCTTATGCTGGTGAGAGCTCTGGACATGATTGAGTTCGAGGTGGTAGCAAGAAATGCAAGTAGAAATGAGACCGGAGGACAAGCTTTCAAGTCGAGGTTAGAAAGTCATCAACATGCTGTAATATTTTAAACAAAAATAAAATTTAAAAAAAAAAAAAAGAAGAAAGTCATCAACATGGAAGTGACTGGTGAAAGTTAAGGGAGATGATGAGCTCTCCAGGAGCAAAAGCAGAAAGAGAAGAGCAAGAGGCCAGGCCTGTGAAGACAACAAAGATCTACACTGAAAGAACCAATGTGGTACTTGCAGTCACTCGCCAACTCCCCGTGTCGCCAAATGCGAAAACTCGCCCCCTGTAAATTTCCGAACGTGGTAAACACGGTCTCACCGTCCACGCTCTTCTTGAAAACTTCTGCGGACCTAGGGGGGCAGGGGCTGCGTCCCACCGCCGGCTCCCGCGCTCCAAAGCCTTTCCAGCTACTGGGCAGGACGGCAAAGTGATGAGAACCCCTGCGCGCCCGCGCTCGCGCACACACACGCATGCACACGCACACACGCATGCGCACAGATGCACGCACACACGCGCACATGCAGGCACGCATGCGCCCGCGCGCAGGCACACACACACACACACGCAGGCACACACGCACACGCAACACCTGAGCAAAAAAGGAAACAAAGAGAAGGAACTCACGGACACAGAGAAGTGTGGTGACTGGAGGGGGGAGGGGGAAGGGGGAGATGAAAGGGTATATTTAGGGATAAAGAATGATGGGGAAAAAATAAAAAAATTAAAAATGGTAATGGAAAAAACTCATGAAAAAAGCCCTGGAAACGAAGGTCCCAGGATGCGCCATGACTGCCCCCCCCCCTCCCACACAGGCGTGCATCCCCTAAACTCTAAGGGACCCCATGAGGCCTGCAACCAGGGAGCAATAGGCAGCAGCAGTTTGTCCCAGGCAACGCCCCCGAACCTATCACTTTGTCCCAAAGGTTTTCTCTGACTTTTTTTTCTTTTTAAAAATTGATTTGAGAGAGGAAGGGAGGGAGAGAGGGAGGGGGCGAGGGAGGAAGAGAGAGAGAGAGAGAGAGAGAGAGAGAGAGAGAGAGAGAGAAGCATCGATCAGCTGCCTCCCTTACAAGCCCCGAGAACCCAAAACCCAGGCATGTGCCCCGAAAAGGAATCACACCTGTGACCCTTCAGCGCCCAAGAGGATGTCCAACCAACTGAGCCACACTGGCCAGGGCTTTTCTCTGATTTCTTGGTGAGCCAAAGCAGCCCAGTCTAGGTTCATTTCCCCACCTAGTCCCTCTCCTGTTATCCTAAGCCCTTCCTTGTCTCACCGTCCCCAGCTTTTTAAAAAATTTATCTTTATTGTTGTAAATATTATAGATGTCCCCTCCCCCCATCCCCTCCGCCAGGCATCCAACCCCGCCCCCGCCCCCAGGCTTTGCCCACACTATTGTCTGTGTCCACAGGTCATGCATTTATGCATCTAAATTCTTTGATTAATCTCTCCCCCCTCCACTCCCCCCCATCATCTTCCCTCTGAAATTCATCCGACTGTTGCATGTTTCAGTGTCTCTGGATCTGTTTTGTTGCATGTGGAATACTTTTAAATCTCATTTTATTGCTCTGTTATAGCTGTAGAGAATGCTCCCAAGCCTGGAGGGATGGAAATGATAGCTTTTAAATCTCACTCATCTATTGTCCACCATTGAACATTGCAGTCATTAAGTGTTTCCAAAGAGGTACCATGGTAACATCAATATACGTGGCCTTGACTTATGATTACCCCATTCTCTCTACAACATGCCCGTTGAGCCATTTTTTCAGTGCTGCTCTACTTGACAAAACCAGCTGTACACTGTCCTACTTATACATGGAGAAAAGTAAATTTATCAATAAAAACTGCTCTACAAATTCCCCTCTAGCCTATCAAAAAATCAGGGCCTTAAGGCATCCAAAGCCAAGCGGTGCTCTCTTTCTGCAAGTTAATGGCAGAACTGCAACACAATCAGGAAAGCATTTTTCTCTAGAAATGGCTTTTAATCACATCGTTTTATAATGCAAATAGCAAAAGCGGTTTACACTGACTCTGGGGCCCTGGAGTCCTTCTGGGCGGGTCCGCCATACTTTACACTGGCTGACCTCTAAGGACCCCCCCCCCGCCCCCCAGGTAAGGAAGGTGTGTGCTGAAGCAAAATCCGCACTGTTTAGAAAGCATGTAGGAAAAATATAATCTCTGTTTTTAGACAAATCCTCTGATCAAAAAAATCTTGGTAGACCAGTTAAGAAAAACCTCTGCTTCTGAAAAAACCAACCTCTGGGGACTTTCACAGATGATAAAGTTAGCAGTCACAGTGATTGAAAGGGGACATTATACTTTAAAATGTAATGCTGTTAGGACAGATGTGGTTAGGAGAAGAAAAAAAAGACTACAGTGCATATAACTAGAAAACGAAAATAGAAATAAAAATGCCGACCTTGCCATATTTTCCTAGGAGTTAGTATATTTATCCATTTCCAGTTAAGCAGGAAAAGAAGGTCTGAGTTGAAGATATTCCCCGGCAAGAAGTGAAAACGTGATCAAGAGTCAGATTAATTATCATAAACGGATGGGGTTTTATTCCACTCAATTATTTACTGCTCCCTGAAGGTCCCTTTCCCCCATCCAACAGGAAATTGCCTTTCTTAGAAATGAAAAACATCCATCAACCTACACAATACAAGTTTTGTTGTACACATAAAATCCATATTTTTACCCCCAGCCAATGTCTCATGGGGTCACATCACCCTGCTTAAATAGTAGTGGAGTTCTAGATTTAAAAGGTCCTGGAGGAGAACTTGTATAGTAAAAAGCTTCTTGCCCTTTGTGAAAACTTCACAGGCTATATTAACAAATGAGAGTTACTTATGGAATCCGGGTACAAGTACTGACAAGGGCAAGCTCGGTCTAAAGTGGCCCACAGTTCCCCCTGGGGCTTCCCCTAGTGCCATCCTGCTACGTTCCCTCGTGGGCCAAACCAGAAAGGGCCTTTCCCGCCCGAAGCAAGGTGTGGCTGCCAGGGGGTGGAAGCGTGGACAGCAGATAACTCCTGGCCCATTGTGCTCGGGCCTCAGACTTTGGACTTGGACTCCTCTGGGCCCGCCGGTGGAAAATGAACCTCCTGAACCCCGAGCCTCCAAGCACCCCTTGGTCTTTCCGTAAGGGGAATGTCCCCGGTTCCGCAAGAGTCCTGTAGAAACAGCTCAGCTTTCAAAATTGCATCTCCTTCCTTGTAGTCACCTCTGCACCTCGAGCAGCTCCCTCACATTCAGTGAAAACTCCTTTCACAGCCGAGCCTCGCTGGCCTGCTAGGCAACTCCAACATCCTAGGGGCTACCTCATGCCATTTACACCAAAGAGCCGCTCATTCTTCACCCCCAATCTACATCAGCTACTGTCTCCCAACACCATACCCTGCACCTTCATTTCTCCAGGAAATCTTCCACTTGAAATACACTTTGGGGGAGGAAGAATAGTTTTCCAAACTCTACCCTTCTAGGTTCTTGGCAGAGACGCCCCCTGGAATAAAAGACAGGTTAACCAGCTGAAGTTTAGTAACATGGGTACCTCCTATATGCAGGGGACAGGGACAGGCCCAGGAAAACTAACTCCCGGAAAAGGCCCCTGCCAGCACCTTAAATACCGTCCCCAGCTAAAGACACAAAAAGATGTTGGGGGGAGGGCAGTTATGGGAGGTCACCAGGAAAAACACAGTAAATGAGGGTAAGGTTCTTATGCAGATTTAAATCCATGCCTTCCCTAGTGATAAGAGTTTCTAGAGATTTAGTCATCTTAGTCCTGGTACGGAGAGGGCGACAAATGGAGATTTCCCTTATAAATGTAGATGTCTCTTACAGTGGAACTTCTACTGGATTTTCAGAGCTTTACCTGCAGTTTCTTAAAAATAATCAGCTCAAAATAATCCTTATGCAAAAGAGACATATTTGGGGGTGTCAAATTCTGCTCCCCTTCAACACCAAACTCCAAGTTCCCACTGGCTAAAAAAATATCTATTCTTCCACTATACTTGCTATTTAATTTAACCAGACTACCTATATTTCCAGCATTCTTCCTTTTTCCTTGAGGTCACCATACCCTTCTAGTTCCACGTATTTTCTATAAAACTTAAATTCCATGAAGAATCATCTTAATCACTTTCTTGCTAGCAGTTCCAGCTCATTTAATCTGGAATCCCTCATTGGTATTGACCCTGACTTCACTTACCCTCTTGTGAGTACTAGCAGCCACTGTAACCTCACAGAAACTTCATTTCTTTAATAGGGCATTTTCAAATGGTAATAACTGTTAATTCACAAAAGAAGGAAAAAAAGAAAGAAAATGGCCAAAACACATTTTTTTTTAAAAAAATCCCATTGGAAATCAAATAAATGCAAAATGGTTTTCCCCAAACTGTTGGAAAAGCAGTGAAAATAAGTCTATATTCTAATGTGAAGAGGATATTGGGAAATCAATACTTCAACATATCCCTGCATTCTAGCTTAGATTTTTAAATTTTTATTAATTTATCCAGAGAAAACAACACATCATGGTATGACTATCACAGTATGTACAGGACAAAGCAGGCACCTAATAAATATTTTGGAGATGTGACAAAATACTTTGCGGTTACAATGCTTATAATAGCAAAAAAATGTAAAAAAAATGGAAATGTCTCAGAATAAGGCATTACTTGAATAAACTGCTATCCTCATACAATGAAATACTGTGCGGCCATTGAAATTTTTTAATTAAAAATGTGTAACTGCCTTGGTCAGTGTGGCTCAGTTGGTTGAGTATTGTCCCGTGCAACCAAAGTTTGACAGTTTGATTCCCAGTCAGAGCACATGCTTAGGTTCCAGGTTCTGTCCCCACTTGGGGTACATGTCTGAGGCAACCGATCAATGTTTCTCTCTCACATCGATGTTTCTCTCTCTCTCCCTCTTCCTTCCCCTCTCTCTCAAATCAATAACATTTTTTTAAATGTAGAACTATATATATTATTTATCAATCAGTGGAGAACAGTTAAAACATTGTTAAAGAAGAAATCACAGGCCTAAAATGGTGTCACTTGTACTAAAATCCCAAGATATTGTTACCTCATAGAAACTTCATTTCTTTAACATGACCTTTCCACTTTCTTTCCTTTTGATTCAAACTGACCTCATCCAGCACCCTGACTCATCTGCTCCTGATAGTGGGTAAGGCATGTAATAAGAATAAAGCCACAGTTGTTTAATAATCATCCACCTTACTAACTATAGATAAGGGGTTTTCTTCCAGACCCTGGGAAACTGGAGGGTGAAGCAAGGCTGTAAAAAGATAAGATGCCTCGATGGGTCCATTACTCAGAAAAGAAATACATTTTGAGAACAGACCAAGGTCAGGTCGCGCTTTGATGTGGTTGTTGTACCCAGACCCTGACCCCTTCTGGGAGTTTGCCTCAGGAACAGTGACCATTCTTTGGTCCCAGAAATGGGCTGAGCTGTTTGTAATGTCATCAAAGATTAGCCACAGTTTGAGCTCCTGAAGGCCAGACTGCAGGCCCTCCCCTCCCCTTTCCATGTTACACTTGTAGCTCGAAGCTGCATGTAGTTATCTTCTCACTGGTATATAATCAGCCAACAGGGGAGAGGAGTCAGAGAAGAATTTCCAGGGTGATCGACTGCTCTCCCCATACTGCTGGCATTATTGGAATAAACACTCATATATGATTCAACCCTGACTCTGCTTAATTTGGCTCAAGTGGTGAGAGGCAGCCTCGGACCCCTTGTGTTGGTTTCACTTCCTTCTCCCTTGCAAGACCACGCCCTTAAGCTTAATTAAGCCCCTCAGGACAATGAGGCTCTGGTTGGCATCAAATAATCTTAGGAACAAAGAGTCGGGTCTGTTGACCACAGAGACAGAGTTTTGATCAAACTAGAGATAACATCTAGGCCTCAGTGATGTTTCAGCTCCAGGCCCAGAAAAGTGGCAAAACCAGATGAAGTGATGCCATGGCTGACATCAGTACCAGATGCAATAACCAATAACCCCCTACCCTAGTGTCGAGCAATTAGTGGAGACCACAACCCTGACTCCCTTAGTGATCGTGATTAGTGGGTTTTCCTCTATGTAAACCCATCCTCTGGAAGAAGTTGGGGAGCCAGGTCTTGGAGCATTAGCACACTTGTGACTCTGGGCATGAGCCACTTCCAAACACTCACTTCCTTTGCTGCAAGTTCCTATTGTGTCTTATTGGGCTGTGATGGGTGCAAGCAAACGGACCCCTTTCATCTAGTAACACAACCTTCTCTCCTTCTATAGCTAACCTACTGAGAGAAAGAGAAAAAAAGACAGCTGCACAGATAGGTTTCATGACAGCGTCATGGTCTTCCCATCCTTCTATATCTGCTCTTGCTTTCATTAAAAAAATTTTTTTTGTCTGGCCAGGCGTGGCTCAGCGGTTGAGCATCGACCTAGAATCCAGGAGATCACGGTTTGATTCTCGCTCAGGGCACATGCCCAGGTTGTGGGCTCGATCCCTAGTCAGGGGTGTGCAGGAGGCAGCCGACCAATGACTCTCTCATCATTGATGTTTCTATCTCCCTCTCCCTTCCTCTCTCTGAAATCAATAAAGATATATTTTTTTAATTTACTGTGGTAAAATATACATAATATAACATCATTTTAACCACTTGTGTCTTGCTTTCACTTTTACAGAAGCTTTTCTGAACATTTAGCACTCTCCTAGAAAGCCCTGCCCTTTACTTATCCCCTAGGTTTTCTCCTGGATCACAGCGAAAAGTAAGGCTCTCATGTAAGCCTACTGCAAATATTTGCAGAGCCCAGAGCAAGGATAAAAATGAAGCCTGCAGCTACAGCCTCTGCTTCCCCTTTTTTTCTACCTGACTCTTTCCAATGCTATGGAGGAGCCTCCCTAAAAAGCCTATGGACACCCCAACCTGTATGGCAAAGGTCTATCCCCATCCCCCAAACAGATGCCTCTTGGCCACCCCCCAGACCCAAAGGTACAAATACCAGTGTCATAATCCTCCATCACAAAGATGGAATTTGGGAATAAACCTGTGTAGGCCCTGAAAGTGAGCTGAGGCATTTGGGAAGAAAATTCCAAAGTCCCAGGTACCTAGAGCATTGTTTCAAAAGGGAAATCTCAAATTCTGGGTGGACATATCCCATTAGCTCCATGAACTTTTCACCTCATAAACGGGATATAGCCATAGGAAGACCAAAACAGGGCGCTTTAAGATAGGGCCCAAAGCACGGATTCCAGTTGCCTGGGTTTTCCTTACTTCTTTATACGGCACCATATACACCCTATTCAGCCAGACCAAAACATTTGCTATTTCTAAATATTTCTAAAATATGCATGCTGCTTATAGACCGAACTTGACCGTGCACGTTCCCGCTGCCTCCCTCAACGCCGCCGGGAGCGTCCACCCGCCTTCCACCAGCATGGCCACGTCTTCACAGGACCACCAGCTGCTGAGCGACTGCGGGCCGCCCTCCCTAGGCTACACCCAGGGACCTGGGAACAGCCCGGCGCCCCAGAGCAAGTACGCACAGCTGCTGGCTAAGCTCGAGGGGCTGGGGAAAGAGATCCGGCCCAGGACGCGGGCAGCAAGAGCGCGACGGAGACTGGGCGAGAGAGAGGTGGAGAGACTGGGCGAGGGCGCGATGGAGACTGGGCGAGGGCGCGATGGAGACTGGGCGAGGGCGCGATGGAGGGACTGGGCGAGGGCGCGATGGAGAGACTGGGCGAGGGCGCGAGGGAGGGACTGGGCGAGGGCGAGATGGAGACTGGGCGAGGGCGCGATGGAGACTGGGCGAGAGAGAGGTGGAGAGACTGGGCGAGGGCGCGAGGGAGGGACTGGGCGAGGGCGCGATGGAGACTGGGCGAGGGCGCGATGGAGACTGGGCGAGAGAGAGGTGGAGAGACTGGGCGAGGGCGCGAGGGAGGGACTGGGCGAGGGCGCGATGGAGACTGGGCGAGGGCGCGATGGAGACTGGGCGAGAGAGAGGTGGAGAGACTGGGCGAGGGCGCGATGGAGGGACTGGGCGAGGGCGCGATGGAGAGACTGGGCGAGGGCGCGAGGGAGGGACTGGGCGAGGGCGCGATGGAGGGACTGGGCGAGGGCGCGATGGAGACTGGGCGAGAGAGAGGTGGAGAGACTGGGCGAGGGCGCGATGGAGGGACTGGGCGAGGGCGCGAGGGAGGGACTGGGCGAGGGCGCGAGGGAGGGACTGGGCGAGGGCGCGATGGAGACTGGGCGAGGGCGCGATGGAGACTGGGCGAGAGAGAGGTGGAGAGACTGGGCGAGGGCGCGATGGAGGGACTGGGCGAGGGCGCGATGGAGAGACTGGGCGAGGGCGCGAGGGAGGGACTGGGCGAGGGCGCGATGGAGGGACTGGGCGAGGGCGCGAAGGAGGGACTGGGCGAGGGCGCGATGGAGAGACTGGGCGAGGGCGCGAGGGAGGGACTGGGCGAGGGCGCGATGGAGGGACTGGGCGAGGGCGCGAAGGAGGGACTGGGCGAGGCATCCTCCACGCTAGAGGGCTGTTTGGGGACTGCTTGGCCGAAACGGAGCGGAACTTTCGGCCAAGGCCCTACCTGCCTGGCCTGCGTGGAAGGCTTCCCACCCTCCTCCAAGAAGCTACCGTTGGCGTCCCCAGTTCAGATGAAACTTGGTTTCTAAATAGTAGCAGCTTGGTTTCCCCTCCCGTGCAGCTGAGGTGGAGAGGAGATTTTGCAGCTGATTAGGTTTACATATTAGTTAGCAACTACCCAGGGTGTTTTTTGGGTTGATTTTTTTAAAGCATTGGTTTAAATGATGCACGCGAGAGTTACCTGTCACAGCAAACTGGAGTTCGGCTCCCAGATGCCAGCGTTTCTCTTCTGGATACATTTATGTTACTCACAAGGTTCTTCGTTTCTCCTCCTGAGAGGACACAGCTCTGAGGGTTTGCTTTCCTGCAGGCCGACTGCAGCGCTGTCGTAGCCGGTCCCTGTTCGCCACACAGTATAGATTCCGCTATAATGTAACTTTTTTTTTTTTTTTTGCTTAATAATTTGCATGACTGTTAGTGCTTTGAAGTCCATCTTTAAAATGCACAAGTTATAAATACAGAGGGAAAAGCAACTTACCAAGCCTCGCCTGACAAGGACCCCTGACTTTTTCCCAGAGAATGTGTGTAGATCTCAGTTCCGCCTCTACTGTGGGTCGGTCCAAACATCTGGAAGAAAGTGACTCTGTTTGCATCTTTGTGTGTATTTATTACTTGATGTAATAAAGCTTATTTTCATTTAAAAAATAAAATAATAAAATATGCATGCTTTTACAATGGTCAAAAGGCTTTCGACCATTCCCTTCTCCCTGGCTGGAACTTCTTTCCCCATCCACTAGTGTGTCAAGCTAACTCTTCTCAGACTCAGTTTACCTACCATCTCCTTTGGGAAGACTGAGTGAGTTACACCTTCCCTATGCTCCTACAGCACCTAATCCATTTCTCTGTTACTGCATGTATCACACCGCTGTGGCATGTGTCTGACTCTAAAACCACACTATGAGCTCTTGGAGGGAATGAACTATATTCTATCCATTCTTTCATTCTTTGTTTCTAGAACCTTTTCTTACTTTACAATGGGTATTTGAAATATAAACTCAACAAAGTAGTAAACAATAAACATTGGTTGAATAATTAATGGATGATTGCTTATTGCTCATATTTCTGTAGTCTTTTATATTAAAATATGACTCTATTCTTTCTTTCTTAAAATTTACTGAGATTCTTGTATTCAGTCTCTTTTTTCCCCAATAAATCCCAATAACAAAATAGACTACTTTTTTCTCTACCCATGGGATTCATATATCAACCAGAACAAAAGTCACATCAGAGTATAATCTAGAATTTTGGGTTCCCCCAAGAGCAAACCCTAAAACAAGGATTTGGGTGCAAGTCATTTACTTTGGAAGTGGTCCCAGAAATCACTGTGATTGGAAAAGAGACAGAGAAAGGAGGAAAGCTAACAAAAGGTGTGTCAATAAGTAGTTTCTGCCGTGGGCATCTGCACCAGTAGGGCCTGCAATATTACCTCTCTGCCTTCTCAAAGGGAAACAAGAAAAGCCGTTTCGCTTTTGAGAAGTGAACTTTAAAAAAAATCTCAAAGATTCTCTCTGGTCTCATTCTTCTAACCCTCAGACGCATCTACTTCTGGAACTTCAGGTTCGTCACTGGGTGACCTGGCTTTGAAGCTCTCCGCGTTCCCCGTGTCTTGCACACGCAGGCCTCATATTAATGAAGAAAGATGGGGCAATAAGCCCTTCTAATCCGCTGTGCCAAATGAGATGTATACAGCTCAGTAATGTAAGGCACAGATTCTCCACCCTAAAGTTGAATATATGGTAAACCTTAGATATACACAAAAGTTAAGTCCTCAACTCTTAATTCTCAAAGGCCACCTTAGAACACCCCCCGCCCCCTGAAATATGCATGCACCGAAAAGCGCTGGATAAGTGCTCAGAACTCAATTTCATGCTGCAGCAAACTCAACTTTCTCAATTTCATGGACGTGTGTGAGGAGAAGTGAAATGGTAAATGTTAAAATTGCTAACGCCAAGTGTCTCAGTTAGCTTTTCCTGTCAAACAAATCACTCCCAACTCATGAAATATAACAAGAGGCATTTATTTCTTGCTCATACATCTGTGTGATCAGCTGTGAGTTCAACTAACTGGGCTCAGGCTTAATTCTAAGCTTGCAGGTTGGGTTCAAGCCTGGGTCACAGGAATAATATCGGCCTTGGGCAGAGCTGGCTGGAGCAAGCGTAGCGTCTGGCAGAGGCTTGGGGGCAAGTCCGCCTGCACCGGTACATCTCAAGGCTCCACTTACATCACAATTCCCATCCCATCGGCAAATCAAGGCACATGTCCAAGCTCAGTATCAGTGGGACAGGGCGGGGTGCAGTCTTCCCAGGGACAGGGACAGGGACAGGGACAGGGAGAGGGTGAGTATTTGCTGATCAAGAATCTAATCTACCACACACAGTCAAGAGCAGTCTAATGTTCAATCTGTCCTAGAAATAGAAACATCGAAGCCAGACCTCTAATAATGTAGCAAAATCAGACTACATTCAACAGTTAGGAGTTCAAAGTGGAGTTCTTTCTAGTTTGGTAGATGAATATTTTGTAAACAACATCTAATGCATCTTCACATCTCTATGTTTTATAAACAGTTCAACAAATTAGCTGTCAAAGAGTCCTAAGGGCGGAAGTTTCCTGATAAGAGGAATCTCATAAAGAAATTATGGTATATTTAGAAACCAGAATGACATTTCCATCCTTTATTTGTTTACCACTTGAACTTTAGCAACTATATGGCAATGCATTAAAAGTCTCATTAATTTTCTTTGTGATTTTCTACCCTCCTGAAAAGTTATAGACCCAATAGTTCAAGGATTTCATAATTCACCGAAAATTTTTTAAACGTCTAGAAATCTTTTTTTTTTTCCCCCCCGAAATGCTCAGGACTTAGAGTCTATGAAGGTAAAGCTGACCTGCTTTCAGCTTGAGGTTTTTCTCAATCTGTGGAATTTATGAATAAATTAATTTTTCCTACAGTATCTGTTTACGGTGAAGAGATAAAAAGTGCTTCTCATTTCTGAGATGCCAGCAATAATAGCAGTAGTAGCAGGAACAGCTACTCCGATTACAGTTCTGACCAGTGGCTATAAAAGCGCCACTTTATTCATAAGCCTCATGAAAGTGCCCCAGCATGGTGGCATGATTCAAGGAGTTGTTTTTTCTCTTTACTGATGTGTATCCTTACATTTTGGGGAGTTATTTATGTTTTTCCTCCTGATGCTCTTTAGATTTCTGGTTAGTGATATTTTATCATAGATAGGAAAGGAAACAATACTTAATTAGGTTTGAAAGGTCTGACTTTAGCTTTAACCATAGTGATTTTATCACAGCATGGGCAGAGAGAGGAGAGAAGCCAGCACAAAGTAGTGAAAAGGAAGTCTCAGCAGGCAAGATAGCAAAGTTTTTTAGCAAGAAAATTAGGTTGGACAGGATATACACAAAGCACACTCTAGCAAGCAATCGATAATGCAAAACTTGGTATTTAGAGGCCATCTTTTATTCCAAGAATTCAAGGAACCTCCCAGGCATGAAGTCCATTTACAACAACATTTATTTGGGTCAAGAAGCAAGTATTGCTAGGTGAGACTTGGAAAGGAGGAAACAAGGAAGCTGGGTTATCTGGTCAAATAGTATTGTCAGCCAGGGTCTGTCAAACTAAATCTAGACATCTATACAGCAAGATATATGGTGTAAAACTGATAAAAACAGGCGATCCTCTAATGTGAGAGTCTGGCAAACAAAGAGGATTGAGAGCATGTCAACTGTCAAACGGCTTAGACCCCAGCAGCTGTGGTTGTGACTCAGGTAGTAATCATATATAACATAATATTTTCCCAAGGGTATTGGTTTGATATCTGTGGATGCTGAAAGCCAAGGTAAAGGACTTCATTTTGGGTACTATTTCTGATAGGAAACCCTCCACCCCCCCCACACACACGAAGAGTCACTGATGTATGTCGCCTTTAGAATAAAACACATATTTCAGCATTCAAGATTATAAGGTCTAGAAAGGAATCAAACATTTGTTAAAAAATTCAACTGAGTAAATTTGAAGAGCTAATTGTCTAATTGGCTTTATTCAGTTCGGGAATCTGACAGCATCCCATCTAGCAAGTAGAAAGGAGCTCTGAGGAGCTGTACAACATAGAAGGCTTTTATATGCAGAAGGGGATGGGAAAAAGGAAGTTTCTAGCAAAGTGTACGTTATCTCAAACAAGGTCGTCTTCCTCACTAGTCCTGACCAGGTAATTCCAGATTGACTGGTTAAAGGCTACATTCCTAGGGGAGGCTGAAACTGTGACTAGATTATATATTAAGTTTTGATTTGCTGACATGGGGCTTAGCACAATGACTCCACTTTGAGCCTGTTGTTTCTCATTTTTAACAACATCAGCACAAAAATGCAGAAATAAAATATACAAGCAAGAGCCCTAGCAAAAGAAATAACTATATCGCCTACTATAAAAAGACTAGTTTTAGTTATTGCAGTATTTAGAGTTTTTAGATAAGCTCAATGACAAATGACAGCAAACTCTTAATTGATAAAACAGGCTTCTTATTTTTAAAAATGCTATTTCCCATTCTGGTCTTATTGTAACTTTAAAATATATTTAAACAACTGTGGGGAAGGAAAATAATTTTTCCTCTGCCATTCTATATTCCTGGCTAAACACTGGCCTCTGGCCACCCCCCTCCAGATAAAAGACAGATTGAGAGCCCCGCCAGAGTGGCTCAGTTGGCTGAGCTTCGTCCAGCTCAATTCCCAGTCAGGGCACATGCCTGGGTTATGGATTCAGTCCCCCAGTCCCCGGATGGAGCATGTGCAGAGGGGAGCATATCGATGTCTGTCTCTCTCCAAGCATGTCCTTGAGTGAGAATTAAAAAAAAAGACATAATAAGAGGAGAAAACCAAACAGAATTTTAATAATATGTATCCCTCCTGTATATGTGCTAGATATCCAGGAAAACTGAGCAAGTCTTCAACGGGGCCCAAGCCACCAGCTGAAATACTATCTCCAGCTAAAGACAAAAGAAAAGATGTTGGTTGTTGGGGGGCAGTGAGCCAATTATGGGAGGTGACAAGAGTAAGGGTGTTATGCAGATATAAGTTATTGCTTTCTGCATTGATAAGGCTTTCTAGAGATTTAGAGTCATCCTTCTCTAAGGAAGAGCAAGGCAGAGAGCAAGACACCCTGACAAATGGAGATTCCCTTACACAAGTACGTGTCTCTTATAAAAGGATAACTACTGCTCAGTTTTCAGAGCTTCTCCTATGTCTGCAGTTTCTTAAGAAATAATAACCTTGCCCTACCGGCCGTGGCTCAGCGGTTGAGCGTCGACCTAGGATCCAGGCGATCGGGGTTCGATTCCCGGTCAGGGCACAGGCCCGGGTTGCGGGCTCCATCCCCAGCGGGGGGCGCGCAGGAGGCAGCCGATCAATGACTCTCTCACCATTGATGCTTCTCTCTCTCTCTCCCTCTCCCTTCCTCTCTCTGAAATCAATAAAGATATATTTAAATAAAATAATAATAATAATAAGCCTAACATAATCCTTATGCCAAAGAAGTGTATTTTGGGGTGGCAAAATCTGCTCCTCCTTACATCTAAATGAGTAAATGTCCACTCGTAATTCTCCTTTTTCAAAATCAATAAAACCTCATTTCATCATGAATAGTAAATATATAAATTCTTTCAGAAATAACTTCCCTGTGTCATAAATTGGAAAAAAAAAAGTAAACGGCTCCTTACTTTTAGAAAATGTACAGATTCTAACACTTTCATTTATGATTTAGATTTGATCAACTGATTCCATATAAGAATGTATTTTGAGGACCACTATTTCACATATTAATTAAATTTCTTCAGAAATGTCTCCTCTCAAACAGCTAATATTATTTACAACTTTCCACCTATACTAAACATTCTATAGTTGAATAGTGAGAGTGCAAATGAGAAAAACAACAATGAAAAAATTATCCATAGATTTGTTTTTTACAGTTCTAGAGTTAAATCCCTGTAACCTTTGCAACATAATGACTTACACTGTCATTTTCTATAGAAAACTGTGCATAAAATCAAACCTAGAAAAAGATGAGAAATTCCAACAAAAATATTCGAAGAAACGTTTTTTGTTTTGTTTTTTTTTGTTTTTACTCTAGAGATGGGGAAGGGTGTTGTAACTGTTGTTATAATTTTGTGTGCTAGAACACACACACACACACACACACACACACACAGAGTTTTCAAAAAGAACTTACAATGCTTGTGTGGTGTCCACAGAAGTAGATTAGTAAAACAAAGACAGATGGCAATGAATTAATCTAACACCCAATTCTAACACTTTACAGCTACGTTGCCATTACACACTTCTCCACTGTACTAATTCAGACTTCAACTTGACATTGATCACAAAAATATATGCATATATTTCACACCATCTGCTGTATAAGTACAATTCAAGGGATGTCATCATGGGATGTCAGTAGTAAAAGCTGATTCGAGGGCAACACCGTTCTAATGGGAATAGGAGAAGAGCTTGGGTGGCCCAGTTGCTGACCCAGTTATATTTGCCAAAATCCAACTGATGCTTCTCCCATTCAAAATATTTTCCCCAAAACAAAGTGATATAACGCACAGACTCTCACATGAAGTAACCCTGTTATGATTTATATATATTTAAAATAAGTTTTGAATTGAAAATCAATACAGGTTTTATAAACAGACTTTTCATTTGCTCTTTTTCTGTCAATAAAATTGTTAACTAAGAGAACAGGGGATTTTCAACATATCCAGTTTAGAAAGACGAATTTAATGTTCTGTATATACATAGCTAAAAATATACAGGAAAATCAAATGTCATGCTTCCAAACAAACATTACAGTACCAGGCTTGCCAGAAAGCTCTTACCCATCCTTACTAACCAACCAACTTCTTCACTCCCTAACCCTAGGTCAAGTCTAGAGGCTTGAGTTCTCTCTTGGTCAGTATGTAAGGATGGGGTTAAAAGCATGTTGCAATTTCACAATTATTGTGCATTTCAGGCTGCCCATCTCTGGTAGAAGAAAACAAACTTTGAATCAGCGTGATCCAGAATCACTTAATGCACTGTTTTGACAGATTTCAAAATTTTTTCTTCAATATCTTTATTGATTTCAGAGAGAGGGAGAGGGAGAGAGAGAAACATCAATGATGAGAGTCATTGATGGGCTGCCTCCCGCACGCCCCCTGCTGGGCATCGAGCCCGAAACCCAGGCCTGTGCCCTGACCACGATCTCCTGGAGTCACGCCCGGCCAGGCATCAAATTCTTAAAGCAAAGGAAAATCTCTTAATAATAAAACAGAGACAAGAGGAAAATACAACAAAGCAACAAAGAATATAATGGAAGCTATTTTGATATTCCCCCCCAAACAATATTCATTTCATAAATTTATAAACTAGAGCAAATACAGTATATTTATGTGAGGAGAGAAAACAACAAAAACATTTTCAAGAATAAATAAATCATTTTAAAATCATACCAAACAGCATATTTCCAGTATAGCACTAAGACCTAAATATAACTAAACTAAATAAAACAAAAACAAAAGGAAACAAATTTAAAAAAACAAAAACATGAACATAAAGGGGTTTCTCCTTATTGTAATAGGTATAAATGTTCAAGGAACTCAATAAAGCCCTTATAAAGAAGAAAAACAGCCACAAATGTTTCAAGCCTTTAATTTACTAGTAAAGTAATGGATGTTGAAGGTAATTAATGCAATTAACCAACATCTAGGAAACGAAATCTTAAGAATAGCTATACCTGTAGTTATGCAACCCCACTTCCCAAATGCTCCAGGACATTCCAGTATTAAAATTCCCTATTGAATACATGACATGCTGTGAGAGTTTAAAAGACAGTGTTTTAACTATATGAGGTGCTGTACTGCTGAAAATATAGAGTAAAAAACCAAAATATAAAAACTTGTAATTCATGGTCTTATAGTTCTTTATTTTAAAATCAATTAAAAAGTTTTAGACATGATACATAGCATTAAACAGTGTTATAAAAGGTGCTTCAAGTGGTAAGAAAAACATCCCATTTCTATTTAATATCTATTAATAATAACAATAAAGTTTATTAACATTTTGGTAAATTTTGCTAAAACTATGGCTTGGTTTCCAGATAAGTTTAGATTCATCATCTATATGCATAATTCACAAAAGTTATGCGAAAGACTAAAGGAAATTTGCAGTAGTTTTGTGTGAGAACCTGGACACAAAAGACTAAACTAAATCACAACACATCTTTCCCTCTACAAAAGATTTTGCAAACCTGTAAAATAAAGTAAGTTTACTTGTAAAAACTTGTAAATACTTGTCAAGTAAAATAGTTTTTTTCAAAGTAAAACAGGGTTTTCAAAGAATTTAGATAAGCATGTAAGAAAGAAACTAGAAGCATCTGTGTACCTCATGGAACATCACAGAAAGTGGAAATTTTGATGGGCTTTTGGTTCCTCATAAGCAGAAGTGCAAATGTTGTCTCAAGGATAAAAATATATAAGAAGCAATGTAAATTGGTGCAGCCACTATGGAAAAGAGCATGGAGGTTCCTCGAAAAATTAAAAATATAACTACCATATCATCCAGCAATTCTACTTCTGTGTATTTATCAGAAGAAAACAAAAATATTAATTTGCAAAGATATATTCACTCCATGTTCATTGCAGCATTATTTACAATAACCAAGATATGGAAACAATCTACATATCTGTTTGCTACCATAGTTAGCTAGATATTAATAGGAAGAGAGCAAGAAAAGCCAGACATCATTGAACATGGTCAGCTGGGGAGCAGAGGCCTGCTTGCTTCACGTTCCCCCCAGGGAATCACTGGTCCATTCCCAGCAGATCACTGGGGGAAGGGATAGAACAAAGAGGGGTAAACACATGCGCAATAGAAGTCAAAATGGGACAGGGGGAGGTACTTGACCATAGATGACTGTCAGTCTAGCCTGGGAAAGAGACCGTTGGCTGGGGGGTGGACCCAAAGCAAGTCTTTGAAAGCTTGGGAAGATGATGAGCTATTTTGCGTAAAAACCTCCTGGTTAAAACCCCAGAGGAACAAACAAGTTCTCTCCCTCCCTCCCCCCCCCCCCCCCCCCGGTGACCCATACTCACCTCATTTGTTCATGTTCCCTCCTGCCTAGGAACGCATGGTGACCACATGGGTCTAGCAGCTACCAGGGCCCACAGCAGATCCTGTGGGCTCCCAAAGGACTAAGCTTTAATATGAAGCAGAAACTCTGGACATGGGCCTTTGTTTTGGCTTTGCTGAAAACAAGATTGGACTTTTTCCATGGTGGGATGGACAGAGATGGGACACTGGGAACCCAGGAAGGGTACTTTTTTTATTTTGCATCAGAAATAAATCATTTTGCCACACCACAATCTCCCATGCTTGGGTCCTTGAAATGCTTCTCTCTCGATCCCGATGAAGAACCTAATTTCAGCTAACAACGCATTGATGGATGAATGGATAAAGAAATTGTGATATAAGTACATTGCTTATAAGATCATTGCTTAACCACAAAGATCATTGAGATATAAGATCATTGCTTAACCACAGTGATCTGTTCTGAGAAATCTGTTGGGTGATTTCATTATTGTGTGAACATCATAGAGTGCACTTACACAAACCTAGATGGTACAGCCTACTACACCTAGGCTATATGATATAGCCTGTTGCTCCTAGGCTACAAGCCTGTCAGCATGTTATCGTACAAAACAACACGGGATTAAATCAAGCTAAAGAGAAAATGATGCCATCAAGAGACACTGTAAACACAGTATGTATGAAGCTGCTGCCAGTAGAACATGGCACAGTGCTTTTACAGCAAACTTCTTTTTCTTATAAGTAGAAAGAGTACACTCTAAAATAACAATGAAAAGTATAGTATAGTAAATACACAAACCAGGAACATAATCATTTATTGTCACGATCAAGTATTATGTACTGTACATAATTGTATGTGCTGTACTTTTATACAGCTGGCAGATTTGCTTACACCAACATCGCCATAAAAACCTGAGTAATGCACTGCGCTACAACATTACGGCAGCTATGACGGTAGCAGGCAATAGGAATTTTTCAGCTCCATTATAATCTTATGGGACCATTGTATTTGCAGTCAGTCATTGAAAGAAATTTTGTCATTTGTGACAACATGGTTGGACTTCCAGGGTATTATGCTAAGTGAAATAAGTCAGACAGAAAAAAACAAATACTGCATGATCTCTCTTATATGTGGAGTCTAAAACAAATAAATGTGTGTGTGTGTATGTATATATTAAGTTCACAGATACAGAGAACAGATTAATGGTTGCCAGAGGCAGGGGTGGGTGTTGGGGAAAATGAGTGAACTGTTTTAGGTTTCTTGTTGTTTTAGTTTAAATAAATTAAATTTGGGGGGAAAAATCACAAGAGATTAATGCAGATCCATAACTCTAAGCAGGTCAATTCTGATAAAAAATAAAATAAAAAAATAAAAATAATATGTCAGCCTGGCTGGAATGGCTCAGTTGGTTGAGCATTGTCCTGTGCACCAACAGGTTGCTGGTTCGATTCCTGGTCAGGGCAACTGCCTGGGTTGCAGGGTTGATCCCTGGTCAGGGCATATATGGAAGGCAACTCGATCAATGTTTCTCACATTGATGTCTCTCTCTCTCTCTGTCTCTTCCTCTCTCTCTCTCTTTCTTTCTCTCTCTCCCCCCTCCCTCCCTCCCCCTTCCTCTCTCTAAGCATATCCTCAGCTGAGGATTAAAAATAAAAATAATAATATGTCAAAGGAGACTTGAATAAATGAAACCGGTTTCTCACGTTACTGATTACAGACAAAATTTTAAAGATACTTACTTTCCTATAATTACATTTTAAATTTAATTTCGTCCCAAGTCTCCAATTTCAATGGTGCACGTGTCCTGCAGGAGAAGCTGGGCTCTTCCTGATGGATCTAAACATGCACTTAGCCCAGGAGTTGGAGGAGATGAAGGAGGCTCTATCTGGCACAGTCAACTAGATGAGCCTGCTATCTGCGCCAGAAATGTTATCAGGCAGCCTCCTGAGTCAGAGGGAAAGGACTGTCCCCTCCTTGGGTCTTGTCAGTCTCATAAGAAAGATTTCAAACGAGTGACAGACAGACAGCATTGTTGTAGCAAAGCAAGCGAATTTATTACAAATACACTTGGCATAAAACACAAGCGGGCAACTCAGTTGGTCTGAGCTTGTGCTCAGTGAGGGTTCAAGGGGTTTTATACCCTTCTGTCTGGAGGTTTCGGGGTTCCTCTGCCAGATATCTTGGATAGCATATTAGGTTTCAAAGTCCCCTTTTACTTTGCGTGGCTTTGCTTGGGGTGTTTGTACATACACTTGGTCATCTTGGCCAGTCCTGAGACGGCTGACTTCTTTGTTCAGTGGGTGAGATAAAACTTCCCTTTTTTTCTTCCCCTTCTCCCCCTCTTGCCTTAAGAGTTCCCGGGTGATCCAACCTATGTATTCTCTGGTCAGGGAGGAGAGGTATCAACCATTTGCTCTCAAGTGTCCTTGGTTGGGGAAGACAAGGTCTCGCAATTCACAAGCTGGCTTCAAGCTGCCCACACAGTTGGGCTTTAATTTTTTTGTCTCAGTTTCCCCTTCCACTTACCCAGGAATTTTCCTAGCTTCTTATGTCCTGTCACAAGCTGGTTGATACATGACAACATGCCTAGATGAAACATCACCTGGTGACTCTGCACCAACCTTCTGAGCATAGGGCATACATCCCTGCTTTACCTCCACCTTCCAAATCTCACACAAAATGTCCTTCCGGCTTAAGTGAATTTAGGCTTCTGCAGAGAATAGAATTCTGTGAAATGTTCTTGCAAACTGGCTAAGTTGATATAATATAAATTCACCACAATGATAAAGTCACAAGTTTTTCAAAAGTAGTGATGTATATGTTAGGTCAACACCGTGAGAGGCTTTAGAAAATCTTATTGAGGCATCCCCTCACAGTGGGCTGAGGCCCACAGAACAGTGTCGGCCCCGAAAGTGGAGTCAGGCTTTCTTTTATAGGGGCTTAAGATGGGGTACAATGCGGGGCCAGTGTTGCATCCGCCGGCCGCGAAGAATTGTCAGAGTAACGGATGTCTTGGAGGGTAACAGGATGTTCTGTGGCTGCAGCCTTGGTCAAGCAGAATGGTCAGGTCCTATCTTTGCTTGCAGATGGGCTAGCTTGCGTCGATGGCCCCAAACTATGGAGAAAAACATGCTTGGACGGAAGATGTTAAAGCAAGCTTATTGGGCAACACAGGCCACAGGGAAAGCATCCTAACACTATAGAGCTGTGAAGGTACAGATGAATTTTCTAAGCATGACACCAAAGGCAAAACGCATAAGGACTGAAAATTTCAACTTCATAAATATTTTTAAAGTCTGTTTAGATAACAATAACAATAACATCAGTAATACAATCAAATGTAAGCAAACCAAAAAAAAGAAAGAAAAACTTTATGGAAATATTTGTGATATAGTGGTAGACAAATGGTTAATCTGTGTAATATATATAGAAACTTTCAAAATCAATGAGATGAACACCTGATCTTCTAAATGTACAAAGAATAATAACTGTTAATTCACAAAAGAAGGGGGGGAATAAAATGACCAAAACACATTTTTTAAAAATCCCCTTGGAAATAATATAAATGCAAAATGGTTTTTTAATAAGTCTATATTCTAATTTGAAGAGGATATTGGGAAATCGATACTTCAACATATTCTTACACTCTAGCCTAGATTTTAAATTTTTTATTAATTTATCCAGAGAAAATGACATATCAGAGTAGAACTATCACAGTATGCCTAGGACAAAGCAGGCACCTAATTCATATTTAGAAGGGATGTGACAAAATACTTTGCTATTACAATGTTTATGATAGCAAAAAAATGGTCAAAATTGGAATGTCTCAGAATAAGGCATTACTAAAATAAACTGCTATCTTCATATAATGAAATGCTGTGCAGCTATTGAAAATTTTTAATTAAAAATGTAGAACTATATATACTATATATCAATCAATGAAGAACAGCTTTAAAAATTGTTAAAAGAAAACCACAGGCCTAAAATGGCATCACTTGTACTAAAATCCCAAGATATTACAACCTCGGGGAAACTTCATTTCTTTAATATGACCTTTTCCCCTTTCTGTCCTTTTGACTCACCCCGTGTGCCTTTGGATTCAAACTGGCCTCACCCAGCCCCCCACTCACGTGCCCTCTTCCCCCCTTGCATGAGCACTCCCTTAATCATCAGGCCCTTGGGACAATGAGGTTCTGATCTGTATCAAAAGGAACAAAGCCCAGGGTCCGTTGACGAGAGAGAGACAGGAGTTTTTCAGATCAAGCTAGAGATAACATCTAGGCCTCAGTTGTGTTTCAGCTCCAGGCCCAGAAAAGCAGCAAAATCAGATGAAGGGGCACCATGGCTGACATCAGGACCAGATGCACCGATCAACTGCCCCTGCCCTAGTGCCAGCCAATCAGTCGAGACCACAACCCAGACCTTGACCCTAACTCCGTTAGACACCATGATTAATGATTTTATTGCCTATATAATCCATCCCTAGAAGACATCAGGGTGCCAGATTTTTAAAAAGCATATATCTTTATTGATTTCAGAAAGAGGAAGGGAGAGGGAGAGAGAGAAACATCAATGATGAGAGTCATTGATCGGCTGCCTCCTGCACACTCCCTGCTGGGGATGGAGCCCGCAACCCGGGCCTGTGCCCTGACCTGGAATCGAACCCCCATCGCCTGGATCCTAGGTCGATGCTCAACCGCTGAGCCACGCCCGGCAGGGCAGGGTGCCAGATTTTTGAACCTTAGCTCACTTATGACTCTGGGCATGGGCCACTTCCTAAAACCAAACCCTTACTTTCTTTGCTGCAAGGTCCAGCTCATGTCTTACTGGGTTTTGATATGGGCAGGAAAACAGACCCCTTTAGTTAGGTAACAATATAAAACATATATTGAACACCTGATCTAATTGATTCAACCTCTCCTGGAAATGTCATCTTAATTAACGGGTCTGGAATGTTCGGGTCAACACCAGTGAGGTTCTCTCTGGGGCAGTGGGCCCTTTCCATCCCCCATAGAAAGAAGAGGCAATCTGCATGATAAAAATTCTAGCCCTTCCCTTGCACCAGAAAAGGACTGCTGTTCATGGCTAAAAACAATCCTTTCTTTTCTTTTGTTAATAGCACCCTTGCCCCACCCTTCTTCCTATAAAAAAACCCTTCCCTTCTAGTTGCCAGATGAGATGCTGCCCAATTTGTGAGTCACTAAATAAAGCCAATTAGATCTTGAAATTTACTCAGTTGAACTTTGCTTTTTAACAGAACAAACCAAAACAAAAAAAGCAAGGTGATTTCGTAGTTGTCGTGTTTGATTTCGTTTTTGTTCTGTGTTTGGGGAGTATCATATGTGGTGTACTTTAAAGTCAAATATAGGTTTGTTCTAAGAACAGGTAAATGGGTTTAATTACTCTACTATTTATATATACAAGTGACAGAATACAGTGAAGGGGAACATAGCTTGTCACCCCAAAATATGCCCCTCTGGCATAATGATTACCTTGAGCTGGTTGTTCTTAAGAAACAGCAGACACAGGAGAAGCTGTGAGAACCAAGTACGAGTCACCCTTTTGTAAGAGACAAGTACATTTATAAGGGACTCTCCGTTTGTCAGGGTGTGTCCCTCTCTGTACCTGGAAGAGGAAGACTGAATCTGTAGAGACCGTCATCAATGGCGAAGCACTGACCGCAACCTCCATAACCACCTTACCCTTGTTTACTCTGCTTTTCCTGATAGCCTCCCAACATCTTCTTTTGTCCTTAAGGTGATGGCTTGGGCCATTTCTGAGTTACTCAGTTTTCTTGGGACTCTTCAATGCATACAGAGGTATCCATGTTATTAAACTTCTGTTTGCTTTTTTCTTGTTAACCTGTCTTTTTATTACTGGGTGTCTCCACCAAGAACCTAAAAAAAGAGAGGAAAAACTACTTTTCCTCCCCTACAATAGAAGCAACGGGCATAGAGAAAATGCAGTGTTATTTCCCTGTGAAATTCTTGGTAAGCTTCCCTGCTTGTTCAGCAGAGGGCACTCTGCAATGAAAAGTGGCTGCAGCCAGGGGATGCAATCTTTCCACTGTGTTATCCAAGATTACAGTTGCAGTGTCAGTTAGAAGCAACAGAACTATCTTCCAACCTTAACTCATCTGTGTGAAACTACAATGGTCCTGCTAGAATGGTCAGATGGAGGTGAATACATGCCTATTCATGGTTAGTCTGATGCTCACCCCTCACCCCACTGTTACCCAAACTACCCAGCAGGCTGCCTTCCTGATCCGTTACAAGCATGTATGTGTAGCAAAGTAATCAACCCTATGAAAGCTGAGAAATTACTACAAATTGCTGAAAATATCAATACTCTGGCCTGCAAACCCTTTATTAAAAAAATTGATGTTTCAGAGGGAAACCACTATAGAAATTAAACCTTCCTTTCTACTCCAAAATAAGGCTGTAAATCGGAGAGTCTCTCCTAATACTGTCCCAGCCCCATAACATGATGATGGTTATCACACTCCAGGAGCCTCAGCTGCCTAAACAGGCACCACAGGAATAGAGAATGCTGTAGAAGAACAGAAGCATAGCTTAGTAGTTCTCAGCATAGACTTGGGAGTCTGGGACCTGTGGAAGGCAGTTAGACAGACAAGAGCAGAGCAAGGACAATGGGCCAGGTACAGAAGGTCACCAGGGTGGAAAGCCTCATGTACCTAGCAATGGACAAAACTGGGAAAACAAAGACCTGGCCCCCAGGGTTGCTGGTCATGCAGTTAGACCCCCTGACCTTCCGCATTGCTGCTCATGCCGTTCGGACCCTCCCCTGACCTTTCCTTCCTGGGCATGTTGCTAGTCATGTGGGTTAGGGCACCTTAGAAGGGGAACAAAGAAGGGAGCCAGAGAATAGCCCTTAGCAAGAAGCCCTCAGGACAATAAAGTTATGACCAGCATCAAATTCATCTAAGCCTCAGTTGTTTCAGCTCTAGGCCCAAAAAAAGAGCAAAACCTGACAAGGGAAGCCACGGCTGACATCAGGACCAGCTGCATTGACTAATGACCCCCTGCCCTGGCGCTGACCAATCCAGTGCAAGAGCGCACCTGGAAAGCTGGTGAATATTCTATTGGGATCCTTCCCTGAGACCTCCAGACAAATACCCTCAAGACAGAGAACCCAACTCTGCCTCCCTACAGGGCACTCTCACACCTTTCCCCACCCCCTTCCCCCACGCACGTTTTCCTTGCCTCTTCTAAGCTCCAAGGGCCCTTCTTTTGCCTCTGTGACCTGTTTCCTGAGCCCATTTCTTCTAACTCTGACTTTCTAAAGAAACTTCTTCTTACAGTTTGAGTTTTGGCTCTGAATTCTATCTTAGCCAGAACTCAAGTACCAGGGTTGCTGAACCCAGGTCTAACACCTGGTGCTGTTCTGCTGCCAACACCAGCAATAACAATAATAATACTTCTTTGTCTATACCATCTGCTTCTCATTTCATTACTTTCCACTTTTAGAACATATTCACTTGTTTTGATATTTTTAGAATCACAAAAGTAATATAGTTATGTAAACAGCTTAACAGTAAAGGGTTTAAAATAAGAATAAAAGGTCCCACCTCTCTCTGTCCTTATATTCGTACTTTACTGAGATAATAGTGCTAAAATTTAGCAGGAAAATTTTAGAGCTCATCCTTCCATAAGTTCTCTCTCTATCTGAGTGTATATGGCATATATACATATAATCTCCATAATATACACCTTTTTCCAAACTGTATTTCTGTAGCCATGTAGGAACTTCATTTTTAAAAATATATATATATCTTTATTGATTTCAGAGAGAGGAAGGGAGAGGGGGAGAGAGAGAGAAACATCAATGATGATGTTTCTCCTGCACACCCCCTGCTGGGGATGGAGCCCGCAACCCGGGCATGTGCCCTGACTGAAAATCTAACTGCAATCTTCTGGATACTAGGTTGATGCTCAACCACTGAGCCACACCGGCCTGGCTTCATTTCTTTAATATGCCATTTTCTTCTTTCTTTCCTTTTGATTCAAACTGGCCTCATCCAACCCTGACTCACCTTGCATGTCCATTCCCTTCATCATTAAGCCCTAGGGACAATGACGTTCTTATCTGTATCAAATAATCTTAGGATCAAAGCATCAGGCAGGTCCTTTGACCACAGAGACAGAGTTTTTCAGATCAAACTAGAGACAACATCTAGGCCTCAGTTGTGTTTCAGCTCCAGACCCAGAAAAGTGGCAAAACCAGAAGAAGGGACACTTTGGCTGACATGAGGACCAGGTGCGCTAATTAACTGCCCCTGCCCTAGTGCAGAGCAACCAGTAGAGACCAGAGCCCTGTCCATGACCTTAACTTCCTTAGTGATCATGATTAATGGTTTTTCCCCTATATAATCCATCCCCTGAAAGCCATTGGGAAGCCAGGTCTTTGAGTATTAGCTCGCCTATGACTGTGGGATAGGGTCATTTCCTAAGAATAAACCCTAACTTTCTTTGTTGCAAGCTCCTGTTGGTGTTGTGATACCACCATAATGTGATACACCTGCCAGAATGGTTCCATCAATAAATCAACAAATGACAAGTGCTGGCAAGGATGTGGAGGAAAGGAGCCCTAGTACACTGCTGGTGGGAATGCAGACTGGGGCAGCTATGGAGGAAAACAGTATGTAGAGTCCTCAAAAAATTAAAAGTGGAACTGCCTTTTGACCCAGTGATCCCACTTCTGGGAATATATCTGAAGAAGCCTGAAACACTAATGCAAAATAATAAATGTACCCCTATGTTCACTGAAGTGTTATTTATACTAGCCAAGATCTAGCAACAGCCAAGTGCCCTTCAGTGGATGAGTGGATAAAAAAGCTGTGGTACGTTTACACAATGGAATGCTACTCAGCCATAAGAAAGGAACTCTTATCTTTTGCGACAACTTGGATGGACCTAGAGATTACCATGCTACATGCAATAAGCCAGTCAGAGAAAGACAAATACCATATGATCTCACTTATATGTGGAATCTAATGAACAAAATAAACTGACAAACAAAACAGAAACAAAGGTGTGGATGCACGGAACAGACTGAGAGTTGACAGAGGGGAGGGGGTTGGGGGGCTGGGTGAAAGAAGGTGAAGGCATCAGTGTGATGACAGCCAGAGGGAAAGGGGGTTGGCGTAGGTGAAGTTGGGCAAAGCCGGGGGGTTGGGGGAATGGGGACGAGAAGAGACTTTGTTTGGGGCAATTGGCACACGATGCAGTGTGCGGATGATGCTTTATTGAGTTGTACGCTTGAAATCTGTATAGCTTTTTAAACCAATGTCACCCCAATAAGTTCAATATAAAAAGTCATGTGCTTTTTAAATATGTTTTATATATATTGCCAAATTGTCCTACAAACAGTTAAATCACTTTACACACTCCCCAACCACATATGAGAATAACTACACATTCACTTTGCTAATACCCTTTGTTACCCTTCTGTTATTTGGGGGCTATGAGCTATGTCCCAAATTAAAATGCAAAGGCACAGAAGAGCCAGAACACAGTCTCTATCTAATCTCTCCTATTACCACAGATACAAACAATGCCTGGCAGACTGCTTCACCCATGCATACTCCCAGAATTTGTTGATTTAGAGAGTGGTGAGTAGAAACACTGAAGAAATGAGAGAGGAGAGTGGGTTCTGTAGGATATCTAGGAAAATTCTATACTCAACACAAGCATTTTTACTGTTTTCTCACATCTTGTATCTATCCATGGAAGTATTTCTTGCCAAGAGTTTCAGAGAATTGTTGTCACAAAAGATATGGTTTATAAATAAACCTCTTTTTAGAACTCAGAGTTCTAGCATGCATTTTTTATGTCACTAAGTCTTCAGGTGGTGGCACCTTGGTGGCCTCAGAAATCTTACCAAGACTAAATTACTCCCCCAAATTTTTGGATGGGGAAATTACTATCAATTAATGCAATTAGGATCAATCTGAAAGCTAGCATGAGGTAGCATTTAAATAGTTTAAACCCCAGTAATTCAGTTTTGGCAAAAAGTTAAATGGAGCACCAAAAATAGGCCAGAGAGTTGTCTGCGGGTATTATGGAACATTTCAGCAATATCGGGGAAAGTACAGTACTGGTCTACCAGTTACCTGAGGCGGCAGCTAATGCTTCAGGGAGCTATAGTATTTGGTGACACGTTATGGCACTTAAAATGCCAGCTATTAATTTTGTATCTATTATTATTATTATTATTATTTTAATCCTCACCTGAGGACATTTTTTCTATTGCTTTACAGAGAGAGTGGAAGGGAGAGAGAGAAATAGAAACGGCGATATGAGAGAGACACATGGATTGGTTGCCTCCCGCATGCCCCCCGACTGGGGCTCAGGATCGACCCTGCAACAGAGGTACATGCCCTTGGTGGGAATCGAACCCAGGACCCTTCAGTCTGCAGGCTGATACCCTAACCACTGAGCCAAACCAGCTAAGGCTCTATTATTTATTTTCAATACTAGTATAGAGTGTCAACTGGACTTCAGGCTATTAGAAATCCTTTAGATAGTACAAATTCTACGAAGGGAAATGTACCTATCAGTTTATCATTTAACAGCATTTGTCATTTCTGAGTGATGGTAAGGGGCGAGATGTCTTGCCTCTTATAAGGGAGCTAAGTTTTGTTCCCCCCATTTCGTTCAGGTGGAAATTTTGCTTTGAAGCATGCTCCTTGCTTTGGGCATTCTCCTTTGAAGCATTTGCATATAAAACCAAAGGCATTTACTACACATTACAACCAAGAAAAGGAAATGAACATTGTGAGCACCTTGTGTGTCCCTGACACCATCCTGGGCTCCGTATATGTTATTTCACTTAACCCTGCTCCGGCCTTGCCAAATATGTACTATTCCATATGTTTTTTACACATGTGGAAGTGGACACAGAGAATCTGAGTAACTTGCTCAGGGCCTCAAAGCTAGTTCTCTGTCTCCAAAGCTTATGCTTTTCCCACTGCCGCTACTTTGCAGCTGTCAAAACTTCAAGAAAATGTTTCCAGATAAGAGCCTAAGCAGAAAAATGAGACAGCATTCTAATCTCTGGGAATTTTTAGTATTGAAATGAGCCAGCTCTCCCAATCAAGGAGGAGTGATAAGGAATGATGAATGCAAATGTCCGACTGACAAACAGGCAGAGGAACCCTGAACACCGTCAGCCAATTCTGGATCGCTTGTGCTAACAGAAGGGAGCAGACCTGCAGAAGACCTGTGAATGCAGACCTCTTAAAATTCTGTTTGACCTTGAACTACCCTTTTTTCCCATTTGAATTATTATAAGTAGTAAATAATTAATGCCTTATTATAAGATCTTATTTCCTAGACATTAGCTTCCAAAATATTTTGTTAAAGGGGAATTTATCCCATCCTGGATAGACCTGATTCAGAGGCATTGGGCATCATCTACTGAATTTCCCATTCCAGCCCCTCCTTGATTTCTCCTATATATATATATATATATATATATATATATATACACACACACACACACACACACACACACACACACACACACATATATAGATGTATACACACACACACACACATATATATATATATATATATATATATATATATATATATATACACACACACACCTTCAGGCACTGGAATTATTTTATCTTTGGATATTTAAGTTGCATAGTTTTTCTAAGTTGCCAAATCACCCTCTTAAACTTTATTTTTTTAAAATCTGTGTAATAGAAAACTAAAAAAAGAGAGAATGTTAAGTATAGATGCAAACTGCAGTGCCATTATGAGTAAAGCTAGCAATATTCTCTTTATTCATTTCTAATTTCTTCAATTACAAATATAATGCTCTTATTAACTCAGGTGCTATTAGTTACACAATTAAATGAGATAATTTCATGTGGGCAAGTGGCTTTGAAAGAAAGAACATATTTACTGGGAACTTACCATGAACACGGCATTCTGCTAAGTGCTTTATATCCATGACTTTCTGCAATAGCACAGCGCTGTGAGGAAAGTATTAAGACCCCTGTTGCAGAAATGAGGACCACGAAAGCCGAGTCTGGAAGAAGCACCACGTTCCAGGGATATAACCAGCAAATGGCCGCGTGGGTTCTTGCTTCTATGCCACAGGAAGAACTGGGAAGCACCAGCTGAGAGAGACACGAGCTTCAGCACCTAGTCCACCACTTCATAGCTGGGTGACCTTCGGGAAGATGATTAACCTGATTCTTTATTTCCTCACCTGTAAAATGAGAATAATAACAAATCTAAATCTTAGGGCAAATGCAAAAGTTAAATAAGGGCTTAGTATATGTCAGTTAAGACTATTCATTTCCAAAAAGAATTCTCTCTCTCTTCCCTGGCCTATGTGGCTCAGTCGGATGCGAGTGTGGGAGGCAACCAATCGATGTTTCTCTCTTTCTCTCTCTGTCTCTCCCTTCCTCTCTCTAAAATCAATAATAATAAAAAAAGAATTCTATCTCTTATGCAAAGTACAAATACAAAAATAATTGAATAAAACGGAGCAGCAGCCATAGTAATGAACAAAGAGGAACAGGGAGGGAGAGTCAACGCAGTTGTGCTAATCGAGACTATAAGCCTCCCAAGGGTCAAAGCAGCATATCATAGCACTCTCCACAAGGACAGATCCTACCTCATTTTCTCAGTAAAGAGAAAGGGTTTCAGGGTAGAGGAATCCAAATGGGGCAGTCTATAGAGGAAATGTGTCAAGGCAGGGTCCACAGAATCGGCTTCATGGAAAATCCTGAAGCAGACAGACGTCGAACACTTTTGTCTTGTAGCAGCCTTATGTGAAAGATAAAGGCCAAACCATAAACTGCAATTCTGGGACAGCAGCTCAGCACAGGACTGAAATAATGTGGCTCATTGTTTTGACCCTCTAACGTCACCTACCCAATGGTTCTCAAAGCATTAACATCACTTGAGAAATTGTTCATTGTACATTAACAATTGTAAATTCTCAGGGTCCCACCTCAGGTATGCTGAGTCAGAAAGTTTAGGGGCGGAGCCCTGGAATTGGCGGGGGAGGTGTTTGTTTTTAAAATATGTCTATTGATTTCAGAGAGAGGAAGGAAAGGAGAAGGAGAGAGAGAAACGTCAATGATGAGAGTCATTGATCGGCAGCCTCCTGCACGCCCTCTGCTGGGGATCGAGCCCGCAACCCGGGCATGTGCCCTGAGCGGGAATCGAACCCCAATCTCCTGGATCCTAAGGCGATGCTCAACTGCTGAGCCATGCCAGCCGGGCAGGAATTGGTGTTTTAACAAGCCATCAACGTAATTTGGATGCTTGCTCAAGTGTGAGAATCACTCTTCTAACCTGATTCAAGTGCAGGTGGGACCTGAAATATATCAGAGAAGTGGTAGCAATTGTAGATTGAATTTTCAGACCCATTATTCTGGCCATCTCCCGTGGACTAAGAAAACCACCCTAAAGGAGGATCCTTCTGTAAGAAATATGGCCAATTTGCCTACCAAGATGTTAACTGCAAAACACACATTTCTAGGTTTACTGGGCAAATGAGCCTGCCAAATGCAATTATGACATCAATCACTTAAATACTCAAATGTTTGCCAACAATAATGATTTTTTATTATAGTTAAAATTAGACCTTTCCTCCCCAGCCCATAAGTGTGGGCTGTACATGGTGGCTTCCTTCCAAAGAGTACAGTACGGAAAGCAGAGAGAGTCACTTTCCATGGAGGAGCGAAAATAGCACTTTATCTCTGTGGTCTTCTCCCCAAGAACCTAAAGCCTAGACTACCCATGAGAAAAACATCAGACAAATCCCAATTGAGGGACATTCTACAAAACACCCCATCAGTTCTCCTCAGAACTGTTAAGGTCATCAAAACAAGGACAATCTGAGAAATTATGAGTCTAGAGGAGCCTAAGGAGACATGATGACTCAGTGTAATGTGGTGTCCTGGATGGGATCTTCAAATAGAAAAGGGATCTTAGATAAAAGAGAAAACCACTAAAAAGATCTGAGTAAAGTATGGACGTATAGTTGGTGCTAATATATCAATACTGTTTCAGCAGATGTGAAAGATATAGCACGGCAATCTAAGATGTTACAACAGGGGAAACTGATGTGCAGTATATGAGGACTCTCTATTGTACCACTGCGAATTTTTTGTAAACCTGAAACTATTCTAAAATGTAAAGTTTATTTAAAAAAATTCCATCTTCCTTCTGATAACAAGCAGATATCCAAACCACTTGCATGCCAAGTCTTCTCCTTATTAATGAAAATAGGTCCATGGGAAAATACGTGTTTCAGCAAAAAAAAAGTTACTCTTTCTACAAATTCTGAAGCATTCTTACTGTTTCAACAGCTTCTGTACTTTCTAATTTGCATCATTCTTGTCCCTGAAAATATTAGATGACGGATCTCTAGTTTTCATGTTTTTTCTCCCCTTCTCTCTAGCTGGGCATGAATCTTCACTTTTCCCTATTTGAATGACTTACTGCCTGTTTTCCCACATCTGCTTACGTGAGCAATGTTGTAGGTTTCAATCAATTGTATCTTAAATCTGAATAGTCAAGTTCCTTACCCTGGATTCTTTTACTTAATGAACCTAAATGATTCTGTTCAACATGAGGCACTCAGCTTCCTTCTCACTGTCTTGAGAACTCTGGAAGACAATTGGGACCACTTTGTTCCAGCTGACCTTAGACTAAGGGGAAAAGTCATCTTCCAGCTGTTCTTGATATTTTGTAGAAGCAACTATGAAAAGAAACAAAACAATCAAGAGTTTCACAGTCATTTGGCAAAGAGTGGGGAATTCTACATAGTTTATTAAGTAAGAAACAAAAATAAAAGCCATTTGTGCAGTGCTTGCCCCCAAATTAATAATAATAAAAAAAGGGTCCATAGAAGTGTGTTGTAAAGTTATAAGAGGCAGATTTAAGGCAGGGAAATACCACTCTAGGTATAAATCTGGAAGATTTTCATCATAACACAACTAGTGAAAAAAAGAACTAGCTTTAGGTGTTTATCCCACCGCTATAGGCAGAACAAGATAAGTCAAAATAAACCGACTGCTTCCTTTCATAAATTCAGTTCTTTATGAAAAGGGACATAACTTGAGAATTCTGAAGTTCTCTGAGTATCCAGCTAGGCAGATGAGCAAATTTTAAATGTTACACTCCAGTGGAAAGATTACTGGACTGATTTAGGAGACCTGGCTATACCACTAATTAGCTGGTGAATTTATGCAAATCCCTTTATAAACAGGAGTTCGTTTTCTCCATAAAAAAAAAAAAACCATCATATATCTGAAGAGTAGCTCACAGTTCCCAATATAGATTTTGTAAACTGTGTAATTTGAGCCTTACAATAAAGCAATAAAATTAACAGGGCAAGGAGTATCTTCCTGCCCAGCCAGCATGGCTCAGCAGTTGAGCATCAACTTAGGATCCAGGAGATTACGGTTCGAGTCTCGGTCAGGGCACATGCCCGGGTTGTGGCTCCATCCCCAGCAGGGGGCGTGCAGGAGGCAGCCGATCAATGACTCTCTCATCATTGATGTTTCTCTCTCTCTCTTCCTCTCTCTGAAATCAATAAAGATATATATTTAAAAGGATTATCTTCCTTTCATGGAGGAAATATAGTTTGAAGAACTTACGTCTTTTGAGTTGAGTTAGACAGCTAGGAAGTGGAAAGCAAGAACTCGACTTCAGGTTCTCTGACCAGTTCTCTGCTCTTTATACATCATCACAAAGCTATCTGGAGATGCATTTCAGCTCTAAAATTCCATTACCCTTTGACTAAGAAATGGCTTTGAAATTTCAAATTCATAATCTTCCCTCTCCAGCTAAATAAATATGAATGTTCCTACATCTCCACCGCAAAAGTCAATATGTTTTTCCAGTTCAAAATGAGAAAAAAGATTGGAGATTTTAAAAGCATAAGAATCAATCATAATTTCAGCATCTCTCATAGATTTAAAAGGCTTTGCCTGCTTAAAAAAAAAGTGAGGCAATTCTTCAAAAAACCATAGGGATTCTTAATAAAACTGCAATCTAATCTCAGACCTGTATTTTATCACAAAACAATATGAGTCAGAGGATCCACGATTTTGTTTTGTTCCTCAGTCTAAATTGTGGTAAATGATAAACAACGAGTTCTTACAGAAAGTTAAAATAATGAAGAACAAATAAGTAAGTGGGGTTTTTCCCCATAAATCATGGTTAAAAATTATAGTAGACCATACTCCCCTGATTTTGGAATTTCAACTGTGAAATGAGAATCTAAGCAATGATAATTAGATTATAAAAAGTGAAAGTGAAAGATCTTGGTAAAATTCTGGCACTGCCACTCCATATAATTACCAATTTCACAATTAGTGATTTCAACTTATGTTTGGGTATAATCTAAAGAATTTGAAATATTATCTCAAAAATTACAAAGAGAAACAGACTGGCCTTTAAAAATACTAGATTTATCTAGCCCCAGCCGGTGTGCTCAGTGCTTAGAGCACACACTCCAGTCAAGGGCACATACCTGGGTTGGAGGTTAGATCCCCGGCCCCAGTGTGGGAGGCAACCAAGCGGGGGGGGGCAACTAATTGATGTGTCTCTCTCACCCTTCTCCCTCTCTATCTCTCCCCCCCAACCTTCCTCCCTCCCTTCCACTCTCTCTAGAAAGCAATGGAAAAAATATCCTCAGGTGAGGATTTAAAAAAAGTACTAGATTTATCGCAGTATTTCAAAGAGATATCTGTACTCATGTCCATTGCAGCATTATTCACAATAGCCAAGCTATGAAAGTATCCATTAATGGATCAATGGATAAAGAAAATGTTAAATATGTGATATTATTATTATTCAGCCTGAAAGAAGGAGATCCTGCCATTTGCGACAACACAGATGAACCTGGAGGACATTATGCTAAGTGAAATAAGCCAGACACAGAAAAACAAATGCTGCCTGATCTCACAGGTGGAATCTGAAAAAGCTGGACTCATAAAAGCAGGGAGTAGAATGGTGGTTGTCAGGGGTTCAGAGGAGAGGGAAATGGGGAGATGCTGATCAAAGGGTACAGTTTCAGTTATGCAGGATGAATAAATTCCAGAGATCTAATGTATAGCATAATGTCTATAGTTAATAATATGGGATTGTATACTTGCAATTTACTAAGAGAGTAGATCGTTAGTGTTCTCACGATACATACACACAAAATGATAACTATATGAGTTGATAGCTATGTTAATTAGCTTGATTGTGGTGATCATTTCACAATGTATACATACATCAAAACATTGCAATGTATACCTTAAATATATACCGTTTTTATTTGTCAATTATACCTCATTAAAGCTAGGAAAAAACATTAAATTTATCTTAAAATATCTACAAATTTGGAAAACTAAAATTATTTCACTAGTAATAGAAAACACACACCTCTGTTTTTGAATTCTATTAAAAATACAGGAGAAATACAACAATACGAATAAATCTACATTAGTGCTAGAAAGCTGAGAAGGGAGTCATCAGAAGACCAGAGCAGCAAGGAAATCCTGAAAGGCATAAAGCAACTCAACTTGACAGAAAATTTCAGCACTGTTGAGGAATCTGTATACCTGTCAAAACAAAAGGAGGAAAAATTCAGGAAAATATGAATTTCCCAGAAGCAGCGTGAAATAATCCCCAAACCAGAAGGGAGGCTGAAAAAATGAACAGACAGTTAAGTAGACAGGTGATTAACCAAAGGAATGGAGAAGAGCTGGACTAATCTCCTAACCACAGAAGCATGGCTGTGGCATTTAACTTTACACATAACATGGGAGTTTTGACAAGTACCCTCAGAGTGTCCCATGGGATGGGAGAAACAGAGTGCCCGGAGTCATGTAAGGCCATTATGATGGAAGGAAAGCCCCCACAGTCAGGAAACAAGCTGCCCACACATTCTAAATGAAGGGGCACACAGCCCTATAGCCTCTGCCTCCTCCAGGTAAATGCTGGATTCAGGATCCCTATCATCAAAACATTTACTCATTGCCAAGGAAACAGGGATTCTCTCCCTGGATGTAGGTAGGGGCTATGCTTCAACTAATAGTGATCAAGCCAGACCAACATCTGTAAATATAGACAGAAAACCAAAAACCCTCACGTATTAGAGAAAAATCAACAATTTTACATTTATGTACATCTACAAGCAAAGTAATGACACATTTTTGCATTTTTGGAATATTTTTATGTAGGCTAAAATATTCCTCATTCAAAGGTAACTAGCACTCCTAGAGAATGCCAAATTGAAAGATTCCAGAAACTAAGTATTTCTCATATTGAAGAAAGGTGTCTTTTTTTCTCTCTAAATTTATGGTTTTTTTACAGAATCTTACAAGTAAATCCATTACAGATTGCCCTAGAAGCAGCTGATTCAAAAGGAGAAAAGAGCACACTTATAAGATGAGAAAAGAGACAAAGAAGAGACTTTGAAAATTAAGTCTACAAACTACAAGTTGTCTGGAAAGAGTAGGAGGGTCTCCTCTATGAGCTCAGTGTGGGTCTGTTTGAAGCTAATTCAAAACCCTTCCAAATGAGCTAATTAGATTCTAATTTGGTGGCTCAGAACCTAATAAGAATTCAGATCAAACTGTTCTTCTTTCTCAAAGAGACAGCATTGTCAAAGAGCCAAAACTGGAGTGGGTGTTTGGGGGATTTGAGTTATACAGCGCTCAGTCTGACTCACCTCTCCACCAGCGAACCCTTCCCCCACCTCAGCAGCATCTGTCCTACATTTTTATTCAAATTCCTCTCCGCTAAGGGCAATTACAAGCTGGAGAGATGCTCCTACAGGAGTGACCTCCACAAAAATAAAAGTCAGTAACCTGGCTAGGTGACACGCAGGGTGTCAGGAAGCACGAGATGATGAGGGCAGAGAAGAAAAGGCAAAACTGGGCAGGGCAGTAGAAAAAGAAACAATCACAGGCCAGGATGAAAAATTTGGGCAATTACCTGGATAATTCAGCCTCAAAAAGTGCTTCCTGATGATTGACATAAATGTGTTTTCTTCTCTGGGCTCCATTTTCACAATAGATGGAACATTGGAGCTGCAATAACGGCTTCCTATTTACAGTAAATTTAGAAGAAATATACCTTCTTTGCTCCTGCTTTAAACTTTTTATCTGGTGTGAAGGAATGTTTTATAAATATGGTGCTACCTGACAGTTTGGTTTAGAAGGAAAATAAAATTATTTCTTGCCTGGCTTATTCAAATAACAAATATTGGACCCAATTCTCAGTTCGGTAGACTTCGAGAATTGGGTTAACAGGAGTTACTGATTTAGAGCCAACTCGAGGACCATAATAAGTGGGCTAGGACCTACACCTATTTACAATTTCATCTGTATTTCCAGTTCACACACATATACACACAGTCACAAGCACACACCCTCGCACCCTCACTGCAGACACACGCAAACACACAGTCCCCTGTTTAGATTAGAGGAATACTAGAACTCTGGGAAAGAGTATTCATACTTAGCAATCTTTAGAATTCTCTCCAAGACATCTATGATATTGGTGAATTATAATCCTACTTAGCAAAATGAACACTAGGGAGAAGAGAACCAATATTTGTTGAGCACCTAGTTTGTACCACGCTCTATGTTACATGTTACTTTATTTCATTAAATCTTTAGTTCTTGTGAGGAAGGCACAGTGAGATGAGAAAACTTAGAAGGCTTAGAAAGTTCTACTTTCTTGCCCAAAGTCAAACAGCTAATAAATGGTAGGGCTGAGAGACCAAACTGAGATTCGTCTGGTTCTGAAATTGGACCTAACACTCCAAGAGATTAAATGACACGAATGGTAAAAGGCATACACAATAAAGTAAAAACACAAACTGCTCAAACAGAAGGTGAGAAATCTTTAGTTTTCTGTGTGAGCCAAATGACACACTGGCATCTATAGCAATATGAGTATGAAAAGAAATGTCCTTTCTTGCCCAGCCAGGTGTGGCTCAGCAGTTGAGCACTGACCTAGGATCCAGGAGATTCCCAGTCAGGGCACATGCTGGGGTTGTGGGCTCCATCCCCAGTCAGGGGTGTGCAGGAGGCAGCCGATCGATGACTCTCATCATTGACGCTTCTATGTCTCTCTCTCCCTCTCCCTTCCTCTCTCTGAAATCAATAAAGATACACACACACACACACACACACACACACACATTTTAAAAGTCCTTTCTTTCAGGCACTCTAAGATGTACAAACTCCATTAAACCACTGGCATCCTCAAACTTAAAATGAACAGTTTCCCCTTCTCCTAAGAGACACCAAATACCTAAGACATATAGTAATTTGCAATTGCCCCAAAGCACACATTTGAACTTCATGTACCATGAGGCTGATATGTAGAAGTTAGTCACTTAGTGAGTGAACCTAATCTATCGCCCAGTATCTCCTCCAACTTGGGTTTGTTATTTTTAACCTATTGCAATGTTCCCCACCTACTGAGGAGAATCGGGTGGTAGGGTAATTATGCATGAATGCCAAGGAGATGGAGGGCTTATCACCTACATTGTGATAACCAGAAACTTGGCTAGCTACCATTAGAGAGCAGCCTGAGCATTTCCTAGATCTTAGCACTTACAGACACAGCCACTAAAATGAAGGGCTCACCATCTATGTTGCGCCCATCAAGTTCAATATGTGGGGTTCGTGGTGAATCAATATGACATTTCAGTTCCCAGAGTTACTTACTACAATAAATTGAAATGGAACTGACCCATGACGCTGTGCTACACTACCTGGCCTCTGCTCATTTCATGTTTACTACCGCCCCATGATACGACTCATCCACGGATTGCTGACCCCTATCATGACTATTGTGTTGGGAAACCTTACCAGCGACTGTTGCCACCCCAAGAATACTGAGCACTTTGGGATCCACGTTGATGAATTAAACACAACTACCCAGGGCATCGTAAACATCTGTGGGGAGCTTGGTGTCCCAGGAGATCAGACCTTGGGTACAGCAATGTGAAGGGAGAGAAAAAAACATTCCTCCTTACTCATCCTAACATCAATTGTTCTACTCCAGGATGAATAGCAAATGGAAGTCGGAATGTGAAAACTTAATTTCAACAGCCAGAGATTGTCAAGATAAACTTCTGAATGATTGTTCCTGCAGATTCTTCAAAAACTGCCCTCAAATATATTGATACAGTTGCTTTCTTGAACTAACAGAAGACAAAATGTTAAAAATATAAAAATCATGAGTCTTGAAAATCTCCAGAATTCACCCAACATTAATTCATCATAACCTGAATCAAAATAGGTGGGATGACAAAGGTCCCAGAAAGGAAGGTCCTTTTGTCCTTTTTCTCTTCTTCTCTCTCCTCTCCTCTCCTCCTCTCCGTTCCCCTTCCCTTCCCTTCCCTTCCCTTCCCTTCCCTTCCCTTCCCTTCCCTTCCCTTCCCTTCCCTTCCCTTCCCTTCCCTTCCCTTCCCTCCCCTCCCCTCCCCTCCCCTCCCCTCCCCTCCCCTCCCCTCCCCTCCACTTCCCTTCCCTTCCCTTCCTCTCTCTTCATACCCCATAAGGGTCCCATATACACACTTTCACTACAGGGTTCAAGTCTTTAGTGCAGAAAGAGACCTTAGAAATCACCTTGACCAAAGCCCTCCCAAGGCCTTGCCCAAATTTGGTCAGCTAGTTGCTGATGCAACTGTAGCCTCAATGCTAATCTCTTCATTCCCAGCTAAGGGTTTTCAGCACAGAGAAATATAGAAAATGGCAAATGACATGAAGTCAAAATGAGACAAAATTAAGACGATGATCTGCCAAAATAGTTCACATCCACCAAGCCATGATTTGCTTTTTTTAATACTATATATTTGATTCAGAGAAGAAAAACTAACAGTATTATAATTATAACCACAAATTTAATTACAAAGGCCAAAATAGTTTAAATCTAAAATATGGATTTACAATAAACAACATACTCAAAGCAAGCTTATTAAGTATTTTCCTTTTGTCACTCTTCTTTGTGTGTGGTGATGAAAAACACAAGTAAATTTCACTTTCTCCCACTAATTTATAATCAATACCTGATGCCTCTACCTTGAGTTCTGAATCCAATTCTATGTAACTTGATCAAAAAATCACTTTTAAATTAGAAAAGGAGATAGTACTGCCTACTCCTAACTATTGTGGTTAACTAGCTTCACAAACAAGTGAGGAATTGTCTTTTAGTCAAATCCTGTGTAAGCTCTTTTAGCTACAATTCATAAAACAATGCACCCAGATTGGCATTATGATATGTTAAATAAATGCAGAATCAGTCTGGTAGCCCTCTTTTCATTGTCAAGTAAGAAACTGTGAAGACAAATGAACCTCAGGAATTGTAAGACCCAGAACGTGTGTCAGCTGGCGCTCGGAAGAAATGGATTCAGTCGGCCTACCTGATGTTCCCTGCTGCCGCCCGGAGCAGGGCAGCCTGCAAGGCTGGAAGGGGACCCAATTTGTCTTTGTCTCTCCCTCATGGTTTAAGTGCCGGGAGGGGGGGGGGATCTCTCTAAGTCTGTTTCAAGAAAAAAAAAATAGATAAGCTGAAGGAAACTTTATACAAAACCTAATATACTGGATTTTGGAGATTGGAGCAAAATTTTGACATATGATTTTAGCAATTATGGTTTAACACATAGGAAAGCTGATATTGAACAATGGCTAGTTTCTAAAAATAGAGATGCATTTTTTTAAAAAACAGCCTTGTGCTTTTAACCCTATGGTTTTCACTTGATAAAAGCCACAGTTCAACAAAATGAAAAGCTAGTATTTCAGAAGTTTGAATGAACTACTTACTGCACTGTTCTATTAAATATTTTAATACCTTTCACATCTTGTTTTTACAGTGTCTCCAGCATTCATTTGTGTGAGAAACACGTATTAACTACCTACTCTGTAGTGAGTTTTGTGCTGAATGCTATAGATACAAAGTTAAATAACACACGCTCCCTCCTTCAGTGGCCTTAAGTTTCTAACACATAATGGTGCTGAAAACCAAACCACAAATATTAGTCTGTCCTTTTACAAAATCATCTGGTTATCAGAAAATGTGTAATGATCATACGAGTCCCTGAACTTCAGATGGTGTGAAGTAGAGATACTATTTGATCAAGGTTGGAAACCAGTAAGATCTTTCAGCCTTTGGTCCCTTCACTACCCACCCTCAAATACCTATCACCTTCCAGGGTCTTTGAATCTTTCCCATCTTTTAAAATGCAATAATTCTCATTTGAAGTTTATTATATGTATCCTTTTATTGTTGGAAACCTGCATAATGTCACCTTGTAAATTAAAGTGTAACCTATTAGGTTGAACCATATGAAATTGCGACTAACCAATCTTTCAGCAAAACAAAACAAAAATTGCAATTTCATATGGTTCAGCGTAACAAGTGCTGTATCTTTATGCTTCAGAGTTTCTAGAATACTCTACACATGATGGATGTTCAATGCTATGCGATCCAATTTTCTTTACCAGCCTCATTTGTAAGCTGGGAAAGGAAGTGGGCAGACAATAATTTACTACTGCAAGGGCAGCAGTTTCTCTGCAAGTTGATAACCCTTCACGACTCATCATAATTTTGACTTGGTGGTCTCGTTAGCACTTCCACATGGAAAAGACTATTTGCTGTTTCACTTAGGTTAAGTTGGCCCTTTGGGCTGTAATGCTACAGTTGTAGCCTTGGGGTGAAATGAGTAGGCTCTGTATTAGTTTCCTAGGGCTGCTGTAATAAGGTACCACAGACTGTCTTGAAAAAAAAACAGAAATTTCTTTTTCCACAGTTCTAGAGACTAGAAGTTCAAAGTCAGGGTTTCAGCAGAGCCATGCCTCCTCTGGGACTTTGGATAGAATCCTTCCTTGCCTTTTCGTCACTTCTGGTAATGGCTGTCAACCTTGGCGATCCTTGACTTTCAGCTGCAGCACTTCAATCTCTGTCTCCATTGTCACACAGCAGTCTCCAGTCAGGTGTCTGTGCCTGTGTCTCTTCTCTTCTCAAAGGATACCAGTCATATTGGATCAAAGACCCATCTTATTCTAGTAGGACCTCATTTTACCTATTTACATCTGCAGTGACCCCGTTTCCAAATAAGGTCACATTTTAAGGTACTGGGAGTTAGGGATTCAACATCTTTTGGGGGGATACAATTCAATCTATAACAGGTTCATTCTTGAAAGTATACTTGTAGGCATTATTTAGTAGCCTTCTGAACTATTATTAACTTACTTATAAACTTATGCACAGTCAGTTAAAATGTCTTCCGATAACTTACCTAGTAAGGAATTCTACCCAATCTTTGAGTTTACACAGGCTCCAGGCACTCAGTTACTACCTGGGATGAGAGTCATTGCAACTCCTTTCCTGAATTCATCAGTTTTTACTCCCCTGTGACTGTTCTTACCTGTCCTTTGCAAATAAATAAAGACATCATTTTACCATTTAAACTTTCCTGTTCACTTCGGTTTCTGTAATTCCCCCGATCTTTTGAAACACATTCTAACTAAACTTTCCACTATTTATCTACCCACATCTCACTCTGAGGCCTTCTTCTCTGCTTTATACCTGTCATTCATCTATCCAACTGTCCTTTATCACCGTACCTAACTCACTACACTGTTTCTGCAATCCCTTTATACTATGTACTGAAAAGGATGTTATCCAATGGAAATAAAACTTTTGATATTCATAAGGAGAAGTCTGTGCTATCGCATAACCTCAATCCAGAGACTCAGTCTTAAAATTATGTACTGAAATAGAAACTGGATGGGCACAAGTATATTAACTACAGCACTGGCTATCATAATCAATCATTTGTTTTAATCAATCAATTAACCAAAATTACCCACAAGGGGAAAAAAGATATATTATAAAAGTTCAATAAAATATTAAATATCTATTAAAATAATTATGAAAGGTATTTAACAACAATGATCATGCATGTTTAATATTAATAGAAGTATATCATAAAAATATTTCTGATTTTCTTAAAGCTACGAAAATACTGTAAGAAGAAGACAGTGATATTCATTGTTTCTAGAAGTAGTAAAAAATATATTGAAATGTGTGGAAAATTTTAAAGGTATCTAATAGAAGAAAACATATGCAACTATCAAACTACTAAAGCTAATATTGAAACAAAGAAATTCAGTAAGTAAAACAAAAGGCTTTAAAAGAAAAACAGATACTGTGGTTAAAAGAAAACATAAATCAGATGGCAAAAATGCATCCAAGATGTCAGGAATAACAACAGATATCAAAGTGGTTAAATAACCATGTTGAAAGACAGGGTCTCAGGCAGGGCAAAAACACAAATAAATTCCAGACATCGGTTGTTTACAAAAGACATTGTTAAAATGAAAAATAATGCTTTAAAGTAAAAGAATATAAAGTGATACCCCAGCCAATGTTAGTTAAATAAAAAGTGGAGTAGAATTCAAGGTAAACATGAAAATAGGCCCCAAATTATATTTATTTTTATATTGATGAATAGCATAATACAACAAGCAGATATAATAAGGATAAACTTTTTGTGCATGTAAGAGCATAGCTTCAAAATATTTAAATGACCCCGGCTGGCATAGCTCAGAGGTTGAGCGTCGACCTAGGATCCAGGAGATCGTGGTTCGATTCCCGGTCAGGGCACATGCCCAGGTTTCAGGCTTGATCCCCAGCAGGGGGCGTGCAGGAGGCAGCTGATCAATGACTCATCATTGATGTTTCTCTCTCCCTCTCCCTTCCTCTCTCTGAAATAAACAAAGACATATTTAAAAATATATATTTAAATGAGAACTACTAATAAAGCAAACAAAAAACAAAGAGGATAAATTTTGAGTCATGAATTGCAGCGAAACAATCTAACCCCTTTTTTCAGAAATTTAGTTTACAAATTAAGTCAGTAGAGCGAGGAGATGAATAACAATGGAGCTGCATACACCAGATACCTTAGAATATTGCTGATGCCCAACAAGCGGCAAAGATGCCATCTTTTTAAATATCCCTAAAAATATTTACAAATGACTGTTAACCCATAAGGAAACTTTCAAAAAATTCAAAAGAGAACATTAGGACCAAATTCTCTGACAACAGTGGAAAGTTAAACATTTTTAATTCTTAAAAACTGAAAAATATCCTTCTATACATTCCAGCACACATATAAACTCTTTACAACAAAAACAGTCCATTTTACTGTATGTTATTTTACTAAAGTTAAATATAAAAAATACTCTTCTTTTGGTAAGATGCATTGAAAAACTATATATTAAAATCTTCTAGAAATGACTGATAATTAGACTACAGAGCAAAACATGGCACTGCAGGCCAAGTGATACACAGAGGAAAAGTCATGGCCTTAAGCATATATTAGAATATCAAAAATTTTGAAAAATAACATTACCCCAAGATGCTAAAAATAATACCAAAAATAGATAATTATAACAACAAAAGTTAAATTTCCACTTATAGAAAATCAAAACAAAATCATAAGACCTAAACAACACTGTCCATCAACTTGATCTGGCTGACATTAATAGAACACTCCACCCAACAGCAGCAGAATACACATTGTTTTCAAATATACACAGGATTTTCGCCAAGATAGGCTATCTTCTGGGCCATAAAACAAATCTTAACAAATTTAAAAGGGCTAAAATCATACAAAGTATATTCTACAAAAGTAATAGAAATAAACCATTTACAGAAGACAGAGCACATATGTTTCTGACTGATTTCTTTTTAAAAACCACTAAAATGACAGTAAAGCAATCATTTAAAAAAAAAAAAGTCATAGGTTTCCAAGAGCACAAAATAGGAGAAGAGCAAAACAGAAACACAATTTTGGAAGCTGAAAAGCAAATGAACAAATGGTTGCCTAGGTACCAGAACTGAGAAAGATGAACCCTATGCTAGCAAAGGAGAAAGGCAAGAAGAAGCCTGATTTACACCACAGATTCCCCCCAAATGCTTCAGAATTTGTTGTTCCCATCATCTCTGAAATGGAGCGATGACATGGCTAAGACAAGAAGATAAAACCAACATCCTGTGAGGGAAAAAGATCTCCCCTTTCACTCCATGCAGCCAGGTAAGCTCCCTCTCCTACCCAGAGGAAGACTGGAGTTTATTCCCCGGAGAAGAGAAACGACAGGTTCTGTGGACTGTGGGGTATCAGGCACAGTGGTGAGAAGGGTACCAAAGGGGAAGTGTGTTGTCAAGTGAAAGTCTGTGTGGTGAATGTTAAGACTTCCAACTTTCTTTTTCTACTTGGCTCTCGAAATATGGCAGCAAGGCTTATACCCTGCAGGCAAGGAAAGAGAAGAGTATTCTTCTAGGAACTCTGACTGGCCAAACACTTATATAATAAAAACACTGACATTGTGGAGTTTCTTTACAAAGGGAGCTGGCTAGAAGCTACCTGCAGTTATTAACTCTCAGCTATCTGCAAAAAAGTCCCCAGACAGTGTTTTAGTGCTCAGCCGTTAAGCACAATTGAACAGTTAAAAATCCTGAGATATTAGACAACCTCTAATATTTCTTTCTCTCTCTCACACACACACAAGTGGGGGGGGGGTGAGGAAAGCAAGTTATAAGAAATAGATTACGGGGGGGGGCTGTAAGAAAAACTTTCATCATTTTCTTCGTAGGAAAATGAGACGTTGCATCTATGAAAGAAGAGAAAGATGCACAAACGAACAAACAAAAAACAAAGGAATATTCCAAGAATTAAAAAGAGCTTTTGGAAATAAAGAGCAAATGATAGCTGTTTTTAAAATCTTAATAGGAGGGAAAATGTTCTTGAGGGTATCTCCCATAAATCACAGTAAGACAAAGAGATGGAAAAGAGAGCAAATAAAATTATAGGACTCTTCCCAGCGGTCTAACATCCTAATAAAAGGAGTTCCAGAAAGAGAGAACAGAAAATGGAGAGGAAGGAATCATCAAAAACATTATTGAAAAACATTTCCCACAGCTGAAAGACATGAGTTTCCAGACTGAAAGGGCCCACGAATGATAAAATAGATCCTCTCCACATCACATCCTCAAGAAACCTCAGAACGTTAAATAAAGAGTTCTGTAAAGACAGAGACAGAGAGAGAGAGAGAGAGAGAGAGAGAGAGAGAGAAATAGGTCTCATAACGTATCAGAATTACATCAGCCCTCCCAGTGCCATCACTGGAAATTTGAAGACAATGATGTATTTTCTTTTAAAATTCTGAAGAAAAATGGTCTCCACCCAACCCTTCTATAGACAGCTAAACTAGTACTATAAAATAATTTCCCCAAATTCACCTTCCATGAACTCTTCTGTCTGTGGAAGCCATGGAGAGAGGTGCTCCACCGCAGTGAGGCAGTAAGTCAAGGGGGTCCGCGGAGCGGGTGGCAACACAGGGAGGAGAGAGGGCTCCCGGGGGCCAGCGGAGTAAGGCGCTGAGACGGCCGCTGGGGGCGCTGCAGGAGGACCCGGGCAGGGCGAGGACTGTTCCCAAGGCTCCGCGAGTTTTCTTTAGATGACACTCACTGCACTTGACGAATGTGAATAACATATTGAGAGGAATCTGGGTTGAATTAGGGGTAAGAACATAGGAAATGAAACAAGTATGAAAACAAGAAAATTATTAGCTCCAAATAAAATTAAAAGGTTGTAGAAAGGAAAAATAGAGTGATCAGCTGTGAATAACATTTTCTTGGTTCTTAACCTTGGCCGAACATTAGAATCATATAAAGAGCTTTTAAAACTACAGATGCTCAAACCAACCTGGACCAATTAAATCAGAAATAGGCATCAGTATTTTCTAAGCTCCTCAAGTGATTTAAATGGGCAGCCAATACAAAAACCACTGACTGAGTCATAATAAAATTTTGAATATTGATATAAGCAAAACTACCACAAATTGGGAGCATGGTCAAAAAGTGGGGGGATGGTAGGGATGGGGAGTAGTTGAACGGAAAGTGATGGAAAGTCAGTTGATAATGCTTGAAACTGAGCCTTCAAGAAGTAGCCACAGGAGCATGTTATACAGAGATATGAAGATAAACACCAGCTGAATCATCTAAAATCTTGAGAGTGAGAAATAAGGGTGGGGGCCTCCATGTTTCTTATAACATACCTGCAGAACTGCTCGACTCTCTAAACTATGTGCACATATGACTTTGATGAAAGTGAAAAGTAAATTTAAAAATATAAACAAAAGCTAAAATAATAATGCCGAAAGTAACCACAAAAAGAAAAAACTAAATCCAGTGTTTTGAAAAAGCTAATTAAATAACAAAAATGTTAGCTAAGAAAAAGAAAACAGAAACACACACGGACACACAACTTGGGCTCTGAAGTGAGACTTAACTGGAGATAGAGATAATATTAAATAAAATTGTATGGAAATAACATGTATCACTTTATAGTTAATAAATTTGAAAGCCAGGTGACTTGAATGATTTTCTAAGTTAGGTAAGCTAGTTACCAAAATAGATTTAAGAACATGTAAAAAACATGAATAATTGATAACCATGAAAGAAATCAAAAACCTACTATGGCAAAAGTCACTAGCCAGAGATGGTTTTATGAAGGAAATATTCCTGATTGTGTATAAATGGTTCCGGATATCTCAATTACTTTGCATGTGTTTACATATAATTTTAATGCTGAATTATGTCCCACTCTTGAATTTCCAATCTCTCTCATCTCAGATCTTCTCTTATCTACTCCGATAAGTTTCCTCCAACTCAGATTTGTGTCGATAATATAAATTTTGACAACCCAATGAGACACCTGCCTGAGGTAACGATATTTCTGGGTCCAAGCAAGCCTTCACAAACAGGCAATTTACTGCATGATTAAAGAGAATTGCAACTGGTTCCAAACTGTTTCCCATTTCCCCTAATAGCAAACAAATCCTCTGATACATGAAAAAAATAGAAATCAAATAATTGCGTGTGATGTAAAATGCTTTGCCTTTGAGGGAGCCTTAAAGAGTAATCAGCTTGACAGAATCAAATCCTGACTTTACTAACCTTAAAAATCCAACCTTCATGTAGGAATTTAAGTATCCAAAGTATAGTTTCTGTCCTGAGGTTTTTAAAAAAGTAAATATGAAACTTTGGGGCACAATTTAGTGATAGAGACATCTCTGTTTTAACCCTGTTTCCAACTTGGTCGTATCACTCCTTTTCATTTTCCCAATTCCCTTAAAAGCTGGATGTTCTAGCCATGATTTATTTTAATGAAATTCGGAGAACAGTATTTCCACATAAAACACTACCAATATACTTCTATACCCCTAACTTCAGCATCCCTGTTGCTCACCATAAATATTACTTAGTCACTCCATGATAATAAATTAGTCAGTAAAAGCACTTAGAGCTGTACATTAATGCTTCATACTTTGCAGACTCCAGGGGACCATTTAAAGTGCTGCAGGTGGGGAGGGGGGCATGGGAATGAGCCGTGAGGTTGCTTCCCTGCAGCCCTCCTCCTGTCACTGAGATCACTTGCCTTGTCCTTAATGCTCATCAAGCTCCAGGCTTTGAAATAAACCCTGACTTCAGTCTTCAGAAATGTAAGGTGCTGTTTAGTGTATCACCATGACTCAGGATCAAGTCACCCTACACCTCTGGCTTTGTCTGGCAGTGTGCCTAACTATAATTTGTGGGTTTGCTTCCACTTTAACGAGGTCAAGTTTTTACCAGAATCCTTGATTTAGCAGCTAGATCCATGACTTGTTCTCGGGTTCCAGCATCCCTAGGAATCTACAGGCTAACAAGACAGACCTCGGTTTAGATCTCAGCCCCACCACTCACTAGCTCTGCTACTTTGAGCAAATTTCTTAGTTTCTCCAATCCCATGTTTTAATCTTAAAGCTGCAGAATAACAATTTCTACCATATAGAATGTGTGGCGCAGTGTATGGCACATAGCAGATGCTGGATAAATGTTCATTCCCACCAGTTGCATCTTTCTTGCTGATTTTTCTTTGATAATATGAGCAGTGTATGAGAACCTCTGAAACTGGGAATTTGTCTTACTACTCCTTCTGAAATCTCTAAGCCAGCCCTGGGGCTGAACCTCTGCGCCTACTAATATAAATCAGCAATATCTCCTGCCTACTCAAATCTCTGCCACTGTCCAACTTGACCTCTGTGAGATCCTTGCTTCTTGAGAGACATACGACTGATATTTTCTTCTCTTCTGATGTTTTCTCAGAACACTGTGCTCCATCCTTGCTCCACACCCCCACATCATGTGAACTTGGACTTGTACCCCAGTGCCTGCTCTAACACATTGGGTGATTCTACTGAAAACTGTCTCTAAAATCTCACTGAGATGACTCACTGAGTCTACCCACAGAATGGCTTCTGACACTCATACACATCACAAGTGTTCCTCACTTTAAAAAGAGGGAAAAAAACACCACCTAAAAATCAGTGAATTGAACACCCACCACTCCCAGGTCCTTTCCTTCAATTTGACCCAAAGAGAGATTTGGAAGAGGTAAGATTCTAGGTATAAAGCTGGTGGAAGAGAGCCGCTAAATCACTGTCTGGTTCCTATTACGCACCAACAATATGCTAAGAACTCTATATTCGTTATTGCAAATCCTCATACCACCACAAGGCAGCATTACCTCCAATTAACAGATGGGGAAGCTAAGGCTCTATAAGGTTAAATAATGTTTCCAAGTTCACACACCAGCAAGGAACAAAGCTGGAATATGAGCCTTTATTTGTTTTACTTCAAAGTCTATAAAGTTTCATAAAAAATGGTGGACTCCTTTCTCACTCTACCACATTTCCTCTCATTACACCATTACATATAAACTAAAGGACTTCTTCAAAATATTTTTTTAAATGTTGAAATTCCTGGAGTAATTTGCTTCTTAATCAATGAAAATTAGCCCATGATTCTGGACATATATTTCTTTTGTCTAATGACAGTAATAGCTAGCATTTATTCATTGCTTATTGTATGTTTGACACTTCGATTTATGTGTATTAACTCATTTATTTATTGTTTTAAATATGCTTTTATTGATTTTAAAGAGAGAGAGGAAGGGAGAGGGAGAGAAACATTGATGAGAGAGAATCATCCATCGGCTGCCTCCTGCACGCCCCCTACTGGGGATTGAGCTGCAATGCAGTCATTGTGCCCTGACAGGGAATTGAACTGGTGACCTCTTAGTGCATGTGACTATACTCAACTGAGCCAAACTGGCCAGGGCAGTATGAACTCATTCAATCCTATGAGGTAGCTAATATTAACATCCCTATTTTATTTTTGAAGAAACTAAGCACAGAGAGGTTAAGTAAATTGCTCAAGATCACACTGGCAGAGATATGATCAGAATCCAGGCAGTCTAGCTGCAGAACCCAATCTCTTATCACCATGTTTTATTGCTTCTCAACAATCAGACTAATTGTGTAAATTCTCCACTTAACTGCATGTATAAATAACTTAATGAGCTAATCAATTCTTTTGATATCCACAGCTACCAAAAACCATTTATTGAAAAATAAGGAGTAGTGTGTTGCTTATGGATCACACTTCCTGATTACTCATCACACTTTGGTATCTGGCTCTTTTTCTCCTTAAAGATTGAAGATATAAATTCTCTATGTCACTGCAGAAGTCACAGTTATCTGGAAAAGACATATTCAGGCTGGAGTCTTTTTCCAAGACAATAATTTCTCCTTCCATAACAATAATCTTATTTTACTCCATTTGGGTAACACTCTTTAGATTCTGGCAGGACTGTAGTATATACCAAGTCAGAGTTTATCATATAAAGCTTGCATTAAAGTCATTTTAAAAAAAATTATGTATTTTATATTCAACAATCCCATGTATTACAACTTTCTGGTGTGAACAGCAATAATCAATAATGCATTTAATTTCTGAAAGTCAGGCTTGTTTTGTTTTTCTATTGTATGAGTCAGTGTCTGGCACATGTAAAGTAAAATGAAGAAAATGAGCTTATAAATCACAGTAATCTCCCTGATAATCACTACTCATTTACTGACGGGACAATGTGCTCACTACGTGAGGCACTCTTATAAAAGACACCAAGCTGCAATTAACAATCTATAGATCTCATTTGCTCTGAATTAGTAAGTACTGTGATTCCAATAAATTCTCAATATCTAAGGACCTTATTCTGATAACTTTTATCTCATGTTCCTTGAAAATGATTTCTTCCCTAGATGCCAGCTGAGTGAACTCTTTTCTCCTTACTTCTCCTATCTACCCAGAAAGGTATTCCAACCAAAATAATGTCAGACCACATTTCATTTTTTAAAAAAGTTACAATATTCCTCCAAATCTCTTAACCATAACAAGTAACTACTGCAAGGATACCGTGATAAATTATGTTTTTAAAAACCTCAGTTAATGAAAAAAAGTCCTACCATAACTTCTAAATTATACAGGAAAAATTAAGTTGACTTAGCTTTATTTTGAAATATTTATATTATGCTATGAAATGTATATTCTGATTTTTTAAATAAAATTATTACCTATATGCTAAATAACTCTACTTAAACCAGAATGTGATTACCCAAAAGATCCTATTGCATAGGCCAAACACATAATATCATACTTATTGTTTTATCATTTCTTTTCTCATAACAAAATAAATATAATTTTACTACTCCTGGCAGGTATTAGGATGAATAAATGCAAAGAGAAAGAATCATCCAAGGACTCAGGTTCGAGAAACAGAAGAATGAATCCAAAATAGATTCAGAATCCAAACACTCATTAAATTAAATCTAAAGAAAACTCTAATCCACTGTTACTGGGTTTTGTCTCAGTCAAGGGTCCAGAGATGAGGTACTCAGATTATAATTTTTTTTAAAAATTAGTTTAATGTTTATAAAGACATGGGCAGGTGGCATTTCCATCCTGAGAATATCTCTCCTTCTCTTAAGCAAGGCTGAGAGAATGTTATGGCTGAGATAAGGCACAGGTTATCTTAGTCCTGTAAAGTGTTACAGCCAATGTCTTTGAACCCAGAACAAAACAAGAATCTTCTCAGAACAAAAGGACCCTTGATTCTCAAGTAAGCCCTCATGGTAAAGCTGCCACTTTGAGAAGGGACCCCAAGAACTCAGATCCTACTGAAGTCTCTAGGTTATGTAGGTGATGATAATCTGTGCCCAACAATGAGGGTCTCTCACCTAGCACATGATCTCATGGAGCCGTGGAAGCTGGGAAGAGTAGAATCATTATACAGAAAGGTTACTTAGTCTTAGCCTGATAAAAATCTGTGAACCAAGAAGACAGAAGGGCCATGATCAAATATATGAGCCATGCAGAAGGGCAGAAAACCCATGCAAACCACATCAAAAGAACATATAAGAAGATCATACCTCAAACATCAGGAAGGCTGCTATGAAAAATCCTTCCTCTAGGACCTGTGACATCAGGGTTCTGGATCATTAAAGGTATTTCTGTGACCATACCTACCAATTGCATTAGAAATTCATCTTCCAAGAAAATCAAGAGAACATATTTTCCATGTGTTTGGTGAGAAGTGAACTCACACCACAGTAAATGTAATTAAAGTTGGTGATTTCAATCCCAAACAAAAAGAAGTACTTTTCCCTGCTTTCTCAAGTACATTAGTGAAAACTATTAAATCTAGTCTTGATAGTGAGATGCCTTCATTCTGAATATCAACTTCTGTGATGTGCTATAAAACACAAGGTAGTTTTGTGTTTGTTTGTTTTTTATCTCCTTTGGGATCTGTCCTGTCTAATATGGAACACAAATGGTCATCTCTTGCTGTTGCCATTTTTTCCTATCTCTATCAGCTTTTCATTCACCCTCTAGTTTAGGCTTTTTGTTTGTTGTATTCAAAGAAAAACACAAAAAAACTTGTTAAGAATTGTATATTTAAATACATAAATATTTGAATAAGTCTTAGATGTTTATTGTGATATTATTTCATCTGTTTTCATTATTTATTTGTTTCCTTGTTTAAGAATTTTTTCATTTGTCACTGCCCACACCATATTGTACACAATTTTTAAAGTAAAATACAGGAATTCATATAGTAAAGTAAGACCAGAAAATAAAATTCAAAAAGACAGAAACACAGTAATGGGACCACATAAAATATAAATTAGCAATGACGCATAAAACCCAGGGAGCAATTCAAGATGCACATATGCTGCCCATGGGAGACTAAACTAGTTTATAGCACAGAGAAGCCAATTTGTACTTGAGCTCACTGGCAGCTAAGGAAAAAGAGGAACTGTGGTCTTCTACTCATTTATAATGCCTAGAATATTTCCTTATTGCCTTCTAATTTAAGATCACTGAGAATACCAGAAACCTGATCTCTGTTCCATATTAAAATCATAGGCTATCTAAAATGAAAGGGACTGAAGATCATCTAACCCAATGATTAAAGGCAGCCTCAGGCTAATCTACTCCAAATTAAGAAAAAGTGCAAAGTGAAGGGGTAAGGAGCATACCTATACTTACTGAAGCCCCAATAGAGCCAAAAGGGGGACAAAAGAGTTCCCAAGTCAGGCAAATACAAGTTACCTTCATACCCTAGTTTCTACTCTATTGTAGTTAGTCTATCTCTTCCTCTCCTCCCTCCTCTCTCTCTCTCCTATCTCTCCCTTTTTCCTCCCTCTCTCTTCCTCTCTTTCTTGACCACTGAACTGAACATTCTGGTTATAAGGAATGATCAGTGTTGATATAAAAATTCTTAGAACTCACTTGGGGCTATGAATTATTAGTGTTCCCACCAGCCAAAGTAAATAGACTTCAGAGAACGTAAGAATCATTTAATAGAGTCATTAGAATGGTTATTCCTTAGAAATGAGGTTAAATCAGCATCCGTATCTGCCTTTTAAAAAGCTTTAAAACAAGCTTTGGAATGATAAAATTGATCCACAAGTGAACTAACTGAGGAACAAAGCCCAACACACTTTAAAGAAATATAACTTAATCCAACACTCAACAATGTAAACTTCACACTGTTCAGCAACCAATAAAAAGCTACTAGACCTGTGAAAAGGCAGGAAAATTTGACACATAACCAGGGAAAGAGTTAGTTAAGAGAAAGAGACCAAGAAATGACATAGATGATGGAATTAACAAACAAGTACCTTAAAATTACAATGGAAAATATGATCAATGTGCTCAAAATTTTAAGAAAAACATGAACATAATAAGGAACCCCAAACACCAATCGCAAAGAACTTATGCACCCCTGTGTTGATAGCACTGCAATTCACAATAGCTAAGATTTGGAAACAGCTCAAGTGCCCATCAGCAGATGAGTGGGTAAAAAAGCTGTGGCACATCTACACCATGGACGGGGACATTGGTGTGGGGAGGGCCTGGGGGTGGGATGGATGTGGGGTGGAGGGGATCATTAGGGTTAAAAGGGGGACATATGTAATGGTCTCAACAATAAAGATAAAGAAACATTAAAAAAATAAATAAATAAACATGTCACATCATTAAACTTAAAGAAAAAGAAAAACATGAACATAATAAGGAGAAAATAGAAAATATAAATAAAAGCCAAATGACATTTATAGAAATGAAAAACACAATATGTGAAATAAGAAATTCCCTGAATTGGGTAAGCAGATTAGATATTCAGAAGAAGAGATCCATAAACTTAAAGACAGCAATAAAATCTATGCAAACTGAAGCACAGACAAAATCTGGAAAAACAAACCAGAAACTCAATGACCTATGGAACAACATTAAGTGGCCTAATAGGATAATTGGGGTCCCAGCAATAGAAGAGATAGAGGGAAGAACAGAAAAATTATTTGGAAAAAATGGCTGAAAACTTTCAAAATTATATAAACTATAAACACACAAAATCAAGAATATTAACAAATCCCATGGATGATAAACAAAAAGAAAACCACAGGAAGCCATATTATAATCAAATTGTTAAAAAGAAAAAATATTAAGTGCAGCCAGAGGAGGATGGGGAAAAGGTGCAATACATATAGAGGAATAAGAATAAGACAACAAATTTCTTGTTAGAAACCATTGAAACCAAAGGCAATTAAATGACATGATTAAAACACTGAAAGAAACAAAACTGTCAACCTAGAATTATATACCCAGTGAAAATATCTTTCAAAAATGAAAGTAAGGGAGCCCAGCTGGCGTGGCTCAGTAGTTGAGCATCGACCTATGATCTAGGAGATCGTGGTTCAATTCCTGGTCAGGGCACATGCCTGAGATTTCGAGCTGGATCCCCAGCAGGGGGCATGCAGGAGGCAGCTGATCAATGATTCCCTCTCATCATTGATGTCTCTCTCTCTCTCTTTTCCTCTCTCTGAAATCAATAAAAAATAATTTTAAAAAAAGAGGTAATACTCCAAAAAAAAAAAGTGAAGGTAAGGGAGACTTCTGGTTTCAGCTCCAACTTGTAAAAAACATAGAACTTGTCACACCTGTTCTTACAACAAGAATAAATGGGACAAATTGAAAACCAAGACTCTTCTCGGACCCATCAGAGAACTGAAGTTATAGGGCACGCCACAACCTTGAAATCTGAGGAGACAGACACATGCAGAGAGGCACAACCCAGATCTACTCATAGCTCGGGCAGGGGGAGGGAAAGAATAAACACTATGAAACAGGCCCAGAGCCTTCACCATATGAAGGCTTCTTCTCCAAAAGAAAATACTTTTTCAGAGCTTTATCTCAATTGGGAGAAGGGCATTTCTAGCCACTTCCAGCATTCCTGTTTCAATCAAGAGAGAATTTTTTAATAAAATCTGTATCACTGGAGAAAAAGTTGCGATGGTTAGGGTTAGAGACACAGACCCACTAAATAATGAAGATTTTATCATACGAGGTATAGAATAAAAATGTTCCTAACAGGTGAATGGATAAATACATTGTGGAATATCTATACAATGGAATACTCAGCAATAAAAATAATAAACTACTGATATATGCAACAACATGGATAAATGGCAAAAACTATATGCTGAACAAAAAAATTTAGGTATGAAGGAGTACCTCTTATATGACTGCATTTGTGTGGAACTCTTTTTATTTTTATTATTATTATCATTTATTGAAGAGCAACTGTGGCCACACTCTTTGTCCAATGTGAGCATGATTCCGGCAAATCTATTGTATAGTGACAGAAAGCAAATAAGTGCTTGCTTGGGCATAGAGGTAGATAAGAGATTGACTAGGAAAAAACACAAGGAAACATTTTTGTGTCATATAAATATTCTATATCTTGATTCTGGTGGTGGATATATGGGTGGATATATTTGTTAAAACATAAAAAATGAACACCTAAAGTAGGTTTATTTGGGTGCCAAATAATTTTTAAAAATATATCTTTATTGATTTCAGAGAGAGGAACATCAATGGTGTGAGAGTCATTGACCGGCTGCCTCCTGCACGCCCCGCACTGGGGATGGAGCCCGCAATCTGGGCATGTGCCCGGACCAGGAATCGAACCTCAATCTCCTGGATCCTAGGTCAGTGCTCAATTGCTGAGCCACACCTGGCTGGGCGCCAAATAATTTCTTTAACTTTAAACTTTTTCTAGCCTACATAGTAAGCATATTTCATCTTGCTCCTTGTTTAGCAGAACTCAAAAAAGCATACCCGTTATCAATGCTCATCTGACTTATCTCCAGACTTGAAAGCAACAACTGTGTCATCCTGCATCCTTGTCTCCTGAAAGAGAAACAATGGGAATTACATTAATCTTTTGTCTGCCTTATATTTACTGGCCCTTAAATTATTTTGATTGCACTTGCCACCATATATTTTTATTGAACACCCATAGGGTGTTTGGCAACCCCTCTTTTTTCTTTCTCATGTCATTTTAGTACATTTAGTGTTCTCCATAATATTACTTAAAATTATTTAACTAATTATTTAAATGAAGAAATTATTACAATTTCTTTTTTATAACTAGTCTTAAATTATATGTAAAAAGGCCAAAAGGCAGATGAGCTATTGTTCATTGTCACAATTTAAAATGTATTGTTTTACCTCCAAACTCATCCTCACAGTTCTTGTGAAATAACCTGGCCCTCATCTTCCAAGCATCCATCACAGAAACTTGCTAAACAACTCCTTCCTTCCTATCTCTGATTTAAAAAAATAAATATGAAAACAAAAAGCAAAATTAAAAAACAAACTTGGGCACAAAGCCTTTCTTCCCTTTTGAAGCCCAAACCATTGCCTAACATAGTCCCTGGTTAATTAGAACGATACAAATGTCTTTTAGCTAAACAAGACATATTCTCTACTTGTCACTGCATTTATCACTGCTCTACAACGTATTTCTCTTTGATCATAAATAATGGCAATGAGTTACTGGTCTTCTCACTGAATAGCTGTTTAGATGACTATGTGTCCATTATGTTGGGCCAGAAGCAGCTGATGAGTGTCTACTACTTGATTTGAACATGATACTTAATGAAGATTATGATAAAATCAACATAGCCATCCCATATCTTTTTAAAAAAATATATCTTTATTGATTTCAGAAAGAGGAAGGGAGAGGGAGAGAGAGAGAGAAGAGAGAGAGATAAACGTCAATGATGAGAGAGTCATTGATCAGCTGCCTCCTGCATGCCCCACACTGGGGATCAAGCCCACAACCAGGGCATGTGCACTGACCGGGAATCAAACCGTGATCTCCTGGATCCTAGGTTGATGCTCAACCGCTGAGCCACACCTGGCTGGGCCCATCCTATATCTTAAAGATAACCACATGCTATGTGTTCTTGAACCAATCTTGGGTTACTGTCAGCTAAACAGATATATTAATTTATATGATGCATATAATCAGCCTTACTACAGAACTGTGTATGGTATCTTTACAGAACACAATATGCATCTAGAGTCTAAGAAAAGAAATTAAAGTAACCCTTTATTCAATCTGCCAAGGGACTATAGGACCTTGTAATTATCTGGCTTTAGATAGAAGAGATACATTGCAATTGGATACACATGAGGCCACAGGTTTATGCCTCAGATGACAGACAGCAGAGAAAAAGCTCTAGAGTGCAAGCTTTCTACCAGACCTTTTTAATTTATTTCCCCCAAACACATCAAATTTTAATGCTGGATCTCTGACCCAGTATGTTCACTTTTTTATGAACTTATGATTAACTACTACCATAGAAGCAGGAGCTAAGTTTTTTTCCATTAAAAAGTAAATTTTACTCATAGAAGTTATAACCCATAAATACTGGGTGAAAGAAACCAAACGAGGAATGAAAGTATTTTAAAAAGACAAATGAGACCAGAAAATTTAGGCATGCACTATAATTACCAGAGCATCTGCAATTCCATGAGCCAAATCTAGTCAGTTCCAACCCTGGACCCTTCAGTCCAGTCTGCGGGTGGGCTACAAAAGTTACTTTTACATCCCTTTTCTTCAAAGACTGTGAGATGTAGCGCCACAACTCATGTGCCTACACATTGTGGGTAGGATCTGGACCCTTCCCTATGGCAGGGTCCCCTGGCCAGGTAGCTTTAGTCATTTTGAACGCTCTCCCTACTCACAATGCACCCTGTAGTTACCAAGAGAATTGACCAAAAAAAATTTTTTAAGTTGATGAATATAGACTGATTTTGAAGTTTTCCCTATGGATATTGGTTAAGGGGCAACTGAAAGGATGCAACTTGGCATTTGTCAAAAGAAAACAAAAGTCCCAAATAAAGTCATGACATCCCACCACCCTTTTTTGTTGCTACATTTCCATTACATTTTATAGTAACAATGTTATATTCATTTCAGGACCAAACTCAGTTCTACCCATTATCATCAATACCACTACAACTCACTTCTCAACACATCTTAAAAAAATAAGTCTTTGCACATGTTAGTAAATGTTTTAAATTATTTAAATTTCCTCTCAATAATGGAATAACCCCATAATAAATATAAAACAGCAACTCTGTACTTCTAGAATGTCTAACAAACTTTAGTTTGGTTTTAAAAAAATAAAATTACCTCACTGTTTCATGTTCTGCAGAGGAGCAAGGTGTGTTGAATATTCCACAAAAGTGGATTATCCTGTATGGTCTTACATAGTCATGTTTTTCTACCTTCTTAGAATTTAAGCACTTGTCCTCAGCACTGTTTAATATAGAGCTTTATCATTTTCAGATAAATTCATGTATACATGTTATGTTTTATATGCTGGTGAGTTTCTGGGAAGTAGAGACCTCAGATCTATGTCTTTGTATCCCTCACTGATACCAAGAAAGTAGTATATAGAGTGCTGATTAACTGGTAATGATCTCCCACGTAAGTCTGGAATTTGGCAGTAGTGACACGAGGGTCACATCCAAATTTCAGATGAGGCAAGGCAGGATCCAAGAAACCAAACATACATTCAATCAACAATTACTGTGTGCAGATTATTTCTCAGGCATGAGATGCCAAGATAAATAAAACATGGTTTTTGTTCTCAAGGATCTTACCATCTAGCAGAAGAAGGAGAGGTAAGCAATTAGATGCTGTGTGATGGTGCTATAAAAACAATGCTTTGGAGGTGTCATCATCATCAACATCATCAGCATCACCACTATCATTTATTGAGTACTTACAACATACCAAGCACTATTCTTTAAATTACATGCTTATAACAATCCTAGGAGGTCAGTTAATCCATGGAAAGATCAAGTAATATGGTAAAAGTCATAGAACTGGTAAGGAGTAGAACCTGGCTTCAGACCCCAGCAGTCTCCCCAGGAGTCCAAACTCACAACCACTATATAATAATGCCTCTCATAACCCCCAGGCGAGTACCATTAATTGTGTTAGTGGGTTAGTATGTACAGTCATATAAAAGGATTTCCAGGGAAGGTGACATTTATTCTGGCTAACCCAGGAACAAAATAACACATTAAGTCTGTGGTCATCCCTTTAGAGTTAGCCAACTTTTAAAAATTAACTTTTCATTTTGGAATAATTTTAGATAGTACAGGTAATAAAGAGAGTTCTCTTATATCCCCTCACCCAATTTACCCTTCTGCTAACATCTTATGTCTCCGTGATATATTTGTCAAAACTAAGAAACCAACATTGATACATTGCTATTAACTAAACTCTAAACTTTATTTAATTTCACCAATTTTCCATTAGTGTTCTCTTTCTGTTCCAGGACCAATCCAGAATACCACATTGCTTTTAGTTGTCATGCTCCCTAGTCTCTTCTGATCTGTGACAATTTCTCAGTCTTTCCTTATTTTTCATGACCTTGACGGTCTTGAGGATTATTAACCTGGTTTCCTGTATACAGTCCTCCAATCTGGATTTTTATGAGGTTTCTCTAATGATTAGACTGGGGCTAGGGGCTTGGAGAAGAGTATTACAGAAGTGAAGTGCCCTTCTCTACTTACATCATATTAGGGGGGACATGGCATACTCGTGATCTCACCAGGTGATACTAACTTTCCTCACTTGGTTAATGTAGCATTAGCCAGGCTTCTGCACTGTAAAGTTACTAATTTTTCCTTTTTCTAGCCTATTCTTTGAACCCAAGTCACTACATCTAGACCAATCTTATCTGGGTTGGGAGATTAAGCTCCATTTCCTGAAAGGGGGTGGGTATCTGCATATACTATAACCAACTTGTTTTAAACCATCGAAAACAATAGCTTTGGCCACATAGGGCAAGATTACTGAATTAAATGTTTGGACTTCAAACTTCTGACAAAATTCCCGTGAGCCTTAGTGAAGTCAGGTATAAAGAGGAACAGAAAATTTACCTTTGTCTCAGAGTTATCATTACAACCAAACACTATGCTTCTTAACTCATAAATCTTGGGGGTGGGGGGAAGTTATGGACGTTACTCCAATAAAATGTACCTAATATACACAAATTTTCATCTATTATTAGGAATTCTCATCCGTGTATCCCCAATAAGAACCCTAACAGTCCTAAAATGTTAAGTATGATCATACTGAAGATGACACCATTTCACTGGAGTAAGTTTCCAGGGAAACAAAGCAAAACAGGGGAAAATCCCCCAAATAAGAAGCCTATTTCATCTCACCGAAGGCCTGACAGAACCACCGAACGATGTCAGTCCAGCAGGGGTTTATGTCATCACATGTTCACCTAGCTCATCCAATGTCTGCACTGCAAACCCCAGGACACGGGGCAGGCACTGTGTGGGGCTGGGCAAGCAGGGAGCCCATTCAGGCTTAAAGAGCACAGCTTTCTTGGCTTCAGCATTTGAGGAAGTGTAGTTGGTGCTGAGGCAACCATTGCAGCATGATTTTTCAAGCACACAGTATTTATAATTTTAAAACCCAACCATTAAAAAAAAAAAAAAAAAGATCTGTAGGCAGAGATTATTTTACCAAAGACAAAAAGATTTATTTTAACTTTTTACTTAGATGACTGTAGTGTTTAATAAAACTGTTCTTTTTCAAATTATTTAAAACAAATTAGTGCTTATAATTCTTCAGGATCTGCCCACAGATGACACGCATATTAACTTGATCTGCTGAAGCGAATGAGTAGATTGCATTTAAATACCAACATTATAGGTCTATTTGTTCTGAAATCTTCCTCCCAAAGATTCCTCCGCCCTCTCGCCTCCCTCTCCCAAGCCAAGAAGGTCACTCGTCCTTACTGGAGCGCAGAACTTTTGTTTCAGATGCTACTGTTAGTCATCGCATTAGTCACTTTCAGCTTCCTTGAAGCAATACTGAACACTTCTGTGCCAACTCGGTTACCTGCTATGGCTGGAGCTGAAATCACCCCTTCTCCACTTCAGGGTCTGCCAAACTCTCAACGCAGTGACTTCCAGGGTGTATATGTGAAATGCACTGTGCCCAGAGGAGAGAAAATAGCAGAGAGAAGCGAGCGACAGTACACTATTGCATCTCTGCTGAGCATAATCCCTCATCCTGAACATTTTTTTCCTCTGCACAATTTTCTCAGTGGTTAAACGACTTTTTTGCAAAATTAAATAAGAGTTATAAAAAAAACCCCAAGAGATTCATGAGGCAGCAAGGAATGGGTATTGTAGCTCATAGCAGACTTTTTTTTAAAGAAAGAAAAAAACCCCTCATCCCCGTACCTCTCTTTCTTCCTATGCCCCCCAAACAATATGATTGTTTCAGGGGATATAATTTTACATTTCAATTTTCTCCCAACACAAGGCAGACAAAAAATTGCAAAACTGGAGCCTGTAACCGGAAAGTCATGCAGAGCTTTGTGTGTGCTTTGGAGGGAAGGAGGGAGCAATGAACAGAAAGGAAGCAGAAACCCATTGTGCTGCTCTGGTCTGCAGCCAAACCACCCTGCTCAGTCCTGTTTCTGGTGCCTCAGGGAGTTTGTTTTGCAAGCTTTTTATGGCAAAAAAGAAAAATGTATTGGGAAATGGGGAAAATGATATTATTTAGTCCTATCCCGGCAATCTATGATATACAAAGATGAAGTCATGCAATTGGCTTTTAAAAAAATCGTCTGTGGAAGAGATTTTCATATGTAATTGCTGTATCCCCTAAATATCAAACAACCTCAATTCTTTGATGTTGAAATCTGGACTTAATTTTTATTTGTTTTGCCCAACATTCAAATAAATAACCATATCTGCTGGCATCTCAAAAACAAGTCTCATGGAGTCATGTGCTTCATTAGACCCTGCCAGGACAGTGCAGTGCCATGCTGGAACACAGAGGACTAGCAGTGAGCAGAGGTGTTACAGAAGATCATTCTCAATCGGCTGATGGCCCTGAAGGCCGGGGCCTTCTCTTTCAGAAACCCCTCAGTCCTAGAAAGGTGCAAGGTATACAAAGTCAGTTTGCCCTTCTGTATGTCAGACTATTTTCTTTTCATGAAAAAGTGTACCAAAAAGTCATGGATTAGCCATTGATTCTTTCCAAATAAGTGTTTCCAGAACATAATAAAATTATAAAGTTAATCATCTGGCCTGATTATGTTCTTCCTAATGGTGATCTCTCTTAGACAGATAGATGATAGATAGAAAGATGATAGATAGATAGATAGATAGATAGATAGATAGATAGATAGATAGATAGATGATAGATAGATAGATAATAGATTTTTGAAACCTATGTAATAGATAATTTATAGTATATGTGACATCATGTATATTTAATGTTATATATACATCTATATCTAACATAATATATAATAAATATATAACATTCAAATGTGCATATATTGTTACATTTCAAGCATCTTGCAGCAGTTTGACAACTTCTAGCTTTCTCAAACTTATGAAAATGCAAATTATTTATAGTGAGAACAACAAAAAAATACTATTAGGAACCTAGTTTCTATTTCTATGACCACATTATTATATTAGGAGTAAGTAATAGAAACTTTGGGTTTAAGTAAACAAAAACAAGATAACAATAAAGGAGCCTTACTGACATAACAATGTAAACCCATCGGTTTATTGTCAAACAAGTTTTTGTTACTCTTGCAGATGCTCCATTACTAAGTGGGTTGATCCCTTCCATAGTCAAATAAGACTTTTAAATTTTATCAATAAGGATGCTAGGTATCAAAACTCCTAACACCCACTGAATGTTTTTAACATTTTGTACTAAAGAACTCATAAGTACATCAAGACCAATTAGACAAATAATTATAAATGGCATTGCAAGTAGTTCTAATTCATGACAATATCTCCACAAGTGTGGAAACTCACCAAAACTCATGGCAGTAACAGAGAATACGCTGTTAACTTTTCACCAAAAAAAGCATTCATCCAGTTACAATTTATTATGTGCCTAAGACATGCCAGACACTGTGCCAGGTGTAAAATGTCACAGTAGGTAAAAACTCTGTCCTAGAATGTTTTGCTTGAGCATACTTAATTCTCTGATTGGGTTCCACTGAGCACTTGAGGCTCTGTAAACTTAGGAAAAACCAAAGTACAAAGTCTTTTCTGTTTAATTTTTCATTAGTTGTATCAATACATTTTTAGAACCATAAAACATCTCGCTGTGGGACATTTACACCATGGAATACTATGCAGCTGTAATGAAGAAGGACCTCATACCCTTTGGGATAGCATGGATGGACCTGGAGAATATTATGCTAAGCGAAATAAGCCAGGCAGAGAAAGACAAACATCACATGATCTCACTCGTATGTGGAATCTAAAGAACTTAATAAACTGATGAACAGAACAGATTCAATGACATGGAAGCATGGATCAGACTGACAAATGTCAGAGGGGCAGAGGAGAGCGGGTGGGTGGAGGGGGAGAGATTAACCAAAGAACTCATACACATATGTGCACAACCCAAGGACATGGACAATGGTGTGGACAGGGGCTGGGGAGGGAGTGGGACGGGGTGGAATGAGTCATTGGGGAGAAAAAGGGACATCTGTAATATTTTAAACAAAAACAAACAAACAAACAAAAATCTCTTTATGTTTATAAAGAATGTTTGAAGTACAAATGCTTCTCTACTTATGATGGGGTTACATCCCAATAAACCCATCATAAATTTAAAATACAGTAAGTCAAAAATGCATTTAATTCACCTAGCCTACATCATAGCTTAGCCTAGCCTACCTTAAACATGCTCAGAACACTTACATTAGCCTAGAGATTGGCAAAATCATCTAACACAAAGCCTATTTTATAATCAAGTATTGAATAATCTCATGCAATTTATTATGCATGTGGCTTTCGCACCATCATAAAGTTGAAAAAGCATAGGTCAAGCCATTTTAAGTCAGGGGCCATCTGTATTGGAATCCCTTTAAACCTACAACTTCCCTTTCTTTTCATAACTTGAGAGGGCAAATCTCTGTCATTGCTTTTCTCAAACAGCTGTGATATTTTTGTTTGATGCCTCCTCTCTTTAGGACATAACCCTGTTGAAGTTAGCAGCAGCCTGGCTGTTTACCTTGTGAAATTCTACATCACTGGAGGTAGCTATAAATCCAACAGCACAGAAGTTCCAGCTTTCAGTTCCAGAACTACGGAGACAACAGGACTAGAGGTGCAAATAAGGGCATTTTCTACCTTTTTTATGCAGCCAAGTTCAGAATACGAGATTGGGTTGCCTACTTTCCAGAAATTATAGCCAAGGGAGCCAGCCAACTTCTTCAAAGGCACTTTAAAAGGAGAATTTGTTCAGTCTCTGCCTTCCCCCAGAAGTATACTGAAATGAAAGAAGGAGCCATAAGAAAACATAAAAAACATAGATACATTCACCGGTTCCAGTAGAAAGTTCTGTTATGAATGGCTGCATTTCTACTCTTAAGGACCTATCTCAAGTGATAGATCTTAAAAACTCAAACTCTGAAACTTTCTTAAAAAGGCCATAAGAGCTATTGAAATAGTGATATTTTACTGTAAATTATTTTCTGCTGATTAACTTAGCTTCTTCTTAGAGATGCCAGAATTTTAGTCACCAGCATCAAACGACAGGTTCACTCCTATTAATAGCAGTTATTTGTAGACTTCCCTTGGTATGTTAAGAATTTATTTTTATCAATTCTTTTTTTCTCAATTCATTTGTTTCTATTTTTTGTCACACTCCACACATCTACTCCTATTATGCCTTCACTCTCACAATTACTATAAGCAAAATATGTATCTGTAACAACTTGGTTGTTAAAAATATAGAAAGACTAGCTTTTAGTCTTACAGAAATATCAAGTACACAAGGAGTTTTGGCTTGGAAGTGTGACAAGGCAATGTTCTCAAACAAAATATAGATTAGATCCCTGGATTGCACTGGTAAAACAGTAAAATAAATGAACATGAGATAAATATGCTAAGGTGTCCTCAAATACCTCAGTTGCTAATATGATGAAGGCCCCATGGGTCTTAAAGGCAAATGTATGAGAGGTAACATTTTAGCTTGGCAAATTTCAACTCTATTTTTTGGGGGGTGTAGTAGGGTGGGGCTTGGCACTAAACCTTTTTGACATGGTTGAAAGAGAAGGATTTAAGTCGAGTTCATTATCTCTTTAGTGCAGAAGTCTGGGAAACGAAGAGGCTAGACCAGGGAGACTGAATCCAGCCAGCATTTCTTTTTGTTGTTCAAGCTGCCCTGACAATAATGCGGCAGGGTGAAAAGATCAGGAACACTTTATACACATTGTGCTAATTACTGCAAGTACTTAAAGTTGTAATTAGCTTATTATACTGCAGAGATCCTAACATGGCATGTCTTTCAAAAGAATTTCTCTCCAGATCATTAGTGGGAAAGCTAACAACATCTGCTTCAAATAAAATCAACCAATTAGCACAGGCAACTCCACATAGTTTGCAATCAGAGAATTATATTGTGCCAAGTGCTAATTTCAATGTGAATGCTATCTCCTTCTCAGATCCCACGCTTCTCTGCCAGCACAGCTGGTGTTTAACACCACTGACTTCAGCGAAGTCTCCAAAAACTTATGTTAATTTGAAATAACCTAATCAGAAGTGTGCAATACAGGCTGAGGTTGATCTCAGCTTAATTAAAACTGACCTTGTCATTTCACCGCCTGTAGAACACCATTATCTCACCATTTATCGCTCAACTACCACAAATATTCCATTTATGTGAAAACCGAGGGAGATGAGTTCCAAACCACTAGAGCAATTTTCAGAAGTTCCGTGAGCACTGAAGTTTAATGGAAGGAGAGGTCTGCCTATAAGCATCGGGCAACAATAAAGGTAATTCAGCAGACTCAAAATAACTTGTCAGCCCTACCCATGAAGGCTGCTTCTGCCCACTTCCGTTGGCTTGAATGGCACATTCACTCCAGAGACTGACAGGCATTAGCAGATGTGAAGGCTTTCATTTTAAAATTAATATCTCACCCAGTACCTTTCAGCAAGCTGAATCGTTCAATCAATAAGCATGACATGGCAGGTGTGATGTGTACAAGGCACTAAATTCTTCTGCCAAAGGTACTAGAAAACATCTGCTCACATGCGTGTGTGTGCATGTCAATGGATGAACTGCTGAGAAAAATGATTGCAAGTGGAATATGTAATATGCTTGTATTCACCAAGATAAAATTAAAAACAAAGTAGCATCATATTTTTATGGTGTATACCTTCCATCAAACACACCTTGTTTAACTTGCCTTAAGTCTATAAACCTGTGTTTTTATATGCACATGGTCAAAAGTATGTCAAATTATGTAGCCACCATTCTGGTTTTCTGCACATTACCATGGGTAAAAAAATATCTCCAGGTTCTCCTCCTAGGCTCTGTTTATTTCCATGCCATCTTAGTCCAGAAAGTATTTGAGACAATGCTACAAGCGTTGAAAAAATTATCCAGGAAATAATTCAAATGATTTATATCAGGAAGACCTTTGATTTGTCCACATATCACATGGTTAACCACAACACAACGTATTTGCTCATGTTTTTCTTCTAGTCAAGCAAGCCATCCTTTTACTTTTGGTCTACCCACCTAGCCAAAACCAATCTCTCATGGTCATAGCCCACACTGACTTTACCCCATGACATTTATTTGGTAAGTCAATTCTTTTGACACAGTCAGATATTGAATAGCTTCAAATTTTTAATGTGTTCTTGTTTGATCTTGGCCAAGTCATGGAGACCCTCTGGTCTTGTAGAACAAAGAAGAGACATGGTGTGAAAATACTTGAATTCTTATCTTGGTTTGCTGACTCTATGACCTTGGACAAATGTGACCTTGAACCATACACTAAATTATCCAAGCCTAGGTCTCCTCATCTAAAATTAACACTAGACACCTCAGAAAGTTAATTTTGAAGATTAAAAGAGATACTGTAGTAGATGTGACTGAGTATAAGAGTCCAATAGATATTTAATGAATGAGGTACATGGGAGGTAACCAAACAGTTGGTGAAATATTGGTTGGAAAAATAAGACCATCGGGAAAGACATTTAAAAGTAAGGAAACAGGAAGTGGCCATTTGATAATGTTCACATGACTAGCATATGTGCATAAAAGGGGTTATTTACATCCCAAACACTATTTTCCAAACTAAAAAAAAAAATGGTATTCAGGCACAAAGAACAAAGTCCATTTCAATTTGAGCTGCTATGAGTGAGTGGAAATGTCTCCATCTCACTCAGAAGATTAGGGCCCTGTGAGGAGATGTTGGTGTAATTGGTGGAAATGAATACTTTGTATAGTAGTGCCAAGTGCCAGCTTTCCCGAAGGAGGCGCTGGATGAAGAGCTTCTGATTCCTTCCAAAGAAAAGTTGAAATTGCTATGCCGTGACAGTTGTTTAGACGTCACCACTCACACTAATCTCTCTGAGGCTATTAGAATTTGATGAGACATTTCCACTCCAGATTTATGAATGTTACGTGATTTCATTCATTCGTCAAAAATTTGCTCTTTCTAACTTATGTAATCTTAGGCAGGTTACTTCACTTAAAGTTTCAGACTGTTCCTCCATAAAACGATAGTAACAGTATCTATCATTCTGGTTGGTGGGTATGTTATAAGAAGATAGTCCATGCCAGATTTTTAGTGTTTTGCCATAGTATTAATTACTATGTACTTAATAGCTAATCATGGTGTTCTCACAACTTTATTCCTGCTGCTACAAAAGAAGTGCTTTTTACTTCCTAGGATGATCCTGAACATTTTCAGATATCAGACAGTACCTCCTCTATGGGTATTTCCCTCATGTTGAATTATTTACCCTCTCTCTGATTTCACAGAACTTTGTCCATACTTTTATTGTAGCATTTAGCATAGTGTATAGTAATAATTTATCTAGTTTATTGTTTTCCTGCCTAATTTTTTACCTACTCAGAGCAATAATTTTAATGACATTAATCTTTTTGTCCCCACTGTTGACCAAGGGTTGCACATAGTAGGAATAAAATAAATATCTGTTGACTACACAAATGAATAAATATATTGTTATGGTATGTAAAGATATAAATGTTATAAGCATTATTCTAAAATACCATAGTCTTCTGAATTTTAGAATACCAATTTTAGAAATCTGTGAACTTTAAGGTGTTGATTTTAAACTTCTGACATTTCTGAAGCTTTTCCTTGGGCTATCATGGTTCCCTTAGAGTCATTTATGGACCCAATGAATTCAGTTAGAAGGATTCTATTAAAGTTTTCCATTTTTAGTACCACCAGGGCAATTAAATAAGGGACTTTGCTACTTGAAAACTCCTTTTCCAAAAAAGCCCAAGTTTGGTGAAAGTAACTACTGTAGGGCAGGACAGCAGATGGACAAAATAGAGACATAATATGTAGACAGGATAGGTGCATCACTGTTTTCACTGACAATCAGTCCTACATTATTTTTACTATTATTGTTAATATAATTATTATATAGGTTACTTTTTGGAAATCCATATGAAACAGACTCAAAATCAGAAATTAATTTGTGAGTAATCTCTTAGACATGGTAGAAAGCTTTCCAATAAAAATCTTCATTTCTCAGAGAACCATTTAGACAGAAAGTATAGATAGTTAGATTCAAAGAACAAAAGAAAACCTGTATCCACTGAAACACCATTTATCCCAAATAGATATAAACTAATATAAACTAATATAAACTAAAATAGCTTAAGGTTCAAAAAATTTTAATTGGTATTTACATGACCCTAGGTCATTTAATCAACAGATATATGTATTCTCTAGTTTAGGACTAAATGCATTTTATCATCTAATAATGTTTTAAAATTTATCTTTACTGTTGAAAGTATTACAGATGTCCCCCTTTTACCCCCATTGACCTCCCCCCCAAGGCCTTCTCCACACTATTGTCTGGGTCCATGGGTTATGCACATATGCATATAAGTTCTTTGATTAATCTCTCCCCCAACCCCCCACCCTGCCTTCCCTCTGAGATCCCTCAGTCTGTTCCATGCTTCTATGTCTCTGGATATATATTGTTCATCAGTTTATTTTGTGCATTAGATTCCACATATAAGTGAGATCGTGTGATACTTGTCTTTCTCTGCCTGGCTTATTTCACTTAGCAGAATACTCTCCAGTTCCATCCATGCTGTCTCAAAGGGTAAGAGATCTTTCTATTTTACAGCTGCATAGTATTCCATGGTATAAATGTACACCTGATAAGGGGTTAATATAAAAAATATATAAGGAACTCATACAAGTTAACAAAAGGAAGACAAACAATCCAGTTTAAAAAAGGGGCAAAGGACCTAAGTAGACACTTCTCATCTAATAATTTTAACATTATTAATATTTAAATGATTTAACTCTATGGTGACCATTATAGTTTTTCCAAAACTATCTCAATTTCACATTTTCTATTGTTGTATAAGTAGACATGTATTCGTCAGACCATATATACCAAGTTGAGATGCAAAAATTCTATTCTCCATATATAACTGTGAGTCCTCGGTTAATTAGAATGTGTAATGAACCAGAAACTCCATTCCAGGTCATCGGTATTGTGCTTCTAAACTTAAGTATCTGATTTGTGTTTTAAAAGAAATATTTGTGTATCACCTGTGTGTCACTTCATATGTGGATTTATCAAACAAAATAAAAAAATTCCCAAGAATGGATTTGGGGCAACTTTGCTTCAGCACAAATTAGTAATCACAGAAATTCCCCTATTGTCCTTTTCTCAGTTTTATTACCTCTTTTTTCCTTCTACTTCTCATACCACATATAAGCCATCTTACTGCCCATGCTATAACAACTTCCATTCCAAAAAGCCCAGACAATGGATGATATTTACTTGCTGTTTGCAAACAACAGAACCCACAGTGTTGCCAGCAGATGCCCTTGATTCACTGTGAATGAGGAAGGGAATTATAGGGAATCAGTGTGCATTGTGTGTCCAGCTGAGATGGATGCTGGCAGAGCAAGCTCCAGGCAAAATTTCAGAGCACAAAAGTTTATCTTCTGGGCCTTTCCCACTACAGTGCATCCCTTTGAGGCTGATTTCTTTGTACTTCTGTTTGAGATATATCCACTTTTCAACTCTTCAAAACCATCTTTCATTTTTCTAAAGACCTGTTAGTTCATCTGATAAAATGAATTTAGATTGACAGCTAATGCCATACTTCCCAGAAAATCTTGTATTTCAATTAGGAACTTCTAGAGATTCAATATCCTAACCTAAATCAATAGGTTTCTAAAATAAAAAATGCCTGTACCACATCAGTGGTACCAGGTCAGTGAAGGACTATTTATCAAGAATTGGTAAAGGTCTAAGATTTTATCCTACTTGCAAGATGACAAATTGACCTGCCACATTTTCATAGATACTGGCAGAGGACAGGAGACTTCTGTATCAGAAACAAACAACTTTATTACTCACAGCTTTATTACTCAATTCTTCTTATTCCACATGCCCCACAATTCCTCTTATTCTACATGTCCCACAGGGTGACGCAGAGGGGCTCCAATGGATGCTCACCTGCAGCGGGTGTGCACCACAGCTGAGGAACCTCAAGCATAGGGAACCTGAATCTTTTATAATGGGTAATCGGTGTGCCTGTCCTTTGCCCCACTGGGAGAAATTGTTTTTAGTCTACCAGATAGTAAACAAATCTTCCTTATTTGAAGGATGTCCAGAACAAAGGCCAATCAGTGTCTCTGCTCACAAGATGTGCAAAAATAAGAGACACATGGAGAATTGTCTCCCACCACTATTCAGAAAGAGATTTTTGCCAGCTATCTTAAATAATATCTTACAGACAGGTAGTTCTCATCTGGAAAACCAATAAATGTGCATATTCCTGGAAAAAGTTATTTTGCTTTCCTAAGCTCAAGATTCAGAACTGGTGAGGTATGATCCTACACAAACCCAATCTGCGAGGTGAAGTTCACACTTAACAAAATGCCCCTGTTGTCATTTGTTCCCCTGTTGTCATTTGTTCCCTTCTTCTATTGAGCTCCATTTCACCCTGCCCTAGAGACAGAAGGTGGGTGAAGTTGGATTCTCCTCCTGAGAAACATTTGTCTATTGACACAGTATGTTCAAGACATGCATGTTCATATTGGAATTTGTCATACTTCCAGTACAATAAATAGAATGAATAGTAATTTTTACTTGAGAAGTTTTTATATGATTTTATGCTATTCTGAGAAATTAGGCCAAATTATAGCTTTATTTTTGTAAGTACGGTTTTTATTAACCTCAGAGACAGTGGCACATGAGTCTCTAGAGGGTATCTTGTTATTTATTATTTTTAAAGTATGACATGGCATGTGTTATATATATATTTAATGCTCTCTGAGATCAAAATTAAAGCTGCCAATTGAAAAAAAGGAAGCAGAACCTACACTTGTAAGAATAATGATCCCTTGTCACTCTTGAACTTCTCCACTCTATTTGGTGATTTTATACATGCCATGACATCAATTTTTGTGGGGTTTTTACATAAAAATGTTATTATTTTTATAAAATTTATCCATACCTATTTTTTAAAATAAGCAATACATAAAAGTATTAGAAAGCAAACAATTAAGCCCCAAGTCACTTCAAACAGAAATAAACATTGTTAATATTATGTGACCAATATGCAAACTTCTATGACTGTAGAGATGAGATGAAGAGGTAGGTAGGTATATATATTGATTAGAGAGAGAAAGAGAAAGAGATAGAGCCAAAGGGGAGAGGGGAGGAGTGACTGGATAAAGGAAGATGAAGGAACTAGCTAAAGAACATAAATGCATAGCCCATGGTAACTGACAACAGTGTTGTGAGGGTCGGGGGCGGGGGGCAGGGGCTGAGTGGAGATGGCCAAAGAGGAAAGTAATGGGGGACATTTGCAATAGTGTCAACAATAAAAAAATATATAAGAAAAAAAGAGAAAGAAAAACAAATAGAAATAGATTGATAGAGAACATCTCATAAAATGGGATTCTATTCTAAATGTCAATAAGATATAGTATAATTTATATGAATTTAAAAGAAAGAGAAGAAACTGAAGGTATTTCCAGTTTAAACTGGTAGGTTGAACACATGTGCTTACTCTAATACATACTAAAACCTCTTGAAATGGTAACAAATGGGTAAAGAAGAAAAAAAATGTACATCTACGAGAGAGGGAGAGAGGGAGAGAGGGAGAGAGGGAGGGAGGGGGAGAGGGAGAGAGAGAGAGAGAGAGAGAGAGAGAGAGAGAGAGAGAGAGAGAGAGAGAGAGAGAACAGCACAAAGCTTTGGAAAGGAGAAACCCAGTAGATGAGTAGAAAACAATATACCTGTGTGCTAAGCCTGTAGTGAGAAAAGCTGAAACATACCCACTGATCCCCAGATACTACAGAAAAGGTACAGCTTAAATGTTGCTGAAAAGTCTATTTAAGGCGTAGTTAAACATCAGAACCCTCATGTGCTGTAAATTCAAATGGTGCAGATACTTTGGAAAACAATCTGACATTTCCTCAAACGACTAAACACAGAGTTACCATATGACCCAGCAATTCCACTCCCAAGAGAATTGAAAATGTGCCCATACAAAGACTTATACATGAATGCTGATAGCAGCATTATTCAATAGCCAAAACATGGAAACGACCAAATGTCCAACAGCTGATCAATGGATAAACGAGATGTGATATATCCACACAGTGGAATATTATTCAGCCACAAAAAGGAATGAAATACTGATGATACATGCTACAACATGGACGGCCCTTGAAAATACTATCACGTGAATGAAATCAGTCACAAAAGATCATATACTGTATGATTCCATTTATATAAAATGCCCAAAATAGGCCAATCCATAGAGACAGAAAGAAGATTAGTGGTTGCCTCCGTCTGAATGGGTGTGAATGAATGGGGAGTGATTGCTAATGGGTAGAGGATTTTATTTTCTAAAAATGTTCTAAAATGTGTCATGGTGATATCTGCACAACTCTGTGAATATACTAAAAAGCACTGAACTTAATACTTTAAGTGGATGAAATGTATCTCAAAGCTATTTTTTATTATTATTTAAATATATCTTTACTGATTTCAGAGAGAGAGGAAGGGAAAGAGAGAGAGAGATAGAAACATCAATGATGATAAGAAAATGTTTCCAACGATGGTGAAAACATTAGGACACAAAACTGAGTAAACCATAACAAGTTTTAAAATGTCAACAACCTTGAAATAAAGTTTTGTTTAAACCTAACCCTCTCAGCTCCAATCCAGATGCCACAGTTTCTGACACTACCACCCCTTTCTCTCTCTCTGACTGCTCTAATCATGCATGATCCCTCTGTTCCTTGTTCTTCTGGATTCCAGTAGCAATTTGTTTGCCCTTCTTATTTCACTTAATAAATATCAGTCTTGTCCCTTCTCGTTTTGAAGCTTCTGTAGGATAAGAATCGTGTCCTAAATTCATGCCTCCTTTAGTATCCAGTAAAATGCCTTACACACAGTTAATGTATTCATCATTTATTCATCAATTCGATAGACAGCTACTATATGTCTATTGTATGCCTGGAACTACTAAGAAGAAGGTAAAAGAGCAGAGACATGAGATCAACGGATTGGGATCTAAAATTAGGCTGTGCATGACTTTGGACAAACTGGTTAACCACAGTAGGCCTCCGATTCCCCACAGTAAAATGAGAATGTCTTAGGTCAGTGTTTCCAATGAACCTTAAGATGAGGATTCATGTACAAGTGAGGGTGTGATCTCAGATGTAGTCCCAACCTGAGCCCGATCAGGGCACCTCTGGGTGGCACAAATGAAACCTAACACTGTCCCTACTTGGGTCAAGGTGTATGGACTTTCATATTCACACCTGTCAGTCACTGGCTAAGGTTCCTTGATACAGGGAAGGGGCTAGGATGCGGGATGGTAACACCAAACTCCCAGGCACTTGAGCAAAGTGGTTCCAGAAGCGCAAGGCCATCCCTCTGAAGAAAGTCGCTGGTGGAGGCCTTTGGAAAAAAAGGAACACAGAAGCTGTGGGAGGGACAGCATTCCAGGTGAAGTCAGTGGTATTACAGGGGATACTGGACTAGGTGACTGCCAAATCAGTTTTCTGAATCAGATTTCAACAATAGTCTACCATATTTAATATAGAAAGATATAATTCTCAAATCTATTTGGGGGACAAAATGAACATTGGGACACTAAAGCTTCTGCACATTCCCAAATACTTGAACAATTTGGGAAAAGTGCTTCTCTTGGAAAGACAAGGAACTTGCCCTGCAGTAAAGAGAAGCCAGAAACTACACATGCACTGTTTGGGGGGCCACCAGCCAGGGTTGGTTAAGGAAGCATTTGGAGGTGTCATAGGACTGACTCTTCCATATATGCTTCTAAGATATTTAATCTAAATTTTTTTATGAGGGAGATAAAAGATCTGTTACATAGAAGACAGAGCATCTATTTTGAGCACAAGAGGTGTTAACAGCTGCAGTAAAAAGTAGTATGGCAGAGTAGGTAGGAAAAAATTTGAGTTTGAAATCAAACAAATCTAATTTCAATTCTAGTTTCACTAGTAATAGTTATCTTGGGTAAATGCTTCACTTTCTCTGAGCTTCAGATTTCTCATCTTTACAATGCCACTAATAATATATAGTATCTAGTGATATCAAAAGGACTAGAATATTCAAACTTTTCACTAATTTATATAGACATATTCAGGAACTACTTCAAAATAAAGACTTCTAACTAATATAATTTTACTACTTTCAACTTTTATTTACTATGCTTAAAATACAAAATTGTTTTGAGTGACTTTGCTGCTGCTTCTAAGAATTGGAAAATTGTGCTTGAGTTTGATAAAATACATCAGTATATTGTTTTGCTAGTTTCTTGCATGTCACATGAACTAGCTTCAAGGAAATTCCAGAAAATGATTTTCAAAAATGTTTGAACACTGATAGCATCCACGTAATAAGCACCTTTTCCAAAAGTGTAATTTTTGAACAATAAAGTTGTTGGGATGCCTAATACATAGAATTTTAATCTTCTTTCTCTATAATTATATTCCATGCAATAAAATCTAACAAAAATTACATGGTATTCATTTTTTATCACCTCCAGGATGTGGGTATACAAACTTATATAAAATTGAAAAACAAACCAACCCTCATGATGGTAAGGGCTCCTAACATTTCCTCATGAATGAATTTTTCATAACTGGGTCATTGGATAATTAACTATTGGACTAAAAAATCCACTTAGCATATTGTGCATTTACATGTACTAAAGCTGAAATAATTAATTCCTAGGTTTAAAAACACTTTTTCTTGCCCTGGATGATGTGGCTCAGTGGTCAGCACACACACCAAGGTGTTGCAGGTTTGATTCCCAGCCCCAGACAGGGTGTATGCAGGAGGCAACCAACTGATGTGTCTTTCTCACATCGATGTTTCTCTCTCCCTCCCTCCCTCTCTTCCACTCTCTCTAAAAATCAACTGAAAAAATATCAAGTGAGGATTAACAACAACAAAAAACAACACTTCTTCCTGTGTCTTGTCTCACAATTGCAGAAATAATACTGGAGGGTCTTGTGATTCTTGAATTATAATTCTTGTATTGCAGCTTTATAAATAATCTGGAGCTTACGAATACAGCAGGAGAAGGAATTGCCTAAACAGAATCACTAGGCTGGGCAGTAGGAGTTTTCAGGATGATCCAAGTATTTCTATGCACCTATCACCATGAAAAATGTCAGCGCTCCTCTGGTTCATCCACTGCCTGGAATGATGAGTACTGGTGCCTTCCAATACAGACACAGCTGTAAGGACACCAACAGGTGTCCTTTTATTTTCTATCTATTGTTGCCTAATGGAGACAAAAATGATTACTGAGTATCTGCCAATTTGATAAAGTGCTACAATTATCCTAACTGTGCAATACCTATCAGCTTTTTAACAGGGTGTAAGTGGAAAATGCCCAGGGAAAAGTAGCTTAAGTCTCTGAGTACTTTCAGGCTATATTTCATTATTTTGGGTTTCTCCTTAGAAATAACAGAAAGGGGAAAGTATATTTTTCTTTTGTGAAGCCAAACTTGGACACACTAAGATACATATTTGTTTGATTTGAAAAAATTATTGTTTGAATATCAATAGTATAATCTATCACATCAACATACTAAAAAGGAAAAATCACATTATCATATCAATAGATGTTGAAAAATAATCTGACAAAATCTAACACCAATTCATGATTTTTAAAAAAATCTCAGTAAACCATAAAGAGAAGGAAACTTTCTCAACTTGATAAAGACTATCTACAAAAAACCTAAAGCTAACTTTATACTTGATGATGAGAAGCTCAAAGCCTTCTCACTAGGATCAGATACACAGCAAGGATGTCCCCTCTCACCATTCCTTTTCAATCTTATACTGGAAGTCCTTACTAATGCAATAAGGCAAGAAAAGGAAATAAAATATATACATACTGGAAAGAGGACATACAATTGTCATTTCTTCCAGATGACATGAGTGTCTATGCAGAAAATTTGAAAGAATAAACAAAATAACCTCCTTGAACTAATAAGCAATTATAGCAAAGTTGTAGGGCACAAGGCTAATATACAAAAGGCAATTGCTTTCCCATATACCAACAATGAACCAGTGGAATTAAAAATAAAAACCACAACACTACTTGTTTTGGACCCCCAAAGTGAACTCTGGTGTTGCACAACATTGTGCCCATAGTTAACAATACTATATTGTATACTTCAAAATTTGTTAACAGGATAGATCTTTTGTAAGTGTTCTTTAAAAAAAAATTTTTAAGACAAGGAATGTTCCAGGGATGATTGCCAGTCAGCCTGAATCCTAGACTGAGGACAATGTGGAGTAAAACTCCACCCCTTGATAGACAAGTAGCATGAATGAGAAATAAAACTTTGATATTTAAAGTTAAAAAAAATTAAAGGGAAAAAGAGACCAAAAACTTTATGGGAAAAATGAGCAAAAGATGAGATGGTTCCCTAAAAAAGATACAAAAATTGTCCTTAAATATATTACAAGATGTTTAACTTCACTCAAACTGAGAGAAAAGCAAATTAAATCTATACCATGTCTCACCTAGTAGATTAACCAAATCAAATTAAACCAAAACCACTTTATAACACATTCTGTTGAGGTTGCAGAGGAACAGGCCTTCTCATTTTCCCAAAACTGGACTCCTTTTTGTCTGTTAGGTGTCAACTTTGATGTCACCTCTTCAAAGTGACTTTCCTTGATCACCCAATCCAAAGAATCTGAAAATGTCTTATTAATTGCTTACTTGTTTATTATTTCTTGCCTCTACCCAAGAAAATAAACTCACTGGAGGAAAGGACCTTATAGGTCTTGTTAAACACTGCATCCCATAATAAATGTTCAACAATTATACATTGAAGGAATGTAAGATATCTTAAGGTTAAAAAAAATACTCAGAGAAAAATATATATGTAAGGTATGACAATTTAGAATAGATGATATTTATAAATTCTAAAAATACAGATTCTCTTAGAAGTCTTAGGGCAGTTGATATATTAGCATTTCTTAAGATATGAATATATAGCAGGAGTAAAATTCTAGTTTCTATAGTTTACCTTTAACATTCCTGTTTTAACTTACCATTACTTTTTCTCACAAAGTGGTCATGATGCAATGTAATTTTAAGCCTTGAGAAGCATATATCACTGAGTCTTTAGAAAACACAGAGCACAGTTTTTCTGGGTGGTGAAATTATATATTTTTGTTTTGTTTTTTAATATGTGAGTTTTGCATTGAGCATGAATTACTTTTGTAATTAGAAAAAGACAATAAACATTATGTTTTAAAGCAAAAAAATTATAGTTTGGGAAGAAGAATGATTTTTGGTGTGAATTCACTTCACCCCAGTCTACCAGCCCAAGCAGCATAATTGGGAAGAATAGGCCAGGTGTTTGCCTTTCAGCTGTTCAAGTCAATTCAGGGAGTTAGTTTTTGTTGTTGTCATTGTTGTTGTTGTTTTTAATGTTTTCTCCCAAATGCTGAGACCTTAAAAAATATTAATGTAGGTGAATCATGTCAACCTAAATCTGGCTGGACAAGCGTGAAATCTAAATGTATTAAAGGATAAACACTTTTGAATATATACTGGCAGAATCAAGTTTGCAACTTGAGCACTTGTTACAAACACAGAATCCGGGGTCTCATCACAGAATTCCCATCAAAACCTCCAAGATCAGTCAAATTTGGGAAACATGAAACTAAAACTTGGGTTAGGTTTGCTCCTAGTCTCCACGCATCACAGGAACCCTGGGAGAATGAATTTATATATATATATATATATTTTTAATCGATTTCAGAGAGAGGAAGGGAGAGGGGGAGAGGGAGAGAAAGAGAGAAACATCAATGATGAGAGAGTCATTGATCAGCTGCCTCCTGCACGCCCCCTGCTGGGGATGGAGCCCGCAACCCGGGCCTGTGCCCTGACCAGGAATCGAACCCCGATCTCCTGGATCCTAGGTTGATGCTCAACCGCTGAGCCCCGCCCAGCCAGGCAAGGATGAATTTTTTAAGAGAGCTTTTTTTTTCTGAATGCAATGCTCTTTCATCAAGCCAGAGCCCCATACTTACGGTCAAACGGCATTAGCACAGCCAGTGCCAAAAGGAAAAAAAGATATGAAAATAAAGGCTCTGAACTCATCACACTAGATAATTCATCACAGAAGTCAGGAAAGTGATTTTCATGCATTTTATTTTTATCTGAATCCTTTAAAGTAGTTGTTTGAGTATTTGGTTATATTTTCTTTGAGCATTTATAGACCTTTGGGATCTCTAACAAATCAATTTTCTTGATAGCTCTGGGAAAGAGTAAAACAATGTGATCAGTTATGGGCAGAGCATTTTGCCACAGGGATACTGTCTTCTCAAACATCTACTGACAAAGACAGTGTATCCAAACGCTAACCGGTTCCTCAGTTGCCAGAGTCGCTCAGGAAAAGGAAAAGGTTGGGCTCTGCTCATTTCTCCTTGCTGCCATTACACATTCTTTGAAACCCACGTGTTTGCATGTGCCCTGAAAGAAAACTAATGAATTCTATTTCCTCCACTGACGGCAACTGGAGCCAAGCGCAGGCGGCAGTGATGCAATTGGTGTTTGATTCATCATGCCCGCAGTTCTGCACCTGTGTCACTGCCAGCAGCGACGAGCACTGTAGCATAACACTTTGCTCATCCACACCCCCAGGGATGAGAGTGTACACACCAAAGAAGAGACTCATAATGCAAATTATTTATATTAACAACCAACACATACAGTTTCTACAAGCCATTTACTAAAACACATCTTATAATAATGTTGAACAATGTCATACAAATATCTGTCGCTTGTCTGCTCATCAGAAAGATAAGATCCTTCAAGGGCTATGGAGCTTCTCTTTTTGTGGCCATCAACAAGGCAGCCAGTTGTGTACAGGCCAGAGCAAATGGAATACCAGAGCTGCTCTTGGTGCTTCTTAGAATTTAACCAGAGGTCCTGACCTCATCCAGACTCGCTAATCTGTTCCATTTTCTTTTGGAAAGTATTCAAGAGGGCTCTTTCTCCTTATTTTTTCAAACTTAAAACATCTCAAATAGTACAACCAACCTCCTCTCCTAGCCACATCTCTGGGGCAAGAGCTCTCAAGAATGCTGGGTCCCATTTATTCCACATGCCAATTAGTTCTGCTCACATCTCACCCACCTACTTGAGAGTTGAAGTTAACCAAAAATGTAAAAGAAGCTGTCATTCCAGTCAAGAGACAGAAACCAATCCAGTAATTTGAATGAAGAAAATTCAATATAAAGAATTGTTAACTAGAAAAACTATCAATGAGTCAAAAGACCCAAAACTCTAAAGAATACAAATATAGAGAGCAGGAACTCCCTTTAAGACTGAAGTAGATTATCCCAAGAAGGAACAAACTTGGAAGAGTCCCTACCCGCATCCAAGCCCGAGATTTTGATCCCATTGGAGAAGCTTTGACTGTAGCCTACTGGGTGGTGGAGAAGATGACTGGGATGTGATAGGCAGAGATGGTTCACAGCCAGTGGCCCATGATGATGAGTAGAAGCCATCCACCTTGGTACCAAAGAAACTCCAAGGACGGTGCATACCGTTACGTCTCTCATATACCACTAGCAGTCACGTTATGAGAGCAAAAGGTAAAGTAGCCCAAAACCAGCAAGAGAAGCCCTTCCTCTGCTATGCCTTGCACTAACCCTACAGCACCTTATAATGCCAAGGCTTAACACTGTGCTGCCTGGCAAAAGAAATGTTTACAGAATCAAGCTCCAGTATCAAAAAACAGGCATCACCTTCACCACTCTTATTCCATATCATATAGGAAGTCCTAGCTAATGCAATAAGAAAAGAAAAGGTACACATACTAGAAAGGAAGATAGCAAACTGTCTTTGTACTTAGCTGACATGATTGTCTATGTTGAAAATCCCTGGAACTAATAAGCAATTATAAAAAGGTACAGGATACAAGGTTAATATTCAAAAGTCCACTGTTTTCCTGTATATCATCAATGAACAATTGGAACTTGAAATCAAAAGTCAACTGCTTTCCTGTACATCAGCAATGAATGATTGGAATTTGAAATTAAAAATACAACATCATTAATATTGATACCAAAAAATAAAATACTTTGGTATAAATCTGACAAAATATATACAATACATATATGAGAAAAACTACAAAACTCTGATGAAAGAAGTCAAAGAAGATCTAAATAAATAGATATTCCAGGTTTATGGATAAAAAGACTCAATATTGTTACATGTCAGTTCTCAACTTGGTTTATAGATTCAATGCAGTCAAGCTCTATCAAAATTCAGGCAAATGATTCAAAGTCTATATGAAAAAGTAAGAGACCTAAAATAGCCAACACAATATTAAAGAAAAAGAATAAAGTTGGAGGACTGACACTATCTGATTTCAAGACTTACTGTAAAGCTACAGTAATCAATACAGTATGGTACTGGCAAAGAACAGACAGATTCAATGGATCAGAACAGAGAGTCCAGAAATAGACCCATACAAGTATAGTCAACTAGTCTTTAACAAAGGAGCAAATGCACTCCAATAAAGGACAGTCTTTCCAACAAAAGGTGTTAGAACAACTGAATATCTACATGCAAAAAAAAAAAAAAGAATCTAGTCACAAACCTTACACCTTTCAGAAAATTTAACTCGAAATAGTCATAGACCTATGTGTAAAATGCAAAACTATAAAACTTCTGTAAGATAACACATGATAAAATTCAGGTGATCTTGGGTTTGACAATGAGTTCTTACATACAGCACTGAAAGCACAATATGAAGAAAAAAAATTGTTAACTTGGACTTCATTAAAATTAAAGCTTTCTGCTCTGCAAAAACAACTGCTAAGAGAATGAAAAGACAAGCTACAGACTGGGAGAAAGAATTGCAAATTATATATCTCATAAGAACATGTATCCAAAATATACAAAGAACTCTGAATACTCAATAGAAAGAAAAAACAATCCAATTAAAAAGTAATGCCCAGCCGGGGGTGGCTCAGTGGTTGAGCATCGACCTGGGATCCAGGCGATCGGGGTTCAATTCCCGGTCGGGGCACATGCCCAGGTTGCGGGCTTGATCAATGACTCTCTCATCATTGATGTTTCTACCTCTCTCCCCCTCTCCTTTCCTCTCTCTGAAATCAATAAAGATATATATTTTTTTTAAAAAAGTAAGCAAAAGATCTGAACAGAAACCTTACCAAAGAAGATATACAAATGGAAAATAAGTATATGAAAGGATGCTCACATCATATGTCATTGCGGAATTGCAAATTAAAACAACAACGATACCACTACATACTTATTAGAATGGCAAAACACCAAAATACTGACAGCACCAAATACAAGAATATAGAGCAACAGGAAGTTTCATTCACTGCTGGTGGAAATGCAAAATGATACAGGTACTTTCGAAAACAGTTTGGCAGTTTCTTACAAAATTAAACATAGTCTTACCATATGACTTAACAAATGTACTCATTGATTTTTACCCAAATGAGCTGAAAAGTTATTTCCACACAAAAATCTGCACAGCTTTGTTCATAATTGCCAAAATTTGGAAGCAGCCAAGACAGCCTTCAGTAGGTGAATGGATAAACAAACTGACTTTTATCAAGCCACAAAAAGACATGAAGGAACTTTAAGGCATGCCACTAAGCAAAAGAAGCCAGTCTGAAAAGGCTACACACTGTATAATTCCACTAATGGGCAGGAACTATGTACAGCATGGAGATATGGGACAAAGGGATGATTCACATCCAGGACTGGACAGAGCAAGACTCCAAGATTTCATTATACTTCTCAGAATGGCGTGCAATTTAAAACTTACCAATTTTCTTATTTCTGGAATTTTTCACTTAATGTTTTTGGACTGTAGTTGAACACGGTAACCAAAACTGCAGAGGAGTGGAGACTACTGTAATTTGGTTTTCCATCCTTCACAATCTCCTCCTTCACCTTCCCCTCTGCCCATTTCCCTTATTCCTTCCCTTTCCCAAACATGACACAGGTCTTTCCATCCACATGCCATCCTATGGGCCTTCTAGGCCCTCCCACCTTTGATCACATTTAACAGTTTATATCCACCCACAATGAACATACAACAAAAAAGAGCGCCAAAGGTACAAAATTTTTTTTTTAAGTGTTACATTTTAAAACTTCCATATACTAAAAACATTAAAAGAAAAATGTCACATTAGGGAAATGTTAGTAGCTTACATGTCAGAAAATGTGCTATTTTCAAAGCTCCATAGACACAGCCAGGTTGAAAGTCAAGTCACTGCAATAAAATGTTAAATACTGGTTATTTCTGAGGGATGTGATTATGTGTAACTTACTTCTTTTTTGTGATATTTGTATTTTCCAGATTATTTTCTACCATGAATAGGCATTACTTTACTAATCAGGAAAATGTTAAAATAACTAAAAAAAAACAACTGGCTTAGATCAAAGTTCCTCAACCTTGACACTATTGACAATTTGAGCTGGATAATTCTTTGTTGTGAGTTCTGTCTTGTGCACTATAGGTTTATCAGCATCCCTGGCCTCTATTCACTAGATATTAGTAGCAACTGCCCACTTATGACAACCAAAAATATCTCCAGATATTGCCAAATGTCTCCTAGGGAACAAAATTGCTCTCAGTTGAGAATCACTGAGTTAGAAGAAAAATCTGCTCTCTAGCATACTTTTGTGAGGGGAGAAAAGATTGAGTACTGCTTGTCTTTCTCATCTTTAGGCCTCTGGGAAAGCCTCTATGCTTGTCCAAACCATAGAGCAACCAAAAGATAGTGATTATTAGACAAATGTAAATAAGATCGCAGAAGTTCTCGTTTTCACTTTTTCATAACTGTCTGATTAATCAACATTCTTGACCTAAAACCCTTCAGAAGGGTCTATTTGTTGACATATTGTGATAGATATACTGAGTGACGTGAGTTTTGCACCCATAAAGAGGTTAGTTAGGGTCCTGCAATTGACAATGTGAAGGTGTTTCTTAACCTGTAAGCTTATTTTTTTTCCCAAATGTTTTTATTGATTTCAGAGAGAAGAAGGGAGAGAGAGAAAAACATCAATGATGAGAGAGTCATGGATCAGCTGCCTCCTGCACGCCCCCTACTGGGGATCGAGTCCGCAACTTCGGCAAGTGCCCTGATGGGGAATTGAACCTCTATCTCCCGGATCATAAGTTAATAATGCTCAACCGCTGATCCACGCTGGCCAGACTGTAAGCTTATTTTTATATGATGTGAGGAAAAGTTTTGCACCCAACCCATTTTATTATGAAATGTTGCAGAAGTATATAACAACCAAGCACTGGACACCAGAGCAGTGGAATGAAGCTTTATTCAGATGGGCTGCACTGCCCATCTATTACATTCCCATGCCCCCAAAAGTAATCACTCTTCCGAATTATCATCCCCATACCAGTTCTTCATACTTTTTACCCAGTTACACAGCCTAGCTTTAGCTATATGACCAGCAGGGTATAAAAGACTCTCAAGTAAATGTGTGCCTCAGTTCCCCTGGGGCCAAGGTACTTCGCACATACCTTAGTGCTTTATAATCGAAAGATGAAGCTCAGCCTGTGCAACTGAGAAAGAGCCCTTGGGAGCTGCACTGGAAGAGCTCAGCCCTGCCCTATTATCTGCACTGCCTTCTTCTGCATCCTTTACATTTCTAAGCCTTATGTGAGTAGAGTCTTGTGCATCCTTTCAATTGTCCAACCTTGTATACACTTCCAGCAGTATTTGAGCTATGTTCATAAAACAGGATTACATCTATTCCTGGTGAAAAAGATGTATTGTTTTCATATGCCTTTTGGTAGAAAGGGGCTTTCCAATTCTTTCTCATCCTTTATACTCAAAACTGATTAAAAAATGTACACAGCTACTATGAAAAATAATTAATAGTATATGTGAGAATAACAAATTTTCCCTCTTGCCAATTTTTTGCATTTAAAAATTTTGAAAACGTAAATGAAAGTTCTTTCCCCTATTAAAATGGTTCTATAAAAACACTCGCTTCTGATAGCTCCAGCTGTAAAAAATTGTTCAAGGGAGGATTCTTTCAATGAATGTAATTGACATTTGTGATTAAATTATTATTTTGCAAGGTGAAAATCTGAAAAAGTAATTTCAACAATGTGCAGTGAGGTCCCCTGCCCATGCCTTGACCTTCCCCCGGCCTGTTTGGCTCATGCCCTGCTCCTCCTTTGCCTTTTGCTCCTGTCTGAAATATCCTCCTCTGTCTCTCTCCTGCTATAAATTCTACTTTTCCTTAAAGAGTGACCTAAGTCTGGCCTCTTCTGTTAAAGTCTTCCTGGCTGGCCCAAAGCCTTCCTACAAGTTCATTTCTATAAAACATTATGCCAGTGTTACTCAGTTGGCACTTGGTGTGGATAATACTCGTATGCCATTAGACAAACCTGTGACCCTTCCATAAAAATTTTAAATTCTATAAAGAACAGAAATCTTGTTTGGTATCTCTTGCTTTATGTATCTTTATTTTTATGACAACGCCTAAAAATCACCTTGTGCATATTAAGAGCTATATGAGTTTTTAGATCAGTTTGATAATGAGAACACAGAGAAGGACATCAAGTTCAAGAGTCTGGGTTCTGGATCAAGTTCTTGCTGTACTGCTTCCTACAGACAATTTACTTAACCTCTCTGACTCTATCTTCTTATTCACAAAATATAGATAATTATGGAATCTACCTTGCTGGACTGTTATAAAGATTTGCAGAGATTAAATGAGATAATTCAAGATAGCTATAGAAAAAACTCCCTGTGTTTCTCCTTTACTCTCATATTCCCAACACTTCTCACACCAGGTGTGCAGGTTTTCCACACATCAAGTAATTCTGCAACACCAGCTGGGTGGCCCACAGTTCGATCCAGTTCTGACACCATTTACCTGGAGTTAGCATCATATCCCATAAGACTGCTTCCATTTTAAATGCCAATCACAAGTCCCAGATTGTCACCTGTGCTTTGACCAACCTATTATAAATCAGGGTTCCCATGATCCTCTCCTTGAGTTCAATAATTTGCTAGGGCAGCTCACAGAAGTCATTGAAATACTTACATTTACTTATTTATTATACAATAAAAGATAAAAGATACAGATGAACAGCCAGATGAAGAGATAGATACATAGGGTAGATCTGGAAGTATCTCAAGCATAGGAGCTTCTGGCTCCATGGAGTTGGAGTGCACCCTCCCGGCACATAGATGTATTCACCTACCTGCCAGCACCCATTCTGAAGCTATCCAGGGGCCTACCAAGGGTTGCCTCACTAAAACAAAAGACAGTTCTATCACCCAAGAAATTTCAAGGGATTTGGGAACCAGGGTCAAAGATCAAACGTTAGAACAAAAAATGCTCCCAGTGCTCTTATCACTTAGGCAATTAGAAGGGTTGTAGGAGCTCTGCGCCAGGAACTTAGGGCAGAGACCAATATATATACTTTTTCTGTTATTTCACAGTGGCTTAGAACATAGTTAACCTCAAGAAATGATAGTTATTTTTAAGATTATCATCAGTAGGATCGAGAAGGATGTTTGGTTTTGCCTAATAATTGTACTAACTTCTTCAAGATAAGAAGATGCTACTAATATATGAAATAAGAGTGACCCTCACCAGAGTGACACCTCATTCCCCAGGAACAAATGGGTTTGCAGAAGTCAGTGTTTAATGCACTATTTAAAATGTCCAAATAGGTATGAGCAAATCTGAAATAGCTGGATTCTGTATATGCTATACTGGATGAGGTTGGTAATATTCTTCTTGTGTAATTGAGTATTTTTGCACTTTATATTCACATATATTCTTCTTCTGTTCTATATTACATGTTTTACTTTTAATTAAATCTACTACTGGCCATAAATACATTAAATTTATCTTAAATATTTAGCCTTCTTGCATTTATGCATTCATTCGATGAACACTGAGCACGAATTAGACTCAAGGCACTGGGTTAGGCTGTCTGAGGCATTCAAAGATGAACAAAACATATTAGATCCTTTTAAAAGTCTGTGTTAGCTTACAGGAGATTAAACACATCCACAAATATCCATAATATTGTGTAGGGCGGGACAAGTGTCAAGAAAGAACTAAGAGAATGCAAGTGAAGAAATCACTTGCAGGTGAAAGAGCAGGGTAAAGTGGCCTTCATTCCTCAGAGATATGGGAAGATGAGAAGACGTCACACAGCTGGCAAACCATCTCATATAATATATTCAACTATTCACATTTGAATATATTGAGTTACTGATACCTATAACCAATATATAGGATCTAATAGAAACTGACAAATTATTTTTTTCAAAGTAGAATATAAACAGAATAATAATCACAAATTCTCTTATTGTCTATTATGAATTTGATCACATTTAAAGCCTTTGGCAATAATTGGTAAATACCCATATTGTAAAGATTTATATGCCCTTGCTAACAGCAAACACTCCTTGTGTCAGAGCTCATACACACACACACGCACACACACACACACACACACACAGAGCTTGAATTCTTTGCACCTAACACTTAAAAGCAGAAAGAAAATTTTATTTCCACATCTTCTTCCCCAACCTTCTAGTGTTTCAGAACATATTTCCACCAAGCAACGAGCCATGCATTATACAGACCATATTTGGAATCTCATGTCCAATTCTGAACGAGTTTAAGAAAGACACTAGCAAGCATTTATACAGAGGAGAGTGACCATGACAGTGAGGGTCTAAAAATCATAGTTGATGAGAAGTGGATGAGATAAAAGAGTATGAATGGGCCACAGTGAGAGGATTAAGGATGGATATTAGAACTATCTTCAAATATTTGGTGGACTCTTGTGTTTTACTGTGGAAATGGGTGGCAAATAATCATTATTCTTAATGATTGGAGTGTGGACTTTGCCAGTGATTTACTTTCATATAAACTAGAAAGGGATCAATGTTACTAAGATACTTACTTTCCCTCATTTACATTTCATTGTTTTCTTAAACAGTCCAAAAGTGTAGTTATATATGTAGCCAGTTACCTATATTATCTATATTTCCATACATGTGTCAGAAAGTTACTTCCCTAAGGCTCAAATACCATAATACAAAGGGTTGACACCTGCTACTCTAGAGCTAATGAGTAGAATTAGAAGCAAGCAGATTTAAGCTCAACCCCCCAAAAGTATATAACCTTTTCCATCAAGGAAACAATCTTCCTAGAGTACTGAACTGCCCAATACTGTAAGTATCCAAGCAAAATCTATAGGATTATTTGAAGGCTTATAATAGGGATCACCACGTGAATAAGTTCATAACCTCTAAGACCCCTTTAACACTGAAAATTCATGCAACAAAATAGATAGAAATATCTGGAAAACGCACTACAGTTGTTTAATTCCAAAGCAAATATTTGCCAACACCAAAAAATTGCAACAGTCTTTCCTCTTTCTGAAGTTTACTAGTAATGTAGTCCCTTACATGAGAGGTGCAGTAGAGATAACCTTGACAACTGTGAATTTTGCTCCCTCCATGTAAAATCCTTAGACTCAATTACACATCTAGGATCAAGGGAATACTATGGCTCACAATTTACTAGAAGAATGAGAACACAGTTTCTCTAAGGAAAAAATCATACACTACTACAAAAATAAGCATTTGAATAAGGGGCAACCCGTAGATAATTTGTTTAAAATCTTAATTGTTTTGTCAAGCATAGAGAGCTGAATTAAAGACAAGCAATCAAAGGCAGTGATTATAAAGCACTTCTCTAGTTGGAGTCATGCTAACAATGGGATCCCTAGCCATCATGCTAGCACTGATATTATTTTGACATTTTTATAAACAATCTGTGTGAGGGAGACATCTCCAGATCTGAAAAATAAATTTAGCGTTTCCAAGTACTGAGCTGTCAAACTGGTTAGGAATAAACTGCCTTAAAATGTCACATGATTGAAGGAGTAAGCACCAGAAAGAGGCATATGGGCTTCAAGGTGAGTACCAGGTAAGCAAAAATTACCGTGAGAATCAGCCACTTAATAATGGATGACTCTTCAACCTGTATCTCTAATTCCAACCTCCCTTCGTGAAGACCAGGCTTGTATAGCCATCTGCCAAATACATATTTCTACCTCTATGGCCACCCGTATATCAAACTCAAGATATCCCACTATGGACGCTTCTCCTCCCCTGCTCTACCGCTTCAACTCCTCCTCTTGTAGTCTACGCATTTTCTAGTACCATCAACCATCACCTGCTCAAGACCTGTAGCAGAGACTGCCAGCCGTCCAACAAAACCTATGCTCTCCTACACCACATATCCCTCGCACTCTAGGGGTGGTCTTATGACAAGTTTCTCTCCAATGAAATGAAAACAGAAGTGATGGGGGCGACCTTCAGGTCTAGCCCATGAACTCTCTTGTGCTCAGACCTTCACGCACTTTCCCCCTTCCTGGGGATTAGAATGGCAATAATCAAAGCGATCCTGGAAGATACATATTGAAGATAGCTCAGGTATGATGAACTGGGATCCCTGAGAGATGAATCATATCCACCTACCACCACCATTAGCAACTCAGAACACACTCCGAACCTGAAAGAGAAATACATTTTCACTGTTGAAGCTATTACATTCTGGGGCCTTTTTGTTATGATAGTTTACCCTAGTTTAACTAATACACTATTCTTATCTCTGCATAATCATAAATCACTGAGTCCTGCTTCCTACATATTTCCCAAGTCCAATTCCTCCTCTTTCTCCCTACTTCCATGACCAAAGGCCCTATCTTTTCGCTGTTCCACCACCTCTTTACATGTCTCTCATTCCAGGCTTGCTCACTTCTCTACTATAGAGCATATCTGTTGGGTTTCTAACAAGCCTGCATTTCACCATTGCCCTACCAGGATCTAGGGAGGCTGTCCTCTGGGGAATGATGTAGCAGCCCTGCTATGCAGGTTGGGGTAACATTATCTCCTAGCTTCAGGGGAGGGTCCTAGATGGAGTTAGCCAATCAGAAGAGTTCTATCCCCCTTGGCCCCATGAGTGGTGCACTAGGCAGGTATGATCCGAACTTTGGTTTGATTAAGAGATTCTCTGCATTTTTCTATTTCCTCACTATACATGGACAATAAAGTATATGGTACCAGGAGCTGTTGGCAGCCATCTTGCAACCAGGAAGTGGTTGAAACACCATGGAAGGCAGAATTGGAAAAAATTGTATCTTTGGTGGCATCGTTCAGCTGCAAGGTCTAACCTACCTTGATTCTCTAGACATCCCACTTACGTGTATCAATAAATTCCCTTGTTATTTAATCCAATTTGTTTGACTTTCTATTATTTACAATGCAAAAGGTACTAACTGAAACACTCCTCATTCCAACCCTAGTTCACCCTCCACATAACCCACTGGAACAATGTCTTTAAAATGAAAATCTGATCAAATAATGCCCCACTTAAAATCACTAAAAGCTTCCCCATGGCCTTAGCCCAACATACTGGGCCCTTTGCTCCATCTACCTTTTCAAACTCATTTTATGGTCTTTGAATCCACATAATTCACATCCAGAAAAACCAAGGACCCTTTTGTTTGGGGAACACTGAACTGTTCCCCTTCTCTACACTACCTTCCCAAGACTGCTCTCCCTATGACGCAGCAATTTCTTCCTCCTAAAATAGATGTAGTAGCGCTTAGAACTACATACACCCTTATTCATTTGGAAAGACAGGCGGAGACACATTATCAGGGGACATTCATTGCAGCATTGTGTGTAGTGGTACAAAGTTGGCAACAACTCAAATGCCCATCCACAGGAGCATAAATAAATGAATTATGATATATTCAGATAAAACTACAAGGCAATAAAATAAATGACATATAGCAACATGGATAAATCTCAAACACGTGCTGTTGAGGGAAAATAAGTCACAGAAGAATTCACATGGTGTCAATGAAACACGCAAAACAATATTTATTGTAGAAGTAAAACCATGCTGAGAATGGCATTTCTATGACCAGAATAATGATAAAGGTGTGGTCACCAAACTTTAGAAAAGATACAATCAAGCTAAGGAAAGTTCGCAGAAAGCAATTGAAATAGTGTACTTTGTTGGTTGGGACTATGGGAAAACAGCTTCTCATACACTGCTGATAGAACCATGAATTATGAGAACTTGACAATGTCTATGAAAGGCAAGAAGAGAGAAAAGGAGGGAAGGGGAGGGAGAGGGGAGCAGCCTGAGCCAGTTTACCAGGGTTTTTGGTAATGCATCCTAAAGAACTGTTTGAGCGATTGATAAAGACTTCTGGACACAACAAATGCTTAGTTTGCTAACCAATATGGCAGGAGGCAAGGCAATACCATTTCTTTATTCTCTTTTCAAGTTCTACTACAATTTTCTTGTAACAGTCAATGTGCCTAACCATAAGGTTTGCCTGTAAGAGCTCTCACACTTATGTTTCTATTTACATAGCAGCCAAAGAATTCCTAGGTTACTGGAGGGCGATTTTTCATAAGATTGAATCTGGGCTACTACTTCTAAATGAAATAATCAAATAATCTCAAAAGACCTAGATGAAGTTAATGAAAACCACACAAGTAGAAATTTTACACTTTATTTTGCTGCCAAAAGCTGATAGATGATAGAATGAATATATATATATATATATATGGAGAGAAACAGTGACATTTAGGTATACATAGGCAAGAAGTTTACATTAACCACTAATTCCAATTACTGAATGTAAAGAATCACATGCCAACATGAAATAAGGCTCTCTACAATTTTTAAATTGGCAGCACAGTAGCTTTATTATATCAATCAGTAATGCTGAGAAATCACATCATAAAAATATACTGAGATTCTCAGTGTTTACTGTATGGGGGTCAAAAACTAGCTTAATTATAATCTTACTGCACCTTTAAATCTTAGTTTAATTAGAGAAGAAAAGAGATTTTAAGGGATGTCAGAGAAGAAACAAATTTAAGTTTCTAAAGGGAGACAAGATACAGAACTACTCCTTGGTATGAAGAGATGGAGAAAGCAGCAAATCTATTTCTGAACACTGATTAAAAGGCTACCTACTATAAATTTCCATTTTGTTAAATAGCATTAACTTTTTATATTAACTGTAAACATAAATATTATGTTTGTTCTGATTCATAAAACACTCACTCTACTTAAGAACCCCGGCACACCACAATCAGATTTGCAATTATTTATTTACCACAACACTGCCCATAACCAACAAAAACAAGACCCCTGAAGTCGCAGAATGTGTTGCTCAATACAAGTCTTGACTGAAACAGTCACGGACTGGTTGTCAGTAAACTGTCAAACCAAAGCCCTCAGGAAAGCAGAAGAGGAGAGGTCACAGCAATCAAAACAAGTGTGGGTGTGGGAATGGCTCATTTTCTAGAACCCATAATTTAAAATAGAAAATTTTAAGCTATTCTTGTGGCTGCATTCAGAAAATATTTAAGTACCTGCCCTCTGCTAGGGATTGTAAATAAACAGCAGTACAAACTTCTCCCTCACCTCTCCTATGCAATCAGTCGCCACATTTTATAAATTCTGCCTTCTTGTGTACTTGCCCTCTCCCTTGCATTCTCTCATCTCCTCCTTTCCCTCCAGGAGAGGACACTTTATGTATTAATAGGAAATTATCTTTAAGGTATATTAAGTGAGAAAAGTGAGATTCAAAGCTTGTTTATAGTATGCTACAATTCGATTTTAAGGTGATACTGTTAAAATAAAATGGATTGAAAAATCCCTCAAGGATTGAAAATCCCTCAAGCAGACAAAACCATTTAAGCCATGTAAGTAAAACTAATTTCAAAGCTTATTTCAAGAACACAAACAAAACTTAACTTTGGTTATTTTTTGTAAATGCCTCTGATAAGCATAAAAGAAACAAGTCATCTTCCTAAAATGGTATAAGATAATCACTTTTAACCAATACCCACTCTGCTGTCTAGAACCTCCATTGTGATAACCAATCATCGTAAAGGTCAAACGTCCCTATTTTCACTTGATAGGCCATCCTGTAAGGGCAGGCACCTGAGCTTCATCTCAGCTTTGGACTTGAAGGCTCCCAGTTTATAAACTGCTCTTTTGTGCACAATAAACTCTTACTAAACACTATTTTACTGATCTGGTTTTAATTGTTACTATTTCTGGATTTTTGACAATATATATAATATAGATTAGGTACACACATATTTATGTATACACACACACACTATATATATATATATATATATATATATATACATACACACACACACACACACACACACACACACACATACACACAAACATACACTCTTATGCATAGCTCCTCTCTCTCCCCTCTCCGCCCTCTAATGTTTTTCCCCAAGTAAAGGAAACCAGGTGACTGGGAGAGAGAGAAGGAAAAAGACTTACATTATATTATTATTATTATTATTATTATTATTTAATATATCTTTATTGATTTCAGAGAGAGGAAGGGAGAGGGAGAGAGAGAAACATCAATGATGAGAGACACTGACCGGCTGCCTCCTGCATGCTCCCTGCTGGGCATTGATCCTGCAACCCGGGCATGTGCCCTGACAGGGAATCGAACCTCAATCTCCTGGATCCTAGGTCAATGCTCAACCGCTGAGCCACACCAGCCAGGCAACCCATACCCATTAAATAGTCACTTCCAATTCTTCCCTCCTGCCAGCCCCTGGCAAACACCGATCTGCTTTCTATCTCTATAGATTTGTCTATGCTGGACATTTCATATACATGGACTCCTACACTACGTGACCTTTTATGTTTGTTTATTTAGTCCACCCTTCACTCTACTCCAGAGTTAAGTGGCCATCTCATGCTCCGCCATAGCCCAATGTACTTGTCTTTCATGATGTTTTCTAATTGCCCCTTGTGTGTATGCTCTGATAGAGTTTAGATGTAAGAGGGCAGGCTCCATGCCTGTCTTGTCCCTGTGGTGTCTCCATTGCCTAATGTATCAATAAACATGCTGCTGAATGAATGCTTCTAAAACACAGTCTGATCTTCTATCCCCTCGCTTATATAACTCATTTATTACATAAACCAGACTTGGTAGGATGAAAGCAGGAAGCGGCTTTTTCTCCCACCATTACTTCCAGACCTGCTTTGTTGGATCAGTCTCCTGTTTCCATCCCTAGATGGTATATCTTAGCATTTTTGAGGAGCAGAAAAAGTCTAGTCTTCTAAAAAGAAAAAATCCAGCTTCTTCCTAAATCAGAAAAATCCAGCTTCTATCTGGACTCTAGAAATAAAGTCCAGCTTCCTTCCTAAATCAGGAAAGAAGCATGGATGAGGGATCTTAACACAGGACAGAGGCAAAAGGAATTCCCAGGATGTCTGTAAAGGGAAGTTCCGAGGTATAGGCTATGCACTGGTCCTGGAGAGCAACCCATCCAGTCTGCAACAGGAGGATGGGATTTCTGAAAGAATTGTGCAAAAGAGGAAAAAAAAATTGCAACTGATAGATTTCCTCACTGACTATATTAATCTTATGTTCAAAAGTTATGTTCAAAAGTTTAATGAACATAGAAAACTGAACAATTATTAATACCAGGAAGAGTAAGAAATGCAAGGAAATATAACTTGCTCAGCTGTAAATCTGCCTACTTACATACACATAATAATGTAAACATGGAGTACTGATTTAATAAAAAATAAATCACAATATAATTATATTGGGAAGCTGGGGGAGAAATGACGGGGGGAGAGGGTAGTCCAGGGTAGTAATGAAAGATAGCTAAATCCTCATTTACTATAGCGCAAAGTTAATAGAAAATGTTCAAACTTGAAAAATCAGGATATAATAGGGATTTGGAAGTAAATACTAGAAGCAGCAGCTAAATGCACTGAGTTGAAAGTGATTGCCTCTAGAAAGTAGAAATCAAAGGGCAGAACAGAGTGGGCCTAAGGACATGTGTTTTTGTTATAAATGTGACAGTACTGCTTAAATTATTGCTGTTTAAGTACATTACTTTCATAAAAATGAAGAAAATTATTTTTTAAAGTGCAATCTAATCTAAATCAAAAGGTACAATTCCCACGTAATTTAAAGCTTCTCCCTTCCCCCAGCTCAAGCCTGAATCTACCGTGGAAACCAAGTCGGGGGCTGGAAGGGGTGCTATTACTCTGGTGCTAGGCAGGCAGCTCCTTGCCTTGAAGTCGGCAGAGTGGAGGGCGCTCTCACAGAGGCCCTCTCCCATCTCTGCCTCCACACGCTTCTTCCTGTCCTTCACTCACTCAAAATGTCAGACTAACACACATCTCCCATGACCTAGAATAAACGATGTCTTCTCTGGCCTGCATTATACCCTGGGCTTGAAAAAATCTCTCCCTCACCTCTTTTACCCAATAAGTTTCATCATGCTTCAGGTTTCAGCTCAGAAACTAGTGGTTTCCTCCAGGGAAACTTTCCAAGTCCTCGTATCCATCTAGTATCTGCCTCACACTTACCCCTGCACAACACTGATCACACTAGAGAGGAGAAGCTTCATTGACTCTCTCTCTCCTGGACTGTAAGCTCTGTGAAAGCAAAACCTCAGTGTTATCCTCAATAAATACCTGTTGAATGAATGAATGGGCATTGCTTTCTCTCTGTGGACAAAACTCTTTAGGAAGGCCAGCTGTAACCAAAAGCTTGCATAGTAAACACAGAGTCAGAGATAGGGGAATTGGGTCAGGATTTTCCCAGGACAGTTCTATCTGCACTGATGCCCTGAATTAATTATTAATAGCACCTCCTTTCATTGTCCAATAATGTCATGGTTTGGCTGATAAATTGTACATTCATCCCACAGGATGAATCAATACCATAGAGATGGGAAACACCTGTTTCTCTGAACAATAACTGAGCCAGGGCACCCTCTCCTGGGGATCATGCTGGAGACACAATCATTATGTTCCTCTGTCACTCTGTTTTCTAGGTTGAGTGATGAGTTAGCCCTCCCCACTCTCTATCCCACACCCAATTATCCAGTATTTCATTACATGGACAAACATCTAGCCTCAAGGAAAAGGCAACACATCATATCTTGAGGGTACTTACACACAAATGTGCTAGGAGCTATTATGTTTCTTGTTATAATTTAAACCTTTGGGCGCTCTTTGTTTCCTGAGGAAGAGGAAGTGGCCAGCAGCAGATACTGTTCTTCCCAAGTCATACCTACAGAAACCCTGTTTATTAGCTATGCATCCTTGATAACTTAGTCACAGCAGCGTAGTGCCTCTCTGTGTGTCCATATGTACAGTAGCTGTGGGTAAGAAGATGACAGGCGCTTTCAAATTCATCAGGCAGGAGAAGGACATTTGGTTTTGGTGTAAAGAGCTTCCCATGCTAAACAACGGCATTCAAACTTCTGCCAGCAAAATTCAAGAACTGAGAAAAGGGCAAGAGGGAATTCCAATCTATTGCTCCTTTAAAACTGTGCACCTGGAACGAAAAACCTAAAAAGGTTTCAATCCTGCCAGAAAAGGCAAGTTGTTTCTGACTTGCGGGATTCATTTTCCAGCTTAGTTGGATTGTAGAGGTTTTTTTAAACTGATATTTATTGTTTTAATCCCCCTTTGGGGAAAAAGTCATACTCTGCTGTAGAACTAGGGATTTCACAGTTGGTAAAACCTGGCATGTAACAGCGGTATGCTGAGGGTTTGGGACTCCAAGAGGCTTGACAAGACTCCTGGAATAGGCCTGCGTTCCTCTACTCCCTTTCTCTAAGTTTCCAATTGTCACTCCCTTGGCTATTGATTTTATAATCACCTTCTAGCAACCACCTTGGCTCCAACTCAGTAGCAGCAGCCTGTTCTTTTATAAGCAATGGGTATAAGGCAGCTATGGCTGTGACTGATGGGGGTGAGATTAAAGCTGTGAATTCAACCAGTGCTTTTTTTTTACATAGTAAATGTTCTTTTTATTACACATCCTGTATTTTGAAAAGTCAAATATTCCACAAGCTTGCAGGGAAAATATTCTACACCAATATTTATAATATTGTCTGTGGCAAAGGACTTGTATTATACTTTATTATCTAAGATGACAATAAATAAGTTAATGACATGAGGGAAATGTCTTTAAATGTATCAATTTATTAAATGTATAAATCAAAACAAAGAGAGCATACAAACCATCTCTATAGTATAAACCATAACTTTAAAATAAAGTTTATCATCTATATATGCATAGGAAAAAGACTAGAAAGAAATGAATCAAAATTTTATTAGCAATCACTAGTGGTAATTTTAAAAATTTTACTTTTCTTTTATAAAATTTCTAAAACTGCCTATGCTATTTTCATATTCAAAAAAGGGCTCCTTTTGAATGACAAGTGGACAATCATTTTCCCATTTAACTAATGCCAGCTAATACTTGTGACAAAAGAATAGATAATAACTGATGATAATTTCATACAGATCATTTCCCTTTTTTCCAAGAAGGATTTTTTTTCTTTTTAACAAAGACATACAGCCAATCCTCTTTCTACAGCGAGGCCAGACGGGCTCTTCGAAATGACAAAACTGTGAGATCTCTTTTTAAAGGCTTACCTCAGTCCTCCAACCAGGAGCTTTATCAGACTTTCTAGTTTCTTCTAGGCTCTGGCCATTCAGAGTGGTGGTCCACAAACAACACACTGAAAAATAAAGCTCTATTAATGTATAAAATTTGAATGACTTCACTATTCTAGGACAGCTGCAGACTGACAGAAATTTCAAAATATCATCCCAGCCTGCCAAAACCCCACAATTCAATTTAAAAAACCATATTAGCTTTAACGTTTGCTTTTTTAAAAATATGTCTTTATTGATTTCAGAGAGAAGACGGGAGAGGGAGAGAGAGAAACATCAATGATGAGAGTCATAGATCAGCTGCCTCCTGTGCGCCCCCTGCTGGGGATGGAGCCCGCAACCCGGGCATGTGCCCTGACTGGGAATCGAACCACAATCTCCTGGATCTTAGGTTGATGCTCAACCTCTGAGCCACGCCTGGCCAGGGTATTTCATTATATTTTAATTTCATTATATTCAGGTGAAATTAAAATTAATTATATTTAACAAAGGGCTTGTGAAGCATAATCCTATTTTAAAGTAGGATTATACCATTTATCCTTCTTTCTATATAGGTGCACAGAATAATATTTGGGATGATGGTCACTAATGTTAATATTGACTCTTTTTAGTAGTGGGATTTGGGGTGATTCCTTTTCCTTTCTTTATGGCCTAAATTCTTTATAATCAGCAAGTATTAATTTTACTAAAACAAAAGAAGTGATATTCTAAAAAACAAAAGCCAAGTTTTACATACACCAAATTGGTTTTCAGTTCAATTCTATATTTTTATGAGCACTTACTATGTGCCACTTCTAATGTTTAGCGCTGGGAATAGATTGGCAAACAAAATAAAGACAACCCCTGCCTAGATAGATAGACAGATATAGATGATATAGATGATAGATAGATAGATAGATAGATAGATAGATAGATAGATAGATAGATAGATAGATAGATAGATAGATGATAGATAGATAGATAGATAGATGATAGATAAAATTGATGAATCTAAACCAAAGAAATTATTTCATCCCAATGCCATAAACTTCATAAATAGATAGCAAAGGAAAGGGATTTGGGGTGATTTCTTTTCTTTTCTTTATAGCTTAATTTCTTTATAATCAGCAAGTTGTCAGTTGAGGTTTTTACTTCATTCAGATCCACTCATCTGAAACCATTTAGACCTCGGTCTCCACAGATGACATGTTTAATGGCAACTTCATGGAAAGCCTTCTTTGGGCTAGATTTATAAAGAGGTTGTGCAGAGAGTTAACTTTAAGAATAGCAACATTTTTTTATTTTGTTTTTTTAATCCTTACTGGAGGATATTTTTCCTTTCATTTCAGATAGAGTGGAAGGAGGGGAGGGGAAGGGAGGGGAAGGGAGGGAAGAGGAGGGGAGGGGAGGGAAAGGGGGAGGGAGAAACATCGATGTGAGAGAGACACATCTATTGGTTATCTCCCAAACTCACCCAGACCTGGGCCAGGGATCAAAACTGCAACTGTGGTGAGTGCCCTTGACCTGGAATCGAACCCTCAACCCTTCGATTTGAGGGCTGACACTCTAACCACTTAGCCACATCAGCAAGGGCAGACTAGCAACATTTTCATTTCAATATTAAAATTTTAATCTGGTACATTTTGCACAGCGATTTGGGTACTTAAAGAGGGTAGGGTGAGGTGAGAAGCTGAGCATGAATTCACATCCCAGCTCACTTAATGCCAGTGGGACACTGACAAGTCGTTTAATCTAAGCCTTACTTTTTCTGTGAAAATGGGGATATGAACGTATTTTTATAAAAACACAGATAAGTGTTAAAGTACATAAAGCACTTAGAACAGGTCTGAAACACAGTAGAAACTAAATGTTAGCTACTGTTATTTTTAAATTACATTACTTCCATCAAAAACCATGATTTATGGAGGCAGATTCTGCCATCATTGTTGGCTCCATTGTCATCAAGGTGGTCTAAGATTCATAAAACCATCTATAAACTGTTGAGGAGATAATGGAAACATTTAAAAGCAGGAAAGTTCTTTTTGGGTTTAAGAAATTACCTAAAGCAAATTACTCTTTAACCTTTATGATGAATGAAACCCAATGTAGTTTATTACAAATGACTAAAGGCATATAATAAAAGATTTGTATTCACCAAATTATAAGGTATTATTACCAAAGTACAGAGTATGTGTTTGATTAGCCTTGAGGCAAGGAGCTTGGAGTATCTTAATTGCTTGTTACTTTTCCTCCACCTTCTATTGATAAACTTGAAGATAAAAGAGAGTACATTTGATTTACTCAGGCAGAGAGCACAGATGTCGCACGTTGTAAATTTTGCTAAAAGCCAGTAAGATAAGAGTATGCATTTGCATGGTTGTCTAACTATTTCCAATTTAATTTATGTGGTACAAGTAGAAAAATTAGGGAAGTTTTGCCTCTTCCTGCCCAGTGCTGATTAAATCAATCTGAAGAACCCAACTAGATTAATCACCCCGAGACAGTGCTCTTTATGGCTTCTAATGGGATTGTGACCAGAGGAAGGCTAGGAGTCATAGATTCCTGATAACAGAAACAGGGAGCACATCAAGAAAGTAGAAGGATACATAAAATAAGTGAGGAGAGTAATTTATAGATTAGATAACCATGCCTTACGGTTAAAAGGCTCAACTCTTAGGTCTCTGGAGGAGACACTATCCTTTGCCAGTTCACTGAAGGCTCAGTCATTGGCCATATACAGCTTGAAGGGGGAAAGAGGTACCAAGTCAGCCAAACACAGCACAGAGAAAGGGAATATTTAAGAGGATGGGTTGGTTTTTATCGTAATGGGTGTTTTCACTCCTCTGTTCCCCAAATTGCCTTCCTCTAAAAGTCTCCTCGAAGGCAGGAAGGACTCTGATCTCCAGTTTTCACAGCTACAAGAAAAAGGAAAGCAGTTAGTCCTTCCTTCAGTTTAGGCCCAGACAGAGGCTGTCCCGCAATGTTCATCACCCAAACAGGGGCAGGTAAAAAGGGCGCAAGTTAACGGAAGTTTTGCAGTTCATACCAGAAGTGTGCTATTGCCATTTTGTTCTGTCTAGTCCTCTAGGAATTTTAGAAACCCACGATTGTAATGAACTTGGCTCCGTGTCTTAAACATTTGAGAAAAATAAAGTGGAAGTTGATCAAATGGTCAGGTCAAGCTTTTATTCTAAATACAGATATACTAATACTAATTAGCATTTATAGAGCACTTGGTATGCTCTGAGTATGGGGCTAAACCCTTTATATACATCATTTATTTATTCTCCCATAAAATTCCTAGGAGGTAGATATTATTCCTGTTTTACAAATCAAAAAGCACAGCATTGCAAGAATTAAGTAACCAGAGGTAGCACATCTGCCTACAACCTCACAGCTCTATCCCTCAGGCCCTGGTCTCCTTCTGGCTGACACCTCTGAAGACGTAGTTGGCACTGAAACATCCATTCTGCCTTGAGGGTCCCCCTATCTTCCTACCAGCCCAAAGCTCCCAAGAACCCTAAGCAGACCTTTAAGTCTAACACCTGAGTCTAGAGGCATAGCAGCATGGCACTTGAAATTGTTGTCACTTGGAACCTCACTATGATATTAAGATAAATATGAAATTGGCAGCTTTTCAATCATAATTTGATTCTAGGCATAATCATATTTATGAATATTAAAATTATCCAATTGATTTTACTCAATATTTTAACAATGAAATTAGACAGTAGAAAGAAATTTGAGGTAAAACTACTGGAAAGGAGAGGCAAAATTATTCCTGTTTGCAGTTGATATGATTGTATACCTGGATAACCAGAAATAATCAACTGGAACACAAATAGAAATAATGTAGAATATAAAATTAATACACAGAAACCAACAGCCACCCTACACACAACACCACCCATAAGTCAACGTACTGAAAGAGAAGACCCTGTGTATAGGAGCAGCAAAGAGGATAACATGCCTGGGAATAAACTTACCAAGAAATGTGCAAAACCCATAGGAGAAAGACTGAAATAATCTCAAAGGAGACAAAAGTAGACTGGAAAACTGAAAAGACATACCATGTTCTTAGAAAAGAAAGCTCGCCATTATAAATATACCTATTACCCTAAATTAATTCATACATTTAACATAATCCTCATAAAAGTACCAGTAGATATTTTTTAAAGTAGACAAGCTGGTTCTAAAGTCTACATGGAAAAATCAATAAAACTGCTGGGTCTACATTCACACTGTGTGACAAGAGAAACTAAATGCGTAAAATATTTAATCGTAAGCTTTGAAACCATTAAAGTGCTAGAAGAGCATGTAAGAGAATTACATCAGAAACTTGGCATGGTACAGTCCTAACCATGACTTAAAGCCCCAAAACCTAAAAGAAAAAAGCCAATGAAATAAAAGTCAACACATTTTTTCATGGGGGAAAAAAGCACATAAAGTCAAAAAAAGCACATAAAGTCATTAGGGAATTTACTTGAAACAAGCCACCTAATGCTAATCTCTGTTTCATGTTTAAAAAATATATATTTCTAGAAGTTGAGATGCAAAGGATTAAGATCCCAATACAAAAATGGACAAAAGACATGTCTAGTTTCAGATGAAAGTACATGACTCTTCGGCATGTGATAACAAGACAAATCTCACTCTTAAGATCCAAAAACTTGACATCAGACACTGTTGTCTGTTGGCAAGGCTGTGGAGGTAATGCACACATGGCTGGTTAGAGTACAAAATGATAAAACTCCTGTGAAGAACAATGTGGCAACATCCATCAGAGTTACAAGTAAATTTGCCCCTTAGCCTAGCGACCCCACTTCCAAGAAGTCATTCTATAGGTGAGACCACGTGTTTACAGGGGTGTTTTGTTGCAGCACGGTTTGTAATGTCAAAAGACTGGAAAGAATCCAGGTGTCCAACAAGGGGACCCTGACTAAATAAACTCTAATACATTAACACCCTACATGACTATGCAGTCGAGAACCTCCGCACTTACTCAGAAAGACTGCTGTGGTGTCCTATTAAAGGGGAAAGGAAGTTAAAAACAGTGCATATCATATGCTACCTTCTGTATAAGAGGAGAAAAGAGAATACATTGTAAGAGCATAAATACTGGAAGAATATAGAAGAAACTAAAATGAGTTATCACACAGGGGAAGGGTGGAGACCAAAGAAGACAAAGTTAGGGGTAGAAACACGACTTCTAAATGTATACTTTTTTATATTGTTCTGAATTTTGAACCATGACCATATACAGAAATTTAAATGTAAAATTAAATGAACAATAGTTACGAAAGTTTTAATACTGTGAAAATTTTCCTTGCCTTTATTCTGTATCATCTTTAACTTGCAAAAAACCTATTCAATACTTTTTAACTTAATTCCCCCTAAAATGTCTTACGTTTCCGTAAGAAACCACATTTCGGGGGGCTCCCTTACCATAGTAGTTAAATTCCCAACCTTTTTGCCTTCTCCACAGTTTGGCCTCAGATCATTTAACTAGCTTCAGTTCTCCAAATGTATCCCTCATTCTAGCCAGCATACCTGTTACTGATACATGTGAAAGAGTCTCACAGCAGTGGGAGAGAAAAAGTGCTAGAAGTTATAAAGAGAAGACAGAGCCAAGTCCATATAAGGAAAGGAGCATCTAGGAGAAACTATTGGGAAGTATTAATCTATGTTCTTTTTTTAAAATTTATCTTTATTGTTGAAAGTATTACAGATGACCCCCTTTTCCCCCCACTGATCCCCTCCATCCCCCATCCGCCCCCCCAGGCCTTCACCACACTATTGTCTGTGTCCATGGGTTATGTATATATGCATATAAGTCCTTTGGTTAATCTCTCCCCACCCACCCACCCACCCACCCACCCTCAGCTTGCCTCTGAGATTCCTTAGTCTGTTCCATGCTTCTAATGTCTCTCGATCTATTAGTCTATCTTCTTTGTTGGAGTTGGTCCCAGTTATTCCACTTAGGAAAGATGTCAAAGCTAAGAGCCTATAGATAGCCTATGAATCCCAATACTTCAGTATGTGGCATATTTCATAATTAGTCCTGAATTTTACTCCTCTTTGTATCTATATACATTGGCCAAGTTACTGAACAGTTCCTCCCCCTAGAGACAAAATAGATTTCTCCAAGTCATTAATGCTGGCTTTGGTGGTAAGACTTGTTTAAGTCAATGGAATGTGGATAGAAGTGACTGTGTCCATTAAGACTTCAGACATTAAAAGGCATTGTGTATTTTGGCTCATCTCTGCCCTACTTTGGCCATATGCATATGAACATGCCCCAGCTAACCTGGTCCAAGACAGATGAGAGACATGTGGAAATCTAGATCTAACTTGGAGTCTGAGTCAAGTCCAGCCAAGCCAAGCCTAGATTAGCAGCCCCTCAGTTAATACACAGACAGATGCGTGAACCATAATAAATTGTTTTAAGCCACTGTTTTCAGGTAATTTGCTGTGCAGCATCATTGTGGCAATAGCTGACTGAAATATCTAATTAATCTGGTTCTAGAAATAGATATAAAAATGTGGTTTAATTATTTTCCCACATAAAAAATTTTATCCACCTATTTGCTGGTATCTTGAGTTCTTTTTAAAAAGAATCAAATGTTTTATTTCACAATTTAAAATTAATGTCTCAAAATATATGTTATAAAGAAAATGTTATTTGGAGGTAACTGTTATGGGCTGAATTGTGTACCCCAAAATTCATATGTTGAAGTCCTAACCCACAGTACCCCAGAATGTGGCTTTATTTGAAGATAGGACCTTTCAAGAGGTAATTATGGTTAAGTGAGGTCTTCACAGTGAGCCCTAATCCGATATGACTGGTGTCCTTATAAGAAAAGGAGATTAGAACACAGATATGAACAGAGGAAAGGCCACGTAAAGACATAGGGACAAGACAGTCATCTCCAAACCAAGGAGAAGCCTCAAAATAAACCAGCCCTATTGCCACCTTTATCTCAGACCTCTAGCCTCCAGGACTGTGAGAAAATAAATTTATGTTGTTTAAACCACCCACTCTGTGGAATTTGTTACGGCAGCCCTAGCAAACTAATACAGATTTTGGTATTGAAAAGTGAAGTACTGAAACAAAAATCTAAAAATGTAGAAGTGAATTTGAAACTGGTTAATAGGTAGACAATGCCTTAAACTTCATACTTCTGCAGTAAGTGCACTGAGTAACAACCTGAGGTACCAGGAACATACCTTTTCTGGCACAGGCGTACTTGAGATCCCTGTTTCTCTCCTCAGGTTCAAACTCCTGAGCGAGACTCAGCCTTGGTGGCTAGAGGTGGAGAACAGGGAACTCTCCTGACACCGGTCAATCAATAGCTCAGAGCACAGGAAGGGTACCAGGGATAGCTATCTGAGGGGAATGTTTGAAGACCTTGACCTCCCTCCTACAGTTACCAGATAAAATACAAGACACCCAGTTAAATTTAAATTTCAGAAAACAACTTCTGTTTCAATACATTTAAAAGACTGTATGCAACATTCTTGTAGTAAAAAAAGTATTTGTGTATCTGCAATTCAAATTTAACTCAGCATCTTGTATTTGTATTTATTAAATCTGGACAATTTCCCCCCATTTCACTCTTGCCCAGGATCGAACCTATAATAAGAAACAGTGAACAGTCTTGTCCAGGCACCCACTGGACAAGAAAGGGGGGCAGAAGAGAAAGGATGTGTGACAGATGGATGGATAACCAAAATGTAGTGTATACATCCAATGGAATCTTAGCCTTTAAAGGGAATGAAATTCTGACAACATAGATGAACCTTGAAGACAGTATGCTAAGTGAAGTAAGCCAGATACAAAGGACAACTGTTGTGCGGTTCCACTATATAAAGTACCTAGGATATGCAAATTCATAGAGACAGAAAGTAGAATGGAGGTTACCAAGGGCTGGATAGAGGGGGGAATGGAAAGCTGTACAGAGTTTCTGTTTGGAAGGATTAAAAGTTCTAGAAATGGATAATGGGGGTGGTTCCACAAAATCAGAAATGTTCTTAATGCCACTAATTTGCATACTTCAAATGGTTAAAATGGTAAATTTTATGTTATGTATATTTTACCACAATAAAACAAAATGTAAAGAGAATTCCCTAGGCTCCTTGCCACTGGCTAGAGAGATCTTCCCCAAGCAATTCAGCCATTTAGTCAGTAAGGGATAAATATCACTTGAGGGCTAGTGCATTATTTCTTAATGTTTGGCATGTAGGTATATATGACTAGGTCGTAACCTCCTTGTTACAAAGTCATGCTTCTTTATATCCTCTTTGGTGTAAAACACATAATAGCTGTTGAAAATTACTTACTAAAATAAGTAATGTCTTTGGTCATATGTTTCTTTCCAGTCAGTGCAAATTAGCTCATGTTAGGAGCTTTCCATATATTGAATATTTTTATCAATGACTCATAATGACTTCAGTGTGGCTATTCTGGACCAATTTTTACTATCTGAACAGATTTTAAGACATTACATTAAACTAGTTTCATAAAGTCCACATCATACACAAAATCCCAAGCCCTTATTAACCTGCTTACAACTATTGCAGTAGTCGTTTAGAGAGCAGAAAAGAATTTATACATCAGATGCTTATGAGAGAAACAAGATGGCGGCGCAGGGAACAGCTGCACCCGCCGCCTCCCGCAACCGCAGCAAAATCACAACTAAAATACAGAACCACCACCGCTCAGAGCCGCCTGAGATCCGGCTGCACAGAAGCCCCGCAACCAGGGAGCTGAGGCAGCACCGAGACCAGGAGGAGGGGGAGACGCGGGCGGGTCGGGGCTGGATCCCGGAGACGCGGCCGGGCCCACACCCGGTGCCGCGGGGAAACCAGGGAGGGAATCTCGGCGGCGGGGGTTTCCCGGAGGAGTGAGGGGTCCCAGCCCCACAGCAGGCCCCAGCCCAGGGCTCCAGGCCGGGAAGAGACGTCACCACAACTCCGGGCTGTGAAACCAGCGGGGACTGTCCCTGAGGGTCGCGGAGGCTGCGGGAGCCCCAGCAGCTCCTCTAAAGGGCCGCGCGCGGACTCACTCGGACGCTCCCTCTGAGCCCAGCGCCGGGCAGCGGCCTGAAGGGACCCGGGACACTCGGGGAGGAACTAACCTGCCTGGAATCGGGCGAGAGGCGGAGGGCGGCTTCCTCCCGGGCAGAAGGGCTGGCGGAGGCCATGGCTCCTGTGGCGAGTCCTCCCCGCACAGCCGGCAGGCAGGCGCCATGTTTGAGTCGCCAGCGCCTGACCCTCACCTTTGGCCCCGCCCCGTGATTCCCAGAGGCCCTGCCCCTCCCCACCTGCAGCTCATCCAGGCCATTTCCAGGGGCTTTTCTGTGCAAGTGGCCTCTTGAGCCTCACGCTTAGGACTTTCCTAAAATCTCTCAAACAAGCAGCAGCGTACCCCATAGGGCTTGATAAGTGGCCCCAGGCCTGGCACTAGTGGCAGCTGCACTGGCTTATAGCTTGGCCTCTCCTGGGCACCTCCAAGCCCAGCACCAGTAGAACCAACTACGGTTTGCTGTGTAGCTCATGCTGGGTGGCCCTGGGCAAGGCACTGGCACAGGCTGACTTTGCACCTCCCGGGAGGCCCCAGAGACAGTGCACCTGGTGGTCAGACTCAACCACCCTGGATTACAACCCAACCACATCCACGAGTGACACACTCAAGGGGCGCACTTGGTGAACACCAAAGCCCCATTGAAGCAAATCCTGCTCCATAGGGGTGTCTCCAGCACAGCAGCTCTCTGGCTGTAGTTGAGGCTGGTCCTCACAGCCGACTGGCCTGGGGGTCAATTCCTCCCAGTGCAGCCAACAGCAACCAAGGCTCAACTACAACAGGACAGTGCACACAGCCCACACAGGGCAGCACCTAGAAGGCCCAGCTCAGGTGACTGGGGAGGCTGAGCCCCTGGGCCCTACAGGACACCTACTACACAAAGCCACTCTACAAATTCCAGGAGACACAGCAGCTCTACCTAATACATAGAAACAAACACCAGGAAGCAGCCAAAATGTGGAGGCAAAGAAACATGTCACAAAGGAAAGAACAGAAGAAATCTCTAGAAGAGGAACTAAATGAAATAGATCCAAGCAAGCTAACAGATACACAGTTCAGAATTTTGTTTATAAGGATGCTCAAGCATATTATTATGAGAACTGAGAAAATTGATAACATAATAAAGTACCAGTTTGAAATGAAGGCTACACAAACTGAAATGAAGAATAATTTACAGGGAATCAACAGTAGAGTAGAGGATGCTGAGAATCAAATCAGCAATTTGGAACATGAGGAAACAAAAAACACCCAACCAGAAGAGCAAAAAGAAAAAAGAATCCAGAAATATGAAGATAGTATAAGGAGCCTCTGGGACAACTTCAAGAGGCCCAACATTCATTTTATTGCGCTGCCAGAAGGGGAAGAAAGAGACCAAGAAATTGAAAACCTATTTGAAAAGATAATTACAGAAAACTTCCCCTACCTGGGGAAAGAAAGAGACTTACAAGTCCAGGAAGCACAGAAGGTCTCAAACAAGAGGAACCCAAAGAAGCCCACAGCAAGACACATCATAATTAAAATGTCAAAGGTTAGAGACAGAGAATCTTAAAAGCAGCAAGAGAAAAGCAACTAGTTACCTACAAGGGAGCACCCATACGACTGTCAGCTGATTTCTCAACAGAAACCTTGCAGGCCAGAAGGGAGAGGCAAGAAATATTCAAAGTGATGAAAAACATGGAACTACAACCAAGATTGCTCTACCCAGCAAAGCTATCGTTTAGAATTGAAGGTCAGATAAAGAGCTTCACAGATAAGAAAAAGCTAAAAGAGTTCATCACCACCAGACCAGCACTACAGAAAATGTTGAAAAGAAGCTAATGAACAAAAGAATCTAACGAACTAAACAGATCCAGAGACGAACTAAATAGATCCATTGCATGCAACAGACGATCATAGTTCAGAGGGAAAGAGGGTGGAAGGTGGGAAGAGATTAACCAAAGAAGTTATATGCATATATGCATAACCCATGGACACAGTCAATAACAGGGTGAAGGCCTGGGAGGGGGTGGGAGCGAAGTAGAGGGGATCAATTTGGGGGGTGGGGAATGGGACAGCTGTAATACTTTCAACAATAAAGATAAATTAAAAAAAAAAAAAAAACTTATGAGATCAGTGTCTACCAAAAGATCTTAACAAGAACTTTCAACCTGAAAAATAACAGCTACGATGTTCTTGAAATCATTCATCTTTTAAGTATTAAAGTAAAAATTCCTCACTCCTGTGAACCTGAAATCAGATGAAGGCTACAATAAGACACCAATGAAATAGTTTATTATATTTTGTCTTAAATTTGATAACAGTATCCTTTAACACAATCACTGTAAATATAACTTACAAGAAGGATTTATCAAACTATATTGACAAGCAGAGAAATACTGAATGAATTGTCAGATTTTGTTTAAGCAGTGAGTCTCTACCCACGTATTTCTCAGTTTCCATGTGCATAAGAAGAATATAAAAGTATCTGCTTCACCGACCTCACAAATTTTAAGAGTCAGATGGGACAGTAACCTTGAACACACCTTTGAAACCCATGAAGTACTATATGATATCATGCTGACATTGTGAATTTCAGGAGTGAAACTGAACTTATCCCAACCGCAGACAAGGAGCTGAACTGTCAGCAAAACTTTTGCATTAAAAAGTCCAACATGTCTAATCCTTGGGAAATTGAATTCATATTTCAGAAAATATGCTAGATTTCAGGGCAATAATTAATAGGATGGTAAATGGAACCACGTGTCTGGACCAATTCCCAGGGCTTATTCAAAACATTCACTGAAGTAACCAGCACTTGACTCGGGAGTATTTGAAGGAAGTGTTTGATGAGAGATACATAATTTTCTAGAGATGAAGGAAAAACCCTCACTTTTTAAAAAAGTGTAAAATAATGAAGTCATCAAATACATTTTAGACAAGCTTGTAAAATGTATAATGTCCCTAGTACAGACAGCTAATATCTAATGAGATCTTTCTCCTTGGTAGAATCTAGATGCCATGGCAAAGGTCACATTCATTAGAAGTCTAAATGTTCCACTTGGAAATAATTTCTGCTAACCGAGCCAAAAATCTTAACTTCTTCCTAACATAATCGTATTGCCTTGGCCTCATCAACATTCTGTTCTAGCCAACTACACTGAGAGCCTCCCTTCTTCTACAGTGACCTTCAAGAAAATACACAAGACGCTCCTCTTTTTTTTTTTGCAAGTATGACATAGGGATGCAAGGACACAGTCAGAAGGAAACAGCCTATGGTATAGCAATTTCAACTTTGAAAACAGAAGAGTACAAAGCTCTTCAACTTGCTCAATTTCTAGGGGCGAAAAAGATATCTCCAGACTCTATTAAGGAAGCATAGAACATGTTCTAAGGGGTTCGGAAATTCTACTTGTTTACCCTAAAAGATAAATAAAAGGAATCAAAATAGCCCAACTTTGGATGTTCTTAGTGATTCTCCAATTTAGCTACAAAATTAATTTACTTTAAGATTCTCAGGGTTAGTAGATTTACTTTTTTTAAAAAATTATATCTTTATTGATTTCAGAGAGAAGGGAGAGAGGGAAAGAGAGATAGAAACATCAATGATGAGAAAGTCATTGATCAGCCACCTCCTGCACGCCCCCTGCTGGGGATCGAGCCCGCAACCCGGGCATGTGCCCTGACTGGGAATCCAACCGCGATCTCCTGGATCCTAGGTCGATGCTCAACTGCTGAGCCACACCCAGCCAGGCAATACATTTACTCTTAAGAAGCTCTCTATTAGAAATTGCTATTGTTGAGGACAGACTTAAAATGCGTTCGGTATATTCAGAAAACTAAGTGGAAAAATAACAACACTAATTGGGCTGACCCCTCCTGCCTCCAGAAAGTTAAGATATATGTTTGACAGGTAATTAAACGCAATATTCTAAAATGGGAGTGAAATCAACAGAGAAACTCTGCAGAATACCAATGGCAGAGGGGCTTATGTTTGTCTTACCTTCTTGCAACTCCCACAGAATGTTTTCCACTAAAATGAATATTTGATCCATCACCAAAATGAAGCACTTCTCTTTGGGAATAATGCATATTTTTTTATATTTAGAGCGGCAATTTGGTGCTGGAAAAAATCAAGGGTTTTAATATTTGGTAGACATGGGTCCAAATTCTGGTTTTGTCACTTACAGCTTGTGATGCTAAGTTATTTAATCTCTCTGAGCTCTGGTGGTTTTTTTTCCTGTATAAAATGGGGACAATAGTATGCAATACTGTTAGGAGAATAGGAAATTTCATAAATATTTATATAGCTCATTACAGTGCTAGAGCATAGTATATTCACAATAAAAGTTTGTTGGGCTGCAAATATAGTAAGAATGTCAATCTCAGATGTTACCTCTGAAAGAGAACATCATCATTGCAAAGATAATAGCTCTTATTTTCCTGGAAAAGGTGTAGTTAACGTCTATTGGGGCTCTTCTCAGTGCTAACAGCTTTCAGACACAGATCTCACTTTGCTCTTAGCATTCACACCCAACTACAAGCAGATTTAATCCATATCAGTCTTCTCTTTTAAAGGGGTTATAATGGTCTCAAATGTTGACAGTTCTGATTGGATAACTCAGGATTTCCCACCTGTTGTGATTCTGATTGGCTGAGGAAACAATGAAACTGCTACATGTGGGTTGACCTACAAAACTCATTTTCCAACCAAAAAAATGAGCATATTTTTATTTGCTATTTTTAAAAATTGAATTTGTTGGGGTGACATTGATTAATAAAATCATACAGGCGTCAAGTGTAGATTTCTATGACACATGATCTGTATATTGCATTGTGTGCCCACCACCCAAAGTCAAATCATCTCTGTCACCATATATCTGGCCCCCTTTACCACCCCCCACCCCCTTCCCTCTGGTAACAACCATACTGTTGTCTGTGTCTATGAGTTTCTGTTTTATACCTCACATATGAATGAAATCATGTGATTCTTAGCTTTTTCTGACTTACTTATTTCGCTTAGCATGATCTTCTCAAGGTCCATCCATGCTGTTGCAAATGGCAGTATTTCATCTTTTCTTATGGCTGAGTAGTATTCCATAATATATATGTACCACATCTTCTTTATCCAGTCCTCTATCGAAAGACACTTTGTTGTCTCCAAATCTTGGCCACTGTGAATAATGCTGCAATGAACAGAGGGGTACATATATCTTTGCGAATACATGTTGTTGAGTTTTTCAGGTATATACCCAAGAGAGGGATTGCTGGGTCATACGGTAACTCTAGTCTTAATTTTTTGAGGAGCCACCAGACTGTTTCCCATAGTGGCTCTACCAGTCTACATTCCCACCAGCAGTGAATGAGGGCTCCCTTTTCTCCACAGCCTCTCCAACACTTGTTACTACTTGCCTTGTTGATAATAGCCATTTTTTAAAATACATTTTTATTGATTTCAGAGAGAGGAAGGGAGAGGGAGACAGAGAAACAAACATCAATGATGAGAGTCATTGATCTGCTGCCTCCTGCACGACCCCTGCTGGGGACCGATCTCGAATCCCGAGCATGTGCCCTGACCGGGATTCAAACCGTGACCTCCTGAATCGTAGGTTTATGCCCAACCGCTAAGCCACGCCAGCCGGATGATAACACATTTTGACAGGTGTGAGGTGGTATCTCATTGTAGCTTTGATTTGCCTAATAGCTAGTTAAGTTGAACATCTTTTCATATATCTGTTGGTCATTTGTATGTGTTCTTGGGGAGGTGTCTCTTCAGGTCCTCTGCCTAAAAAGTGGGCATTTTTTAAAAAGAATATCTCCAAATGGAAGGAGAGATTTGTGTTTTTAATCACATTATTCATTTTCATCCTATTATATTTCTTTAGGGACATTAAGAATAAGATTTGCAAATAAAATTAAAAAAGGATATCCATGTTACATTTAAGAGCTTGGAGAATGCTAATGAAATTTTTTAACTCTAAAAAAAATACTTTAAAGAAATAAAAATATATTAAAAGGAAATCCACAAAAAATAATCAAGATAAACAGAAAAAATCAAAGACTGAGTACGTACTAGAGTCCAATGAATCAGTTTGCTTGGGTTTAACAAATATATATGTGGCCTATTTGTGGTGATTTCCTTTGGTCTGAGCATGGACAAATTTTCTCTCCACTAAAAATGGGTTCTTTTATTCTCGGTTTCATTCAAGTAATAGTGGACTCAACTTTTCCTTAGTATTGTGGGATCCCATGCTGCGGAAATGGCTTCAAATAATGAGCACTGGGGGGCGAATGAAATGCTGCTCATGTTTACACTGGCACAAACAAAAGCCCCAGCACACCGGCAGCATTCTGTTGATCTGCTGATTTTCTCCAATATGGCTCCTGCTGAGACACAATAACAAGGGAAAATAACAAGAAGTCAGCTAAAAGATCTGTTACGGGGATAGGGAGGCACGTCTTTTAAAAATAAGACTATAATATGCTCATATAGTGCCGAAATTCACCCACACTGGTCTAAATAATTTATGAAGATGAAGTTTCAAGTCTATTCAAAATATTGCCAGAAGAAGTTCAACCAGTACATGTAAATAATAGAGTCCAAGGGCGTTCGCCAGTCTAAAGGAGAAATTTATTATCTATGCCACCCCTTCTCCCTACCCTTCTTACCCACCACTCAACTCAAAGGTATTGTTGGAGGAAGCCAACAGTAGGTCATGGACACAGTTGATAGTGGGTAAACTGTACTGTACCTAACATGAATAGAGTAATTTTATGATCTGTGAGCTTCAGCACTATGTCCCTCATTTTTTATGAAACAATAATAATTTTTATTAATTTATGAGATTACCTATCAGAAGACTGAAGTCAATATCATGTATCTAACTGGCCTTCCCACTCCAGGGAACATTAAATTTTGTATGCGCATTTATCAAAGATTAAATTCCATAAATGTCAGGAAAAGGGAATCCCATAACCTGGGATTCCCTTAATTAGTTGTAATGTTCTATATGTCTATAGATAATCTTATATCAGATCCTCAAATTCAGTTACCATAATGGAAGGCATAGTAGATACCGCAGTGATTTGTTCCAATATCTTAGTAATGAATCAGCAGCATTTCTGCATGCCACGGTGCTCATAGGTACGTTACAAAAGGAAATCTAGGCATAGGGAAATGGCCGGTCTTAAATCACAAATTGTTAGGAGATGGAATAAAAGTAAAAGCAACGCAAAAAGCCATATAATGAATTTAATGACACTCAAATAGCTTGGTCTCTGCTGGATGCCAACGGCCTCCCTCTCAACAGCCTATTCATGCTTCTCACAATACTGGTAGCATCACTTTTACTGACAATTTTCAATTTGCTGTGACTCTTTGGACCAATTCTACCACCCAATCACTACAATTGAAGAGTTGGAACAAAGGTAAGTTAATGGCTCCAAATAATTTTTAAAATTTATGTTTAAAAAAGATCACCATGACTCTCCCCTTCCCGCTCCCCCAATTCCTATCTTCTTTTCTATGTTTGTGTATTCGATGGAAGAAAGGTTAAAGAGAAATGGAAGAATTGGGAGGACAGAAATTTAGTAACAATTCTTGGCACCTAAGGCCCAATAACAGAACCTGTATATCATTCCACCAAAGACATAAAGGTTGAAAGAGACTCAAAATTAAATTTGTCAATGAGGTCACATTGGGGAACAGTCTTGACCTTAGATGATGGAATTTGAATTCAAACACTCCTAGATAGAAAAGTAATGAAACCTAAAGGAAATGGATTTTAGTAAGGATCATGATGATGGATTAATCAGAAATCTTTCAGTTGCAATTGACAGAAATCTAATACAAGATGACAAAAATAAACGTAGTTTTTAAATTATATAAGTAAAAAGTCCAGGGAGATTCTAGCTTCAGGAATGGTTTCAACCAGGGGCTCAACACAATGTCTTCAGAACTCCATCTCTCTATCTCTCCATTCATCAGCTCTGTATTTCTCAGTGGGTCAGTGGGTTCTTTTCTGTCTTTCACCCCAACAGCACAATTGTCCCAGCAAAAGAAAAAAGAAAGCTTCACCTTCTCAATACTTCCAATTAAAACAGCCAGGTTTGAGTTCCACTGATCAGGATAAGATCACACACCTATCCTTCTAGTGAGGGAAAGTATAATGAGGAGGGGATATTGGCCCAACCCAAACTGCATGGATTGAGAGTTTTCCAAAGAAAAACTGAAGTGCTATTACCCCAACAGAGAGGAATGGACACAGGGCAGAACAAAGCAAAAGGTATCTACCACATTAAGGCTACTTGCGAAAGGAGGAAGTGTTATCTCAAGGTGTGGGAATAGGAAATATGGGCGAAGCTTTTTGAAATAACCTTTATGTGAAGCTCTTTTTAAGCACGACCCACAGGCAGAAACCATAAATGAAAAGGCTGATAGATTTTAATATCTGCGAATTTAAGGCCCCGTATGACAAATCTATCACAAGTGCTTACAGTGTTTACTAAGTGCTAAGTACCATTCCAAGTACTTTGTGTATTTTAATTCATTTGACCCTTATGACAGTCCTATGAGATAGACTATTGCTTTCCCCATTTTTAGGTGAGAAAACTAAGGCACAGAATGGTTATGTAAGACACCAAGGTAAGGTAGTAAGTAGCAGAGCTAGTATTTGAACCCAAGTAGCATCACTCCAGGGTCCATATTCTAAATCACTGTGCCCTACAGAAAACCTGAACAACATGGCTTCATATGACAAAGGCTTAATATCATTGATATGTTAAGAACTCTTGCAAATAAAAAAGAAACAGAAAAAAATACACCATTTTCTATGGACAAAGGCTATGGACAAATAACTCACAAAATGGAAATGGAAATGGCCTATCAAATATGAAAAATGTTCCTCCTCACTAAGAGTCATGAGAGCTCTAACGAGATGCCATTTGTCTCCTGGCCAATTTAGCAAAGACAAAAAAATTATAATACCCATGTATATTATCTCCTTGCTGGCAGGAAGGTAAATTAATAAAATATTCCTGGAGGATAATCTGGATATATATATACCATTCAACCATTCAAATATGCATATGGTTTGATGCAACGATTTTACTTCCAGTAACTTTTGCAAAGAAATAATCAGACAAGTGCATGAAGATGTAGGTTACAGAAATGTGTGTAGCACTGTTTATAATATTTACTAAGATGGGAAAACTAAAAGATTGATTAAATATGCTATGATTCTTCCATAAATAGAATACTATTTAGCTTTTAAAAACGATGATGCAATATTTCCACTTTCTGCCGTGGAAAGAGGGTCATGAGATACTGGTGATAAAAACAGTAGATTTACAAAATTGTTTAAAGAGTATAATGCCATTTTTTAAATATCTGTGTCTACATAGATTATATATTCTCTCTAGGTCATGGAGTTTATAACTTTATAATGTTATACTTTAGTTTTTATATAACTTCATGTATTTCATGTATCACTTCTATAATCATAAAAAAGCCAATTACTTCTTTAGTTAATCTCTTCCTGCAACCCCCCCTTCCCTCTGAGATCCCTCAGTCTTTTGCATGTGCCTATGTCTCTGGATCTATTTTGTTCAGCCATTTACTTTGTTCATTAGATTCCACACGTAAGTGAGATCGTGTGATACTTGTCTTTCTGTGACCTCATTTCCAGAAGTTTAGGGCACTGAAACTCTTCCCATGGCCTAGAATGATTCCTTTTAGAAAACCTACAAGCAAGAAGACTTTTCTGTTCCCCATCTCAGAGAACACCTATGTGACTGATTTTGCTAGAAACGTGAAGAGAACATTCACTGTTGCACAGTAAGGGCCAACCTGGGGTCACTGCCTCATGACCTCCAACACCATATCCCCTACCTGGTCAGCTTTTTAATCACCAGTCATCTGAGAGCCAAAAATGACGACAGAGATGACAAATCACAGCTCTCCAAAGCTCATCAGCCAATCCCATCAAGGGGAGAAAAACCAGCCCAGTAATATATACTTTCAAATGAGCTTGAGGAGAAAGGATGAGAGCCCAGGAAAAGTCACTTTATAAGTGCAGGCAATTAACAGTCACTGCATCACCAGCCTTCTTAAGCAAAAATGTCACATGCTCAGAGCCGGGGACAATCAGAAGCTGCAGAATGTCCCTGCCTGCTGACTGATGAAAATGACTGACGCTGGGGTGCCAGCTGGAAAATCAATTATTCACATCTACTAGGCAACTGCCCCCTACGCACCAAGCAGCAGCAGGTCGCGGGAAGGGGAGATCGTTGAGGTTTGTCGTTAACATGCACTATCCATTCCTCTGGCCTGGGAGCGCAGCAATAGCAAAATCGATAGGCTGCTCCAAATGCAGAAACGGAGAAGCGGGGCACCAACGGCATGCCAAGCACCTGGAGACCTCCCGACACCTCTGCCACGGACAAACAACAAGGGGAAAGACTTCTCGCCCCACCGTCAGCATTTTCCATACTCTATCTTCCATATTTCCCACAGCAATAAGAAGGAGAAGCCAAAGTTTTGTGTATGCCTAATGATTTGGTCACTTTTGCTCAAAGCAGGAAAACAGGTCTTCGCTTTCCAAGGCTCCTCAGTTGTTGTTTTTTAAACTTACTTTTTTTTTTTAATTTATCTTTATTGCTGAAAGAATTACAGATGTCCCTTTTCCCCCCACTGACCCCTTCTACCTGTACCCCACCCCCACCCCAGGCCGTCACCGCACTACTGTCTGTGTCCCTGGGTTATGCAGATATGCATGTAAATGCTTTGGTAAATCTCTCCCCACTCACTCACCCACCCCCCTTCCCTCTGAGATCCCTCAGTCTGTTCCATGCTTCTGTGTCACTGGATTTATTTTGTTCATCAGTTTATTTTGTTCTTTAGATTCCACATATGAGTGAGCTCATGTGATGTTTGTCTTTCTCTGCCTGGCTTATTTCACTCAGCATAATATTTCCCAGGTCCCCCCATGCTGTCCCAAAGGGTAAGAGATCCTTCTTTACAGCCACATAGTAGTCCACTGTGTAAATGCCCCACAGCTTTTTACCCACTCATCTACTGATGGGCATTTGGGCTACTTCCAGATCTTAGCTACTGTAAATTGTGCTGCTATGAACATAGGGCTGCATAACTTTTTTCTGATTAGTGTTTCAGGATTCTTAGGATATATTCCTAGAAGTGGGATCACTGGGTCAATGGGCAGCTCCATTTTTAATTTTTTGAGGAATCTCCATACTGCTTTTCATAGTGGCTGCCCCAGTCTGCATTCCCACCAAAGGTGCACGAGGGCTCCCTTTTCTCCTCACCCTCGCCAGCACATGTCATTTGCTGATTTGTCTTTTCAAAGGGCAGGACCTAATAAGGTGAAGAAGTTCAGAAAACTCTTTTCAGTATTTGCCAAGCATTGTGAAATAAAGAAAATATACAGCTTGTTTTATCAAGTCATTTATGTTTAAAATATATTTTATGAAAATATTTATTTGTATGGCTCTAATATGTATGGCTCTGCTGCTCTTTGGAAATAAAAGTTACAGGCCACTCCTCCTCGAAGTCTTAGCGATCTGTTTTGCGGCTGTCCCTGGACTCCAGCCACCGCTTTAGCTCACTGTGGATCCCAGTGGATCCCAACTGCTCCTGCGCCAATGGTGGCTCCTGCACCTGCGCCGGCTCCTGCAAATGCAGGGACTGCAGATGCGCCTCCTACAAGAAGGGCTGCTACCCCTGCTGCCCCGCGGGCTGTGCCAAGTGTGCCCAGGGTTGCACCTGCTAACGAGCATCGGACAAGTGCAGCTGCTGTGCATGATGTGGGAGAGAGCCTGTTCTCAAATGTTAGCAGAGCAATGTGTGCAAATCTGCATTTTTTTGTACAACCAACCCTGACCCATTTGCTGCATTCCCTTTTTCCTATGAAATACATGAATGATAATAAAAGTTGTTGGCTTTAAAAAAAAAAAGCTTACAGACTTGTGGGGAGCAAAATGGTACAGACATTTTGGAAAACAGTCTGTCAGGCTCTTATAAAGTTAGGTATACAGTTGTCATGTGACCCAGCAATTCCACTAAGTGAAATGAAAATTTATGTTCATACCAAAACCTGTGCATCACTATAGCAGCTTTATTCATAGTGTCCCCAAACTGGAAACAATCAAATTTTCCCTCCACTGGGAGATATGGAATGGATAAACACACTGTGGTTCATAAATAGAATGGAAGACAGGTCAGTAATAGAATGAAACAACTACTGATCTATGCAAAAATACAGATGGATTTCCTAAGTATTAGGTTAAGTGAAAGAAGCCAGGCTGAAAAGCCACATACTGTGTGATCCCATTCATAGTTACATTCTGGATAAAGCAATACTATAGGGACAGAAAACATCAGTGGTTGACAGGGGTTGCAGGTGGAGGGAGTTATTTAGAGTGATGGAACTGCTTTGTACCTTCATTGTGATGTAGGTTGTATGACTGCAAGTTTGTCAAAACTCATACCACAAGAGTGTTTTTTATTGTATATGTTATACCTTAAATTTTAAAAATTGGGGGGAAAAATAGGGAGGAAAAAGAACTCAAGGACCTCTTCTACAGTAGTAAACCACTTTGTATCCCATCTTAATACATTTTCTTACTGTTTCACCATCCTTGCCTATGCCCCATTCTCTCCTGTTACATCCAGGCTAGAGTTGCAATTCAATTTAGAGCTGAAATGAACAGGACTCTCCAGAGCATATCCCTCCTTGAAAGGCTCTTACCATGGAGAGAAACACTAGCCAAGACCAGTCCACATAAAAAAAAAGCATTCATGGCTGCTCAAGTCTCAAAGCCTTTCCTCCGAAAGCTTCTGAAAGAGTTAAATCAAACAGACAAGGATGTCACCTAGAGCACTAGCCAAAAATAATCAGGAGTCCTGGGTAGAGAGTAACTAAATCTGCCACTAATTCACAATGTGATCTTAATGAAACATGTTGCTTCATGCTTATATCTGTCAAGGTCTCAGCAGGAAAAAAGTTATCAGGTAGCTCAAGAGACTTCCAAAAGTGTCGGGAAGAGGAAGGGAGTTAATAAGGAGAGCTGAAACACCCAGACATTAGCAATAATTGGGACCTGTTTCCACCCTTAGTCCTGAAGATGCAGGAGGTGATGGTGTTACAGGGACCCAGTGAGATATGAAGCTGTGAAAGAGGAGTTTTCCTGACAGGAGCTGTGGTCAGGACGACCCAAAGCTAAAATCACATCACAAAGCTTAGAAACACCATTTCTCTCCTCCCCTCCCCAATTTCCTATTGGTGCCTCCCATTGGCTAAATCCAACAGGCCAGCCGGAAAGGGAACTTAAGTGATGTGGGTCTTAGTGGTCTGCCTCCAAGACTCAAGTCAGGGCAGAGAGGAACAGGAATAAACCCTAGAAAGGGTGAAATGGAGAGAGCACACTAAGAATACAAGGACCCCATTATTTACTAAAGTCATGTAGTTTGACAATTTCCTTGATGTGTAAATAGTCTATGAATCTACCCGATGGTCAGTTTTTAAAGCCCCCCTCCAAGTTCCCGAGGGATCACACTTTCCCATGAAATAATTCATATTTCAAGAATGCAATTACCTTAGCAGAACCTTTTTCGAAAAATTCTCAGTTGTCTATCAAAGCTTTGACTAAGATGCTTAAAAGGAATAAGTATATGACTAAATCCTGGATTTATCAGTTAAAGATCCTAGAGATTTGTTCTAGAAAAGCATCCAGCCATCTAGTAGGGCTTTCTTCCTCCTCTACCATCTCAGGATATAGAATAATATAGATATGAATATAATATATATTCACATATAGGCATGAAGCAGAAATAATCCAAAAATCCTCCTTCAGTTTTTAGAATTTACTTTTTACTCTGTATGTAATGTATGTCTGTCCAGACTCCATAACTCTGTAAGGGGCTATAAGTCTGTATATATCGATAGGGAGTTCCAGAACTAAAACACAAACTACACGGAAAAGTGGGTCACTTGAAGAGAAACAGTCTTCTTCCAGTTCTTAGAGCATGACTTAAGCCTTATGAGACCTGCCTTACTTTGATGTTCTGTTCACAGTCCTCTAAGCGACACTCTTTAGTCTTCCCTTAACCTCAGAAAACTTATCTCTGTGTATGTTTCCAGCTGCAGGGGAAATAAAAACCACTCTGCAATATGAGAAGAAAAACTATAAAGGGGGGCAAGCCAGGCAAGGCCTTAAACAGTATAACCTCTGCTGTATTCAGCGAGGCACGGCGGTTGCCACCCAACAAGTCACAAGCCCTGCAGCTCCCCCAGTGAAGCATCAGTAATGGTCTTGTCCAGGCGACTCCTTGAGAGGGTGTAAGTGGTACTGAGGCTATTCTTTCTCTGTCAAAACCTAATGCTCTCCGTCCATTAGGCGTCGATGCTTAAGTGGAACAATGTATTAAGCGGGTCTCTGGGGCTCCCAAATTGAAAGGAAGGGGCTAAGTAGCATGTGCATTGCTGACACCCTTCCAATTTAGGGTCTTCTTGCAATTTCAAGACTGCCAGAATCGATTCCCAGGAAATACAGTCAGACGACCAGTGGCTGTGTTTGGGCCACACTGATTTTCTGAGCAGTCCCGTATAAGGCAACAGACCACTGGTTCATTTGCCTCACAGTGTGAAGGCAGAGGCCCTCTGGTAGTGTTCAAAGTGCTGCACTAAGCAGAGTCTCAGTGTCACACAAGAGTAACTAGGTCTGACCCACCTTCAAGGCCGAGGCAAAAGTACAAAACGGACTCTTCTTAGGAACATTTCCTCCTTTCTGAATCAGCTTTCCTTCCACCCCTGTTCCCTATCCTGCCCTAATAATGATCTAGGACTCTCCAAAGCCCCAATCTGCAGGACACCCAGGAGTGGCTATCTTTCCCCAAAAAAGTCCCTCGATCCAAAAATTATTTCTCCCTTCCTAACAACCTATATAAGATGTAGTTAATGGATAAAGTTCATATTCTCAAGAAATATTTGAATTTTGAGATGGAAGTTCTTAAACCAAAATAATATCACACTCAAAAAAAATAACTGGGAAACGGGGCTCTCCACTTTCAATTAACTGCCTCCTTAAGCTGTCCAGAGTGAAGACAGAGAGGGCAGGGAACTAGCCATCATTTCAGACTTCCTTTCCCAAAGGGAAAAATAACTTCCTGTCTGGCCTCTTCACCAATCTCTCCTTCTGGAAGCCACTACCTACTTTTTAATACCCATTTCTACCTTATAAATAAGGTTTTTAATGAAGTCATTAAACATGTTTTAACAATTTATATCAAAATATCCCTTTTGGAAATAAGTTTATCAAATGTTTATCACACATCCCTAACCTCCAAATTTATGCCACTAAATACATAATTTTAAATTACTGTTTTTTAATTAACCTCTCTAACTTGGGGGATCTTAACTCTTGTAATTATCCTACTTTTCAGTTTATTCCATGTAATGTATCTTAATACTTCTTTGGAAGTAAATAAGCTATAAGTAAATGTCAATAAAATATATTTTAAAGACCTCTATAAGTGACAAATATAATTGTTCTGATTCTAGCAACCAGCACCAAGTTAAATATTCATGTAGGGGTGAGAGGAACCAGGGCCATATAAGTTAATGTATTAATAAGATGCTAGCAACTTACTCATAGAATTGGACTTACTAGCTATTAAAACAACTCACATATATTAAACAAAATGACCTTTGGAAACCTTCTTTTCCCACTAAACTGTCAACTCTCTTCCTTCAAAGATGCCTCCATCTAAAATGGTATCTCAGCTTCCCAGCAGACTCCAATCCTGCTCCTACTGACATTACCAGAATGTGGGGAAACCATCGTAGATCATTTCTCGTTGTGTTGGATGTGTTTTAAAAAAGGGAGCAAGACTGGCAATCAGCAAGTGAAAAATCCATTAGATTAATCTGTCAACAAAATGCAGAATAAGCTTGAAAAATAATGGGACCATTACTGAATGAGGCAGATGGCTTGGCAACCCTAAAAGACTAACATCAAACAAACATTCATTCGAGTCTTCATCTAGCTTCGCTAAATTAGTATGTGAATTCAAACATTTGTCTTTCGATATTTCTTTCCCAGTGATGGGAACTATGTGAGTAAGGACCACTAGCAAGAGGAGGAGGGAATGCTAGGCAAAGAAAATGGCACTTACAAGGCATGCTGACACTAAGCCTTAGGGGGATATAATAGGAACTATTGGAGACCTTCCATCTATACCCCAAAGGCATAAGGACATATTTGAGTTCTCTCATATGTAATTATCCATAATTATTGCCCCAAGTTTTTCAAACTTTGCCACCACATTCTTTGTGCATTGCAGTAGAGTCCTTGCCATGCTATTGATGGGTTGATCAATAATACATGTAATCGCGAACAGGAAAGAGAGATTTTTACCTTCTGTGTAAATTCATAGAGGGGCAGGGATTGTGGGAAGAAAATGTCTTGCTAATCTCATATATAAAATGAGGAATACAGTCTTATTAAAAAGCACAGCCATCAAAAAGTTTACTACTTAGGAATGTCAGACCTTAGTCACTATACTATGCAAAGACTATACTGAACGGGGTGTGTGTGCTTGTGCTTGTGTGTGTGTGTGTGTGTGTGTGTGTGTGTGTGTGTGTGAAGACTCACTTAGATTTTCTACTCAAAAATTAAAATTTCAACACACTGAATATTTATAGGAGACCATAAAAGAAAATTAGCAGTTAAGAAAAGAAGCCACTACAAAGGAAAGGATTTGCCATTCACTCTGGAAAAGTCCATGATAATCTCTCTTTTAAATGACTCACTATGAAAATAAGAGATGTTCAAAATGTGTCAACAGAATATGTGAGCAGGATTAAAGGCAAATTAAAAAGACCAGCTTTATTCTCTTTCTTTTCAGGCTGTCAGTCAAAAGTATTCCTGTAGTACTGGGGAAAAAATACCTCTATAGTCATCTCAGGGAAATATGATGATTCATGAGTATAAAATATTGACACATGATGTGGGGCTGTCTTCAGTGAAGTGCTCCCAGTTGGGCAAGAGCTGAACTACCTGTAAAGGGAGAGAGGCATTATACCTGACTTCCCAGGATCCAAGTTGGCTCTGTGTGTTAGAACCTAGGCCAGAAAACCTGCAAGATTCACCCAAGAGTATACATTATAGTCCAAGAGGAAAAATTACCTAGAAGGAAATACACGAAAATGCTAATTTATAGTAAATGCCCTTCGGTAGGTCATGGGTAAGTCATTGTCAACTTTCTGCAGTTTCCATGTTATTATGATGAGCATATACTCACTTTATAATCAAAAAAGAGACTTTGCATGCTTTCAAAATGGTGAGATAAGTTATAGAGATAATTCTTTAAACCGTTTTTCATGTTTGCCTATTAGGTAAATTAGGCCAGCTTCCACTCTGAGGCTCTCACATGAAACCCTCTTGTCCCAGTATCACCAAAACTGCTGTTTCTCATCCTTTACGAACCCATATGATCTGTCAAACCAAGAAATTGTTTCCCGATTTTCACTTAAAAAATGTCTAAAAAATCTTTTGCATATGGAGTTATTAGTCAAAGCCTAAAATTACAAAGAGCTTTCCTGCTCCGGCTGTTTTTCTTAGAGCATGGAACCAATCAAGGAGGAGTTAATAGATAAAAGGTTTTGCCTCTAGATACCAATTGTGTTACATCGATTACAATGTAAAATTCAAGTGTATAGAAATTCACTTGACAGCTACTAAACAAGACAGCATGAACAAGAGGAGTCTAATATATACTAATTTCAGCAGAGAAAATAAATGTTTGTGGGAGGGGGTAGTTTAAAGTGTCATTTAAGCCTAAGTACTATTGTAAGTATTATTTCACTGTAAGTTCCCACTGTGCTTCATACAATGCTCGGCACACAGTAAATAGTCAAGTGGCTTAGTGGAAAGAACACTGGATTAGAAGTCAAGAGGCCTGGATTCTCGCTCCAGCTTCACCACTATGTAATTAGCGAACTTTTAATCTATCATTTTATCCATTTCTTCATTAGCAAAACAGGAATTGAACTACCTCGCCTGCCTCAGGGGTCTGGGCAAAGATAATGAATGAATGAGAATGAACATTGTATTTAAATTATAAAGCACTTTTTGGTTTGCCTAATTTACCCCCCTTATATAATCTTGATATTAAAAAGGAAAACTTAGTTACAGAATTGCATCTCATCATTGCTAAAACCCCCCAAGACCAACAATAAGCAAGTTCTACCTGCTTCTGTAAGTCAATTCCAGGACACGAAATGGTTGGGTATTAATAAAGTACCAAAGATATTTGAAGGGCTGCTCTCCAAGTTGTTTGAAATTCTTACACAATATAATAAAAAAAACATTCCCTCTTTCAGAATCAAGCCACATTTGTTTAGGTTTCTGTCAACTGGCACACCTCATAGGACCAAGCGAGAACTTTGTTTCCCTGCCACAAAGTTGGAGCCCCTCTGCAGAAAGTTACAACCCCTCCCTTGCCTTACAGAAGAGTAGTGCTGGAAAATCGTAAATAATGCATTTTTTATTTCTACCTAGAGTGACAACAAGACACTGAAAAGACTTATGGACTGATGGTCAAGTAAGCTAGTGGTGCCAAAGCCTTGAAAATGCTCAGAACGTAGCAAACCACACAAAGCTGGTTCACATTTCTCCAGCAGTCAGCAGTTTTTCTGTAAAGGGCCAGGGAGTAAATACTTAAGGCCTTGCAGGACATGTGGCAACTGTCACAACTACTGAACTCTGCTGTTGTAGTGTGCAAGCAGCCATAGGCAATACATTAAAAAAATATGTTCCAGTAAAACTATGGATGTGGAAATTTGAATTTCATATATTTGAAAATTTTCATGTATTATGGAAATTTATTCTTCTTTTGATTTTTTTCAATCATTTAAAAATATAAAAACCATTCTTAGCTTGGAAACTGTATAAAAACAGGCCACAAGCTGGATTTCGCCCACGGATTCTAGTTTGCTCACCCTTGTTTTAGACTAAAAAATAGCATGAATTTAGGCCAGGGTCCCCAGAAGCAGATCCTAAGACAAGAATCAGTGCACAAGTAATTAAGGAAGACCTGCCATGGGAAACCAATCAAGGAGAGGAGGAAGCAGGGGACAGGGAAAGAAGAGAAACTGCAAGAGTTAGGCAGCAAGGTGGCCCCCAGTGATTCCCACTCCTTAGCATTCACACCCTTGTGTGGTCGTCTCCCACAAGGTACCAGAGTCAGACTGTGTGCAAAAGAACATGAGAGAGGTGATGGTCTGTCATTTCCAAGATTAAGTTATAAAAGGCTGTGCCTTTTGTCTTGGGTCCCTCCCCCTCTCCCTAGCTCTAGAAGGATGCAGCTTCCATGTCTTCAAGACACTCAAGCAGCCCTGTGTGAAGGCCCACATGGCAAGGAATTGAGGTCTCCAGCCAACAGCCATGTCAGTGAGCTTCGAAGCAGATTCTCCGCCTTCAGATGACTGCAGTCCCAACTGACAGTCCCCTAAACGATGACTTCATGAGAAATCCTGAGCCAGAACAACCTAGCTAAGACACTCCCAGACTCCTGACCCTCAGAAGCTGTGTGATAAAACTTTTTTGTTGTTTTAAGATGCTAAAGTTTTGTGGTAATCTGACATACAGTAGTCAGAACTCCAAAGCCAAGCAAGGAGGTTGTCTGGGGCACAGTTCCATGGAGTGTCACTTGGGCCTGATAGTGCGGAAATGCCCTGGAGTTTAAGCTCCTCCTCAGAGTTGCCCTGACCAGAGAGACAAAGGAGCTGGAGCTTTCAAACTCTAGCTCCCATCAGGTACGAGCCACTGCAAAGGGAACATAAATTTCCATCTCTCTGCATGTCAGGGGAAAGAGGGGGCAGTCCGCAGAGAATGGGCCACAGGTGCTCGCAGCTGGAAGTTAAATGTTTAACATATTTTTTGGGAACTGAATAGAAGACTGACGTTATCTACTGTAAGCCATTTTTAAAAATCGAGGTATCATTGACATATAACGTGTAAGTTTAAGGTGTACAACATGTCGATTTGACACATTTCTATATTACAATATGATTACTACTGTAGAGTTAGTTAAAACTTCTATCATATCACATAATTATCATTACTTTTTTGTGGTGGGAACAATTAAAATCTAATCTCTTAGCAACTCTGAAATTCTAATACAGCATTGTTGTCCATAATCACTGTGCTGGGCCTTAGAGCTTCAGGACTGCCTTACCTATTAGCTGCAAGTTCGTACCTTTAAACAATATCCTCCAATTCTCCCACCCTCAGCCCTGGCAACACCATTCTATTCTCTGCTTTTACAAGTTCAGCTCTTTTGGATTCCATATATAAGTGAGATCGTGCACTATTTGTCTTTCTCTGTCTGACTTATCCCACTTAGTAGAATGTACTATAAACTGTTTTTGTGAGTTTGTCAAGTGTACCCATACATGTTTAGAGCTGAATTTCAGTGTACAGGTTTGCAACATTTTGTAAATGAATGAACTTACCAACAAGGCTCAGCATTCCAACTTTACATTCCGTGCTTGTCCCGAAGTCAAATTGAACCTTGAGAACGCTCGCCAGGAAAATCAGGTATTGCTGCCTTTAGATAACCTAGCACGAAGACAATCAATAAAATCACTTTGCCAGTTATAGATGTTAAAATAAATGATGGAAACAGTATGAGACTTTTCACATGGCCACAGATATCAAGTTTCCCAGCAATAGTGTTCTAACCTCTAAATTCCTGAGTAAACTTAGGACAGTATTATAAAGTTTACAATATATTCTTTAATAAATCAAATAACTCTTAGACTAAGGACAGGCTCCTGAACCAGTAGTAAAACTTTTAAATTACCCTTTGAATTTTTAAAGTGAAAACTAAAATAGTCATCCTCTCTAAATCTTAAATATCCTTACATCTTTGCAAATGATCTCACTTTTCTTCTAATTTATAAGGAACTGAAACTGGACCAAATAACCCAGCACAACTGGAATCTTGCCAAGCATTGATCATATCAGGGCCTGGCCGTTTTAACCTGCCAGAAGGGCCGGACAGCTGAGCCACGAAGCTGACAGTACATGGCGCTGGTAGGTGAAAGATTTGGTCCCCATGATTCTGCAAAATGTTGAAGCACCAGAGAGGGTGCCAGTTCAACTAGTCCTCTGTGACAACTTTCTCCATCCCCAATCTCTCTCTCTCTCTCTCTCTCTCTCTCTCTCACACACACACACACACACACACACACACGGGGGGGGGCAGGCTACACTGGCCATTTCCTATGTGCCCTCAGAGCCATTTCTTGCACTTGGCCTGCTGAGCTCTGTATCACAGCGAGCTTGGAAGCAGATTCTCCAGCTTCAGATGACTGCAGTCGACTACAGCTTCATGAGTCAGAACCACCCAGCTAAGCTACCCCCAGACTCCTGACCCTCAGCAACTGGTCCCCGCTGTCAACAACTGGTTTCTGGCTCGGTTCAGCCAGTGGGAGGCACAGGCCGAGGGCTGGCGGGTAGGAGAGAGGGAGAGGCCAGGGCACTGCTCCCGAGCTCCCTTTGCTGCAGGGCAGCGACTGCGTCTCATGGCTCCAGCACCGCTGGGAAAGCCCTTCCTCCCCAGCTCCCGCCTGGGGACCTCAGCTTCTGTTCTCTGATCACACCCCCAATTCCCGCTGCCTCAGCGAAGGGGTGGCAGCAGCTTCCAATGCTGCTAACATCTGCATCGCCTCGCAATCCCGTTTTATTTCTCAGCTCTCCCACCATCCGTGTAACCAATTCCCGGTACTGATGTCCCTCTATTTGAAATACTTGGAGTGGTTTCTGTTTTCCTGACTGAACCCTTATCTTTACACTGGGTATGTCTGGACTCAAATGTGGGTTTCAACGCTGCTTTTTGGGTTTCAAAGGCCAAAGTATTCATATTCATGCGGTATCTGTAGAGCAAGGAAGCAACAAGCTGTTTCTGAGTCCCAGCCCTGTGCCTGCCATTGTGCTGGACACAATACCTGGGAGCTTCTCAGAGACTTTGAGGGTCACACCATTTACCCAAAAAGCTCTTGAGAATGTCACTTTGGTGCTTCCAGTTGAGGTCTCCAAGGTCTGCCTCCTAGGCTTCCTGGAGGCTGTAGCTTTCCCTATCTTTGTTCTCCCAGTTTCTCAATATTCATCTAAGCTCTTATTCTTATATAAACCACTTGACTCCCAAATTCTTTAGAATGGCTTGGTTTTGTTGACTAACTCCAGACTAACACACCATGTATTTTAAGTGCACTGTGTCAAAACCTAGCTCAACAGTCTGCCATCTGAATTCAAGTTGTCTTCATTTGACATTCTTTCATCTCTCAAAGTAATTAACATTATTAGGGCATATTCTGTAAATTATCCAGATAAATATCATTTCAACCTTTTCTTACTTGTCTTCTTTTACTGTAGAGTCAGGACATTCGAAAGCTCACCTTCTGGGACTCCCTCACGTCTAGGGGTGACCATGTGACTCAGTTCTGTCCAATGAAACACAAGCCCACTGGTGCTTCCTCCTGTCTGGATTGCATGTGGTGCTCAAAGTAAAACAGCCATTGGTTATGATGGTACTGCTGGGAAAGAGCAAGAATTGTATTCCTTGATGGTGTCCTTGAGCTGCATTCTGCCAGACTTCTGAAGCACTAAACAAATAATCCCATTCATTTTTGTTGTTGTTAATCCTCACTTGAGGATATTTTTTCCATTGTTTTTCATAGAGAGGGGAAGGGAGGGGGGGAGGGAGGGAGGGAGGGAGGGAGGGAGGGAGGGAGGGAGGGAGGGAGGGAGGGGGGGAGGGAGGGAGGGAGGGAGGGAGGGAGGGAGGGAGGGAGGGAGGGAGGGAGGGGGAGAAACATTGATGTGAGAGAGACACATCAACTGTTTGCCTCCCACACATGCCCCAACTGGGGGGCCGGGAGCAAACCCACACCCAGGTGCATGCCCCTGACCAGTAATCGAACCCGATACCCATTGGTGTGCCAGCTGACACTCTAACCACTGAGCAACATGGGCCAGGGCCCATTGATTTTTTTAAATCACTGTTTGTCAGCTTTTCTGGGATTTTCTGCCAAATGCAATCCCTAACTGCTACAATTATGCATAGGGAAGAAATTGTGCTTTTTTAAAAATCAAATTAGCTTAAACATATTGGGTCTCAAAATACACTCCCTGCTGGGTAAAAGCTGTGTGTGTCTTCCAATTTCTCCATTGTAATCATTATTTAGAACAATGTGTCTCTACCAAGCCTGAAAATAACTTTCTTTGCAGTTGGAGTTTACTTTACAAAATAGACATATTGCTAGTAAAGTCAACTAAAAATCCAATTATATTTTAATGCACACCAGGAAAAGTTACTATTTAAAGTAAACTTTTAGAGAACATTTTTTTTTTTTTACAATGGAAAGACTTTTAATTTATATTAAATCCAAACTTTCAACATTCAAATATCAGATTAGCTTAATGTGGGGCCTGATTATCTGGCTTTATTTTACATGTTTTCATATTGAGCTAACAATAGAATTTTTTTTTTTTCATAAAGGAATATCACACAGGTAGGTATACATGGAGGTGTCCAAAATCTATAGCAGGATAGATTTTCCTACCTGAGAGGCTTCTCAAGCTAAGAAGCAGATGTCCTGTGTTGCTGGATGCCCCCAAGTGCCATTGGGAGCCACAATTTCTCCTCCTTTGGTTTTGCCATCTCAGGGAGTACAGCCCACAGAACACGTAGGGATAGTGCAGATAGGGTTAGTGCTGCTGGTATCTCAGAAAGATTCTTTGGGCACTTTCTGGGCACTTGTCTCTCTTCTTGATAAAGCAGCAACCTGCTCCTCAATAACATCTTTTATATTGAAGACTTACAGGAGAAAAAAGAAAAGAGAGAGAAACTCAACCAAAAGTATACAGTGATTTGTCCTAATACAAGACTCTGGTTCAGTGCCCATAGTTTCATACTTGGACCACTGCCAACTTTTTTAGCTGGTCTTTTAAAATCCAGAGTCTCCATTCACCATTTTAACCATATCGTTCTCAAATGAATCTTATCTAAAATGCTACATTTGTCAAAATCAGTTCATTGAAAAGCTTTCTGAAGCTCCCTGTGATCTACCACACCAAGCTTCAACTCTTCTATCTGGTTTTCAGAGCTCTTAATGGCATTCTTCCCCCTGACCTGACCACATTTATTTCTCCGTTCAAACAAATACACATTGGCCTCTCATATTATTTTGTATGCTTTGGGTTGAAAATAAAAAAGAAAATCCACACAGTTCCAATGGCTTAATTAATTGAAGAAGTCTGGAGAGACATAAATTACAAGAATGATTAATTCAGTGTCTTCACAATATCATCAAGTACCCTGCTTCTTCCTTTCCTCTCTAACATCCCAGGCCCAACAGCCCATTCTCAGCAGGGAGCTTGCCCTCAGCCTTACTCTCCTGTGCTCAAGGCATTGCAGGCAACAATGTCCAGTGCAAGTAGAGAAGGCATTTCTGCCTCTGGTTCTCTTTTCAACAATAAGAAGAGCTTTCCCAGAAGTCCTCACAATGTCCCCTCGTAATTCCCTGGCTACTGTGTCACATACCCATACCCAGAATTGGTAAGAGAAGAGGGACCACCATGGCTATATAAGGGTAGACGCCTGGAAAAAAAAAATGGGCTCTGGCTGTAGAACAGGCAACTATAGCATCTGAAATATCTCAGCTTATTCTTAGCTCTACAGATCACCCTCATTCCAATGTTTGTCCCTTTGTTCTTACTGTCAACATCTAACATCCTCCTGCTTTTTTTCCACCTACACAAATGCTTTCCATTCCTGAAGATCACAGAGATGTAAGAAGGAAAGTTTGACACCGAGAGGTCAAATGGCCAAGGTCATAGCCCAAAAGAAGTCAATCTGGGATTAAAACCCAGAATTTCCTAGCCCCAGATCATGTGTGCACTTTCCACCCTCTAAGGCCTGCTTCCTCTGTAAAATCTCCAGTTGCCATAACATATTCTCAATTTTGTTTCAAGATGGCAACTCGGTCCCATGCAATTAACTTCTTTCTCTCCCAAATTCCCATTATAATAACCAAAGAAATAGAAAATGTGGGGAAATATATATCAACCCTGGGAAACTTGGAAGGGTGGCATGTTGTGTAGATGGGGTTAGATTAAGGGAAGAATTTACCAGTGGGCCAACACATGGGAGCAATGGATGAGATTTCATAGAAGCTCCCAAGATCAGAACAGTGCTAAATAGAAACAGGAAAGCTATGAGCCCCATGGGAAAGAGAAAATTCAAGCATTTCCAGAAGTATCCAAGTACTTGTATATGGAACAGAGAGAGAAGAGTGGACATCACCACCAGGTTCATCTTGGTGAGAAAAAGGAGTTAAGAAGCAAGGGTGTTGCCCTAACAGACTGTTAACAAGGACAATCATGACCTTGGAAGATGCAGGGCAGGACCCATCCTTTGCTACAGAAAACATGGAAAATACTTGGCCTAGCAGTTTGCTTCCCTGTCCCATGTGTCTCCTTTATAAAACACTTGATTCCTTCCATGCAGATGAAACCACTATTTCATTTGTAAAATAGAAAATATAAACTTTTCCTTGTGTCTTGGATTAAAATATTTAAATTGAGACCCACACAGTTTCTGACATGTCAATCCCAGTAATGGTTAAGCATAGATACCAGAAAGAACAAATAGAAAAAACTTACTGGATGAAGAAAGAAAGTCAAGAATTCAAAGTATAAAGACCTAAGGATTCACATGAAAAATTTTTAAGGGACTTGTTTTAAAAAGTAAAGAAGAACAATATAAAAATCTTTTATTTGGATTTATAATAAAATTTTAAATGTCATTTCATTCCTAAAAACAGAACCACCTAAGGTCAGGAAAGACTGCTTTCAGAGGAAAAAATATACTGAAGCTAGGCGGTGGTCTACTGCGAGAAACTAAACTAGAGAATTAGAATGAGTTTGAGAAAATTTCCCCAAACTCAGAGGAAATTGATAAAAAGATAAATGTCATGAGAAATTATAGGGTACATGGAGGAAGAATCTAGGCGACTACATATCTTAACTGTAAACCAAATTCACCTGGCCCCCTTGCTCCTTGAGGACCGAACTGACTTGGACCCTCCTATTTCTATGACTCAAGAAAGTCCAATGCAATCCCCTCAATTTTTTCTTCTAGTAGTTTGCACTCCCAGGACTCCTCTGACCCGAATTTCCATATTTTTTCTCTATTTCTTGCCACATCAAACTAGGCAGGACTCAATTCTTTTATCAACATTAGAAGTTCACTTGGTAGCAGGTTAGTATATTTGAGAATCATGACCATTTGCCTTTTCGATGCCTTCCTCCCCTTTTACCTTCTCCCATCTCTTTTCCTCACCCCTTCCCTTCAAAAATTGTGCCCATTCATTCGTTCAACAAATATCCATTATGGTGGCAATACAACAGTGATCGAGACAGGCAAGTCCCTGCCCTCATGGAGCTTACATCTAGTGGAGGGTATAGAAGACACCTAACAAATATATAATGTCAAGTAGCGTACTATTGTCTAGGGCAACCGTAACAAATTACCACAACCTGGGTGACTCAAAACAAGAGAAATTTATTCTCTGACAGTTCTGGAGGTTAGAAGTCCAAAACCAAGGTATTGCCAAGGCCATATTCCCTGTGAAGCCTCTAAGGAGGAATTGTTCCTTGCTTATTGGAGCTTTTAGGGTGGCCAGCAATCTTTGGCATCCCTTGCCTTGTGGTAGCATATAATCTCTGCCCCCATCTTCACACGGTCTTCCTCCCTGTATGTCTCCTCTGTGTCTCTGTATTGCGCTCTTCTTATAAAAACACCGGTCATTGGATTTAGGGCCTACCCTAATCCAGTATGGCTTCATTTTAACTTGATTACATCTACAAAGGTCCTATTTCCAAGTAAGGTCACATTCACAGGTATCAAAGATTAGGACTTTGTTATGGGCTGAACTGTGTTCCTCAAAAGTTTTATATGTTCAAGTCCTACCCTCCAGTACCTCCAAATGTGATTGTATTTGGAGATAAGGCCTTTAAAGTAGAAATTAAGGTTAAATGAGGTCATTGGGGTAGATCCTAATACAATACTAGTGTCTTTATAAGAAGAGGTTAGGACACATACACGCACAGAGGGAAGACCATGTGAAGAAAGAAGGAGAAGACGGCCATCTACAATCCAAGGAGAAAGTCGTCAGCAGAAAACAATGCTACACCTTGATCTTTGACTTCTAGCCTCCAGAATTACGAAGAAATAAATTTCTGTTGTTTAAACCATTTAGTCTGTGGTATTTATTATGGCAGCCCTAGCAAACTCATACAGATTTCATTGTATCTTTTGGGGCAACACAATTCAACCCACAACAGATAGTGGTAAGTGCTATAAAAACTAATAAAACTAAGGAAGGGAAGGGGTGGGCAGAGGAATTCAGTTCTCCCTGTCTCTAATCCCAAACTTGCTTACCCAAAACTACCAAGATGTGCAACAGAACAAAGAGTCCTTTATATAACTGGATCTACTTTCCTTGGAAGGCGATTGGGAAAAAATAGCAAAAAGTTCTGTTACATTACATGAATAATTATTAAGCACTTACTGTCAGGCACTGTGCTAAATTTTACTTGCGTGATCTCATTTGATCCTTATAACCTTATGCACTGAGTGCTATTATTTTCTCCATTTTACAGATGAGAAAACTGAGGCTTCAGAGGGTCAAATCGCTTACCCAAGTCCAAATAGCTAGAACCTAGACCTTCTAACCCCAAAGTCCCCTTCTCAACCACTATTACATACCACCTCCTCTTTATGTATGGGTTATACATGAGGGCTTGTTCTATAGAACTGCCCTGGCATCAATAATTTCTTCCAAATGTAAGAGCTCTGTGAAACTGATATCAGATATATGTGTGGCCTAGCAGAGGTTTCCCTGTTTTCTGTTTTCAAATATGAAATACATTAATGGAAACAGCATCCTTATATAACGAATCAGTTTCTTTTAGTCATGGAGAAAGATCCAACCACTCATGTATTCTCAAAATCAAAGTCAGGGCTTCTCCAAAGCCAAGCTCTTTTCAGATACTATGCTCTCCTGTGACAAAGTGATCCCAGACACAAGTCCTCACCACGCTCTAAACTCACTGAGGAGCTATTGATGGAGAAGACAGATACCTTCAAAGAAAAGGTTTCCATAATCAACCCCATGCCTCCCAAACTACATTTATTAAGTAGTTTAGACTAAAAAAGAAACCCTAAAAATGCAGCTCTCCCAGGAGATTCTTCAGCTGATTGCATGCTGAAGAGGCCTTAAAGCAGACCAGGAAACAATGAAAGCCCCGACTGAGCGGCAGATCTTCAGAAAACACAAAGCTGGGTTTCCTAAAGTCACTCCAGAAACGAGACAGAACAGAAATCCTACCCCAAAGACCTGGGCAATGGTTCCACCACCATGGAAACCAGGAGTCATAATTACAGCAAAGAAAGGGAAATACAGGCTCATGCTGTGACATGATGAAGCTCCAACTGGAGACTGGGAGGAGGGATCTCCATTCCCAGCCCTTCCCACTGAGCAACATTATAGCTATTACTTTCTTGCTGTTTGTAGCAAGTCTTTATGGATGTCCTGAGAATGCATCCAATATAGATGAGGGCCTGTTGTTTTGCCTTTCTTACCACTAAGCTATTGATATTTTAGGAGAGGAATTGAACTTCTTAGTACTAACTTGCTTTCTCCATGAACTAGTGTCCCCCGAAGATAAGTGTCCAGGGACATACACAGAAGTAACTGTAAATCCACGCCTACGTGGCTTTGTAGTTTATCCGCCTTTGAAGGAGAAGACAGCCTAGCTGTAAAGCATTTCCTCTAGTTTAAATTTGTCCTTGCTCCGTCTTACACACAAGCACGTACATCTTGCAAGTTGGCATTTCTTAAGAATGAGGACCCGAGTGGGGGATTGGGTTTTGCAAACTAAGAAGTGATATTTCTCCAAGAGAACTGCCTTGATATTTGCCTGCCCCGAGAAGTTTTCATCCCATGCAGCCAGCCCAGCTATTACTCTCAGGGTGCTGCAGTAATGAGCAACATTAAGTAACAAAGTCGAAACCACCACCAAGACTCATGACCACATTTGGTCGCACGCCAATTAGTGCCTCATTCGGAATGGTGGTGTCCCTTTCAATCAGTGCCCTTCCTAGCACCCACACTGTCCCCCTTTTAGCACTGCCAGGTTATTAGGGCAGCAGAGAAAAGCATGAGTCATTGCTCCCCCCCCCCCCCCCCCGCAGCACTCACCACCAGTGGAGAAAAATTAGTCTCAGTCTTATATCTCTCTGCTGTTTTCCTTCATCCCTCAGCTGCAAAGTGGCCAGTGTCTGAGTTCATGAAACAGTACTTCTTTTCTCTTTAAATTTATCTTTATTGTTGAAAGCATTACAGATGTCCCTTTTTCCCCCATTGAGCCCCTGCACCCCGCTCCCGCCCCCTCCCCAGGCCTTCACCGCACTATTCTTACATACTACGCTTTTCATCCAGACAGACCCCTATTAAGAGTCCCAACCTCTTCTGGCCATGTGAACAGTTCCCTCTTGTCACAGTGAGTTCGCTGCATTCAGTAAGTGAATCTTAAGTGCCTACTACGTGGCGGGCCCTGTGCTGCAGGCTAGAGCTGACCATGCTGTCACCATCCTTAACCATGTGGTCCCCGATCCTCGGAGAGCTGAGCTTTCCATAGGAGTGAGGGCCAGTTGGACAAGCAACCACGACAAGGCAGACTGCAGTGAACAAGGTGAGAGTGGCCCTGGAAGCAGGTCCCCGGGCGGCCAACCTCTTCTCCCGACCACAGAAGAGGCTCCCTGGAGGAAGTGCCTCTAAGGAGAGGCGAGAGGGTGAGTAGGACTCACTGGGAGGTGGCAGGAGGAGCGGTCCAGGCGGGGGGGGGGGGGGGGGGTGATGCAGGTGAACCCTCAGCGGGAAAGGAGTGCAAGCGGGTCACAGGAATGAAAAGAAGTGAATGTGCCTGAAGCATGGCTTAGAAGCAGCCCGGGCTCACTGCGCTTCCTCCAGCAGCTCCTTCTCCAACTTTATGGTGAGCGCTTCCTAAAACTTCAGGGTGTCTAATGCCTGGCCTCCCCCTTAACTCTCAGAACAGCTGTCACCTACTGCTTTAAAGACAAACTAGAGGCCACCACCCAGGAATTCCCTCAACTTTCTGCTACCAAACATGGAAACCTATGTGCCTCCGAGCGCACTCTGAGGGCTGTCCCCAACCTGGCTCCTCGCGGTCGGCTGGAGGCCTGCCTCCCTCGTAAGGCCACCCCTCGATGCTTTGGATCCCATGTTCCTGTGGCCTGCCCTAGAGGCTTACTTCTTCATTGTTCCTTCTTTCTCTTCTTATAGATCCAACCTCCTCCCTCAAACAGACCATTCTCATGAGTTTTTTTAACTTGTTCCAGTTTCTCCCATTTACAAAAATACCTCCTTCTGTCCCATACCCTCCAGGTAAACAGTGACCCAGCCCCATCTTCTGCTTCAGAGCAACACTTCTCCCAAGAGTTGTCTGTACTTGTGATGTCCACCTGTTCACCCTCTAAACATTGTCCAGTTCATTCTAACCTGGTTCCACATCTCCACTCGGCTATGTGGCTCACACTGAAGTCACTCATGACATCCATGTCACTAAACCCAAAGGGGAAATTTTTCAGTCTTCTTCCTCTTTGTTATCTCAAGAATATTCAACATTGTAATCCAATCAATTATTTAAATACTCTCTGTCCTTGGCTTCCCAACACACTCCCTTCTTCTGTTTGCCTTTTACATTTCTGTTCACCCTTCCTAAGCATCTTTTTCATAGTTAATCCTCTGTTAAGCCATGGAATGTCTCAGTTCTTCAAGATGTGGTTTGGGGACCTCTTTTCTTTCCAGTACTCTCTATTTAAAATCATAACCACCATTTTGACTATCATCTTTGTGTAGATAATTCATAAATCTATATCTCCAGCCCAAAGCTTTCCTGTAGGTCCCAAAATTGTGTATACATACATCTGCCTACCTGACATTTCAGTTAGTTGCCTTAAATGCCCCTCAAACTCTGTATGTACAAAACTGAACTCATAACCTCCCATGCCCTTCATTTTATGCATAAATGCACACTCAAATACGTTGCTCTTCAAGCATTTCCTGCCTCAGCAAATGGTACCACCATCCATCTACTTTCTAAGGCAGAATTAGAGAAATCATCTTTTACATTTCCCCTTCATTCCCTGCTTCCAACTTATTATTGAATCCAATTAATTTTGCCTTCAAAATGTCTCTTGAAACCATACCTTTCTCATCATTTCAGCTGCTACCTTCCCAATCCAAGTTATCACCATCTGTTAACTAGACTATTACAGTGATCTACATGTTAACCTCACTACATCCCCTCTTACCTTGCACCATAGATTAATCTTTTCAAAACACAAATCAGGGCTTCCGGTGTTGACCAAGTGGAAATAAGCCCACTACATTCTCTTTCCCAAGGATTACAACTAAATACTGGTAATATGTATAGTGATTACAACTAAATACTCTGGATACAAAAGGCAACTTCCTGAGGACTCTGCAAAGTAAACAACAGCAAGAAAGTTTGGGAGAGAAGCCAATATTTAAAGAAACAACCCATATGGTAGTGAGTTTCCACATGTTTTTCCCTCTTACCTCCTCCAGCTTTGACACCAGTTACAAAGAGATGCAGTGGATCCACGCAGCAAAACCTCTGAACAAAGTCTCATATTCCTGACCGGGAGACCAGGAAAAGGGGAGCTTGCAAATGGAAAACTGTAGGACAATTGCTATATATATATATTTTCTCCTATCCTTGACTTTCTCTGTGGAGGACCTCTGTCATGGAACTATACGTTGGCATCATGGACAGCCAAAACTCCTAGAGAAACTCTTTCTAGACAGAAAAATTAGAAAAAGAGATCTAGAATATGCATATTTGGGGGGGGTGTCTTCATTTCTCTCTCTCCCTTCTCCCCTTTCCTTTTCCTCCCCCCCATCACTTTGTCCTAAGGCAGTTGTGATCACACAAAAATGCATGGTGGAAGCACAGGAAATTAAAACTTCAAGAGAAATGCTGACTTTCTGGCCAAATGACCAGAAATAGGGGCACTGGAGATCCATAGAGTATACAAAGAATCCTGGAGAGAAAAGAGCTAGAGAAAGGAATTCCTTAACTTTGTGTATAAACCCCTCAACTGTGCACAACTGGAACAGAACCAAAGCTGCTAGGATGCAGAGGACTTGAACAACATTATCAACAAACTTGACCTAATTGAGATTCATAAAGCCTACCCCAAAACAGCAAATACTATTCTATACCTATTACAATGGTTAAAATTGAAAGCTCTTTGACATCGGTCTTGGCAACAAATCTTTGGATGTGACACCAAAAATACAAGCAACAAAAGCAAAAACTAAAAAGCTTCTGCACAGAAAAAGAAACAATCAACAAAATGAAGAGACAACCTATGGAATGGGAGAAGATATTTTCAAACCATATATCGAACAAGGGGTTAATATCCAAAATTTATAAGAAACTCATACAACTCAATAGAAAAAAGACATAATCCAATTTAAAAACAGAGGACCTGAATAGATATTGTCAAAGACGACAAACAAATGCCTAACAGACATGAAAAGATGCTCAACATCACCAATCACCAAGAAAATGCAAATTAAAACCACAATGGGATATCACCTCACACCTGTCAGAATGGCTATTATCAAAAAGTTGACAAATAACAAGTGTTGACAAGGATCTAGACAAAAGAGAACCCTTGTGCACTGTTGGTGGGAATGTGAATTGGCGCAGCCACTATGGAAAATAGTATGGACAGTCTCAAAAAATTAACTATGGAACTACTGTATGACCCAGCAACTCCATTTGTGGGTATTTATCCAAAGAAAATATAAACATGAATTAGAAAAGATATAAGCACCCTGTGTTCACTGTGGCATAATTTACACTAGCCAAGATATGAAAGCAATCTAGGTATCTATCAATAGATGAATAGATAAGAAAATGTGGTATATATGTGTGTGTGTATATATATATATATATATATATATACACACACACAATGGAAAATTATTCAGCAATAAAAAAGAAAGAAATCTTGCAATTTGTGACAACATGGATGGACCTAGATGATATATTATGCTGTGAAATAAGTCAGAGGGAAAAAATATCATATGATTTCACTTATATGTGGAATCTAAACACACAAAACAAACAAAACAAAACAGAAACAGGCTTATAGATACGATACAAAGAACAAACTGACGATTGCCAGAGGGGTAGGGGGTAGGGGATGGGTGAAAAAGGTGAAGGGGTTAAGAGGTACAAACTTCCAGTTATAAAGTAAATAAGCCATGAAGGTACAGTGTACAGCACAGGGAAGATAGTCAATAATAGTATAATAACTTTGCACAGTAATACGTGGCTACTAAACTTATTGGGGTGACCACAATAAGGAATGCCTCAAATCAATATGCTGTACACCTGGAACTCATGTAATATTTATTGTATGCCAACTATACTTTAAAATTTTTAACAAAACTTTTAATCTAACCATAAGAAAGGATGGGAAGACAGAAATCCTAACAAAAGTAAAAATTCTAGTGAGCCAACCCTAGAAGGATGGGTCCCTTTTATTGTGTTTCCTTGGTTACCACTAAAAATCTGTGAAAGACATTTGGGAACAGTAAGGTTTAATGGAAAAGATGTGACAAAGCTGATGTTACCTCAGATAGAGTTAGACAGATAATGTCAATTTCATGATCCTGCCCTTCCCAATTCATACATTTTACCAATGCATAAAGGACTTAAAGAAAGATTCATAAAAATGTGGCTTCCAAGTTGTGCTCTCAAAATGTTAGACAACTATATATTAACACAGATTATCATCTCGTGTAGTTTTCTATTATTGGTGTTCTAAGGCATTTTAGAGGGTCAGTGGCTTTTCAATTCCTTAAGTCATTTCTGCCAACGTGATAAATTTCTACAAGCCTAAACCTGCCATGTTCCATTCCTTGGTGAAAATGTAAATCTTTCCAAACATATTGATTTTATCATTGTAAAAGCAGAGCATACTGTCCGGCATCTTGCAAGGCTCTAAGTCACACTGTGTGATGAGAATTTTAAAAAGAGATGCCACCACTTTGCCCATCGTTATCATTTGTCGCTTCTGGAGAAATGAAATGGCCCTGGATAGTGTACCAGATCACACCTGGGATACACCAAAGGCACTGGCCATTCTTTTAAGAAGACTTCATGATTAGGAGCCCATGTGACACACAGCACTGTGACACTGTGGACAACTGAACTGCTGAATTTGGGGGCGGAATTGAATGTCGATTAATGTCTGTTTCCTCTTTGGATGAAGAAAGAGGATGCTAAGGCGTTCCTTTTCCTGCCTTTCCCGGAAAAACGAGCAGAAAGGCAGCATGTCATGGTTAACACCACTCTCAGCTCCATTACTCCTGACCTAGCATCTGAGAGAGGTAAATTATTTCACTGATTAGAAAATGAATCTTGAAAATGCAAGAGCTGCACAGAATAGTGGCCCGGAATTGCACAGGTATTTGAATGAATGCTGGAGAACAGATTCATTTAAAATTACAACCCGTGAAAATGTACTATTAAAGATGTGTTTTGGTTCAATAATCATCACTGATATTATCATTAAATACTTTTTCATGGTACTAAATGCAAGAATAGTTTGCATATTTAAATATGCACATTTAAAAAAATTAGAAATCTAGCTCAATTCACACCAATCCATAGGGATGGTTATGCCTTATTTCTACAAATGAGCTCCTTCTATGGTTGAGGAAGTCATGTCTTAATAGTATAACAAAGTTGAAGAGAAGCTGTAAGAATGAAATGTTGATAGTGATGGCCATACTGACATTTCTATAATATATTGGATGTGATAATATGGGGAATTAGTTGTTCCCTGGGTATAAGGTAGACACTTTGAGAGGTGCATTAACTTGTTCAGTCTACTACTGTACCATTTAGTAAATTGTATCTCCAGGGCATTAAATAGCATCATGATGGTCAGTAGCAAAGTTAGGAAAATGGGAAATGCATTATCTGCTGTGCCAAGAGTACTTCATTCACCCCATGAAACCTGGCCCAGTGATTATTTAAACCAGTGTGTTGAGAATTACTCATTTGGCACACAAAATGTATGCAGTGTATACGTTTGTCTTTAGTGCAGAGATAAATAGTCCCTTTATAGACACATCCACATTTAACACCTAAGAAAAACATTAGACCACAAAAGCTGAACAGGAGATGGTTAGAACTAATGGATATTGATTCTATCCTGTCTCGATCAGTCACCCCTTTTGTCTTCCCTCCTCTGTGGATGAAGCTATATGATTATTTCCTCAGGATTCTTTCTTCATTCAGTGAGGGCCTAACCCCCAAAAATGAACCAGTTTACAAGCATCAGCCAACAAACATGGCCACAAAGAAAATTCAGGGGGATACCAGTAGCAGTTGTGCTCTTTTTCTTAATGAAAGTTATTACGTATACACTGACACAGATGCCAAATCACGGTTATTTCATGGCTTATTGATGAACATCAAATAAATAGAAGACAAAGATAAAATATAGCTCAGATGAGTAAAAAAGAAAATAGAGAGGAAAAAGACTGCAAATAAGAAATATATTTTGGACAGTCTTTTTTTTTCTTCTCCTCTTTTTAAATCCTCACCCCAGGATTTTTTTTTCTCATTGCTTTTCGGGGAAGGGGGGGGGACATTGATGTGAGAGAGACACATCGATTGTCTGCCTCCCTCTCGAGTGCCAACCGGGGGTCCAGGGATTGAGCCTACAACTGAGGTACGTGTCCTTGGCCGGAATCGAACCCAGGACCCTTCAGTCCAGGGGCTGGCACTCTAACCACTGAGCCAAACTGGACAGGGCCACTTGGGGCAGTCTTCATACTGAAGTTATATGGGTGGCCTAGGAGACGGATTCAGATAAGAAAACCAAGCTAGCAACAAAGTTGTAGAGTCAGAGTTCTCATACAAGATGGGGCCTCTGGGAGCCCCACTTTCAATCCCATCATTTACTAAATGAGGAAGCTGAGGGGCAGTACAACTTGTTCAAAGTCACATGAATTATCAGCTACAGTGATGTAGTGACAGGATAGAAGTCCACATTACTTCTGTCTTTTTCTCTTTAGCATTAAACAGTGGCAATGAAATGCATAAATTGAGGAAATTGGTTCCTGGTCCTAGAGAAGCTGAGCTGTTCCTCTGACAGAGTTTGAAGATTTCATCTCCTTCAAGGGCACCATCCCATACCAGAAATAGCACCAGAAACAAATGTGCATAACACATCTCTATACATCTCCAAAACACAATTCCGACATATTAGTAAATTCCTTGAAATGAACCCAACTCCTGTATGAGACAATGCAGTTTTCTGGCTTTGTTGCTATACTGTGTATTTAGCCCAGAAAACAAACAAAATAATACTGTTCTGTGAACAGAGCCACCGGATTGTATTATTTAATACTCCTGATAGACGATAGTCATTTTTGCAAGTGGCATCTGGCCAAGACTGCAGGTCTCAAAGCGTGTCTCAACTGTGCTCAATCACTGTGTCTCCCTCTATTAAAAAACTGTATTGAGATTTCCAGAACCCATAGCAATCAATCTGGTTGATTAATGAAAATTTTTTCAAGCTTTTGTTTTCCTGGCACTGGGTCTCAAAAAATTAGATACTCATTCCCTCCTCCATTTGTGGTTGGTAGGAAAGAGAGAGATTTGGTGATAAATATTTATTATCTTCCAATTCCTGTCTCCCTTCTGGTGGGGTTATTGCTTTATTCAGTTCCAGAGCTGAGAAAAATGTCTGCTGTGTCATTAATAATAAACAAAGCTGGAGTATGTGCGCAATAAATGAATTAAGCTCGTCCCAGCCCATCTGTGCATCACCATTCACAGGAATCTTGTCAAAAGAAGGTCCTGCAGAATCCACGGGTCCTTTATCTTCTCATTATGGAAGTAATCTGTGGGAGGAGGCGAATTAAGCTATAAAATGTTATTATACAAAGTGATCAACATCTTTTCCCAAGGAAGTATCTGGCAATGAAGCAAACTTCTAGCTATTGTTGCCCCAGGGTTGAGGGGGAGGAAGGAAAAATCACCAAGGCTCATTTGATCTTAGAGAATCAACAGAGCAGCTTCACGATGGAAATTAAGCAGCTGGGGAGGGGCAAGGATCAGTCTGGACTTGTTAGCTTTTTCCATCTCTTGGCCGATTTAGGATGAACCTTTTCCAAACTGCTTTGTAAAAATTTCACTAACAACCTCTGTACTGTTTCTCGTCATTAATCATTCTCTAGCAAACAGCACTGTAAGTACTTATTATTCCGACGATAAACTCCTCTTCTAGAAAAAGCCTTCCACATCGCCTTGCTCTTGTTGCTAACATAACAGATTGCCTAAATCCATGCTTCTCAAACTTTAATGAGCATACACAGACACTGCCTAAGTATCTTGTTAAAATGCAGATTCTGATCCAGTAGGTTCGAGATGGCACCCGAGCTTCTGCATTTCTAGCAGGCCCTCGAGTAATGCCATTGCTGTGTTCTGCAGGCTTCCCTGTGTGTAGCAAGACCCTAAATGATTCATATGTCCCTTTGGAACTCTAGGAGTCAATCAAAGAGCCTGGCCGGCATGGCTCAGCGGTTGAGCATCGACCTGGGATCCAGGAGATCGGGGTTCGATTCCTGGTCAGGGCACATGCCCGGGTTGCGGGCTCGATCCCCAGCAGGGGGCATGCGGGAGGCAGCCGATCAATGGCTCTCTCAACATTGATGTTTCCATCTCTCTTGCTCTCACCCTCCCCCTTCCTCTCTCTGAAATCAATAAAAAGCTATTTTTTTTTAAAAAAAGAGTCAATCAAAGAATAAATTAAGAAGCCCACAAAAACAAAGACAACATTTCAAAATATTTTTAAATGGAGGAATTTGATGTTTTCGTCCAGGGTTGGTTGCTTTTCAATATGTTGCTTCTCTAAATTATACCACCCTCTGGCCGGACACACAGGTAAGTCCCACAAACTCATGAAGCGAAAGAGCAAAGCGCCCCTGTGAATGGAAAGGCTGTAGAAAGGCGCTTCCACTGTGTGTCCTCAGCATGCTTTCCCCTCCTCTAGGTCAGAAGCTCCCTAACGCTGGATGTCTGCTATTCTATCTTAACAGGCCCTCGCTCAGCATGTTGGCAAATCCAAGCCAGTTAACATTCCTGAAAACCCACCGCCGAGCAGCAGCGCGCTGAGCACTGGGGATGCTGAAAGGAGTGAGAGAAGATCGTGCTCGCAGGGGCTTTAGCAGTAAGTATACGATCCTCCTAGAATCCCTTAAACAGCGCTGTTAGAAAGCCAAAGTAGGCCGACACCAGGTGGGCAAGGTCACCTTAGGATATAAAGGTCAATATAGTCACTTCTAATTCTGGGATTTCAAATGAAATCTTCTCCAATGTAAACTCGACACAACATTTTGAATCCTTTGGAAACTGTAAATGAACTTCAAGAACCATAACTTTGTGTATGTGTGAATCTAATGCTTTCTGATGCCTTTTATATGTCAATAAGTGACAGCATTTCAACTGACCAGATGTAAACAAATGACAATAACAAAAAAACGTATGCTGAATTCTTGAGAAAGTTTGACAGCTCTAATATAGATGAATTCTACACCGCTGGAGTGGAACGCTTTCACACACAATCGAAAGATGTTTTCTCCTACTTATTACTTAGCAGTCCAGTCACACCAAGGTTAAAAATATAATTTCCATATTCCTATCTAAGGGGACTCAATCAAGCAAGACTCCTTTCAACCCTCACAGGGACAGGAAGGAGCAGATGTAAAAACATCTGCCATGAAAACACCACTGTGATATCAAAGACAGCTCTGGGTCACTCCACAAAAGTCTCTAGTCTCAACATGAAAGTGTTTTATCGACTGTCGTTGTGGTGAAAATCAAGAATGATACAGAGCAACATTTTAATTATCAACCTGAAAATCTAGCTATTGGTCTTCTCTGTTCCATCTCACGGCGTTATCACAGATATCCCTAATTGACGCTTCCTTATGTGCCTTTTGGGGGACTGAAAAAAAAGGCATAAATACTTGATATTTTTGGTGCAGCAACAGTGACATCCAGTGGGTAGCAAGATTAACCCCGAAATTCTGTGTAAACTAAATGAATGAGGGTTGGTTAGGCTATTCCCCAAAATGTTTTCGGTTATTTGTGGTCACTTAGTGTGAGAGCCATACATTTTTAACACCCGTGGGATAACAATCTATTTAGTTGTTAGAGTAGTCAATACACCATGCAAAGCTGCATCTTGTCTAACTGACCAAGACGCTGCTACAGCTTCTTCCCAAGTCAATGCCACTCATTGTAACAAAAGAAATAAGCCAAAACAGTCTTATTAAATTAACTTTACAGATAACAGTCTTTCCACATTGGCTTAGATTCTCAGTAAGTTATTTACTTTAACTGGTTTACCACCCAAAATGCTTCCAATTACAAAACTTCCTAAAATGAACTGAAGAAATGCAATTATTTGGTTTTCTTTTCTCTACTTATAAATGTATTTATATATTTAAATACATATATTTAAAATAAATCTGCATCTCTTATTGAGTTGATGCTTAATAGAATCATATAACACAAATAAAATATTCACGAATTTCCAGGCTTTATTTCAGTAATCTGTTTCCATCACTACTGCATGCCATTGCTCACATTTCAGTTTTAAGTCGCTAAGTGTACTTCAATCTAACTTCTGGCAAATAGACACCACAGAAGTATAACAGCTTTGGAAAAAATAATTGCTTCACAGAAATGAGTCCCTCAGGCTTAGTGGAAAGAAGTTAATTACCTAGACCCCGAGAACCTATCAGAAGAGACATCAATATTGCTGCAATTCCTCTGCAAGAAGAACTAGATTTTAAGGTGGTTTTTGGATGAAAAGAAAGAGACCAGTGAATCCAGTTCATTAGCCCAAATGCACTCCCTTTGCCAGAATGAAAGCTGGGGCTCTGAAACAAAATGGAGTACTCGTCAGTTCATCTGTGTACACTCCGAAAAAGTAGTCCACTGAAAAACAAGATTGGATTCACCATAAAGCAAAAATTAAAATCTATACAGTTTCCAAAGCAGCAGGAAGCCCAGAATTCCTGGGTGGTGCTATTAACACAACAGGTTTCATGAGGTATTGGAATAGACACATCGAATCTTTTAGAAAAACTAAATGACAGTGTGTGATGTGCATGCAAAAAAATAAATAAATAAATAAGCAGACACTCAGAATGATGCATGGAAACAAAAATTAAGGGTCACTCAAGGCATTTAGTTTGCTAAGCCCACACGGTACAATATGACAGTCACCAGCTTACCTGGGGCTACTGAGCATGTGAAATGTGGCCAGTCCAAATTGCCATATGCTGTGAGTGTAAAATACACACTGGATTTGAAGACTTAGTATGAAAAAAAATAATATGACTCTAATAATTTGCTTATTGATTACATGTTATAATGATAACATATTGAATATATTTAATTAAGTAAAATGTGTTATCAAAATTATTTTACCTGCTCCTTCTTACTTTTTTAATCTGGCTATTAAAAAGATTAAAATTTCATACGTGGTTTGCATTATATTTCTGTTAGACAGTGCTCCTCTGAAAAAATATGCAATAATGAACATGTTACTTCACCTAGAAAGCTCCACCATCATTTTATATACCATGCCATCTTAATATATTACTCTAACCTGCAACTGTCCTGGCCTTCTCTCTTGCCTTTGCAAATTCATATACACAATTTAAACATATTTTAAATTAATGATTACAGTTTCTGCTACTACCCGTTGGTCATATAGGCACAATGTAAACACAGAAGCATAACTCAGTGGCTAAACTTGCAGATTCAGGAGCCAAACTGGCCAAATTCAAATTCCAGCTCTGCCCCTTACTAGCTGTATAACTATGGGCAAGTTATTAAAATCTTTTTGTGTCTCAGTTTCCTCAAACGTAAAATGAGAATAACACTAGGATTATTGAGGGGATAAAAAAAGGTAATATATTAAATAATTCTCAACCATTAGAAAACATTATTATTAATTATACAGTTGATTTACCCTTTAGGATTAACAGCTGAAAAGAGAGCAATGAACATCTGGTATCTTCCAATATTCTTGGAACTTTCAAGAAGTAGTAAATATATATGTATTTAAATTTTCATCACACTCTTCAAATAATATGATTTATATAGTAATCTTTTCTAAAGAAATTAGTCACTTAAACAATATTGACTATTTCTTCTTTTTTTTTCCCCTTTGTAAGAAAACTCATAATGTATTTTCTTCAGTCACCCTGGAATTTTTTCCTAAATCCTACTTAGCTTCCTTTGGTTCATCTCTTGTACCCGTGTTTAGCCAGAATCCAAAGCTTAGTCATTTGGACTCTTCGTTCTTCCATCTGCTTCTAGAAAGCGATTTCTTCCCGTTCTTTCCCCTCCAGTCCTAAAACTCCCTCGTCCCTAATCACGCCCCCTGTTTTTAGAGCTGGTCCAAGTGCCACCTCTCACACAAGGCCTTCTCTGGCCATGTCTTATCCAGCCTCTATTACTCTCCTGACACTTTCCGACTGTTGCCCGCCTACATCAGACACTCAGGCTCAGGGGACACCAAGAAAAGTGAAACACACGTGAATTCCCATCCTCATGGAAATTACAGTCTGAATGGGAAAACAGACACCAAGTCAGTCCTCATAAGAGAGAACTGTCATGAGATACAAGCCAGGGAACTAAGGGGCTAATCTACTTCCAGGCCTCTGTTTGCTTCCCTAACCAGACTGCAACTATGTCCTTTATTTCCTTACTAACCCCTGCAGCATCCAGTATAGTACTGAGCACATAGTAGGACTATAAATACTGGTTGAACAAATATAAACAGTATTTTTTAGTATTTAGACCCTATTTCATTCTTGCACATCACTTACCATTGGATCAACTCCCTGAGGTTCAACTTTTACCCTTTATTACTCCATGATATAGAGGCTAGATCAGTCCACCCAGAGCACCTAAACTAGATCCCAGCGCCCAAACCCAGCAACTGTGTTTACATCTGCCAGCCAGTGCTATGCAAATATAAGATACTGGTATTTTGGGTCCATTCCTGAAACATCTTCATCTCTTTAGAATTCAGCAACTTTTCCCCAAGGTCCTTTTCTTCTGTAAATGTTAAAAAATTAACTAATTCAATAACCTAAATAGAATTACTGCTAACATTTTCATGTAGATCTTTCCAGTTTTTGTCCATGCACATATATACTTATATTTTGCTTCCTAAAATTGGGGTCATATGATACATACATTCTTATTATCTAATTTTCATCTAATATACAATGAATGTTCTCCCTTATCACTGAATCTTCATCTATGTGATGATTTTTAATAATCACATAATATGGACAGAGTAATTATTGCACATGAGCATTCCTTTTACTCCACGGTTTTCTATTTTTCCACTGCGTTGGGCTCCCTATCAGTTGATTCTCAAGCTTTAGGAGAAAGGAGGAAGTAGGTAACAGTAAATAAAGGTTCAATTCTTCCTCCTACTCCCCACTTTAACCCAATGGGTAAACCAATATTTTTGCCCCTAAAATTTGATTTCCCAGCTTATAGAAAACAGACTTTATAACACTCTTCTCTAGCTGTCTTCATTTCTACTCCTTCATTACTAAATGAGGTGATGGCTATGGAAGCACTTTGTAAAGTACTTAATTATACAGGATTAAAAGCGCAAATAATTGATTTTTCTACGTTAAAAATGGCATGTGTAAGATGCAGCACTAAAAATAAAAACTGGTCACAAAGCCAGTATGCATAGTACAATCCTATGTGTCGGGGGGCGGGGGTGCTATATATTTTACACATATATGTTGACAGGCTATACCACAAAATTTAACAATGATTGTCCCTGGGTTTAGAACATTTGGTGATCTCTAGTTTTCTCTTTTTTGTTTTTGCTTTGTTTCATGTAAGTCCTCCCATAGCTATGTATTGCTTGTATAAAGAGAAAGATTTTCAAGTATTGTGGAAATACAGTTTTGTAATGCTATTGTTATTCTTATAACTTTATGTATTCTATCATTTCTTTATTTATGTACTTGTACTCTAACACCTATCAAAAGGGTAATTATTTTTGAACTCTAAAAATGATTAGATTTGTTTCCTAGGGCTGACATAACAATTTACCACCAACTGGGTAACTTAAAGCAACAGAAATGTATTATCTCACAGTTCTGGAGGCTACAAGTCCAAAATCAAGGTGTCACCAGGACCATGCTCTCTCAAAGTCTGTATGGAAAAATCTGTTTCATGCCTTTCTCTTTGCTTCTGGTGTCACCAGCTACCCTTGTCATTTCTTGATTTGCAGCTGCATAACTCCAGTCTCTGCCTCCATCGTCACATCCTTCCCGTGTCTTCCGATTCTTCTTTAAAGACACCTGTCATATTAGGTGAAGGGCCCATCCTACTCCAGTATGATCAATAATACTGATCAAGGAATTTTGTCTTTAATTTTAATTTTTATTGAATTTATTGTGGTAACATTAGTTAATAAAATTATATAGGTTTCAGGTGTGCAATTTTATAATGCATCATCTACACATTGTACTGTGTGCTCACCGCCCCAAGTCAAATCTCCTTCCATCACCGTTTATCCCGTTTCCCCTCTTCTACCTCCCCCTCTGGCAATCACCAAACTGCTGTCTGTGTCTATGAGTTTGTCTTTTTTTTGCTTAATCCCTTCACCTTTTGAACCCAGCCCCTCAACCCCCTCCCCTCTGACAGCTGTCAGTCTGTTTTCTGTATCTATGAATCTGTTTCTATTTTGTTATTTCGTTCATTAGATGCCACATGTAAGTGAAATCATATGGTGCTTGCCTTTCTCTGATTGGCGTATTTCACTTAGCTTAATACTCTCCAGGTCCATCCATGCTGTTGCTAAAGGTAAGATTGCCTTATTTTTTATGGCCAAGTAGTATTCCATTGTATAAATGTACCACAGTTTTTTAAAAAACCTACACATGCTAAATAAATTATTCTCTTAGTTTTTTATATGTCTTGCTTTGCTAAAATTGTTACAGTAAATCACTTGAATAGGTCTAAAGTCCTCAGAACATCATTCCAGAAGTGTTGCTACAATAATGTAGCTCTTCTGTACATAATACATTGAAAAATTATCATCTATATACAATGAGTTTGAAAACTAAAAGGCCCATGTATTTGAGCCACTTATCAATGCCCTGCCAGGAACAGATACAGCTCTGCTGTCACTTGGGAGACTGAACATTTCATAATGCGATGCCTTGTGAATTTGAAATAGATTAACAAAACATTTTTTCTTCTTTTGTCAAGACTAGAATTTGTTGTTAAACCCATGCTAAAGTGTCATGAGAAATAAAACACTTTTTTTTTCTTTTCTTTTATGCTCTACTCAGAAACAGCTTCTTGCCAAGAAAAGTAGAGAACCACAACCCTTAAGTAATCAAGATGAGCTCTTGAAGAGCAAAAAGCTACTAAAGTCTAAAAAGCAGTGGATCCACCACACTGTGAACAACTTCTAAGTGTGTTTGAGCAATCTTTTGAAAAAGTACCTTTTCGTGTACAGCTGATGATGATCATGCTCAAAAAAATGAAACCCCTACTAAAGAAATACAATTTGAAAAAGTATAAAAAGCCAGAATAAAAATCGCCATCATGTTGTTTCAAAAAGTAAAGTTACCATTCTCTTTTCCTAAAAGATCAAGTTTTCTCTTGATCGCCTTGGTGACCTGTAAGTGATAATGTCAATTGGTGAGAAGTTCAATCCCAGGGCAGGTCTAACTGATAAGATTTCAACTTGTTGGATTATTTCGATGAGAAATATAATAACTAAGACTTAAGTATTCTGCAGTTATAATGTATCAGTTAGCCACTGCCACAATAATGCTTCCTAACAAACACACAAATCTCAATGGCATTCAACAATAAGCTTTTGTTTCTTGCTCATGCATCTATGGGGCACTTGGGTTTTACTGATATTGGCCGGGTTCAGCTGTGATTTGAGACCATGAGTTAGTCCAGGTCTACTCTAAATATCTCTCTTCCTTCTTGGAATCTCCAAGCAAGAGTCTAATAATTAAAACTCGTCTTAATCATGCTACAGTGATTTTTTGTAATGTCTTCACTTCTTTCTCTGGACAACAAATTATATACACAGGCTTGATTTTTGTCCCTCTCAGAGGAAATGGGAAATCTGTAACAAGAATACATGATCATTCGCCAATTCCCCAACCATAAACTGTACAAGTTGGTCCACCATAAGGAAACCCCCAAGAGAGTTAATTATTTCAATACTGTTCTCAGCCTGCAATATTCCTGGGAGAGAAATTCTTTCAGATGGAAAGCAAGAACTGCAAGGTAGAGTTGGGCATGCACAGGCCTTGAAGTCATGCTGAACTTGGTTAGAAGCTCATTGCTATTATTTGAAAATCTTTCTGACACACAGGTTCTTCCCATGAAATGGAAAGAATAATGCTTCCTTCCTAGGGTATTGTACTGTTAAATGGATATATCTAAAGACTTTAGCATTATGCTTGGTGATGAAAGATTCAAGCACAAATCTAAGAAGTGAGGGTATTATAGCCAGTTGAAGGGAGACCAGTTCTATCGAGACAAAATATATGCTATCAATGAGTTCCTGAAAGTTTACTGTTTGATTTCTGGCTTTACCTAAAACTGTTGTAAGCAAAATCATTGTAGTCTTCACAGTCAGTTATTTTCCTCAAAGGTCAAAGAAGAGTTGTGGGGTTCTTTTCCTCCAGTTTCCAGACACTCACTAGAGACTGCTATATGTTGAATGGTAGCATTAGCTGAAACAGCACTTAGCAGTTCAACACATGGTTGAGTAAAGCCTTGGGGAGAAATTAGATGATAGCATTTCAAGGGGAAATTACCAATGGACAAAAATAGCAAGGAGGCAGGGCAGCCTAGGGTTTAGCAGTAGAATTTTTAAAGAGGCAAAGCTACATAGTCCTGTTCTTTTCAGCAAGTATTCTCCTGAGAGCCAGCTCTTTACCTCCAATCAGTGCTGTAGCAGCTGAAGGCTTTAGCCTTTGAAAGCTAAAGCAATTACTCAGAAACAAGCTGAACTGACTAACATTTAATTCTGCATTTGCCATTTCTTTCACTCAGAATTTATGGTGCAAACCCTGTCTGATGCCAGCACCAAAGATTACACGAAGCTACTTTTGCAGATGTGGCATTTACCACCATAAAAGGATCCAGGAAGGAAAAGGTCTGTAAGTTACAGCTCCCACTTTTGCCACCATGAAAATGAATCCTATAAACTGACGATAATTTGAAGGATGATTATCCAACCTCAGGATGATCCAAGCCTTCCTACTGCTCACTTTTGTCACTTTAATAATTTTATAAGTCTTCACAGAGGTTATGCGTTGGCCCAAAAAATGAAATTCAAATAAATAAATTCTGCTATTTCTTAGCAGCTCCAGAGGGATCTTTAACAGAGGTCATTCCTTGAGTTCTTTGCTCCATTTATGAATAGACACATGACTGTTACCTTCAAAAGTCAGATGTGACAATTTTACATTTGACTTCCCCTTGACCCTTAGTTGTTGGAAGTGGTTTTAAGACCAAACATTAAAGCAGCTAAGCTATCACCAAGAAGATATAATTATTAAGTAGTTTTAAGATTGATAGCATCACTGTGTATGTGATTATACAGAGTGCAACACCAATTTTGCTAAAGTCTCTTCCTCCCTCTCTGTCTGCATGTCTTTCTGTGTCTCTCATTCTCTGTCTTTTGAGAGCTTCCAAGAACCCAACAGAAGAAAATAAATGAATTCTGCCAATAATCAGAATGAGTTTAGAAGTGAATGGGTCCTTCCATAGTTGAGTCTCCAGATAAGAACACAGCCCAGCTGATACACTGATTACAGCTGTGAGAGACCCTGAACAGACGGCCCTTCCCCACTAAGTAGTGCCCAGACTCATGACCTACAGAATCTGTGAGATAATAATGTTGTTTGGAGCTTTTAAACAAAATAGAGCCTGGCCGGGTGTGGCTCAGTGGCTGAGCATCAACCTAGGATCCAGGAGATCCCAGTTCGATTTCCAGTCAGGACACATGCCCGGGTTGTGGGTTCAATACCCAGTTAGGGGAGTGCAGGAGGCAGCCAATCAATGACTCTCTCATCACTGATGTTTCTATCTCTCTCTCCCTTTCTCTGACATCAATAAAGATATGTGTTTTTTAAAAAAATAGATCACTAACTTCAGTATCCTCACCTCTAACACCTCATTGGAAGGAACAGCCTATGTAAAGTCTCTAGCTCTGGCATGGAACCTAGCAGGTCCTAAATGAACATTAGTTCACATTCACAAGTATACTTGTATCCCTCCCCTTAAACCTACCATCTAATCTATTCTCCGCACCTACCTCTTCCAACAAATGTCCTTATTGCTAGAACAGCCAAAATGGCCTACCATCAGGGCCACTATTTGCTCATCTCCAATCCTTTAGAAACTCACTTGGCTTATATACTATCTCTTGAGAATAGATTCTTTGCTTTCTGAAGTACCACCAAGTAATATAATGAATTAATTGGCATTAATGGGAAAATAGTAAAATTTTAGAAGCTGGCAGAAAGGGTGTACCTCTCAATGGCAGTTAACATGCCTAGTGGGCAGGAGTTTATTTGAATACAGGGAAAAGAGAGCTGAGAAGAATTTGGATTAATTAAAACCACCACGGTTTAAAGAATTATGTATAATAATGTCTTTGAAATTAAATATATTTTTCTTATAAATTCACCAATACTCTACACTCAAAGACAATATAAATATCAAATTACGACTTCCTGTTCCCTGTAATAGTTTACAAGGATATTCAGATAAAATCATCTTTGAAAACAGAAAAGAAAATGGATAGAATTGTTTTAACCACCTTAAAAGCATCAAATTACTTGAAGACTAAATTTTGGATGAAAGACTATCCAGAGATTTAAGGGTACTACTGGAGCACCAAAGCCACTGTTGCCCAGAGGGCATTTGCCTACATATTTGGTGCAGAGGAGACAGAAATCAAGGCCCGGGGTCAGTCAAGCATGGGAAGTTTTATAGGATCACATATTAAGTTGTGATCACAAAGGTTTACAGACTCAGATCCAAAATCAATCCCTGGTTTCCAAGACCAGAAGAAGTCTGCCTTGGCAGAGGGAAGAAATGAATAGGTAAATAATCCATAGGACACTTTGCCACAGACAAGCCCTCAAATGGGTTTGCAGCTGAATCAGCCAAGGAACTGGGTTTGAGATCATCTCTGATTGTTAATGTGTCTGAGTACCTGGTAGAATCAAGCCCAAGGCCTTCCTGAAAGAGGGCACATCCATCCTAGGCTTCAAAGAATCACACAAATCATTTTTTGAGGTCAAGGAATCATAAGCAGTCAAAGATGTCAAGGGACACAGGAAACAAAACAAAACAAATTTCAAAAAAGCATACAAATAGCAAAAACAGATGTGCACATCTTCAAATACTGGAATTATCAGAAATAGATATTAAAATAGCAATGTTTAAAGAAATAAATAACAAACTTGAAAATACCACAAGGAATAGGATATTAAAAAATGACAGAGGAGGTAAAAGAGAACTTTTAAAAATAAAAAATACAATTCTGAAATATTAAAAACTCAGGATATTTAGCAGCAGGTTAGACAGAGCAGAAGAAAAATGTGAACTGATAGATACGTCAAAAGAAATTAAAGAGAATGAAACAGAGAAAAGAATAAAAAATGTAAAAGAATGAGATATGGAAAACACAGTGAGAAGGTATAAAATATATTTGATCTAAGAGAGGAGAGAGAATAGAGTAGAGGTAATATTTAAATAAACAATGGCTGATAATTTTCCAAAACTGATTATAGATCAAGTGCCCAGGGAATCTCCAACAAAATAAACAAAAAGATGTCCACACCTAGACATATTAGTATGAAATGGTAGAAAGTCAAAGGCACAAAGGAAAACTTTTCTTTTTAAAGATGTATTTATTGGTTTCAGAGGGGGAGGGGGGGAGGGGGAGGGGGAGGGGGAGGGGGAGGGGGAGGGGGAGGGAGAGGGAGAGGGAGAGGGAGAGGGAGAGGGAGAGGGAGAGGGAGAGGGAGAGGGAGAGGGAGAGGGAGAGGGAGAGGGAGAGGGAGAGGGAGAGGGAGAGAAACATCAATGATGAGAGTCATTGATCGGCTGCCTCCCGCACGCCCCCTGCTGGGGATCGAGCCCGCAACCCGGGCATGTGTCCTCACCAGGAATTCAACCTCGATCTCCTGGATCCTAGGTCGATGCTCAACCACTGAGCCACGCCAGCTGGGCAGGAAAACATTTTTAAACAACCAGAAGGAAGGATGGCAGTTAGCCTTTAAATGATAACAGATCAAGAGTTATCTTCAACAATTGAAGCCAGAACACAATAGAATGATGTTTTCAATGTGATGAAAGAAAATAACTACCCTTGTAGAATTGCATATACTGGGAAGATATCTTTCACAAATGAGGGTAAAATAAATACACTTTCAGACAAACAAAAACTAAGTATATCACCACAGACTTTCTCTAAAGGAAACCTGAAAGAAAAAATAGGCAAAACTGTATTATTTAGGGATAGCAGACACAGATGATAAAACTATAAAGAAAATCAAGAAAGTGATTCCTATTAAAAAAAAAAAAAAAGCAGTATGATGGTTACATCTGATGGTGGCAAGAAGGGGATTATTGGTGGAAAGAACCATGGAGGGGGCTTCTGGGTTGCTAATAATGTTTTATTTCTTTTTGTGGATAGTGATTAACATGGATGTTTGCTTTATAAAAAGTATAAATATAAAAATATAACTACAAAAGTATAAATTATACATTTCTCTAAAAAGCTTTTTTAAAACTACTAGTGCCTTTTTGCTGACAAAAATTAACCATTTAAAATTAGAGACCTAATGCCCCAGAGGTCAAATATTAAATACCGGAGAGTGAACCCAAACAAAATTGATGTGAACCCAGGTGGCTGCTGTAACAAACTATCACAAACTTGTATGCTTAAAACAACAGAAATGTGCTCATGCCTAGTTCTGGAGGCCAGCAGTCTAAAATTAGCATTCAAAGTATCAGCAGGACCACACTCCCCTCAGGGGCTCTAGTAGAGTCAGTTCCTTGCTTCTTTCAGGTTCTGGTGGCTGCCAGCATTCCTTGGCTTGTGGCTGTATGACTCCAGTCTCTGCCTCTGTCTTCACATCACCTTCTCCTTGTGTGTGTGTAAAATCTCCCTCTACTTGTCTCGTATAAGGATACTTGTGGCATGTAGGGACTACCTGGATAACCCAGGATTACCTCCTCATCTTAAAATCCGTAACATAACCATATCTGCAAAGACGCTTTTTTCCAAATAAGGTAATATTTACAGGTCCCAGGATTAGGACCTGCCATCCATGGGGCTGCCATTCAGCACACCACAAAGTCCAAATGTAAAATTTCACCCCACCCCTCATGTTGCTAACTCTGCCGAGAACAAGCCAGTTTTCTTACAGTTTGTCCAAGAATCATTATACTGTGCCATGAACCATCTTTCCTGGCTTCTCCATGAGCTATTTCCAAATAGTCTTGATAATGTCTACTGGAAAATAAATTGAGCATGCTCTTCTAAGATATGTTTCTTTAAAAATTATAGGTGCCAATGTATCAGTGTATTAGTATAATGGTACATATAAAACCAGAATTTTTTTACATGGGCGAAAAATAAATAAAAATAGAATTGTTACCATTTTCTTCCAACACCCAAATGAATCATCTGTCAACTCTCTGGGATACACATATCCCACTACCAAAAACATTCTTGTGCATCCTTGCTCCCCAAAACTCCAAGGGGGAACTTTAAGGGCTGTTACTTAAGATGGGAAAACTGAATGAGTCCTGGGCTTCCCACTCTAACTCCATCCACAGCAAGTCAGCTGGGATCTCTGTGATACATTTTCGGGCCTGGCAAATGATTTCAATGGGAAAAATTATCCTCTGCAAAAAAAAAAAAAAAAAAATTACAAATAAAAATAATAAGAGGTCTGAAACCCACTTCTCTGGAGCACTCTCTTTTGGTGTGAGCCTCTTCGAGCGGCCTTTCGTGCAGGTGGCACATGACGTCACTGAGCCCCAGCTGTTCCTTATTAACTCAGTCTCTCCGTGAGAGATACAGCCTTTTACAACTTCGCTTCTTAAAGAAGAGAGCCCATTTTGCAAATCAACCAAACACATTAAACGCAGTTAGACGACTGCATTTCACAAATATGAATTTAACAAAGAAATCTCATGTCTTCACAGCCTCCACTAAAGACATGGATTGATCTGGAGTTCTGAAGGACACCAGGCTTGGTGGAAAAACACCCATTTTGTCACCCTAAAGGAAGTGACCCATCTTCAGTGGGTCAAAGCTCGAGAACCACCCAGAAGCCTATAACCCTCACTGAGGCCTCAAATCCATCTCCAACATGAGCAGACTTTGTAAATGTGTTCTTTGCCTGCTCATAATGCCTAATGAGGCCCTGACCAGGAGGCTAAGAGGTGGGAAAGAAAAGCCAGGACGCCTGCAGGCTGCCACTTGGGTTCACAGCAAAATGACAGGCGGCATGTATGATCCAAGGAAAAGAATCTGACAGTCACACTTCAGTCTTTCAGCCACTTTTTTTTTTTAACATGGGGAGATTGTAGCATCAATAGTGTCATCTTCTAATAGAAAGGACAACTACATATAATGCATAATTGCCAGTCTAAATGACTTGTTATTTTGACTGCCTGTTTTAAAATGTCTGTAATTGCTTCCAATGAGACTTGGAATAAATGATAAGTCAGCTCAGGCAATCACTGGTGGAGACATAGCATGGCTTTGAAAAACTTAGCACAGATTATTTTGTCATGTGTCAATTTCCACCAATTTCTGATTATGTGTATAAGGCATTTGCACTGCTTTATTGGGTATTTCTTCCAACTTGCCCCACATAAGCAACAGAAGGAGTATCCCATGTAGGTGTATAAAAGACAAGGCAGTCTATTTTCAAGGGCAATGAGCAGAAGCTGGCTAAGCCTGAAAAATTAGTTTTAAAGAATTTTAACTCATGCCAAATCCTGGCTCTTTCTGTAAAACAAAACCAAGTAAGGTAGAAGCCCACCTCACCGAGAGTTATTGCTATCTCTCCAAATGAACTTTTTTCTCCTTCATATGCTTGTTTGCCAAGTCTTAAAATAACAAATCGCTTCTTTATAACAAAATTGTCTCCCTGGAATAATAGGCTTCAGTGTGGATTCTGATAGAGCAATAGCTCCTCTAAATGACAGCAAAGGCTTGCAGCAGGGATGTGAGGCACATCTATTTCAGGGCTTCCCATTAGAGAGAAAAGCAATTCGGTAAGAAATGAAGTCATTTCCTGACTCATTGGGATGCCATGTTTAAACCACAGCTTTCTGCCTAAGGATACAGAGGTTGGGAAAACGTGGCTGAGCTGAAAAGAGATGAATCATGCCTTACAGAACCAGGAAACCAGCTTTTTATGGTCCTTTACATGCTACTAGAACATATTATAGATACAGAAAGAGGCTAAGGAGAGCCCTCGCCCATTCCTTCCATAGTAAAGAGAAGGTTCTCCATCCTACACACTTCGTTAAAGTCAGTTCCATAAATGATCCCTTTAAGTATAATTACATTTTTAAGTGTAGAGGTAATAGACACAGATCAAAATTTAGGCATTATAAACATCAGGAGGAGATAGGAGAGATGATTCAAAGCTTGTTGATTTTGTATGTTTCTAAAATAAGTGAGTCAAAGTACCCCCAAAAAAACTATTTGGAAGGATGATATACAACAATTAAGTTAGGATCCTAAGGATTTATTTCACTAGAAAAATGTTTAATATTCAGTCATGCACTGTTGGTGGGAATACAGATTGATGCAGCCACTATGGAGAACAGTATGGAGGGTCCTCAAAAAATTAAAAATGGAGCTGCCTTTTGACCCAGCGATTCCATTTCTAGGAATATATCTGAAGAAACCCAAAACACTAATTTGAAAGAATTTATGCACTCCAATGTTCACTGTAGCGTTATTTACAATAGCCAACATATGGAAGCAACCCAAGTGCCTATCAATACACGAGTGGATAAAAAAAGCTGTGGGACATATATGTACAATGGAATATTACTTGATCATAAAAAAGAAGGAAATCTTACCATTTGCAACAAGGGTGGATGGACCTGGAGGGTATGATGCTAAGTGAAATAAGTCAGACAGGGAAAGACAAATACCATATGATCTCACATGTGGAATCTAAAGAATATAAATGAGCAAACAAGACAGAAACAAATTCATAGACACAAAGAAGAGACTGAGGGTTGCCAGAGGAGGGTGGTTGGGGGACTGAGTGAAAAATGTGAAGGGATTAAGCAGTACAAATCGGTAGTTACAAAACAGTCACGAGGACGTCAAGTATAGCATAGGGAATAATACGGTAATAAGGATGTATGGTGCAAGTGGGTACTGGAAATATCGGGGCGGCCACTTCGTAAAGTATATGTCTAATCACTATGCTCTACACCTGAAACTAACACAAAATAATATGAATGTAAACTTTAAGTTTAAAAATATTCAGTCTCACTAGTAATCAAAGATGAATTCTATAATTGAAAATAACAATCAGATATCCTTTTCACCTATCAAATTAACAACAGTTGACAAAATAAAGGGGGGATGGATGTTACTCAGAGCTGGTGAGGGACTTGGATCAACTTTCTGGAAGATGATTGGGCAACACTTAGCAAAATCCTTTAAAATGTTCATACTCCTTAACCCAGTAATTCTGCTTCTTTAGGCTTATCTTTTTTTTTCTTTCTAGATATAACATTGTTTAAGGTATATAACATGGTTTTTTTTATATACTTATATATTGGGAAATGATTAGCACCTTAGTGTTAGCTAACACCTCCATCAGGTCACATAATTAGCATTTCTTTTTTGTGGTGAGAACATTTAAGATCTACTCCCTTAGGACTGAGAAGTACAGATTAGTAGTTACAAAACAGTCACAGAGATGTAAAGTACAGCGTAGGAAATATCATCAATAATATTGTAATAACTATATATGGTGCCAGGTGGGTACAGGAAATATCGGAGGCACCGCTTTGTAAAGTATATGGATTGCCTAACTACTATGCTGTACGCCTGAAACTAATACAAAATAATATTGAATGTAAACTATAATTGAATAAAAAAGATCTACTTCCTTAGCAACTTTCAAGTATATATTACAGTATTGTTAACTATAATCATCATGCTGTACATTAGATCCCCCAAAGGGTATAAAACTTATAAATGGAAGTTTATACCCTTTGACCAACGTCTCCCCATTTTTCCCAGCACCACCACTCCCAGCACCTGGTAACTAGGGTAGAATACTCTGTATGAGTTTGACTACTTTAGATTTCACATGTAAATGATATACAGTATTTGTCTTTCTCTGTCTGACTTATTTCAGTTATCATGATACCCTCAAGGTCCATCCATGTCACAAATGGCAGAATTTCCTTCTTTCTCAAAGCTGAATAATATTCCATTGTGTGTGTGTGTGTGTGTATCACACCTTCTTTTTCCACTCATCTAGGAGTCTTTCTTAAAGCAATAATCTAATATTTGGACAAAGGTATATTCACAAAACTGTCATTACAGTATTGTTTACAGTGGAAAACTTGAAAAGCAACTTAAGACAAACAATAAAAAAATAACAATATTATTGTGGGACACTAATATGGTGGAGCATTATACAACCAATTCAAACTATATTTAGGGATTAACTTTAATAATAAGGAACTGTACCAATGAAAGAAAGCAGTGTGGAAAAATAATATACAGGAAGAAAAACTATGCAAAGGAATTCCTAATTGGATATCACGCTGGAGAATGGGCTGGAAGTATGTTCTTCATTTCAGATATACCAGGTAATTAGTGATGTCATATTGGTGTATTCACAGAGTGAACCTTTGAAACCCTGGTGGCATTTCTTGATAAACTTGAGTCAGTATCTGCATAAGCTTCTCAAACAAAACGAGAAATGAGCTGTGCGCTCGCTGACCCTGCGTCCAGGCTCCCAGAAGCCCAAGGAGAAGAGGGCGGCGTTGGGAGCAGCCGCCCTTTCGGGGAGACTTTCACCGCACTCCCCAACTGCCACAGCCGCCAAAACTCCGCTGATAGGTGCGCCCTGATGGGAGGCGGGTAGCAGGGAAAGGTACATAGAAAGACCAATCCAGAGGGAGCAGCAAACTGGGTGAAGGAAGATCTAAGAAATGCAGAAGAGAAAAAGGCGAAGAAAAGGAATCGAGGACAATGAAGTATAATTTCCTCAAAAATATAGTGAATGCCCGGCCGGCGCGGCTCAGCGGTTGAGCACCGACCTAGGATCCGGGAGATCGCAGTTCGATTCCCGGTCAGGGCACAGGCCCGGGTTGCGGGCTCCATCCCCAGCAGGGGGCGTGCAGGAGGCAGCCGATCAATGACTCTCATCATTGATGTTTCTCTCTCTCTCTCCCCCTTCTTCTCTCTGAAATCAATAAAAATATATAAATATGTATGTGCGTGTGTGTATATATATATATGTGTATATATCGCATTATTTTACTAATTAAAACAAAATGAAGTTACCTCTTTCCGTCTCTGGCTGCCACAGTGAGGGGGGCCGCAGTCCCCCCACCCGCGATGGACAGTGGTGCGGACCCACTGCAGCTTCCCGATCCTGAGGAACAAGGAGCCGTGCCGCACGCAGCCCACTCATCAGAAGGCCCGCAACTCCTTCCGCGACAGCAAATGGGCTGATTAACAGCGAGACGCGGGGCTGGCGGGCAACAGGCAACAGGCAAAGGCGCGGTGAATGTCATGAAGCAGGGACCAGGCCAGCAAAAGCCGGCCACCTCCTACGAGCAGACCACGGTCAACAGGAACGCCCGGCGCCACCCTGAGCAGCATCCGACAGGAACAAGTGCCGCCCAGATCTGCGCTGTCACCTTCACGCCCGAGCCCAGGATGGGGAAGAGCGAAGCACCGCCCACCAGGGGCGCCTGAGCAGCCCTCCCCCCAAAGTAGTAAGTGGGTCTGCCAACCTTCCTCAAAAACTTACAATTGAAATTTAAAAATGGAGTCGACACTTCAAAACACAATTCAAGAAAGCTGTATACCCAACAATGACTAAGAGATTAAGATTTATGAAACCTTGGCTTTCCATGTGTCAGGCACTGGAAAATGGGTCAATACACATAGCGAGATACTGACCTTAACTCATTTACTCCTATCCTGGCCTCTGGGCTAGGTCTTGCCATTTGCTTTTGTAGAAGAGAATTGAGGCCCAGAAAGGTTCGATAACTTGTGCAAAAGCTCCCAGCGCCCAGGGGCTTCTGGCACCAGGTCTTTCTTGCTCTAGTACAGCCTCCAGCCACTCAAGCCAGGGTGGTCCCTCCCTATGAAGTCCCATAGTTCTTACCATCAACCATTCAGATTTAATACTGAAAATGCCTAGTTTTGCAGATTTATTGCATTTCATCTCAGTACATGTCTTCCCAACTAGACTCTAAAACACTGAATGCCTGAACTGTAAGTAGTACTTCTCTATAATCTCCACTCATTAAATAAGATTTAACTGGACTTTCTGCAAAGAGGTAACTTTCAAAACAACTACTCCCATAATTTTGCAATCAAATAAACTCTACCAACATCCTTTGCTAAGAGGCAGTCATCTTTTGCTGGAAATTTAAGTTTAGAAAAAAAGTTAATGCCTTTTTCTCTCATTGTTCCTTTTGACGGATGAAACCAAAAATAATCAGTTTGCATCTCCAAAGTGCTCCACCTCCGTGAAAGCAGGGGAAGAGTGAGCCATCACTGGGACACAAATGTGTTCTGTTCGAGGCAATCAAATAAATCAGGCACCCCCCAAATATAGTTAAAGCAAAGTGACTCAGACACAGTTCATGTTTTTAGTCACTCGGAATCCAAAGTTGCTCTGAAACACGAATCGTTTTTAAAGCATTAGTCATTTTGCTTTCTCTGATAAAACGACAATAATCCAATACAATTACCTGAATGGTTATAATTTAAAGATTTAAAATACATGGTCAAAACCTAACATTTCAAATTAGTGCCACTCTTTAGGACAAACACTAACTAATAATAATGATCTGGTATAAAAGTATCCTGGAGGAACTAATTTCCTACCATTTTCTTTTTATTAAGCTAATCTGAAATAAAAAGAGCATCCTTTCATGGGGCTGTCCTAAAGAAAGCACAGCACTGTAGAAACCATGCACCTAAAAAGTCATTACTCAAAACTGAAAGCCGTTTTACTATCTCACCTAAGAAGCCATTTATTCCCACACTGAAAAAATATGATCCAAGACCTTTATTCGAAATAATTGAGTTTCACCAAATCAATAAACTGAAACAATTTAAATTCCTAAGTGACCTACTTTATCAGTAGCTTAAGGATGACAAATAGGCTTAATCATATATTCCAACTCCTACTGGTTGGTAGTAGAGGCCTCGATACTGTGTTGAGAATGATTCTGAGGTCACAGTCCAAGAGAAAACATTTTTGAATCAATTTGGAATCAACCATGCATGTGTGCCAGAACCAAAAATTTGGACTGCCCATAATTAAAAGTAAAATACAAACTCTTGATCTGAAATGAGGGATGTGAGCCAGGGATGTCACAGGTGCTACTGGATTGTTTGGTTCATTTTGAGAGAGAGAATTCATTGCTAAGTAGTGCCCCAGATTTAGGGTGCTCTAATCAAACAGCAGTAAAGGACTAGGAGAGGGACTGAACTCTTATTGACAGTCTACTATGTGTCAAGCACTGAGCCTTACCTCAACCACCCGCTCTCAGGGCCATATCCAAGATTTTTGTCATTACCAATAACAGCAGCCCTCCATTATCTTAATTTCAATCATTCTATTCCCCCAAATACCCCTTCCTGTCTTTCTGGCTTACTCTCTCCAGTACCCAGTCTCCCACTAACCCCTCTACCCACTGATATGCCCAATTCATTGATCCGACCACCCTTCCACCGTCTCTCACCTCCCTACACTGTCCTCGCTTTCCTCCTTACCCATCATAAACTCCATGGTCAATTATCACTCCCTTACACTGTCAGCTTCATTGCTCTTCTCTCTCTCTACCATAATCGCCTAGCGTTGGTTTGTCTGTCTACCCCCACGAATGACGATTTCATGAGAACAGAACACTTTGTTCACTGATATTTGCCCAGAATACCTAGTACAGATGGACAGTAAATATTTGTTGAATTAATGAAGAAATTAATGTTATCTCATTTTTATGTGCACTTAAACCCTATAAGGCAGATCTTATTACCCCTACTTTACTGATGTAGAAAGTGAGGCTCAAACCGATTAAATAATACATCGAATAACATACATGTAATGAATACAGAGTCAAGATCTGACCACTGAGCCTGCTTTCAAAGCCTGTCCTTTTTTTCATGATCCTGAATTTATTTCTTTTCAGAAGTAAATACCTGTCCATGTCGCATAGGCTTAAAATAAATTGAAAGGTTTCTAAATCCCAAGCATGTGGTACCAAATAAATGTAAGGGATCCTGGCTATATAGATAGTGGAAGTAATGGTATATTTTTTCACTTTGCTCAAATCTCCCCCATAAAACCAGGCAGGCAAACTCAGCAAAACCAAAAACCCATGGACGACATCTATAACAAAGTAGGTAGCAAGAAGACAATATGAGGAGGAGAGGACAACTCATTGACACCCACAGGACCTACATGGTACCTGCACCTGCACAGGATGCACAGATAATATATTAATATTAATTGTTATTATTGTGTTGCCTTTGGAGAATAATAGGAAACCAATTATCTTGAAAACTGTTAAATGAAGGGAGAAAATCAATTCTTTATCCTACCTTTCTTTTTTTCTTTTTTATTGAATTTATTGGGGTGAGATTGGTTAATAAAATTATATGGGTTTCCGGTGTACAATTCTCTAACACATCATCTGCATACTGCACTGTGTGTTCACCACCCCAAGTCCAGTCTCCTTCCGTCACCATGTACCCCCTTTCCCCTCTTCTACCTGCCCCCCCTTTCCCTCCGGTAATCACCATACTGCTGTCTGTGTCTGAGTTTTTTGGGTTTGGGGGGGGGGGGTTACTTAATCCCTCCACCTTTTTTATCCTTCCTTTCTTTGTTGTTAGTCTTCATCTTCACCCGGAGATATTTTTCCATTGATTGTTAGAGAGTGGAAGGGAGGGAAGAGGGGAGAGGGGAGGGGGGAGGAGGGAGGGAGGGAGGGAGGGAGGGAGGGAGGGAGGGAGGGAGGGAGGGAGGGAGGGAGGGAGGGAGGGAGGGAGGGAGGGGAAAATCATCAACGCAAGAGAGACACATAGATTGGTTGCCTCTCACACACGCCTCAACCAGGGCCAGGGATCAAATCTGCAACTAAAGTACGTGCCCTTGACCAGAATCAAACCCGAGCCCCTTCTGTCCACATGTCGATGCTCTAACTATTGAGCCAAACTGGCCAGGGCTATCCTTCCTTTCTTTAATGAACTATACCACTGGTTAACCAAACTATAAATATTTCAACTAATAAATGAAAAATAAATTACAGCATTATAACATCACTATTTTGCAAATACTAATCTAGGCACTGAGAAGGAAAAGTTTCTAACATCACAAAAATAGAGATATCTAGTTGTTATACGCCTCCTGATAAAATATCATACTGCCTATAGATTTGCCAAAAAAGTTTTTTAATTGAACCTGAATCTAAACAAATTTCTAAATTGGAATTTCTTGACCTCAGCACTAATGACATTTAGAGCTGGATAATTCCTTGCTGTGAGGGTCTGTCCTCTGCATTGTAGGCTATGCTAGCTAGTAGTACCACCCACTCCCTTGTAAAAACAAAAAATGTCTTTAAGCATTACCCAATGTCCCTGGGCAGGGCCATAAAATCACCCCCCAATGAAAACCACTGCTCTAGATGCAACTACTATTCCACAGGTTAAAACAGAGAACAGAGGAATATGTTACACAAAACCATATGGGGGCAATCAGCAAAATTCATATTGTGGAAACCTTCACAGATCAAATGACCCAGATTCTTCAATGAATAAATTTCCAGGGAAAAAGGCAAAGGTGGAAAGTGGATTCTTTAGGTAAAAATAGACTTATTAGACATAAGTCTTTTTTAAAAAAAAAAAACAAAAAACAGGCAAAACTAAACTATAGAGTTTAAGGATGCACAGTTGAGTTATAAAATTAAAAAGAAACAGCAGGAAGTGATTGTTATAAAAGTCCTACAGGAAGAGAGGTAAGTGATTGAGGTTGGAATGAGTCTTTTGGTAGGCCTTGGGGCTTCTTAGGTAACTGGCAAGATTCTATTTCTTGACTTGGGTGGCATTTAAAAGGGTGTTGACCTTATAATAATTCATTAAAAGTTTTACAGTTGTTATATCCACTTTCCTGTGTCTATGTTTGTCCAATAAAATGCATAAATGAGTAAAAACATACTAAATATAAGAATCTGCCTTCCTTTTCCCTTCACACGAGTTGGAGTTCTGTGGGAACTATTCTTGAGAAAAGAACTTTGAATTTTTGAAGTCAAGTGGATGTTTATGTTCCCTTAGCCTAGAGGTGTAAATCCTAATCATGTCTTCAAAAACACCTCTGAAAATTGTAGCAGGACTTATCACAACCCTACACAAACCATATGTGGAATGTCCGTATCTTGGCCTACTGTTTAAAGAGCATCTCACATCAAATCAGCTAATACCTACAAGAGAGCTTGTTGTGATCCAGGTGATCTGCCAGGTACTGGGAGAAAAAACAAAATGCAAAGCAGTGAGGCACTGTCAAATGTGAACAGAGCTCGTGAGAACTGCATGGGCTGAGTAGAGATTTGTGGGACAATAACTTTTAGCAAGATTTGCAGACCCGACAGACAGAGGCGCTCCACAGGTGTGTGCCTCCTTTCTTGCAAAAGATATGCTTCTGAAGAGTTCTGTGGTGATTAAATTTTTATGAATTTAATTGTATTTTCTCATTGACTTACATTATAATCAGAGAGTGGCTTTATCTACATTTTGGATTAATCTTCAACTGGAGGTGGCTCCCAGCAGTTTAAGTTTCCCTGCTTCTCTGTCAAGTAGTTAATAGTTTATAAACAAACATTTAAAGGCACTATTTAAAGGAACCCTTGAATGAATCCTTTTGAACAACAAAGGATTCTTTGCTAACATTAATAAATAATCATTAGATTGAATGTTCGTCAAGCTTTCTTAAAGTAAAACATATCTATTCACAAGACTTTAATGTCCTTTGATAGGATTTCAATAGGATTTCACTGAAATTATCTCTCTTTACCTAAGGATCATAATCTATTTTGTGTGTGTTTTAGGACAACATCTCACATTACTGATCTTCCCTCTTTGTCCAACAGCATTGAGAAGAACACTGTCCAGACACTCATGGGAAACACTACTAAAGGTAGGTCATATTACTGAGTTATGTGATGCAATAGGACCTTGGATTTCGTGCCTCAGTTAAAAATATACAATAAAAAAATGCTACTAAATCCAGGAGCGAGGTAATTTAAAACAACTGGCCCACTGGTTGAATTCTTTGGGACAGAAGACACTTAAGTTGCTCACTTTAGAACTGTCTCTTGAAGAGTACGCTGCCTGGACATCTCAATTAGGTCACTGGAAAGCTTGAATTGAGGAGGGAGCTCACCAGCCCCACAAGGCCCAACCTCGTTACATCTCTGCTGTGCTCCTCCACAACACCCCACCTGCTTGCCCACCACAGCTCCTTCTCACCACTGTTATTCCTGCCAACAGTCTTACTCAGCCCTCCTAATGACTTCTCTGGGACAAGCCAAAGAAAGACATTGTCCTGAGAATTGCAAAACTCTAGGGCCACCAATGCTTCTCCAGTTGGTTTAGGTAAGGATGCTCTTGCATGTCACCTTGACTAGGATTTGTGGGCCAGTTTTTAATAAATTAGCTCACACTGCTGGTGTAACATGCCCAAAGAGATGTGACTTATGATTAGTTTTGGTCTGACTAGCTCTGTTCTTTCTGACTAAAGACCCCATTCATTTTGGAGTAAATGGATAAGAACCGGTTCACTTTTTTGTCTTTCGTGGCAAGAATATAACTTATAATTGATTTACAAATATACTAGAAATGAAAAATGGAATGTAGCACAGAAGATTAAATCAAGAGTCGCTTGTGCTGTAGAAGGGAAAACTGATGCTCTTGCCAAATCAATTCCTTTCCGTGGCTTACAGAACTGCTCCCAAGGATTAGACACTGCCCTCCACACCACACACAGGAAGCTTCATCCATAAGGCATATATTTGAATGTATTGATACGGCCTCATATAGGTACAGTTCTGAAGTACCTATGAAATTCGGCGGCTTTTGACAAGCATTTCACTCTAGTCATTGTGGCAGGCAAAATTCTAAGATGCACTCCAATGGCCCACATCCTTTGAAATCCCCTCCCCTTGAATGTAGGCAGGACCTATGGCTTGCATATAGCCAACAGAATCTGGCAAAAGTGGAAGATTTTACACATGTGTGATTAAAGTCCCTAATCAGTTGTCTTTATAAAAGAGATTATCCTGGGTGGGCCTAATCTAATTGGGTGATCTGTTTAAAAGAGGGTCTAGAGGTTAGATACATGAAGCAGCAGAGTGTCTCTCTCTCCCCTTCCCTGCCTCCTCCTCTCCCTCCTCTCCTCTCCTTCTCTCTGTGTGGTGTGTGTGTGTGTGTGTTGCTGACTTTGAAGATGCAAGCTGTCATAAATTCTATAGCCCCAAGGAAATTCATTCTGCCAACAGCCATCCTTAGAAGCAGGTCCTTCCCTAGTGGTATCTACAGATGATAATTTAACCTGGATGACACCTTGCTTTCAGGTTTGCAAGACTCAGGTCAGAAAACTCAGCTAATCTGTGCCCAGACTTTTGACCTACAGAAACTTTACTATAATAAATGGCTTTTGTTTTAAGCCTCTAAGTTTGTGATAATTTGTTATGCAGTAATAGCTAACTAATACAGTCGTGAAGAATCAACAATGGAATAGAAGTCTTCTGCTAAGTGGATCCCTAACCCACAAGAGTCAGCAGAAAAAGAGATCAGAGCATCACAGATTAGAACAAGTACTTCCACTCTTATTCACCCCCATCTACCTTTCCACGTCTAAGAGGAAAGGATCTAGAAGAAGAAAATCCTAATGTATGTTGCAGAAAGGTTTTCCTGCCCCAGCAATGTTGGCTGACTACAGACCATTATCCTGTACTACCTTTTCCTTGCAAAGAGCCCACATGCACAGCCCCTAAATGCAAAGAGCTGGAGAAACCTAATATGCCTCAGAAGAAATAAGAAAATCCTGAACTCAGTAAGGCATCTATGAGTGCCAAACCAAAATGCACACAAATGTCAAATCAACCTCCAAGGGCAAAGACTAAACCAGGAATAGCAATGGACACAACAAAGCAGCTGTTGCCAATGGTGCCCAGACTGAAAAGAGCCTTGATGGAAACAAAGGCACAGGAAGACTGTCCCCCCACCCCCACTTGTATCAGGTGCCTAGGAATTGCCTGCAGATCTTTTGTTTATCTACAAGTGCCTGGATGGATGGATAGATGGATCAATGGGTGAGAATTAAAAGAAAGGTTTAACACTACAGAAGAGCAAGAAATGAGAGGGAAATGTAGTCACAATGAAAAGCAAGGACAATGTCACAGATATTCTCAATGCAGGCAGCCATCAGAGTTTATGTAGCCATAGAGCAGTAGTACCTAAAGTGTGATCCCAGGACCAGCACCCTCAGCATTACCCGGGAGCTTGTTAGATACACAAATTATTTGCCCTCACCCCAGTCCTACTGAATTAGAAACTCTGGAGATGGGGCCCAGCAACCTCCAGAGGACTCTGATTGCACACTCAAGTGTAAGAACCATTGACCTAGAGAAATGAAGGAATCTTGTGGGGATGGGCGTTTTTTTTGGTGTTTTGTGTGTTTTTTTTAATGCCTAATGGTCTTAATCCCAGTGCTACATTAAATTAGCTGAGGAACTTTGAAACTATTGATGCCCAGGCTGGCCCATCACCAGAGACTGATTTAATTAGTGTAAGATAGAGACCAGGCATCCAAATTATTTACCAGCTCTCCCCATGATTCAAATGTGCAGCCAGGGCTGGGATCCTCTGGTGTAAAAGGTGAGGCAGTATGGGAGGGCATGATTCAAGATTGCTGCATGAATGACCTCGAAAAGAAGGCTGCTCAAAGTACTCACACATATATTCTCAGCTGTCAGCCTGCTATGATTTTGTACAGGGCAGGGAGATTGCTTTTATTTCAACAGCGCAGGAGAAGTCAGCAGCAGCCAGCCCTCTTTACCCATCCCTTGCTCACCCTCTGAGCTGGCTTTATGCAAGCAACACATCCCTTCTCTGCCTTCAGTATATGCGGTGTCCCTGGGAGACAGTGAAAAAAGATGCTGCTGCACTTCTTTCTATCACAGCGGCAGCAGCCACCATAGGGTCGTTGGCATATTTGTCCCCAGACTTCCCTGCAGCCCCAGCATATCCAAGCAGATGTTCCAAGAAGTCTAGATGCCCCATTAGTAACTTCAAGCCACACAGCTATTCTCTGGAGACCTTCTTCTGAGCCTGGGAGGTGAATGAGACCCTCCAGTGAAGGAGAAAGGAGGCACTGAGTCACCTCTAGCTGGCAGGGACAACGAAAGAGGTTGAGGCTTTCAACCACTTGGGAGCACACAACCCTCCCCTCCTCAGGGCTTGGCAACAGGGTCACCAGTCTACATAACCTAAATCCACCTGGGTCAGTGGGTGAGGGGGAATGCTCCGGAAAGGGCAAGCCTCTGGATAGAAACCATAAAGATCTAGCCCTAGCTGCGGTGGCTCCATGCTTAGACAGTCAGCTTACACACCGAAGGGTCATGGGTTTGATTCCTGGTCAAGGGCATGTACCTGGGTTGCAGGTTCAATTCTCACCCCGGTCAGGGAACAGGTGGGAGGCCACCAATCGATGTGTCTCTCACATATCGATGTCTGTCTGTCTGTTTCTCCCTCTCCCCCTACCTACCACTCTCTCTTAAAAAAAAAAAAAAAAAAAAGGAACCGTAAAGGTTCTGATTGACTGGGAACACCACAGAATCTGGGTACCTTTATGCAACTTAGAGCATATTTGGCATTTTGTCCCCAGACTCCCCCGCGGCTCCAGCACACACAGCATACTCGGGGGCCTTCGCGGGTGTACCTAGTGGAGACTGCTTCACCACAGTGGTACAGTGGTAACTTGACTGGGCAGGTAATGTGGATCACACAGATGGTAAGTAGGCATGAGCAATACCACCTTGTGACAGAGCTTCATAATGTAACATATAATAGATGACAATGATGATGATGATAGCAACCAGATTCCCCACCAGAAATTTAAGTTTTCCATAGAGCTCAATCAAGCATCCCTTTAAAAGGGCGAGAAGAACCTCTAAGCATTTCAGAATCTGTAAACATCTTGCCTCAGTGAAAACACCCAAGAGCAACCGAAGAGTGGATGCCAGGGCAGGAAAAGGGGATAGGGCAGGTGGGATGGCAGGCGTCACATTTTCTAGGACCTGAGTAGGCAAGTTCTCAGATTGGGACTGCTATCTAGAGCAGTGGTTCTAAAGTAGGGGCCATTTTGCCTCCCAGAGGACATCTGGCAATGTTTGGACACTTTTTTTTTTGTTTTTTACAACAGAGTGGATGGGCTGCTACTGGCATCTAGTGGGTGCAGGCCAGGGATGCTGCTAAACATCCTACAGTGGACAGGGCAGCCCCACAACAAAGAAATACCCGCCCCAAATGTCATTAGTGCCAAGGTTAGAAACCCTGATCTGGAGAAATGTCCCCACAACAAACAGAAGAGGAGGAAAATATTGATGGATTTTTGTTTCCCCCATAAAGGCCCAGATTCTACCCATGGGTTCCATCAGCGTCTCAAAACAGAGATTTTTCCCTCCAGGAGACAGACATAAATTAACCTCAACAGATGATCTCATCCACCCCTGCTTTAAGGAAACTCAATGTCTAAATCACCTCAGGACAAATAACTGTCAAGTCTCTTTTATCATATATTTTCAAAAGTAAAAAACCTCACTGCCTTATAGCAATTCGTTCTAATGTTTGTCTTCCTAATGAACAAAATGTTAAGTTGAATCACTCGAAATTGCCAATATTTGACCAATATTTGGCAGTCAAAAATGGCAATTTCATGTGGCTCGACCTAATATTATTCTCTCAAAATGTGCCCTACTTTTAGAAGCCATTTTCTTGTGTTGACCCTTCAGTCAGCACCCAAACAAAATATGACCGGGCCACTTGCTGTCCAGGACCCCTCCCTACCCCACTCCCCACTCCTTATGCGCATCCCTCCCCCCCCAACCTTTGTTGGCTCTTTCTCTAGAAAAAGTATTCAGTTCCCCTCCAAGTCAACTGTTACTTTCTTTTTCGCATTTTCAGTTCCAATTCATTTTCTCCTGTGGGAAGGAACTGAAATAAAGTTGTCATACTGCTATACACACAGGGTCTCAGTTGAGCAGACAGCAAAGAAAACCCCAGAAAATCTAGCTCTCTTGGGTCTTATTTTGATATACAGTGTGGCTTATTTAATGTAGGCCTTATATTATATGCCATGCTTCCATTGAAATAAGCTGACCTCAAACTGCTGCTGCGTACTCGAAAGAAGGGGAAACTCAGTTATTAACTGGCCACACTGTGCCAAGCAGTGTGCCACAAGCTTTTACGTATGTTACCAATGTAATCTCTGAAACAAGGATGTGGGGAAGGTCTTCTTATTCCATTTAACAAATGACAAAACTGAGGCAGTCTGACAAGATTAAATAGCCTTTGGTGCCAGCATTTATGAGCCAAGATTTGCACCTGTAACTGTCGGACACCAGTGCCCACCCTGTTGCCATTACTCTAAGCAGACTGAAATAGAGCTCTGTAGAGATTTAGGATTTTAAAATGACCACTTCAGAAGTATATTATGTGTTACGGGTGAATTTACCTATCCTGTTATCTCTACCCTTTACCACAAAGGAGTGCCCACTTACAAAAAACAGAACACCCAAATTCTTTCATGGTAGATATTATCTTTTTTAAGGTATCAGCATCACCTCCTTTCCTCATTTAATGATAAAAAGCAAAACAGCCAATAAAACTGCCAGTGAGCTTTTTTTTTTTTAAACAAGAGTCCTGCTACATCCATTTTCAGCTGAAAACATTATCCATTTCTCTTCATTCAGCTTTTTCATTAAAAAATCCTAAATTCAGTGATTAAAGATGAAATCATATTTATTCTTGTCTTCCAAAAACACTGCTTAATGTACTTCAAATCCCCTTCGTGGTAGATGTGGAAAGGGGGGCTGGGGACAGGAGCATTTCTGAGCAGGCGGAGGGGTGAGCTGTGGCCACCTGCTGGCTAATTGCTGAAGGGAGCACTGACCAAGGAGGAGAAACCCAAGTGCTTCTCGTGACTACAAAGGGGACAGAGGCGGCGTGCTCCACCTTTCAGCCCCCGCATCTGCAAACCTGCTCCTCGCTCCTAATTTATTTCTGAATGCAGTGCGTGGCATTATCAAATAGAGCCAGGCCCTCCAGAATGGGAAACAGAAAAGAGGCTCAGCCTCATAAAGTTCTTTTCTGGTCATTACCTTCCCAAAGTTTCATAATTTAGGGTGAGGAACTTTCTAAAGGGCATTTAAAGGGGCATTTCAAAGCAAATTGAATTTTCTCCTTATGCCTGCTAAGGACTTACATTCCTCTCATCATTGGGTGCAACTTTTCTTAGATTAGAGTAACCATGTTATTTGCCTGCTATCTGAAATAAGAATGTGTTGTACACAAATGCGTAATAGGTCACCCTAAAATAAATTAATTTGCTTCTAAATGTCACTTAGAGAGAGAATCATCCTGCCTGCATGGAGAGTTGGGGAAACAGAGAATCTGGCTTCCACCATACTCTCTCCCACTAACTAGCTAGGTGACTAGTCATTCATCCTCAGTTTCTTTATCTGTAAGACAAGGGATTCCCAAATCAGTAGGTTTTCACATATTTTTATCAATGAAACCCCTGTTGTTGTTTTTTCAGAAAGAGTTTCCAGAACCCTAATATGCCAAGTGATCAAAAGGCAGCTGTGGCTATGTCTAAACAGGTAGGCCTGACCCATCCACTGCCACCATCCCCTCCTCTCCTCTCCCCGCTCCCACCCCAAGCCCCTTAACCCACCTCTGCAGAATCCTGGGCATCAGGACTTGAAGATCAGTGGCCCAAGTGATTTCTAAAGTCCTTTTGTGCCCTATCAGGCAAAATGGCCAAAGTTTTAAATGGCAAACCTTTTGTGACATGCTTCCAACCTATAAGCTTGGCTGGGAAAAGATTTCGCATGCTGAACAATGAGGGAAGAATGCAATCCTCTACATGAAGCTATGGCCCCTGGCTCAGGATACAAGAGACGGTCCTTTGAAGGGCACTAGATCGGTCGCCCTTGCAAAGTACCCAGAGTACCCGCAGCCCAGGCGGGACCCCGGACTTTCCGCCAGCAGCTCTCGCACTGGCCTCGCGAGCGGGGCTCAGATGAGGCCTGAGCCAGCAGCGTGCCCCACTCGCAACCGCGCGCCGCCTCCTCTACAGCCAGGGCCCCCCCGCCTCAGCTCCCAGCTGCTGCCCTTCCTGAAACCTAGTTACCGAGTGACCTGGGGTGGGGAGAACGATAGTCTCTTGACGGGCTATGAGACAGAGAGGAGCAGAATCAACAGACCTGATGGAAACTACCAAAATTCCTTCATTTTGAAAGATATCAACCGTTGAAGTAAATTTAAAATATTTTTCTCCTGGATGGGCGTGGCTCAGCAGTTGAGCATTGACCTAGGATCCAGGAGATCGTGGTTCGATTCCCAGACAGGGCTCCATCCCCAGCGGGGAGTATGCAGGAGGCAGCCAATCAATGACTCTCTCATCACTGATGTTTCACCTCTCCTTCTCTCCCTCTCCCTTCCTCTCTCTGAAATCAATAAAGATACATTTTTAAAATGTTTTTCAAAAATGCACAATGAATTCATTTAATAATTAATTAAAACAATTTTCATTGTGCATTGACTCTGGTCCATGTACTGGGTTAGGTGCTCAGGATTACCATGAAGAATAAGCCACTGTCCCTAGTCTCAGGTCACTGAGTCTCCCACTACCACTCATGTGAAAAACTAAGGGAAACACATCGTGATGTGTACCACAACTGAGGTGAGGAGGGTACAGTGGGATTGCACAGGACGTAGTGCCTAGCTTGGGCTGAAAAGGTTGGGAAGGGTGACTCCTGAGCTAGTTCTTAAAGGATCTTTCCCGTTTGCTCACTGTGGCAGAAACCACTAGTGTTCCTCTCCTTTTGGGGAACATGGCCAGACTACATTTTGACGCCTCCCTTGCAGCTTGTAGTCAGATGTTGCCGTGCAACTGAGATGTAATGTAAGAAGAAGCGATGTGCACCACTTTCAAACCTGGCCCATAAAAACCCTCGCACTCAACCCTCGTGCTATTTCCCCATCTGCCTTCTGGCTGAATGGAAGAAGTTCCAAGGATCTAGAGAAGAGTGGATCCACAAGGTGGGAGAAGCCAGGGTCCCTGAATTCATGGAACAGAGCCCCCTCCAGGCCCTAACTGTTAAAGGGGGTAGTGGAGAGATATTTATAATTCCAGCATACTGGAATAGTGACATTAGAAAATATTTTTTGTCACTCCTAACTTTTTTCATGAGGCAGTGGGAAGCTCTTTGAATCATTTTATACAAAGAAATAACATGATCAGGTTTGTTTTTAAGAAAGGTCACTCTGGTGGCAATATGGAGCATGGATAGAGAGAGGTGGGGCAAGACTGGAAGCAGAGAGAGCACAGAGGTTAGTTTCCTAGTAAAGGCAGAAAAAGTGTGTATTTGAACTAAATCATTAGCAGTAGAGATACAGAACGGGGGAGACTTGGGTAATGCTGTTAAAAGTAAAAACCTATTAGAACATGATCCGAGCGGGGCAGGAGAGTCAGGAGCCATATACAACTTTTGGATTCCTGGCTTTTGTCAGGTTTAATTCACAAGGAAAGAAAACACAGGCAGTAAAAGTTTGGGGGACAGGTTAGTGAGCATTTTGGGTACACTGAATCTGGCATCCAGGTGGAGATCCCTAGGACACAGTTGGAACTCAAGAGAAAGATCAGAGCTAAAGCAGATGTGACAATCACTTAACACCATGGGATCTGATGAGGTGGCCCAAGAAGGTTCAAAACCATAGAACACCTAAGAGAGGGCGACGGAGAAGCCAGACGGAAACCGAGAAGGAGTGGGAAGAACCAAGAGAGTGACAGACAACACCGAAGCCAGAGAAAGAGTTTAACAAGGTTAAAAACACTGTTCAGTAAGGTTAACTGCAGTAAAATAAAGTAAGTAAAGAGCTGATCATTACTGATAACTGGATCAGGCAGGGCCTAATCAGGAAAAGAGGGGCTACTCCAGGTACGTGGGACCTCGGTTTTTGAATGTGATCCATTCTGGGAGCCCATTCGGGTTCTGAAATGTTCGCAAACCAAGGGATCCGCAGCCCACAGCTGGGCCTCAGGATCCTGCCCTGAGCAGGAGCCGCGGGGCATGTTCGGCTTCCGAGGCGGGTTCAAAAACCGAAGCATTTCCTCCTGGGTTTCCGGCGCTCGTAACCCAAAATGTTCATCCACGGAGACGTTGGAAAACAGAGGTGCCACTGTAATCAGCTCAGGCTGCCATAACAAAATACCATGGACTGGGTGGCTTACACAACAGAAATTGAGGTCCTTCCTATTCCTAACGCCTTAATGCAAAGGCCCTGCTGATGGCAGCACTTCTGCTCACTTACTGAGTCAGGAAAGGCCTCTTTTCATAATCTCCCCATGGGGATGGCTCATTCGGGCCCGAGGAGTGCCTGGGCTTCTAAGCTACTGATAGTCTCCAAATGCAGTGAATTCTAAAGCCCCTCCTGCCTTAGGTTACACATTTCCCTCGCTTCCCCAGATTTTCCAAGTGAATTCTCCAAGAAAAGCATTCCTGGAGACTTCAAATCATGACTTTATAAAGGACTTGAGCTTTATAAGCTCAAGGAACTTTCAGGGCATAACAACAACTCAGTACAGTTAGAGAAGAGTTCCTGAAAGCAGGTAAATAGTTGACGGGAATCCACAGGCTGCCTCTTACACTAGCAGCCAACATTCTCTGCTCAGAGTGTTGGGATCTCCATTTAACATTGTAAGAAGTGACCCCCAAAACACAACATCACCCCACCCTGTAGCTGGATCACACAAAACAGAGTAGAGACATTAGGATTGGAGGAAAGCACACTATAGGAGGAAAAGCATTTAAAATGGTATCCCTATAATTTTTTGACAACATAATTTAGAGGCCCTTTCAGTCAAGTACATCTACACCTCAGTCCCTCTCCACCTCTATTCCCCCTCCATGATGTTGTCTTGGCTGTCAATTATTGGGAGGGAAGGTTGTTCCTTAAAAGGCTTTTAAATGGTATTAGAAATGATTGGAATCTCCCCTAAAAGCTCTGGGGGAAAAAGAAAGAAAGAAAAAACCCTCTTCGCCTTCTGCTTGTATTGCATAAAATGCAAGGTTCTGTTCTGTTTGTTTATTTATTTGTGTGCAAGATGGAAGCAAAGACTGAATACGGTTCAGTAGGTTCGGTGAGAAACTAATCGCCAGCGGTGTTTCTTGCCTGTGCATTGAGGGCCCTCTCTGGCCTTTTATGAGACAAAAATTCAGGGAACTCTGTGGATGCACCTCTCTTTAGAGTCTGTATCACTGAAATAAAACATGCAAACCCTATTCCAACCAAATGCATAAGGAACATCTTGCCATTTAAAACAGTTGCTTTATAAAGGAAAAAATATTCACTCATAAAATTATCCAAATAATAACCACCCCTAACCCGTGTTTCATTCCAAATTTCCATTCATTCGGGGGAATGCTGGTATTTGCAATTGTTGACTTAACTTTGCACCACCACCACGAGTATATTATTTGCTGTTATAGAGGCTCACACTACTACGTTTTTCTTGTGATCAATATCTCTGAGAGGGCTGGCAGGGTTTTAAAAGATGCAGGCTCTCTCAAGGACAGTCGTTGGACTAGCCCTTCCCAGTTTGTCCACCCAGCAACCTCTTCATTTTAAGAAACATCAAAGGTTACCCTTGCCCTGCCCAGTGTGGTTCAGCTGGTTGGGTGTTGTCCTGTGCACCAAAAAAGGTTGCTGGTGTGATTCCCAGTCAGGGCACATACCTGGGCTGTGGACTCAATCCCCAATAGGAGTCAGCCAATACATGTCTTGCTCTCACATCGATGTTTCTCTCTCTCCCCAACCCTTCCTCTCTCTCTAAAAATTAATTTAAAAAATTAAAAATCTTTTAAAAAGGTTACCCTCATGCCTCCTGACAGATCGTCTGAGGCAGTGTTGGGCAGATCCTCTTTATACTTGAACATAGTTTTCATGAGCATGTATTGCATGGTTACAATCACTCATTTGATTGGTTGGCTTGCCCACTGGACTCCTGAAGAGCGACTGAGTGATTTTTTTTCTTACTCTCCTTTGAATCTTCACAGCTAGCCCTTTAATGTAGGCAGAGTGAGCCCTTGCACCAACTAAAAGGAGGCTCTTCTGACCTGCCCTCTGGGATGAGTGGGTTCTTACCTTAGGCTGGTCCCAGAGTCAGCCACACTGGCCCACAGCTGCAGACTAGAGCAGAATCGACCTGGAGTGCACACCTGTGACGGAAGGGCGACAAGATGTCTTTCATTATCGCCTTGAACATGATGTTGATAAGAGCTGGGCAGTAGAAACCACACCAGCCCATCACAGCTGCTAACATGTACAAAAGTTGCCCAGAGATAATGTCTTACTGTCCTAGGAACATGGATGTGTACCCCAAAGTGCCTTTCAGAGCCATGAAGAACACAAAGGATATGATGCATTTACTATACAAATATCTAGACCAGGGGTGGGGAACGTCTGGCCCGCGGGCCATATATAGCCCTAGAAATCATTTGATCTGGCCCTGCCAAGGCAACCTCAGGCTGGACTCAAAATCCAATAAATCTAGGAGCTTTTTTCATAGCTAACTTTTAAGTTGATAATTCTGTATGGCCCAAGAATGATGTTATAAATATCCAAATGGCCCTTGGCAGAAAAAAGGTTCCCCATCCCCGATCTAGACAGTCATTAATTCCTTTATTCATACAAATGTTTATTAAGCAGATTGTACTGGGTTTATGATCAGAGCTGAAGATATAGTATTACACAAAAGGGACCAAGTCTCTACCTTCATGATGCTTTTATCCACACAGGTGGCACCTATGTTGAAATTGATGCCTGTCTGACAGAATCAGGACATTTTAGGGCTGGTGATCCTGGGGGTTAGCTGTTGAAGCACACTTGTTATGGGAACCCTCTCTTCTTCACATTATGAGGCATTCTCAATGATTTCCATTTCAAAATTTGATTAATAATTAAACAATACAAAGATGGTGAAACCCAAACCCTGGGAGTAGAGCACAGATTTAAAAGCTGCTTCCTCAGTTCTAGACACTTTGCAAACATTATTTAACTGACCCTTCACAACAATGCTAGAAGTGGATACAGAATATAATCCCTGCATCGCTCAGAATGGGGAACAGAGATTCAAAGAGGTGAGGCTGCTCTCCGCAAGCCATGTGAAGCTAAGACTCAAACCCAAGTCCATCTGGTGCCGACGTCATTGCTTCTCTACTGCACCTTTTTACAAGTGACTTGGAAACCATCCATTTTCATGCTCCTTTTTATCAAGGAAATACCACTAAGTGCTTCTAATGTATGCCTATTTCCTTCAATCTCCTATTTAGTTACACCATTTTTATGAACTACACCTTATAATATCTTTCAAGCTCTACAATCAATGAGAGTATTAAATGGATTGAGCATCTGCCCTCAGCATTATTATTCTAGATAGGAAAATGATTACCAAATTCATGCCTATGAGTTCACCTTTCAACATTCATTTAATCAAGATGAGTAATTACCCTAGCGGGCAGTAATTAGGTAATTACTAAAACTAGTTAATACAAATAGCATATTAATATAACCAAATAAATGCTAGTATAATTTTTATAATTATTATGGAATATAGGTCTGCCTGATTTTTTAGTGAAAGACACATAATTTCTGGGCTACATATTGCACAATTTCAACTTGCATGTGGGAATGCCTTTTGACATCTGTGACCCTGCAGAGTAAAAAGGAGATTGAGACAATTATCTCGGGTACTGAAGCAAAAGCCTGCTTGCAGTAAAATTATCTGCCTAGTCTTTGCCTAATTTTCTCTAAATGGCTACTCCATTTTTTTATAAAATAGTCACCTTATAGCACTGTATCTAAATACCATTCTCTACTTAGAGAATGAAAATATAGTATTCTAAGAATAATTTAATCAGGATAGACAAACGGCTTTGCACATATTCAGAGCATTCCCTGATAATATAATCTTAGGTTTGATATTTCTCTCCCAAAAGAAAAGACTTATCTTTATCACCAGCACCCTGTGGATTCTCCAACCCTCCCCCGCAACACACACACACACACACACACACACACACACACACACACACAGTCTAGTAATCTATGTTTGTATTTTCAGTGGTAGATATTAAGCACTATTAAGATATAATTAGCCATATTCTGTGATTACTCCACTCAAAATGGTTACCAATCAGGATAGTCTTGTAATAGATATTGATCCATACCCAGGATATGTAACAATTCATGAACACCATGTAGGAAAAATTTTCATCTCCCCTAATTACGAGCTGCCCACTGGTTTATCTGCATTTATAAAGTCTCTAAGCTAACTAGGAGCAGCTGATGTCCAAAATACTAGAATAGCAGCAGCATGAAAACAACTTGCAAGCTCTAATTAGGGTCTAGTTTACAGTTCTCTTGTTTAAGCTAACCTCTTATGCTGCATTAGAGTTCATTACTATTAATGAATGTAACATGCTGGACATACAGGCCTTCTTTTAATGGCAAAAGCCCAGGCACAGTCAATATTTTCACATGCTGACATTTGTAATGAAGACACACATATACACGAACATTGATTCATTCATTTCCTTGATAGGCGTTGTTCCTATTAGCCAAGGTTTCATCTTCAGCCACAACTGAATATATGACAAAATACCACCATTAAATTAAAAACTCTTTTTCTTTTTACAGACCCTAATACAATTATGTCTGATGGATCACTTCAGATATTTCTAAAAGCAACTGGCCCTTCTTTGCAATCCAATCTCATCATTAACTTTCATTCAAACCTCACTGGCACACAAAGCAACCCAGAATTTTGCCTGGCTTCGCAAGCCCAAGAAGTGTCATTTTTTACATGGTTTTTCTGTTTCCAAGACGAGTGATCATTTCTGGAACTAGAAGCTATTCATTTGAATATCCAATCTGTAAGTTTTGAAGAAGGCTTGTGGTTGTGAAACAAGAGAAGATAAATTGTAAATTGGAGCTAAAGAGAAAGTAAATACAAGATTTTAGTGGAATCTAATTGTTTTGCACATATCATAGTAACAGCCATTATCCTTCCTTCTAAATTTATGTCGTCTGCACATTTATCTATATTCCTATTTGTCTATCATCTGTCTCCCACCTGCCTGTTAGTGTCTATTTATTTCGCAGGGCAAGTTGTGCTGTCTTTGTCTGCAGAGAAGAAAAGAAGGGGCAATATGATGAAAAATCTTGGTGTAGCTTGAATAGCAACGAGGTAAGGCTGGTGCCTGGTGTGCGGATGAATCCTGTAAATGAAGTGGCCCTTGAATTAAATTAATTTAAAATCTGGCAAATATTACCCGGCATGTTTGTCAATGTGCTGTATAATTATTAATTTGTTCATTGAAGCAACTGTATAAATAAATAGAAAGCAGAATGCCATGATTAAGCAAGCACTGAAAATCCAGGGTCAAGGAGCCCTGCAGTACGGGGATCTTGATAGCTTTCCTGGGTCCTACTTTTACATCTCCTTGTAAACCCGTACGTCGATAACAGCAAATTAATTGGCCCACATTTAGATGCCAACAGGGCTTTTGTATTCTCAGTGCACATTTTTTGTCTTCTCAGAGTGTGATGTTAGTAACGGGGGTTTTAATATTACCCCTAGGGGAGCACCAGAAATCTTAACAATTTCCTTCACTGGAGTATTTTCATTAGTGCTAAATGCCGTGCAATTTACATTTGAAATCAGGAGTAGGGGTGAGCGGAACGTGACAAGACATGTTGCAGTGGCGCTCTTTTTTTTGTTCCTATGTCCTTTATTTACTGCCATGGGGTCTCAGAAGAAAAGCATGCAAGTCAAAAAGGAAATATTTCTTGATTTCTCTGGGCCCTTATTTTTACAAGATGAAAACTCTATCTTATTTAGATACTCAAAGCACACATTTTAAACAGCTGTGTGTCACCAATAAAAAGTAACAATAATGCACCTAGAGTGGGACTAAACCAAACCTGACAGCTGTGAGCAGATATTCCAGTAAGGGGCAAATTCCCGTAAGTAAAAGGACCAGAAGTTAACGCAAACACTAGGCTTCTAAGTTGATGTTTATGCAGCTCAATTGCCTAACTTAAACCTAAATTAATGAAAAATATACTTAGTATTATTTTTACTGTAAATTTAGACTACAAGTGGAATTTATATTGAGGATGTGAGGGTAAGCTAAACTCCGGGTGATGTCATTTTAATTTAAATACTCGAATACCTCTCCTGGAAAGAACAGCACTTAGCATATGTATTAAATGCGGGCTTTCCTTATAGCATTGTTTGGCACACTAATCTCTTGTTAGAGAAGATCTTGTGATTTCACTGGATGTTTCATTCTTGAATGCCCACTCAAGCCTAAATCCTAAGGAAGAAAAGAAAGCCAGGTGAGGAGTTGCAATACTTAGCACTTAGGGAAGACCTACTTAGTGCCAGTGAGGGTGCTCAGTGCTCTACTCAAATGTGCCCCATCTAATTTGCCCAGTACTCTAAGAGGTTGGTGGTATTCTCCCCATTGTACAGCGTGGAAAGTGAAGCACAAACATATTTGTAAGCATTCAAGTACACTTATTGCATTCACTAGTGACTCTCATCAACATCTCAACTGCCATGGCATTCGAAGAGCAAGTAAAAGTCTCCTTGACAATGAATGAAGGAGTGATGACGCTGGCCTCCAAATTGGACTGAGCATCAAATTTATATTTCCCATTTATAAGTGTGAGTTAGCCAGGCTACTCCCGGCCTGCTATTATGCTAACAGATTAATGAGGGTGCATTGTTTATAGCCTCATGTTCCAAAAATGTTACCTAAAGAGGGCAAGGGCAAGATAATAGAGCAAGAGACAGAGGGTTTCCTTGCCCAATGGTTCTCACTTTACTGCACATCAGAATCACCTTCTAAAAATCTCAAATCCAAGACCACACCTTAGAGCAACTAAATGAGACTTTCTGGGCTGGGCCTCGGGCATCAATAAAGTCTTATTTAACTCACTAAGAGTTAAATGGAAACATTAACCATTATTAGCACCAGTTAATACAACTTAAAGAATTAGAAGGAGAACAAGAAAAGCCCAGAGTAAGCAGAAGGAAGGAAATAATAAAGATCAGAATGGAAACAAATGACACAGAGACTAAAAGAACAATATAGTGCTAGGCAGTTGGGCTCAGAGGTTAGGAGTTGTCCTGCTGACTGAATTGTCCTAGGTTCAATTCTGGCCAAGGGCACGTACCTTGGTTGCAAGCTTAATCCCTGGTCTGGTCAGGGCATGTCCAGGAGGCAACCAATCGAAGTGTCTCTCTCACATTGATCTCTCTTTCTCTCTCTCTCTCTCCCTCCCTCCCTCCCTCTCCTTTCCACTCTCTCTGTAAAGCAATGGAAAAAATATCCTTGGGTGAGAATTAAAAATTAAAAAAAAAAATCAATACAAAAGATCAATGAAAACAAAAGCTGGTTCTTTGAAAAGATAAACAAGATTTATGAACCTTTAGCCAGACTCATCTAGAAACAAAGAGAGGACCCAAATAAAATCAGAAATGAAAGAGGTAAAGTAACAACTGACACCACAGAAATACAAAGGATTGTAAGCAAATACTATGAACAACTATATGGCAACCAGCTGGATAACCTGGATAAAATGGACAAATTCCTAAAAAAATACAATTTGCCAAAACTGAATCAGAAAGAATCAGAAAGCCTGAATAGGCCAATAACAACTGATGAAATTGAAGCAGTAATCAAAAAACTCCCAGCAAACAGAAGTCCTGGTCCAGAAGGCTTCACAGGGGAGTTTTACAAAACATTCAAAGAACTATCCTCCTCAACTATTCCAAAAAATTCAAGAGGAAGGAACACTTTCAAGGTCTTTTCACAAGGTCAGCATTATCCTAATCTCAAAACCAGGTAAAGACACTACAAAGAAAGAGAATACAGGCCAATATCCCTGATGCTAAAATCCTCATCAAAATATTAGCAAATAAGATCCAGCAATATATTAAAAAGATCGTACACCATGACCAAGTGGGATTTATTCCAGGGATATAAGGCTAGTACAATATTCTCAAATCAATAAATGTGAGACATCACATAAACAAATTGAAAGACAAAAATCACGTGATCATATCATAGACACAAAATAAGCATTCGACAAAATCCAACACTCATTTTTTATAAATATTCTCAGCAAAGTGGGAGTAGAAGGATCATACCTCAACATAATAAAGGCCATATATGACAAACCTACAGCCAACATTATACTTAATGGTCAAAAACTAAAACCATTTTCCCTAAGAACAGGAACAAGACAGGAATGTCCGCTTTCACAACTCTTATTTGACATAGTACTGGAAGTCCTAGCCACAGCCATCAGACAAGAAGAAAACATAAAAGGCATCCAAATTGGAAAGGAGGAAGTAAAACTGTCATTATTTGCAGATGACATGATATTGTACATAGAAAACCCTAAAAAGTCCATCAAAAAACTACTAGATTTAATAAATGAATTTGGCAATGTAGCAGGATACAAACTTAACATTCAGCAATCGATAGTGTTTTTATATTCCAATAATGAACTCTCAGAGAAACTTAAAAAACAACTCCATTTACCATTGCAACAACAAAAAAGATACTTAGGAATAAACTTAACCAAGAAGGTAAAAGACCTGTACTTGAAAAACTACAAAATGTTGAAAAAAGAGAGAGAGGAAGATATAAGCAAATGGAAGAATATACCATGTTCATGGATTGGAAGAATTAACATCATTAAAATGTCCCTATTACCCAAAGGAATCTATAGATTCAATGCAATCCCTATTAAAATACCCACAGCGTATTTCACAGATCTAGAACAAATGCTCCAAAAATTTGTATGGAACCAAAAAAGACCCCAAATAGCTGCAGCAATTTTGAGGAAGAAGAAAAAAGTTGGAGGGATCACACTACCAGATATCAAGCTAAACTACAAAGCCACTGTAATCAAAACGTCCTGGTGCTGGCACAAGAACAGGCATATAGATCAATGGAACAGAACAGAGAACCCAGAAATCCACCCAAGCCATTATGCTCAATTAATATTTGACAAGGGAGGCAAGAGCATATAATGAAGACAGTCTCTTCAATAAATGGTGCTGGGAAAATTGGACAGGTACATGCAAAAAAATGAAACTAGACCACCAACTCACACCATACACAAGAATAAACTCAAAATGGACAGAAGACTTAAATGTAAGTCATGAAACCATAAAAATCCCAGAAGAAAATGTAGGCAGCAAAACATCAGAATTTTCACTGATACATTGCCTAGGGCAAGAAAAACAAAGGGAAAAATAAACATGTGGGACTATATCAAAATAAAAAGCTTCTGCACAGGAAAAGAAGCCAGCATCAAAATGAAAAGGGAGCCCACTATATGGGAGAACACATTTGCCAATGACACACCTGATTAGAGACTAATTTCCAAAATATATAAAGAACTCATATAACTCAACACCAGGAAGACATACAATCCAATTGAAATGTGGGCAGAGGGCCTGAATAGACCCTTCTCCAAAGAGGACATACATGGACATGAAAAAATGCTCAACGTGACTAAACGTCAGAGAGATACAAACTAAAACAACAATGAGGTACCACCTCACACCTGTCAGAATGGCTCCATCAACAAATCAACAAATGACAAGTGCTGGTGAGGGTGTGGAGAAAAGGGGACCCTAGTACACTGCTGGTGGGAATGCAGACTGGTGCAGCCACTGTGGAAAACAGTGTGGAGTTTCCTCAAAAAATTTACAAATGGAACTGCCTTTTGACCCAGTGATCCCACTTTCTAGGAATATAGCCTAAGAAACCCAAAGCCCCAATCAGAAAGAATATATGCACCTCTGTGTTCCTAGCAGCGCAATTTACAATAGCTAAGATCTGGAAACAGCCCAAGTGCCCATCAGTAGGTGAGTGGATAAAAAAGCTGTGGGATATTTATACCATGGAATACTAAGCAGCTGTAAAGAAGGATCTCCTATCCTTTGCGACAGCATGGAGGGACCTGGAGAGGATTATGCTAAGCGAAATAAGCCAGTCAGAGAAAGACAAGTATCACATGATCTCACTTATATGTAGAATCTAATGAACAAAGTAAACTGATGGATAAAATAGAACCAGAGGCATGGAAACATGGAACAAACTGACGAACTCAGAAGAAAGAGGGGAGAGGGGGGCTGGAAGAGATTAACCAACGAACTTATATGCATAGCCCATGAACAGACAAGAGTGTGGTGAAGGCCTGGGGTGGGTCAGGAACTGGGTGGTGGGGGGCAAGGGGGAAAAAAGGGGGGACATCTGCAATACTCTCAACAATAACAATTTAAATATATAAACAAACTACAAATACTTATTTTTTAAAAATTTTAAGTATCCAGATTGTAAACTTTGATACATTTTACTAGACCCATAGAGAGTGAAATAAAAATGAAGTTGCTTGTTTACATTTCTCTCCATTTCTCTCCCCTCTTATCTTAACACAAGGCCAAATACACTTAGGAAAGATAAAACCAAAAAAAAATCCCAGCCTGTAGAGCTTTCTGCTGTTTTCAAACCCAGAAGCATGTTCAATGTTCGTCTGCAATTGCCAGGTTTTCTGCTTTCCTCTCTGTAGTTGGTTAGAACCTACCAGCTTCTATTTTTGTCAGGGTTTTATGAGCAGTATACAGAATCAGCTCCAGACCCAAAGTGCCTCTCTTGGGTTTATTTAAATCATGATTGTCAAGTCCCTCTTCTTCCCCAAAATAATTCCATGGTTAAAACGGTGTTTCTGAGAGTGGTGTGGAAAAGTTGCTTTAAAAAGGTAGCTGTCCAGGCTCTACCCATCCCACCCTCTAGAATCTGATTCTGTATGAGGTAGGGCCCAAAACTGCATCCTCACCAGGACGCCAGGTGCTTCTGACCTCAACGTCATAGTGTATGGAAACTACTTGGTGAAACACTTTCCAGTGACAGTCTTCTACTGTCGATCCCACAAAAGAGTTCCCTTAGAGGACCCATGTGTTTGACTTCTGAGAGTCCAAATTGGAATTTGCTGATCTTCACCTCGAATGTGGATTTCACCCTCTATTTCATCTCAGCCTACCATCATGTGGATATGCTTCTACCCACCGGATCAATCATCTGCAATCCCTATAAGCGAGGGTAAACACATAGGGCCCTTCAATAATCTGTTAATCCATCGGTGTTCAACCTAGGCTGCACTTTTGAATCACCCAGGAATGTTTTAAAGTCCAAATACCCACACTTCACTCCAGACCAGTGGTTCTCAAACTTTAGTTCCATCAGAATCATTTGAGGGACTTAAAACAGATCACTGGGTCCCACCTCCAGAGTTTCTTATGCAGTAAGTCTGGAGTGGGCCCAAGAATTTGCATTTCTAATAAGTTCCCAAGTGATGCTGATGTTACTGGTCTGAGGACCACACACTGAAAATCCCTTGCCCAAACAAATTAAATCAGAATCTCTGTGGCTGGAAGCCCAGCATTAGTAATTTTTAAAGTCCTCTGGGTAATTCTACGGTGCAGCCAAAGGTAGGAAACACTGATCTGACCCAGGTTACATGACACTTCCCTCAGGCTAGTGATACAAAAAAGGGGGGGAGTGGGGCAAATATCCATCTTGATTCAGCTATAGCAGCAACACCCAGTTTCCAGGGGAAGTAGTGGTACCAAGTCATGGATTCCTCTGGGCACCACTGATTCTAAGACACATAGAGGCCCGCCTGCCCTCCTTGTTCTGGCCAGTGCCCCTGCTGACCCTGAGTATTTGTCGTAGCTGATGCAGGCTAGTCCCCGCTGCTGTGACAATCTACCTCTGAATGCCTAAGATGCTATGGTCAGTGTCACTTGACTGTCTCTAACCACATGGATCTCTTGGTAAACTGATACACCAGTTCTCAAAAAAAGCCCTGATTTGTAATATAAAAACTCCCACCAGAGCTGATGATATCAAGCTTTCAAATGGACCGGACATCACTGAATGCAGAATTAGAAAGAGAGGCAGGCAACTGGCCTTCACAAATGGGTACAAGCTGGCTCCAGGACATCACTGCCTCATGGTACCAGCAGTGGCCTCAGCGATGGTCACAGCAATGTCCTCACCAAACTGGTTCTATGTTGTAGCTCTGGCCGAGGTCCAAATTAATGAGCAGCCCTCGTTGCAGTTTCCCAGCCTGGTTTCCCCATCCTTCCTTGTCAGTCATTCTGAGAGCTACTAAACAGTCTTTCTAATTGATTCCTTCACTCTGCCCAACAAGGTTTCTGTTGAACAGCTAAGAACTCTAACCTCCTAAAGGTCACATCTGGAGGTTAAACGTGGAGTCTAAACTCCTGCAGTTAGTTTAGTCCTAGGAAGTATTTTGCTTTAAGACATTTGCATCTTAAGAGGGTTGAAACTCTTACACCAGTGCTTCTCAAAATGTAATGAGAATCATCTGGGGATCTTGTTAAAATGCAGATTCAGATTTGGTAGGACTGAAAGGAGGCAGAAAAATGTACATTTATCACAAGTTCCCTGGGACAGAGGCTACTGCTGCAGCTGCTGGGCCAAGAACACACTGTGGAGCAAGTGCTTAGCCCACGGAGCTGAAGTGCTAACGGTGGGGCCTCGGGCCTGGATTCCTCTGGGCACCCCTGATTCTAAGACACACAGAGGCCTGCCTGCCCTACTTGTTCTGGTCAGTGCCCTGCTGACCCTGAGTACTCGTCATGGCTGATTCAGGCTAGTCCCTGCTGCTGTGATGATCTACCTCTAAATGCCTATGATGTCATGGTCAGTGTCACTTGACTGTCCCTAACCACATGGATCTCTTGGTACACAAGCCATAAATTTAAATTCACTTATTCATCCATTCAACAAATATTTATTGTTTACCTCTCATGTGTAATGCTCCTGGCAAAGTTTAGATCATTCTCGAATCTGTGTGTTTTAAGTAAGCTGGATTGGAAGCACTCCCAGTGCCATTAAACAAGGACTGGATTTAGCACAGTTAACAAGAAGCTGAAGGTCAGAGGGGATCTGTTCCAAGCCTATCAGGAGTCTGGTTGTGGGAAAATTCAACTTGATAATCTGTCAACTCAAGCTGTCAATCAAATCCCATTATTACCCTTATAGCACCCATCTGACACTAGATCAATAGGATAAGTACTTTTTGATGTCAGATCAATGGTATGACTAAGTTTGGGGGTGACAGCTAAACAATCACATCCATCCTAGGTATGTGAATGTTATTACCAGGAACATCAACTCAAAGTAAAACGATAAACCATTTCCTGCACTGTGTTGTGAAAGAAATGTTCAAACCTCCAGAAACTCTCGGTGCTCCCACCTACTAAGATGGAAAAGGCAAAGTGCATGTGTATTTCTAAGATTTATAAAGCACCCATTTTGCAACTGAGCTGATGAAGAAGATAACATTTCACAGAGCCATAGGCTAAAAGTGAGCCCCCCAGAGCTGGCAGGGTAAGAGATTCTTGTCTTGCCATAGAATTTGCAGGAAACTCACATGAACTGTGAAAGTATCTTTTTTTTCTCTTCCCACTGTAGCAGTTTCCCCTCCTGATACAGCTTCTATGCTTGGTGTCCAGGAATGAATTTTAACCAGGATGGAGAGGAGCCAAATAGAGGAATCCAGTGTCAGTCTCCTTCTCCCTCTGCACAGTTCTCACCAGCCACAGAACTCTCACTTCCTTCTTCAGCAGTGAACATTAACACGTCCCATGTGCTAAGCGCTGTGTTAAGCTCAGGGGACACAAGAGCCAAAGTTTTCTGAGGACAAAGTAATACAGGGCACATAGTAGAGACACGGCCCCAGTGGGTGGTATGCCGACGAAGTCTCCTTCGGAAGTGATATTTGAGTTAATTCTGAAGGGTGAGGCATAGCTAGGCCAAGAATGTTTCAAGCAGGAAAACAAACACAGCACGTGCAAGGGTCCTGAGGTTATTGGAAATGTAGTATCCTGAAATAAGATCCCCTGATGTAGGGCTATAGTGAGCAAAGGGGAGAGTGGAACTTGCCAAAGTGGGTGAGATGGGCAGGGGCCAGATCGAAGATGTCTGTGAAGCCTTCCATGTGCACTCCCCTACTACGGTGACTGAAGACCCATGTCCAAAGGTGTGCTGAGAGAAAGATTCTAAGAGACAGAAAAAAGCTCACATGTACCATGGGACTAGGTGGCCTCCACTCCACTCTGTGACAGCCCTGAGCACACTTTGAGGGAGGCAAGCACTCCTATTCTCAGATACTTTGCTATAACCACTGTGCCTCCAAACCCGGGAGTTCTGAATGTCCCATCCCACCCCCACCACAAATCACAGCAAAGCTCAGATGGCAGAGGGTGGCCAATCCCAAGGATATTAGTGCTATAATAGGGATGATCACCCACCTTAAGGTAAAAGTGCCAATAAGTAAGGAAAGGTGTATGCAGAGAAGGAAAGAAAGGAATAGTTTGAGATATACCCTGATCTGATCATTGCTATTCATGGGATAGCCTGTTATTCCACCATTATTAGTATATGTATTTGGGTGTTTATGTGTGTATGTGTGTTGTATAGAGTGTCCTCCAAAAATGTATACACACTGTATATATAGAGGCAGTTTATTAAAATGCATTTCATTTTCAAAATGTAATGGAATCAGCTATTGAAGTGTGTGTACATTTTTTGAGACACCCTTTATATATGTATGTGCATGTATGTATAAATATATTTGAGTGTGTATATGTGTGTATACATGCAAGAGAATGTATGTGAGTGGTTATGAATGTGTATAGTCACATCCACATGTATAAATTTTTAAATGACTCCCAATTACTGAGCACATACATGGTTGCAGACACTCCGCTAAGTCCTTTACATGTATAATTTCACTTCATTTTCACAAGAACCCTCAGATGTACATTCTCTATATTATACCCACTTTTCAGATGAGGCAAAAGCTTATAGAGACCCAGTAACTTGCTCACAATCACACAGCTATCAGTAAATCTTCACTCAGTGTCCATCTCTTCCAGAAAGCATTTCTTTTCCTTAGCAGCCCCACCCATTTCCCAGCCCACCAAAACTGTCTTTCAACATCACCATCATTATGTGTCTAGCCTGTTAGGCTCCTCAGGGAAAAAAACAAGTTATATGTATCCTAGAATGTCTTGTAAATGCGAGGCTAATGTTCACTAGTGCATGCTAATGGTCACAAGGGGAGCGGTGGTCTGACCTTTGAGAAAACACCTTTACCTGGGGCACAGTGAGGCCTGTGCTCCTGCCAAAGGCTCATTAAGTCAATCCAAATCCAAAGGACACATCAGAAATGGCCCTGTCACCATGTTGCAAAGCACAGGCTGGGATTCCCAACCAACTGAAAGGGTTCATCATAAGAAGACATGAAACGCTCTGCTTTGGAGTGGAGGGGAGAGTTAATCAGAGTGAATGTTCCAGCCACACAATCACAGTAGCTAAAAGAAGGATACTAAAGAGTTTGTCTCCCTTCATTTATATGCCTTTACATCTAGATGTACCAAGAAGCAGTTTCACTTACCTTTTAAACAGCCAGAGTGCCACTTTATCATTAAGCAGAGATGCCAGGGAAGAAATGAGTATTATTTAAAATGCAGAGTGTAAAGGTGACTGCCAATGCCAAGAAACAGCTCATGCAGATGCCTCAAAGGTACCGCTGTCTGCAGCTACAAGATGCCTGCGGGAGCTCAGGTCTATATAGGCCCGTGAGTCCCCAACGCTGGCGTGCGTCAGAACCACCTGGAGGCTTGTGAAAGCACAGCATGCTGGGCGCCACCCCAGAGGTCCTCATCAGCTGGTCTGGGTGAGTCCCAAGGACTTGCATTTCCAACAAGTTCCCAGGGCTGCTGCTGCTGCTCATCCTAGAGCCACACTTTTGAGAACCACTGGGATGGGCATTGTCATGTCTGACCCATTAGCACTTCTAACAGTTAAACCTAAAAGGTGAACTATCCTGGACAAGAGAATCCCTTGATCTGAAGAGAGTTGTCGAGGTCGTAACGGAGGCTACAGATTCCTAAGTTGCTTCCACCTGGAGGCCCAACATTCTCCAGTACCCTGGGGTTCAGTCCTCCCAGACAGGTAAAGAAAACCTGTGGGCTAGATAAAGACCGGTGATTACATGAGGCCACCAAGTGGAAAGTGGCTTCGTTGAATTACAGATGTCACGTAGAAATTCCTAGAGTGATCAAGCTGATTTTTCTAAGTAGAGCAGAGAACCCCCAGGAAGATAAAGGTTTGGCCTCTCTTCTTCCTCCATTGAAAAAGAATAACTCTGTCGGAGGGGCTATTGTGCCAAAGAGATATCTGATAATGAACTGTCTTTACTTTCTACCTCTTTCAAATAAAGCTTGTCAAAACAAACCGTGCCTAACTGCCAAGGACAGGTTTGGTCCCTGGCAAACAACAAAAGAGCTAAACTCAGGGAAACTGGGCTTTTGCTGGCACCCTGTTCCACCAGCAGGCTCCGTGATCAATCACACCCCTATCTTGTTTTGCCCTGTTGTCTGTGAATTAGCCAGTCCTGGGGTTAAATCAGTTGCAAAGGTGCCAGGCTCGGACTAGAACATCTTCAGCACCGTCCCCCTGGAGAACTGCAAAGGGAGAGGCCACCACACAGGGCCTCCGATGGACACAGAGAACCACATATGGCCGGGAGATCTAGGGTAAGTGTGACACCCCTTGGATTTAGCTGAGCCCTGTTAATCCTTCCTACAGTGAGTGCCTATCCTGTCAGGATTTGTGATTGAGAGCTGCTTAAACAGGTGAGAAAATTTCAGGAAGCTAATATGTCCTATCTAATCAAGGCTAAGTGTTCCCTCTTTGCCCAAGCCCTCTTATTTGCATGAGTACCACATGGTAATGGATAAATAAATTTTTTTCAAGGTTGTTTGAGATGCAGGCCCTTAAATAAGTGATCTAGTGCTCAGGTTCATCTACAGGAGAGGTTACCCAGCAAGCCTCAAGATTTATGCCCTCATCAGAATCATTTCCAGCCCGACCTGATCCTTCAGCAGCCCCATACAGCACTACAAGATTACCTAAGCATAGTTATAAACCAAGGGAGCGTTCCTTCACGCACACCTGGAAGCTCGCTTGTCACCATCTTGGGGACCTGTAGCAATGAGCTCTTGTTACGCAGCACTCCCATCTGTTCATTATTTTATAGACACCTTTTGCACTTTTCTTTTTGATTTTGAGGCTTTTCCTCTCTTTGGTCCAGATACACAGTTTATTTACAAAAACTTAGCTCTTCCACTCAGCACTTAGAAATCAATTTGGGGCAGATATCTTGCATGTGATCCCAATAGGGCAGTGGCTCTCAAAGCTGGTCCCAGAACCCACAGCATCAACACCCAGGAGCTCGTTACAGATGCAAATACTCAAACCCCACGCACCAGAAGCCCTGGGGGATGAGGCCCAATCACCCATGTTTTAACACACCCTCTGATGCACGCTAGAGTGTGAGAGCCACTGTTCGTAGAGGACATGAGAATAAAGGGTAATTAGGGAGAAACTCAGCTCAGGGTAAGGGGTTCTCTTGCCCCATGCACATATTTTTCTCTAAGCCCTTATGTTATTTTGCCACGTGATAGATAACCCCAAATACTACATATGTTATTTTCTAATTGTGATGGTGTGCTGGAGCCAGCTTCCTAGCAGCTTGTGAGAGCTGAGTGTTAAACATTCAGGATGTCTGCAAGCCAGCTGTTAAATCACTGGTATCTTGAGGTCAGCCATGGTGAGAGTATTTACACCACAGAGCAAACGCTACGCATCCAAGCTTTTATTCAGAGAGCCAGGTCATCAGCACACCACTGGCTGAGTTTTAAAAGGGTTGCCATGGTATGTGTTGGGACATGAGGCAGTGTCAGATAAAGGACCATTTTAAATGATTCTGATTTCCTAATCTCAGGGTTCCTCTCCTATAAAACAACCCTGCATGTGCTGGTGTCACCTGCCCTCCTCATGGGAACTGGCACTCAGGGAACCAGCACAAGAAATAGCTGATACTCTGGCTACAGGTATTGCTGTCAATAATAAAGTCCTTTGTCTCTGACCCATGAGTGTCATGTCTTCTGCCAGCATCCATGAAACTATGGCAGGCTAACCTGATAGCTTGCAAGCAAGGTAAAATGTCAGGTCCTTCAGAGTTCATGACATCCATGAGAATAAATGAGGGAAGGGTGGTCCAGGCAGGGGAAACTGCAAGTGCCAATGCCCTGAGGTGGATGATAGTTTCCCTCAACCAGACTCTCTGTGGCTTGCCCTGGCCCTCGATAGCGATGTAAATAACTCTGTCTTATTCAACTCACTCTTTCTAACTCTAACTTTCTAACTTTTGGGATGTCACCACTTCTTGCACAAGGTCTATGACTGTCAATACAGGAGGAAAGAGGGGGCATCTCCCATGCCATCCCTACTCGTGGTTCCAAAGGGAGTTGTACGGAAACTAGGGTCACATGAAATTTGTTTAATTTATAGGTTGAGAAAAACAGTCCTAGAAAGACGTGTAGTGCCCAGAACAAATACTACAGAAAGCAAAGGGAGACGGTGACCAGCACCACCAGGCAGCAGCTAGGAACCCAAAGTTCAATGGAAGAAAAGTGGAAAAATCAAGAAACAAGAGAAAAGGTACATCCTCAAATAGGAAGGTCTCAATATCAGAGTATTTGTGGGTAAAGCCATGATGAACCACAGAAAAGCTGGCCACAATCACAATGGCGAGAAAGAAAATTAGGACAACTTGACTTACATAAAGAGTGTGGGAGTTGAAGAAAACAGCACCTGGAATATAGATTCTAAAAGCCACATTTGAATGCAATTTGAACTTTTTTCAGAACACATCTCCAATTTGATCATGAAAGTCACTGAAAAGGCAGAATTCTATTCACAGACATTTGTGTTATGAATCACTCCTTAGAAATGACTCATTTCCTTAAAATTAAATGTCAGCACCTCACAAGGAGCAACACCTCTAAAATTCCCTACTTCCATCTTTAAGGAAATTTTGAACTTGGCTTTAGTTTTTCAGTGTAAAAAAAAAGAGTATACTCAGCTAAGTCTGAGAAAGTAGTCAACACTTTCCTATGTATGATTCAATTTGCCAGCCACTGTGATGCTGATAAATCTTAAATGACAAAAGCAGATTGATACTGTGATTTGTTTTAAAATACTTTCTCTCCTACCTCAAAAGAATTTACTTCCCTCCTCCATAACTTTTACAAACTCACCATTCCAGTGAGTAATATGTGTGTGTGCCTTAGAGTAGATACAATGGCGCCTCGGTTTTCCAACATCTGCGTGGACAAACATTTCGGGTTAGGAGAGCTGTAAACCCAGAAGGAAATGCTTCGGTTTTCGAACATGCCTCGGAAGTCGAACATGCCCTGCGGCTCCCGCTGAGGGCAAGATCCTGAGGCCCAGCTATGAGCTGTGGATCCCTTGGTTTTCGGACGTTTCCGAACTTGAACGGGCTCCTGGAACAGATCACGTTCGAAAACCGAGGCACCACTGTATTCATTGCAATGGACTGAATGTGCCCCCCAAAATTCATATGTTGAAACCCAATCCCCAATGTGATGGTATTAGAAGGTGGGGCATTTGGGATGTGATTAGGTCATGAGGGCAGAGCCCTTATAAATGAGATTGGTGCCCTTATAAAAGGGACCCCAGAGAGCTATTTCGCCCCTTCTGCCACATGAAGACACAGTGGGAAGATAGCTGTCTGTGAACCAGGAATCAGGCCCGCACCAAACACTAAATCTGCCAGTGCCTTGATCTTGGACTACCCAGTCTCCAGAACTGTGAGAAATACAGGTTTGGTGTTTAAACCACCCGGTCTGCGGTATTTTTGTAGAGCAGCCCCAACAACTAAGATAGTGGTATATCCACATAAAAGGTTTCAAGCACAATTTGATCCTGAGGTCATCGAATCTATTTTCCTGCTTCTGTGCAGGACTGCAGCAAAACTGGCTAACTCATTTTGCCATGTTTTCAAGACCTTCGGTGAACAGCATCTTGCCATCCCTCGTAATAGTCTTTTAAAAATTTCTGTGAAGGATTTAAGTTATAACCATGACTATTGCTATACTTTTAGAAACCAGGAAACTGGAAACAACCTAAATGCCCCCAAATAGAGAAATGGTTAAATACCTGAGGCCGCAAGCATATGGCTGGACACCCTGCTGCCATTCAAGTGACAGTGTAGAACATTAATGACATGAAAAGATTGCCATTATAGTTTGTTAAAAGTAAGGGAGCGATGGCGTAGCATAATACAGGGTGATCCCATTTTTGTTTAAAATATTATATGCATATATACTCCCCACGTGTGCACAAAATGTGTATTCAGCACCCGTTATACGCCAGGCACTGTGTTAGCCTCGGGGAAGCAGTGGTGGAAAGAAAAGCATCGTTTCCACCCTCGTGAAGCTTACAGTCTGGCCAGGAAGATAAACATTAGATAAATCAGTGTAGAAGCCATTCGTTAATTGCAATTATAAGAAATGCTACTAAAAACCACCCCCAGGACATTGTACTTTTTGTCTGAGAAAACCCTAGCTCCAGACAGTCTGCTCCTCCTCTCCCCGGGGAACCGTTTCTCATTAAGCAAGCCCTCCCACCAAGAATAACCTTGTATCGACTGGAAACCCTCACTCCTCAACTCCTCTTTGCCAAGCTAATTATGTGAATTGTTTTAACCTTTCCTTATAGGTTTTATTTTCCAAGCCTTAAATCATCTTCATTGTCCCTTTATGAACTGCCTCCAAGTTTTACATGATTAATGCCTGCTCATTAGATGCTGAACAAATTTGTGGTCAGATGCACTCCAGTAACTTTAAAGGCTTTGGTTTTGTCAAAGAAGGGCTGCAGCCAGTACACAGTATAAGTCACCTGCATCTATGATAAACGTACCTCTTAAAGCAGGGTTCTCCATAAAAGCATTCAATCTTCCCAATTCTTTCTAATTAAGATCTTCCCATCTTCAAAGGCCTGGACTGCATCCACAATCCCTAAATAATGTGTTTCGTTTCTTTAAAAACAGCGTTTCCCTGAAGCAGCATTACACAGGCATTTCAACATGGGTTGGTTGGTTTTTTTCTGTCCGAGACTATCAGCAGACTTGCTACCGCTCTGGCTGTCAGACACAATGCATCACATCCAAGCGATTTGACCAGCACCGCATTTTTATTCTATCCCTGGAAAGCAAGTGAAGACTGCTTTAAAGATCCTAAGTGGCCTGGATGAGTTTTTGAGTACCTAATGTTTCTTGGGTATTTAACATGTATGTAATAGTTCTCCCCGTACAACCAACCAAGAAGATGAAGTTCCTATGTTCCAACGATTCACACCTGAATGGGAAGATAGTACAAACCGGTGGGTTTAAACATGAAGATACAGTGGCCTCTTTAATGCACATTAAAAAGCCTGGGCCACTGGGAAAATACACACCAATGCTTAACAACCCCATAAACCTTAGCAGAGCATTGAGATTAAGCTCTGCTCAGCCGTGGGAAGCTTCCACCAACTGGATGACTTTTTTTATTTTTATGGATTTCATAGAGAGGAAGGGAGAGGGAGAGAGAGATGGAAGCATCAATGATGAGAGAGAGTTACTGACTGGCTGCCTCCTGCATGGCCCCACTGGAGATTGAACCCACAACCCAGGCATGTGCCCTGACCGGGAATTGAACCACAATCTCCTGGGTCCTAGGTCAACACACAACCATTTAGCCACACTGGCGGGGCCGGACTAGATGACTTTTATGTGACATTTTTATTACTGCTGAAAATGGCACACGAGGCCTAGCCAAATATGCAGTAACCACTGGGCCAAAGCACCTTCAGAGCTACCACAGCTAAAATTAAGCCTGATCCCTTTACTGCCACCAAGAACTTGGAGAGCTAGAATGATACTTACACATTTTTTCATGTTTCTCTTCCCAGCTGAATCAACTTTGGCAATCATAGTGGACAGAGCCAAAGCTACAAATCAAAATAAATAAAACGGCAATTTCCACCCTTTCAGTACATAATATGAAATCTGATGCACTTTCATCGCCACCATTAAGGTACTTGAATTTTGCCCCAAGAGGTAAAAACGTTGTACTGAAATTTCTGTTCTACAAATGGCTTTGGATTCTAGTCTGTAATAGCCTGGATAGAAGTTCAATGACTCAGTTCTGATCCCAGGTCAATTTCATCTTCCGTGAGATTCAAAGTCATCCAAGACACTATGCCTACCCTCTAAAAGCTAACAAAGAGTCTCTCATGGAATTGTGAATTCTCTGGGCTATAACAAACCAGACATTGGCCTGAACTCTTTTTTATTTTTAATATCTTTACATAAGGACACTTTAGTATATATTCCCCGGAAGGAACAGGGAAGTGAGAGCTGTTTCCTGTGCAGGGCTGCTGTTCCCACAGTGCAGCATGGCAGCCCGAGTCCAGTGGTCTCCACGAAGCAGAGATCCAGAAGAGCTTGTGCTATAAAGGTTGAGGCTTGCTCATGTCTACTGAGCTGGAGTTCCTTAAAATCTCCCTGACTAAGGTTACCTTTGGTTCCAAAGCCTAACTAGCTGAATGCATAGGCTGGGGTTAAAAGGAATCAGCTAAAAAAGTTCAAAGCTAAAGGAACAGAATGTTATGCAGATTATGTCAGCCAAAGGGCTGACCGCATTTTCACATTCACAACACTTCTCTCCATGGCGCATAACCACTAAAAAATCGCTTACTGGATAGGTGGACAGACATAAATATTTCATAAGTATAGCCTAGTCCCAGCTTATAAATTGCCATTCCCTTACTGTTCTGTGCTCTCTTCTTAGCATTTGTAGAAATGTTTGTAACTGATATTATATAGCCGGGTTTGGGTCTTTGCCTTCAAGTGTTTTCCTTCTACACTAAGTTATTTTCCAAAGTATAACCTAAATATTTGCTAAGTGAAGGACAACAATTTCCAATGAAGCCTATGAATCTTCACTTAGACGTCCCTCATCCTGTTTGATATCATCTTTCAGAGACTCTATTCCATGCATAATGTAATGAAGAAAGGACCTTAACCTCCAACAGGTTCACTTTCACCTGAAGCCTGGTGTTTAGAGAAGTTCCTCTTCTTCCGGCATTTCTATCACTAGGCCCTATGCCAGTTGGCTGTCTCTCATATTACAGAGGAAGTGCTGACTACCCTCCCTTCTTTGGAAAGAAAAGTTGGGAGGGGGGGCTGTGCCTTCCTCTCACTTCCTTCCTTGTCTTCAAACATAAATTCAGTCAGTCCTCCAAACAACTGGTGCCTGTTTGGGAACTGCTCAGTTTTGCCAGTTTTAGGCCATGGCTTCATCTGGCTTTAGCCATTTGAGATCTCACACTTACATGCAAGCACACACAAAGGAAACTCTCAGAAATACCAAAGTGTATCTCTGCAACATGGACCCTGACTGGGTAGTATTCAGTTCAATCCAATTCTTCAAGCATTTATTAAGCACCTACTATGGGTATTTATGAGGTATTTATGAGCTCCCAGGTATGTACACTAGATGGCGCTGTGAGCAGAGGAGTGGGTAGTACCCAAGTCTATGCTGAATCTCAACTGTGATCAAGGCTGTGAGCCCATAGCATGGCGGAGTGAGGGCAAGTGAATAGAAAATAATAATATCATGTGAGAAGCACAAAGGCAGCCCACCTAAATAAGACTTGGAGGTTCTAGAAAGAGAGGAGGGGAAAAAGGGGGAGGGGGGAAGGGGGAGTGTTTGTGAACAAATAGCTTAGGAAATGCTGATTGTTCTACCCCTCTCTGGAAGATTCATAAGGCATCTTAGTATATATTAAAGTCTAGGAGAATTCCCACAATAAAAAATCTATTAACCTTTTGAGTGATCACAGATTTGCAAAACCTAGAATCCCAAACTCTCAGTATATATTTTAGAAAACACCACGTGAAATAAGTGTATGGTCCACAGGGGTAGGCTAAACAATCGCTCTGTGTTTCTAAACTATATAATCTCCCATGCTATTTTATGCCCTAAAGCTTCAGAGACCGAACATAGGCGAGCTCAAACCAAGACCTTGACCTGCTTTCCACTTTTCTCAGCCCTGTTTTAAATGCATAAGATCAACATCTTAAAAGGCGAAAAACAAAGTCTGTCATTTCTCAGGTAGCTATTGTCCACATCTCTACCTAAATTTTACATCTCTGGCCCATCGGTACAGAGCAAACCTCTTCAACTTGTTCGTTATTTTTATTTCAAGTATTCAGTTTTCCATTTCCTTCCCTGTCATTGCTTTTCTGTGGACAGGAACCATTTGTGTCATTCAAAATGTGTTCACTTATCCATATCAAATATTGTTTCAGAGTGCCAGACATGTTCCCTAATTCATAAGTGAATTACATCTAGAAGCTGAGGCCCAAGCAATGTACATATAAGCTGTGTTAACTGGACATTAAAGAAAGCCAAATATCTGTATTCTTAACTTTAAAAGAAGCAAGAGAAAGGGATATGAAGACATGTAACTTCCAAGACGGGTACTTCTCTAATAGTATCTATTGCATACTGTTGCAGACTTAGTCATTTGAGATGACTGGCACTTCTTGATTTAGTTGTTTTAGAAATGTCACTTAGGAATAATTCTGAATTTGATACATTAATAGTGATTAATAGCGCAGGTTTTCAGATTTAGACTGCTTAGGCTCTTTTATCAGTAAGTTCTTACTGTATAACAAACTGCACCAAACTCAGTAGCTTAAAACAACAAGCACTTGTTCTTACTCATCCATCTGTGGGTCAGCTCTGGTGGCTCTGGGGATCTAGGCTGGGCTCTGCTGGGCTTGGCTTCATGATGTTGGCTGGGGCTAGGTCTGCTCAATATGTCTCTCGTCCTCTTTGGATAAATGGGTTTAACTGGGGCATGTTCTTCTCATGATAATGGCAGAATTGCAAGAGAACAAGCCCAATCACATGAGCACATTTCAAGTCTCTGCTCTCATTATTTCTGCTAATATCCCATTGGCCAATTCAAGTCTATGGTCAAGCTCAAAGGCAAGTAATGATCAACAATCTACCCACCATGAGACTAAAGCAAGTCACATAGCCAACTCCAACACCAATGGGATGAGCAAGTATACTCCTCCCCTGGTGAAAACATGAACATTTTTTAACACTAATCCGATCTTCCACAGACTCCAGTCTTGTTTTTGCCACTTATCAGCTATGTGGCCTTGGACAAGTGTCTTAACCACTCTGTTCCTCAATTTCGTCTTTTGTAAAATGGGGATAAAATAGTGCTTACACTACAGGGTTGTTGTGAGGAGTGAATGAGGAAATGCATATAAAGCATTACTGAATTATCCAACACCACCATTAAGAGTTGCAAGAATGGTATAAATATTACAGAGATTTTATTTTTCCTTAGGAAATAAAACAAAGGTTCCCTAATGATCAGATGCAAATACCAAAGCATTTTTACAATGGCTAAAGGAGATACAGTTTCAATATGGAAAATATCTACGTGAATACAATAGAAAATCAGAGCGAGAAACCAAGGCCACGTTGAAAGCTCTGACCCATTGCTAACCTTATAAGAACCTTCTACAAAAATCAAATGAAAATATATCTATATGCCTTAATTATCTGGATATAATATACAAAATTTTATTTACATTTTTTTACCGAAAGTGTGGAAGGCTGAATTACCCAGATAACTGCTTCAGTCTTCCATATCATTTTACATAAATTTGCAAAAAGGGGGGGAGTACAGTACATTTTCACTATAACAAGTACTATACGGAAAAATATTTTAGGACTATTAAATAAGCATTTATATAGGGATTTTTGCTGAAAGCAGGAGAGCTAGCAATAAAACATCCTACAGGGAAAGAAGTCTATTGTGGTCTGTTTTTTTCATAACTCAGTTATAAAAGTAATTCAGCCCAAATACATCTGCCTTTTCTAGGAAACTGACTTAAAACTTAATCACCTTCCAGAGTATACATTCTACCCACTTGACTCCTACCCAAACAGCGTGAATTCTGAATCCTGCTTCCTCCGTGGGACTTCTAAAGACCTTTACTATCATTGCCATTGATTCAATACTTACCTACAGCTCTGAATTGTGACAAACCATTTTCGGGGTACTGTAAACATGGTTCATTCCCCAACACAAATGGAATCAAGTCAAGAGCAAATGTCTCTTTAAATTGACCTAATCTCTTAGCCCGGTAACTTGGGCATAGAGAGTATCCCATAAATACTTAACTAATTGAACCAGTGTCTACAAAATGACACATTCCTTTCTATCCACGGCAGATGTACAAACAATGTGCAGAGAACTTTTATTAATGACTGGAAATATCATCGTGTTTGTCTGAATAGGTAAAAGCTGTCTGCATCCTCTCTACCCAGGAAGACCTGAATTTCTAGTTTTCTTTCTCATATTTAGCTGTAAGGTCAAGTAGAGATTAAACCTTTTAGACTACTCTAATTCAGCTACACATATATAAATGTATCAATAAAGAATCCCCACAGAAGGAACTATTATGAATCTAATTTCACTCAGAAGTTCAAACCGAAAGCATGAATAGCATCCTTGATTCTGAACATACTCTGGCCCTACCCACCACCCACACACACATCCTTAATCACCAAGGTCTGTTAATCCTGTCACCTAAATATTTCTTGCATTCTCAACATCTGTCTCTATTGACACTATCCATTACTGCTGCTCTTTTAGATTATTGCAACTGTCACCTACCTCTTGATTAGGGGTTGCCATGTTCCAGTCCATTCTCCATAATACAAATTTAATTGCAATAGGTCAGGGGGAAAATGACCACAATATTCATAGCTCCTCCCATCAAGTGGCAGAATTTATTTATTTATTCATGAATCTGAGCTTAACCACGTGACTTGCTTTGGCCAATGGGACATTAACAAACAGGATACAATTAGATGCTTCAAAAGTGCTCACATATTGCCCTCTCTGGCTGCTGGGAACCCTTCAGCCATTAAGAACAAGCCTGAGACAGCCTACTGGAGGATGACAGAGCACGTGGAAAGAGGTCCCTGCCAGCCCAGCTGAGTTCCCTGATATATGAGCAGCCTTCCTAGACAGTCCAGCCTCAGCTGAGCTGGCCTAAACCAAAAGAATAGCCTAGCCTACCCACAGATTCATGATAAATAATAAAAGGCTATCAAAGCTATTGTCTTAAGCCACTAAGTTTTGGGGTAGTTACTATAAAGCTAAAGCTAACTGACCTTTTTTTTCCTGCTTAAAATCCCAGAATAAATTCCTCTAAGATAAATCCCAAACACCTTAACTTACTAATATGTGTCCCTTTAGCCCAGCCAGCGTGGCTCTGTGGTTGAGTCCAACTATGAACCAGGAGATCATGGTTTAACTCCTGGTCAGGGCAAATGCCCGGGTTGTGGGCTCAATTCCCAGGGGAGGGGAGGGGTTCAAGAGGCAGCAGATCACTGACTCTCATTATTGATGTTTCTCTCTCTCCCTTCCTCTCTCTGAAATCAATAAAAATAAATTTAAAAAATAAATAGTGTCCCTCCACAATTCAGCACCAGCTAAAATCTATAATCTCATCTCTCACCATTCCTTCTCCTCCCCTTCCAACTTTTGCCCCATAATAAATATTTTTAAACCTTTAAAGCCCTACCAAATAATAAATCTGTTTCATTTATATCCCTGGCTAGCCCCCTTTGTTCTCTGGATCCTTCCTGCACCCTAGTAAATAGCCATTGCTTGTTGATTTTAATTTATTAAACACACACCACTCAATTTTCAGCACCCTGTAGGAGGCTCTTTCACGCTGTAATGAAAAGCTGCTGCTGTTTACTCCTATTTTAATGATGCTATGAATACAGTGGTTCATATTCTGGTTCCTGTTCTTGGAGAAATGGTCTCTGCTGGACTCTCGCTGCCATTCATTTTTCTGCTTATTGCTGGACTTCGGTATTATGATCATTCCAGATGCATCAAAATGATATCATCACGGGCCAGTCGCTTTGTTAAAAAATGAGCCACCTTGTCAATTTGTTTCCTCTTATATTCAATGACACAGTTTACAGAAGGATTACTGTTTTAATTGAGTTCCACATGTGTTTGTACCTCCCTGTAGAAAGTAGTCCTTAAAGTACTGAACTCATTACTCCTCTCCAGCTGTTCTGAGCTAAAGCCACCATCACTTGGTTAAAAGTAGTCATAGTCTTTCAGGCCCATACACACATGCTGTGTATATATGGGAAAGGTTATCATTCCCACTGATTTGACAGTTACCTGGTTAGTCCAGTAACTGTATACAGTCAAACTAGATTTTTCTGGCCCCATCGTTGATAGCCACTGGCAGTGACCTCAGATTCCCACTTGGAGCTACATCATATGGATCCAAACCACTCACTCATCTACCTTGCAAACCCTAATTCCCATGAAACTCAGCAGAAAGGAGTAGGGAACCTCCTTTAAATTCCAGGTACATGGGCAGATGTTCATTCACATGGTTGAAATGGCCTCCTAGAAATGCCTTCTATTTTCTATCCACTGCCCACACACACAAAGTCACTTTTAGGGAGGCTATTACATTTCCACTGTGATACTGCTGGCAGAATGTGGCTGCAAAGGGACAAAACTAATGTGAGCCAAGAAAGGGGTCCCTTTGACAGGCTCTTTTTACTGTTTCCTTGTCGTCCACCCACTGGGATCACTACCCCAACTCCTAGGGACCCTCCTACGCTGACCAGCTAAGTCAGCAAACAAACCACTGTGCTGTAAAGGAGACTGGTTTTTAAAAATAGCCTTCTCGATTTTATACCTCAGTTACAATTATGTTATGCAACACAGTTATATGCACAGCCTCGCCGCACTCCTTTATTAGACTAAAATTCATTCACAGAGTCAACAATATTTACCCAATGCCTGCTAAATGGCAGCCATTCCACTTTTTTCAAAGAATTGAATGAAACTCACACCACGATTTATATTTACCCTAGCTAATGTGCCTCCTGTTCCACATAATTCACCAAAAGTCTTCCTATATCCACCACCCTCTTTCAGAACCCACACCCAGTCACCAAGTCTGGTGAAGATCATCTTCTAAGTATTCCCTGACTCTGCCTTTTGCTCTCCATCTCTATTCCCACTACTCAAATCCAGGCCAGGACTTACCATGACCTCCTAGTGTGTCTTCATGCCTTCGTCTTCTCCCATTAAACTCATAATGACCATCTGAAAAGCAAATATGAACATGTTACTCCCCAGCTTAAAATCTCTCAAAGAGCCCCCATTTTACAAACCCCCAGATCTTAAGCATGGCCTAAATCCCATTTTGTCACCACCCTCGAGGTTTTCCCTCCCTTTCTGGGGCTGTATAGTGAACTTGTAGGACTTTGGGGACTGGGCAGCATGGCATAAGAAGTGCCATGGGCCACGCCAGATTCCCTCTTCCACCAAATCTCTCTTACTCCTCTACCTCCCAGCTCCTTTAGATATCAGGGGTAGCCAGTAAAGAATTATGCTCTTTTGGGCTTCCAACAGCTGAAGAACCAGGCTTGGGCAAATGGCAAAAGAACTGGCTAAATCATTGGCTTTCCCTCAGTCTTTGCTTCACTTAAGCTGAAAATCAATGATCAGGCATCGACTCTTGACCTACCATGCATGCTCAGAGCAGCTTCTGTTTTCCACACAGTTCTAGAAACCCAACAACAAGCTCCATAATTTGGGGCCAGGAGCTAGCACCTAGAAGATTCCACCTTAATTATAAAACTCTTTGAAATATATCTTGAAAACTGAGCAAATCGATACGTTTTCCTTAAACAGCGTTTTCTTTGTGGTTAATACTAAAATAACTAGTCAACCAACTGCACTGGGGGAAATTAATTAGATGATTAAGTTTCTCAGAAGAAAAAGTTATGTTTTTACCTTCAAACATATACTACTTGGCCACAATGGGGACTAGATGAGAGAAAAGTATAAATCAAATGAAATGTCTTTCATATAGATTAACAACAGCTATAAGAGGATGTTTCATTGGGAGTTTTGACTGAGACACCAGGAGATACCAAAGTGACTTGTCAGACAGACTACCACTAGGAAATTGCATAGGACAATGAGTGCCAGTTAGACAGTTCATCCCCATCAAGGATATAAACAGAAAGGATTAGAAATTAAGAGAATTTGTAAGGAGGAATTTTTTTACTTTTTAGAGAGGACTGAATTCTGAATATCACCCTTGTGCCCTCCAAGGGGATGGGATGGGGTGGGGCACTGCCAGGTGTGATGGGCTCCACAGGCACCACCTAGAGAGCTTAGTACGTGTTCAACAGAAGATGGCACACGAGGAACTGGTGGTTGACTCACTCTTTAGAGCCGATGTAGCTGGAGACAACAGATTAAAGGGCTTCCCTTCCCTCTAGTGATAGGTCAAATGTGCAGAAATCTCAGGGTCCAGATGTGAAATCTGCCCAAGAAAGCAGCCTGTCAGGGGGCAGAGCCTGAGAGGGGATTGGGCAGCTGGCTGAAAGAGGAACACCGCTGGAATCGAGGGAGGCACAGCATGGGGTCTCTATAAAACCCACAAAAATGCTCTGAGAGAATCATTGTCAAGCGTCTGACCAGAGACCGCAAAGCCACTCTGAAACAGGACCAGCAAATAAGAAGTCCCCTCTCCTCCTTCCCTTCCGCTCTTCTCATGCTCTGACTGCAAAGGGCTCAGAATCCCTAGGCAGCAAGCTGGGGAAAGAGAAGCGGGGAACAAAGAAATTTCACTTTCCATCGGGCTTGGATAATCTGCGACTGGACAAGTGTAACTGAACTGAGATTGGGATTGCAACCTGAAGGCACCTGAGAACTTGCCTTTTTTCTACGAGTAGCCAGGAAATGTTGGGACTTGACCGAATTTTTAAATAATGGCTGGAGAGGAACATTTTCCACAAAACAAAAGGAAAGGACCAATGAGAGACCAAAAACCAAAAATGCCAATGCTTTGAGTTCAGCCCAAGATTCTTGTCTATTTGATGTACCAGTTACACAGCTAACATTTTTAGAAGTTACATGGGCCAAGAATTTGTCTAAACTTTTTATGCATAATTTAACTAAATCCTTATAACTCCATGAGTAGGCCCTATAATTGTCCCCATTTTGTCATTAAAGAAAACTAAGATCTTGGAGGCATGAGAAAACTTATCCAAGATCACACATGTATTAAAGTCAAATCCAGGTCTATTTGAGTCCAAAAGCCATGTTTTGAACTACTACCCTGGCGAGTTATTTGTAAACACTTTGGTATAGAAAGGACAACTCTCAAATTATAAGGACTGGGTTATCAAACAACTGTTAACATGAATATATTGCACATATAGGAAAAAATGTCAAAATGCAACCTTTAAAACCGAAATGGCAAGCACAATCCTTGATATTTTTATTACTCAGGGCTTAGAGCAGCTAAAAGGTTTCAGCAGCGTTATATTGCATACAAATTACAGATTAAACATGTCTGTGGAGTGTCCCCATGTAATCGCCATAATATTCTATTGTAGGATAACAGCACAGGTCCTGATCCCTAGCTCTTGGTAAACACGAGTAGCTGGAATCCATTGTTGAAAGGGCTTAGCATCCCCCACACATGGTCTTGGCCTGAAAGCGAGTTTTCCAAGGCCTGACATCAATAGAAACTCCTTCGCTGTAGATTTGATTTTTACGAACTGGGATAAACGGAATGAGCATACAGTGAGCACAGTTATTAGGGAATGCTTTCATCAGCTAAAGCCGACTGGAGGAGGGAGAGGGTTATCCAAACAGCTCAGCTGTACATCTCTGCTAACTGTGACTTAATCCCGGTTTATAAAAGCACCTGTGTTATTTGTCATGGGTCTTAGTCCTGCCAAGTACACCAAACAATGCCAACCTCTGCGCAGGGGGTGAGGGGAGAGGGTTAAATGATGCGTGTCAGTCTCTAGAGGGATCAGGATGGTGTAGGCTCATTTATACAAACATCCTGGGCTGCATTTGGAACCTGCCTTCCCAGAAATGAAATTCTACAGCACCGTCTACCACCTCCACACCTCATGGCAGGCTTAACTGGGCTCAGGGGACTGGGCTGTATTTTCTCTCCTCTGCCTTCCCTGGAATGGATACTTCTTTCTTCCTGTTTTGGAAATACAAATTGGATTGTGCTTTACGCCTGATGAGCTCTTAACAAATTGCTAGTTGCACGGTTTCTTTTGGTTTCCTTTCACTGATGTGTCAGAATGTAAATCATCTCTCTTCCTAGGCTCAAGGCAAGGGGAAGTAAGCGCATCTATTCTATTCCTCCCTCCACTGGTCTCCTCAGCCCACCCTCTGTTGGTTTTTTTTTTGTTTCTGTTTTTGTTAATCCTAACCCAAGGATATTTTTCCATTGATTTTTTTTTTTTTTTTTTTTTTTTAGAGAGAGAGTGGGAGAGAGGGAGAGAGAGATCGATTTGGGAGAGACACATGGATTGGTTGCTTCTCCCACGCGTCCCAACCGGGTAAAGGGGCTGACGCTCTAACCAGTGAACCACACGGGCCAGGCCATACCGCCTCCCCCCTTTTCACTGTGATTCTGCCCATCGCTCCCCATTGCCTTATCCAGAGCCGGGGGCAATGGCCAAACTCTGTTCTATTTCGCATAACCAAGAATTAAAAGCATGTCTGCATTCAAAGTATTTCCTGGGACTAAAAGATCGTTCTGCCTTCCACAGTGAAACAGCGGTAATGTTAAAATATATGCTGAATAAAATAAAAATAAAAATAAACAAAAAAACAACGAACCTGGCTGTCTGCGAACTTAGCTAAGGAATCAGAACCTGAAAATGTATAGTTGCATCTCCAAGAATTCGGAGCCCTTCGGCCTTCTGAGAACGGCCATGCAGACCTTTGGGTGGCAGGCAGTATGGTGCGGATCCGGATCGCAACTCTGCTTGCCTCTTGCTTCGCCACAGGCAACATCGGGCGGATGAAACGCAACCGAAACAGAGTTTGGATGGGAAAAGAAGACCCGTTTTTTCCCAGGAAGGGGGGCGGGGGGCGGGGGAAGGGCAAAGCCATGGCTCCATTCAGACAGCAGAGGGCGCAGCTTACACATCTAAGTATAAACGAGCCTCCCCTGGAAGCTGCAAGGGCTCCTGCGATTTTTGTTATAAGGGTCACATTTTCGAAAAGCATTTCCAAGCTCCCATGGACAAAACTCGGCTATAGTCACTCAGTCCTCTCCTCTTGTTCAAATAAGATTAGTTTCTACTGCCCCCAGGTCCAGCCACTCAAACTGCCACTTTTCCGGCCCTGGCTCTGGCATGGGAAAGAAAATGAAGATAGAACTCCCTCAGACAAACAGCTTCGCAGAAAGGGTGACCTGTATTCCCAAGCAGCCTTCATTTGTTTTAAGAGACTTGCACCTAGAATTCCTTGATCAAAGCTAATGCGCTGTAAATTTCTTCATTTAACAGACTTAGTCTGTTCAACTCTTGACACTGGGAATTGGGATTTCCCAGAACTATTAGCACTGCACAGTAGGCGCTCCACGCCGGCCAAGAACGGGGGATTAACAGGTATTTGTCTCAGCTAATTTCACTCTCTATACTGGGTCTATAGAGACGGGCTTCTTGGCCGAGTGTGTGCCACCCTGCTAATTGGCTACGAATGTAACTACTCCCGCATGCCAATGGAGCGCGGGGTAGGCCACAGTCTTAAGAGGCCGAGGCGAATGGATCCTTCCACTGGGCAGTCAGGGAAGTTGAGGGTTGCTGGGCAGCACTGAAATTGTAAACGGTTCATTTGCCAACTTTTACTCCTCCCGGACTATCACACTCTCAGCCCTGTAGACCATGCCCCGATCGTTGGTAAAAAATTATGCTCAATGACAAGCGCACCTGTGAAATCCTGTAGTAACAGAGAATTTCCATGCATTCTTTTCAGGATGCGTTTGCAGAATCAAAGGCCCTAGAGCTGGCTCCCGCAAAACACAAAATTCCCTGAGTCGAACAAAATTATGCTCATCAGGATATTCACGGATTATAGAAATCATTTCCGGGAAGAAGACTAGAAATAAAGAGAGTTGTGAGTCCTTTTTTGCATGCCCTATTCTTCCCCTCCCTGCTGGTAATCAGACCCTCTTAATGATAGGTCCTACCTCTAAAGCTCCTGATGTAGGAATTGAAGTCAAATATTAATATTATATGTATCTATTTCAACATAAAAAATTATCCCAAATTTTGCAGCTGAAAAAACAGACGTTTATTATCTGTTTCTGTGGATCAAGAATCCAGGAGCAACTTAGATGGGTGGTACTGATTCAGCCTCTCACCAGGCTGCAAAGTGTGAGCCAGGGCTATAGTCATCTCTCATCTCCACTGGGGGAAAAACCACTTCAAAAATAAATTACATGGCTGTTGGCAGGCCATAGAAGATCCCCTTCCAAGCTCACTAAGGTGTGCCTCTCCTCAGGCCTCCCTCGTAACATAGCAACTGACCTCTCTCATGTTGTGAACTGAATGTTTGTGTCCCCTTGAAATTCGTAATTTGAAGCCCTAACCCCCAGTGTGGCTGTATTAGGAGATGGGGGTCTCAAAGGAAGTAATTAAGGATAAACAAGGTTATAAGGGTGGAGCCCTGATCCAACAGGATTAGTGTCATTGTAAGCAGAGACACCAGAAACCCTTTCTCCCCACACTCACACAAAGAATACATGTGAGCACACAGCAAGATGCCAGCCTCTTACAAGCCAGGAAGTGGGTCCTCACTTAGAATTGCCCAGCGCCTTGATCCGGGACTTCCAGCCTCCAGAATTGTGAGAAAATAAATTTCTGTTGTTTAAGCCACCCAGTCTGTGGTATTTTGTTATGACAGCCCTAGCAAAATACACCCCAGAACAAGCAGTCCAAGAAAGAGGACCCTGAGATGGAAGTCAAAATCTTTTTATAACCTAGTATCAGAAGTGGTATCCCATTACTTCTGCAATATTCTATTCATTATAAGCAAGTCAATAAATCTAGTCCACACTCAAAAAGAGGTAATTATACAAGGGTGTGGATACCAGGAGACAGAGGTCACCGGAGGCCACCTTGAAGGCTGCCAGCCACACTATGTAAGAGCCAATTTATTGAATAAAAACATATCTACAATTATACTATTACCACTGTATCTACTACAATAGTTATATTGCATGCTATATTAATAGCATTTGCAAGGAGACAAAACTGGATTTCAAACTGCTGTTGTATTTTGAAAGTTAACTCATAACTTGGGAGTCTACTGCTTCATAACCCCATTCACACATGTGCCCTTTTCCACTCCTCTGAATAAATGTGTGCATATTGATGCCACTCCCGGTGCCACAAATGTTGCCGGTGGAATATGTGGTTCACCATTCCAAGCTTGTTGTCTGGGCTGTCTGCCACATCTGCCACCCAATAGTAAACCTCTTATTACAAATCCCAGAGTTCTATCAGATGGCTACACCACTGATTGATTAATTGAGCCCCTCTCAACACTATGATAATGATAATAATAACAAGTGTGACTGCTTTACCACGATGGACTGTAGTGGCTTCACTATCATTTAACCACTATATAGACCGTGGGATATACTATTGTTCATCTCACCTTTATTCTTATATCTGTAATAATACTTGAAATAGAAACTTCTTCAAAGATGAACATCGGGGGAATAAAGTAATAAATGGAAGTATGAATTTTTCTATGTCAGCTTTGCTCTGTATTTTGCATATATTTTTTCTACAGATCAGCTTCTTGATTTTGGTTCCTGAATCTCCTTCGTTGTATGCATTAAAATGAGGCTAAGTGTCTTAAGGCATATTTTAATAATTCTATTGCACCAAACTAATGTTAAGTGTCCCATGTGTCATACAGAATGCATTTGACATCATCCATCAAATTAATATTTACCTCAGCATTTAAACATAACATCAACATGATGGAATACTGAAATACTAGTTATTACTTAAAATAAGGACTGCTGTCTGGAGTCATGAGATGGTATAGGTACAAGCATCTGACACAGTAGCAGAGAGTTCAAGGTCATATTTCAAATAAATGCTGATATTAAGTTCTGGGCATAAAATAAAGTGGAAACAAAAGGGAACTAAGGAAAAAAAACAAAAAAGAGTGTGAGGTTGACCCTGCATGGCTCCAGAACTAGAAATAGCAAACAGGTTATACTGACATGCAATCCTTCAGCCTCCCAATCCCATTAACATACAAATCATTAACAATATGCAAATCAGTAACACAATCAAGATTCCCACAGTAATTTCTATTCCCACCTCTGCAGAGAGATCTAGTCTATTTAGTTGTACAGATAGAGCTTCCGGAAAATTTGATTAATTAGGGGAAAACATGATAGTCACAAAAGAAAATTTGCAGTTAATCCAAGTTCAGTTAGTCAAGGTTACAAAGGGGAGAAATCATGTGGGCTGCTTAGTCTTGTGCAGTGAGAATTCCATTCCAGAGCCACCAATGCACCTCTGATTTCAGCCAACCAACTTATAACACCAGGTCATGGGGTAAAGCAGGCATAACGAGGGATTTGACTTTTCTTTTTAAAGTTTTTTTCTTTTTAGTTTGTTTATTTTGTTGTTGTTTTAGAATTCCTACAGAAAAATAACCCCACAGAGCAGTCATGCATAGTGGAGTGAGATGAAGATAAGACAATCACACCATCCTCTCCTATAAAAGCCAGTATCACCCGGCCGGGCGTGGCTCAGCGGTTGAGCATCGACCTAGGATCCAGGCGATCGGGGTTCGATTCCTGGTCAGGGCACATGCCCGGGTTGCGGCCTCACAGCCGATCAATGACTCTCTCATCATTGATGTTTCTATCCCTCTCTCTCCCTCTCCCTTCCCCTCTCTGAAATCAATAAAGATATATTTTTTAAAAAACAAAAAAACAGTATCAATAGCTCCCAACTCAAAACCATGGTAATTCAAATGGTAAAAATAACTTATAGGAGAGAAAATTCCTGTTTTAATTTGCTACTGCCACACAAGATTTCTATGGGACAGTCAAATTTCACAATAATGGGGAAAACTGAAAATAATATTCCATTTTAAAAAAACACTTATTAAATGTAAATTAAAATGAAATACTTTCAGCAAATAAGTGAGTTTTTTGACTTTTACAAATTTGTCTATTTTGAAATAATCCTAATTTACAGAAATTGCAAAAATAGTAGAGAGGTCTATCCCGTGTCCCCTACACCCAGAGTCTCCCAATGGTTACATCTTACATAACTACAGTACACTATTAAAGAAACCAAGAAATATACTGGTTCAATGTGTGTGTGCAGTTCTATGCCGTTTTATCACATGTAGAGATGTGTAACCACCACTGCAACCAAGATACAGACCTATTCCATCACCACAAAGATTCCATCATGAGCCTTAGCCCGTTTGGCTCAGTGGTTAGAGCGTCAGCCCAAGGACTGAAGAGTCCCAGGTTCGATTCCGGTCAAGGGCACATACCTGGGTTGCAGGCTTGATCCCTGGCCCTGGTGGTCGGGATGCATGCAGGAGACAAACAATTGATGTGTCTCTCTCACATTGATGTTTCTCTCTCTCTCTCCCTTCCACTCTTTGAAAAGCGATGGAAAAAAATATCCTCAGGTGAGGATTGAAAGAAAAAAGATTCCATCATGCCACCTCTTTGGCTACCTTTTTACACTCACATCCACCCACCCCATCAACCCTAACCCTTAGCAGGCACTTACTTGTTCTTTAGCAATTTAAGTATGCCGTTTTGCAAATGTTACATAAATGGTACCATGCAGTATGTGACCTTTTAAGATTGGCTTTTTTCACTCAGCGTAATGCCCTTGATGTCAATGAAAGTTGTTGCATGCAGAAATAAAAATGCAGTGGTTGCTCCAGGTATTACATGATACATTCATAACTTACCACAGTTGATTGGTGCTGAAATTTTACCAGTACAGTGAAATGTAAAAGCCTCACTTCCCTTTAAGTCAATTTACCCTATTCCATTTATAATTATGTTAAATATTTCTTCCACATACATTGAAAACCACATCAAAAATGTTGTACTTTTCACTCCAACTGCCAAATGTAATTTAGAAAACTCAAGAGGAGGTCTATTGTAAGCACCTATATTTTTGCTTTTTCCTTTGTTCTTCCTTCCTTCCTAATGCTTCAAGATACTTTCATTTCCTTTCTATTTTAAGAACTTCCTTTAAACATTTTTTGTTTATTTATTTATTTTTTAAATATATCTTTATTGATTTCAGAGAGAGGAAAGGAGGGGGGGAGAGAGAGATAGAAACATCAATGATGAGAGAGTCATTGATCAGCTGCGGCCCGCAACTGGGCATGTGCCCCGACCAGGAATCGAACCCCGATCGCCTGGATCCTAGGTCTATGCTCAGCCGCTGAGCCATGCCCGGCCGGGCCATTTTTTGTTTTTTTAAATGTTTTTATTGATTTATTTGATTTTTTTAGAGAGAGAGAGGAAGGGAGAGGGAGAGAGAGATGCACTGATGTGAGAGAACATGGATTGCCTGCCTCCTGCACGCCTCCTACCGGGCAACCCCGGGCATGTGCCCTGACCTGGGAATCAAACCAGCAACCTTTCTGTGCACAGGCGATGCCCAACCAACTGAGCCACACCAGCCAAGGCTAAACATTTTTTTAAAGGTAAATCTTCTAGGGAAAAATTTTCATTTTTCTTAGTCTGAGAATGTCTTCATTTCCCTTTTATTCCTGCAGCATAGTTTGACAAAATAAAGAATTTGTGGTTGACAATTCTTTTCTTTCAGCACTTGAAAAATTTTGTGCCATTTCTTTTTAGCCTTCCATGATTTCTCATGAGCAATCTTCTGTCATACAAATTATTTTTCCCCTATACAGGCATGCCTCATTTTATTGTGCTCCACTTTATGGCATTTCACAGATATTACATTTTTTTTACAAATTGATGGCAAGACCCTCCACCAGCAAAAAACCTGCAACTCACTTTATTGTGATACACGCCTTAATGTGGTGGGCTGGAACCAGACCCACAACATTTCCCAAGTCTGCCTGTAGATAATGTGTCATTTCTCCCTGGCTACTTTCAAGATATTTTCTTCATCTTTACATTTCTGAAGAGTTTGATTATGATGTGTCTTGGCATGGATTTCTTTGGGTTTATCTAGAGTTTCTCTCAGCTTCTGAAAACTACAGGTTTATATCTTGCCAAATTTAGGAAATTTTTAGCCATTGTTTCTTTGAATACCTTTTCAACCCCGTCCTCTTTCTTTCCTCCTTCTGGAATTTCAGTCACACAAATGTTACAGCTCTTGTTATAGTCCCACGGACCTCTGAGTCTCTGCTCAATTTTTTTCAGTCTATTTTCTCTTTCTTGTTCAGACTAATTTCTACAGTTCTATCTTCAAGTCCATTGATTCTTTCCTCTGTCCTCCCCATTCTGCTCAGTTTTTTCCAGTTATTTTATTATTCGATTCTAAAATATCCCTTGGTTCTTCTTTGTACCTAGAGAATATATTTCCTCTTAATGGATTTGCTGAAACCAAAAATAACTATCTTAGCCACCTGGGTCTCATACAGAAGAAGAATTGTTTGTTTTAACCAAAAGCAAAGAACGGCATAACAACAAATATAAGCGTCATAGTGTTAACTGAAGACAGTAGCATCCAAAAATGAGAAAACAAGCTAGTAGTCTGCTGACAAGGAGACACACAGATCTTTAGACCCTGGTCATGAAGGAGCCATGGAATTTGCTTATTTGTGTAAGCGTTAACATTTATGCAGGGCTAGAAGGATGCTGCACAATTATTCACAGGCCCAAGATGCCTCTCCAGTTGCCCAAAACAGAAAAGGCCGGATGGACTTTCAAGATGGCGGAGTAGGTGGAAGTAAATCACCTCCTCCCAGGACAAAACTGGAAATACAACTAAATTAAAGAACAGTCAACCTGAATAACCAACCAAAGACTAGCTGAAGAGGAGCCTTATAACCAAGGATTTAAAAAAAAAAAAAAAGAGAGAGACTGGAAGCATGACTTCAGGCATCTGAGGAGTCTGGGTTTTAACTGCCAATACTGCAATTTCAGTTAATGTTACAAGCAGCCATGGGGATTGAAATTAATGTTTCATTTGAGGAACAGGGACATAATGCAACCCTGTGCTTTACTTTATGATGAGTCCTTCCCATCATTTTCTACTAACCACATAAACGAACTGAGGAACTTGCCCACTCTTCTAGTCCCTAAAACAGTTTTTATAAGATAGTGGTATGTGTTCCTCTAAATCTTGGTAGACCTCACTTGTAAAAACATCCAGGCCCGGGTGTGTTTTGTTTGGCAGAAAGGGGGACTATTTGGGAGGATCTTTTGGCAATTTTTTGACTCGTTAGTAAATCCCTTTAATGAATATGGGTTTGTACATGTTTGGTATTTCCTTTAGAGTCAATTTTGATCATTTAATAAAATTAGCCGTTTCACCTAAGTTTTTGAAATTTTGTATCTCAATGAATATATCTTCAATATATAGAGATCTGCTAAATATATCTTCAATATATAGAGAGCTGCTAAAAGTAGAGGAGTAAAAATCCTACAACACTAAAGAATACGTGTGATAAACCTAAACTAGGAGACTGCCTGCTAAAATAAAAGATTCAATAGAGTAAGTGTCTAAAATACTATTAAAAAATCACCCATCATACAAAGAACTAGTAAAGGCACAATTTGAATGAGGGAAGACAATCGATTAATATCAACACCAAGACAAATCAGACATTGGAGTTATCTGACAAGAATTTTAAAGCATCCATGATAAAAATACTTCAACAAACTGTTACATAGTCTCTTGAAACAAATGAAAAAGTAGAAAATCTCAGTAAAAGAAATTGAAGTTATAGAAAAGAACCAAATGGGAATTATATAAATGAAAAAATACAATAACCAAAGTTAAAAATTATCAATGGGCTCAACCATTGAGTATTTAAATGGAACGCAGAAAAGAATCAGAGAACTTGAGACGGAACTCATTCAATTTACTCGAGAGAAAAATAGACTAAAAAAATTAACAGAGCCTCAAGGACCTGTGAGACCATAAGAAAAAGACCCAATATTCACATCGTTGAAGTCCAGAAAGAGAGGAGAAAAGTCCAGAAAGAGATCATGAGGCTGAAAGAGTATTCAAACAAATAATGGTTAAAAACTCTCCAAATTTGGGGAAAGACATAAACCTACAGATTAGAGGCTAAGCAAACCTCAAATAAGATAAACCCAAATAAATCATAATTAAACTTCTAAAAACTAAACACAAAGATAAGATTTTGAAATCAGCCAAAGAGAAATAGGGGGAAATCAACTGCAATGGCAACAGGTTTCTCATCTGAATCCAGGGAGACCAAGAGGAAGTGGCATAACATTTTTCAAGTGATGGAAGAAAAGAAATGTCAACCATCAATTCTCTATATGGTGAAACTGTCCGTAGGAATGAATGGGAAATAAGGACACTCTCAGATGAAGGGAAGCTAAAAGAATTGGTCATTAGTAAACTTACCCTTAAAGAATGGCTACAGGGCCCAAGCCTTTGCGTTGGGAGCCCAGTCTGGGGTGCCCGTGCGCCTGCAGCATGAGCGCTCCCACCGCGACCCCCACCTTGTCGCCTGTAGAGAATAGAAGCTGGTGGCAGCCAGCGTCCTACGACCCGTCGGACTCGTACCTGCAGATCCCGGGCCAGCCAGTGATGCAGCGCTGGGAGGCCACCTACAGATACCCAAGAACAGAAAGAACCGCGGAGACCTAAATGAAGCAATTAAACCGAGACTTGGATGCATAGAAGTTTCGATCTCTGGTGTAAAGAAAAGTGTACAGGACTGGAAGGAAAAAATCTCTGCAAGAAGCCACTGATGTGGACTTCAGAAGCTCCCCAAACTTCTTGGTTTTTAATTTCTCAAGCTATAAAATGGAGACAAACCAGATGGCTTATAAATTTCCTTCCAGCTCCAAGATTTCATCAAGATATGGTAAACTTTCTTGGCATTTATCATTTCTAAATTAAGGGCTTATCCTAAGATTCAGCGTGTGTGTCAGGAACCCCTCATCCCAGACCTACACTTTTCCATGGAAAAGTGAAAAGATGCCAAAATGTACTTAAGTAAGCTCTCATCTTTAGGTTAAAAGGTTTATGGGAGAGAAAGGTCCATATTATTCCAGACTGATGAGAACAGATCCTAGTTTTTAAACTTCCTCCCCAACAGGCTTTGATTAAATTCCTTAAATTTGTTTTAATCACATGAACTAAAAAAATGTATGAAATATTACTTACACTTCCATTCCTCAAACTGAATTTTCTTCTGCAGCTAACGTACTCCTAGTTAAATTTTCCCTTTTATTTCTACTTGTATTCTAATCTTGCTGAACATTTTTAAACAGACTTGAACACCAAGGACACTCAAAATAAAACATTGCTGAACAAAGCAGTGAATCTGCCTCCCACGTACACATGCACATGGACATATACACAAGCTCTCCCAACCAAATATATAAAATCTAGTGAGGTGGAGACCCGTTCAGAGGCATGCCCACCCTAGAAACGAAAACCACAGCCCCAAACCCTGGGCATTGGAGAGCTTCTCTTCCAAGCAACACTGCTAATTAGTGCTAAAAATACTCATGGCTCAACTACTCAAATACATGCCATAAATATACATACATACAAAGAGCTAATAAACATCACCTCTTAAAACCAAGTAAAAAAGCAATGGCCCTCCCCTATTGTGCTCACGCATCTCAGGCTCAGGACACTTGTGTTGATTTCTCTTTTCAACCGAAGTTGTCCTTGTTTATTTTAACTTGGCTCATTTGGACTAAAGTGTGCCAGAGAAGGCTCCTAGGGAAAGCATCCAGCTCAAGATATTCCCTGCACTCTCCTAGGAAGGTAGGTTCCTGCTCACAGAAATCCTTACCTTCGCACAGCCAGCACCCCACTTGCAGTATGCATATAGACAAGCTGTAGAAATGACCTTCACGGCACTCCATAAATCGCCATCCTATTCTCTGGCCCCTCACTTCCTTTCAGAGGGAACAATAGATGTGAAATCTATCAATTGTCTCTACTCCTCCAAACATACCTATTTATAGCCACATATATCCTTGCAACTCTCTCTCTCTTACCTCTTCTCCTCTATCCATATTGGTATAGTCTATTATACCTCCTCTCTTGAATTTTAAATCGCTGCTTCTCTACTGGCTCCTTCTGTTCAGGTTATGGAAAATTTCCTCCCACACTATAAACCTGTGGTTCTCCAAGTGTCGTCCTAGAATCCTTGCAGGAGGCCTTGAAGGCCCTCCCAGAGTTTTCCTTTTACTAACTCTACATCCACGGAAGGCCAGATTTTTCTTATTTACTTCTACCAAGGCAACAGATTGCAACACATTGTATACATAAGCAGATATGAGAATCCCGGTTGGTTTTTACTAGTCAACCATTAGAGAGAGGTGCAAAAACAAAAAAACTGTACCCAGCTGGTGTGGCTCAGCAATCGAGTACCAACCTAGGATGCAGGAGATTGTGGTTCAATTCCCGGTCAGGGCATGTGCCTGGGTTGTGGGCTTGATCCTCAGCAGGGGGTGTGCAGGAGGCAGCCGATCAATGACTCTCATCTTTGATGTTTCTCTCTCTCTCCCTTGCCCTTCCTCTCTCTGAAATCAATAAAGATATACTTAAAAAAGAAAAGAAAGGAAAAACCATACCACTCTTTTCATTAAATTTTTTGTTTTGAAAAAGTTATTTTTCTTAAATATATATGTTAAGAAATAATGGGTTTATTATTGCCTTTTTTAAATGAATAATTTAAAAAATTTATATGTTAATATGTAATACAGTAAATATTAAATGAAATAAACAAAAGCTCTTTGAGGTCCTCAATAACTTTTTAAGAGTAGAAAGGGGTCCTGAGAATAGAAGGTTTAAGAACTGCTGCTATAAATAATTTTCCGAATCCTGCTACTCACTCAGGATACTGGTCTTTGTCTCCTTGCATTTGCCACCAACAGGGAGTCACACATTCCTTGTTCTCATTTCCTCAGTTCCGATTATCTCTTTGATCCACTGGATTCCAACTTCTGCTTCCCATCACTCCACTAAAACTGTTCTGACCAAGGTCACTGGTGATTTCCTTTTTTAAGAATTTTTATCAAATTCTTTTATGATTACGAAAGTAATACATGCTCATTGTAGGACATTTGGAAAATGCATATAAGCAAAAACAAAAGAAAAAAGCAATAAAAAAAATCACCCCTAATCATAGTGGCGAGAAGGGCACCAGGAGCCAAGAAATTCAGGCAGCCTCTAGAAGCTGAAAAGGATCAGGGCACTAAGGAAAAAGTTAAACAAGATGAAAGCCATATGGCTAGAAAGTCACATATGAAAATATAGCCAGGGGCTTTTGAAGCCGAAGTCCATGTTCATTCTTCTGTGTTCTACTGCCATTGTATGGGTAAGAACTGACTAGTTTTGGTTAATCTCTTATGCATATATGCATAGCCTATGGACACAGCCGATAGTGTGGGGAAGGCTGGGGGGGTTGCTGGTGGAGGAGGGCAAAAGGGGGGCAATGGGGGACACCTGTAATAGTATAAACAATACAAAAATGAACATGCCAGTAAAATTAAAAGCCAACGTGAAAATAAAAGGTTCATGAAATCATGATCAATGTAAACAAAGCTAAGAAGAACATAAAAAATTAATGAAAGTATTTTTCTTTCAAAAAAAAAAAAAAGAACTGCCTCTTTTTCCTACCCTGGTCAGCTACTCTCTCTTCAGAGAGATTTGAGGAATGAGAATGACTCCATCCCCCATTGCTGGTTTAAAGGTGGAAGAAGGACAGCAGCAGGAAGGAATGTAGGAAGCGTCTAGAAGCTGAAATCCACACTGGCTCACAGCCAGCCAAGAAATGGGACCTGAATTCAGAAAACAAGCAGAGGTAGCCACTGTTAGGAATCTGTCCCTTCAGAGTTTTCAGTGCACAGTGTTATAAAGATGGAATTAGAGAACACACATTGTTTGGGGGGGTGTTTTACATACTGTTTTGAAATGAGCTTTCTGACTGGCCTGGTCACTGGTGACCGTTAAGTGCTAAATCCTAAGGTTTCTTATTAATCTGTAGTCTCCTTGGTGTCCCTGCATCATCTGGCTTTGCCAACACATTGGCCCACTCCTTCTCTATGCTCTGCACACCCTCTAAATGTACCCATTATTTCTAAAGCTGTCCCTGGCCCCTATACGTAGATGAGGCCCAGATCCCTGTTTTTAGCCCTTGTTTTCTGCAGAACTCCAGACCCAGATTTCTAACATTCTGCTGGGCAACTCCACCTCTATGTTTCACAGATCTTCAAACCCAACATAGTGAAATTAATTTTTTCCTATGCCTCTCCCAGTGTGCTTCCTATTCTGGAATTCCCTATCTCACCTGATGGCCCCACTCTGCCTAAAACAGAAACCTGAACCTTAAGGCCCCTCCGCACTTCCCTTCAATCATACGAAATAGTTCCATTTTCAAATATAGTAATTAGTACCTCCCGATTGTCTCTGGAGACCCACTTCTCACTCATGCCACCGCTAGTGCTCTCATCAGTACTCGATCTCCTAGCCATCCCCCCTTTTCCAGGCCCCTCTTCCTAAAACCCAACCAGAACGCAGAGTCAACTTTCCAAAACACAAATCTGATCACCCTCTTCTGTCCTTCTATGGCTCCCCATTACTTAGTGGACCTCTTCGCTGTCTGGCTTCCACCTACTTCTCTGAGCCCTTCTCCCTCACCTCCCACGCACGTACCTATTCTGTGCTCCAACCGCACCGAGCTACTCATAGCTCCCCCTAAACTCCATGCCCTTGGAGACACTGCGTTTGTGCATGCCATTCCCTCTGCCCTTCCCCTATCCGCACCCAACAAGCTCCTCGCCTTTAAAGACCCCACTCAAATGGTACCCCTCTTCTGAAGACTGCAGCGAATCCTCCAAAGAGAGTTAATTGCTCCCTCACCTGTCCTCATAGGGCCTGGAACTTCTGCCATGGTGCTGATTATCCCACATTGGAGTGGGCCGCTACCTGTCTATGGTCATGTCAAGAGCTGAGATCTTGTCTTCAGCATCCTTGTGTCTCTACCCTCACCTACTGGACAGTTGTTGGATGCGTAACTAAATCTATATTAAACAACATTGGCTTTGTAGCCTTCCCACTTGGTATACCATCCGATGAAGAAGCTACAGATCAAGCAGATATACTGCCAAGCATCAGCACTCACTCGCTTGTGTTCACACAAGTAACATCCGTGTGCAAAGAAAGTCAATCCTCCTACACACTAGCACAGTTAAATGCAACATAAGCAACCCAAAAAGTAGTAGAGGGATGTTTTCCCAGACTGCATCTTTTTTTTTTTTAAAATATATCTTTATTGATTTCAGAGAGAGAGAAACATCAGTGATGAGAGAGTCATTGCTCGGCTGCCTCCTGCACGCCCCCTGCTGGGGATCGAGCCCGAAACCCGAGCATGTGCCCTGACCGGGAATCGAACCAAGATTTCCTGGATCCTAGGTCGATGCTCAACCGCTGAGCCATGCCCAGCAGGGCCCCAGGCTACATCTTAAATGAGCTCTTGCTAAAGCCTTTTCTGAAATGTATTTTCCACTTTAGACTTTGTTCCCAGACCCTTCCCATCCATGAAATACAATAAAAATTGAGTAATGTGTACAGAAAAACAGGTAGCACCGTTCAGTGGGGAAAACTCTGGCTTTTGTGTGTGTGTGTGTGTGTGTGTGTGTGTGTGTGATCTTAGGCAAGTTATTGGATCTTTCTAAACCTCTATTTCCTCATCCATGAGATGAAGACAGATCTAACTTTATAAGATTTTTTTTAATTTGGAGATAACAGCCCTCATCAGTAATGCAATTCCTCAGTAATTCAAGAAAATTGGTCATTCAGAAGCATCTATATTGGTAGTAATTGCAATTGGTCTGCTGTAATAAAGGCCGTTTACTTCAAACTCTTCTATCAAAGAATAAATTCAATGTGGAACTGAATCTAAGGGCAAAAACCACGTTCATGACTCGAATGAATGCTGTCTTAAGGCCAGGACTTGACCATCAGCTAGGTTTAATGCTTTGCTGATTAATAAATCTCATCCATTCCACACAGACAAAAATACATAGTAGTATAGCCCACTATTAAAACAACACATTACCCAAGGACCAGAAAAATCCAAATATTATTTTAATTGTTTGGGAAGATCACACAAGTCTGAGTGTTGCTTGAAGCTGTACCCTGAGAAATGATCCCCCAAACTCTGGGTTATTTCAGAATTTCTGGAATCCTCTGAAGTCTATCTCAGGTTTACTCCCAGACCAGAAAATTATAGAGAACCCATCCATGGATTTCAACTAGCCACACAGCAGCCCTGAGTTAGCTAATTTCCGTCACCACCCTTGGCTGTCCATGGGTAATTAAGAGGTTAACATAACAAAAGTGGAGAGTGTACACTTGTGGTGGGAACCCGTACAAAGGGTGACCTTTGAGCCTTCCACCTGTCACTGCCCATTCTGCTCACACACCAGTTTTCTTTGTGAATCATGAAAAAGTGTTTCGGGGTATTGGCTAAGGGGGCCAGCTGTCCTGAAATGCTAAAATTTCCCAAAAGCAAGGGGATAGGAAACTGCAGTGTGAGTTGCTAATAAATATGAACTAACAGATTATGTCAGCATATGCGCTAAAGACTCCTCAGAAACAATTCAGAAAATAGGATTTCAGAAGAGGGAATATATTAAATTTGTCTATTCAAACTCCTCTGGGTATTTTTCACAATAGCAATAGGATTTTTATGCGTGCGCGCACGCGCACACACACACACACACACACACACCACTACTCTTTTAGAATGAGCAATTATATATGACCAAAAGATGGCACTGATAAAAACAAGTTTGGGGTCAATACATGCATTACTAACTTTAGACAAAACTCCATGACTAAGGGTGGGGTTAGAAGGACAAAGACAAAAGTGTTTTCCTGAAGCAGCCTCTTTAAAGGTCACCTATAGAGGAAAGTACATGCTTCTGTTTTTCCATTTCTGGATCCCTGCTCTGATGTGAACATATTTGTATAATTTATGCACATAATAGTATTTAATAGCAGCAAATTCACACACCTGCTGATTTTCCTCCATGTGAAGGGAAAACTGTAAAGGTCAACCAGATGATTTCTTTTAGGTAGTGGAACGAGACAGACTGCAGTTCAAATCCCAGTGCTGCCGTTTGCTAGCTGTGTGGCTCCAGGAAGTTACTTAACCTCTTTGTGCCTCAGTTTTCTCTTATGAAAATGGGGCTGATAAAACAATGGACCTCATGGCTTTGTTATAAAAAGAATATGAATAGCTCAGCCAGTGTATCCCAGTGGTTGAGCATCGACCTATGAACCAGGAGGCCACAGTTCCATTCCTGATCAGGGCACCAGCCTGGGTTGCAGGCTGGATCCCCAGTAGGGAGCGTGCAGGAGGCAGCCAATCGATGATGTTTCTCTCTCATCGATGTTTCTCTCTCTCCATCCCTCTCCCTTCCTCTCTCCGAAAACAATAAAGACATAAAAAACGTAATATGAATAAATACAGAAAATGCACTTAGAACTGATGGAGGCACATAGAAAGCGATTGTTATTGTTATTACCATGCCATTATTTAAGCTTTAAAAGACTGTGGTAGATTGTGAAGTAATTAGCATGTGACTTTATCTAACAAGGGTTAGAATTTACCAAACTCTCATTTGACAGAAGTAAAAAAAAGAGTGATGTTAAAAAAAATTAGCCAAAAAAAAAAAAAAAAATTTGCCAGTCCCTACCCCTGTTTTAAAAGATCATTATTCAAATTCACAGCAAAAGAAAGTAGAACAGAGACTACCATGGCCTGTGAGGAGGAGGGAGGGGGAGTGAGTGTTTAATGGGGACCAAGTTGCACAACAATGTGAATGAGCTTAATGACACTGAACTGTACAGTTAAAAATGATGAAATGGGCCCAGTCGGGCGTGGCTCAGCCAATGAGTATCGACCTAGGATCCAGGAGATCGCAGTTCGATTCCCAGTCAGGGCACATACCTGGGTTGCGGGCTCGATCCCCAGGGGGGGTGCGTGCAGGAGGCAGCCGATCAATGACTCTCTCATCATTGATGTCTCTCTCTCTCTCTCTCCCTCTCCCTTCCTCTCTCTGAAATCAATAAAGATATATTTTTTAAAATGGTGAAATGGTAAGATTTATGCTATGCATATTTTACCACAGTAAAAATATATTTGGTGTCCTATTTTTTAAAAAGATCATTGCGAGTGCCAAGTTGAACATGAACCGTAGGGAGCAGGAAGCAGGTAGACAGCCAGACCACCCCTGTTGCCGAATTCTGTGCAGTTATGGTCTCTTCCCTTTCTTTTCTCCCTCCTCATTAGAATATTCCGATATAACTTTTCAAAGGCCTCTCTGCCCACCCACATCCAGATGTTCCAGTGACACTTTTAAGATGTCAAAGTCTCAATAGGTTAGGAAGCAGTTGCCTAACTTCTGCCTACAGCTGATCAACATGAAAAGAGTTTCAAATTCCTAAGGCCCCCGAGAAAGTCCACACTTGCTTTCAGGAACCTGCTCCAGTGTCTGTCAGCCTTTGCTTCGAGGAAACATGCTCAGTGTATCTTAACTAAATCCCTCTGATTGCACTTTAAGTCCGTGTCCTCTTGTTCTAGTTTCCTTGAGCTGAAACACAGCTGGTTTCCATCCTCTGCAAAGTAAGTTTCTCTGTGCTTAGAGATTGCTGCAAAGGCCTCTTCTTCAGGCTAAACAGTCTCAATTTAAGCCTTTCTTCTATAAAACCTCTCTCTAAATGCTCCATATTCCCATTTAAATAGTTCATAACTAGATACAGTCCTCTCTGAAAAACAGGAAGAACAAAAATATATAAGATTGGGGTAAAGGAAACATAATTATAAAGAATTATGGAGAGCCAGCACGAATGTCAAATTTTTACAGTTTCATCAACACCATTAACAGTTATTTTTCTGAAGCTACCACCTTTTTAGGTTAATTAACAAACACACGGTAGTTATGAATTTCAGATGATCATAGATAATTGCACTATACAATTCACCAAATACTGTTTATCTTCCAGAACCAACAAAATATGGGGGAAACAGAGCAAGTGGTAAATGCCACTAACTTCACCTGTGTAACAATGGTTAAATATTCCATTTCAATGGCAAGTGAAGAAACACACTTATATAACAATGAGGAAATTACAAAGGGCATGACAGCCCTGAGTTGCTCCATTCGAGCAGATTCACATGACAGAGATTGTGTAATGTCTCACCAATGAATCTCTGTAAGGCACACAATTGCAATAGCATTGAAATTCATATTTTTATCTGTATATTGCACTGTGTGCCCACCACCCAAAGTCAAGTCATCTTCCGTCACCATATATCTGGCTCCCTTTGCCCTTTACTACTCCCACCCCCTTCCCTCTGCAACCACCATACTGTGGTCTGTGTCTATGAGCTTCTGTTTTACGTCCCACATGAGTGAAATCGTATGGTTCTCAGCTTTTTCTGACTGACTTATTTCGCTTAGCAGATGTGTTATTGCTACCTTATGAAAAAAGTCCTCAGGTTCCATATTAATTAATTCTCTGAACTTTTTACAGTTTCTCTTATGTGCTTTTTTGCACTGGGCCATGTGTATATTAATAGAGCAGCAGTTCTGAAACTTGTTAGTTTCAAGACCTCTTACACTCTTAAAAATTACTGAGTGTTCCAAAGAGCCTTTGTTTTATATGGGTTCTATCGATTGATATTTACCATATTAGAAATGAAAACAGAACTTTTACAATAGGTATTGATTTATTTTAAAATAACAATAGCCCCATTACATGTTAATATAAATGTTTTGTGAAAAATAGCTATATTTTCCACAACAAAAAACAGTGAGATGAGTGGCCTTGCTTTATATTTCTGTAAGTCTCTTTCGTGTGTGATTTAATAGGAGACAACTCTTTTATAGATCTGCTTCTGCATTCAGTCTGTTGTGACATCACATGCCGTATAGCCCCTGGAAACCTCCACTTTACACTCAATAAAAAGTGAGAATTAAAAAAGCAAATAGTGCCCCTGGAGGGTGTGGCTAAGTGGTTAGACTGTCAGCCCCTGCACTGAAGGGTCAAGGGCATGTACCTGGGTTGCAGGTTCGATCCCCAGCCCCATCCAGGGCGTGTGTGGGAAGCAACCAATCGGTCTCTCTCTCTCCCTCCCTCCCTTCCTTCCTTCCACTCTCTAAAAATCAATAGAAACAATATCCTCGGGTAAGGATTAACAACAGCAACAAAAAGCAAATAGTTTCTTAATATTATTGAGGTATTTTTTATCTCGTATATCCATACTTTGAGAACCATTGTTAGCAGAGGTTGTAGGGACTGAAATTATTTCTAAGAAACTGAAATTGGTAAGGACAAATCCTGTAGATGCTGAGAATCATAGAGATCAAGTAGAAAGTAAACTACCTCTTTGTGAAAGCCTTGTGCTTTGAACCATGCTAACCATATCAAACCCATAGGCAATAAAGCTTAATAAGATGGCCCCCATTACCAAGTGTTGCTCAAGCATTATCTTCATTTCACCTTGAGAGCTAGTTTTCACTGGACTGGAGAGAGAGCATCTTGTCCCGTAGGGCAAACTACCTGACTCCCAGGCTCCCTTCAACCTATTATATTCTTGTTTTTCTCTCCTTCCTAGTTTCTAGAAGCCCAAACATAAGTCGCTGTAACATGCGCCACAGGGCAAGAAAGGCTCCATATGAGACAGACGATTTAAGCAGATTCTATTCAGTCCCAAGGAAATTTAAATAACTTGATCTTTTCTGGACCTGAAACCAAAATCCTATCTTCTCAGAGAAGGCTACAAATGTTCAGCCAAGGGTCTAACTATGTCATAGTGTAGCAGCATGCCACTCTCCTCTAGCCCTAAGATATGAAAAATGATTCAAGACTCGATGTTGAGTTGAGTATTTGTTTGAGAAAATGGGAAAATGTATGTGAGCTCTTATTTTACCCTTTCCAACTTTCACCCCTTCATACTGCTCTAGAGGAATGTGTGTGCTGGGAGTGGGCAGTACATTAATTTCTAGAAAGATAAGAAAAGAAATATGTCACCCTAGCTGGTTTGGCTCAGTGGTTAGAGCATTGGCCCACTGATTGAATGGTCCTGGGTTTGATTCCAGCCAAGGGCACATACCTCGGTTGCAGACTCAATCCCCAGCCCTGGTTGGGGCGCCGAGCAGGGAGCATCCAGTTTATGTGTCTCTCTCCCATAGATGTTTCTCTCTCTCTCTCTCTTTTCTCCCCCCCACTCTCTCTCAAAAGCAATGGAAAAAATATCCTCAGGTGAGGAGTAAAAGAATTAAAATAAAATAAAAACTTTAAAAAAGAAAAAATGTCATTAATTCCACTTCTTATAAAATAGTAGTTACTTGACTCTTGGGAAATATTTTATGTATCCATTGCTGACTGTATACCAAAAAAAATGTCAAACAAAAATAGCTAAATTGGCCCAATCCAAGGACTAAATTTCCATGAACAAAGCCGTATTCTTGTGGGGGAAGAATACAAGATTAAGTTGGAATATATGCTTATATGTGTATCTTTCACCCTTTGTAACTGGAAGGCAAAAAGTGGTTGGCTCTGTCTTATAGCAGAACATGTATTATAACCAAACGCAGTTTAAAAATACAAAAGCAACAAATGGCTTTAAAAAAAAATAAAATAAAAGGAACCCTAGGGCTTCGCCTTTGGATAAGATATCACTGGGGACATTTTTTTTAATTCAGTAAAATACTCAAATAGCAAGTGTCAAGGTATTGTATATCCACCCAGTTGGTAAAATAAGTCAGTTAATTTGGCAGGTAAGTATTAAGTAATCACGCTGTCAGAATCGGGTGAGTATCAAAGGGAGAAAGACAAAGACCGAACAAAGGAGGAAAAATAAAATAAGTAGCAGATTATCAAATAAGTAAATAAAAATGAGAACTTCTCAATACTCTATTGTATCCCCCATAAACCAGTTCAACCCTGCAGACTTTCGCCTTCCTGCTTGGGAGTCAGGAAAGCAGTGTGAGTACGAGGAGCCCGGCTGCTTGCGAACTGTGCCCCTGAGAGTGGTTTGCAGAGGTTTGGGGAAGGAAAGGCCTGGCCCTTTAAGGATGAAAAGCTGGGCCCTGGCAAGCAGGGCACTGTGAAATGGCAAAGAAGCCTGCTTCTCCACGTGCTAGCGTTTCTCCTGAAGGAGGGGGCTGAACCAGAAGCAAAGCTGCCAGGAAAAGCCTGACTACAGACCATTTAAGCAGATTTTATTCAAGCCCAGGAAATTCACATAACTTGTTCCTTTCCCTTCCTAAAACAGAAAGTGCATGTGTAAGTGCCATTGAAACCGCTGGGACTCTGGGAAGCAAGGACAGAGCCTTATTTATCTCTGAAACTTACCAGTGCTTGCACAGGGCTGGGCACATAGCAGACCCTGAACACGTGTTTGTGGAATCAAAAGAAAGGATGCCACCTCTAGACACTATCCACAATTAGTTACCATACTTTTGTGTTCTGCGAAGAAACAGTGATTTCAGGCCTTTCTGATGTTAATGCCAAGTTCCTTTTCATAAAAAAGACTGGAGAGCCTGACTGAATCCTATGGTATAACTGAAAGGGATAGCTGAGATTAATGTATGATAAATCTCTTACTGTATAGATAAGGAAACTGAGGCCCAAGGAGGCTAATGGATTTGCCTAAGATGACCTAACTAGCTAATGGCAGAGCTGAGAATAACCCAGACCCTCTAACCTCCCTGTGTAGCATCAAGTAGAGCTGAGGTAATGAACCTGAATCCATGGATGGGCTTGAAGTCCAAAACCTTGCCCAATAATGTATATGTAAAATTCCATGTGCATGGCATCTGTGGCGGAGAGGGTCCAAAGTTGTCACTTGATTTTCAGAAAGGCATGTTACCCTCAAAACTGCTAAGAACTCCAATCTCAGAGGGAGAGCCATTATGGAGTGACAGGGAGCCATTTCTGCCATTGCTCCTACGTTGTGAGGGGCAGAGATCAGAATTTTGATGACAAGTTCCACTGAGACCTTCAGCGGGCAGAAGCAACAAGCAACTAAGAGACTTGTTGAAAGCCCAGGCCTTCCAGTGTGTGGGAGTGCTAAAGGTTCTCCTTAGTGCAAAATAAAAACATTCAAAGGTAGATTAAAAAGTGGCTGGTAACAGTCAGTACTCAGTGTGGCAATGGCACATTGTACCTGCAGCGTGTTTAGATTCCTTTAAACTTTACTAAAAATTATCTGACCTTGTGTACATATTTACTAATTAGAGACTATTTCCCCTGGTAGTGATGCAGCTAGCATATGGTAAGAGAAGATAATAGGTGGCCTCCACCCAGGGATTCTCAGGAGAAAAATTTGCCCAATGCAATACTGATATATGGTTGGCTGGTGAACAAAATGAATCAGGTAAAGCTGGAAGATATAAAATGATACAATCATACATTAACTATTAGGTTTAACTGAAAACAAATGTATATTTATTTGCTAATATTTTGCTGAAAGGTCAAAGCCTTTGAGGATGGGTCTGCTAATTGGAGTTGCATATAGTCTTTCTTACATACACCACACCCATAACAGATCACCTATGATTTTCAGGTTCCGCTTCTTCAGGGTGGGTTAAGATCTCAGACACTTACGAGGCAATCTGGGTGGAAAACCCTTGGAGAAACTTAATGATTTTCCCCATCTTTTACAGCTGTCTCTCCACACCTAATTTGTCAACAACTGTTTTGAGCAACTCCTATTTATTGAGTCTTATGAACATATTCAACCTAATTTTCATAGAAACAAGATTACACTCACATTTCATCGGGGTGGGTGCAGAAGGCAACCAATCGATGTGTCCTTCTCACATCGATGTTTATCTCTCTCTCCCCCTCCCTCCCTTCCACTCTCTCCAAAAATCATTGGGAAAAATATCCTCGAGTGAAGATTAACAATTTTTTTATCTTTTTAATGAAAGTAACTGAGCTGTCAACCACAATGCAAATGTGTTCCCTTATGGTGTATTGAACACTAGTGTCCAAGGCTGCAATGGTCCATTCCATAGCTTCTCTCTTCCCCACCCCACCTCCAACATGAACCTGGTGTTCTAAAACCTACAGTACACATTGACAGTTGGGACAAATATCAAGTATCTCAGAAAGCCTTTCTGATGTGGAGGCATTACAGCATTGTGATTAAGAGAACAGGCCTTGGATCTGAAACTTACGGGCTCAAGCAAGTCACTAACACTCTCGAAGCCTGGATTTTTACATCCTTGAAACAGAAGTGGTAATACCAACATCTTCTTCACAGCATTAATGTAAAAGTTAAATAAGACAAAGAATGTAAAGCACCTCCCCTAGTCCCTGGCACATATGAAGCACTTACTTTACGGTAGTAATTTTGATTATTAATAAGAATGCAGACTGAATCCTGGAAGAAAAATTAATGTGATTCCACTTTTTCTGTCATCCTAAGCAATGGTCCCTAATCTGGCTTCAGGGATTTTCAAGGACTATGACTAACACACAGTGCATTGCCCTCAGGCTCTGAGGATGTGCACATGCACAAGCAGTGATGCAACCGTTATGGAGAGCAGTCTGGCAGAACTTAACCCAAGTATTCATGTACCGTATGATCCAGCAATCCCACTCCTGGGAATACATCCCAGAAAAATTCACACATGGCTCAAAAGGGGACATTTGTGGGGAGTGTTATTTGTGGCAAAGGAAGTTGAAGCAACCTAAGTGTCCATCACTGGGGCATCAGGGACAAGTGAAATGTGCAGGGTGCACGCTGTGCACACATGCAGCAGTTAGAAGCAGCAAGTAGAGGGACGCACAGTAACACGCATAGATACTGAGGACATGGTGCCAGACGAAGAACTATTTCAGAAACAGAGTGAGTTCTTTGGAAAAACCATTAATATAAATTTTTAAAAACATACCCACATGTAGCCTTACGTATTCTCTAAGGTTATTCTTACATAACCTGCATATTCTGATACACGCAAATTTGAATATAGACATTAGGCACATTGGAATCATGCCAGTGGGAGGGACGGGGAGGAGGGAAAGAGAGCGAGAAGTGGTGGTAAAAGGGGAGAAAGGAATGAAAGAACCAAGGAAGGGATGGGAGAAAGGAGGGAGGGGACGAGGGAGGGGAGAACCCTGTGTGTTTTAATGATGACAGTGTTTTACGTCGGGGAATGCAGCTCAACCCTCCAACGTAATAAATAAATGGCACCAACGGATGGTTGCCAGTAACAATTGGTTGGTACCATAAACTTGGGGCCATTTCAAAACTAAATGTTTGAGAACTACAGGAGTGTGGCTTATTTTCTTTCTTTCTTTTAATATATTTTATTGATTTCAGAGAGAGGAAGGGAGAGGGAGAGAAAAATGACCCAGAATCGAATGGTGATCTCTTGGATCCTAGGCCGATGCTCAGCCGCTGAGCCACGCCAGCCGGGCAAGCCTGGCCTACTTTCAAGTAACTGAACTACTTTGCTATTCACCTTGTTCATTTGACTAAATTCCCTTCCTCGTTTGCTGTAAACATCCCAACTTGGGAGAAATGAAGAGAGAGTCTAGAAAGTGAAGAGGGATGGGGGAGATTATTAATTTTAATAGTAACCTATTAATCTCCATTGAACGAAAGGCAAACAGTGAGAGAGACAATATATACTGTGATGCGTACTTCCACCAAAGCAGGCTGATTATCCACATTGGAATGCTTGCACGTTGTTTATCCATAATGGACATACGAAAAAAATCAGTAGAATACTCAAATAGCAAGTGTCAAGATACTGTATATCCACCCAGTTGGTAAAATAAGTCAGTTAATTTGGCAGGTAAGTATTAAGTAATCACGCTGTCAGAATCGGGTGAGTATCAAAGGGAGAAAGACAAAGACCGAACAAAGGAGGGGGGTAAAGGAAAGAGATAAGAAGGGGGCCAAAAATAGGCACAAGGAGAAAACAAATGCAGTGTGACAGGTTCAACAGTGGGATGGATGTCTCCGTTCCATCACAGAGAGATTACCCTAGGGATACAGACAGACACTTCAAAGTGACACCGGTGGAGCTGAGGGTTTTGGTCCATCAGATAGACGCTATTAATAACAGTGAATTATGTATTAAAGTGGTCTTTCAATGTCAGCTTTCTCCATCTTCTATCTTAAGGTTTTAGATGCCCTACAACATGTTGGACAGCATACATCACACTCACATACAGACACTATGTTCTTATCTCCCCACTGCCTGGGCCAGGGGCTGGCAAAGTTTTTCTGGGAAAGGCCAAATAGTAAATACTTTGACTAGCCATTATTTTCTCAACTCTTGTTTTCCTCGAATTACGGTGCTGTGCCCTCTGTCTTTCTAAATCTCTGCCTGATCAATGTCAGGCAGAGATTTTTTTTTAAAAATGGATTTAGATGATAGAAAACACCCTCTCTTCTGGGGGGCTCCTTCCACCAAGGCCAGCTCTCTCTCTGTCCCCAGCCTAATTGGTTTTCATTTCCCACACCTTTACTCTGATCACTTGACTTACACTTGCCCAGTTCTTAGAGTTAGTCTTTGATTTTTTTTAAGAGGCCTAGACCTCTAAGGGATTATCTATTGCTTTTATTAGTCTTACAGGAGTCTCTGATTCTAAATAAAACTAAAACACTAATTAAAAGGAGGTCCAGCCTGGCCTGCAGGCTCAGTGGTGGAGCATCAACCTATAAACCTGGAGGTCACGGTTTGATTCCTGGTCAGGGAACATGCCTGGGTTGCAGGCTTGATCCCCGGCTGGGGGCCATGCAGGAGGCAGCCGATCAATGACTCTCATCATTTATGTTCCTGTCTCTCTCTCCCTCTCCCTTCCTCTCTCTGAAATCAATAAAATAAAATTATTTATTTTTTTTAAAAAGGAGGTCCACTATAGAAAATGTATTACCCAACTTCAAACTGGGTGTTAACAGAGCAAGGCAGGCAGTGCCCCAATATGTGTGATGATGGCTGTTCATCTGTACCTGCCTCTAAAACTCACTGCGTCCCAAAAGGACCTATTATTTATCCATATAATGGGCCTCACACAAAGCACTGCTGGGTTTTCTGAGAGTGGACTTCAACCTGCTTTGCAGGGTCCTGGCCAGTGTTGCTCAGTGGTTACAATGTTGGCCTGTGCCCCGAAGGGTCAAGGGCATGTACCTGGGCTGCAGGTTCAATCCCTGGCCCCAGGCACACAACCAATAGATGTGTCTCCCTCACATTGATGTTTCTCTCCCTCTCCCCCTTCCTCTCACCCTCCCATTCTCTCTAAAAATCACTGGAAAAATATCCTTGAGTGAGGATTAACAAAAACAACAACAACAAACAAAAAAACCCTGCTTTGTAGGGAAAGCTGTGCAGCACCTCACCCAGCAGAACATCTGGGTGACCCCAGAGTTTTGGTGCTCAGTGGCTTGGCCACCAGCCTGTTTAAAAACAGAAGTACAGGGTTGGGGGTAGTAAAGGGTAAAGTAGGTCAAATATATGGTGACAGAAGGAGACTTAACTTTGGGTGGTGGGCACAGTGCAATATACAGATGATGTGTTATAGAATTGTACACCCGAAACCTTATAATTTTATTAACCAATGTCACCCCAATAAATTCAGCTCTAACAAGAAGTAGAATTGTGAATGGATAGCTGCTGTAGGGCTCTTATAAGCTTATTTTTCTACACACAGGGATTGGATTCTGATTCTGGTCCAAATAGAAATTAGGTCAGTTATTCCGTTTTTGAAAACCTGGCAGGAATACCTTTCTTTAAAGGCACTAATTAGGCAAACTGAGTATTTTCCAAATAGGAGTCAAAGGGAGACTTCCAAGTCTCATTCAAGTCCACAGCTTGCTCTTGCTTTTCAATCTCCTTGCGGAAGGATCTGCTGGTCACTCACAGTCACTGCTGTCTCCTGCCCACATTCACAATGTAGAGTTTGCTCCGAAGAGAAGGCGATCGCTCACAATACTGGAAGAGCTCAAGTTCATGTTGGAAAATCCATCTCAGTGGAAATGAGAAATGATAGACCTTTCCCTGCCAAGAAAAGGAGGGGGCTTGCATCTTTATTTAGGCAGGGCACGGAGGAGAGAGCCAAATCTCGACAAATCCCAGCTCAGCTCAGCTCTTCCCCTGGCCGAGCGCCCGTGTGCGCTGTGACATACAGGTAGGTGCGTGTATTGCCCACAGAAGGGTGGCTCAGGGAGCCCCCCAGACTCATCACTGTGTCATCCTCTTCAATGGTAGACACGCTCCCTCCAAATGCAGGGCTCCTGATGACCGTGCCCTGGCAGTGTGGGAAAGTGGGTGCTCACACTCCTCCTCAGGACTGAAATCCCAAATCCCAGCTAAGAGGAAACCACTATGCCCGCTCCTTCTACACGTTTCCCCCTGGCCTGGATGTTTAATATCTTCACGCAGACCTAGCACGGTGGCGAGCAGTAGGAACAGCCTAATAAGCCCATGTAGCTTGACTAGCTCATGTGGCGCACGATCTGAATTACTTCAAACTATTCATCTTAAGCTCAAGCTGTTCTGAATCTTAGCGTTCCTAAATATACTTTTAAACCTCTTATAAAGTCCTTTACCTCATACTTCAGATTAAACTATGGGGGGAAAGGTACAAATTGCATTTCACTAACCCCAAGACCTTTCTCTAACGGAGGCCTGCGATGGTAGCTTGGATTTCTGCGCCCAACTCCTCACTTCTCTGTAATAGGGTTATACGCCCCACAGCCTTTGCCCTTTGGCTTTGCAGCAGTAGAGCTTGCAAAGTAAACATCTCCACCCAACTGATTTAAGGCCTAGCCTTATGACTTGGTTTGACCAACAGAATGTAGGTAAAAGTGATTGTATGTGTGTGTTATGAACCAAAGTTGTAACACGTCTGGCAAACACTCATCGGCAACTTTTATGCTTCTGTCATTCACCATGCGAAAAGCACATCTCAGATCACTGCCGTTCCTGAGCCTGGGTCCCATGGACACGGAGTAAATGTGGATCAGGCCCCAAACCTGGGCCCAAGCCTAGCTGAGCCTAGCCAACCCAAGCCAACTAGCAGGCCCATGGACAATACATAAAGGAGCATTTTTGTTAACTACTAAAATATCCGGGCTGTTTGTTATTGCAACTAAAGCTGATTAATATATATCTTCTGAATCCAATCCATCAACAGGTTATTTTGTGAGTTACAAACCACAAGAATTCATAAAGGTATTAGATACCTGTCCAACTCTGTTCTTAACAAGCAAACAACCGAAAAGGGGTGCCCTTATCAAAACACCCAGAGCCATGTCAGTTCATTTGAAAATAGTATTCTAGCCCAGCCTGCGTGGCTTAGTGGTTGAGTGTCAACCTATGAACCAGGAGGTCACAGTTTACGATTCCTGGTCAGGGCACATGCCAGGGTTTGAGGGCTCAATCCCCAGTCTGGAGCGTGTAGGATGCAGCTGATCAATGACTTTCTCATCACTGATGTTTCTGTCTGTCTCTCTTCCTCTCCCCTCCTGTCTCTGAAATCAATAAAAACATATTTTAACAAAAGAAAATAGCACTCTATTTCTTCCCCCTGTATAACTGTAGGAGAAATATCACTGGCAGTAGTTTCAGAATTGTTAGCCTAAATTTTCCTCCTTAAAGCTATACAGAAAGGCAAGGTGACAAGTTTTATTTCTTCAAGCCTTCTGACACACTCAGTTGTTTGGAGTGGTTTAGAATCCCCAACACTAAGGCTTGCTATTCATTTGATCCCCCTCTATACATGAGAAACGCTTATAATTGTTGTAGGTAGTCTTGCGACAAGGACAGTGGTACCTTGGTTTTCTAATGTGATCCGTTCCCGGAGACTGTTCGAGTTTTGAAATGTTTGAAAACCAAGGGATCCACAGCCGACAGCTGGGCCTCAGGATCTTGCCCTCAGCGGGAGCCGCGGGGCATATTCGACTTCCGAGGCGGGTTCGAAAACCGAAGCATTTCCTCCTGGGTTTATGGCGTTCGTGACCCGAAATGCTCATCCATGGAGATGTTTGGAAAATGAGGTACCACTGTATACAGTGTAAGGATTCTGTAAGTTGCCAGCTGATCAAAGGAAGACAAGAAAATGAATGACAAGCAAGAAATGACTGGAGCCTCCAGTGGTACAGATGGTTTGGTGACACTAGGAACGGAGCAGAGAATGCCGGGCCTTGACGGTGATTTTTCAGAGCTTTCTTCAATCCGTCTGCTCTTCGTGATATTAACCTGTAGTCATATTTATCAGTCTCCGAGTTCCTCCCCCTTTCTCCCCTTTTCGTTTCCCTATTTCTTTTATACAAGACTGAATAACGTTGAGCTGCTGTGAATTTCTGAGTTTTGTTTAGTTCCTGGTATAATTGGAAACAATTGAATTTGAATAGCAATTTGGTTTTCACATCTTTTATTTATTAACGTTCTTCAAAATATAGAAAGTAAAAGGGTAAAAACAGTTTTACATAATACAAAGAATGTCAAGAACAGAAAAAAAATGAGGACAAAGAAAAAAATAGAAACTGAATAAAATTAGGAATTTAATTCTATCTCGAGAGTTTCAGTTTCTACATCCATTTGTACTAATGTATAGTTCTCATCTGAAGCAGTGTTAGTCCATAAATATTATAGCTATAGGGTTTACCCATTTAATAAACAGACCCAGTGATTATGTAACTAACGTTCAGAAAGAGAGAAAGCATTTGTTTTGGTCTCCACTTAAAATGTAGGGATAGCAAAGGAGTACTTGTGACTTGCCAAAGCCCATATATCGATGGTTGGGCATCACCATATGCAAAACTAATATTGCTCTGTTCCTGGCACACACAGGTGTGCTCAGTTTGTTTTCAGTTCCCTATTCTGTGTGCACAACATACTTCAAGAGAAAGGGCTTTTAAAAATTAAACTACAGAACAAGTGGAAAACCAACACTGGGTGATTTTCTTTCCTGGAATTTGGCAGTAAACGTACTTCTGAACTAGCTACGCAATGGTCAAATACAGGGGAGAATTAGCAAAAGAAACCCAGGAAGTTTAACAATCCACTATTTAGAAAATGCTTCCTGCACCATACAGTTCCCTCTTGTGTACAAGTGGATGGAAAGAGTGTGTGCATTGTGCAAGGCGCGTGTGATCTTTGCCATCTCTCACAAGGCTTGGAAACGTTCAAGTGGCTTTCCTCCTGGGCACTAGATATGCGATCCCAGTTACTCCTCTCTGTGATTCAGGGACCAGGCTCTCAGCTCAAAGTGCCAGGGTTTAAGTACCAGCTTGGCCACTTGCTAGCTATACAACCTTGGGTGGGTATTTAACACTCTATCTCAGCTTCATCATCTATAAAATGGACACAGTAATAGTACCTACTTCCTGGGACTGTTGCAAAAAATTACATGCCTGGTACCTAGGAAGTGTTTGATAAATGTTCCTTACCATCATAACTTCTGCAGTAGTGGTTCAGTATATAAGACATGAATAACTGACAGAAGCAACAGCAGCTGATTCTGCCAAAATTGTGTTTTCCATAAAAAATCTTAAAAACAGCTTTAGTGTTCACAGGACAATTGATGAATGGATATCAGGATCAACAGATGGATAGATATGTGATAAAACAAATATACTGAAACATTCATTGTAGGACCTAGGTGATCAGTGTGTGGGTGTTCACAGCACAATTTTTCAATTTTTATGTATATAGGTGTTGGAAAAACAAGAGAAATCTGAAAAAAGTACATGACAAATATTTAAATCCTGTATAATTTCTAAGTGTAAGCAGAGACCCTGTATTGTACAACTTCAAGTTAAATACAAACACCTAATTATGGATTTTTCTTCTCTTTCTAAACTTAAGTGCTAACTTGTTTTCCTTTCAAATTGCAGAAAAACCTTTGCTTTCACCTTAAACACTTCTCTCCTGTCAGGTGTTCCAATGGATGCTTCTTTCTCATTCTGTTTGTGAGCAGATTTTGTGTTCAAAGCCTTTCTCCTCATGAAGTGATAAGAACCACAAAGCCCACCCTGGCTTGTCTTACTCCAAGAAAATCCAAGGAGGGATGCAGGGCCCTTTTCTATTTTAACAGCCCAATGGGCATGATCCAATTATCCCAGAAATCTAAGTTATTTATATTTTATCCATCCCTTAAATTAGGCAAATTCTAAGGCAATTTAATTCCAAGAGTGCATTAATTCTCCAGAGAAATGTGGTTTTCTTTGTTCAAAATTCTATCATTGTTATCTCCTTTTATAAAGAGCTTCGTATTTGGTCCATCATTGTTTGGACCAACAAAAGGAGAGAAATCTCTGGCAGACACAGTTGCTTTGCCTCCTCCCCAGCTCTTCCCCACCTTCTTTGCTTACTGGCTCCTAAGACTCCATACAGCCCAGAACTGAAAAGACAGGCATGGTGGAAGCCAAGTGAGCTGTGCTGGACTTCCTGTTCCTCTTAGTCAAAATAAAGTGATTGGAAGCTGGAAATGCATATTCATTTATATCAGCCGTGGATGCTATGGCAACTGTGAAACACATCCCCAAACTCATTGCCCTCCCATCAAAAGATAGGATCTACGTGCAAGACTGGATAAACAGCCTGTGAAAATGAGTCTCTGGTCGTTCCAACATCTATAATAAGAAAGCTATAAGGAATACAGGGTTGGGAATGGCTTTTAGGTTGTCAGTCAGAACCGTCTGCCACAGCTTTTCTCAGAGTCAGTTGTGGGGTGTCTGGTCTCATGGTGAGCTGCCCCTGCTCCGTTCCCCTGCCCTCTGAACTAGCAAATGTGCAGGAGAGGAACCTGAGTCACCCTTTTCCAGAATTCCAGCATGGAGACTTCCATTCTCTCTAAAAATCAATGGGGAAAAATATATCTATAAGCAGGTAAAGGCAAAGGATTTTTAGGGCCATTTTAATTTCATCTCATTTCATAAGCTTGAGTAAGTCTTTTTTCCCCCCTTTGGTTCATGCCTTTGTGGTTTTAAGAAATGAATGCAACTAAACTATGGGCGCATTGTGAAAATAAATGAGTAAAGTTCTTTAGGCTTCCTGGGGACAGGAAGGAGGGTGGGAGGAAACTGTTACAGAAATGTAATCATTATTGTAATCGGCCTGCAGTGCTATGAATAAGTCTTAATTATCTCACAATCTGAGTTAATGCTGTGATGCTTTCTCTGGTCGTGTCAACACGTTCACGTACATATCAAGAAGACCCGCAGAGCTGCTCCAATGCTGAACACCCCAAGCCTCCACTGTAAGTGCATGTTGACCTCACAATCCAGGAAAACAGTCTATACCCTCAGAGCTATGGGGGCATTTTACCGTTGCTGTCCTCACCTTTCCCTATTGAAATCACTGCCAACTTTTTGCATGGAAACCCCCATAACATTCAACTGTAAAAATGATCGGATAGGGACCTATTTCTGACATTTGTGCAGGTGCACTCTTAACTTAAACTTACACAAATGGAGGGGAGGGAATGGCATATTCCCGTGCGTATGGTTATCTCCAACCTCATCTTCATTACATTCTTGTGAGCTGTTAGAGAATATTCCCCTCCACAGGAAAAAAAGAAAAACTAAAGCGATAAAATCATGAGAATGAAATTTACAAAACTTTTGTGCTTATGAAATGGTCTGTTAAGTATGCTGAACTGAATGCCAGCAGCTTCATTCGAGACCAGCTATTTTGTTCTTCCCAGGTTTGTTTGTTTTTTTTCTAAAACACATCAAGGGCATGTGTGGTAATTTCTGACAGATTAAGTGGTCCCTGCGGTCAAAACTCAAGGTTCCCTCAGATGCTCTGTTTATTCAGCACCAAGATTTGGTTGACATAGTCTTCACTGGACCCATGGCCAATTCAATGAGAAGCTCTAGAGGGAAGGCCCAGGCACTGGTAGTTTTTTCAAGCTCTCCAGGTGATTCTAATGCATAGCCAGCCAGATTCGAGAATTATTGCAGTCCGTCCTGCTTTGCACCATGGGCAACAAGAGCAAGGCAGCATCACTTTGTGACAGCCACATTCAGAATATCACCCATGTGATCTGCTTGACTCTTAAATGCACTGACCGAAGGACAGGGTGGAATGCTAACTTTCACTGAAGCGAAGTATAAAACAGGTTGAGCACTAACACATTTCAGCAAAGTCATGCTTCATCCAAAAAAAGAGAAACAAAAGAAAATCAGGAAGAGAGCGACAGCGGCAGGCAAGGCAACCAACCAGGCTGCTCACAGGGGACATAGCAGAAGTTCCAGGGTTCAGCCCAATGTTCAGCAAAGGTACAGACATTTTGATGTGGGGATCTGGAAGGGCTCTGATACAGGCTGCTTAGCCAGAGCCTGGGCCCTGATCTGTCTGAGACCATGTGTCTTAAGAGACCAACCAGCACAGCCCCCTGCAAAGGAGTTTATTTATGTGTATGTTGATGCACTTTTTGAATAAAAGAGAAGGGCAAGCTTCGTGTCCCAATACCAGAGGCAGGAGTAAGAGGTGGGGGAGGGGGCAGTGGAGAATGTCCTGGTTTTAGTTATCCAACCTGCCCTAGGAGACAGAGCCTGACCTCCAATCAAGAGAAGTGCAAGGAAAACTGAAAGGACAATTTTAATTAAAGATTCTGTGAGGCACGGCTAGAGGGGAGCAAAAGCAATTCTTTGGTCTCCCAGGTGACAAGGCCCAATGCAGAGCTAGAGAAAGGGGTGGCCTCTGTACTCCATAAAGCACGATCATGCCTCCCAAGGATGAGTGCCTCTGTGAGCATCAAAACAATCGCCTTGGCATTCCCACAAGAGGCAACACATAGCAACCCGGGGCACCATCAAGCAGAGTCAGGAGCAAAAGCCATCAATGAGGAGGACTTGGAGTGTGAGAGAAACACTATGAATACACTCCACGATGATCTGTAAGCACGTGCGAGCCTCCTCCTAATGACTCTCCTTTTGAGGAGAAAGGAGCTTTATGGAGGCTGGAAGTCCTATATGAGCTAGGAAGTCTGGACTCCCACTGTTAATACGATTCCATCTGTATCCACTAGTGAGGCCCAGAGGCATTCATGTCACAGTAATTTATTGTGTGGTATCAAAAAGAAAATAGACCTAACAAACATATAAGTATTCTCTTAAATTTTCACCTCTTTTAGTGAATTAATAGACTTGTGAATAAAAGAAAGCTGCATAGCAAGGGAGGTCATATTGTTGTAAAATTGCTCAGAAAGGAACCAAATAATTTTGCTCTCTCACCATAATGCCTATTGGAAACTTCTGAATCGACTGATGAATAAATCACAAAATCCTCCCCCACCAAAAGCCCATTAGCAAAGACTATCACAGAATCAGAATAGTTGAGAAGAAAAAGATATCTTTGGTGGGGGAGGCAAATAGTACTATTCTGTCACATTACTGAGCTCATTCCCACCATTCAACAACGCTAAACACCTCTGTAGAACCGGAAGGACTCACAGGATTACGGGTGAAAAACACCCAAGATCCAGAGGCAGTAAATGGCTCCTGTCAACTGATGGTTCTTGGGGCACATTCAACGCCAACAAGAATCCCCGATTTGGATGCAGTGAAGGGAGAAACTTTATTCAGTGCAAACAGCTCAACAGGGAGAGAGCATGGCTGTGAAAGCTGCACGGCTGCGGCCCAGCTCCGGGGCCAGGCAGTCCTGGGCCAGATCCCGAGCCCCCTAGGCAGCTCCCTCCCTCCGCTCCGGGAGGGTCCGCTTTGCCCTGGCAGCCAGCACTGGTGTTTCAGTGCCAGCAGGGAAAGTAGTCTTCAGGAGCACGTGTGCTCTCCCAGCGCAGGGGAGCCGGCTTATAGGGACGGAAGTCTCCACCCCTGGTCCCTGATTGGTCTGTCTTCATGCAAAGGACTCCGAGTCCTGTTTGGTTGGTCCAAAGGCACTGTCCCGATTGGTCAGGACAGAGCCACTCTGACTGCTCAGAGCTGTGGGCTCCAACTGGATGGGGAGGGACTCCAGGAGCTCCTCCAGAAGGGCTGGCTCAGAGCACAGACACAGTGCCGGCCTCTCCACAAGTGCAGTTGGGCTGCTAGGCTCTGCTTTTATTTGTGAGCCACCAGGAGCCCTTCTTAGGTGTATTTTTTTCCTCAGGGTTCACACTCCTGATAAATTCATTGTTTCCCATTGTTAGGATTTCAGTTCTCATAAATGAAGTCACCCGCATTAGGCTTACTTCGGTGCCTGAGCACAGTGGCCTCTGCTGTGCACACATTAAAATGTGGCCTCACAGAGTGAATCCTAAGGGACTAATCAGCTCATAAAAAATGCTACCAAAAAATTGTAGGTTAGGGAGCAAATTCTAGACAATGAGCCTGGATTCTCAGGGTCTCCGTTTAGTAACTTTCATTGAATACAATTTAGACAAACTCATACTTGTGGTGATCTGAAGAGGGCCATCCGTGTCACATTGGGGGAAAAAATCAAAATGTTCCACAACTTACTGAAGTTAAAAGGGGGGGGGGGGGGGAAGCTTTTTCTCTACTGAGTTTCCCTTTTACTTTCTCTCCCTTTGAGGACATAGGTATTTTCAAATTTTTGGCACTTGAGCATAGCAGAAAAAGTGTCCATTTTTCAAAAAAAAATTTAGTCATGTAAAGATACAAATAAATAATCAAAGCTTTACTCCAACAATATGTGTGGGGGTCCAGACCATAGGACTGCCTTGCAGGCAAAACTTTATACTTACCTGGTCATTAGCATGCCTTGATAATTAGAATCTTTTGGATGAGGTCCAAGACAGAATTCCATACCCAATTCCATTTTAATATTCAGAGCACTAGAGAAGTGCCAATTTGTTTCCCAAAACAAAACTAAGAGCCACCCAGGGGCTCTTTCTAAATTAAATATTTAATAATCCCCAGAATATCATTTGTATAGGCCAAATCATTGTTGCTATCCCATTGAGATTTATGTTAGAGAGGGAAGAAATGGAAAGCTGTAGTGCAGCTTTGTTATTAGCTGGGTTTATGCCCAAAATATGGGTACAGAGCTCTGGTATCCAGGACGGACAGCACTGTTGAGGCTAAAGGTCCAAAAAGGGTCTGCCCCAAATCCAAATGTGAGACAAGAGAAAAAAAGAGATGGCCTGGTCTGCAATGCTTTGTACAAGAGGGCCAGTCTCTGACCCGGGAGAAAGCAGAATGCCAGTGTGCTGCCCCGGCTGTGTGTCTCACCTCTGAATAAAAGGACTCCAGAAGGTGAGATGCATGAAACATGCTGGCCAACCTGGAGGGTCTAGGCATTTGCTTGTAGTAGGGTTTCCATGTACTAACACTGAGGGGAAAATGTGCACAATGTCTGTGAGCACGCTGGTGGTGGGAAATTTGCCACTCAAGCTGACAGAGACAGCCAAAGGTGCTGGAGAAACTGAGATCTAGGCATCAGGGTTCAAATCCTGAGTTTCCCACTTACCAACTTGGTGTCTCTGTCACGTTATCTCTCCTTAGCCTCGATTTCCTCATCTATAAAATAAAGCTGAGAAAAGGACCTACATCTTTTAGGTTAAGTGAATTAAAACACTTAACAAATAGACCAATGCCTGGTACATAACAGTCTCAACATAAACTATTATTATTTACAACTTTTTCCAGTGGTTTGAAATTATTACCTTTAAAGCTAGAAATGGATTACAGATTAAAAATAGGACGTTTTTAAAAAATTGGTGATGGTGGTGATGAGACTGATTGGGCTGGAGATGAAACAACGCAAAATAGCATATTGGAATCAAATGAATCTTTTTCTAGCAATTGACAGTACATAAAATGAAAATAAAGTACCCAAAATGCTTTCACGATGTGATTTAAAGACAATAAAATGGTGGCTGAATTTGTTATAGGAGGTAAGCTTTTATCACGTTAAAATAGTGCACAAGTCATCGGCAGAGTTGAAGTAGGGAAATTTTAAAAAATAGTTTTGTGGTCCTTGCCAAGTTATAACATCATTTTGAAACAACACACGGTGAACATGCAAATAAGGCTCTTGGTTCTTTCAGCATAAATTAAACAATTTAATGTTATTGAAAAAAATTATGCAAACAAAACTTAAATATGATTATATAAATACACATAGGATCTTTCAAAACAAGATGCCACAAGGCACATAGAGAAAAGCTTACTAACAGAAGTAGACAATTGAATACAAAAATGGCCAAAGATTTAATCAGACACTTCACAAAAGAAGATACCCAAATGGGTGTTATAAATATAGGGAAAGGGGCCCCATTTAGTCATCAGGGAAATGCAAGTTAAAACTGTTTTGCCATATTGCTATATACCCACAGAATAGCTAAAATGAAAAAGACAAGCAATACCAAGTGTTGACAAGGGTGTGGAGCAACCAAAACCCTCCTACATTTCTGGGAGGAGAGTAAATTGGTTCAAACATTTTGGAAAAACTCTTTGTCATTATCTACTGAAGTTGAACCTAAGAACTGTCTATGATGAGGCAGCAATTCCATGTCTATTTATATACCCAACTGAAATGCATACAAATGTCCACTGAAAAGCATGTAGAAGAATGTTTATAGCAGCACTATTCATAGTTGCCAAAACAGGAGACCACCAAATCCCTGTCAGTAGGAGCATGGATAAGAATACTGCGGCATACTCACACAATGGAATACAATGCAATAAGGAGAAAAGACAAACTGCAATTACACAAAACAACCTGATGAATCTCAGGAACAAAATGTTGAGAAAAAGAACCCAGCCACAGAACATGTACTGTCTGGTTCCATTTACATAAAGTTTAAAAGCAGACAAATCTAATTGATGTTGTTAGAAGTCCAGGATAGTGGTTACTCCCTGGAAACACAGTGAGACAGCACAACCAGTATCTTGGGTTCTGCTTATAATGGTCTGTTCACTTTGTGAAAATTCATTAAGCTTTTCAGTTATAATTTCTGCACTTTTCTATATGTATGGCATATTTTAATTTTAAAAGTTCACATTTTTATATAAAGTGCTTAATAAAACCTGATTTACTGATATGGCAACATAGGCGGAAGTTATATGAAGAGAAAGGGTATTTGTCTTCTATTCCCTGATGTGCTCTAAGCACCTAGTACAGCACCTGATACATAGTAGGTACTCAATAGACATTTACTGAATGAATGGTAGATAAGCCAACTGCTCCAAACATAAAATTTGTACCATTATCTTTAACAACTGGAATAGAACCCAAGAATGTACATATCTAATGAATCTGTTCAAAGGCTTTTATGTGAAATCCACAGTTCACCTGCATAATAGTATGGATTTGGGTCTTTCTCCTCTTTGCCTATTTTTATATATGTTCTTCCAGGTAGCTATTAAGAAGACTTTTAATATATAAGCCACTTTTTACTTATTCAACAGGAACATAAGTCTCTTTAAGTACATTGGTAAGTTTTAATTTATTATAAAAAAGTTAGTAATAGTGAGCCCTTTACTGAATAAACTGGAGAAGGGCTTTGATCAATGCTGGTGCCATAACGTTTTCAACTATAGTAGTTCTTATTCTATTTAGATAAGCTCTAAGCATGAGTAAGATGTCAGCATCTTTTCAAAATAGAGTTGAATAATGCCATACAAACTATCAATTTTATTAAGGAGCAGGCTTTAAATTACAGACTTTACAGAGGTGTTGTAATTATATGGGCAGCAAGTATCATAATTTCCTTCTTTATATTGAAGGCCAATAGCTGTCTCAAGGCAAGGTGCAAGTACCAATTTTTCAAATAAAACAAGAAATCAGTATTTTTATGAAGGAATTTGCTTCAGAGACAGATTTCCATTCTCCCCTCCTTCCTTTAATAACGGAACATCTGATTTTTGGCTGAACCCATTACCTCCTAGCCGAAAACTACATTTTCTGGCCTCCCTTGCAGCCAGATATGACACCATGTGACAAAGTTCTGGCAGTTGGGATTCTGTGAAAATGTTATGTGCCTCTTCTGGGTCATGCCTATAAAAAGAATGGGTGTGTTGCCCTAGCCAGTTTAGGTCAGTGGTTAGAGTGTCGGCCCTCAGACTGAGGGTCCTGGGTTTGATTCTGGCCAAGGGCACGTACCTCTGTTGTAGGCTCGATCCCTGACCGGGGTGCATGCGAAAGGCAACCAATTGATGTGTCTCTCTCACATCAATGTCCCCCCCCCCCCTTCCCTTCTACTCTCTCTGAAAAATAGAAAAAATATCCTCAGGTGAGGATTAAAAAAAAATTAGTGTATTGCCCTGCTGTCCCACATTCCCACTGACTGAAGTGTGGACTCCTAACCATCTTAGACCATGACTAGAAAGCCAAGTGTTAAGGCTGGCAGAGCAACAAGACAGAACATGCCTGGAGCTCTGAATGACCTTGTGGCATTGAGCCACCCTTCCAGCCCTTGACTGTCTTCCTCTGGATCATTACATGTAAGAGAAATCAATTTCTGTTATTGTTTAAGTCACAATGTTGTGGGGATTTTTGTTACAAAAGCATACATTAAACATTAATGAATAAAAACTCCAACTAACTAAAATATCCCTCAAATAGCACGTAATACACTCACTTATATAGCTTTGTTTCTCATTTCTCCACTCTCTGAATGTGGTAGGCAATATAATGGTCCCTCAAAGTTCTCTGGAACCTGTGAATGTTACTTACATGGCAAAAGAGACTTTGCAGATGTGATTAAGTTAAGAATCGTGAGATGAGACGATCCTGGATTACTCAGGTGGGCCCAATGTAGTGACAAGGGTCCTTCTAAGAGGGAGGCAGGAAGATCAGAGTCAGAGGAGATGTGATGACAGAATCCGAGGTTTGAGAAATGCACTTCTAAGATGGAGGAAGAGACTAAGAGAAAAGGAAAGAAAGTAGCCTCTAGAAGCTAGAAAAGGCAAGGACTGCCTCTCCTTTAGAGCCTGCAGAAGGGATTCAGCCCTGCTGACAGCTTAATTTTATTCCCACAAGACTCATGTCAGACTTCTGATGCTCAGAAGTGTAATAAATTTCTGGTCATTTGCTGCAGCAACAACAGAAAACAAATACACTGAATATGGTTCAGCCACGTGGGTCTTTCAGCTTATCAAACACACCAAGCTCTTCCATGCCTTAGAACCACATTGTCCACGCTGTTCCCACACCTGGAATTGTCTGGAATAATGTCTTCTTCCAAATTATTAAATGGCGCCAACTTGAAGACTCTCCCAGAGCAAAATGGCAGATCATGTGCAAAGTCTGGCCCAGCCAGAGAATCTGTGTGGAGAGCTGTATGAAACCATAGATACAACCACTCAACTCCAGGCAGAGAAAGCCTTGGTTGAATTTACCAACAACACTGATTGCCTGAGCAAGTGCCAGCTACTCCTTGAAAGAGGGAAATTTATCGTACTCCCAGTTACAAGCAGCTACATGCCTCACAAAGCTTGTATCATGCACAAACAACCCTCCACCATTGGAACAAATAGATATTTGGAACTATGTGCTCAACTACCTTGCCACTCGGCCAAAGTTGGCTACTTTTGTGACACAAGCACTTACTCAGTTATATGACAGAATCACAAAACTGGGCTGGTTTGACTGTCAGAAGGATGACTATGTCTTCAGAAATGCAATCACAGACGTCACTAGGTTTCTACAGTATAGTGTTGAATACTGCACCATTGGCATCACAATTTTATCTCAGCCAACCAATGAAATTAACCAAGCAGACACCACCCATCATTTACTTAACCAGGCACAGAAAAATCGCCTCTTCTTTCCAAGATTCATCGTTATTTGATATCTTCACACTTTCCTGCAATTTACTAAAACAGGCTTCAGGAAAGAATCTAAACTTGAATGATGAAAGTCAGCATAGTTGGTTCATGCAACTGTTCAAACTCACTCACAACTGCCTAAATTCTGATTTCATCGGCACATCTACTGATAAGTCCTCAGATGACCTGTGCATAGCACAGATTCCCACCAGCTGGGGATCAGCATTCTTAGGTTCTTTAACTCTGCAGCTGCTTTTTGACTTGTATCATTCCATCCCTCCTTCATTTTCACCTCTGGTTAGTACAGGTCACCTAAGTTAGAAGATCCCTGTTTAACAATGCAAAGAGGGCTAAGTTTCTCTCTCACCTTGCTGATGTTGTTAAACAAACACTTCAAAATCCAGTTTTCAGACCCAAACAATTACCATGAGTTTTGCAGACTGCTGGCCCGACTGAAGACTATCAACTGGGAGAATTAGTAAAAGTGGTAAACTATCCTGAGGTCATCCAATTGACAGCTAACTTCACAGTGACCAGCCCATAGCACGGGGAATTTGCCCCAAATAGTGTGCACTATCTCCTGAGCCTATGGCAGTGGCTGGCAGCCTCTGTTCCACACGTGAAAGTCACAGAGCCCCACATGCTGGAAACTTATACTCCCGAAGTCACCAAAGCCTGTTTGGAAGCTGTGCACATCATACTGACGGATGGACTGGAAAATCCTCTGGAGGATACAGGTCTGGTCCAACTGCAGCTACAATTGCTGTGGATATGAGAAGTCGTGTGAGCTCCTCACGCAGTTGTTCAACCAGTCGGCCTAGTCATATCAGGAGCTGCTGCGGAGTGCCAGAGCAAGCCCGATGGATACTGCAGTGCAGGAGGAAAGACTGACATTGCTGGTTTCCATCACTGGTGCAGTGACTGGTGGCCAGGTCTCTTGCCAGCACTAATGAGCAACATGCCATGGATGGTGAGCTTGTGTGTTGGGTGCTCCAGATGATGAGCCTAACATATTCTCACTTGGCTCAGGTGGGAAATGAGAAGCCAGGACTGGCCGTGTTGAGATTTTTGAAGTTTTGTAAAGATTTACATTGGGGACCAGATGAAAAAAAACTCTAAGCTATACCACTGACTCTTGGAAGTTCAGGCTTGAACAATGAGACCATGGTCTTAAGCATATTCACAGGAAAAATCATCACCAACCTGAAGTACTGGGGCCACTCTGAACTAGTCACTTCTTAAGACACTACAGCTTCTCAATGACCTCTCCCTCCATTGGATACAGCAGTATAAGGAAACTAGCGAAGCTTAGTGCGGTATAGTTCATGCTGCACAATCACAAGTGAGCACTTCCAGCTTTTGAGTATTAACAATCAGTCCAACCTGACAGACATGCAGTGTCGAGCTACCTTCTACACAGCACTCAGGCACCTCCTCATGGTGGATTTAGAAGATGAAGATCAATATGAGCAATTCATGCTGCCCCCTGCCCCTCAGCAGCATTTGAGGCTGTGGCCAAGATGCTTAGCACAAACAGTTTCAATGAGCAAAATGCAAAATGAACTCTAAATGGCCTGCTATGAGGTCTGAGAGGGATAGCTTTCAACCTTCAATGCCAAGACCAGCTTCATGATGCTGTTTGAATGGATATACTCATCCTATATGCCAACTCTCCAGTGGACAACTGAGTTATGGTACCATGACCCAGCCTGTACCACCCCTGTGCTCAAGCTGATGGCTGAATTAGTTCATAATAAATCCCAGAAACTCCAGTTTGATGTCTCTTCCCTCAATGGCATCTTACTTTTCAGAGAAACTAGCAAGATAACAACGTATGGCAATCGCATCCTGACACTAGGAGAAGTCCCAAAGAATCAGGTCTATGCACTGAAGCTCAAGGGCATCTCCATCTGCTTCTCCATGCTGAAGGCTACTCTCAGGGGGAGTTATGTCAACTATGGAATCTTCTGTCTCTATGGAGGCAATGCCCTAGACAATGCTCTCCAGATCTTCATCAAGCTGCTCCTCTCTATTCCCCACAGTGATCTCCTGGATTACCCCAAGCTCAGCCAGTCTTACTATTCACTACTGGAAGTCCTAACACAGGACCACAACCTGGAACCTCATGTCATCATGTATATTATCTCTTCCATATCTGAAGGACTTACTACACTTGACACCATGGTATGCACAGGCTGCTGGACCACATCATTCAAGCAGCTGTTGCATAACACCAAGAGGACGGTGCCTCTGAACCAGGAGAGTGACTACTTTCTGCATATCATGCAACAGCATCCAGAGATGATCCAGTAGATGCAGTCAACAATGCTGAACATCATCATCTTTGAAAACTGGAAGAACCAGTGACCTATGTACCAACCTCTACTTGGCTTAATACTTCTTAATGAAAAGTATGCTTCTGACCAAAAGAACAGCATTGTGAACAGCCAGTCTCCAGAGAAGCAGCAGGCTATGCATCTGTTACAAAACCCTGATAGAAGGCATAGAGCAAAATCTAATGAAAAACAGAGGCAGTTCACCCAGAATTGTCAGCTTTCCATTGAGAAGTCAATGATTCAATGAAGAATTCCACTTATGACATGAATAGCAATAACCTGATGGATGGACACTAAGAATTCCATTTATGGCATGAACAGCAATAATATGATGAGCTGACACCTCCTTGGACTCTACCTATACAGAGCAGCATCCCTTTGGTCTGGCCTACAAGGGCAAATAATTTCAAGGGGTAGGGTCTGGCTGATCCTGGCTCCCTCCTCCAGGGGTATAAAGAAAATGGCAAAGGTCAACTAGCTGTTTCCCCAGGGAATAGGGGTATGAGTGCACTAAGTAGGGCACAGAGCTCTGCTGGTTCTTGGGGGATGGGCTGGGAAATTTGGTGGGAGGAGATAGAGACACAACTATGTAAGACTCTAGCTCCCTCTTCTGGGGCCACCCAAAAGGGGAGAAGCCTCACTCTCTGCCACAACCTGCCTTATAAAAACAAGTACATTTTTCCATAACATTTTGAAAAAGGTTTATGTTAGAGATTCCAAGATGGCAGCAGATTGAGTGGAAGCTATACTGACACTCTCCCAGAGCCAAACTGGAATTACAACTAAAATACAAAAAAACCATCCTAAATAATCAACTGCAATTGAAGACTAGCTGGACAGCACCCTCATAACCAAGGACCCAAAGTGGAGACCACACAGAGACTGGTAGAAAGTGTGGAGGCATGAGAGGGCTGGCTGGGCTCCCACAGGCAGCAGCTGATGGGCCAGAGGGATATCTCAGCTGTGGGGGGTTCCCACTGAGGACTCTGAGGTCTAAACCCCAAGCTAGGTTTCCCAGCCCAGAGCACCAGAACTGAGAAAGGTGCCCACATAACATCTGGCTGTGAAAAGCAACCGAGTTTCTGTCTGCTAGGGAGAGACGGCTGGAAATGCAGGCACCCTCTTAAAGGGCCAACACACGTTTTGTGTGCAGCCACTTACCTTGGGCTTCAGCAGAGGGAGGACGGAGTGGACTAGAGCTGTGTGAGGGGAATCCAGGGGTGCTGGCAGGGGGAATAGGGCTCAGAAGGTAGCCAGCCATCTGGTTCCCTGTGCCAAGTCATTTCCCCACACAGCAGAGTACATCTTTCTCAGGCAGACATTTACCTTCCAAGCAGCTTTTGCCTGGGAGGTGGAGGGAGCAACTGCCCCACCCTGCTGGAATACCTCTCATCCCACCGCCTAGAGTTTCTACAGCCTGAGGCTCATTAAGAGACTGAATAACAGCCTCTGGATGCTTTGAGTCTTTGCCTGATTTACTTCTGGACCCAGAGCTTAGAAAAGCAAACCTTGGTCCTATCCAAACACACCCAGCCCCAGCAGAGAAAACCACAAGCTGTGGAGTGTGGAAAACTTCAAACAGCGCACTCAAGGCCAGTCACAAACAGCATCTGACATTGGTCTGCACCAGAGACCTTCCAAAAGACTGGGAATCCTAGCAGATCTACCTAATACATAGAAACAAACCCAAACAGGCAACCAAAATGGGGAGACAAAAAAGCAAGCCCAAATGAAAGAACAAAATTCTCCAGAAGAGCTAAATGAAATAAAGATAAGCAATCTATAAGATTATAAGGATGCTCAAAAGCATGAGACAATAAATGGAAATTATGAAGGAAATTAAGAATGACATAGTAGAAATTACAAAAAAAACATTGGAAGGAATAAACAGCAGATTAGGGGAAGCTGAGGATCAGATCAGCAAATTACAAGACTGTAAAAAAAAAAAATCACTCAATCAGAGAACCAAAATGAAAAAACAATTAAAAAACAGAACACTTTAAGGGAGCTGTGGGACAACATGAATCATAACAATATTCACGTCAAAGGAGTGCCAGAAGATATAGAAAGTAAGCAAGGGTTAATGCAAAACAAGGATCTGAAACCAAGGATACTCTACCCAGCAAGGCTATCATTCAAAATAGATGGTGAAATAAGGAGCTTTCCAGACAAAAAAAGGCTAAAGGAGTTTATCACCACCAAACCAGCATTGCAGGAAATGTTAAAGAGACTGCTGTAATAAGAAGTTGAAATAGAAAGAGAAACATAGTCATAAAAAAATAAAATGACAATAAATACCTATCAATAATACCTTAACTATAAATGGATTAAATACCCAATCAAAGGACTAGCTAAATGGATAAGAAAACATGACCCAAATACATGAGGTCTACAAGAGACCCACCTCAGAAAAGACTCACACAGGCCCAGCCGGAGTGGCCCAGTGGTTGAACGTTGACCTATGATCCAGATCGAGGTTGACTTGCTGGTCAGGGCACATGCCCGGGTTGTGGGCTCAATCCCCAGTGCGGGTTGTGCAGGAGGCAGCTGATCAATGACCTTCTCATCACTGACGTTTCTCTCTCTCTCTCCCCCCTCTCCCTTCCTCTCTCTGAAATTAATAAAGATTTTTTTTTAAAAAAGACTCACACAGGCTTAAAAAAAAACACAAAAAACTTCTGGAGGACTTTAAAGGAGAGATCCACAGCAATACAGTCACAGTAGGGGACTTTAACACCCCACTGACTTTACTGGATAGATATTCCAGACAAAAATCAACAAGGAAACAGGAAACGGTGATTCTAAATGACACACTAGATCAGATGGATTTGACATTTCTAGACCATTTCACCCCAAAGCTGCAGAATATGCATTCTCAAGTGCACATGGGACTTTCTCAAAGATAGAACACATGTTAGGACACAAAACAAGTCACTACAAGTTCAAGAAGACTGAAATCATATCAAACATCTTCTCAGACATTTATACCATGGGATACTATGCAGCTGTAAAAAAGAAGGATGCCTTACCCTTTGAGATAGCACGGTGTGACCTGGAGAATATTATGCTAAGTGAAATAAGCCAGTCAGAGAAAGACAGTATCACCTGATCTTACTCATATGTGGAATCTAATGAACAAAATAAACCGATGAACAAAATAGATCGAGAGACACAGAAGCATGGAACGGACTGACCAATCTTAGGGGAAGGCAGGGATGGGTGGGGAGAGATTAACCTTAAAACTTATATGCATAACCCATGGACACTGACAATAGTCTGGTGAAGCCTGTGGGAGGGGTGCGGGGGGGGGGGGAGGAGATCAATGAGCATAAAAAGGGAACATCTGTAATACTTTCAACAATAAAGATAAATTTTTTAAAAAAGTTTATAATGACTCAAGTTTAAAAACAATGGTACGAAACTACAAATTACAAGAAAAGAAACTGTAAAACACACAAGCACATGGAAGCTAGATAACATGTTACTTAACATGAATGGGTCAACAGTAAGATCAAGTCAGAAATCAAAAGTTACCTTGAGACAAATGAAAATGAACACATGTAGGACACATGTGAAAGCAGTTCTAAGAGGGAAATGCATAGCATTACAGGCCTAGCTCAAAAAACAAGAAAAATCTCAAATAAACAATCTAAACTTACACGTAAAAGAACTACAAAAAGAACAATAAATAAAGTCCAAAGTAGGTAGAAGGAAATAATGAAGATTATAAATAATGAAGAACAGAAATAAATGACTAAAAAAAATACGAAAGATCAATGAAACCAAAAGCTGGTTCTTTAAAAGGATAAACAAGATTGTCCGCCTTTATCTAGACTCATCAAGGAAAAAAGAGAAAAGTCCCAAATAAGTAAAATAAAAAATGAAAGCAGAGAAGTAACAATTAATTCCACAGAAATACAAACTATTGTAAGACAATATTACGAACAACTATATGTCAACAAATTGGACAAAATGGCTAAATTCCCAGAAGCATACAATCTTCCAAAACTAAATCAGGAAGAATCAGAGAATCTGAATAGACAGGTTACAACTAATGAAATTGAAGCAGTAATAAAAAAAAAACTCCCAACAAACAAAAATCCTGGACTGGGTGGATTCACAGGTGAATTTTACCAAATATTCAAAGAAGAACACACACTTATCCTTCTCAAACTATTTGAAAAAATTCAAAAGGACGGAAGACTCCCAAGCTCATTTTACGAGGTCAGCTGTATCCTAATTTCAAAACCAGTAAAGATACTACAAGGAAAGAAAATTATAGGCCAATATCTCTGATAAACATAGATGCTAAAATCCTCAACAAAATATTAGCAAGCAGAATCCAGCAATACATTAAAAAGATCATATACCACAACCAAGTGGTATTTATTCCAAGGATGCGAGGTTGGTACAATATGTGCAAATTAATAAGTGTGATACATCACATAAAATGAAGGATAAAAATCACATGATCTTATCAATAGATGCAGAAAAAGCATTTGATAAAATCCAGCACCCATTTATGATAAAAACTCCCAGCAAAGTGAGAATAAAGGGAACATACCTCAACATAATAAAGGCCATATATGACAAACCCACAGCCAGCATCATACTCAATGGGCAAAAACTAAAAGCATTTCCCTTAAGATCAGGAACAAGACAGGGATGTCTGCTTTCACCACTTATTCAACATAGTACTGGAAGTCCTGGCCACAGCCATCACACAAGAAGAAGAAATAAAAGGCATCTCAATTGGAAAGGAAGAAGTAAAGCTGTCATTATTTGCAGATGACATAACATTGTATATAGAGAACCCTAAAGATTCCACCAAAAAAAACTACTAGAACTGATAAATGAATTCAGTAAAGTAGGATACAAAATAAATATCCAGAAATCTATGGTATTTTTATACACCAATAATGAACTATCAGAAAGAGAAACTAAGAAACAATCCAATCCCATTTACAACTGCATCAAAAAATAAAAATAAAACACCTTGGAATAAATTCAACCAAGGTAAAAGGCCTGTACTCAGAAAATGATAAGACACTGAAGAAAGAAATTGAAGATACATACAAGTGGGAGCATATACCATGTTTATGAATGGAAAGAATTAACATCATTAAAATGTCCATACTACCCAAAGCAATCTACAGATTCAATGCAATCCCTGTCAAGATACCAATGGCGCTTTCCAGCGGTGATAAACTCCCCACGAAAATATGCCTCTTGCTAAGGATCTGCTTCATCCTTCTCCACAAGAGGAGAAGAGGAAACACAAGAAGCAGTGCCTGGAGCAGAGCCCCAATTCCTACTTCACGAATGTGAAATGTCCAGGATGCTAGAAAATCACCACCAGCTTTGGCCATGCACAAACGGTAGTTCTGTGTGTTGGCTGTTCCACTGCCCTCTGTCAGCCTACAGGAGGAAAAGTAAGGTGTAGAGGAGGAGGTTCCTTCAGAAGGAAGCAGTACCAAAAGCACCCCAAATCAAGATGAGTAGGGAACCATTCCAATAAACACATTTTGGATTTTTCAAAAAGATACCAATGGCATATTTCACAGACCTAGAATTTTCCAAAAATGTATATGGAAACCACAAAAGACTCCAAATAGCCACAGCAATCTTGAGAAAAAAGAACACAGTTGGAGGCATCATGCTACCTGATACCAAACTATACCACAAGGCCAGTGTAACCAAAACAGCCTGGTACCGGCATAAAAACAGGCATAAAGATCAATGGAACAGAATAGAGAGCCCAGAAAAAATCCATGCCTTTATGGTCAATTAATATTTGACAAAGGAGGCAAGAACATACAATGGAGTAAAGACAGTCTATTCAATAAATGGTGCTGGAAAAATTGGACAGATACATGCACAAAAGGAAAGTAGACCACATTCTTACACGATACACAAGAATAAACTCAAAATGGATTAAAAGTTTAAATGTAAGACTGGAAACCATGAAAATCCTAGAAAACATACACAGTAAAATCTTGGGAGATTTCTCATAGCAATATTTTTTCTGATGTACCTCTTTTGGCAAAGGAAACAAAAGAAAAAATAAACAAATGGGACTACATCAAACTAAAAAGGTTTTGCACAGCAAATAAAACCATCAACAAAATGGAGAAGAGAAACAAGATGGCGGCGGAGGTAACAGCTGCACCCGCCGCCTCCCGCAACCGCATGAGAATCACGACTAAAATACAGAACCACCACCACTCAGAACCTCCTGAAATCTGGCTCCACAGAAGCCCCACAACCAGGGAGCTGAAGCAGCACCGAGACCGGGAGGAGGGGCAGAGACACGGGCGGGTCGGGGCTGGATCCTGGAGACGCGGCCGCCGACCCACACCCGGTGCCGCGGATAAACCCGGGAGGGGATCTCGGCGGTGGGGGTTTCCCGGAGGAGCGAGGGGTCCCAGCCCCACAGCAGGCCCCAGCCCAGGGCTCCAGGCCGGGAAGAGACGTCCCCACAGCTCCAGGCTGTAAAACCAGTGGGGACTGTCGCTGAGAGTCACGGAGGCTGCGGGAGCCCCAGCAGCTCCTCTAAAGGGCCCGGCGCGGACTCACTCGGACGCTCCCTCTGAGCCCAGCGCCGGGCAGCAGCCTGAAGGGACCTGGGACACTCGGGGAGGAACTAACCTGCCTGAGATCCGGGCGACAGGCGGAGGGCGGCTTCCTCCCAGGCAGAAGGGCTGGCAGAGGCCATGGCTCCTGTGGCGAGTCCTCCCCGCGCAGCCGGCAGGCAGGCGCCATGTTTGAATCGCCAGCGCCTGACTCTCACCTTTGGCCCCACCGCGTGATTCCCGGAGGCCCCGCCCCTCCCCACCTGCAGCTCATCCAGGCCATTTCCAGGGGCTTTTCTGTACAAGTGGCCTCTGGAGCCTCATGCTTAGGACTTTCCTAAAATCTCTCAAACAAGCAGCAGCTGCCCCATACGGCTTGATAAGTGGCCCCAGGCCTGGCACTAGCGGCAGCTGCACTGGCTCATAGCTTGGCCTCTCCTGGGCACCTACAAGCCCAGCACAAGGAGCAGCCAACTACGGTTTGCTGTGTAGCTCATGCTGGTGGCCCTGGGCAAGGCACTGGCACAGGCTGACTTTGACCCTCCCGGGAGGCCCCAGAGACAGTGCACCTGCTGGTCAGACTCGACCACGCTGGATTACAACCCTACCACATCCACGAGTGATACACTCAAGGGACGCACTTGGTGAACCAAAGCTCCACTTAAGTAAATCCTGCTCCATAAGGGTGTCTCCAGCACAGTAGCTCTTTGGCTGTAGTTGCAGCTGGTCCTCACAGCTGATTAGTCTGGGGGTCAAATCCTCCCAGGGACACCAGCAGCAACCAAGGCTCAACTACAACAGGACAGTGCACACAGACCACACAGGGGAGCACCTAGCAGGCCCAGCTCAGGTTACTGGGGAGGCTGAGCCACTGGGCCCTAGCAAGCTAATAGATACAGAGTTCAGAATTTTGTTTATAAGGATGTTTAAGCTGACTATTAGGGAAATAACTGAGAAAACTGATAACATAATAAAGTACCAATTTGAAATAAAGGCTCCAGGAACTGAAATGAAGAATAATTTACATGGAATCAACAGTAGAGTAGAGGACACTGAGAATCAAATCAGCAATTTGGAACATGAACACCCAACCAGAAGAGCAAAAAGAATCCAGAAATATGAAAATAGTATAAGGAGCCTCTGGGACAACTTCAAGAGGCCCAACATTCATTTTATTGCGGTGCCAGAAGGGGAAGAAAGAGACCAAGAAATTGAAAACCTATTTGAAAAAATAATTACAGAAAACTTCCCCTACCTGGGGAAAAAAAGAGACTTACAAGTCCACGAAGCACAGAGGGTCCCAAACAAGAGAAACCCAAAGAGGCCCACAGCAAGACACATCATCATTAAAATGCAAAAGGTTAAAGACAAAGAGAGAATCTTAAAAACAGCAAGAGAAAAGCAATTAGTTACCTACAAGGGAGCACCCATACAACTGCAAGCTGATTTCTCAACAGAAACCTTGCAGGCCAGAAGGGAGTAGCAAGAAATATTCAAAGTGATAAAAAACACAGAACTACAACCAAGATTGCTCTACCCAGCAAAGCTATCATTTAGAATTGAAGGTCAGATAAAGAGCTTCACAGATAAGAAAAAGCTAAAGGAGTTCATCACCACCAGACCAGCACTACAGGAAATGTTGAAGGGTCTTCTTTAAGGAGAAGCTAATGAACAAAAGAATCTGACGAACTAAATAGATCCAGAGACATTGACGCATGTAACAGATGATCATATTTCAGAGGGAAGAGGGAAGGAGGGTAGAGGGTGGGAAGAGATTAACCAAAGAAGTTATATGCATATATGCATAACCCATAGACACAGTTAGTAACGGGGAAAAGGCCTGGGGAAGGAGTGGGAGGGAAGTAGAGGGGGTCAATTGGGGAGGGGGAACGGGACACCTGTAATACTCTAAACAATAAAGATAAATTTAAAAAAATGGAAAGACAACCCACTGAATGAGAGAACATATTTGCCAATGATACATCTGATAAGGGGTTAATATCCAAAATTTATAAAGAACTTATACAACTCAACACCAAAAAAGGAACAAAAAACAATCCAATTAAAAATGGGCAAAGGACCTAAACAGACATGTCCCCGAAGAGGACATACAGATGGCCAACAGACACATGTAAAGATGCTCAATGTCACTAATCATCAGAGAAATGCAAATTAAAACCACAATGAGATATCACCTCACACCTGTCAGAATGGCTCCATCAATACATCAACAAGTGTTGGTGAGGATGTGGAGAAAAGGGGACCCTCATGAACTGCTGGTGGGAATGTACACTGGTGAAGCTCCTGTGGAAAGCACTATGGAGCTACCTCAAAAAATTAAAAATGGAGTTGCCTTATGACCCAGTGATTCCACTTCTGGGAATGTATCTGAAGAAACCTGAAACACTGACTTGAAGGAATTTATGCACCCCTATGTTTATTGCAGCATTATTTACAATAGCCAAGATTTGGAAACAGCCCAGGTGCCCATCAGTAGATGAGTAGGTAAAAAAGCTGTGGGACATTTATACAATGGAATACTACTTGGCCATAAAAAGAAGGAAATATTACCTTTTGGGACAGCATGGATAGACCTGGAGAATATTATGCTAAGTGAAATAAGCCAGGCAGAGAAAGACAAGTAGCACTTGATTTCACTTACATGTGGAATCTAATGAACAAAATAAACTAACAATCAAAATAGAAATAGACTCATGATACAGAGAACAGACTTAACAGCTGTCAGAGGGGAGGCGGGTTGGGAGGGCTGGCTGAAAAGGGTAAAGGAATTAAGCAAAGGAAAAAAAACCACCTCATAGAAATAGGCAACAGTATGGTGACTGCCAGAGGGAAAGGGGGTGGGGGAGGTGGAGGAGTGTATGCGGGGATAAATGGTGAGGGAAGGAAACTTGACTCTGGGTGGTGAACACACAATACACAGATGATGTGTTATAGAATTGTAACCTGAAACCCATATAATTCTATTAACCAATGTCACCCCAATACATTCAATAAAAATGTATTTTCAAGAAGTTTAAAAACAAAACGTCTGCGTGAAAAATGTTTACAGAATCTAGTGCACGGATGCTGATGTGAGGGTTGTGTGTGCAAGTGAGGGGAAGGTATATTCTGGCTGCCTGAAGCTCTACTGGATGAGAATGTGTGAATGTGCACAGATGTATTTAGTGACACTGTAGAGAGGCAAAAAAAGGTAAAAATTCCAAATGTGCATTTTTTCATATTGCTTTCCTTGCCCCCCAAAGTGTCACTTCCTATCCCTGTATTACCCTTGCTACTGGGAACTCTAAGCCATGCAGAGCACCATACCTCCACCTTCAACCATCCTTCCACCACAAATGCTGCCCTAGGTCCCTAGGCCTCTTGCAGTGACAGACAATTCCCGCCAATAAGTGTGTGGTGCCAGTCTCATCCTTTTTCCCACTTTGCTTACCCTCATCCTCAGACAGATGCCTCTTGCTTTTATCTTTGTTAATCCTAACCTGAGGGTTTTCCACTGACTTCTAGAGGGAGTAGCAGGGAGGGAAGAAGGGGGGAGGGAGATGGGGGTTTGGTTGCTTCCCTCACTGGCCAGGGATCAAACCTGCAACGCGCCCCAAGTAGGTGCCCTATCCACTGAGCGTACCGGCCAGGGCAATGCCTCTTTCTTTGAAAAGTCGGATATAACTATGCTTTAGGGTTCTTGGTCTCTGTAAAGGTAGAGACCAGAGAGAAGAAACTGAGCCAGCTGTTCTCCTATGGAGTGATTTGGACGAGTCCACCAGAGGCACAGCTGCATGTGGCCAATAACTTTTTGTCTTGCCCAGCCCTTGAGGCAGTATGTGCACATGTATGTGTGGACACTTATGTATGTACCCTTCACTCATGACTGTATGAACTGGAGGAAGTTACTACAGTGGAGGGGTTCTGAATAACAAGGTTTGCCTGGCATGAAGTATCTAACATTCTCCCACCACCTTAAAAACTATACATTTTTATAAATTGAAAACCATAATAAATGTTTGAGTATTTTTAAAAAATTGACCTACAGAGGAAAATTAATGGAGAAAGCTAATTGCCTTGCACTTTTCCCACAATTGTCGCTGCTACTTATATGCATCTCTAGTTCGGTTCTTGCCCACTGGACACTCATCAAGTAGGTTTTGTTTTCATTTCTCTCCTCTACCCCTAGAAACAAACCAATTTTTTTCTTCCTTCTCCTCTGGCAACTGTGTGGTGAATCCTTCTTCCTTTCTTGCGTGATCAGGTTGAGGACAGACTTCTAAGGGTGTTTGCTGCATACAGTGTCAGCATTGTGACCGCCAATAAACTTCAACGGTTTCTACTGGGGGGAAAAAAGTGTCCCATTAATCAAAGAGGAGATCACTTCAAAATCAGTAAGAACAACAATGGAATGGGTTTAAATGTCAAATACTTGAAAATTTATGAAGTTCATAAAATTACTGAAATAAAACACACACAAAAATTTTAATTCTCATTGATCACCTCTGTAGAATGCAAGAGAACCAATTAATTTTTATGAAAACTAAGAAGAAGAAAAAACACCCAAGCATTTATTTTGCCTTCCTTTACAAAGTCTACCTCAGAGTAACAGAAACTAGTGAATGTGGAAATATATCTCATCACAGAAGTATTCCAGCTAATAAACAAAGAAATGTCAGAATTAGAATATCCCCTAATGAATGAACCAAAACAATGATCATTAACTGCTGCTAACGTCACAGAAACAGAAACCACCAGATATGACGTGCCTCTTACATACAATCTACTTATGAAAAATTCTTGCCAAAGAATCAAACCTGAATTCTGAGCAAGACTTTATATCTAACTACCAATTTACCAACTCACCAGGAATACAGGGGATATAGGAAAATGTTAAATGACACTGGGGGAAATGCAACTGGCTAAATCTAGACTCTGAAAACTTCTATAGGTCAAACAATCCAGATTCTTCAACAAATAAATTAGAAATTTAGAAAAAGAGATTCATAGATTAAGAAAAATGAAAGACATATCAACAAATTGGGTCAAAATGGATCTCATTTGAATCCTGTTTCAAACAATTAGATTGTTTAAAAAGATGTTTATGGCACAACTGGAGAAATTTAGGTACAGACGGAATGTTTGATGATTCTAAGGAATTAGTTTCATGAATGTGATCATGGTATTGTGGTTATGCTTTAAAAAAATCTTTGTGGTAATACAATGGAGTATTATTCAGCCTTAAAAATCAAGTTCTGCCCAGCTGGTTTCACTCAGTGGTTGAGTGTCGACCCATGATCCAGGAGATCCCGGTTCAATTCCCGGTCAGGGCACATGCCCGGGTTGCAGGCTCAATCCCCAGTCGGGGGCGTGCAGGAGGCAGCCGATCAATGACTCTCATCATTGATATTTCTATCTCTCTCTCCCTCTCCCTGAAATCAATAAAAACATAAAAAAAAAAAAAAAAAAAAGTTCTGACAACATGCTACAAAACATGGATGAACCTTAAAGGCATTATGCTAAATGAAATAAGCCAAACACGAATGGACAAATACTGCATGATACCACTTATATGAGTTATCTAGAATAGTGAAATTCTTAAAGACAGTAAGCAGAAGGGTGGTTGCCAGTGGCTGGGGGAGAAGGGGAATGGGACTTATTATTTAATGGGTATGAAGTTTCAGTTGGGGATAAAGAAAAAGTTGTAGAGAGGAATGGTAGGAATGGGTTGCACAACAATGTGAATGTACAGCCCTGGCTGTTGTGGCCCAGTTGGTTGGGTGTCATGTTGTGCACTGAAAGGTTGCCAGTTTGATTCCTGGCCCAGTTGTGAGCGTGCAGGAGGCAGCTGATCGATGTTCCACTCTTACATCAATCTTTCTCTCTCCCTTCCCCTTCCTCTCTCTAAAAATCAACTTAAAATATCTTAAAAAAACAGTGTGAATGTACATAATGACACTGAATTGTACAGTTAAAAATGGCTAAAATGGTCAATTTTATGTTATATATATTTTAAATATGCTTTTCTTGATTTTTTTAGAGAGGGAGAAAGATAGAAACATCGATGACAGAGAAACATCACTGATCGGCTGCCTCCTGCACGGCCCCTAGTGGGGACTGAGCCCCCAACCTGGTTATGTGCCCTGACTGGGAATCGAACCAGCTCCCTCTTGGTGCATGGGTCAACACTCAACCACTGAGCCACACCGGCTGGGCTGTTATATATATTTTACCACAATAAAGAGTTCTTATCTTTTAGAGATGCTGAGGTAGTGATGTCTGTGATTTGCTTAAAAATATTCAGGCTGGGGAAGTGAATGAGGGTAAAAATGAAGCAAGAATTGATAACTGTTGAAGTTAAATGATGGGTTCATGAAAATTTATGCTAGTTTCTCTACTTTTAGATGTGCTTGAAATTTTCCATTAAAAAAGGAAGCAGAGGAAGGGGAGGAGGAGGGGAAGGTTGATTTACATTCTGCCATACAATGTCCAGGTCAGCCCACTGATGCCCTCCATTTTGAGTAGCTCAGCCAGTAACTCTGCCAATCCTGCTGGGGCTGGAGGTACACCGGGGGCATCAAGACCCTCAGCAGGTGAAGTCTGAAAATGGTTATGCTGCTAGCCACCCAGGATCCAGAGTGACTATGGTAATAAGTAGACACAGAGCTCCGGGCATTGCAATTCTTCCCTAATGTCTGCAGAGTCCCCCCTACAAAGACAGTTCTCAGTTTTGTGCTTTGCACCCTAGGTCTCTCCTGGAATAGAATTCTATCATAAGCTCTGCCTACCTACTTGACATTGTCACACCCTGCCTTCTTCAGGCTTTTTCTCTTATAATCCCAGCCTTTGTGTCCAATGTCTCCCTCAAGGAACTGATAATAATATTGCAAACATTTAAAGAGTGCTCACTGTGTGTCAAGCACAATTTCAGATGCGTTATATCTATATCGAGTTGTTTAATCCTCACAACAGCCCTATGACTTTAGTACCGTTTTAACCTCCACTTTGCAGATGAGGAAACTGAGGCACTAACTGGTTTGAGTCACCCACCCAAGCTGGCGCTGCCAAGGAAGTGGTAGAGCTGGGATTCAGATCCAGGCAGTGCTGGCTCAGAGTCCTTGTCTTTCCCCCATACTGGCTATCTATGCCTCTTACAAATAGAACATTCAGAGCACTCTCTAAGAAATCCAGCTTAACCCACTCTTGCTAAATTCCTAAGACTCCTGAGTGCTTTATTCAAGGTCAATGGCCCTTAGAAAACTGCAGCCGAGAAGCCCTGCTGCTGATGAAAGAAATCCTGCCTCCCTGAGAGGGTCTTGCATCCACTTTTCGGTGTCTCCAGCCCTTGACCTGTGAGCAACAGGGTGTGTGAGCTGGGAAGGTGACTCTGATCCACACACCAAATAGTACAGGAAGCATCTGGCATACCTGCAGAGTTCAGTGTAATGGTATCTGACCCATGCTAAGTCTCCCACTTGAAGTGAGAAAATGAATGTTTGTATGTTGAGCATGACACAGAGAGAATACATTATAGTGTGACAAATGAGATTAATAGTATCTAGACAAGTTTTCAAGCACACCTGGGAATATATTACTGACATTACAGGAATACGCCAATATACTTTTATTCCCATAGCATGCAGAAAAACGCTTTACTTTTATAATTTGAGACAAACCTGTACTCCAATGACACCCAAATCATGGTTGTTTTGTTTTGCCTTTTTTTTTTTTTTTTGGTCTTCATTGGTGAAGGGAGAGTATTTTGGGCAAGAAATTCGCCAAGCCCTGGCTGATGTGGCTCAGTTGGTTGGAGTGTCATCGGTGAACCAAAGGATCTCGGGTTTGATTCCTGGTCAGGGCACACACCCAGGTTGTGAGTTCGATTCCCAGTCAGGGAACATGCAGGAAGCAATCAATCCATGTTTCTCTCTCATGTCAATGTTTCTCTCTCTCTCTCCCTCTCCCTTTCTAAGAAAAAAAAAAAAAGGAATTCGCCAAGATCAAGTCTCTTTTGTTTTCATTTCAATGTCATGTGGCTTATCATTAATATGCTAATTCTTCATAAATGTGTTATATGTACATATAGTATACATTTAGGTATATACATAAACATATGTAACATATGTATTTCTCATCATTAAAATGTTAATTCCTCCCAAGTTGATTATATGTGTATATACACACACACACATACACATACATTTTAATATACATTTGTGTGTACATTTAATACAACCCAACCAGAACCCTAAGGGACTGGGTTGGGAATAGAGGAAAGTTATTCTAAAGTTCATATGGAAAAATAAATGGCTGCAAACTGATTGCTAGGACATTTTTAAAGGGGAAAAACAGTGAATGCTTATCTCATCCAATATTAAAAATTACTGTAAAATACTAAAATAAAAATAGTCTGGTATTAGTATAGGAATAGATAAATAAGTCAGTGGAGCAGAATGGAGAGATCACAAAGAGATTCCAGAAATTCCACAAAGGCAGAATTTTAAATCTTTGCTAAAAGGTTAGATTATTCAATACATGGTGATGACATAATTGCTAACTATCCAAAAGAAAGCAAAACTAGACCTTTATCTCATGCCGTGTAATAAACACAAATCAGAATAATATTAAAAGAATCTTTAGGATAGTTTGTATTAGCTTAGTGTCGCGGAGACCTTATGAAGAAGACAGTTAACCTAGGAACCAAAAAGAAAAAGATAGACATAATTAACCACATTTTTAAATCTTATTTTTGTATAGCAACAGAGACCATAAACAAAGTGAAATATGGGGACAAATGGGCAAATAGGAACAGAGAAGAAAATTTAAATAGTCCAAAATTATGTACTAGGTTGAAAAGCCTCATTAGTCTTGGAAATGCAAAATAAAATACTGGTTTATACTCACCAGATTTGGGGAGGTGGGTAAAAAGGCAATTATATCCAGTGATACTGAAGGTTTGGGGAAACAGGCACTCTCACATTGTTGGTGGAAATATGTTACACACTTTTTGATAAGTTTGTAATGTCCAATAAATTTTTAAATATCAAATGTCAATAAATAAATAAAATGTCAAAATTAAAAATACACACACTTCTTGATCCACATTGGGGAATCTACTCCTCAGAAATAAAAGCACCAATACTTAAGAACACTTAAATACAAGAATGATCATTGACAGAAAGGGGGTGGGGGTAGTAAAGGGTAAAGGGAGTCAAATATATGGTAACAGGAGATTTGACTTGGGGTGGTAAACACACAATGCAATACACAAATGATGTATTATAGAGTTGTACACTTGAAACTTATATAATTTTATTAATGTCACCCCAATAAATATAAGAAAAAAAAATATTTTTAAATGCTCAATGGCAAAAAATGGAAACTGAATCTCCATCAACAAAGGAATGCTTGAGTAAACTGTCATTTATTTATCCAGGTAACAGGCTATACGATGTAAGATTACACTTATTTTAAAAGAATGCTAAGGAAAAAGCATACCTTTACAGTGGAGAGATTAGGTGGTCATTACCTTAACCAAAGGTAATGACAAATTACTTAGTCTGATGTTATATAATAGAAGTATACAGAATAATCTACAAACTACTCTTTCCAAATATGGTTTTCTACTTACGTTCATTACCAAATATTTAGCAAATTTTTGGCAAAACAATTGCAAAAAATGTTTTGTCAAATTCCAGAAAACCCAGGGAACAGAGGAATGAACAAGTTAAACAATACCCTGAGGAAATAATCAGACAGGTGCAGAATGTGGGATATTCTGCAAGACAATTGATCTGATCTCTTCCAAAGGTCAAGATTAAGAAAAAATAGGTGGGGAACTATTTATTCTAAATTTAAAGAGATTAAAATGACCTAAAACTAATTGTAATCCGTGAACTTTAATTGGATTCTGGTTCTAAAAACGAAGTTATAACGATATTTTAGGAACAATTGGGGATATTTGAATATGAACTGGATATAAGAAGATATAAGGGAATTCTTGATTTTCTAAGATATGTGATAATGGTCTTGTGGGTATATGTGAAAAGGTACTTACTTTTTAGAAAATGCATGCTGAAGTATTTATGGGTAAAGTATCATAATGTCCAATTTACCCTGTCTCAAATGATTCAGGAAAAAATAAATATCAGGTTGTACTGCATCACATTGCCATTTTTGTATGTGAAAAACAGGTAAGTATTGGCAACTTTCTTTACATGGCTAAGCCTGACAAATGGGGGAGGGGGCAGGAGCACAAATATACTAAGATGTCAAATATGATTGAATCAATATGAAGGCTATATAAGTACTCATTACTATTATTTCAACTTTTCACAATAAAAGTTGAAGGTAAAAAACAGATCTATGTCTATTGGCCTGGATGGATAGATAATATATCATCAATTTTTTTAATGCTAAGAAACATGTATAGAAGAGACCCATCAATGAGTGGAGTAGAAGGACAATCTATACGGTTTTTTAATTTTTGTTTTTTTTAATTATTTTTAAAATTTATCTTTGTTGTTGAAAGTATTACAGATGTCCCTCTCCCCCCCCCCCCATTGACCTCTCCACCCCGCTCCTGCCTCCTCCCCTCCCCAGGCCTTCCCCTGAACTGGCACTATTGTCTGTCCATGGGCAATGCACATATGCATATAAGCTCATGGGTTAATCTCTTCCCACCCCTCCACATCAGTCTGTTGCATGCTTCACAACCTACGTGTTTTTATAGGTATGTCCAACCACGAAGAAAAGTGTTCATTGTGAATTAAGCTATTAATAGTTTATCTGAGGATGACGAGAGCAGAGGAAGGGGAGAAAAGAGTAATAACATTTTCTTTAAGTACCTCTGAATTGTTTCACTTGTCAAAATAAGAATGTTTTACTTGTATAGTTTTTGAAAATCTAATTTAAAATACACTCATACCACTTATACAGAATTTCTCAGAAATTAGAGGTACAGATTATTTTCAAATGGGGGTCTGCAAAAAAAATGTGCCCAAGGATTTTTAACCCTGTATTTTCATTTAGATCAGGGTTGGCAGATAATATCCTCTGGCCAAATCCCAATCTCCACCCATTTTTGACATGTTTAGTTAGAACATAGGCAAACCCACTCACTTATATGTTGTCTATGGCCAATTCTGTGATACGATGACAATAGCTGAGTGGTTTTAAGAGACTGCATGGCCCTGAAAGCTTAAAATATTTACTATCAGGTCCTTTACAGAATAAGTTTGCTCATCCCTGATTTAGATGATCAACCTAACAGATGTTCTGGGTCACCTGGACAGTCTCCCTTATAACAGAAGGCTATTATCTTATTTCAGTGTGCTAGTCTTCAGGTGAATTTATCATCACTTCAGCCAGAGTAAGACTGCTGGAATTGTGACCTAGTGAAAAAAGAGTATAGGTAGGCTTAAAAAGTAGTTCAAGCCCTAGCCGGTTTCGCTCAGTGGTTAGAGCGTTGGCTCAAGGACTGAAGGGTCTCAGGTTCAATTCCAGTCAAAGGGACACGTACCTCGGTCACAGGCTCAATCCCTGGCCCCAGTTGGGTGCATTCAGGAGGCAACCAATCGATGTGTCTCTCTCTCCCTCCCTCCTTCCCTCTTCCTCTCTCTCTCTCTCCCTTCTACTCTCTCTGAAAAGCAATGGAAAAAATATCCCTGGGTGAGGATTATAAAAAAAATAGTTCAGGAAAAGGACATCACCCTTTACTTTAAATTAATATCATTAATTGAAATGTTATGAATGTATGTTTGCTGATGTTTCATACATGTTACTTGATTTGACTTTATACTTGCATATGAGGTAAACGCAGAAGGATTTATAACTGACGTTATGCTAGCACATAACAGAAATAATTTAAGTCAACCCTAGAACCCCAGAGAAATTTTTTTAAAGGGGTCTCGCTACGTAGGTCTGAAAACTTCCATAGTAACAAGTACATAATTAATTAATTACATAATGAAAGGAACTAGAATTTATTCACATTTGAGAAATGTTTCCTTTTAGTGTTGAAATCACAGTTAAGAAAACTGAAGTGAAGAAAACTCTCTAGGTCTGATTAGGCCAGCTGAAGTATTGATTCAAAGTTGCTGTGTTTGAGCCGCCTCCAGTGTGTTAGGCCAAAGTCGTTGTATATTTAAAGAGTATGCTATATAGTATATAACAAAATTTCTTTCATTCGAGTTTCTTTTTCTTTTTATAACAGGAGAGTCAAAATTGCCTGTGAAGGTTTAGCCCATCTCCCCTGATTGAGAAAGTGGCCTATTCTACTTCATCTCCAGACTCCCACCCATACTGTTTTCTTTCTTTCTTTCCTTAATCCGCACCTGGTATGTTTTTATTGATTTTAGAGAGAGGAAGGGAGAGGAGAAGAGAAACACCAATATGAGAAACATCAATGAGTTGCCTCCTGCACGTACCCTGACTGGGATTGAACCCGCAACCTGGGCATGTGCCCTGACTGGGAATCACACCTGCGACCTTTCGGTGCAGGGATGATGCTCAACCAACTGAGCCACACCAACCAAGTGAGCCGCACTAGCCAGAGCACCACCCATATTTTGAATTTATGACCAAGAAATAAATTCTTTTCACCTTCACACACAATCCAAACATTTCACACACTCAGTTGATGTCCTATACTTAATGAATGACACACACAAATGCTTTGAACTTCTAATGGAGGTATTTTAAGGCTGACTTTTTCTCAAAACAACAAAAAAAAAACAGGAATTCTTAAAAGCAATCACATTTGTACATATTTTAAACACTTCTGAAATGATCGCTGGCAAAAATTAACTTCCAAAACAACCTTGTAACAAACACATCCGGTACAATGCAGACTCCATGGCTCTTTTACTGTGCTCCTCAATCTGAGAAGCCAGGACGCTGTGAAACAAGATGCACGTCTGCAAGGAATGTGATGTAATAATCATGTGTCTACAATTCCATTATGGTATAATTAATCTTAATTACACATTAAATTCTGCCTGAATTAAAAGACTCACATCGCTTGAATCTTGTTTGTGTTGCCTGTAATTTTAGCGTGTTATTTTGAGAAATGTAAAATAATAAACCTTCTAAAGCAAAATGGTGACTTTAGGGACCCTGTTCTTTGGGGCTCTTAGAGCTCCTATGTAGTCAGCCCAGCCCATTTTGCCCATTTGCCAGGACCAGGTGAGAGAGCTGTGCATCCCTATCTCCCATTCCCAGGCTGAGAGGCAGTGAGCACGTGGGAAAGGAAATGTGGATTACACAGCCAGTCACCTGACAGCAGGGGGCGTCACCCACACCTCTCCCTGTGTTTATATTTCTCTACATTGTTCTGAAGGCAGACTAGAGACTTGGCACTTACCTCCTTTTTCGTGCACCATTGTGAGAATTTCCTGGGTTCTCTTTCAATCTTCCCTCTCTTGCTTCCACAGGCACTTATTAACCTTTTTGGAGCTTCTCCAGGCACACCCAGCAACTCCTACAAGAGCAAAGAATCTTCTCAGAAGGCGGAAAGCTGCACCTACGGCAGCACCATTATTATGGTACAATTCAGACACAGCCTGTATTTGTGTGAGGCCAGTACCATGAGATCATTTTTTACATTTGTACCTATTAAGCCATGGTGCCAATGAAGACTTTTGAAAAATTTCCATGGAGATAGGAATTCAAATGTTCTACATCTTGCTGAGGGGAAAGAAAAATGTCTGGAACTATGAGAAAAAATTTGGGTCTCTGGAAACATAAAAGCCAAGTCATGGTTTATACATTTTAGCAGGGCACATTTTGAGCCTGAGAAGGACAAATTTTGCTTCTCTTTGGAACAGAGAAGGAAATATTCACTAAGAGCCCTGCACCTAAAGTGAAAGGCTACCAAAGGCACCATGGTCTGCATTATATTGAAAACTCTCAGCAGAAGAACTGGAACAAAAGTGGCAAGAAACGATGGCTGATGCACTGAGGAGGGAGGAAAACACTGACCAACTGCAATGAGAAGGATGGTGAAAGCATGCAGTGGCTAGAAAACTGGAGGCTCCACATGAAAGCTTTATCTACTCCATGAAGCCCAGCAGCACCTCTGCATCCTTCCTGAACAATATGGGGAAGTGAGACATCTATTCCGTGCAGGGACCTTCAAAATTCCAGAGAAATGTATGAACTTGGTCTCTTTCTTCTTGATTTTCCAGGGATGCTATTGAATCATAAAGCTTCCCTTTATGAAAGCTATACCATGTTCATAGATTGAAGGACTCTATATTGTAGAGATGTCAGTTCTCCCCAAGGCCAGAAACAGACCCACACATACACTGTCACCTGTTTTATGAAAAAGGCCGGGGCTACTGGAGTACTGTTCATGTGCTGTTCCTTTGATCTGGGTCCTGGTTACATCAGTGTTGAGTTTGTGAAAATTTAACAAGCTGTGCATTTATGATATGTGCACTTTCCTGTCCATATACTATACATCAATAAAAAGTTTGGTTTTAATCCCTTTATAAGGGTCAACTGACATTTTTCAAAGATTAAACTGTTATTGTTCAAAGCAGAAAAATAAAAGAATGTTCAAAATTTGGATGAATTCGATGGTGATTTGATTCCTACTTTCTCTTTTATATAATTTAAAATAGTTTGCCTCTTTTAAATATTTAGATACTGTTTGTTCTTCCCCACTCACACAATATTCTGGTTTCTTTTCTTGGGTGGTTTATCTTCCCCATTCTTTTTCCTACCCATATACTTTAAGGCAAATGAAAAGCTATTGATTAACACGTCTTTTCTATTCTATGATGTAGTTAAACCTAGTGCCCCAGGATCCTTTGCTTCAGCCACTGTATCAAGCTTCTTTGTTCACAGAAAACAAGTAGAACAACTACACTGAGAGGAAAAATATAACGTTAATGCTAAACAGTCTCACTTCGAATGTTTCCTCTTTGCCTGTTGAGAAATTCTTCCCGTTTTCACAAAAAGCACACAGTTCTTCCTAAAGGCCCTTGGGACTAGAACTTTTACACTTTCTGTGGTGAAGTTACTTACCTTTAGCTAAATGCTTTCATAGATAACAATTAGGTTTTGCAGGACACATTATTAAACCTTGCTGACTGTCTATTTTGAGCCAGAAATCGCCCATGTGGCTGGCTACTTTTCTGCTCTTTTAAAACTCTACATTACTTTCAGACCTTAAAATTACTTAATGTAAGTGCAGACATGAGTTATCTCGTGACAGGTCAGCAAGGTGTTAAACAAGTAATGATCATTTATTACTCAGCTCTGTGGACAAAAAAGGGGCCACATACTAACCCTGACAAGCTCAGGGAAGGCCTGCATGGCAGCCTTACAAACTCAGAGACCTAAAGCAACCACATAGGATGGTCTGAAATGAAAACAGAACTAAAAGCAGGTCATGGTGGGTAGGCCAGTCCAGTATCTTTCTTGGCAAAGGTCAATGTTCACCTGAACTGAGCCTGTCTATTGTCTTTTTGAATCTGTAATAACCTACCTTTGGAATGTCACACTTATCCCCTCAGGGCACAATCTTCCACCAGAGCACAGACCACAGAACCCCTCATTATTACCTTGCTCCTCGCATGCAGACCATCTCTATGTGCTGTAAATGCTAATTGTTACCTATCCTGTACCCACCAATGTAAAAGAGGTATGTCTCTCCTTTTTACTTTTTATCCAATCTGAGGTTTCTGTGCTTTGCTTTCTCCCGCCTCCCTAATCTACCACCAATGGATTTCATGCAACCCTCCTTATGACTCCTCCTTTGATTGTAATGTATAAAATAAGGTGCAAAACTGCCATTCTCTGGAGCATTTTCTCAATCTGTTGAGATTTTGCTTCCCAGCAATTGTCAGTTTGGCTCAAATAAACTCATAAAAATTCTTACAGGTCTGAACGTTGCTTACGTGGACAACTCCATTTGGAAATCTGCAACCCAAGATCACTGAAGTCAATAAATGGTGGAAAAAAAGGGCATTCTGGCATGAAGACTGTTTATATGCTATGCTGGATTTGTGCTCATATCCCATTAGACTTATTGAAGAGACTTGGAAATTTGATTGTTGGCTATTTCTGAAATTCTATTCATCCAGCCACCACCCCCGAACAGCAAGGTGCAGGGCTCTACATATGATGTGTGCCTCTGCAAAATGAGGGGCACGATGGCAACACGAAGATGTATTAAAAAGTACATAATGTAACTTGTCTTAATATACTTTTCTGAGTCTAAAAATATGCCAGACCAAAAGAAACATATTTACATAAAAAGCAGACAAGGTCAAATAACAAAGAAAGCCCTTAATTAGTTGTAATCAACTTTAATTTGCATACCGTATATAATTCCTAAATGATTGTTAATAATAACTTTATATAATGGACTTCCAATTTTCATGAAAATGGCACATTTTGATAAGCAGACACAAAACCCTAGTACTAATAAGGTTTAATTTGCATACATTAGACTGATTATCCAAACAAAAGGATTACAGTATTACTTCTCCATACGTTTATGTCCTTATTATGCACATTTATTAACTTCACAAAAGCTAGCTGTTAGTGACAAACAATAGCCATGGTTGAAAGAGAAATCTAAGGAATGAATAAGGTACATCTGAACGTTAAGGAGCAAAGTTTATCCATCACAAATGCTGAACTTAACTGTTTGTTGGCTTAAGGGGCTAGAATTCCACAAAAGATGCTTCATCTTCTGAATAAACCAGGTTGTGTCTGTGACCCGAAAAAACAACAACACGATGCCCTAGCACACTTCATCACTCGAATTTCACAGTAAATTTATCTCAAGTTAGAAAACTCTGACGCTGTAGAATGCTGAGAATTCATGAACAGCCATAGAATTAAGCTTTAAATGTGTAGTTCTAGGGTGCAGTGTTAATAAATATATTTCAACAAGCTTAGTTTTCAGGAGAGTAAATAATAATATAGGTGGCATTAGTATTGATATCGGTTCCTAATGGTATCATTTATACCCTGCAATTAAAGTTTAAACACTAAATAAAGCATTATTAGGAGATCTGGGTTGGCTTTTCTTATATAAGAACACAAATGAGGCTCATGAGTGTCTGGATAGGAGCCAAAAAACTTGAAACTTCACCACAAGCTACTTCCGGGGTTTTCCTCTGTGCTCTAGCGACTTGGCAAGATACAGAATTAGAATACCAGGAAATGGTTTCCAAAGAAGGCAAGAGGAACTGGAAGCCCCAGGAACTGAACTGAACACCACCGTGGTTAACTCTGACCCTTCCACACGTAACATCAAAGAGAAGAGCCATCTGGCAGAAATTTGTACATCTCAACATCCAGCAAGATTTTTGCTGGTGTTGTGCTGAATGTTCTATGCTGAAAAGAAAAGCCAACTTTTCTGAAGGACAAAAGGCTTGAAATTTTCCCATGAATTGCTGCTCCCTGCTCAGAGCTCCAAAGTACTACTACAAGGGCTGGGTTAGGAAGTAGATGCATTTTAACTGACGATCCTGTATTGAACAGGATTCTCCAACTTTCCCTCTTACATTTCCAGAGCCTAGAAAATACCTAATTCAATAGATGAGTTCAATGTCCACTTGTCAAAGGACTAAACCACTCTAAAGAAAACAATGTCTCCAAGATGCCCTGCCCCACCCCCCACCCCCATGTGGCTTTGCTAATGGATGTTTGTGCTCTTTATTTGATCAAGTGTTCTAGGAGCTGCCCTTAACTGCTGCATGCATCTGAGGTGAAACATCTTTAAACCAAAGTAAGACTGGAAGCTTAACTGAAAGTTATGCTTTGCAAAGTGAACAAAGGAGTTCCAATGAATTTTGTTTTTCCCAATGAATTTTGTTTTTCCCGGTATGAACTTGGAGCCTTTAAATCTATTTCAAATTGGACACATAGTAATAAACAGTGCTCCACCACTGGGCGTAACCACCACCGTGCAGGACCCATAACAAGACAACAACAAAAAGTGCTACCACACTGAATAGAACCATTATTGTGACACCAAACTGACGTAGTTAGAAAAAAAATTCAAAATATCACAATAAAGCAAGAATTGTTTTTACCATTCAGTTACTAAACTGACATAAAATGGCGACAGTGCCTCTAATCGCTATTTTGCCAACCTCACAGTATCTAAATGTGCCCACGGTGGTTCCATTGACTTCAGTGGGGTCACCTACACACAAAAAAGAACACAGGACTTTGGTCCTGAAAAGAAATACTATATTAGTACAGTTCATCCAAAGACAACATTTAGACGGCAACTTTCTTTTGACAAACTGAAAGGTGTGTTAACCACATTGCTACATCCTCAATTATCTCTGAAAGTGGATTTTCAAAATGGGGAGACTCTGGCCCAGCCAGGCTGGGGGAGTTTTCCTTTTAGCCAGGTGCAGAGCTAGAACTACACAGACCCCTCCCAGGAAACTTTTGTTTGTGCTCAAACCTGGCCACTGAGTAGGAAGCTACACTCCTAGGCCCAAACCCAGCACAAAAACATAATACATCGAGAGACAAGAAACATAGTCTCCAAGCGGGAACGTAACTTCTATTAGCATTTCCTTGGCATGAACTGAGAGCTCACACTCCTAAAGAAATAAATTCACACTCCAGTTCTCTACCTTTTCTCTGCGCATTGTGGAAGAGAAATAAAGACCTCTTTGTCAATTCAGATGTGCTGCTTTTCATGTGCGGTGCTGCAGATCAAAGAGCACTTCAGATTATATGGAGAACAAAGGCCAGCTTGCCTTCTTACCTGATTACTAGAAATGTCCATCTTTAGCAGTGCCTTCTAATGGTACATCAGCTGCCACCATGATTCAGTCACGTTCCAGGAAGACTTCTAACAAAGGTATAAAACCCACATCAAACTTGAGAAGATAGAAACTCACAAAATGAAAACATATGTAAATTATTTTCCTTTTAATCTCACCTACCAATCCCCAAATCACTTTGGCCTAAAGGGGCCAGCTAGATCTGTAACCAGGCTCCAAATGAATCATCTGAAACATTCAGATTCTGTGCATACCATTGTATCTCATCTACTTGCATGAGAACATAAATGCATTGTACATTAGTTTGTCTGGGATATGATGCTGCTGAGCCTACCATCTTTTACATGCTAATTCCATTATTTAATATTTTCCCTTCCTCTCAGTGACGACTCATCTAACCTTCTTTTCACCCACCACAGTCTTCTCTAAGTGTTAACCAAATTACCTCAGTAAGGTTAAGAACACTAAACCAAAGCAAATCCTTCTGGTGAATTTCTAAACGCCTCTTAGAAGCAAGGATGGGGGCCTGAAGATGGTAAATTTAGTGCTTGTAATTTTCTTTCATTTCATTTAGCCCAGCATTCCTGTTTGCAAAACGGAGCTGTCCTTACAGTATATCCAAGTAAATGAGTTTTTAGGGGGGAAAAAGCAATCTGCATACACAGATCTGATGTCACCACACCATCTGACAAATCAATTTTATATCCAGTGACATTTTATCTATGCCTGGGCTAATCATGGATCCCACAGCACCAGGGTAGTCCTAGGTTTTGCTTGTTGTCCTGCAGAACTAAAAGTGCCCCATTTTACACTCCAAAGTGTCCTGATTTGGATGATAAATTATATGGTCCATTTAAACTGTTTCTCATCATTATCATATGTAATTAAGTATTAGGTAACATAGTTTATGAGGTCTGTGTTGAAAGTCCCTCTCAACTCCTAGAGCAGTTCAACTTCATATTCATATACTATACTGTACTGATACTTCACATCGACACTTCAACATTTTAAAATTACTTTCAGGTACTTTCAATTTTAGGGGGATCCATACAACAAGTCCATATAATGTGAGTAGAGATATTGGTATCCTCCAGCTAAGGATTGTTATCCTCTGTCCAGCTAAGACAAAGGTCGCTGATTTGCCTAAGAACATATAGTATGGCTTCCTTATTCCTATTCTCTAAGTGTTCCTTCTATTAAACCATAATAAGAAACCTATGAAACAGTGTTGAGATCTGACTCTTTTTGATACATCACTCAGCTTATTACTCTAAATGTTAACCCAAACTTACTTTCTTAGCAAAAGGCGGCCTTGGAAACAAATTCCATAGTTTTTTGTGCCCTAACAATAACCCTTTCACAAGAGTTGAATTTCCTTATCTCTCTGGATCAAATCAAATGGCAACCCAAGGTTAAAGTTAAGACTTCTTAAATTATAAAGTTGGTAAGGTTTGGACACTGGAAGGAAAGGGACTCATGACAGTGTTTATAAGGCTTTACATGTGAATTCAGACAAGTCTTTAAAGTCTTGAAGCTCTGTCTTCTAGATTAAAGAGAAATGGATCACAGCACGAACATTTTCCACCATGAGCACTTTCTAAAACATTATCTACCTAGTATCTTCTTTATATCTACCTTAGAGGCATTAAGATCTGGAATACCATGGAGCACTGAGGACTGAATTTGGTTTCAGGACCCCATGCTCTCCTGGTTTGACCTCTGGCCACTTCACATCCCTCTCTACCAGATCTCTGAATTTGTTCACTCAACTGGATTCCTCACGGCTTGGTCCTAGACACTCTTCCCTTCTCAACTGGTAGCAGGCAAGTCACTTCTAATACATCCGTGTTTTATTTGGCCCAGGTCAATTTTTTAAATTGGGCCAACAATTACAACCAAAACATTTTGTAGTTAAAGCCACATTCGTGGCTTTAGTTGAAAATTCATGCAATTACCACATGGCAATATACAGCTGGAATACAGCAGACAGTCCGATCATTACCTCAAACAAAATATGCATTTGGCCTACATTCTCATGTTACCTGTCTGGCCTCTATAGGGATTGGAGTTTGCAATCTCTGTTCCACATACCTAGCACTGCTTTAAGAAACATTTCTGTGCACACTAACAATGCCCATTTGGACATTTTCTGATGTCCAGCTCCACACATCTGCATGTGCTGAGGTCCAGGCCACATATCTGTGTACTCTCTAAAGTCCAGGCACACACACCACATGTCCCCTGAGGTCCAGACCACACACCTCTGTGGTCCAGGGCCATATATCTAGCTGCCTGCTCAACATCTCCAGTTGAATGATAAAAACAAGGGCACCTTGCATTCAGCATCTCCAAAACTGCCTTCTCCCAAATCTGACCACCAGTGTGGTTTATCTCAGGGGGAAAAAAATTATTTCAAGCTAGACATCTGAGACTATCAAAACGGCTCCTTTTCCTTCAACCTCTACATTCAGTAATCACCCAAGTTCTACTGAAAACATCTTTCCAATGTTCCCACCTTCATTTTATGCACCTTGGACCACACCACCATCATTTCCATCCTAAACTATAGTCATTTCTTTTTTTTCAATCCTCACCCGAGGATATTTTTTCCATTGCTTTTCAGAGAAAGTGCAAGGGGTGAGGAGAGAAACTTCAGTGTGAGAGACACATCGATTGGTTACCTCCCGCACATGCCTTGACCCAGACCAGGGATTGAGCTTGCAACAGAGGTACAAGTATGTGCCCTTGGCCTGAATGGAACCTGAGACCCTTCAGTCCACCGGCCTATGCTCTAACCACTGAGCGAAACCGGCCAGGGCTATACACTCATTTCTTTTTTTCTTTTTTAAATATGTCTTTATTGATTTGAGAGAGAGAGAAACAGCAATGATGAGAGAGTCACTGATCGGCTGCCTCCTGCACGCCCCCGACTAGGGATGGAGCCCCAACCCGGGCCTGTGCCCTGAGAATCAAACCGCGGTCTCCTGGATCCTAGGTCGATGCTCAACCGCTAGCCACGCCCGGCGGGGCTACACTCATTTCTTAATCGGTCTTCCCACATACATACTTGCACCCTTCCTATCCATTGCCTTGATTACAATTTTTCAACTGCTTCCCAACGTTCTGAATCCTTAATGAGGTCCTCCAAATCCTTTATGAGCTCACCTCAGCACATGAGTGGCTCTCAAAGTCTGGTTAGCATCATTATCGCCTGGGAACATGTTAGAAACATATACCATCAGCTCCACCCCAGACCTACTAAATTAGAATGTAATGTGTGCAATGCGTCCATGTTTTACAAATGCTCTGGATGACTCTGAAAGACACTCAAGTTTAAGAACCGCTGGTCTAGATAACATTGTCGATAACTCCTGCTCATGTCTCAAGTGTCTCACTTCATCAAGGAAGTCTTTCCTGACCCCACAACAGGTCAGGTCCCCTTTTTATTTTCATAGTACAAAGTACTTCTCCTTCACAATACATACCCCAAGTACTACCAATTAATTATTTGTGTAGACGTCCCTTTCATAACACATTGGAACCTCTACAAAGCTAAAGACCAATTTTGTCTTATTTACTTTTATCCACGGTGCATGGAGAAATGGGGGAGGGGGACAGGGAGACTTTAACAAGAATAAGGAAACATTCTCTCCTTTTCAAAAGCCCTCAAGGCTTTTAAAATATCTAACTGGGCGTGTTCTCTGTCCAGGCTGTTGGCAGCCTAAATCCAAGATCTTATTTTAGGTTGAGTGCACAGAAAGACAGCTAAAAGGGGAGACTCACCAAAGCTGAAGTCACCAACAAAGGCTAGCTTCTGAGAGTCGCCGGTGTGAGCTTGACTGCTGCGTGCTGGGGAACAGGGGGTCCACGGGGCCTTCAGCCGACCTGCGCACTGGAGAAATGCGAGGCCCTTTCGGCCATTCTACGGTCCTTGCACGATAAGAGCCCGGGGTGCTCCAGGCCCCAGGTGTACTGCGGCCACGAGAACCTTTTGGGCCAGTGCCCTTCCCCTGTACTGGCTGTAGGGACTCTTTAGTCACAAAAAAATCCCACCTTCTAGGGTCCCGCCAATCAGTAGGTCCCCCAACCTGCCCGGGTGCAGAACCAACATGGCTCCCACTCCTCCATCTTGCTGGCCTTGCACGAGGGCTGAGCGCTTCCAGCTAATGACGCAGGCGCGTGCGGAGGAAGTGGGAGTTCCTTCCCGCCACCGGTGCATCCGGTTCCGGCTCCCCACTGTTGGGGACTGGAGGGCGGGACTTGAGGCTGCTCGCGTCACCGCCCAGCCTGAGGTCTCCACGTCTGTGGATGGTTCAGGGCCCTGTCTGCAGCGGGCAGGAGAGATCAAACATCTCCCGCCCTCAGCCCTCCCGAGCGCTGGGGAAGACAGATGCTTTCCGGTACCCGGATTTCCGGAGCTCTGGTGTTCCAGAGGGCCTTCCGGTCACTAACCCGCGCATACAGGTTCCGCACGTCTTTAGCACCGCCCCTCCAACCCCGCGTGCTGCGGAACTCGGCGTCATTCCAGCAATTCCCCTGCCCGCCGCTGTGCAATGGAAAGGCCTTGGGGCCACCATACAGGCCCGCGTGCTGTAGAGTCCAGCCCCTTGGTGCCTGCCCACCAGCCGCATTTTAAGGAAGCAGGAGCCCTTTCAGCTACCCTCCGCACACACACGCGCACGTGCTGGTGTCCCGAGGAGCATTATGGTTTTGCAGGTAATTTCGCGCCCCAGTTTGCCCGCTGGGAATAACGGGCCATGTTGCCATTAGCCTGCCTGTGTGTTGTTGACTGGAGAGCACTTATGGCTTGTACCGTTGTCTGGCACTGGGGAACCTAGGGCCCTTTAGGCAATGAACCTGCTCGTGAGCTTTTCAGACAAGTGCTCTTTCAGCCACCATCCCTCCCATGCACTGTTTCCCCGGGCGCCTTCCAGTCACTTGCACTGGTGCCGTGGGGCCCTTGGGGTCACCAGCCTGCCCACAGGCCAAGGTTCTGCCGGTCTTTCAGGCACCCACTTGCACACGTGTTGGAGACTGAAGGCCCGGCTGTCAGCCTGCCTGTGTGCTGTGAAATGGAGAGCCTTTTTGGCCCTGGGGGACCGTCCCACCAACCCACCTTAAACCTGCCAGGGAGCTGGTGCTCAGGTGTCTCTTCCAGCCTGCACATGTACTAGCGTCACAGGGGAGTGGGAGCCCTCAAGGTTCTCGCCTGCCCACTTGCTGTGGAATTTAGAGCCCTATCCAGCTTCATGGGCATCACACTCACTTCATGTCCCCACCCCAGCCACACCGTCTTTCTACCCATTGTACTTGCCATGCTCTTTTACATGCTGTGGCCTCTGCCTGGGATGCGCTTCCCTAGTGTCATCACTGAGTTCACTCGAGCCCACCTTTCAGACCTCCACTCAAACACCACTCCAGACCCTGACCTCCTTGATTCAGCAAAGGCCCCATTACGGGCTCTCCTAGCACCGTGAGCCTGTCTGTCGAGGACTTGGGTCACAGTTACTGTTTTCCATTTGCTTTGTGATGATCTGATTAACTGTAAACTGTGTGGGGGTAGGGACCACATCTGATGTTGCTCGCCATTGTATCCTGATGCGGGGTTTCCAAAGTAGGTAAATAAATCATTGTGACATAGGCCCTTGTTGCAAAGGCAAGGTAACATGCTTCATGGTGGAATCTGGTCTTGCCTTATGCCAGTTAGGATTAGGTTCAGCTGCATAGAATAGAAAGGAAGACAGTGGCATAAATTAGACTTTAAAAATGTGTGAAAGTAGGAGGTTCAGGACTGGAGCATAGTAGCTCTATAAAGTTGCGAGGGACCCAGGGACCTTCTGGCCTGCCTCTCCACCATCCCAAGGATATGACTCTTTTTTTTTAATTAAAAAAAATATATATATCTTTATTGATTTCAGGGAGAGAGAGAGAAACATCCATGATGAGTCATTGATTGGCTGCCTCCTGCACACCCCCTGCTGGGGGTCGAACCCACAACCCGGGTATGTGCCCTGACCGGGAATCGAATCGGCAGTCTCCTGGATCATAGGTCAGTGCTCAACCACCGAGCCATGCCGGCAGGGCAAGGATGTGATTCTTGTCTTTATGGTTCAATCTGGCTGCTAGAGCTCCAGCCATCACATCTGCTCCAGGCAGCAAATTTGAGGAATGGAGAAAAGGGTCTGCTCCCTTTCTTTTAAGGGAGGAAGAACTGCACAGCACATCCTTAGCCAGAATTTAGTCAAATTGGCCACTCTTCCCCGAAAGAGAGGCTAAGAATTATGGGCTTTCAGCTGCACTACAATGTGTCCAGGTAAAAACCAGAGTTTGGTTACTAAAGGACATAGGGAGTGCTTTGGTTATCTATTGCTGCCTAATAAAACACCCTAAAACTTAGTGGCTTAAAATGACAACAAACAAAAAAACAAATAGCAATAACCATCTTGTTATCTCTCATGGGCTCAGCTGGGCAGTTCTTCTGCTGGTCTCACTTGGGGTCTCACACAATTGCAATCAGCTAGATGCTGGGATGCTTGGGCCTCTCTCCCTTTCACTGTGGTTTCACAGCCTCTCCTCTCCATGTGATCTCTCTCCAGTGGGATGGCCAAAAACACAAAGCAGAAGCTTCCAGGCCTTCTCAAAGCTTAGGCATCGTGCCACTTCACCACCTTCTACTGGTCAAAGCAGACACAGGGCCAGTCCAAATTTAAGAGGAGAAATAAATTCACTTCTCTATGGAGGCAGTGACAGAATTTGCAGCCCTCATCGATCTACCACCAGGAGAATGGATATTTGGAGGCAATTAGCAGTCTGTCCCTTGTCCCTTCAAGACAAACCACCTAACATACAACTCAGGAAAAGAAACACTGGCTATTGTCCTTAGAATCTGAAGGAGATTAGAGTAAGACTAATGATAAACTCACAGTAATCCTCGTGCCAGCTCTTCACAAAGCTTAGTAAACTTTTAAAACACTAACTGTGAGTAATCTGTGCACAATATTAACAAGCAATCGAGAACAAATAATTCATAGGAGAGAAAATACAATTGGCCTGTTGCCACATGCTAAAATACTTGACCTTACTAGTAATGAAAGAAATGCACATAAAAACAGTAATAAACAATTATGGTTTGTTCATCAAACTAACAGTATTTTACAAGATTGAAAATACCCGGTGTTACCAATGTTGTTTATAGGAGTATAAAGTGGAATGATCTTTTTAAAGGGCATTTTTATCAATATCAATAAACTTTAAACTGTACATACCTTTTAATGGAGCAATTCCAGCCTCAAGTCAATATTCCATAAATAAGTATATAAATATTCAAAAACATGTAAAATAATGTGCACTTCAGTACTCGTATATCTCACAAAATAAGCCAGCTTTTATTTAGCATCTACAACGTATCACTAATGTAATACAACACAGGTACTTTTGTCACTCCTGCTTTTCAGCTGAGGAAATTGAGTCTTAAGAGAGTAGTTGGGCCTGGCCAGGAGATGGAGGTTCCATTCCCGGTCAGGGCACATGCCTGGGTTGTGGCTCGATCCCCAGCAGGGGGCGTGTAGGAGGCAGCCGATCAATGACTCTCATCATTGATGTTTCTCTCTCTCTTCCTCTCCCTTCCTCTCTGAAACCAATAAAGACATTTTTTTTAAAAGAGAGTAGTTGGGCCCGGCCGGGCGTGACTCAGTGGTTGAGCGTCGACCTGGGATCCAGGCGATCAGGGTTCGGTTCCCGGTCAGGGCACATGCCCGGTTGTGGGCTTGATCGATGACTCTCTCATCATTGATGTTTCTGTCTCTCTCTCTCCCTCTCTTTTCCTCTCTCTAAAATCAATAAAGATATATTTAAAAAAAAAAAAAAAGAGAGTAGTTGGATTGCCCAAGGCCACAGCCAGGAAATAGAAAGACTGGGATCCAAGCTAGGTATCACAGAGTCCAGAACCTAAGATCTTACACACTGCACATCCTGCCACAGATGTCTTCAGAAACCTTCCCATGTGTGGCAGGCGTGCTCTGTCTTGGGATTACTTTTTCACTCATTTATCCTTGCCATCTTATTGGCAGTTACTTAGGCTGTTCAGAAGGCCAAGAGACAGAACAGCTGGGGTGAGGGGGGAGTTCCTGAGCTTGGAATTTGAAGAACTAGATTCAAGTATATAGCTGTTTTATTATAACCAAGTTTTTAGGGGGGAAAGCTATAATACATAATGTCGGCAAGGTTGTGGTAAAATAGATACATGCATAGCCACAGCTGGGTGGCTCAGTTGGTTAAAATGTCCTGTGCATCAAAAAGCCTGGGGGTTCGATTCCCTGTCAGGGTACATACCTAGGGTGTGGGTTAGATCCCCAGTCGGGATGAGTACAGGAGGCAACCAATCGATGTTCTCTCTCTAAGTATAATCAACAAACATATCCTTGGTTGAAGATTTAAAAAATAGATACATGCATATATTGCTAGTGGTGATATAAATTGGTTCAACCAGTTAGAGAAATTTTGGGTAATATTACAAAAGAGACATTAAAATGTTCACATTTTTTTAAAAACATTTTTTGAGAGAGAGGAAGGGAGAGGGAGAGAGAAACATCAATGTGAAAGCAAAACCTGGGCACCCCCTACTGGGGATCACCTGCAACCCCGGCATGTGCCTTGACTGGGAATTGAACTGGCAGCCTTTCAGTGCAAGAGAGGACACTCAATCAACTGAGCCACACTGGCCAAAGCTAAAGTGTTCACACTTTTTTTTCTTTTTTAAAATCTTCAACAGAAGAGTGAGGATATTTTTTCCATTGATTTTTAAAGAGAGTGGAAGGGAGGGGGAGAGGGAGAGAGAAACATCGATGATCATCTATCGGTGCCCCAACTGGGGGTGGGGATTGAACCTGCAACCCAGGGACTTGCCCTTGACCAAGAATCAAACCCAAAACCCTCTGGTACGCAGGCCAGAGCTCTAACCACTGAGCCATGCAGGCCAGGGCTAAAATGTTCACACTTTTATCAGTAATCCCAGTCCTAGGAAATTAAAGGAAATACCAATGCAAAAGAACAAGTTAGTTGAGTTAGTAATAAATACATAGAAAATTAATCAAGCAAACAACAAAGACATTATAATCTCTAAGAAAAACAAAAAGCTGTACAGGAAAGAAAATCAATCCCAGTTTCCTATATGACTCAGCTCATAATAGCAAAAAAAGTCAGAATACCTAATTAAACTCTGAACATTAATCTAATTAAAAGTTCAACCTGACTATATTAGGATGAATTGGCTTTATAAAAGAAGCTAAAGGGACGAGTCTACAGGAGCTGAGCAGGTCTGTTGAGGATGGGACATTTTAAACACTTATTCATAGGTTCGCTGTAGTCGGAGCTGAGTCAATGGCATGTAACACATTTATTAGTTTGAGGGCACAGGGAAAGTTGGATGGAGAGGAAGGCAGGTGGAAGGAAAAATAAATCATCACTTTCAGGATTGGGAAGTCAATAGACAAATACCTAAAACTCAAAAAGCAGAAATGGGTATCCTATTTAGAAATAGAAGGGGCAGTGCCAAAATCAGCTAAGAGGGTTGAAAGTGCGTGTCACGGGGGAGGATGTGTTGAAGATTTCTTTGCCTTGCCAAACCTCATAGTATCAGGGAGCTCTTTAAATCATATGCATGTATAACTTTAATAAAAACTTAAAATAAAATTTAAGAAAAGAATAAATTAGGCCCCGGCCAGGTAGCTCGGTTGGTTAGAGCGTGGTTAGAGCATCGTCCCAATACGCCAAGGATGCGGGTTCATCCCAGTCAGGGCACATTCGAGAATCAACCAGAGTGCACGGATAAGTGGGGCAGCAAATCTCTTTCTCTCCCTCCCCCCTTCCTCTCTCTCTCAAAATCAAGAAATAAAAATATTAAAAAATTTAAAGAGAATAAGTTAGGTGCACAGAGGTTTTCATTATAATGTCATTTGCAATAGGGAAACAATTAAAATGACACAAATGTCCGAGATAGGGGGGTGATTAAACAATGACTAAGGCTTTGTATTTGACAAGAACCACAGCTGTTCACTTCTTTCTCAGTCTCCTTTGGCCCGCCAAGCCCCGGTCCTCACACAGCCTCAGGTGCTTGTGTTAAATACAACAATCACTAAGGCACATTTTAGTTCTGCAGAACCAGAATGGAGTCCGCCCAATGTTTTCTTCACATTTAAAAAACTGAGAACACACTCCACCTGCCCTCTTTTAGCTCTGCATAAGTCTCCACTCTTTAGCACACATTTGCTGTTTACAGTTTTCTTTTTCCCCCCTCACAGTTTTCTCGTCATTTCCAAAATGTTTTCTTCCCCCAAGTTGTGCCCAAGCTTATGGCATCCAGGATGCCTGCCAGGACTCCGAGAGGCGCTGGGGCCTCGCTGTCTCCCGCGGCAGCGCGACAGAGCCAAATCACAACTTTGCTAACTGCAAAGCCTCACTGAGAGATGACCTATAATTATAAGAAATGCATCAAATAGTGATTATTTTTATTGATGTCAAACTGCATTTTTAGAATGAGCTGTGTAGAGAGGGAGAAACAGGGAGGGACAGAAAGAGACAGAGAGAGGTCTTTCCTGGCCAATGCCCAGCTCCACAAGCTGCTTACAGACTATATGCACAGAATAGAAGCGGTTCTCAAAGTTTCGTCCGAAGGCCCAGAAGCTGTTTGGAAACACTGAACGCCGCAGGGGGCTGCCAGTTTTGAGGACCGTATGAGCCAGAACAATGATCATCATGATTGAACAATTATGGTATCAGAACAATACACCAAGTGCTTTAGGGAGTTAAAATGTTCCCTTCCTAATGGCTGCATGTCCCATATAATTATTTTCTTTGTGTGCTTATTGCAATTTTAAAATTGTCTTTCATTATAAATTGTGTTTACAATATAGGTGACCTTTTCCTCCATGTTCTAATACTGCCAGGTGGCGATGATACATGTACATGTCTGGATATGATATGCATCTTCTTGCAAATTATCTTTTTTCCCTTAATTCTAGCCTTACGGTAGTTTGAAGCCACCTTGTTTTCTACAAAAACTCTTTCTATAGAGTTAGCCCAGAACAGAAACGGCGTGTGATTCACAAGTCCCAAACTGTAGCCTCCCGCCTGCCTCCAGCAAGCCCTGCGGCTGTGGGCAAGTCAGTTGCTCTCTCCCTGACCCTCAAGTTTACTCATCTGTAAAATGGGCAAGATTTACAGAGCTGGGGGGGGGGGCAGCTGACTTGAATCAGCCTGCCTGGGTTCCAAACCTGGGCCCAGCTCTGTGACCTTGGGCAAGTTACTGTCTCCTGCGCCTGGTAGGCACCACCCATTCCAGTCTGCCCAGGGCTGAAGCATTTGCTGGGACGTGGGACTTCCAGTGTGAAAACCAGGCAAATCCTGGGAAAACCAGGGCCAGTTGGCTTTCCTCTTTCTGTGTCTCTGTTTCCTCATCTGTAAAAGAGGGATTATAATAAAACCATCTTCCGTCGTCGGGAGAATCAATCAGTGCGAAAAGCGCTCAGGGCAATAGTAAGCGCACAGCCCACGTAGCTCTGGTTCTCGCTCGTCTCCACCAAGTTGGCCCGGCCTCTGTGTTGTGTCCCCCTCGGTTACTATGTCCCATCTCCCTTTCTCCTTGCGTCTGCCTAATAGTGGAAAGTCTGAAACATGAGCGTGTTTAGCATTAAACCCGACATGCTGTGAGGGCCTTTGTTTCACCCACCACCACAGACAATACCAACGACGCCTTGGAAATGTCTTTAAGCACTTCAGTACAGCTCTCCCTGCAATGTCACGCGTCTCAAAGCGACAGTTCAGTCTCCCTTTAGTAAAAGGTTACTCTAACGTCGTTTCCTTTCTGTAAACAATATCAAAATGCTTCACCCCAAAAACTGAAGAAGGAAACAGGAGGGGGAGGAGAAACGGAAAGAGTTGGTCCATGACGAGACGGCGGGGCAGCTTTTTCTAGGCCAGGTCCCCTTCCTGTCGCAATGAAACCGGCCGGGTGAGAGCGGTCCGCGCTCGGTGCACCTGAAGCAGGGGCCAGTCCCGCCCGAGGGGACGCTTAGGGGGCGGGGGAGGTTGTGGAAGAGGGGCCCCCGAGGGGACCTGGGTAAACAAGCCCCCTCTGAGAGGGTAACAGGACTCAACCCCCACCCAGTGCAGGTGGGACCCTGTAGGGAAGTGAGTCTGACCAACTCCCCGCTCTCCCCTCTCGCTCCCGCCCTGTGAGGCCTGATACAAGCCGACCATATTTTTATAGGAGATAAAGGGAAAGGGGTGAAAGAAGGGACAAGCATTTGCTTTGATGATCAGTCCCTTTTGCTGTTGGCAGAGAGTAAAAAGCCCTTTCTGAGTATTTTTGCCCGGGGCCCCAGAATTCAAATCAGCCGGTCTTGTTTCACAAGCCTTTGTGTGGGGTGCACACCACCAACCCCAGGCCAGGCCTGGGAAGGAAGGAGGGTGCTGGGAATTGCCCCTCGAGTGTAGAGGGCTGTCAACAACAGGTTTCCATTCGCACTACTTAAAAGCTAGTGGTGGTGGTTCTCAGAAAAGGGAAATGTTACACCTGTTAGGTTACGGTCGGGGCTAGTTATTAGGGAGAAACACACAGTGACAGATAAAGCCAACTATTATCCATGAAAGGAAATAAGTAAAAATCACTCCTGGGTCTAAATTCCACTTGAACTGTGGGTTTCAATCTCCTTTCTTTCCAACCTTTTAGGGATTCTCTGAGCGAAATACGTGAGCTTTAATTTCTCCTTAGTCCCTTGCAAGTCTCAAACTGGACGAGTAATAAACAGTGAACCGGCCCCAGCGGCAGCGAAGGGGGGAACTGAGGCAAAAGAGTGAGAATTAGATACACAAGGGGTGGGGGAGATTGGTCAGCGCCCGCCCCCAGGAGAAGGAAGAATCGATTGCAGTTTGCCCAAATGACGCGCCTGGTGCCCTCCCACCGCCCTCGGCAATCTCCCCCTCGGCTGCTCCCGGGCGGCAACCCCGCCAGGCCCCGACGTCTAAAGTGCGGGCTAAGAATGTGCCCCGCACGCCGGCTACGGTGAGAAACCCACGGGTTCCCACGCGTAGAGATCTGCTGGGATCTCCTGCGACGCCCCAGGGGAACGGCCGAGGCTCCGGGTCGAGGTGTTTGCTTCTGAGCGGACCGCTCGGCCTTCCTCGCCCCCCTCCTCTGCTCCACGCCCCCCCCCCCCGCACCTGCTCCCGCAGGCACTTTCCTGCCCCGCTCGGGGCCCCGCGGGCCCCCTCCCGCCCGCGCCCTCTCGTGGGCGCCCTAGTCCCGCTTCTAGCGCGGACCTGCCTTCACCCCTCCCCATGCATCGGAGCTATCCGGGTCACAGGGACCCGCTTTTAGCTCAGCCCCCCCCCCGCCCTGAAACCCAGGAGGCGACCCGACGTGGGGCGTCCAAGCAGCAGCTGCGGGGCTCCCCAGGCTCCCCGACGGGGAGGCCCAGGCTGCCCCAGCCGCAGGCACCCTGCCTCCGAGGCCCCTAGGCCGTGAGGGCCCAGAACTCCCTCCCCTTGCCCTCCTCTCAACTTGGGAGCCGCTCCGCTTCCCCCGGAGATGCTGGGTGTCCCCGAAACAGACCCAGGGTGGGCTGGAAAGTCCGGGGGCAGAAGGGGGCCGTCGGGGGGAGGACCGAGCTGCACCAGATTTGGAGGAGACGCCATCAGCCCGTCCTTTGGCAGTGATTTTTATTCCGGGGCCGCTCTTCCGAGTCCGCCCCCCTATTCCCCCCTTTGGTTCAGCTATTTGTGTTTTCTGATCGGGCAAGTGATTTGCGGCAGGAAATAAGCTCTTTATTCCAGAGGCAGCGTGGCTCTAACGACACTTATTCCAGAGCCCGCGCTGTCTTAGCCGCGGGCCTTTTCGTTCTTGCAGGTTATTTTGTGATGAAGGGAACAGAGGCTGTTCAGCCTGGGCATCTCCCTCCTCCCTCCAACACAATGCAACTTAATTAAAGCCGGGGACACCCACGCCTCCCTTCCCACGGGGCTCCTTCCATCTGCTCCCCCCGAAATGCCAGCCTTTTATGGGCAGGGAAAGCCTTGTGTTGAACTTCCCAATTAGCGAAACACCTCGCAAAATAAGGGGCTCTAAGGAGCAATGGCTCCTGTTTGGGGCTCCTTCTCTCTAGGCCTTCCCTAGTCAGTGTTTTGGTGGCCTTAGTATGACTTTAAAATCCTGCAGGGCCAGAACATCAGATGGCCGACACTCCAGGTCGTGAGAAGCACAATTGGTGTTTTTTTCTGAGTGATGAGTGAAGGTAAAGACACTTTGAGCAAAAGAAATAAGCTTGAAATGAGAATCTTTGATCTCTGTAAAGGCGTCAGCAGTAACTTTCCACCAATTCCTAAGAGCTTCGAAAAAACTCATCCTTTCTAGTTGCACAGGGCAAAGGGGGGTGGACAGAAACCTTGTTTCTCGTCATTTGTGGCCAGACCAAGAGGGGGCAGGTGATTTGGGAGGAGTGGGGAGTGGAATCTGGGCTTGGAGGGTGGAAGTAGGGCCATCAAGTCAGAGGTGGCGGGGACACTGAGACGGAAAGTAGGGATCGGGTCAAACGAATGGAGACTCCTCGAGTCGGAAGGTGGGAGGGGGTCAGAGGCAGAATGTGGGGGCGCCACAGAGACCGATTTAAATAAAACGACAACCACTGTCGCGACCTTGAGGTGACCCCTCACTAGGGACTGAGGGCTCGGTCGGCCAGGCCCCCAGGGGCGTCCCAGATGCAGGGCTGCGGGCTGCGGGTGCTGCCTCGGCACGCCCGCCTGCGCCCCGGCCCCAATTACTCCACTTCTCGGGCCAATGTTTCCTGAGGTTCGCCAGCAAGAATCTACCCAGCAATTATCTCCCCGCGCGCGCGCATCGGGGGACATTACCCACGAGCGCGCCGGAGAAGAAAGGTACAGATGGGTCTTTTATTGCACACTTGGAAATGTTTCCAAGGCTTTTGTTTTCTTCCCCCATTCATCCCCGCCGGATCCCTCCGATCTGCCAACTTGAGTCCCCAGAGGCTGCGGCGGGAGGGCCCGGCACACCCCGAGCCCCCGCCAGGGGGCGCGCTCTGGCCGTGCGCCGAGCCCAGCCCCAGAGGGGGCCTGGCAGCGGGGACGCGGGCTGCCGGGGTCGGCGAGGCCTCCGAACTAACTCGGGCGCTGGGGCGCACGCCGCTCCCACCCCGAGCTGCATCCTGTGCCTCCCCCGCCGCGTCTGGGGTCGCCAGGAGCAGCTACAAAGGGCCGGCGGCACCCGGGACGCCTCGACCCCGGACGCTGCCTGGCTCCCGCTGTGCGGCGTTGGAGAGGAGCCACCAGGTTGTGTCGATTTCAGGGCGCGGAGAAGTTTCCCTGCCCGGGCCGGAACCCTGGGGGTGGGTGCGGGAGGAGATGGGGGCTCCCGCCGAGGGGCTCAGGGTGCGGGCCCAACCACTGGCTTCTTTCTCGCCCCCCTTCCCAGGGCAGATGTGAGGCTGCGAAAGCGTCGCCTGGCTTTGTGCTTGCAGCACGGCTAGAAAATTCCTCGGTTGGCTGCCTGGTGGATGCGGGGGGGGGGGGTGGTGGGGGGGGTGGTGGGGGTGGTGGTGTCTGTTTTCTCTTTAGCTCTCGCTCCCCCATCCCCTCTCCTGGCTGGCTGCTGACAGGTTACCGAAAGCGGCGAAGTTTGCAGATTAAGGGGGTTGTCCTAACCCAATAATCCCACGCACTGGTCCATACCTTGAGGGCTCGGCCGCTGTCCTCGGGACGCTTCCAAAAGCGTCGCTTCCCAACAAACCTCTCCCAGCCGAGCCCTGATGGTGGAACCCACGGCTCAGGCGATCGACACGGCGAACAGGGAAGGATTAGCATCGCCAAGGAGTCTTCCCTGGGAATCCAAGTTAGCAGTCCCTTTGGACCGTCCCAGCGGCTGCTCCTCTGAAAACACATCAACACACAAACACGGTCCACAGGGAGATCCCAGCAACCGTGGGGAGAACTGAGGCAGGGGCAGGGCGTGGAGGGCAAGCAGGGGCCGCGAAGGCGAGGGGCGAGCGCGAGGCGAGCAGACTATGTTACATTTCCTCCCATTACCAGACTTGCAGGACAAACCTCGATGCGCGCATAAAATGCACACCCTGAAGTGGGTAAGACTCTGAAAGCAGCGTTTGAGGAGGTTCACCTTGACTGGTTGGAGTTAAGGGGGTGGGTGGGGGAGGCAAATATTTCTGCTCGTGCCCTCCGGTTCTTCCCAGCACCGGCTGTCAATCCCCACGCTTGTTATCCTCACAAGGCTTCAGTTTGTTTGCCTGATCTCAGCAAGGTTTTCTTCCACAAGTAGAACTATAATTGCTATAATTCTACTGTATCATTTGGATCATTGCAGTATTGTTGTTTTCTCTCCCTCTTTCTCTCCTCCTAACACTGCAGTAACACGCTCCAGTGTTAAATTAGCAGGTTGCGGAAGACCATAAATGAATGAAAGTTTGTTTAAAAAAAAAAAGAAATTAAATAAATAAAACAGCAAAATGACTTGGCAAAGGGGATAGCACATCACAGAGAATCCTTGCGTGTAATCAGGGCTTATTGTCTGCCCTTCCAATGGCTTCCAAATTCATCAGCAGACTCCAATGAAGTTTACGTCTATTGTTTAAATATATGTTTGGAAGAGGTTGAGCATAACTTAAGGGGACCTGAGCCATCCGGTGTGGCTGGAAGCCCATTACAGCTTCATTTATCTCTGTCTATATTGCACAATAAATTAAAGCCTCTCAAATGAAAAGTGGGCAAGGTTAACTCTCCTCCAAACATTTTTTTCCTGTATAATGACATCTAACTGCCACCCCCTTATCCAGCACTTCTTGCAAATACAATTTTGAAACTACAATGTAGAATTAGCTCTCACCGCGGAACAGAAAGGGGTTTCTTCCATTCGCCTCTTCTAGGTAATTATTATTTCCAGTCCTGGGGACAAGCCTCATTTTATTTTTGCCTTAAACAACAGTTTTAAACACTTCTGACCCTCGCTTCCAGCCATGCTTGTCATTTTTATTTTACTGATTGATTTTTAAAGCGGATGAACTGCCTGCCATTGTTTGCCAGGCAGCCTGGGGAAAGAAAACCAACAGTTAGTTACAAACCCCAAAGATCAGAGGAGCCAGGAGTTGTGAATAACCCAGTGCACAGGCGAACGGTAGCATCACTAATGGGAAATTACTTTTGCTTAGTGGGTGGAGGAAAGTGAGCCAAGGGAGGTGAAAAGCAGGGGAGGTGTCCTTTTGCTTTGAGAGCAAATATAAAATTGGCTAAACTAAAAGTTATTTCATACAGCCTCTTAGATAGCCCAATTCTTAAAAGTCTACGTAACTCAACAGATCAATGAAATTCTTCCCAAATATAAGACGCACCATTTGTTTTCTAAAATAGCATAGAAGATGACACACATGCATCTTAAACCCATATTCTGATTGGACACTGTGCAGCCGCCATCAGATGTGTTTCCCTGTGGGTCTGTTAGAAACCTTTAAAAAATTTTTTTTAGATTTAATTTTTAAGGACTTAGCAAGAGTCAGTTGTAGATTTGGGAGCTGAGTGTTGAGCTGTGATAAAGACCGTTTCGGGGCAGCAGGGGGTGGAAAGTTAGCTGGGTCGGGCCCTTCTCCCGGAAATGAATGGACGCTCCCCAATAGCGTCCTCACTCGGGAACGCTGATTCGAAAACACCAAAAATAAACAAAATGAAATAACAAAGCTCATGTTTTCACACAGGTTTTCCAAAGAAACACATTATACTCCATTAACAGAATTAGATTGAATTCCGGGGGTCGTCAAGTCAGAGTGAGAAGTCCTCTGTTAGCCTCCCCCTTTATTTACAGTGGGTGATCAAAATTAGGGTGCACCCCAGCAGAAAGTCCCAGTCCCTTTTTTAAAAAAAGGCCGAGCAGCTGCAGAAGGGGGAGGAGGGGATGGAGAGCCCAAGCCCCGTCAGGTTCTCAGCGATGATTTGTGCATTTTGCGGCTCTTTATTTCATAGGATCTTTTGGGGACTCATTTCCGGCCCGCTCCTGGCGGGTGTGGAGCCCACCGTGCGGTCGCGGAGCCACCCCGCAGCCGGGTCTTGTGGATTTCCGACGCGGGCCTTGAATGCGGGGGAGGGAGGAGGGCCCGCGCCTCCCCCGCGCCGACCAGGCGCAGGGACTCCCGCGGGGTGGGCGGCTGAAGCCTCGCGGCCGGGCCCAGACCCGCGGCCCGAGTGGGCTCTCCGGGGCCGGGGGGGGGGGGGCGGGGGCGGGACGCGCGCGCGGAAGGTTAGTTTCAAGCTGAACCGGACGACGTAAACACGCCAAACTGTTGGTGAGGATGGAAAAGGAAGAGTGCGGGGAAGGCAAAAGGTCCCGGGTGCCTCGGAACAGCAGAGCGGGCTTCAAAGAAAAGCAAATGTCCGGGAGCGGGGTGGAGGGGGTCAATGGGGGGAAAGGGGAGACATCCGTAATACTTTCAACAATAAGGATGAATTTTTAAAAAGAAAAGCAAATGTCAGAGGTAGTTGAGGTTTTCCTCTGCGCCCCATCATCCAAGTGTGGGGAAAGCTGGGGGGAATGAAACTCCAAGCCAGAGGGAGCCAGACGGGGGGGACAGAGACATCCTTTCCCTGGCCTTGAACGGGAGTCCTGGCGGCATTGGTACCTACGCTGTCAGCGTGCCCGTGTCCAGCGCCTCGTCGCCCGCGAGTAGTGCCTTGAATGCCCCTGCCAAGCCAGCCCGCTCGGTCCGCCACCCGCCCGCCAGCATCCAGGAGTTATGCAGATGCTATGGCTGAAAAGAATCCCACTTATGCATCCTTGTGTTTTGAAATACCGTCTGAAAGTGATTCGAGTAGAATCCTTTGTAAAACGCTTTTCTCTTTGACACATTGGAGGGGCTGAGAGAGGAAAACCCGGCGTGGATTCCCCCTCCCCGGCCCCTCTCCCAGCCACCGCCCTCGCCCCCACCCTGCCAGCGTCCGGCCCCGGCCGTCCCGCGGGCCGAGCACCCAGGCCGGGAGAACATCCGTGCCAGCCCCCCGCCCGGGCTCGGCCCAACTTCCATCCGAGCAGGGTCCTGGTCCTCGGCGCCCGGGCGCGCGGGACGCCGCTCGGGAAGAAAGGCGCTCTGGCTCGGGCGCACTCTCACCTCTGCCTGCGGGAGCCAGGCCGGGAGAATTCCCAACTTCGGCCGCTGGGATTTGATTGACGCGAACCTGGGTCCCTCCCATCCTCGAGAGCTCGGTCCCCCGCAGGTTCCGCTCCCCGCGCGCAATCTGAGAGCGTCCAGTCTCGGGACGGCGGCCCGACTAAGGGGGAGAACTTGTTGGGGGGAGATGGGGAGACCCCCAAAGCTGTCCCCACCGCCCCTCCTCGCAGCTGACACTCTCCTGTCCCTTTCTGTCCTATGGGGAAGGCCTCACGCCTTTGGCAGAGCTTTGTCTTTAAAGGGGCTTTTTCCGGAGTTAAAGACGGAGAGGCAAGAGCTTCCCGGACGCTACTAAGAGAGCATCCGCCGGGCTCAGGGTGAAGACTCGAGAAAACTGAACGCCCAATCGGCGGATGTTTGCTTGGGGCCATCACCCCCGCACCTCGGAGGCCGGTCCGGCCTAAAGAGGACCGCGACGGAGCGCCGCTGAGGTCAAGGCCCCGTCCTGGAAGCGCAATACGGCTTTGAGAAGTGCCAAGTCGGTCTGAACCGAGCTTCAAGGCCTCGCTTCCAGGGAGCCAGGGCCTCCGGTGGGTGGAAGGGGCGCACGTCGCCCAAGCAGCAGCCACGGATCTGAAATCCGAATAAGCCAGAACTTCAGGCCGGCCCTAAAGGGTTAAAGGAGGAGCCACAAGGAGAGGATGGGGAACTTAGAAAGTTTTTAGTTTAAAAAAAAAGAAAAAACAAAATTGCCTAGGGCACTGCCCACTGCTCCCCCGCCCCCCCCCCCCCGCCGGCCTTTCCGGAATCCAGTCCTGGCTTTGCGCTCAGCCCACAGACCAGCGCAGCCCGGCCTCTGGCGAGAGCCAATCAGAGGGCGCCTCTCAGCACGTGGAGGAGAGAGACTCCAGAGCTGCGCTCCCCGGGCTCACTACACTTGTTACTGCTTGTCCTGAGCGCGGAGAGCGCGAGCTCTGGCCACCGGCTGGGCAGGAGCCAGCAACCGCGGGAGGCAGAGAGGCACAGAGGCACAGAGTTCGCAATAAGATCCATTATAACCAGCCATCTACCCCTAACCCCCAACACACACCCATCCATCCCCCCCGTCAGGAGAGGCAGACAGAGCCCACGGAAAAAGCCCCAGCCATGAGCAATCAGTACCAGGAGGAGGGCTGCTCCGAGAGGCCCGAGTGCAAAAGTAAATCTCCAACTTTGCTCTCCTCCTACTGCATCGACAGCATCCTGGGCCGGAGGAGCCCGTGCAAAATGCGGCTGCTGGGAGCTGCGCAGAGCTTGCCCGCACCGTTGGCCAGCCGCGCCGACCAGGAAAAGGCCTTGCAAGGTAAGGCTGCGCCTGCCAGGCACCTGCAAAGGGCTTTGGGCACTGGTTTGGATGTTAGATGATGGGGGCCAGGGCCTTGGGGTTGTCAAGATGGAGATGGAGGAAAGAGAGGGAACAACTCTTGAGGCCTGCTGTCTCAAGGGCGATAAACATCTCGCGGGGGCTGTCTCTCCCTCCCTCTCTGCTTCCAGTGAAAGCAGAGGCCAAGCTTCTCTTTGGGGGCCCTTAGGTGGTCTTGGTGTTGGTTTTTTGTGGCCCTTTGGTGGCCTTGGGGGTGCCGTGAAGAGGCGGGCAGGTCAGAAACAGCAGGTGCTGGGTGGACCCTTGTAACAACTTAGTGGAGACAAGAACCCCCAAATCTGTGAGTGGGGGTGTCCAGGCAGAGTGAGCCTTGGCCTTTGCTCTGTGGAAGATTTCTTTAAAGGCGGTGTTTCGCTTTTCTGTTTTACACTGTAGATTACTTGTGCCTTTTAAACCCAACCTTTGCAAAAACATTTCCCAGGGATTCCCCGAATGCTACTCATTGTATTTGAACTGTATGAAATGTGCAGCTTCTGGATGCTATTTTTTTCTCTGCTATGTTATTTTTAAAAATAGAGTTGAGATGTTTAAAAGGTTTTTTTTTTCCCTCAAATTAAAAATTCCCTAACAACTGTCGTTTTGCTCCGAACCTGTTCCGCTCAAGTTTCGCCTTGAGCTGGCTGCAGCAGTGTCGCAGGGAAAGAATTGTTGGTTTCTGTTAAAACCCGAAAACCAGCCGTCCAGCTGCGGAGCCACATGGAAGACAGGAGCGGCGGCGAAGGGCCCATTTAAAATAAAGCTGAATTTCTCCTATTCTTGTTTTAGCCTGCAGTGGCACCTGTGCCAGGCGCTTCCTCGAAGGGAAGGAGCAGCCTGTGCCTGTTGCAACCCCCCCCCCCCCGTCTGCCCCCACTCAGGCCCTTCCCAGTCCATTTTCGCCAGGACGATTTTTCTTTGCCTTTCTGGCCGAGGAGCCCTGGCCCCCCTCAGGCTGCTGGCTGTTGGGGCGCGGCCCGCGCTCAGGGCCACTGGACCGCTCCTCTCCCCCAGGGGTCTCCCCCTGGCCGCGCCCCTCGGGCCATCCTGGGCCCTGGTGGCAGAGCAGCAGACATTGGTCGTGCGCAAAGTTTGCAGGGGGACAGTCGTTTTTTAAAAAAGTTGTTGGATGTTCCCAGATTCTCCCTGCCCTGAGATGGGAAGGGGGAAAGTGAGAAAGAAGACAAGGGGAAAGAGAAAGAAATGCGGGACGGAAGGAGAGAGGTGGGGGGGCGCAAAGAGAGGGAGGAAGGACCGGGGAGGCTAAGCTAAGGAGAGAGCAGCTGTGCCAGAGAGAAAGCGGGAAGGACGGGGAGAGATGCAAAGAAAAAAGCAAAAGCGCCAAAAGTGGGGGAGGACGCGAAGGGCGGCGCGGGGAGCGCCGGGGCCAGGCGCCCGGGGCGCAGGGCCGGCCCCGCGGCGGCTCGGCCCGCTGACCGCCGTCCCTCGCCCGCAGGCTCCCCCAAGGGCAGCGGCGCCCCGTTCGAGGCCGAGCTGCACCTGCCGCCCAAGCTGCGGCGCCTCTACGGCCCCGGCGGGGGCCGCCTCCTGCAGGGCGCCGCGGCGGCGGCGGCGGCGGCGGCAGCGGCGGCGGCGGCGGCGGCCACGGCGGGTCCGCGCGGGGAGGCCCCTCCGCCGCCGCCGCCGAGCGCGCGGCCCGGGGAGCGACCGGACGGCGCGGGGGCCGCCGCTGCCGCCGCCGCCGCCGCTGCCGCCGCCGCCTGGGACACGCTCAAGATCAGCCAGGCGCCGCAGGTGAGCATCAGCCGCAGCAAGTCCTACCGTGAGAACGGGGCGCCCTTCGTGCCGCCGCCGCCCGCCCTGGACGAGCTGGGCGGCCCCGGGGGCGCCGCGCACCCGGACGAGCGGCTCGGCGCAGCCGGCGGCCCGGGCGGCGCCCCGGCGGCGGGTGGCGGCCCGGGCGCCGAGGACGACGAGGAGGAGTTGCTGGAGGACGACGAGGAGGAAGACGAGGAAGAGGAGCTGCTGGAGGACGACGAGGAGGAGCTGCTGGAGGACGACGCCCGCGCGCTGCTCAAGGAGCCCCGACGCTGCGCCGTGGCCGCCACGGGCGCGGGGGCCGCCGCCGCCGCCGCCGCCGCGGCCACGGAGGGCGGGGAGCTGTCGCCCAAGGAGGAGCTGCTGCTGCACCCAGAGGACGCCGAGGGCAAGGACGGCGAGGACAGCGTGTGCCTGTCTGCGGGCAGCGACTCGGAGGAGGGGCTGCTGAAGCGCAAACAGCGGCGCTACCGCACCACGTTCACCAGCTACCAGCTGGAGGAGCTGGAGCGGGCCTTCCAGAAGACGCACTACCCGGATGTGTTCACCAGGTACGCGCGGCGGGCCCGGGGCTAGAGGGGCGCGCGGGCGGGCGGGCGGGGGCCCGAGCTCGGGCGACGGCTTCGCTCCTGGGCTCTACCCGGGCGCCCTCCCAACGCACCGAGCCCTGCTCACCCGGAACCACCCGCTCCCTCTCCCCCACTCCTACTCGGGACTTCAACTTCAGACCGCGATGATTTCTTTCCTTCCCAAGGTCTATCCAGTTTAAGTTGTTTTTTTTCAAAGTGCAAGTTTTAGAGAGAAAAAGAAAAACCCTCTCCAAAGGGCGCCTGAACGCGCCACCTCGGAGAGGCGAACACCCTAGCGCACGTCGCGCGGGGCCCCGGGCGCAGCGGTGCGGGCCAGGTCCCAGGCGAGGCGCAGGAAGCTTTACCCGCCCTGCACACCAAAGCCAAGCAGGGGCTATTTTTGGCCGCTGCGTGGGGCGCTAACCAACCCCCCCCCCCCCCCCCCGCCTGATGCCCCAGGAGCCTGGTGGGTATCAGTTACGCTGTTCGCAGTAAAGCTGGAGCCCGTGCCTGTGGAGAAGGCCTTTAAAAAGATCCAAGTTCTGTCGTTTGCGGACTCCTGAAATAACGGAAGGAAGTCAGAGCTGGGGCAGTGTTTGGATCTGTAGAGCGGGGGTATCTGTCCATCGCGCTGCTGTGTCCCCCTTCACTTCAACCCGGCGTTCGTTTAATGCACACGGGTTATCGGGGGCGGGCAGTAATTGCTGGAAGCCTGGCGAGCCATAGATGAAACCGCTGGGAGAATTTTTCTGTTTGGATGGGTGGCCAACCCGGGTGTTGTGCACGGTTCTGCTCCCCTTTGAGCTCACCCGAGTGTGTGTGTGTGTGTGTGTGTGTGTGTGGCAAAGATGTGCCTGTGAGCCTACCGGGTCCCTGGCCCGCATTTATTCATCCGACCAGGGGCACTAGCCCAGCTGGGGACCTTCCTCTCCCACCCTAGGGCCGAGGTCTGGGCTCGGGCGAGGAGCCAGGGGTAGGGCAAACTTCTCGCAGTGGGGACGGAGAAGGAAACGGCTGTCCGCCTGGCGCGGGGCTTGTTAGCTCAGGCAGCTCTTTCGCACGAGACGTGTGCAGCTTTTCAATGTGCATTTTAGAAGCGGAAAACTGCCCGCCCCTTTGAACCGAAGGGGAAACTGCTGCTTAGGGCTCAGGAGGCCCGAGCGCACTCGAACGTGCAGTTGCTCTAGCAATTAATCGCCAGGCTCTCTCCAACCAGAAACAGAAAGCAATGAATTGGATGCTGGGCAAAGGCACGAAATTCGGTCATCCGCTGAGCTAAACTTGGCCCTCCCCTCTGTCATCCCGGCCCTTCATTATCGTTAAAAGAGAAAATAAAATTATAAATCAGTGTGTGCTGTCAGATAGCCAGCTAGCCGACCGGCTTTTCGCATTTATCACACGTGTGTATTTCAAAAGAAGAAAATGATTGTGGTGACAGTTGGCATCCGGGTCTGCCCTGTTTTAGCTTCTCCAGGGGGATCCAAGGCCGGAGCAGAGCGGCAGCCCCCCGTCACCACCGCACTCCCACCGCTTTTGGACTCAGGGGCTCCTTGCAGCCCCTGGGCTCCTGCTCCGCCAGCCAGGAGGGTGGATTTAATCCTCGAGTGCGCACTGAAGGAGGGGGCGACCTAACGCGCTAGGGAACCGGCTTCCTCCGGGCCCTGAAGTTTCTGGCGAGGCCTGGGGGGCCTGCCAGCAGCGCAGCCCGGGGCTCAGGCTGGGCGCCCCCGCTCTTTCGCTCTTTCCTATTAGCCAGCCGCGAGCCAATTATTCTGGGCGCGCTCATATTTTCAGTAAACAGGTCTAAGCCGTTTTACAGCATCTTAATGGTTTCCTATTTGCCTTAATTGTCGCAGTAATAACTGCAATGACGGGGTAGGGTTTCAGTTAAATTGACTTCCCCTGAGATGGGCAGGGTTTGTAGTGGGCACTGGAGTCAGGAGGTGCGCAGAATTTTGTTTAATCGAAAAATTACCCCACTGAACTCTTAACAAGCTTAACATATCTCCAGAGGGTAATGGGAGTGCGACCTAAGGGGGTGAGGGAGAGAAGAAGGGGGGTAGAGAGAGATGGAGGGAGAGGCAGAGAGGTGGAGAGAGGGGGGAGAGAAAAAAATTTAAACTGAGTGCTCAGTTGTCCCCTCTAATATTGGGACAAAACAGGATATAATAAGCGCTGAGTGTGTGAGTGCGTGTGTGTGTTTCTGGTCTAAGGCTGGCTTAGGAGAGAGAGAGAGACAATCTGCGTGCCCAGTTTTGTAGACTTACAGACTCAAGCCACCCCTGGCACTCTGGACTATGATATGATATAATATATAATACCCTATATCTGCTCCAGGTGAAGGGACAGAGGTGCCCCTGAGCCTGGGGGCGAGGGCCAGCAGCCAGGGGAGGCCTGCCAGCGGGAGGGAGGCCGAGGGGGTGCTGCAGTTTGCAGTGACCTCCTGTCTGTGTGTTGCTCTCTTATAGGGAGGAACTGGCCATGAGGCTGGACTTGACTGAGGCCCGAGTCCAGGTGAGCTGCTCCCAAGAGAGGGAGGAAGTGGGGGGAAGCGGCCTGGAGGGGAGAGTGAGAGGGAGATGGATTTGGGGGGAGTGGAGAACCCCTTTATGAAATGAAGAGAACCGGAATCAGAAAAAGAGACCCAAACATTCACACACCAAAAGATATTAAAATATGAAGAGCTGCAGGAGTGGAGGGGAAGGTTTCTGGGTCTGGGAGCCTTGAAGAAGGGGTCCAGGATCAGAAAAGGGATTTCAGGGTCCAGGGGACTGAAGTTCAGGAGCCCCCCAGACCACAGCCCCTGTAGGAACCAATCCTTGGACTGACTCCTCCTGATTGAAATAATGGGATGGAGCATGGATTTGGTTGTTAGACAAATCCGCTCAGCTCCAAGCAGGTATTTGGCTGCGATTAAGTCTCCGATCGGGCTTCATAAAAGCTCACTTAGTGCTAGAACAAACAGGGCCATTTGAAGGCAAAATGCTGTTTGATTTCCCCTCCGCCCACACAAGGAGCTGGCTAATGCTATTTGATTTCCCATTTTTTATAGCAATGAGCCCACATTGATCTAATAGGGAGTGAGTGCAATGCTATTAAAGGTGTTTGCAGCCCCATACCAGAGTGCATTTCCGAACCCAGGCCTCATAACCAAAGAGACGATCAACACTGGGCAGCCCGGTGGCCAACAGAAAACAGATGTCCCTGAGCTAGGAGCTGAGTGAATCACTTTACAGTCAAAATCAAGCGCTGATAAAGCACAATAAATTCCATATGGCTCATTTAATACACAACAGCTTCTTGCATTAGAGGGCTAATGATGAGGCCTGTCCCCTCCTTTCTGTTGACACATTTCTCCATTGTCAAACAGAGATGTGACAGCAACTCCGTATTTTCAGCTCAGGGGAACGAGTCGTGGGAAAGTTAAATAACTTTTAAAAAGAAAGAGAGCGCCCCCTCCCCTTCTCCTCTCCACCTATTCACTGGAGAAGATGTAATTAAGTGAATATGAATTATTAGAGTCCTTTCGTTTACCTTTGGGGGGCCTCAGAGGTATTAATTCAATAATGAGGAATTGCAGGGGGACATCTTGATAATTGCAGTTGAGCCGGGAGAGACGATCCGTCTGTAAAAGGTTTCCAGTTCTTTGAGGGCATTCTACCCGGCTGCCCCCCTCCCTGACTCCTTTCACTGCCCTGAGGAGTGGCGGATATTCTCGTCTAGACAGATTTGGATACACAAAAGCTGCCCACCCAGCTTGGTCCCATCTAGTCTTACCTTTTCAAGCCTCTGAATTTCCACACTAGACTGTTTCTGCAGTTCACAAATAGATTCTATGAGGGCTGTGGAATGTTATGGATGGGCCCCTTTTCAGCAGAATTTTAAGTAATCAACTGATTTGGATTCTGGATTTTTCTTGCCCTGGGTGGCTGCCTAGAAGTCAAGCCAAGCTTAGATACGGGTGCTAGTAACCACAACCCCCCCAGTGTGCGTACTGGAAAGACACGGATGGATGTATCTAAAACATTTTTACAACACATTCCTCCGGGATCATTTACATTGTATTTTAATATAACTCTGTATAGCCTGGAGTTCATTCTTAATTTTTAGACTTGTATGCAGGCATAAACCCAGCCCTAAAAATATTAATGCCTTCAGGGGAGAAGGAACATACCTCAGCTGTGTGGGTGTGATGAGCAGGTCACATAAAAATAATTCCAGGCTCCCGGCAGTTATTTTTAGACTATGGTAGCTGCCACATTTCAGGTAAAGGTCTCTACTGAAACTGCTTTCTATTAACAATTAGGAAGATACCTTGTGCTGAAAACCTCCCCCGAGCCTAGAACTATCTTATTTAAACAACCTACTTAAACCACATTCTCCCCAAAGAAATAAAGGACCTTTAGCTCCTGAAGATGTGGCAAGTCAGCAGGTACCCTGCGCTGAGTTCCGCGCGCCCAGGCATCGCCGCCGCCTGGGCAGCCCGGGCCCTGGTGCAGCCCCCGCGCGGGCGGGCTGGAGGCCCCGCGCTCCGCTGCGTGGAGAACAGACCCTAAAATGTATGCATTCCTTCCCTGCCAGCTCTTCCCAAACTCCGGAGCCCGACCTGGTACTCTAGGTGCTCAGGAAACATTTTCGGGTAGAATAAACGAACCACCCCCCTGATTCCCTTTTCAGTGCCGAGCGGGGGCTTGCGGGCTCCTGGGTAAACCTGAAGCGCGGAAACAGCCGGTCTGCCCCCGCCTCTCCGGACGGGCGCTTTCACCTCTCATGTGACCCCTTCCGCACGGCAGCCTGAGGCGTAGGGCTTATTACCCCCACTTTACAGATTAGAAAACTGAGGTTAGGAGAGGCTTGCGTGACCTGCCTAAAGGCTCACAGACTGGCTGCGCAGACCTTGAAACGCTTGCTTTCCCCATCTCTAAACACGCCAGACAACTTTCCTTAAACTTGGAACGAACTAGGCTGTGGCGATCCCCACTGGAAAGGGTTTCCTGCTGGCGTTAAGTTTGGGCTTCTTTCCGCCACGCGTTTGGCCCCAGAGGAGCCCTCGGGGAGCCTGAGGCTGGAGGGGGGCTGGGGGGGCGCAGGCTGCAGTGGGAAGGAGGGAGGCCCCGAGCCGCACTCAACCGCGTTCTCCCCGCCTTGCAGGTCTGGTTCCAGAACCGTCGGGCAAAGTGGCGCAAGCGGGAGAAGGCGGGCGCACAGACCCATCCTCCGGGGCTGCCCTTCCCCGGGCCGCTCTCGGCCACGCACCCGCTCAGCCCCTACCTAGACGCCAGCCCCTTCCCCCCGCACCACCCAGCGCTGGACTCGGCCTGGACCGCCGCCGCCGCCGCGGCCGCCGCCGCCTTCCCGAGCCTACCTCCGCCTCCGGGCTCGGCCAGCCTGCCGCCCAGCGGGGCGCCGCTGGGCCTGAGCACTTTCCTCGGAGCCGCCGTGTTCCGGCACCCAGCCTTCATCAGTCCTGCGTTCGGCAGGTAACACGCGTCTCCGGGTGTTTGTCTGTCTCCTACACACCCACACACCCACACGACCCGGGGCCAGGGAGGAGGCCCGGGATAGGCAGGGACTAGACGCATCTTTTCTCTCTGGCCTAACCTAAGAGATCTAGCCAAAGAAAATACTCTCTAATTTTGCTTCCAACACTGGATCTTGAAGGGAATGACTTGAGACTGAGCGGCAAAGAGGAGGGCAGTGGCAGTAACGGCAACCGGGACAATTTTGCGTGTTCAATGGCGGCTGTAACAGTACCATGGGAAGGCGGCCCCAGCCCAGCCATGGGTGGTATGTGTGAGGCAGTGCACAGGTGTAGGCTACAGGGCGGGGTGACTGCAGGCTTTGCAGAAACCCTTCCTCAGGCCTCAGCGCCTGGCAGGCAGAGGAACCAGCCCCGGGCCCCACGGGAGCCTGGAGCCAGGGCGCTCCGGGTGCAGGGAACTCTTTCCCAGGCTCCGTCTCCCTAGCCACTCAGGCTCACCGCTGCCAACCGTACCCCCATATGTGCAAGCCCCGACCCCACGGGGCGCACAACGAAATAAAAGAAACAGATCATCGCACGTTATAACGCCCTCTCTTTAAATGAACATCGAATGATGAAATAAAAAGTCTGTAATCACACAGACAGAGAAACAATGGAGGGATGTATTAAGTTGGAAAGTGCAGTGAAAATACAACTGGATGCAGCTTCAACGATCTCTCTCTCGGAGAACAAAGAAATAATGGATTCATACAACTGTGCAGCCACAAAACAAAAATAATTTAGAGAAAATTCCCCAAAACAAAAGTAGTAAGTGAAAGTAGTTTCTTGTAACAACCAGTAAAATAAACAGCGAGTTTATTGAAGTGTAGTTAGTGACTCAGTTTACCTAGTGGAACCAGGACATGTTACGCCCCCTCCAGGCCACACTTTATTTCTTTATGGGGAAAAGAATTTGAAGTCCTGGGCCCCTCCCCCACGCTCCCCACCCTTTTACCTTCGGACAAGGGACTTGGTAAAGCCGGGAACCGCGGCTGGGGTACCGGGCTGCAAGGCTCGGAGAGCTGGAGAGGGGGTGCGCTGGGCAGGGCATGAGGAGGCCCTCCCCCAGCCCTGGCGGCTCACATCGAGTCGTGGAAACCCCTAGTTGGCTCTACAGGGGCTGGGGGCCGGAGCCCTGGGGAGAAGGGGGAGTGTGCGGGGGCAGGATAGGCTGTCTCGTGGCCAGGGGCTGCTCCTGCCTCAGCTGCAGAGCCCACATGCTGTGGTGCTGCGCAGAGGGGATGGAGGCAGCGCGCAGAGCAATCCCGGTGCTGCCCGGAGGCGGTGGCACAGAGTGTGGGTCCCAGACTCGGATGTCGAGGTGCACGCGTGCGTGGCAGTGCTGGGTCCAACGGCCTTCTGGGGAGAGACGCTGCAGGGGCGCACGGAAGCCGGCAGGGAACGGGAGTCGCTGCGCCTGGATGGGGGCTCTCTGGCGGGTCACAGCCTTCAGTCCTTCCGTCGGCCAGCAACAGGCGGGCGCCCCCACCCCGACCTCGCGGTCATTGGCTGGGCACCGGCAGCTCAGCCCGGCGCGGGAGGGCGGCGAAGCCGCGGGCTTCTCTGGGGCCAAAGCAGCCCCGCGTCGAGAAGCGCCCTAGAGAGAGTACCACGGGCCGCAGCACCGCTGGGGGCCGGTTTCGATCCCTCTGCCTTCTCCTTCCCTCCTCCCTACCCCTCTCCTTCCCTTTGTCTCTCCCCTCTGTCCTGGCGGAGCGCGCCGCAGGCAGTGGGGCGCCTGGGCTGGGGGTGCTCCTTACGCGAAACCACAGAGGCCGTGAAACCGGGCGGCGGGCTTTGGGGCCGCGGGGCCTCCCTCCGGCCCGGCCTTGGCCCCTCCGGGACTCTCTGGCCCTTCGGTCTTGTCTTCTCCGTCGGTTCCCTGCTCCAGTGAGGCCTCGCGGCGCCCGGCGTCCCGCCCGTGCCCCCTACTCCCCGCCCTGCGCCTGCGGGGCCGAGGCGTCGGGAAAGGCGGCGGGAGGCGCCGCCCTCGGCCGCGAGGCCCTGACCGCGCTGCTTGCTCTCCCCGCAGGCTGTTCTCCACCATGGCCCCCCTGACCAGCGCGTCGACCGCAGCCGCGCTCCTGAGACAGCCCACTCCGGCCGTGGAGGGCGCGGTGGCGTCGGGCGCGCTGGCCGACCCGGCCACGGCGGCCGCAGACAGACGCGCGTCCAGCATAGCGGCGCTGCGGCTCAAGGCCAAGGAGCACGCCGCGCAGCTCACGCAGCTCAACATCCTGCCGGGCACCAGCACGGGCAAGGAGGTGTGCTAAAGGCCGCCCGCGCCCCGCGCCCCGGGCGCGCCCCTGAAGGTCACCTCACTCAGCACCACTCAAGACCAAATGGAATCAGAGGACCAGCACGCTCCCGGGAGGCCGCCGAGGGAGCGCAGCCGCTTCCGCAGCAGCCTGCGCGCGGCCGAGGCAGCCCCGGCGCTACGGGACGGACGTGGCACCCCCGCGGCTGGCGGCCACCCGCCGCAGCCCCGCGCGGCCCAGCCCTGCCCCCGCCCCGCCCCGCCCCGCCCCCGCCCCTGCCCACCTCGCTCCAACTCCAAGGTCCACTCGCTCCCGTTCTTACTTTACTGAAAATATCGGGGAGGTTTTCTCCCCAAGACGCCCGGTATTGAAGTTAAAAATTTAAAAAGCTCAACCTCTCTTCCTCCTGCCATCCCACTTAGCTTTTTTCCACGGCATTCTGGCGCTCCAAGTCGCTCTCCGCAGCGTGGGCCCCGGCGTGACGCCAGGGCCCGGAGGCGAGCGCGGATCTGTAAGATAGCTGACAGTGCACTTAATGGAAAGGGGCGTCTTGTTCCTGGTCTCTTCTTTATCATACACCAACCAAGGTTTTTATATCAAACCAAAGGGAAATACTCTGCTAGAATATGGACTGTTGAAGTCACCAACTGTGATTATTGATTCTGTACATACCATTGTTATTAAAAAAAAAAGAACAGAGCTTTGTATATTTGAAATGTTATAACGCAATTGCACTCAGCGTGGTATGGTAAAAGTTTGTCCTGTAGGTTCTTAACTGTGCTGTAGATACGGTAGGGTTCCTAGACAAATATTTATGTACTCGAGCCCTTTATTTAACTTATTAACTGTAGACGCTTCGAAACCTTCAAGATAAAGGCAATGGTACAGTACTTTTGTGTAATGTGTAATTGTTATCACTTTTCCTTGCTATCTAGTGGAGAAGTGTCACGCTCAAAATAAAAAAAAATTATATGTTTAACAAAAGGCAGTGTGAATGCTCTGTGCAGGCGCTGAGGGGACAGTGGAAGGGGGACCCCCGGAGGCCAGCGGTGGGCTGGGCGCCCTAGCATCTCCAGGATTTAGCTGCGCTCCCCTTTTCCTGGCACAGGTCCCTGCTTTGAATCTGGTCCTCACAGGGATCCGGGTTTCCTGCAAAGGCTAAGGACACCGCGGTGGCGCTCTCCACCGGCATCTCTGCTCCTCAGGCTGGTGTCGCAGCGGGAGCTGGGGTCCTGGGCCACGGAGGTAGGGGTGGCTGGAGGGTGTGTGTGTGTGTGTGTGTGTGTGTGTGTGTGTGTGTGTGAGTGTGTGAAGGTAGGCGTTGTTGCTGGTGCAGACAAATTTGAAGTGAGCGGGAGTCTTGGCTCGGAAGTCGAAGGAAGCTCTTCCTGGAAAGTGCCACGCAGCAAGGAAGTGCTCAGTCCTCGGTGACAGGTAAGGGCGAGAAACCCAGGCGTTGGCTTTGGAGGGGGCGGGCTCCCCGGGGTACGGTACACTCTCGGGAGAAGGGAGGGAGGGAAAAAGAGAGCGAGAGAGACCTCGGGGATGGTGACGGGAAAGGCAGCGAGGGGTATCCAAGTGGCAGATCTTAACTCGACAAATGTCATTACATCACTTAGCCAGGCACTGGAAAATGGAGACATTTAAAAAAATACAAACAACTCAAGTTTGGAGAGGAGACCCCCCAACAGATTTTCGATCTGTAACCCTCCGGGCGCACCCCTCCCCCGAGCCGGAAGGGTGCCTCTCCCTACCCCTGGCCCTGCCTGCACCCCGCGGGGTGACCGCGGGGTGTACGCCCGCCCGCGGGGCCGGGTCTCGCCAGCGCTCCCAGGGTGATGGGAAAGGGAAGGGAAGCTTAATTAGTTTCAATTTGCAGTAATTAGCGCGCCGGACCTTTGGGGAGCGGGGCGGGCGGGGTGGGGGCGGCGGCGTGACTAGCGCCTCGCCTCTCGGAGCCCGAACCCGCTGGCCCCGCCAGGCCCCGGGCCACCGGTCGCCGCGGGGGGCGCGGGCGCGTCCCGGGCCGGGCCGTCGGGCTCCGCGCGCGCTCCCAGGCGGCGCCCTGGGGAAGGGGGGCGGGTCCCCTCGCGGCCTGGGGCGCCTGTGTGCAAGCCCGGGGGCAGGTGCGGGGTCGGGCCGAGGTCAGCGGCAGCTCGCGGTGGGCGGCCCGCTCCGCAGCTGCGGCGCTCGGGCCGGGGCGTCCTCAGCTCGCTCCCCGCCCCCGGCCCCCGAAATCCGGAGCCCCCACCCGCTGGAAACCGTGGGCAGCGGGCCGAGGCGGGTCATCAGCACCCTGGACTCTCACAAGCAGGGGCCCGGCCTGGGGCCTGGGGCGCAGGCCACCAGCCACCGTCCCGCGGCCGGGCCCGCCGCACACCCGGTTCTCGGCTTTAGCAGGCCCGGCGGGAACTTTCTAGGACACCCCCGGTATCTGAGCGTTTCAAAGCTCCCGACTCCGGAGGGTCTCCTGGGGTGAAGGCCGCTTTCCTGGGGCGGCGCAGCTACTCGGGAGTTTGGAGTGGAGACGGGGAAGTGCAGAAGGGACGCGAGGGAAAGGATTCCTTTTTTTTCTTTTTGGTGGTCAATATCAATTTTCCGTCGATTTTGGTTTTTTGTTTCCGTCGGGCTTTCCCCCCCTCCAGGCTGCCAGTTGGATGGTGTACGAGAAACAGTACCATTCTTCCTGTTAATGAACTCTTTTTTAAGTCATTTTTTCTCATTTGACCCTTCCATGGAGCAGAAGCAAATTGCGTGAAATTACCTCCAAGGATTACGTTTATTACCGGCCAATGAGAACCCCTCGCCTTGTTTTACAAACTCTTAATCCTGTGTCATTCTGATGCCGCAAACAAGCCCGGGTCCTGGGCCTCCTATTCTTTCAACTTTCCCCAGCTGGAGGGACCTCATTCTGCACTTAATATTCCCCATAAATATCACACGCTAAAGACCCCCTGACTTCCAGCAAGTCCACATTAAACATGTGACATGTCACGCATGACAAACTCTGAGTATCTTTTCAAAGCAGCATTAAAAGCAAAGAAACCAATTTTCTTCTCTTTCCAAACCTCCCCAAGTGCTGAATGATGGGGATTGGAAAGAGCCACTGGAGCGTACTTAGGGGGATTTTATGAGATTTTCCAGAATGATTTAATCTTATTGTGAGCATTATTAATGAATGGCAACCCAATTTGGCCCCAATATCTGGGAACGCGGTCACAATGCTGGGAGCCGCTGACCCCCCCCCACCTTAAGCAAACCTCTTCCACCATGGAGGAGGTGCGGAGCCTGGGTGAGTTGGGGAGCCCCCCGGATAGGGGCCTGGCTGTCCCCTGTCACACCCGGGGCAGAATGCCCCACCATCTGCTCTCCAGGGCCACCCCCACAGCATCTGGGGGTGAGGGGTGATTGGGGACCCGGCCCGGGCCTCTGTGGGAAGGATGAGGGGAAGGGGTAAGTTAATTTGCTACATTTTCAGCCAGGCTCGCCAGAGCTGAGTAAGGCCCTGGAAGAAAAGGCGGGGGGCAGGCAGCTGGCATAGCGTTATCAGAAGGCGCCCCGAAGTGTTCTTCCCTCGCCAACTACCGGGGGCCTGCACTGTGGACAGCGGTTAGGGTGACAGCTTAGTTTTGTGGTGAGAAGATAGGAAGTAGATGAATTAGGGGACAGTGACTATTGAAGAGAAGCTTTGGGACGACTGGAGACTTGAACGTCAGACTTTAGCTAAGAGTCACTGGTATTGGCCCAGCCAATTTTCCATTTTTTTCTCCTTTACCCCACCCCCCAGCGGGGCAAACATTTATTATTATTTTTATTTATAGTACCAAGAGACAAGGCACGCGTAGTTCCCTTTTTGTGTCATTTTGAGTGTGGAGATCTTACTAGAATGGAAAAGGGGGCTGATGTTAGAGGAAGGAAAATTACACATGGGTTAATTCAACTTGCTTTTATGGGGGAAAATGTGTACGTGAACATGTGTATGTGTACACACAAAAGTGAGTGTGTCTGAATGAAGGGGGTCTTAAACGGGGCTAAAATGGTATTTTGGAACACCGAGTTCCCCAGGGCAACTGCATATTTAATTGACAGTGGCAGCCTGGCTGGGGGGCGGGGAGAAAACCTGCTACCTGACAGGCAAAAGCACTTTTCAAAGGCAAAAGTCGTGTTGTCCCTGGACGTTATTAACGGGCCAGTTTGAAGTATACGTTTTTTCCTTTAAAGAAAAGGGGAGCGATTGCCAGTTATACATTAAGAAATGTCATTCAGTCATTTTTATTCATTTTCCGGAAATCTTCGTAAAAGCCTGAATCATACTTCTTAGAAGCAGCAATTTTGTTAATCCAGGGGGTTATTACTCTGGGCCCTTATTAGGTTCTACACCACTGCCAAGCAATCCTATAACCCTCTCAAAAGAAGTTTACCTCCCTGTTATAAAACCAGTAGTGGTATTTATACTGTGCAATAATTAGTGTATTGCTTGAATCCACTAACACGTTCATTTTATCTCTGCACAAAACCTCTAGTCTGCTTATAGAAAGCTTGTGCCTCCTTTGGAGCTGGTAAAGTGGTGAAAGAGTGAATTGAAGGCTGGTTGCACTCTCTGCTTTTGCCTCGCCTTAATTCCCATCTCTTTTTGCTCTCATCCAATTAGCACAGTGTATTAAGCGGTTTATCATCTCATAGTCAGCTATTGAGAGAAACAAGGCGAGCACTTTGCAATAGAACCTGCGCTCCTTTGACACCCTCAGGTACTTACATATTCCACTGTGCTATGAACAAAAGGGGAAGAATGGAGCGCTAATTCCCTCATCAAAGAATGCCTTGTCTGCTGCTTTGCTCAACAACACCATTCTGATCAAAAGAAAAGCAATAAAGCTTAGCATAACAAAACGAAACCTACTTATTAGCTTAGTGGTTAAATTAATGCAGAGCCGCTGCTATTCAAAACCAAGGTTTGAAAACAGCCTCCAACAACCTGATAATGCTGCCTTCGGGATGAAGGAATTTTAATCTGAAATTTGAGGCTGGCTCAGATGAGTTAATCTATTAAAGTGCTATAAGGAAGCTCCACAGCAAACGGTTCAATTAAGAAATGTTTAGGTGAGGGGGGAGAGAGAGAGAGAGAGAGAGAGAGAGAGAGAGAGAGAGAGAGAGAGAGAGAGAGAGAGGGAGAGAGAGAGAGGGAGGGAGAGAGAGAAGGGAGATTCTGACAAGAGGGTCTGGGTTTGGTGTGTTTTTTGTAAAACCCTGATAGAAGACGGGGAAATTTGGTTTTGGAGTTTCCTTATCTTTGCGTCTCCTGCCAAACTACATTCAATGGTATGTTCGAGAAGGCACGAGGTGTGTGTGCGTACGTGTGGATGTTGGAAGTAAGAGGTGGTACTGGCTGGAGAAGGGGGTGATGTGAGGGGCAGTGACTTCACCCCGTCACCACTGTCTCCCAAAGTCCAGTCTGTGAACCCCGGTTTCCTGAATAAATTAAAGTCTTACCGAGCATGCCCTTTGTAGGATTTTCAACTTCTGGCCTCCCATCTCTCTGTACGTGGAGGGGTGAGGCTGGGCACGTCGCGCACCCCGATGCAGGCAGACCCTGCTTCCTAAATTCAACAGGAAAAATGCCCTTTTCAGACGTGCGGGGCTCCGAGAAGAGCAGGGTTCTTTTAGGGTACCATTTCCCAAAGGGCCAGGATTAAATTTAGCCCAGAGGTTTAGTCTGGCCCGCAGTATTTACATTTTTATTTTAAAAAATCAATTGCCAAGGTTTAGAAATCGAGAGGCTTTATGGAATATCAGGTTTCCTAGCTTCTCTTGAAAACTGGATGTGGCCACCCTGGGCTCTGTCCCTCTCAGCATCGTTGGACAGCTGCTGCCCAGTGGACAGTCCCTGTCTGTCTCTAGTGTGAACCCCGCTTGTTCCACCCCTTCACTTTTAGCACGTAAGCTGAACACCCAGGGAGCCCGTGAGGACATTTGGGTGGGCTCCCCCTTACAAAGAAGTGGGCGGTATTTCTGCACCCGTCCTGCCCACTGTGCCATCGGCTGATGCAAACCAAGGAGTAGAAACTCAGAGAAAAGTTTGTACGCCACGTTCCAATCTCCCAAGACAGATCCACTGGACTTCTTCATCCAAGTGGCAGTTTCTACTTTCTATAAAATTCTCGACCCCTTAGGGGCCTCCCGGAGAAAGCCTCTTAACTAATCTGGAGTTGCAGATCGGAATAAGAAAACATAAACCGCGGCACTAGGTCTTTTCAAGGGCTGTTCTCAGACGCCCGACTTCCTGCAGACTCTCACCAGGCCGCTTCCTGCCCTCACAGCGATTACAATCTAGACGCACAGCAACGAACAGACCAGAGACAAGTTCCTTGAGCCTCCTGGAGTTTCTCCATGACCGAGTTCAGGATAATGCTCTGGTTCTATTTACCGTAACTCCAGGTCCAAGAAATCAAGGAAAAGTCTTCTCTTTGAAAGCAAAGTGGGGGCGTGGGCTCGGGAAGCACACGTTAGAGAACCGGCTCTCCCCTGAGTGGAAACAGCAATGGAAGCCACCCCAATCCCTCAGCTTCCCCAAGCCACTGGGTGCTCCGACTTTTGAGGGCTTGCAGAGCCCGAAGTACCAAGGCATTAAGGGACAGGGCCCTAAACCCAAAGTGTTTCTACGTAGAACCCGAGTGTAAGAGACGGTGGAGAAAGGAGGAGACATGAGGGAGAGAAGAGAGAAGGCACAGGGAGCTCGAAGGCGGCGCCACCTCCCCTGCTTGAGGGATCCCTTCACTAGGGTCCACGCTGGGTGACCTTTCTTTGGTGGGGTGCCCTTCTCTCAGGAGCTGTCACCTCTGCTCTCCCAAAAGAAACACCACTGGGCTTTGGCTCAGCTCTCTGCGGCTGTCCAAGTCAGCAAAGGACATGAGGAGCCAAACTTCATCTCTTACAGGGCCCGAAGTCCAGGGACATTTTCCCGAATGGCGCTCAGAACACTGGGGCATAAATCACACCGAGCATCTCTGAGCCACTTGTCACTGGGCTGAGGTTTGGGAAGGGGAGCCCTTATTCCCGGCTCCCCCTCTAGTGAACATTTTGCTCCTAATATGGATTCACTGCAACTGGTTTCCTTTTTAGAAACCTTTATTCTTAAGTGAAAAAAATAAAGCGCAACTTATTAAAAACACATAGGAAAATAGTTTTAAAAATAAAGCATAGTTGTGCAGGGGAAATACATTTTGTTAGTATAAGCTTATCAATAATGTAAGAAAGGAAAGGCTGTGACACTGAATGACACTCAGCCTCTGGCAGATAGTGAGAAAAAATAGCACCGGGGCAATTAACCAGCTGCCCCTCTGAATGCAACACACCGATCCTCACTCCCAACGCTATACATTTTTACTGAAATGTTAGAGAATATCAAAGTCTTTTAAATGTGCTTTCCTGCTGTATAAACCTTTGCCTAGATTTTCTACTTAAGGGGGGAAAAGGAATGTGAGTGTAAAACACCTGCCCAGTGTGCATGTGCATGTGCATGTGTGTGTTGGACTTTGGAGCAATTCAATAAACAAGTAAGCTCTGTTTAATCTATTTAGTGAGTGCAAGGCTTCTAAATCCCCCACCTCGATTAGTATATAAAAGACAAGACTGAAAAGGACAGCCACTCCTGGAGCCAGCGGCTGGGAAGCACTTGGATTTAGCCTGGGTTTAATTGGCGTGTGAAAAGGCAAAAACGTTAGCGCTCCTACCAGCCTCTGTAAGCCTCTCGTTCTGGGGGCACCTCTGCTGAAGGCCCTGGGGCAACGCCTGGGGTCACTTGCATTCCAGCCGCTCTCAATGCATTTCCCTTCCTTCACTGACCCCTTCCCTAGAAATCTAGTCCGGAATCCGAACCCGAATCCAGAGCAGCTAGCTCTTCGGGCACTTTGCACAGGGCTACAGGGTCATGTTTCAATAGCATGTGGTCCATTGTAAATGGAGGGCTGTATTCATTTTCCCTGATGCTCCGGAGGTTAAACACTTTTGCAGTCCCTTTAATAATCCCCCGCCCAAACCACATGCACACAGACACGAGACGCAGTCCCCACGGAAAGGTGAAGCAGAGAAGCAGTTGGGAGCCTGGGGGAGGCGACGGAGGTGCCAGGAAGCCGCAGGAGTCTTCATCCGACCAGCCCCGCGGCCACTTCCCGGTGCCCTCAGCATCTCACAGCACAATCCACAAAGAGTTTGCTGAGGTTCACTTCGGTGTAACCACTTTGGGACAAGAACTGCTCCGTTATGTTCTTGAGATTTCTGTAGTCCTCACGAACTTTGGGGGTAATATACTGCCTCTTTATTTTACCTAAAAAGAAATAAAAATAAAAGGATTACAGGTGATATACAATACTATATTAGTTCCAGGTGTACCGCATGGCGATCAGACATTTGTATACCTTCTGAAGTGATCCCCCAATAAGTCTAGTACCCGTCTGACACCATCACAGTTACTGCACCACTGGCTCTAGGCCCTGTGCTTACTTTACATTTAGAGGGAGCTTCTTCAAAGCCCATTCAGTACCATTCAGTACTCCTCGTACACTAGCGAAGGGCATGTGGATTATATTTGCAGCTCGATGGCTCAGATGTCCTGTCACTGTTCTACCCCTGGGACAGTCCCAGGCAAGGGGTGCCGAGACCCCAAGGCTCCTCTGTGGAAGCCATTCTTCCTTGCCCCTGCCCACTCCTGAGCACCTAGCTGCCTCAGCGCACTGGGGGACACGGCCACCCTCCACTGATGGGAACTGCAGGTGTGCGCCCATGTGCGGCAGGCAAGGGGAACGCCACTTGCAGATGCCACTTTTGCAGCGCTGTTGAGCGTATGCACACAACTGCATGCAAAGTATGGATGTGGCAGGAAACACTTTGTCTCAAAGGAAGCCCGGGTCTCCCAGTGCCAGCTCCCCAGGTCAGCGGGGCCTAGCTGGCTTCTAGTCCCTCAGGTCTGCGTCCCTCTGCTACAGAGAACCTCCTCTGCTGATAGAGACAAGGGCAGGCTGTCTGGACAGCACCTGTTCATTGGCAAGGTTGCCTTTTTCTTCTCTGTCCACACTGTGTGCCTGTGAACTCCGGGAATGCACAGCCCCTCACCTGCTTCCTGTTCCTTCCACCCCCCCACCTTCTGGTTTGGAGAAGGGCACCTCCTGCCAGAAAGAAGAGCCGTCCTTTCCCTCCCCAGAGCCTCCTACCTCCACACATGATTCTTTTAAACGAGCAGTAGGGCTGCGACACCCAGGTCTGATCTTTTGGTGATACGGGTGATCCCTAGGGGAGCCAACCCTGCCCAGGATTGTTAAGATGACCAAGTTTTGTTCAAAGCTGTCTGGGAACACTGTGAGGTGTTTGGAGAGGCCCACTTTTTTTTTTTTTTTAAATCCCCATTTTCTGGCTGAGGAAACTGGGAGGTCAAGTCACTTGCCTAAGGTCACCCAGCTGGTAGCCAGGATGGAGATGCCAACCCAGGTAGCCAGAGCTCCCAGAGAGCACAGGTCAGGCCCTCGGAGGTCAGCCTGGGCCAAGGTGCCCCGCGCTGGGAATAGGAAAACACTGGGAAGGAAATCATGTCAGTCACAGAAAGAGAAGCGCCACGGAAACAGCAGAGCAACCCCGAATTCTACAAGACGCCCGGAAAACTCGCTCTTGCTCTCGCTCCCGGGACTTTTGTTCCTTAAGCTGCACACTCGCATTTGCTAAATCACATCCACTGCCTTTCAAACAAGAACGTTTAGTAGGAAGGGCTGAAATGCCCCAAGGGGGTGGAAAAGCGGAGGCCACAGAAAGAGACTTTGAAAGTTCTAATTATCGGAGCCTGGGAACAGGCAACAAGGGCCCCAACCAGGGCGGCTGTGGCCCGGCCTGGGCGCAGGGAAAGGGCGGCGGAGTGTGGGGCCGGGAGGGAGAGAGGGCGCAGCTCCTGATGTGTTTGCCTCCTCTGCTGATGGGATATTGACTTTCCCCCCAGGTTGGTTAGAAAGGGGACTATTTACGCTGCCACACAGCAGAGTTAGAATGACAACCGGCCTCACTTGCTCTTCTTCGTAAAAGACAACTGCG